>NW_028116159.1:0-1200000 GCF_964273445.1 Streptopelia decaocto
GAGAAAGAAAGAAAGAGAGAAAGAGAGAAAGAAAAGAAAGAAAAAGAAAGAAAGAAAGAAAGAAAGAAAGAAAGAAAGAAAGAAAGAAAGAAAGAAAGAAAGAAAGAAAGAAAGAAAGAAAGAAAGAAGAAAGAAAGAAAGAAAGAAAGAAAGAAAGAAAGAAAGAAAGAAAGAAAGAAAGAAAGAAAGAAAGAAAAAGAGAAAAAGCCCTCAGGACAAGCAGGCTGCTGGTTTATAAGGGGAGCTGCCCACAAAGACCCAGGTGGGTGCTTATGGACCCACCAGGCTCCACGTGAGACCTGTCAGGGCTTAAACAGCCCCAGCTGAGACCAGGAGCAGCTGGGCTGGCCCTGCGGTGACCCCAGAGCAGGTGGAGGGTCAGAGACAGAGCTACTGGCACCCGGCACAGCAGTGGTACTGGCACGGCCGTGAACTGCTGCTGTGAAGCGGAAAATCATAGAATGATTTGGGTTGAGACCTTCCCAGCTCCCCAGTGCCCCCCCTGCCATGAGCAGGGACATCTTCACCAGCTCAGCTTGCTCAGAGCCCCGTCCAGCCTGGCCTGGGATGTCTCCAGGGATGGTTCACCCACCACCTCTTGCTCAGGGTCAGGAGGTGCTGCTGAGCCCCTCAGGGGGAAATAACCCCCTTGTTTGGGCCCTGAGACTTGGGATCTGAAGGAAGAGGCTCAGGCTGGTCCAGCCACCCCTGCACGACTGGCACAATGCAGGGGAGCAAAAAAGGATGCAGAGGAGAGGCTGAGGCTACACCTTCCCCGTCCGAGGGCTCCCAGCAGGAAGGAGCCGTCGCTGGTCACGTCCCTGTGTCCTGCTCCCATCCTCCACAATCAGTCTGAAGCATCATTACAAGATGCTTCTTGCAGCCCCATCTCCCACTCCGTGGATTTTGGTCTCACCCCCCAAACCAGCTGCCGTTTTGCAGTGAATCCACCTCCCTGCACACACCGGATCCCCGGCCAAACCGCTTCAATCAGACCAGACCCTGCACCTCCCCCCAGTGCTGCAGCATCCGCCCGAAACTTTTAGTGATTGAAGAAGAAATGGGACCACAACAATCCTTGTACAGGCCTGAGCATTTGATAGATGTTTATTGCTATTCAGGTTTAGCCAGGAATTGGGTGCATTGGATTGGGGGTCCTCCTCGCACAGTGCTGCACAGCTCCAGGGCGTCTCGCTCGCGCATCCGTGGGAAGCCTTTTCTGACTTAGTGCTCCCTGCATATATATTTCATCCTTTCCTGCAATCAACCTTTCCTTTTTCCTGGCTTGGCCTTTCCCAGCGAGTTCTTGAGGACTGGATTCCTCCAAACTGCTTGAGTGCTGCGGAAGGGACAGCTCTGGCGACCCAAGCGCTGTACTCATCACCAACAATCGTCCAGCACCGAAACGCAGGTTTCACAGCTCCTTGTGTCCAACCCTGGTGTGACCTGATTATAGCAGGGGGTGAAAAAGCTCAAGCAGCCAACAAGAGAACTGTAGAACAGAATCACAGAATCATTTTGGTTGGACGAGACACTCAAGATCATCAAGTCCAACCATAACCCAGTCCTGGCACTGCCCCATGTCCTGAGAACCTCATGTCCGTCTGACCAACACTGCAGGGATGGTGACTCCAGCACTGCCCTGGGCAGCCTGTTCCAATGCCCCACAGCCCCTTGGGGAAGAAATTGGCCTCCTTAGAATTACAGCTGGCGAGAGGGGTCAAGGACAGCAAAAAGAACGTTTTCAAATACATAGCAGATAAAACTAATACCAGAGGCAATGTAGGCCCACTGATGAATGGGGTGGGTGCCCTGGTGGCAGAAGGTACAGAGAAGGCAGAATTACTGAATGCCTTCTTTGTCTCTGTCTACTCTGCCGGAGGCTGTCCTGGGGAGCCCTGTACCCCTGAGACCCCGGATGAAGCCAGGTCAATGGAGGAGTTTGCTTTAGTCGATGAGGACTGGGATAGGGAGCAATTAAATAGTCTGGACATCCATAAATCCATGGGTCCAGATGGGATGCACCCGCGGGTGCTGAGGGAGCTGGCTGAAGTCATTGCTGGACCGCTCTCCATCATCTTTGCCAAGTCTTGGGAAACGGGAGAGGTGCCCGAGGATTGGAGGAAAGCAAATGTCACTCCAGTCTTCAAAAAGGGCAAGAAGGAGGACCCGGGTAACTATAGACCCATCAGCCTCACCTCTGTCCCTGGGAAAGTAATGGAACAGCTTATCCTTGGTGCCATCTCAAGGCATATCAGGGATAAGAGGGTTATTAGGAGCAGTCAGCATGGCTTTACCAAGGGTAAGTCATGCTTGCCCAAACTCATAGCCTTTTATGAGAATGTAATAAGGTGGATGGATGATGGCAGAGCGGTGGATGTGGTCTACCTTGACTTCAGCAAAGCGTTTGACACGGTCTCCCACAGCATCCTCACAGCTAAGTTGAGGAGGTGTGGTCTAGACAATAGAGTAGTGAGGTGGGTTGCAAACTGGCTTAAGGAGAGAAGCCAGAGAGTTGGAGGCCAGTATCTAGTGGAGTGCCTCAGGGGTCAGTACTGGGGCCAATATTATTCAATATATTCATTAATGATTTAGACGAGGGAATAGAGTGTACTATCAGCAAGTTTGCTGATGACACCAAGCTGGGAGGAGTGGCTGACACTGGAAGCTGTGCTGCCATCCAGAGACCTGGACAGGCTGGAGACTTGGGCGGGGAAAAACCTGATGAAATTTAACAAGGGCAAGCGTAGAGTCCTGCATCTGGGCAGGAACAACCCCAGGTTCCAGTATAGGTTGGGAAATTACATATTAGAGAGCAGTGTAGGGGAAAGGGACCTGGGGGTCCCGGTGGACAGCAGGATGACCATGAGCCAGCACTGGGCCCTTGTGGCCAGGAAGGCCAATGGCATCCTGGGGTGTATTAGAAGGGGGGTGGTTAGTAGAGCAAGAGAGGTTCTCCTTCCCCTCTACTCCGCCCTGGTGAGACCCCATCTGGAATATTGTGTCCAGTTCTGGGCCCCTCAGTTCCAGAAGGACAGGGAACTGCTGGAGAGGGTCCAGCATAGGGCAACAATGATGATTAAGGGAGTGGAGCACCTCCCTTATGAAGAAAGGCTGAGGGAGCTGGGTCTCTTTAGTTTGGAGAAGAGGAGACTGAGGGGGGACCTTATTAATGTTTATAAATATATAAAGGGTGAGTGCCACGAGGATGGAGCCAGGCTCTTCTCGGTGGCAAACAATGATAGGACAAGGGGTAAGGGAATCAAGCTGGAACACAAGAGGTTGCACTTAAATTTGAGAAGAAACTTCTTCTCAGTGAGGGTGATGGAGCACTGGACCAGGCTGCCCAGGGAGGTTGTGGAGTCTCCTTCTCTGCAGACATTCAAAACCCACCTGGACATGTTCCTGTGCGACCTCACCTGGGCGTTCCTGCTCCAGCAGGGGGATTGGACTAGATGATCTTTTGAGGTCCGTTCCAATCCGAAACATACGGTGATACAGTGATACTGTGATACTTTGATGATGTATTGGGATACTGTCTCTGGGATGCTGCACCTAGGATGCTGTATCTGGGATGCTGTATCTTGGATGCTGTATCTAGGATGCTGTGTCTGGGATGCTGTATCTTGGATACTGTATCTAGGATGCTGTATCTGGGATGCTGTATCTTGGATGCTCTATCTAATATGCTGAATGTGGGATGCTGTATCTAGGATGCTGTATCAAGGATGCTGTATCAGGGATGCTGTATCTAGGATAGTATATCTGGGATGCTGTATCTAGGAGCCTGTAACTAGGATGCTGTATCTGGGATGCTGTATCAAGGATGCTGTATCTGGGGTGCTGTATCTGGGATACTGTATGTAGGATGCTGTGTCTGGGATGCTATATCTTGGATGCTGTATGTGGGATGCTGTATCTAGGATCTGTATCCGGGATGCTGTATCTAGGATGCTGTATCTGAGATATAGTATCTGGAATGCTGTATCTAGGATGCTGTATCTGGGATGCTGTATCTTGGATGCTGTATCTAAGATGCTGTGTCTGGGATGCTGTATCTTGGATGCTGTATCTAGTATGCTGAATGTGGGATGCTGTATCTAGGATGCTGTATCGGGGATGCTGTATCTGGGATAGTATATCTGGGATGCTGTATCTAGGATCCTGTAACTAGGATGCTGTATCTGGGATGCTGTATCAAGGATGCTGTATCTGGAGTGCTGTATCTGGCATACTGTATGTAGGATGCTGTATCTGGGATGCTGTATCTTGAATGCTGTTTCTAGTATGCTGAATCTGGGATGCTGTATCTAGGATGCTGTATTTTGGATGCTGTATCTTGGTTGATGTGTCTAGGATGCTGAATCTGGCATGCTGTATCAAGGATGCTGCATCTGGGATGCTGTATCTTGGATACTCTACCTGGGATGCTGTACCTAGGATTCTGTATCTGGGATACAGTATCCCAGATACAGCATCCCGGATATAGCATTGGAGATACAGCATCCCACATACAGCATCCTTGATACAGCATCCCAGATACATCATGCTAGATACTGAATTCCCGATACAGCACTCCACGTACAGCATCCCCGGTACAGCTTCCTAGATACAGCATCCTAGATACTGCATCCTAGATGCAGCATCCTAGATAGAGCACACAGATACAGCATAGCAGATAAAGAATACTAAATACAGTATACAAGAGACAGCATACTTGATAGAGCATCCCAGATACAGTATCCCAGATACAGTATCCCCGATACAGTATCCTAGATACAGTATCTCAGATACAGCGTCCCAGATACCGCATTCTAGATACAGTATCCCAGATACAGCATCCCAGATGCAGCATTTTAGATACAGCATCCAAGATACTGGATCCGAGAATAAGCATCCTAGATACAGAATCCCAGATACAGTATCCCAGATACACCATCCCAGATACACCATCCCACATACAGCATACTAGTTACAGCATCCCAGCTGTATCTGGGATGCTGTATCTGGGACTGTATCTGGGATACTGTATCTGGGATATTGTATCTGGAATGCTGTATCTGGAATGCTGTATCTTGGATACTGTATATGGGATGCTGTATCTGGGATTCTCTATCTGGTATGCTATATCTGAGATGCTGTATCTGGGATACTGTATCTAGCATACTGTATCTAGGATGCTGTATCTGGGATGCTGTAAATCGGATGCTGTATCTGGGATGCTGTATCTGGTATGCTGTGTCCTGAATGCTGTATCTGGGTGCTGTATCTGGGATGCTGTATCTGGTATGCTGTATCTGCGATGCTGTATCTGGGATGCTGTATTAGGGATGCTGTATCTAGGATGCTGTATCTTGGATTGTATATCAAGGATGATGTATCTGGGTTGCTGTATCTAGGATGATATATCTAAGATGCTCTATCAGGGATGGTGTATCTAGGGTGGTTTTTCTGGAATACTCTATCTAGGATGCTCTATCTAGGATGCTGTGTGTGGGATTCTTTATCTGGGATGCTATATCTGGGATACTTTATCTAGGATGCTGTATATGGGATGCTGTGTCTGGGATGCTGTATCTTGGATGCTGTATCTGGGATGCTCTATCTAGGATGATGTATCCAGGATACTGTATCTAAGATGCTCTATCTTGGATGTTTTATCTGGGATGCTGTATCTGGGATACTGTATCTGGGATTCTGTATCTAGGAAGCTGTATCTGGTATATTGTATCTGTGATACTGTATCTCGTATGCTGTATGTACGATACTGTATCTGGGATGCTTTATCTGAGAAACTGTATCAAGGATACTGTATCTAGTATGCTCTGTCTGGGATGCTGTATCTGGGATGCTGTATGTAGGATGCTGTATCTGAGATGCTGTAACTGAGATACTGTATCTACGCTGCTGTATCTGGGATGCTGTACCTGGGATGCCGTAACTGGGATGAAGTATCTGCGATGCTGTATCTGGGATGCTGTATCTGGAATGCTGTATCTAGGGTCCTGCATCTGGGATACTGATTCTAGGATACTGTATCTACGATGCTCTGTCTGCGATTCTGTATCTGGGAAGCTGTGTATTTGGTGCTGTATCTGGGATGCTGTATCTAGGATGCTGTATCTAGGATGCTGTATGTGGGATGCAGTATGTAGGATGCTGTATCTAGGATGCTGTATGTGGGATGCAGTATGTAGGATAATGTATCTAGGATGCTTTAACTAGGATGCTTTAACTAGGATGCTGTATCTTGGATGGTCTATCTAGTATTCTGAATCTGGAATGGTATATCTGGGATGCTGTATCAAGGATGCTGTATCTGGGATGATGTATCTGGGATACTGTATCTAGGATGCTGTTTCTAGGATTCTGTATCTGTGATGCTATATCTGGGATGCTCTATTTGGGTTACTGCACCTGGCATGCTGTATCTAGGATGCTGTATCTGGGATGCTGTATCTAGGATGCTGTATCTATTATGCTGTATCTGGGATGCTGTATTTGGGATGCTCTATCTGGGATACTGTATTTGGGATGCCTTCTCTGGGATGCAGTTTCTAGCATGATGTATCTGGGATGCTGTATTCAGGATACTGTAACTGGGATCCTGTATCTAGGTTGTTGTATATGGGATGCTATATCTAAAATGCTGTATGTACGAATCTGTATCAGGGATGCCGTATCTAGAATACTGTATGTAGGATGCTGTATCTGGGATGCTGTATCTGGGATGCTCTATCAGGGATGCTGTATCTAGGATACTGTATCTAGGATGCTGTATCTGGGAGGCTGTGTCTAGGATGCTGTGTCTGGGATACTGTATCATGGAATGCAGTATCTAGGATGCTGTGTCTGGGATGCTGTATCTTGGATGGTCTATCTAGTATTCTGAATCTGGAATGGTATATCTGGGATTCTGTATCTAGGATGGTGTATCTGGGATACTGTATCTGGGATGATGTATCTAGGATGCTGTATCTAGGATGCTGTGTCTGGAATGCTGTATCTGGGATGCTCTATCTGGGATACTGTATCTAGGATGCTCTATCTGGGATGCTGTAGCTGGGATGCTGTATCTAGTATGCTGTTTCTAGGATGCTGGATCCGCGACACTGTATCTCGAATGCGGTATCTGGGACGCTGTATCTGAGATACTGTATCTAGGATGCTGTATGTAGGATGCTGTATGTAGGATGCTCTATCTGGTATACCTTATCTGGGATGCTGTATCTAGGATGCTCTGTCTAGGATGCTGTATCTTGGATGCTGTATTTTGTATGCTTTATCTGGGTTGCTATATCTGGGTGCTGTATCTAGGATACTGTAGCTACGATACTGTATCTAGGATGTTGTATCTAAGGTGATGTATCTGGGATGCTGTATCGAGGATGCTGAACCTGGGATGCCGTATCTGGGATGCTGCATCTAGGATGCTGTATCTGGGATGCTGTATCTAGCATGATATATCTAGGATGCTGTATCAGGGATGGTGTATCTAGGGTGATGTTTCTGGAATGGTCTATCTACAATACTCTATCTAGGATGCTCTGTATGGGATTCTTTATCTGGGATGCTCTATCTGGGATATTGTATCTTGGATGCTGTATATGGGATACTGTATCTGGAATGCTGTATCTGGGATGCTCTATCTAGGATGATGTATCCGGGATACTATATCTAAGATGCTGTATCTTGGATGTTTTATCTGGGATGCTGTATCTGCGATACTGTATCTGGGATTCTGTATCTAGGAAGCTGTATCTGGTATATTTTATCTGGGATGCTGTATCTAGGATGCTCTATCTTGGATACTGTATCTGCGATGCTGTATCTTGGATACTGTATCTGGGATAGTGTATCTGGATACTGTATCTGCGATGCCGTATCTGGGATGCTGTATCTGGGATGCTGTATCTAGGATACTGTATCTGCGATACTGTATCTGGGATACTGTATCTGGGATGCTGTATCTGGGATGCTGTATCTGGGATACTGTATCTGGTATGCTGTATCTTGAATGCTGTATCTGGGTGCTCTATCTGGGATGCTGTATTTGGGCTGCTGTATCTGAGATGCTGTATCTGGGATGCTTTATCTTGGGTGCTGTATCTAGGATGCTGAATTCGGGATGCTGTATGTGGAATACTGTAACTGGGATGCTCTATCTAGGATGCTGTATCTGGGATACTGTATCTGGTATGCTGTGTCCTGAATGCTGTATATGGGTGCTGGATCTGGGATACTGTATCTGGTATGCTGTATCTTGAATGCTGTATTTGGGTGCCCTATCCGGGATGCTGTATTTGGGCTACTGTATCTGAGATGCTGTATCTGGGATGCTCTATCTGGGATGATGTATCTAGGATGCTGTATTTAGGATGCTGGATCTGGGATGCCATATTAGGGATGCTGTACCTAGGATGCTGTGTCTAGGATGCTGTATCTGGGATGCTGTATCTGGGATGCTGTATCTAGGATGCTGTATCTTGGATGCTATATCTAGGATGATGTATCTGGGATGCTGTATCTTGGATGATGTATCTTGGATGCTGTATCTGGGATGCTGTATCTAGCATGATATATCTAGGATGCTGTATCAGGGATGGTGTATCTAGGGTGGTGTTTCTGGAATGGTCTATCTACGATACTCTATCTAGGATGCTGTGTGTGGGATTCTTTATCTGGGATGCTCTATCTGGGATATTGTATCTTGGATGCTGTATATGGGATACTGTATCCGGAATGCTGTATCTGGGATGCTCTATCTAGGATGATGTATCCGGGATACTGTATCTAAGATGCTGTATCTTGGATGTTTTATATGGGATGCTGTATCTGGGATTCTGTATCTAGGAAGCTGTATCTGGTATATTTTATCTGGGATGCTGTATCTAGGATACTGTATCTGGGATGCTGTATCTGACAAACTGTATCTAGTATACCGTATCTAGTATGCTCTGTCTGCGATGCTGTATCTGGGATGCTGTATATAGGATGCTGTATCTGCAATGGTGTATCTGGGTACTGTATCTAGGATGCTTTATCTAGGATGCTGTATCTAGGCTGCTGAATCTGGGATGCTGTACCTGTGATGCCGTATCTGGGATACAGTATCTAGCATGATGTATCTGGGATGCTGTATCAAGGATGCTGTGTCTGGCATGCTGTATCTTGGATGCTGTATCTAGTATGCTGTACCTGGGATGGTGTATCTTGGATGCTGTATCTATGACTCTGTGTCTAGTATGCTGAATCTCGGATATTGTATGTATGATGCTGTACCTGGGATGCTCTGGGATACTGTATCTGTGATGATGTATCTGGGATGCTGTGTCTAGGATGCCATATCTGGGATACTGTATCTTGGATACTCTATCTGGGATGCTGTACCTAGGAGGTTGTATCTGGGATACGGTATGTGACATATTGTATCTGGGATGCCGTATGTAGGATGCTGTATCTGGTATGCCGTATCTAGGATGCTGTATCTGGGATGCCGTATCTGGGATGCCGTATCTAGGATGCTGTATCTGAGATGCTGTATCTATGATGCTGTATCGGGTGTGCTCTTTATTTCTATCCTGTCCTATCTCTCTGTCTAAACCAGTTCTTGTGTGCATGTCCCTTGTGGATGGTGGATCTCATCAGATCCAGCTTACACACACAGCGGAGGAAAGTGTTTTGCTCTTTATGAAACTGTGCAGTGTTCACACAGGAGAGCAGGTGGAGCTGGTGCACAGGAGCTGCAGCATCTCCTGCAGAGCTCAGTGGAGAAGTCTGATGTAGGAAAAGTGATGCCATCTCTGGTGGCCAATGAGGGAACCGGCAGACTGGGGGTGGGGGTGAGGAGCCAGGTTGTCCATACAGTGTCCAGCCTCAAGGGACCGTTCTCCTGCCTGTCCAGATGTCTTCAGGAGACCCTCGGGATCAATGTCCAGTGTAGAATGCTGCTGTCACTTCTTCCATACACTGAAAAATGACAGAAAATACCCTGGAAAGAAAAAACCTTCTTTATGAAATCGTCTTTGAAATCTTCATCAGCAAATGTCCCATTGAAACCTCTCCCGTTAGTTCTACAAGTCTGAAGATTTGAAGGAAATTAGGGAAAGAAACATCGCTCCTTAGGGCTTTCTGTGTTTTAATGAGCCCCATGGCGTATTTGGTGCTGAGTCCATGAACCTCAGACACCAAGCACAGACTGAAGAGTCTGCTCAAGAAGTCCAAGTCAGAAGCAAACGCCAAAGTACCTTGAAGCATTAATGGGCCCCACTGAGGGCTGTTACTGACAAAGCCTCCCCAGGGACTCGTTAGAGCAGATAATTGGAGGCAGTGATTGCATCAGGCAAAGGCAAAGTGCAGCAGCTCTGATGCTGAGAAAGCCCTTGGTTTGTCTGATGAAGGACAATGGCCGAGCCTTGAGCCCCTGCTCTTGAGCCCCTCCTCTTTGCTTCATGGTACTTAGTGAGCTGAATTTGCAGAAATCTGAAGCAGTAAAATTCTGCTGGTATTCACCAAAACGTCTCCAGACTGCACTGACCACCTGTGAGATCAGGGCTGGTTCGCACTTTGCTGGGAAGAACGGAATCGACTGGGGAGAAAAGAGGTTGGAGGGACTTTCCCAGCTCAGGTTGCTCAGAGCCCCATCCAGCCTGGCCTGGGGTGTCTCCAGGGATGGTTCATCCACCACCTCTCTGGCCAACCTGGGCCAGGCTCTCACCACCCTCAGGGCCAACAATTCCTTCCTCGTGTCCGGCCTGAATCTCCCTCCTTTAGTTCAGAACCATCACCTCTTGTCCTGTCGCAACATCGGGCTGTACAGCAGAGGGTTTGCAGTGCTGTGAGCTCCCAGAGAGGAGCATCGTGCAAATCTGCCAAGTTCTGAGTCCCCCACGCAGGGCGAGGTGCCCATTGGAAGGCTGAGCAGCAGCTTCTACTGTCACCATTGGGGTTTGCTCACATTCAAACAGAAGCAGCAGGAATTGTTTCCTCCTCCTGCTTGGGCCAAAAAGGCTGCATCCTTCCAGAAACCTTTTGGGAAAGAGTGTTTGCAACAGACCAGGTTTGCAAGGGTGACTACAGCAGCCTGGAACAGAGTCACCACCCAGCAAGAGTGGGGAGGAACCTGCCTCGAGCCCTCGTGAAGTTCAGCACAGCTGGGCAAAGGAATGGAGGGGTCTGATCCTGGTGTGTTTGTCCCGTCCCACCAGGTGAGATTAAGGATGAGTTAACTTTGAATACTCTGCATGTCAGCAGGACCACCCAGAGGAAAAGCAGCAGGGGGCTGAGAAATTGCTCAAGAAATGTTCTGGTACTATGATTATATGACTTGCAAAGTCACGCTAAGGAGAGCAACGTGGGTCACGTAACCCTCCCTTCAGTAGATCTACTACTAAACACACGATTCTTGGGCCACATCATTTACAAAGAGGTCTAAGTACTTCAATAAAAAGAGAAGATGAATGTCAAGGACAGAATGATTTATTCCACTGTACTCTGAGACATTATAAAACCCAAAATACAATAAAGACAGTGTTTGGATGAGAACACTTGCAAGCGTTCCACATATACCGTTGTGGCGTGGAGCCAATCACAGTATCACAGTATGTTTGGGATTGGAAGGGACCTCGGAAGATCATCTAGTCCAATCCCCCTGTCAGAGCAGGAACGTCTCAGATGAGGTCACTCAAGAACATGTCCAGGTGGGTTTTGAATGTCTGCAGAGAAGGAGACTCCACAACCTCCCTGGGCAGCCTGGTCCAGTGCTCCATCACCCTCACTGAGAAGAAGTTTCTTCTCAAATTTAAGTGGAACCTCTTGTGTTCCAGCTTGATCCCATTACCCCTTGTCCTATCATTGTTTGCCACTGAGAAGAGCCTGGCTCCATCCTCATGGCACTCACCTTTTATATGCTTATAGACATTAATAAGGTCCCACCTTAGCCTCCTCTTCTCCAAACTAAAGAGACCCAGCTCCCTCAGCCTTTCTTCATAAGGGAGGTGCTCCAGTCCCTTAGTCATCTTTGTTGCCCTACGCTGGACTCTCTCCAGCAGTTCCCTGCCCTTCTGGAACTGAGGGGCCCAGAACTGGACACAACACTCCAGATGGGGTCTCACCAGGGCGGAGTAGAGGGGAAAGAGAACCTCTCTCGATCTACTAACCACCCCCCTTCTAATACACCCCAGGATGCCATTGGCCTTCGTGGCCACAAGGGCACGGTGCTGGCTCATGGTCATCCTGTTGTCCAGCAGGACCCCCAGGTCCCTTTCCCCTACATTGCTTTCTAATAGGTCATTCCCCAGCCTATACTGGAACCTGGGGTTGTTCCTGCCCACATGCAGAACTCTACACTTGCCCTTGTTAAATTTCATCAGGTTATTCCCCGCCCAACTCTCCAGCCTGTCCAGGTCTCTGGATGGCAGCACAGCCTCTGGCGTGTCAGCCACTCCTCCCAGCTTGGTGTCATCAGCAAACTTGCTGATAGTACACTCTATTCCCTCGTCTAAATCATTAATGAATATATTGAATAATATTGGCCCCAGTACTGACCCCTGAGGCACTGCACTAGATACTGGCCTCCAACTCTCTGGCTTCTCTCCTTAAGCCTGTTTGCAACCCACCTCACTACTCTATTGTCCAGACCACACTTCCTCAACTTAGCAACTAGGATGCTATGGGAGACCGTGTCAAACGCTTTGCTGAAGTCAAGGTAGACCACATCCACCGCTCTGCCATCATCCATCCACCTTGTTACATTCTCATAAAAGGCTATGAGGTTGGTCAAGCATGACTTACCCTTAGTAAAGCCATGCTGACTGCTCCTAATAACCCTCTTAACCTTGATATGCCTTGAGATGGCACCAAGGACAAGCCATTCCATTACTTTCCCAGGGACAGAGGTGAGGCTGACCGGTCTATAGTTACCTGGGTCCTCCTTCTTGCCGTTTTGAAGACTGGAGTGACATTTGCTTTCCTCCAATCCTCGGGCACCTCTCCCGTTTCCCAAGACTTGGCAAAGATGATGGAGAGCGGTCCAGCAATGACTTCAGCCAGCTCCCTCAGCACCCGCGGGTGCATCCCATCTGGACCCATGGATTTATGGATGTCCAGACTATTTAATTGATCCCTAACCCAGTCCTCATCGACTAAAGCAAACTCCTCCATTGACCTGGCTTCATCCGGGGTCTCAGGGGTACAGGGCTCCCCAGGACAGCCTCCGGCAGAGTAGACAGAGACAAAGAAGGCATTCAGTAATTCTGCCTTCTCTGTATCTTCTGTCACCAGGGCACCCACCCCATTCATCAGTGGGCCTACATCGCCTCTGGTGTTAGTTTTATCTGCTATGTATTTGAAAAAGCTCTTTTTGCTGTCCTTGACCCCTTCTGCCAGGTTGTTGTCTCTATCAGCATTATTCACGTCCTCAGAAGAGGGCACAACAGGGCTGCTCTCCACTGCTTCTTCCCCCTAAAGAGCAGCATTGACTAGATGGACATCACGCAGTTTGCTACAGTGGCCAAGGCAAGGCTCCTCACCAACAGCACTTAAGTGCCCTGACCTGTGGGGTTCATTACCTTTCACATCAAGATATTCATTGTTTACACCACGCAGTTTCTCGGCCCCCCACACCATTCCCAGAGAGGGGGTGGATGAACCATCCCTGGAGACATCCCAGGCCAGGCTGCACGGGGCTCTGAGCAAGCTGAGCTGGTGAAGATGTCCCTGCTCATGGCAGGGGGGGCACTGGGGGAGCTGGGAAGGTCCCTTCAACACAAACCATTCTATAATTCCAAGACACCTGCTGTTGCTCTTCCCCAGACAGGGCACACAGGGGCCAGAGAGACCTTTGGTCTGTTCTCAACACCTGCTATTAAATCCTGTCCTTATTCGCTTCTCCACGCAGCAGCAGGCTGGTAGCCCTGTCCCATTTATTCTCAAATCAGATAAAACATTGACTGTAGACATCTCATTCCTTATAGTCTTGCTTTAGATCTGCTGAGAGAGCGACTCTAATAATCACGTGGACAATAGTGGTTTTGTCACAATGATGTACCCATGTGTAGGTAGGGTACAGGAGAACTACTGAAGCCTCTAAATGTCCATGAGGATCCTCACGATCCAAACAGCTGCAATTCAACGAGAACAGCACAACTGAAATATTAAAGTTGAAGTCCGTTATAGGAAAACAAAGTGTTTAAGGTACCACTGCCACCCAAAGACTGAGAGCCCAGCCTCATTTAAACATATAAAACCTGGGATTTTTAGGAGAGTTACTACTCCACCTTTCCCTTTGGGGTCAAGAATGTTTTTAAGAGCAAAAACTAGAAGAAAGAGCAGGTGCATCACCTCATCGATCAGAATAAGTGGATTCTCTGTCTTGGTTTTCTTCAGGCACTGGAAGATCTTTCCTGGTATTGCTCCGACATACGTCCTCCTGTGTTAGCAGAGACTCTGTTTAGGGAACCATTGTAAAGCGCAAACACATCGCACACTACAACATGCAGCTGATGGAACAGCTTTATCCCACTGGTAAATAAGTCTACATTGCTTCTACACCCATCAAAAGCATCTCCATCACCACACTAAGCACCAAGACCCATCAAGCCTGTTTCTAGCAATCAGACATGAATGTTGGGCACATTTAAATGTGAAGCAAAGAGTTAAGGCCGAGAACAGAGATGTTTGAGTAGTGACTTCTTGTTTCTTGGGTAAAGAAACATTAGCAAAGGGAACGTTTCATTCCCTCACGTGGTAGGGACAAAAAAGGAAGATGAGTGTAAATCAAAAGATACCGAAGGAACAAACTGCGGCCAGCAAAACGATTTTTCTGCTAGACGGAACTGGCATCCAGGTACATGGAGCAGCAAAGAAGAGGGTAAAAGGTGTGAACGCCAAAAAAACACTCCGAAAAGTGTGTATTAATAAAACACTTCTCTCTGGTTCTGTATCATATAGGGCAGAACCTCACAGGTTCACCTCGCGCTCCAGAACAGTTACTTTTACTAGTTTGAAAACACTGTTAGTTTTATTTTCAGGTGTTTGTGGAAGGGAAATAAACTTGTGGCAGGGCTGGATATACTGATTTTTGTATCCATGTCTTGTGTTCTCCCTGGGACTATCCCTCTTCCCAGCTTTTCCTCAGGCAGCGCTTCCTGATTATTAGAAACCATTCGCATTTGGCATCAGTGCGATGCTCTTGGGGGGGCTCACAGCTTTTCAGTGATCTCCCCATAGCAAACCCCAGAAACAGGGAGCGACTGCACTCAGAGACACGAATCCGGTATGTTCCAAACTCCGCCCTGTGCTGTCCTTTCCACCTCCTGCATCCCAGCTCCCGGCCGCAAGGGTTGGCAGAACACACACGAAAATCAAGCACGTTGTCCAACTTCAGTGAAGCTCCTATTTTGAGAACATCCGTAAAAACTGCTGGACAGAGAAACCGCTCAGTTTACACTGACCTGTGTCCTTTTATTTCTGCTACGTCGGTCATCCCTCCGACGCTGAAGCGGAAATACTCTCTGTTTAAGGCTCTGGCGAGGGAGCGGGCAATGCTGGTTTTGCCAACCCCGGGGGGCCATAGAAACACAGGATCTTGCCCTGGGTGGATCCCCGCAGCTGGCTGACCGCGATGAACTCCTGCGGAACGGAGGAAGCGCCCGCGGTGAACAGAGGGAACTGCAGCAACACCAAACGGCCCCGTTACCAGGGGAGCAACGATGACAAAATGGGCACCGTACACAGATCTGGTCCTCGGAGGAGCTGGGGAGGGCGAGGGGAAGGATGCTGGTGCAGCTCTTTTCGCTCTGGTTATTTACACACTGGGTTTTGTGCTCTGTACTCATGTCACCGGGAGAAGCAGTCTGTCTGTCTGTCTGTCTGTCCGTCTGCCCGTCTGCCTCTCTCCACTGTCCTGAAGCGGGCAGACAGACTTCCAGTTCTTCTCCCGGCTTCCCTGGTTCACCCAGCTACCTGTGAGCATCTCCCACCGCATCAGTTCCTCTTTGCTAAATTAAACTCATATCTTTTCACACTCCTGCACTGGGTAAACCTCAAATAACCCTCAGCACTTGAGAAATCAAAAGATGGGAGCTCAGAACTGAAACCTCAACTGCTCGTGCGCTTACAGTGGAGAAATCACTATGCATGTGGGCACAGAGATGTGGTTCGCCTGTAATAAGCTGGTTATTGAGCAAAGATGAGCCTTGATCTCTTCCACCTACAGCACTGAATGCTGCAGCAATACATGGACGATAGAACTGATTAAGGCTCAAACCTGCACAGGTATTTCTCAGTACCCTAAAATCATCCACCTCGCTTGCGTTGCTACAACTGCGGAATCTTCGCTGCGTGGAATTAATCACATCAATAATCAAAGCCCCAGACCCATACGAGGCAACTCAATCTGTTGCTGTATAAAGGCTGGGCCTAATGGGCATTAACATAAGAGACTGGTACTCAAAAGGGGATTTCTGCTTGCAAGTGTGCAACAACAGGCTTACCATCAATCATTCAAAATCATAAATCACATAGTGGGGTTTACTCACAAGTCTTGGGCACTACTAGGGAAAGAAGCCCCTTTGGCTTCAAAGATACTTCAAAACCTTTCTCTTTTTCGGGAACAAGGCAATTTAATAAAAGCAAAACCCCAAGATGTCTCAGAATTTACTATTTGTTATATAAAATGACATTGTTCTGTTATAAATGGGGCTTCTGTGCACAATTACTGAGGTGGCCTAAGTACCATCAGTGTTGCCCCTGAGGTAACACAAATCTCTGCTTCGCACAGCACATGGGAGCAGCGGGAGAACCTGCCTGACCGCAGTTTGGGGAAGGGAACGGCCAAATTGAAGCCTGGCTACGCTCAACACTTCACCAGGTCCCTTCCAACCCCTGACATTCTGGGATTCTGTGTGATAAACAGAACCAAATATATTAAATGCTCTCTTAACAGTTACAGAACATTTTTGTGTGCCAGAATGCAGAGACCTATACTGCGCTCATATTACAACGATCAAACTGTGATACTCATTGCAGTGATAAGTAATAGTATTTATTCACCTAGACCCACATCACCTGCCATAGGACTTATCATCCTACCTCAGATCGGAGTTTCACATCACCTTTTCAAAACTCCCCCTCTGTTTCCAACCAGGGATGACAAAGTTTGCATCCCAAACCAAAATTCCAGCTGACAATCCAGCAAAACTCTCTTCTTCCTTATGACAAAAGACAAGTGGCATAGAAATATCTGTGAGAACACATGGGATACGTACCTGTACAAGGGGTTCAAGGCAATGATGTCCCGGATTGTTTTGACAATTTCTGCAGTAAGAGCCTATAAACAAACCAAAGATTTAATCAAGGAAAAGACTGGAAAAGGACAAATAAGGCCTCAGTACAAATATGACATTCCATGATGTGTCTGGCATGGGAGCACAGCAATGCAGCCCCTGGTCCCCGCTGTGATGGTGTGTGGGATCGGTACCGCGCGCTGGGGCGGTTATTGCTCTGCAGACAAGGAAAGGCAAGAAGGGGAACAGGCTGGGGTCCTGCACACACAAAACAACTGGGTTTTGGCCAGAAGATATGATCAGGTTGACCACTCAAGTCACCCAGTTTGATGGAGGATATTACACAGCACAGCCCAGCCTCGTCATTCAGCAACGTTTTGAAGCAAATTGAGCTGTGGCAATGAAAAATAATTCTTTTCATCTAATCCCCTCATGCAGTGGCTGTGAGAAGCATGAACTGATGTTTCCTTCGAACCTTCTGCTTGTTCTCGGGCTCCTCAGGCTCAGCTTCCAGCTGCTTCTTTATACGGATCCTGAAAGCCAAAAGAAACCAGCTACAACCAATTCTGTTACATGTGATTTCAGCTCTTCCGCATAAAAAGGAAAGTCTAAATTATATTTTGAGTAAGCTAAAATTTCCAATTTTGACAAAGGTAACTGATTGTACGTGTTTCAACAAGATTTAGCTTTTGCTTTGTTTTGTCAAAATAAGGCTTGATTGAATAAAACATAATAAACGAGTGCTAGATACTGACAGGACTTACTAAATCAATTTACAGTAAGTAAGTTGTCATGCAAACAAATTTAACCACTAAATTAGTGGGTTAATGAGAGGGCAAGGGCGGCTGACAGCACCTTTATCGTAAACTCTATTAGTTTAACCAGTTGCAGAACTACAAAACCAGACTTCTAAGGATTAAAAGAATCTAAATAACATCAGACTGTCTGAATTCTCAGCCACATGCTGCAGCACATGAACAGAACAATTAATCAGGCATCATTGTTAATAGCTCAGGAGCTGCATGAACCAACAACTCTGATGTGGATTCATTCCCTCTTCTTGTCCCTCCAGAAAAGCAAGTTCGCTCTTGCACTTTAATTCTGGATATAATGGCTTTAAGTCACATCTGCTGCACTATCCACTGTAATACTAAATATTATATACCATGTGTAGAACAGATTTTGAAGTCATTCCATACATAGAGATTTGAAATTTTGGTTTTTTACACAGGTTTCCTAGATCATGATTTTGGAAGAGATGAAACCCACAGTATATTCCACACCAATTAATCAAGTATTAGTCCCTAAAAGGGACATGGCATGAGCACCCTCCAAAAAAATCAGTTTCCCTGTTACTGTTTTTAAGCTTTTCTGAGTTTTTCCTGCTGTGCATCCAACCCCATGTCAGATGTTTGCAGTACAGAGCATGACCTACAGTTCTCCAGACCGGGATCAAAGTCTTGCCCTCTCCACTGCCTTAAACTTTCCCCACCAGAGACCAGCGCTACACAAACGCTCAGGAACCGCAACAGCCTTTGACCAATCTGTCTTACTAGGCCGTGAATATGGAGTCAAAAAACCCTTGTGGTGCAGCAGACTCCCCGCTCACGCGATCACTGCATTATGCGCAGGGTGTAGGTCTTATTTTCCATGTGATCTTTAAAAACAAACAGCTCCCCAACTACTCCAACTCTCTGCCACTGGCAACTTTTGACTAATTTTGACTACTCTTGTCAATAGAGTTCAAAGCCATTTTCTGGAGGGTGGGGTTGCAGCATGGAAATAGCTCTGGATTAACTACAGAAGGTGTCTAGAAGGTGTTCGGGGAGAGAAAAAGGAAGGATTTAGAAATGAGAGGACCCACACTTGCAGGACAGCACATTTTGTTAATTTGGCTGCCAATCAAAGAGTTTCCTTTGCTATCTTTTTCCCTGTAAATACAGCACGTTCCTCCCATCCGATGTCCCGTGTGGTTCCAGTGACTGACCAGCGCTCTGTGTCTCAAATCAATACAGATGAATCCCCCACCCTTCCAAGGTCCAGGGAACTATTTCTATTCCAAGGAAACCAAAACCAACAGTTGCCAATTTCCAAAATCCAATCAAAACTGCGCTTTGATAATGCACTTCAAAGCAAAACCCACCCTCAATGTCTCCCCACCACGTTTCTGTCCTTTTGTTTTCCCTTCAAATGGAAATTCATTACTTGACACATTTAAAACCACGATTTTATATTGTCTTAGCTCAAAATACTTGGCACGATACAGCTACACCTATATTCCCAACAATAATCCTATTTTCTTCAGTTTGGTTCTTGGACAAGATTATAAAGACAAGACATCATTATAGTTCTGGATCACATTTCTTTTTCTTAAAGCAAAAGTACTGGCTTGAATTAGTTCCAGAGAAAGTTTTTCATCATTTCTGAACCTTGCTGTACTTGACAAAGAAACCACTCTACTTCAGCTTAATGAGTGTTTGCTTGTATCAAATTAAAACCTATATAAGAATGACATGCACTAGCTCTTCCTTTTGGGGGTTAACCTGTTGTATCTGTAATATTACACAGAATATTAGGGCTGGAGCACCAGAGCTCTATCAGGATATGTGTTGTAACAAAGCAAAAGGTTGTTATACACAAGTTGTGTATGAAAATGAATATACGTGGTGAAAACAATAAAGGGATATATCTGTTTATAAAGAAGTCTGGTGAGACGCAGTGGAAGGACAAGTAAGAAATCACCTTCGGTGCCCCATGACGATCATGCGCAACTTGTCTCCAAGGTCCTGCATTTCGTGAATCTGCACAAAAGTTCCTATTTGGTAGATTTCGTTCAGATCCTCTACCACGTCCGATTCATTGCTATTGAGGGGAAAAAGGAGCAGATATTCAGAATCTTGAGAGAGCAGGTAACATTAAAAAGGACAGAAACAATCACTCGTTGCAGAACTTTAAACTGGACTCGGGAGCAAAGATCCTCGACTTTATCCCCACTGTTACCACCACGTAGCTCCTTTCCAAATCACCCACCTGCCTGGATGGTTCATCTCCCTCCCAAATAATAATGGCAATAATAAACACCATTTCTGTAACATTATCCAGGGCAGGGAACTTCAGATCACAACTTTTAGTATAAACGCAGCCTATTAATGGAAATAACTTATTTTCAAAAAGATCAAGAGAAATTACTTACTTGTCATCCTTTTTCAGAAAAACACCAGCATAGGGCTGGGCAAGACGAACTTTCCTCCTCAGCAGCTCAACCAGCTTCTTATTTTTCACCGAGGACAACAACGGCTGCTGTCATTTGGCACAATGTCTAGCAAAGCGATGCTTGCCAGCATCACAGGCATTAACAGAGAGAAGAAAAGTAATAATTCTCTATTCACTGCAGAGCCTTCACATCGTCAGGAAATAAAGTATTAAATGGCAGAATTAATTTGCAGAATGAGGGAGAATATTTAACAATTATTTTAATAGAAGACACTGTTGATCTATGCATTGAAACGAATGACTTGAACATAAAAGTGTTGTGTGAAAATGTGCCTAAAGATCATAGTAATATATAACCTTCCCCTTCCCTCAACACATCTATAAGGACACTACAAGGTGCACATATTAGATTTGGACATGCAGAAAAATACTACAGCAGATATTATTATCAATAACACTACGTGAACAGGAAAATATTGATTCCGTTCTTGTTACATTTACTCCAAAATCAGATGGATAAAATACTAGTAAGGTGCAAAAATATGAGTACTTGTTCCAAAATGCTTGCATTTCAGGAGGAATATGTATTTGTGGCCTATGAGCTCAAGTCACATAGCAAAGAGCAAATTTATGGCTCTTAAAAATACATATGGGGTGTAGAGGGGAAAGATCACGCTGAAATTTTGCGATGCCCATCCCCAGCCCTCACAGCCTCTCCCGTCACAGCAGCATCGCTCTGTATTGAATTTGTACTTTCTCCTCGCAGTTTTCACAAATATTGTTCTTGGTGCTACGACACAACCCCATGAAGCTGAACCAAAGACACATTTGCTCAACCTTCAGCAAAAGAACTCGGAGAAACCAGCAGACCCTGAAATAGCTTCTGTGTGAATCACTGACCTTCCCCGTTAGATGCAGCGTTAGTGATTCTGATGCAACACCCATGAAACACAAAGTCCGTACCCCAGAAGAAACCACCATTCCAATGTGGTCAGGATGTATAGTTAGAAATCACGGAATCCCCAGCCCCCCCTGCTCACGCAGGGTCACAGAGCAGATCACACAGGTGGGCCCAGGGGGTTGGAATGTCTCAGAGCAGGAGACTCCACACCCGCTCTGGGCAGCCTGGGCCAGGCTCTGGCACCTCCCAGCAAACAAGTTTCTGCTCATGTTCCCATGGAGCCTCCTGTGTTTCAGTCTGTGCCCGTTGCCCCTCACCCTGGCGCTGGGCACCACTGAACAGAGTCTGGTCCGTCCTCTGACACCCACCCTGAGATGCTGATCCACTGATCAGATCGCTCTCAGCTGCTCTTCTCCAGCTCAGCAGCCCCAGCTCCCCCAGTGTCTCCTCATCACAAAGATGCTCCAGATAAACACTAAAAAGCAGAAGGCTGCACACCTTGCTACCCCCCCAAGCCTCTACGATTGAAATAAACCTGTGAGGACACAGAGCGCGGCTCTGAGGAGAAAAGCGCCCCTGGTCTCTGTCAGAGCCCCGGCCCCTCACCTCGATGATCCTGATGAATCGCGGGAACACGGGGTTGCGGGTCACGGCGATGAGCGGCACGCTGGGGAAATGCTCCGGGACGAGCAGCGGCGTCAGCGCCGTCATGACGGGCCCGGCCCCGCCGCCGTCCTCCCCGCTGCCGCCGCTCCCGCCCTCGCCGCCGCCGCCCTCCAGCGCGTCGCCCCCCGCCAGGCCCCCGGCGCTCCGCTGCTGCCACGGCGGGCCCGTGCTGAAGGCGACTCGGACGGGCGGCGCGGGGCCCGGCGGGGCCGGGGGCATCACGGAGGAAGCGGCCGCCAAGAAGCGGCGCCGCGGGGGCCAGCAGCGCCGGCCGCCAGCGCCCGCACAGCCGCAAGCAGCGGGCGGCCGCCACGCTGCCGGCGCGCGCCCCGCGACACTTCCGCGGCACGCACGTCCGAGCGCACCCAGAGGTCCAGGGTTCGCGTCCCGGCCCCGGCAGAGCGCTCGATGGGCGCGGGAGCTGAGGGGGCAAAGAAGTTCAATGGTACCTGCGGTGGGTTAAAGGGGGTGGTCAGTAGGTCAGAGAGGTTCTCCTGCCCCTCTGCTCTGCCCTGGGGAGACCACACCTGGAATCTTGTGTCCAGTTGTGGCCCCTCAGTTCCAGCAGGACAGGGAACTGCTGGAGAGAGTCCAGCGCAGCCACCAAGATGCTGCAGGGAGTGGAGCATCTCCCGTGTGAGGAAAGGCTGAGGGAGCTGGGGCTCTGGAGCTGGACAAGAGGAGACTGAGGGGGGACTCATTCCTGGGGATCAATATGGAAAGGGGGAGTGTCAGGACACACGCACACTGGAAGAGCTTCGTTCCTATTTTAAGTCCAGACCAAAGCAGCCAAGAGCCGTTTAGCGTCCCCTGGGCAACCTGACAGAATTCATGTTCCAGACCTCAAACACCGCTGCTTCGGGGGGGGTTACAGACAGAAACGGGGATCGCTGTCCTTCTTGACAGGGCTCCTAAAGTAGACGACCTGTGGTTAATATTAGACACTGCAACTGCAGCAAGCAATCCAGCAGCCGCTCTGTCCTGCTCGGCTCTGCCCACTGGTCACTTTGTCACTTGGAATCCGGCACTTCGACTCTGGAGCTCTGCCAGGAGTTCCCTGCTCAGCCAAGCTGCTCTTCTGCCGCTCGCTTGATGTCCGACCTTGGACTTGTCCCACCAAGTCCCCCCATGCCAAGGATGTCCCAGCTCTGGGAATGGCCCAAGGCTTCCAGCCAAAGGCACTTGCAGCCCCAGCCCCTGGGAGCCGCCCGTGGGGGCCAGGGCAGCCCAGCCCCCCTGAACCCTTTCCCTGACCAGGAGGAGCTGGGGAGGCTCTTGGGCTGGGACAGAACACGGGGAGCCCCAACATTCCCTCCTGGGACACCCCAAAGAGTCCTTAGTTACCAACAGCCAGAGGGATGATGGCGCAGCCACCGCTGCGGCTCCCAGCTCGTGGCCCCCGCCCCCCCCCGTTTTTTTGGCTCCTGCAGCCCCTGCAGCCATTCATGCTCCCCCAGAGCTTCTGCCCCCCAGGTAGGGACCCACCCCGACCCCTGCAGCCCGGGATGCTCCTGGGAGCAAGAGCGGAGGTGAGCGCCGGCCATGGCTCCTGTCTCTCCTGCAGGCTCAGCCCCCCTGTGCCCACTGCCCGGGCAGGAGCAGCCCTTCCCCACAGCCTGGGCACCCCGGGCCGGGGGGGCACCCCCGGCCCCCCAGGCCCCACCAGCAGGTACGGCACCCCTGTCTGCTCGGACACCCCGGCACCTTCGGCCCCTTCGCCATCCCCGAGCCCGGGCACTCCCAGCACCCACCACCCCTGTCCCCCGGCACATACGGCACTGGGCAGAACCGGGGCTGTTGGCGATGGGGGCCGGCTCGAGGGTTCCCATGGAGGGTCCCCCCGGCCCAGCACAGCTCCCTCTCCCCCACACAGGGCTGCAGAGAGCACAATGCTGCTGCTGGTTCAACCCCTGGGTGTTCCAGTTCCAGTGGGCCATGCCCTACGGCCACCAGGGCACAGCGGTGGTCCCATCCCCTATGGTGCTGCTAACCTCGATCCATGGCTACCAGCACGTCCAGGGGCAATGGACACAGCCGTACAGCTCCGGCACGGCCACCGCTGAGGGGACACCTGGGGGCAGCAACATCTCCAGCGGTTCTTCTGCTGCTCCCCAGGAGAAAGACCAGGAGGACCCAGGAGCTGAGCTGCACTTGTCTCAGGAGATGCTGTTTGGAGAGGCCCATCGGCTCTTTGGCGTCTCTGCAGTCTGCCGGCCTGGTGCCAGCAGCAGCCCCATGACTGGGGACACTGGGGACACCCCTGGAGAGGGGAGTTTTGTGGCTCCTGCCTCCTCACCACTCCCCATGTCTGTCACCACCTGCGAAGGGCCAGTGGAACCACAGAACGTCTCCGGCACGGCCACCACCACGGGGACACCCCCAGGCAGCACCAGCCCCCTGGGCAGCACCAGCCCCCCAGCCCCTCTGCTGCCCCCCACCACACAGCTCCTGGGGACCCAGTGGGACACCCTGCAGTTACTGAAGAGGTGCCACTGGAAGAGGCCCTAAGCATCTTTGGCTGCTGCTTGGACACAGTGGGGGTCACCCACTGTCAGCAGCCCCAGGCCAGGGGACCCTGGTGTCACCAGCCCACCTGTCCCCCAGCCTGACTTCTCGTCCCTCTCACTGCCTGAAGATCTTCTGAGCCCTGACTACACCGTCTCCAAGCTGAGAGAGGCCGTGCTGAGCATGGCCGAGCTCTATGTGCTGGGGATGGAGCCCCCGGAGCTGTGGAGGGACGTGGGGATGGAGCTGCCACTGCCCCAGGCGGCCAAGGCAGAGCAGCGAGGGCAGAAGCGGGGGCAGAGCCCCTCGGCAGAGCCCCCCAGCAAGCGCAGGGCTCTGCAGGGAGCAGGGGGGTGGGAGGGGGGATTAGACCAGAGAACACCAGGGGTGGGTGTGGGAGACGAGGGGTGCAGTATTTGGGGGTGGGGGGTCTAGGGTGTGTGGGAGGAGTGCGAGTGTGTTTGGGGGTCTGGGGGGTTGGAGGGTGTGGGAGGAGGGTGGTGGGTTTGGGGGTGGGTAGGTCAGGGGAGGTGTGGGAGGAGGGGGGTGTTCGGGGGTGTTAGTGGGGGCGGGAGGAGGGGGTGGGGGGTCAGAGTAACTCTGGGACCTTTTATCTTGTTTTTCTGTATTAAACCTTGTTTGTCCAGAACTGCTCCGTGTCTGTGTGGGAGGGGGAGGGAGCGCAGGGGGCACCGGGAAACGGCCCTGAGAGCTGCAAAAGCCCCAATGAGCCCAAATCAGAGCCCATGAGACCCCAAGGACACCAAGTCCCCCAAAGGCTGAGTCACCGCCAGCGGGACAGGCAATGGGGGCTCCCCTGTCCACTTCCCCAGGGCAAGACGTGCTTTGGCGGGGGGAGCAGGACAGACGGGTCCCTGCGGGACTCACGGACACGGCCCCACGCAGGAAGCAGCTCGGAGCCCCTGGGACAGGGACAGACCTGGGGGGGCCGGGCTGGGGACGGACACACAGACAACAGGGGCTGCAACGTCTTTGGAACACGAGCAGCATCCCCTGCAGTGGGGACAGGGCTGGGGACAAAGCCCTTCAGAGCCTCAGGACAATCCGGCCCTTCCTCGGGTCCCAGCGCTCAGCTCCAGAGCCCGGCTGTGCCTCCCTGCCCACAGAACAACCCGAATCACCCCAGAATGGCGAGGGAGGGGCTGCAGGGCAGGGACCCTCCTGCCCTTGTCTGGCTGCACCTTGGGCAGCTGCAGGACCAGGAATGCCTGGAAATAAAATTGGAAAGATAATCAACCACTAAAGCATGTTTTTAAGTGGGGATTCCAAACGCCTCTGAAATGCTTACAGCCTTGGCGCATCCACCACCCCCCACAGAAGCCTCTTCCAGTGCTTGACCACCCTCTCCGCAAAGAAATGGCTCCTCCCGTCCAGTGTGAAGCCCCTTGTGCAGCTTCGCCCCATTCCCAGGGTCCTGTCCCGGCTCCAGGAGCAGAGCTCAGCGCCTCCCTCTCCACGGCCCCTCCCCAGGAAGCTGCCGAGCCGGGAGGGGTCGCGCTTTGACCCCAGCAGCGACTCCAACCCACGGCAGCCGCTCGCTCACTGCCCACCCACCCCAGGGGAGAGGGCACCGGGGCACTCGGGCTGGACACAGACATGCTTTAATGAGACCACGGAATAAGACTAATGGGCTACTAGTAATATTATATATACAGTGAAAAGTCGACTATAAAATAAGAGACGTTAACTGCAACTCCTCACAAAGTGCGTCCCAGCGAGCAGCCGGTCCCGGCAGCAGCACCTGGTCCCCAACAGCCGATCCGGAGAGAGAAGAGAGACAAAGGCAGCAAAGGCCCAGAGGCCTCTGCAAACGGCAAGATGGCCAAAGGCCCTACTAAAGAAACCCCAAACAGAACCGCACCGGAACAGCAGAACCCAGACGGCTGTCTGTCTGTCCCTGTCCGTCCCTCCAGCCACAGCATCCTAATATCCTGCAAGGCGAAGCCTGAGGCCAAGGGCATGCAGCGTTCTCATTGGTCGGTCTGGATGTCAGTCAGGGGCTGCCCCGCCCATGGCCCCTCCCACCCGTGGGCGGAGCTCAGAGGCCTCGGCTGCCACCGCAGAGCCTGGAAACATCAACTCTGTCCGGGGTCGGGTTGTTGTTCTCCCGCCGCATCAAACTGCCGCGCTGGCCTCGGAACAGAAAGGTTTCTGACGGCGTGAAGAGCGGGAACTGGCTTTGGGTCACACAGCACAGGCTGGGAGGGCGTCTGTGCTCCTGGGCCCTGAGAACTTGTGACAAGAAATTCTCTCCGTCGCTGCCGTTGCTCCAACGTTTTCTTCAGATCTCCTGTTGCCCTGAATGCACTTAATAAAGCCCTTCTTGGTGTCTGACACGGATCCCACCAGTTCCAGCTCCACTCGAGCTCTGCCCTTTGGTGCCGTCTCCCCGCACCCATGACCGACGGCTCCATCACCTTCCTGCCCAGCCTGACCTGGCTCCAGAGACGGTGAATTCCTGTCTCCTCCGGAGCTGGGCCAGGAGTTCCCTGCCCAGCCAAGCTGCTCTTCTGCCGCTCGCTTGACGTCCACCATGGGAACTGCTGGCTCCTGAGCTTCTCCACGGGGCTTCTTCAAGCCTGAGCAGCACCGGCCGACTCCTGAGCCCTGGGCGATGGGCAGCAGCCACGCAGTGCAACCTCTGCTCTGTTTGGCGGCCCCTGACCCTCCCCCAGAGGCTCTGAGCCCCCTCCCGTCTGACTGGAAGGGCTGCAGCATCCAAGCTCTCCCTTCCACCCCGTGCGACAGCTCCACCTCGCCTGCCCTGCCCACCCCTCCTGCCCAGCCCGGACCCTCCTGCCCAGCAGTGCAGGCGTGGGACTCGTCCCACCAAGTCCCCCCATGCCAAGGATGTCCCAGCTCTGGGAACGGCTCAAGGCTTCCAGCCAAAGGCACTTGCAGCCCCAGCCCCTGGGAGCCGCCCGTGGGGGCCGGGGCAGCCCAGCCCCCTGAACCCTTTCCCTGCCCAGGAGGAGCTGGGGAGGCTCTTGGGCTGGGACAGAACACGGGGAGCCTCAGCATTCCCTCCTGGGACACCCAAAGAGTCCTTAGATACCAACAGCCAGAGGGCGCAGCCACCACTGCGGCTCCCAGCGCGCGGCCCCCAGGCCCCCCCGGTTTTGCGGCTCCTGCAGCCGATTGTGCTCCACCAAAGCTTCTGCCCCCCAGGTAGGGACCCACCCCGACCCCTGCAGCCCGGGACGCTCCTGGGGGCAAGAGCGGAGGTGAGCGCCGGCCATGGCTCCTGTCTCTCCTGCAGGCTCAGCCCCCCTGTGCCCACTGCCCAGGCAGGAGCAGCCCTTCCCCGCAGCCTGGGCACCCCGGCGGGGGGGGCACCCCCGGCCCCCCAGGCCCCACCAGCAGGTACGGCACCCCTGTCTGCTCGGACACCCCGGCACCTTCGGCCCCTTCGCCATCCCCGACCCCGGGCACTCCCAGCACCCACCACCCCTGCCCTGGCCTGGCTGATTCATGCCCAGAAAATTCCATTTCCAGAGAACATCCCCCATCCCTGGGGCCATCTCTCCTGTTTCCTCTCCCAGAAGCGAGTCTCCTCCCCCTTGCAGCCCCGTTCCTTGCTCAGCAGCTCACCCCATGGGGATGCCCATGTGCCTGGGCAGAGCCGGGGGCTGTTGGTGATGGGGGCCGGCTTGGTGGGTGCCCATGGAGGGTCCCCCCGGCCCAGCACGGCTCCCTCTCCCCCACACAGGGGGAGTGCAGAGAGCACCGTGCGGCTGCTGCTTCGATCCCGGGGTGTTCCACATACAGTGCACGAGTCCCTGTGGCCATCAGGGCACAGCGGTGGCCCCAGCCCTCCGGTGCTGCCGAGCTCCATCCTCGGCTACCGGCACGTCCAGGGGCAACGGGCACAGCCCTACAGCTCTGGCACGGCCACCGCCGCGGGGGCACCGTGAGTTGCTTTTCCCCAGAGTTCTGTGTTGCTGCAGCTGGCAATGAAGTATTTGCAGTTAGAGCGTGCTGGAGCGCCAGGGCAGCTGCTGGCAGTGCTCTGCTGAGATTTCTGCTCTAACGGGTTGAATTCCTGTCAATGAGCATTCTTTTCCTGAAACTCATTCCTACCAAAGCCGGGT
Source organism: Streptopelia decaocto (assembly GCF_964273445.1). Taxonomy (NCBI): domain Eukaryota; kingdom Metazoa; phylum Chordata; class Aves; order Columbiformes; family Columbidae; genus Streptopelia; species Streptopelia decaocto. The sequence goes on from NW_028116159.1 coordinate 28,683, forward strand.
GGCACGTGGCTGCCGTCTGGTGGCACGGCCCGGGGTACTGACTGTGTGAGCGGGTGGCTGCCCTGGAGACGGGGGCTCTAGAACATGGGGGTGGCCGAGGGGGAGGGGAGGGAGCGGGGACAGAGGCCCCGGGCCTGGGGCCGGGGCTGCTTGGCCTTTCCTCTGATCGGCTGCCTGGGACTGAACCCTTGCTCCTCCCATCAAAAGATTGGTCAGAAAACCTGTCAATCATCCATGTGCCACTCTCCTTCCAGGTATGATTGGTGGAGCCAGCATGGCCCGCCCTTCACAGTGCCCAGCCTTTCAAGCCTTGCCACCTCCCCTGCAGCCTCAAAGTTTATTGGTTGGTTACATATCAATCACAGACCTTCTCCCCACCCCCTCAAATGCCATTGGCTGTCCTGACTCCCACACTGACTTCTGGGTGGTTGTTGCCAGGCAACGAACTCCACTTAAAAATGAAGCTGGGGGCTCTAAGCAAAGGCCATGGGTAATGGAAGACATGGCAGGACCCTAAAAATGAAAGTTTGAGCACTAAGAAGGAGGCTCTGGGCACTCAAAAGGACGGGCAGATGCTACAGCTGGTGCTTTGGGCCCTGAACACGAGGGGAAACGGGTGGTTCCCACCCGAGCTGGGTTTGGTGCCCGTGACCCCACGGGACAGACACCAGTGCTGTCCGGAGTGGCCACGGAACAGACGGAGCCCAAAGCCACGGGCTCCATGAGCTCAGCGGGGTGTTGTGACATTTCATGGACATTTCACAGGGGTGGTCCATGGGCTCAGGAAATGTGGGGGGAGAATCAGAATAAAACTGAGAAAACTTGTGGGTTGAGATCAAAAGCGTTTAATAATCAAAGTGAAATAATGATAATAATTACAAATTGTAATGAAAAGGCAAATAGAGAGAGAAATAAAACCCAAGAAAGACAAGGGATGCAGCTGAAAACAATTGCTCCCCACCAACCGACCGATGCCCAGCCAGGCCCCGAGCAGCGGCCCCCCCACCAACCTCCCTCCTCGGTGGAAAAAGGCACAAAAGGGCGACAGGGGTGGCTTCTGTGAGAAGCTGCGAGAAGCTTCCACTGTGTCCCATAGAGCCAAGTCCAGCCGGCTCCAAGACAGACCTGCCCAAGGCTGAGCCAATCAGCGGTGGCACCTCTGTGATGACGTGTTTAAGAAAAGGGGGAAAGCACCAAAAAGAACAACAAACTGCAGCAGTCAGGAGAGGGCCAGAAGCTGCTTGAACCTGTAGGACACTCCAATACCATCCTCAAGACTCAAGTGTTGTCTTTTTTTCCCCAGCACTACTGTCCGTGTTTGCCAGGAGAACGCAAGCACCTGAGTCTCTAATCGAGCAGCTCTGGAGATGCTCTGTGCTTTGGCATATTTTCACTGAGAACTCTACATGCTAATTTATTATGCTCAGCAGCTGTAGAAAGCTTCTGCCCTTCTGGCTCACAAGGCTGCTTGCATCGCTGAAGGCTGAAATTTAAAAAACGTAAAGAAGTTAACAACCAAACAAAACCCAAATCAAGCTCCTCCATTCTTTCCTGAGTCGTCAAACTCTCCAGGGAAATCAGGTGGTGCCACTTAGGACTGGGTTTGGCTATGACGGCAGTTTTATTGTTGCAAACACACATGTCAAGTTCAGCCGTCAGCATCCTCTTGAGAATGTTTGTCTGTGGCCTCTGATGGTCAGTGGCCAGTGTCGATGGTAATTTCAGCCACGAGTACTGAACGCTTCTGTCCATAAGCCGTGCACCTGGAACACCTGGCAGAGAGGTTGGCAACATTGCCAGGTGAGGCTGCAAACGCGGCCTCCTTTGCAGTCCTCCTCTCCCGAGCTCGCTTTGGATTTCTTGATCTTCTTCCCGTTCTGGCATTTCCCTTTCAAGGCTGGATCGCCAGAAGGCTCGCTTCTATCCTTGCCGCTTTCTTTCGGGCGCACTTTCACCCTCCTCTGCACAGGTCTGTTTTCTCTTTCTGCACGGCGGTTTTTTGTTTGCAGCCTCTGGGTGAACGGGCACTGGGGGGAGCGCACCTTGTTTTTCAAGCTGCAGCTGACGGGGAGCGCGCTTCTGTGTTTCCACAGGGCTGGTGCACCTGCGCTTGGGAGGGGGACAGTCTGGGTGGCTCCCGTCCAGCTTCTCCCCCTCCTCAGTGGCAGAGTGCCTTCTCTTCCTGCTGCAGCGCAGCTGCTCCCCTCCTGACCCGGGGTGCCAGTCTGCTCGGTGGCCGCTCGAGCTGTACAGCCCTTCCCAAATGGAGCTTCTGCCATAACCAGAGCTGTTTCTGTCCCTGTGGGAGGAGCAGCGCAGGATCCCTCTCCCACGCCGCAGCTGACGGGGAGCGCGCTTCTGTGTTTCCACAGGGCCGGTGCGCCTGCGCTTGGGAGGCGGACAGTCTGGGTGGCTCCCGTCCAGCTTCTCCCCCTCCTCAGTGGCAGAGTGCCTTCTCTTCCTGCCGCAGCGCTGAGGGGGAGGCGCTGCGGAGTCCCGTGGGCTCCCGTTCTGGTGGATCCTCTGTGTACTTGCTTCACCTTCCGGCTTTCTCGGTGCCACGAAGCCTCCAGAAAATGGACTCTTCGGCTCTTGAACCGACTTTGCCAACCCAGCGCTCTGTGTCTCTTGGCGTTCAGCGCCCGCTCCAGGGGTCAAATCGTGGCGCCTGGAGAAACAACAGGGATCTTAGTCTAGGGTTGTTCTCGCAGCCTCCACGTGGCTTCACTCTCATCCTGGCATCTTCTGGCAGCGCTTGATATGACACGCAGAAGACTGAACCAGGACTGGAAGCTGGAAATTAGATCGTGCTCTGTCAGTCGTATCTGCCCCTTTCAGAGCAGGAATTCATCTTTCTATGCGCTCGGACCCCTGTTTCACCTCTTTTCACAGCAAGCCAGGCCCAGAGAGCAGACAGATAGCAATTTACGCAAGCACAACAGATTAGTGCCAAACAAGGAAGAAGAAGAAAGGACGGGGCCATCTGCAGAGCAGACAGAACTCAGCTGGACGGTCTTTCTCTCTTAGGACAGAAAGCAAAACCCACCGGAGAAGAACAGCAACGACAAGATCAGAAACAGGAGAGGGAGCGTATCCTGAACACCCTTTCACACTTGTTCTTACCTGACATAGAAGAGTAAATATGCACACCGGCCGAGAACTGTCTGGATGTCACACAGAACCACAGAGGCATCGTCCATCTTGTACCACCGTCCATCGCTGGCCTGCAAAGCAAAGCAATTCTATCTTCAGATGAACGGCAGGCTTTTGAAAACAAAAACACAGGCAGTACATCACTGAAGGGCACAATAGACCAATGCAAATCACACTTTTACCTTTACAAAGCAGTAATAGTGTCCTTGCTGAGAGCTGTGACCTTCATGGACCAGGACGGCATACAAGGAATAGAGGAGTGGTCCTCCAGCCGCTTCAGATGTGTATTTGCCAAGGTCCAAATATTCTGCGTACGGCACGACCTAAGGAGACACCAAGAGGATTCCCAAGTTATCCTGAGAGTCTTTGGGAAGCAGCCTGAGAAAATCCTGTCAAAGGATCTTCTCAGTTCATCAGAAACAGGTGTCGCCATGTCATCACCAAAGTGGCAGAAAACTGTTCTCAGCCAAACCAACTCTTCATGAGCACCCAGGTGCTCATCTTCACCCTGGAGCTTTCCTCTGGCCACAAGGGCAAGAGCAAGGCAGAGCTGTTGCAATTCTTTTTCTCAGACAGCTGCACTCCATAGCCATCGTGTGCAGACACGAACAACTTCCAGAACAAGCATTCTCCTTTGGGAAAGGACTCCTTCCAAGCAGACAACGTGGCTGTGCACTTGTTTACATACCTTGGTAATCTTTCTGCCAGAGAAAGGATCAAATCTCTTCAAGCACACGGTCAGGACGTTGGAGGCCTGATGGATTGTAAGTCTCTTGGACGCACTGACCCGCTGTTCACACCTTGAAAACACAGACCCAACGGTTGCAACCTGTCTTGCCCACACTCCACCCCCCGTCCATCTAGGGCTGAGTTAAGGCTTGTTTTGCCCAGTTCAGGTAGAAGGGGAAAAAAATGTACCCATCTTAGAAACAAATGCATTTTATTCCAAGTTGTGGATGATTCAGGAGGTTTGGTTGTACGGGGAAGAAAACCAAACAAACAGAAAAAACCCCAAGCTGTGTCACGACTGGGTTTCTCAGTGACGTCCAAACCTAACTACTGCTTCCAGACACGCAAATCCATAACCCAGTATCTACTATGAAGATGTCATTAGTAAAGATCTTACTTGCTACATTTATAGCTGTTTTTGCCATCCAGGTGCTCGGGTCTGACGAAGTCCTCCAGAGCTCCGGTGACAGATGTGGCTGCCTGGATGAGAAAGAAAGGAGAGCACTGAGCTCCTGGAAACTCAAAATCCCAAGAAATAGCTCCCCATGCGGTGCCAGCGTTAACCCAATAAACAGCTACTCCTGGGCAGCACCAGAGTGTCCTGTGCTCTGCCTGGTCAAAAGCAGCAAAAGCCACAAAAGCCACCCGTCCAGCATCATGTGCGTACTGAGGAGTCCAAAGCAGGGCGGTAGGACAGCGTCATCATGGCTGTCGACAGCATCCTTGCTCTTTGCCCAGCTGGCACCCAGCGCAGGGAGACCATTTACAGGGCTTCTACGGAGGGAGCACACAAGTCCAGTTCCCTTCCCATCCACCATCTTGCGTGGTAACAACCCGCAGTTTGAAGTCAACGGAGTTTACTGGAGAGAAACGAGGCCCCTGCAGGGACCTCGAAACATTTTGCACCACCATTTCCAAACATCTTACCTTGATATCCAAAGGAATATCACGGAATGCCTCGTAGGTGTCTGAAACAGCTTTGCAGCTCCGGCATGTTACTGGAAGGCAAAGAGAAAAGGTTCTCAGGTTGGGACGGACACTAACTCTGCCCATGTAATGGACCGGTGCAGCCTGGACATGCTGCTGCCTGCAAAAAGCGGTTTTCCACAAAGGGAGAAAGAGCCACAGACCGTTCTAAGGACAGGGATATTTTTAAAAATTACCTCTGGATCTTAGAAGTCCTCCAAAGACCTGATCAATGACTGTGCTGCCTTGAGATGTGTCCCAGCTGGAAAGAAACGGTAATCGCGGCTCAGAAGGTGGAAGGCAGAGAGCTCGCTCTTGCAAGAGTTTTCCTTGTTAGCAGAGCCCTGGAGAGCGGGTTTCACTGACGATTTACAGGAAGGAGTCAAAAGGGCCAGAGAACATTTCCATGGTCATGTGCTCATGCTTACTCGCTGCTGCTGCTCAAACAAGCTGTCTGCATGGCAGCCACGGCACAGCCGAAGAATTCATGCGCGTCTTCCTGGGCACCAAACTGGAAATCTCCTATTCCTGAGAAAGAAGAAGGTTTTCACGTTAATCTCCCCAAAAAAGGAAAGAAAACTGACCCTTCTAAAAGCTCTCCTCCTTAACCTGAACCCAGAAAAAACAGTTACACACGGGGTTCTTTGGCAATGAAAAATACCTCCAAAGGAAACCATCTGAAATGACTCACGTGGCAGCTCGCTGACAACAGCCACAGGTGCGACGGCACTGCCCGAGCAAGACAGGACCTGCTCCATGTGCACTTCCATCGTACACATCATGCAGAAGCCTTTCTCCTCACCTAAGAAGGGAGGGAAAGAAGGAAGCAGCCCAATTAAAATATACACGGCTGTGGAAAATCTTCAAGGAAGAAAAACACCAAACCACCCCACAGGTTACAGGTATGACGTCCGCTCTCCCTTCTCCATCCTCTACATCTCATCCTCAGAGCTGTTTTCCCAGAGTCGCTCTGGTTTCCTCATCATTTAGAGCTGCCCAAGAGGTGTAAAAGAACGCGTAGCAAGGACTCACAGGACTGGCTGTGGTGGCGAGACAGCAAGTAGTTGGCCAGCGGAGGGGTGTATGTCAAACACTGCAGGACGGAATTGAGGAAGCAGGTGTTGTCCAGGTTGTAGAGGCCTCCTCCCACACTGCGTGTTTGCTGCCAGGCCGCGCAAATCTTCTGCGGAGGATACAGGTCCCTTTGTGGCAGAGCCATTCTGACACTGGTGCCTGTAAGGAAATCAGATTTTAAAGGAGATCTCCTTGTTTGGATAAGGAAAGCCCTCGAGTGGTGTGCCTAGACTTGGCCCTCTTTGGATGTGCTGGAGAAAAGATAACTAGGAAACAGGAATTCCGCTGACAGCCTGCATCTACCCAAACCCCAACGGGAGAGCCCAGTGGACAGCGAGGAAGGTACAGGCCAACCCACACTTCTACCCTCTCTCTATCTACGCCATCCCCGTCTCAAAGGAAATGAAACATTACCTTTTCCACACACTGGAATTGTCAGGAAGGGCAGGGAGAAAAAAAAGGACGTAATTTCCAGAAAAAAAGAAGAGTATAGAATGAATCGCAGACAGCGAGGAGCTGAGTGGCTCCGCCGTCGAGCTCAGCCCGCGCTCACGCTCGCAGCACAGCCGCCAGCTCAGTGCGAGAGCACGGCAGCAGCTGCCGGGGACGCCCCTTATGAGCACCCGGCCCTGGGACGCCCTTTGTGACACGGGGCCGTGCGGGGCCGCGCAACAATGGGGCTGGCGCCACCCGGCACCTCCCGCAGCTGCGGCTGCGGGGCCTCCCCAGGCACCGGCCGCGGGGCAGGGGCTCCTCCCCAGCAGATCGCGCACCTCTGCCCACACCAGGGGCTCAGGAACAGGCCAGAAGGCGCTCGAGCCTTTTGGACACTGCACGATCGACTTCAAGACTCATCACTCTTGTCCTTTTTCCGCCAACACTACTCCACGAGGTTGTCAGGAAAGTCAACTTCTTCACTGAAACAAGGAAGAAGAAGGAGTGTGTTTGCAGTGCTGTGAGCTCCCAGAGAGGAGCATCGAGCTCTGGCAGATCTGCCAGGTTCTGAGTCCCCCACACAGGGCGAGGTGCCCATTGGAAGGCTGAGCAGCAGCTTCTACTGTCCCCTTCTTCTCCTTTCAGGAGTTTTCCGTAAGCGCCGAGTGCTAATGTAACGTCGAGCAGTTGGAGCAGGTTCTCGGTCGGTTGCTGCTGCATCTGGTCCCTCATGTCTGTCATCTCCCTCTCCTTTGCATCCAGCATCTTTGTGATCTTCTCCCGCTCGCCAGCCATCGTTTCCTCCAGCTCGCGAATGCGATCTTCCGTGGCGCTGGCCTGTGAAAAACACAGTTGGCATCTATGTGGGTACAATAAAAACGTTCAAAAATCTATCTCCCTCCCAAATGGACGTCAAGATTTCTGTCCGCAAAATTCATGGAACGCAAAGGGACGGAAATGTCAATCCATCCAAACACCACAGTGCTCTGGATTAGTTATGAGAGCAAATGTAGTGCCTTTACCTGTTTCTGAAGGCGAGAGAGCTGGTAGCTGAGAACTTCTTTCTCATAAGAGCCTCTTTCAGCTCCTCTTGCGCCGCACGGGCCGCTTTGTCGTTTCGGTCAGAGGACAGTTTGGCATTTTCCAGCTGGAAGGCAAGTTTGATGCACGTCACTTGCACCGAGTTGGATATTCTGCAAATATCCTTTCAGTACAAAATAGAAGCTATTTAATCTCTAATAATTTTAAATGGAAATCTGGGAAGTTTATTAGAAGAATTGCATAACGTTAAGGAAATGCCCCAAGGACCAGGAAAATCTATTTCAGTCCTATTCCTATAGGATTTGCTTATAGAGTCACTACCTAGATCACATCTAACAAGGGGGCTGTTGCTGCCCGGAGATGCCCTCACGGTGGCTGAAGTGCCCGGGATGTTCAGCGCTGCCCAGTGCCCATCGACGGCCATTGGCAGCTCCAGAGGTGATGGGGCCACCGCATTCCCCTCTGTGCCGCTGTCACCCAGGTCCCCAGGCACGGGGCTGCTGCCTGGACCATCCTGGCTGGACTCCACCGCCCCCCGGGAGCAGCCGAGTAGCTGCAGGGCCTCTTGGAGCAGCTCATCCTCCGGGATGGCCAGTTCAGCTGCCAGGTCTGCAGAGGCTGGTTCGGCAGCAGAGGGGCCGGATGGAGCGTCGCTGCCCAGGGCTGTCGCCAGGGGGGTGGCCACCGCATTCCCCTCTGCGCGCTGCCACCCGTGTTCCCAGGCGTGGGGCTGCTTCTGGGACCATCCTCGGTGACCCGCACTGTAGCTGGAGTGACACCAAACAGCCAATGGGCCTCTAGCAGGAGCATCTCCTCAGATACGTCAAAGCCATCGGTGGGGTTCTCAGGGGCTTCATTGAGGAGGGCAGCAGAGGGGCTGCTCCGGGGGATGTTCCTGCCTCCAGATGCCCCCGCGGCGGTGGCCGTGCTGGGAATGCTGATCGGTGCCCATTGCCCCTGGACGTGCCGGTAGCCGGGGATGGAGGTCGGCAGCACCGGGGGTCTGGGGCCACCGCTGTGCCCTGGTGGCCGTAGGGGATGGTCCACTGGATGTGGAACAGCCGGGGGTCAAACCACCCAAGTAAAACCAAAAACCCTCTGTGCCTGTTTACGTTGAGTTCTTTAAGGAAAGTAGGTAGGAATTCCTGCAACAAAGCTCTGACAATCAGGTGCAAACTTCAGTGGCGAAGCCTGAAAAGTGCTCCTTGAAAATGTCCTCTTTACCTTACCTCCTGAAACCTCTCTAATTTGCTGTACAAGTCTTCAGGACTTGAACAAAATGATGAAAGAGGCAGGGCTTGTCAGGCTTTTTGCCATTTTAAGAAGCCCATTTGTGTATTTGAGGCTGCGTCCATGAATCACAGGTACTGAGAAGAGACTGAAAAAAGGCCTCAAGGACCCAAAGTCAAAACCAAAACCTCAGAGTTCCTTGAAGCATTAATGGGCCCCACTGAGGACTGTTACTGACAAAGCCTCCCCAGGGGCTCGTTAGAGCAGATAATTGGAGGCTGTTATGAGAGGTGGGCCAAGGCCTGTGCAGGTGGCTCTGATGCTCAGAAACCCCTTGGTTTGCTTTCTGAAGCAGAATGGAGAATCCCTGACCTGCAGGCAATGGGAAGGGGGATCCTGTTCCTCACATGCGGCTCTGGGCTCTTCCTGGGACCGTGGGATGTGGGTGTGCAAGGCCGAGGGAAGGACAACACTGGTACAGCAACTTCCAGCTTCCCCGTGGGGCTGCAAGGAGGCAACGAGGCCCCAGTGCCATGAGGACAACATGTCTTCTCCCAGGCCTCAGTGGCAGAGACAGCTGCCTTGGCCAAGGGACAAAGACCTGGGTCCTGTTGGTCCCTTCCAGCCTTGCCAGCGCCCTTTGCCATCTCCACCTCAGGCTGTTCTTTATGGTCCTACCCCTGCCCCTCTTTCCCTGCAGGCTGCAGACACCCATCTCGCTTCCCCACCTGCTCTCACCCCAGCATTTCTGCACCTTCACTGCTGTGTCTGCACCTTCACTGGCTGTTCTTTGGAACACAAACCATGGGCTGATCCAGACTCCCTCCTGGTGACATCTTGCACCACAGCACTGCTCTTCCAGTGACATTTTTTCCTCCTGATACCCAGTCTCCACCTTCCAATCTGCATTTGGTGGCTTTTCCTTCTCTCTCCTGCTTTTTGCGACTACCAAGGAAAGCTCACCCACCTCAGAAATTGCCCTTCAAACAGGGAACCCAACCTGTTTAGGCTTTTTCTGGTCTTCCACTTGACCAGAGAGAAGTAACCTCGGCATGATCTTCTAGATCCCATGAGTGCTGCTGGCCTTTCAGCTTCTCTGACAGACACGACCATGTCCCTGGGCACTTTGGCAGAGGTTCTTTCCCAGCCATGTCCCTGCTGCTGGGCTGTCACCTCCAGAGACAGAACTGACCGCACAGTCCCCTTCACAGCCACATGCATCTTACAGGATTAAGAGTTTCTGAGACACAACTGACCTCGTACACCACCCTCCGTATGGCCCAGGACCTGACCAGATAAAAGTATGTTTGTTTTATGAATTTGATGAAATCTATTTCCTGCAAATGATTGGAGTGGAGAAACATTCTTCACAGGAACTGCTGTATTTATGTTGACACTTTTTAGTTCTCTTCCTCTGTCTATTTTTTGGTTTTTTTTTTCCTTCTTCCTCCACATGTTCTGTTTTCAAAACCTCTCCAAGGTGAAGATTCATTGAATCATAGAATAACTCAGGTTTGAAGAGAGCCCTGAATATCACCTTGTCTCACTCTCCTGTTCAAGGCCGGCTGAACCAGGTGAAGTTTTTCAGGGCCTCTGCCCAACGTTGCATCTTCCACAAAGGAACTGAAAGTGCACTGTGTCACATCATTGAGAAGGAGAATAAAGATGATGGCCCAAGTGCTGGTCACTGAGGGATGCTACTAATAACTGGCTTCAGAGAGGACTTTGTACCACTGGCGACATGTGGACTTGACCGTTGGGACAACTTCCCACCCAGCGTCCACTTCTTCAGCCCAGAGAACGCCAATCTGGCTGTAATGACACCACAGGAGACTGTTCTTGGCCCTGCTTATTTGGGTTCAACATCAATCCCGTTCTTGTCCTTCAAGTGCCTGAAATGGCTACAGGTAGACGAGTGCCATCCCCTTCCCAGGGACAGAGATAGGCTGACCAGCCTGTAATTCTCCCACTTGTCATTCCTGCCATTTTTGAAGATGGGTTTGTTGTCTGCTGAGACGAATGTCACCGGGCCAGTGGGGTTTGTTCCTAGAGTCACACACAGAAATGTCAAGGCAGCCACATCTGGCCTTGTGAACTCCTTAAGCAGCCAGGGATGCTCAGGGGCAAAGTCTTCCCCTTCTGCTAACAGAGGCAGGAGTGACAGTGTCTCTCCAATCTCTGGTTCCCGCTACCAAAGGATGGGTGGCAGCTCAGCCCTGTGGTGTGCCTTGTTAGTCTAGAGTCATCTGAAATGTCCCGCTTCATGAGGAACGGGCATGGGGACATTGGTTTGAGGAAGCACATTGCAGTGCTGCATTTACATGGTTTCCCATGGGCTGTTGCTCACAACATGAAGTGACCTTGAGATATTGTCTGTCCCTCAGGCCTTCACGGAACACCGAGGAACAGCTGGCCTTTTAATTTGTTTCAACACACGTAGAGCACAGCTCCTCATTTACACAGCCGCTCAGTCAAGAAGTCACTGCATCCTTGAGCTCCTGGTTCCTCATGCGGTAGATGAGGGGGTTCAATGTTGGAGGCACCAATGAGTAGAGGACTGTCATCCCCAGGTCCAGGGTTGGGACGGAGAACGAGGGGGGCTTCAGATTGGCAAACATGGCAGTGATCAAAACCAGGGAGGCCTCGGCCAAGTGAGGGAGGCACGTGGAAAAGGCTTTGTGCCGTCCCTGCTCAGAGGGGATGCTCAGCACGGCCCTCAAGATCTGCACATAGGACACCACGGTGAACACAAAACAGCCAAAGAACAAAAAGTCGCTAATCACAGGAGGCCAGACTTCCCTGAGGTGGGTGTCTGAGCAGGAGAGCTGGAGGATGTGGGGGATTTCACAGAAGAACTGGCCCAGGGCATTGCCCTTGCAAAAGGCAGTGAAAATGTACTGACCGTGTGCAGCAGAGCAGTGAGAAACCCAGTGGCCCAGGCAGCTGCCGCCGTGTGGACACAAGGTCTGCTGCCCAGGAGGGTCCCGTAGTGCAGGGGTTTGCAGATGGCAACGTGGCGGTCATAGGACAGGACAGTGAGGAGAAAATACTCTGAAGCTGAAGCTAAAGCTGAAGCTGAAGCTAAAAAGAAAACAGAAAGACTTGAGAAGCACACCCTGTGTAGGTGTCCCACAGGGAATTGACCACGGATTTGGGAAGAATGGTGGAGATGCAGCCCAGGTCGAGGAAGGAGAAGTTGAGCAGGAAGAAGTACATGGGGGTGTGGAGGCGCTGGTCACAGGCTATGGTGGTGATGATGAGGCCGTTGCCCAGGAGGGCAGCCAGGTAGATGCCCAGGAAGAGCCAGAAGTGCAAGAGCTGCAGCTCCTGTGTGTCTGTGAACACCAGGAGGAGGAACTGAGTGATGGAGCTGCTGTTGGACATGTATATGGGCATTTACACTCTAAGGCTTGATAGCCCATCCACAAGCACATACCTAAGTGGTTCAGATGAAGGATAGTCTTGCACAAGTCACCCTTTGTGTCTCCCGGTGCCATGGACACAGGGTTGGTCTCTCCAGAGAGTGGCAGAGGATGCACTGGATCCCCTTCTCAGGACAGACCCCTTGCCAGAAAGACACAGGCACGGGGGTAACTCTGGGTAACTCATTCAGATGAAAAACATCTGAACAGCACCGCAGGCATTGGTCCCAGCCAGCGCGGGTTCGTGAGGGGATCTGGGGGTTCTGGTCGACAGCAAGTTGAACATGAGCCACCATTGTCCCTGGCAGCCAGGACATACTCTGATTCCGTTATTCTACCAGGGTGCAGGATCGGGCCCAGGGCAGGCAGCACTTCACTCGAGGCTCCCGGCGATGCAGCTCCTGGGAGAGCTCAAGAAACGGCGGCAGTTGCCCATAAGTGCATTTTTGGTCTCTCCCCATCGCTCTCTGGCCGGCTCGCTGCCCCCATTCTGTAATTCCCCCCTCTCCGTCTTTAGCCCATTGTGCTGGTTTAACTGCAATCGAGTTACTTTTCTTCAGACACTTAGAAACTCTTTTGGTTTAGTTTGGTTTTGGTTTGGTTGTCATAGCCAGCACAGCCATTGTTTGGGATCCCATGACAGAATTAATGTTTTTCTTCACGTAACTTCCCAGTGGTCTTGAGGTTATTTCTTTAACTGTATTTATCTCAATCCACAAGATCGTCCCTTCCCTTTTGATTCTCTCCCCTATTTGGAGGTGGGGAGTGAGAGAGCGGCTACTGTGGATGTGATTGCTAGCTTGAGTTAAATTCATTTATTAATAAACTCATTTATTAATACATTTAACAAATAATTTACGAAGGGCAAACCCTGGCCAATAGATGAAGGGGATTATAGCAGTGCATACATGGAAGTACAGAACGAGAAGGGGTAGTTACTGAGGATGCACTGGATAGCGTGGCACCTGAGCATGGCACAAATGGCATGAAATGGCAGGAGAACCCCAACAGCATCCCGGGACGCCCACTCACCAGCCCCGTCTCTCAGGAGCCCCTCGGAATCCTCCAGCAACCCCCAGGAAACGCTCTTGCCCATCAGCGAGCTGCCCCGAGCCCCTGCCCATCCTACACGCTGCTGGAGCTGCCAGGAACACAGAATTCCAACCCTCCCCAGCCCTGGAATGCCAGTGCCGAGGGGAGGGCAGAATAACAAGGGGCAAAACACTTCAAAATTCCACACCGACACTAATTAACCCGACACAAATGAACCTCTGACACAGATGAGCCAGATCAAGAACAGGAACGTTCATGGGCTGAGGAATGGGGTTTGCAAATCTTCTACACCAATCTGAACAGACACAGCATTTTTTATTTTTTGCCTTTGTTTCTGCTCTGGTGTCAGCTGAGGCTTTCTGGTTTCGCCATCTTCCTGTGAACCCGCACTCGATAAATGCAGGTATATTTCGGGTTTCCCCAGTTGCTCTTGACAAGAAATTTGACGTATGAAAAGGCTCTGGGAAGTGCCTGTGAAGAAAAGAGGCAAAAGGAAACGGAGGCGTCAAGAGCCAGAGTGCAGTCAATGGATCTGCCCCTGCCAGCCCGGCTCCTGCGCAGGAACCAGCTCCCAAAAGTGCTGCGGGCCCCTGTGCCCAGCGAGAAAGCGTTCACGCTCTTCCTGCTGCGGACGTGCGGGCAAACCTGCTTTGCTCCCTGGCATCTCTCCCCCGCATGTGGACCGTACCTTCAGCGGGAATGTCTGGATGGGCTCTTTCACCACATTGTACATGAACGTCCCAAGCAGAGTTTCCTCTCTGCCTGGAGTTTTGGTGAAGAACCCTGAGGTGCCCTGGCCAGACTAAGTCTTGAGAGGGAGGAAACCTCTCGAGCCCTTGAAGTATCACACCAGGGCACAGCCGGGCTCAGGAGAGAGCGGGACACAAACCTCCGGGGATGCACAAACTCGCTGTCACGGCTTTGCCCCATGGCAGAGGCGCCCAGCAGACACTTACAAAGACGGCGACGTCTCTGGGGGCGCTAATGACGGACCCAGAGGGAGAGGCTTCCTTGGAGACGTGCTGCACGGTGACGGCGCTCAGGTGGACTCGTGCTGGCAACTGGATGACCACCTGGCCCTGATGACCTTGGAAAGGCCAGCAGTTCCCTGGGGAAACATCCGGCTGCAACCAGAAGAGCAGAGAAATGAAGCGTGAGAGAGCACTGGGGCCAACACAACTGCTCCTGGAGCTTGCAGCGCAGGCACCGGGGTGTCTGTGCGGTCTGCTGCAGCTGGGAAATGCCCCTGAGATAGACCGCACGTTCCCAGGAAGGAAGGAAACCAGCACTGAGGATTTCTGCTGCCCTACCTGCAGAACAGCCTCAGGAGGGTTGGCAGCATGAAACAGCTGGATAACGCTGCAGATCCAATTCCCTTGGCAGCTGTAGGTCTGGGAAGTTCTCTGCGTGTCGATGGCGGCACCTGGAAGGACGGGGGAGCAGATGACTGCGAGCGGAGGACTCGGTGCTCAGACGCGACCTGTGAGGCCGCTGCCAGCTCCTCGTTTTTCAGTCCTGTCCTCATCACCAGTTTGGAGAGCAGCGCCGGGAGCACGGCTGGTCTGCTTGTGTCCGTACCAGCGCTCTGCAGGGCCCAGTCAGACATCTCCACGGAGACTTGCGAAGCCGCCTCGGACGCTGCCTGGTTGAGGAACAGCACGGTCAGCAGTCCAAGCCCACCAACAACCCCAAGGAGGCTTTCTCGGGGCTTCTGCCCAGCCAAACCTCCTTCCCCAAATGCACGCTCACCTTCCTCGCGCTCATGACCTGCACCCTCAGCTGAGCCACCTCCTGCAGCAGACGCCGCATAGTTTGAGTTTGTGCTGCCAGAAAAGCCTGGTAATCGCTGAAGGACCAGGAAAGCAGATCTCGTCAGAGAGATGTCCATCCCCTCTGGGGAGCGTCGGAGCTCAGCACGGAGCACAGACACGGGTGCTCGCCCGGCTTTGCCAGCGCTTCCCTCCTCACCAGGCTGAGCAATGCAAAGGCCAGAGGGAAGGACGGGAGCCCTGGCTTTAGGAAAATGGGTGCAGGTAGCACGAGGTGTTGGCTGAAGCTTCTGCACAGACCCAGTTCCAGCTCAGGAAACATCTCTTACCTCTGGGTCTTCCCTTCGATCGCAGACCCACAGATCTGCTCCTGAAAGGGAACAATTCCCCGTTAGAGTCTCCACCACCAGAGCTGCCGGGGCTCCCTGGGGGAGGCTTCCCCAGGAGACACGGCACAAGCTGCTCTTTCTTTGGGTCGCCCTGCACGGAAGCAGAAGAGCCCGTGATTTCTCCAGCCGCTGTCAGCAGTGCTCCCTTGCAGGAGCCACCCACCTCCATCCATCCCTTTGCCCGTGTTGTCCACCCTGGCATCGAGGTTGTGCAGTAAATGCCAAGAGCCACCAGGAGCAACAGGAGGATGACTCGGAAGCACCTCATGTCCCTCAAGAACTGCATCCTCTGCCTGTCCATCACAAACCAGTTCTTTTTGGGGGCCATCTTGTGCCTGAAAAAGGGAGTCCAGGGGCTGTCAGGGAACCAAGTGCTGAGCGAACCCCTTCAACAGCTGGATTTGCATTCTTAGGCTGAAAAGCTGGAGGAACATGATTTCTGTCCACACTCCTCAACACTACTGGCAGCTCTTCCCCAGAGGAAGAGCTGCAGGAGCACCTTCTGAAAGAGAAGGAAAACAATCCATAAAGAGCAAATGAAGACTCCTGTCAGCAGCCTTGTGGTGTGGACCTCGCTCTCTCTTTGGCTGAGAAACCAGGATTGTTCTCACATAGAATCACAGAATAGTTTGGCTTGGAAGGGACCTTCAAAGCTCATCGAGTGCAACCTCGTGCCATGAGCAGGAACGTCTTCACCCTGATCGGGTTGCTCAGGGCCCCGTCCAGCCTGGCCTGGGGTGTCTCCAGGGATGGTTCATCCACCACCTCTCTGGGTACCTGGGCCAGGCTCTCACCACCCTCAGGGGCAACGATTTTTGCCTCATGTCTGGGCTGGGGAACACGCCCTGTTCTCCCCTTTGTTTGCACTGGCCCTGGACATCCCCTTCCCCCCGTCCACAGCAGAAACCTGCACTACGTACACGGCAAAGACGGACACACTCAGCAGATGTGTCCACAGGGAGACCAGAGCACCTGTCCCATGGCAAGTGAGGCTGAAGACCATCCCTGGGCAAAAAAAAACCAGAGACAAGTCAGGCCTGTTTCTTGAGGTCTCCTCTCCAGGAGTTCACCCCCTTTGTCTCTATTTCTCGTATATCTCCAACCCTGGCATGACTGGGTGCGGAAGCAGAGAGCAGAGGTCTCACCCTGCTCTTTATCATTTTAAGGGCTGTGCAGAGAAGTGCTACTTAGGCGCACGGTGCCGCTTCCTCCACGATGTTGGCGAGTACATGGCCGCAAAGCTGGGCGACCTGGGCTGCAGCTGCGTGCTCTTCCAAACCTTCGGCAAGTGCATTTACGGTGTCACCTGCCGCTTTGCCCAGTCCCACCTCGGAGCCGGCTACCAGAACATCGTCAACTCAGACCTGGCCAAGCAGTGGGAAGGGAAGACGCCGGTGAGGAACAACCTCTCCAAGGACCTCCAGCACCCGCTGTGCGAGAAGTTTAACTTCAAGAAGGCCGATGAGTATCTCTGTGATCTGGCCAAGCCCCATGGCAACAGTGGGAAGGGCGGCAAAGCCACCGGGTGCTCTGCAGAGGACCAAGACGTGCCCAACTGCACAACAGCCCAGGAGGGCCTGGGAGATGGCCCCGAATGTCCTGTGCGACCAGAGCAGGGAGAAGATCCCAAACCAGATGCCTGGCAGAGTGGCGAGGAGCCTTCCTCCATCAAAACAGCCGGCCCGGTGACAGATGAAGATCTTATAAAGCTGCGGGCATGCGAGAAGAAGAAGGTGAGTTTGGTTGAGGGCTGCCGTCTCTTGTCAAGTGGCTGAGATTGTGCTTGGGAAGACAGGAGGGAGCTCTGGGCTGGGTGAGAGGCAGAGGACAGAGCTGCCTGGGGACCGTGTTACTGTTGTGAGGAGCGGGATGTGGGAAGGTGAGCTCTTGGGGTCGTGGTGGTGTCCTTGGAGGGGGAGAAGCAAGAGAAGCTGCGGCTCCTTGCACGTGGAGGAGCTGAGCTGTTGGTGAGGGTGGAAGCGAGCTGCTGGAAGAGTGGAGGCTGGGGCTGGTTGGTTTGTACTGCACGATGCCCTCCTCTCCTCCTTGTCACCTCCCGCCTCTCCTCCTCGTCACCTCTGTCCTTGCACCCGTTAGCCAGTCTTGCATCCCTCGGTCTGTAACTGCTTTGAGTTTTCTCCAAGCCGAGCAGTGAAAACAACTGGAGCGGTTCAGTTTCTGGTTCTTTCATCCAAACAATACATTCTCAGGGAATAGCTGAGGTTCCTGAACAAAACCAGAGATCTTCTGGTTTTCCCACTGAGTTATTCCCATGGCAAGTGATAAACTTGCTGACTGGAATATCTTCCTCCATCCCTCTTGTTTCCCAGCTGGAAATCCAAGGCAAGCTCTACTTGGCTCCACTCACCACAGATCATTCTCTCCTTTTGTCAAATGTTGCTGTTCCACATTTGGAGCAGGGCAGATCTGAAGAACCACGTCTCTGCTGTCTCTCCCAGTGTGGTAACCTCCCTTTCCGAAGGATCTGCAAGCGCTTTGGGGCGGATGTCACCTGCGGAGAGATGGCTGTGTGCACCAACCTGCTCCAGGGCCAGTCCTCCGAGTGGGCTCTCCTCAAATGCCATCACACCGAAGATATTTTTGGGGTGCAGGTGAGTGCTGTCACCTTGATAACCTAAAAAAATGATAACTCACTTCTGAAGAGAAAAGCTGCTTCTTGAACTCAGGCAACCTGTCCCCACCTAGGTAGCTGGAAGGGGCGTTTCCAGACACAATGACCAAATGTGCAGAGCTCCTGATCCAGACAATTGAAGTAGACTTTGTAGACATCAACGTGGGGTGTCCCATTGACCTGGTCTACAAGAAGGTAAGATGTTCTCTAGCATGTTTTGTGAGTCCTGTTGCTCCAAGTCTTGAGATGCTCCAAAAGTCTTGAGGTGCTCCAAGTCTCAGCTGCACCCCCTGAGCAGAGAGCTGCTGTGGAGCAGCTCCAAGCAGCATCTTCACTATGCGAGGAGGCAGAAAATCTTGACTCTCCCGCTTTTTGTCCCCCAGGGAGGAGGCTGCGCCCTGATGACTCAGACCAACAAGTTTGAACAGATCGTCCGAGGGATGAACTCGGTGAATCGGCGCATCTGCCGGCAGCGGGGGATGAGCTGATGGAGCCGACTCCTGCCTCACCCTCCATTTCTGCAGGTGCCAGACGTCCCGCTGACTGTGAAAATATGGACGGGGGTGCAAGAGAAGATGAACGTGGCTCGCAAAATAATCCCCAAGGTCCGTGAGTGGGGAGCCTCCATGGTCACGGTACAGGGATCATTGGCCGGCGTCCGGGGAACTCTGCGCAACACGGGGGTGACTTTACCACTCCCCGCAGCCCAGCGGCTCTTTTAAACACCCTTGCCAAGCTGCGTACGAGGTTTTAGTGTTTTCTGTTCATGACAGTGAAAAATTCAGGTGCGGGGAGCGTTTTTGTGGGTGCTTCTGAGCTTTGCGTGCATGACAAAGGGAGATGGTCCCTGCGGTGCTCTGGGAGGGAGCTTTCAGCCCAATAAACCTCATTCCAGAAGGATCCTTGACCTCTGCCCGTGTCATTTCCTTTGCTGAAGCCCAATATTCCCAGTCTGCTCTGCCTCCTCCGGACGTTTTTTGGGGTCTCACTGCAGGTTTCTTCGCCAGCTCCATGGCCGGTCCCGGGAGCAGCGCTACACGAGGGGCGCGGACTGGGACTACATAGCAGAGTGTGCCAGAAGAGCCAGCCCCATGCCTCTCTTGGGTAGGTGTTTTGTTTTGTCACGTGGAGTGGAAGTGCTGTGTGTTGAATTGAGGAGGATTAGCCTGAAGGAGGTAGAGTGTCAGCAACATCCCTGGGGGGCTCAGAACATGAGCTGCGGGGCCTCTTTGGCCAATCTGGCTCTTGGACCCCGTGTCCTTTGTGAATTTTCTCCCATGCCTGGATTCGCTCAGCTTGACTTGCCCTCTGAATCGCTCTGACCTCTGGCTTCTCCCTTCTGGACAGGAAACGGTGATATTTTGTCTTATGAAGATTCTAATCGAGCCCTGCAGATGGGCGTTTCGGGAATCATGATCGCAAGGCAAGTGCTTGTGTTCCCCCCTGGCTTCTGAGCTCCATCGGTGCAAGAGTAAAATGGGAATTAAATACCTGAACAGACTCGAAACACCAGAAGTTTCTTCTTGGCGAAACTACTCTTTGAAAGTTGGTAAAATCACTTTTCATCTGTGGGAACGTCCAGCAACGTCCTGTTGAAATTGAGATAAAAATTCAAGCGGCACTGGCTGGCAGGTGAGTGCTGGAAAGCCTCTTAGATTAGTTGACATGTTCAGAAGCATCAGTGAGGGGAATAACAATGCACTTCTTTGCTGCAGAGGGGCGCTCATCAAACCGTGGCTTTTCACTGAAATTAAGGAGCAGCACCACTGGGATATCTCTTCCAGTGAGAGATTTGGGATCCTCAGGGACTTCACCAGCTACAGCCTCGAGCATTGGGGCTCGGACACGCAGGGGGTGGAGAAGACGAGGAAGTTCCTGCTGGAATGGCTCTCGTTCCTCTGCAGGTAACTCTGCCGGCCGGGGATGCTCAGCACAGCGAACCCGCGTTGTCCGAGCCACCGCACCCACCGCTGTTGCGTTTCACTGCAGGTACATCCCAGTCGGCTTATTAGAACATCTACCTCAGAAAATTAACGAGCGACCGCCTTACTACATGGGGAGAGACTATCTGGAGACACTGATGGCAAGCCAGAACATGGATGATTGGATTAAAATAAGGTAGGAAAGCGCTGAATTTCAGTAAAATCGGTGGGAAGGGACAAGGCAGAGCACAAAGTCACCTTATGGAAAATTTTAGTTGAACCAGCATCCAGGAAATATGTTAAACCACCTGAACTCTAAAGAAAAGTACTGTGCACTGAAAATACAGTGTGAAATAGTTCAAGTCTTAAGCGAGGCCAAATGTGATCGCGCTAGCGCTGACTTCCATCATTTTGGGACCTGACCTTAATGCGGTTTGGCACGAGCAGGGTTCTGGCTCCGCACACGCACAGCGAGAGGTTGGGAGCAGCTTTTCGGAGGCTTGTGTTGGTTTTTGGCAAGTCCTGGCCAGTGGTGACGCTGCGTTCAGGTCACCAAACCCGGCACCGACCCTGGGGGCTCCCCGGCGAGAAGGACGTTGCCCTTACCTGGTGGTCTCGTCCCTCCGGGGCTGTGGTTTGGGGCTGAAGCTCAGCACTGTGGGTGCTTTTGTGCAGCAGCCTTCATTTTTAGGGAGATTAAAGTCTTGATTTGAGACAGCTGAGTGTAGTCACCATCGCTATAGAGCCACGGGGCCATAAAACAACTGTGTATGGTGCACTGAACACAAACCTTTCCTTATTTTTTTGTTTTATTCTTCTCTTTCTTCCAGTGAGATGCTTCTGGGCCCTGTACCTACCAGCTTCACCTTCCTGCCCAAACACAAGGCCAATTCCTACAGATAGGGCTGAGGAGCCCTTTCCCGCGGCTGCGAGTTGAGCGGAGGCGTCGAGGGGCGGGTTGGCTCCAAAATGAAATAAAGGTTGATGTTTTTAGAAGCCCGGTTGTCTTCACGTCCCCAACGAGAGTCCTTGCCACGAGTCCCGCAGCAGATGGGCTCAGCCAGCCTCGCGGCCAGCGGTGCCTCGCTAGTAGAGAACAGTGCGATTAATTAACAGCATACGGGCCACTGCAGAGCTCTGGCCTCCGGTTCGCAGCAGGAGTTGTCCCGGCTCACATAGCGGGAGCAAAAGCCCTGTTGTTCCTCCCAGGATGTCCTTGGTGGTGCCAAATGGTCCATGTACGATGTACTGACCCGATCCCCGGGGTCCTGCAGAGCACAAATAGTCCCAGCACCTTAACAGATGTGCAGCATCTATCCCGTTTTTTGGGGAGCACACAGTGGTGGGTTCCGTCTCCTCCCAAGTGTCACCCACCTGGGAAAGCTCAGCCCCTCTGAGGGGTATCCAGGGCTGCTCGGGTTTCCTGATCAGGGGACTGCTGGAGTGAGGTCTGGGCAACACCCCCTCGTGTCCCTGAGGTCACTTTTTCCTGTCTCTGCATCACTCCAGCACACAGAAACACAGCCAATGGTCACAAACGTGTTCACTAACACTCCAGCGCACAGAAACACAGGCAATGGTCACAAATGCATTCACTGTGTGACACAAGGTGCAGCTTGGTCCCCACACACAGCTCGGCTGCATCGACTTGTTCCTTTTCCCCAGAAAAATAATATTTAAAGCAAAAAGCATTTGTACCCACCACCCGCCCACCCCCCTGAACCCTTTCCCTGCCCAGGAGCAGCTGGGGAGGCTCTTGGGCTGGGGCGGGACACTGGGAGCCCCAACATTCCTTCCTGGGACACCCCAAAGAGTCCTTAGTTACCAACGGTCAGAGCGACCACGATGTTCCCGGCGAACGGTTCCTGGGTCCACCCGGTCCTGCGGCTGCTACAGCCATTCATGCTCCCCCAAAACTTCTTTCCCCCAGGTAGGAATCCACCCCGACCCCTGCAGCCCGGGACGCTCATGGGGGCAAGAGCGGAGGCGAGCGCCGGCCATGGCTCCTGTCTCTCTTGCAGGCTCAGTCCCCCTGTGCCCACCGAGCGTGCAGCAGCAGCCCATCCCTGCAGCCTGGGCGCCCCCCCAGGCCCCACCAGCAGGTACGGCACCCCTGGCACCCCGTCTGCTCGGACACCCCGGCACCTTCGGCCCCTTCGCCATCCCCGACCCCGGGCACTCCCAGCACCCACCACCCCTGTCCCCGGCACAGGGGTTCAGCCAGCGCGGCCAAGCGGCCCTGCCCTGGGTCATATGTGCCCAGAAAATCCCGTTTTCTGAGCATTTCCCCAGTACCCGGGGCCATCTCTCCTGTTTCCCCTCCCAGAACCGAGTCTCCTCCCACTTTGCAGCCCCATTCCCTGCACAGAGTCTCACCCCATGGGGATGTCCCGGCCACTAGCAGACCCAGGGGACATTGGTGATGGGGACCAGCCCATGACAACTCCCTTTCCCCCTCACAGGGCTGCTGAGGGCACCATGTGGGTGCTGCTTTGACCCCCGTGTTTTCCGTGTACAATGGTATAACCACCAGGGCACAGCGGTGGCCGCAGCCACTCCAGTGCTGCCAACTCCCATCCAGAACCTTGAGATGCAATTCGCACAACTGAGCATCTCCAGCAAGGCCACCGCTGCAGGGACACCCCCGGGCCACCATGTCCTCCCCAGCTGCTCGGCTGCCCACAACAACAAAGCCCCTGCAGACCCCACAAGCCACCTTGCAGTCCCCAAGAAGATCCTTCAACAAGATGCCCTGAAGCACAGTGTCCCCAAGCCTGATGAGCCCGGTGTCACCATGGCCACCGTGCCCCAGCGGGACTTCAGCTCACTGGCACTGCCAAAGGACCTGCTAACGCCCAACGAGCAGCAGGGGCGCAAAAGGAGCCACGAGCGGGGGCAGAGCCCCGAGCCCCCCAGCAAGCACAGCACAGCAATGGAGCTGCTGCAGTCCCAGGCTGCCTCAGCAGAGCAGCGAGGCCGCAAATGGAGCCACGAACAGGGGGAAAACCCCGAGTCTGAGCCCCCCAGCAAGCACAGGGCGGTGGTAGCAGGGGAGGATTAGACCAAGGTTAGGGGGCGTGGGGGGTGGAGGGGTTAGGGAGGACACAATGCTGCATTAGGGAGGGGGCTGGACGGGTTAGGGAGGACGGGATGCTGCATTAGGGAGAAGGGCTGGAGGGGTTTGGGAGGACAGGATACTGCATTAGGGGGGGAGGGGGGCTGGAGTGGCTTTCATGGGACCTTTTTTCTTTTTCGCTTTCCATTAAATGCTGTTTTTCCGGATCTGTTTTATGCCTGGGTGGGGTGGGGTGAAGGGGCACTGGGAACCACAGACCCGGCTCCACCTCCCTGCTGCAGCAAAATAACCCCAAATCACCCCCAGAATGGCAAGGGAGGCACTGCAGGGCAGGGACCCTCCTGCCCTCGTCTGGCTGCACCTTGGGCAGCTGTTTTTCCCCTCCCTGGTCCTGCAACCAACCAACCAATCACTACACTGGCCAGAAATTGCCTGGAAATCTCATCTCCCTTTATTGCTCATTTCCCACCCCAGCTCCACAACCTGGGGCCCATGGAGCACCCGGCGACCCCAGCTCCGCGGGTCCGGCCGGCAGCAGGTGCATTGAGTCCCCATCCCGGTGATGGTGCAGCCCCCGCTGCTGCTCAGCACCCCAAGCTTCATTCTGGCCAAAAACTCGGGTCCCTGGAGCAGCTGCAGCACCCACCACAGCTCTGGGGGGGGGCACAGAGAAAAGGAGAAAAAAAAAGAATCCCAAAACCCAAATGTAGAGAGGCCTCAGCGCTGCAGGACAAGCTCTCCCCTCCCGATGCTGCTGGAGAAGCCGCTGGTGCCATTGTGGCCGTGGGGCAGGTGCAGGACCCCCTTGCAGAGCCCGAGGAGCTCGGACACACTGGTTGTTGCCGGGGGGATCCCGGGGCGGGGTTTGGGATCCCGAGAGGAGCTGCTGGCCCAGGGGGCCCAGGCGGGTGCCCCACTGCCCCAGGCACCGCGGGGGCTCTCGGGGCTGGAGCAGCTGCCGGTGCCCACGTTGGTGTCGAAGGGAGGGAAGAGGTCACTGGAGAGGAGCGATCCGGTGAAGGTGTCGCTCCAGTCGCTGGGATTGAAATCGCTGCTGGGCCAGGTGGGTTCCGAGGGCTCCTTGTTCAGGAGGAGCGACGGCAATGCCGAGGCACCGTTCAGCTCCCAAGTGCTGCTGAGCAGGGAGCCCCCGAGGCCATAGGGGAACGTCGCGGCTGTCGCCTGCACTTTCAAACCCAGCTGATCCACCAGCTCCTCCACCACCTCCGGTTTCTTCTTGGAGCCCTTCCCGCTGAGCTGGACCACCCTGATGCTCTGGCCGCCTGGGTGGCCGAGCTCCTCCAGGGCTCTGCGGGCGCTCTCCAGGCTCTCGTACTCCACCAGCGCGCAGCAGCGGCTCAGCAGCTCGGGGAAGCGCGACCCGTATTTGCGCACAGCCGAGGGCAGCTTGCGGCCCGGGCGCAGGATGCGGATGGAGGCGATGGCGCCGAAGGGGCTGAACATCCCCGTGATGGTCTCCAGGAAGTTCTTCTGCAGCGGCAACGGCGTGTCCTGCTCGCGGGGCAGCAGCTCCCAGGCCAGCAGCAGTTTGCTGGGGAGGATGCTGAGCAGGGACTCGTGGATGGGGACACGCCGCCGCACTTTGGTGCCCTCTTCGTTCACTTCCAGCAGCTCCGAGAACCGCAGGGCGTAGAGCGTGAGCCGCCAGTCGCGCGTCAGGTATTTCACCTATGGAAGAGACAGGGGTCACCACATCCCCATGAGCGTCTCAGGCAGGGACCACCCTAAGCCTGCTGTCCGGGCAGGCTGCGACCCCATCAACCTGAAACCACAGCAAAAAAACGTCCCCATGCCACATGAGCATCTTTGGGGTTTGCAGGAGAACGTTCCCAGTGGGCTGTGGAAATGGCAACCTGGACCTCCCCATACACCCCAGCAGAAGCAGACAGAGAACAGCCAGACACACAAACACCCACCACATGAAGGCCACTTCCCAGCCCCGCTGGCCGGCACCAGGGGCCACGTACCCTCTTGAAGGACGTCAGCAGTTTGATGCTGATGAAGCCCATCTTGTTCTTCTGGATGTGTTTCAGCAGGAAAGCATCCTTGGCCAAGTTCTCATCGGAAAGGTAGAACTCCACCTGGGACAAGATCCTCCAGACCAGCTGTGGGTCGGGGATGGAGCAGCTGCGGTCCAACAGATCAGCCCCCAAGGCATCACTCATGTTGCAGAAGCTCCTGGCAGAGCAGCAGGGACACAGGTGTGCGCTGGTGGCCTTTGGGATGTCAGCACTGCCCAGTCTCTGCCATGAAGGCAGCAGGGACACCAGGGACACCAGCTCTGCCCTGAACACAGGGGAACAGCAGCCTGCGCCCTGCGAGGCTCCCGGTGCTGAGACTGTGAATCTAAACCCATCCCAGAGAAGAGACACGTTCCCTTGGGGACAAACACGAGGTGAGACCCCGTGCACATCCCAACAGCCACGTACCCGCTGAAGCCCTTGCCGAAGCCCTCGCGGCTGAGCAGGGCGAGCGAGCGGCTCCGGGACGCACGGACGTTCAGTGCCAGGACAGAGTTTCTTTGCGCTATCAGAGCCCACTCCAGAGCTACGTGACGACATCGTCCTTCATCTGGGACAGCAAACAGGAGGAGGACAGGGCTGGGACACCTCCTGACTGCAGAACGCCCCAGCCTAGCCCAGCCATGGGGAAGAAGAGGCAGCTCATTGCTGTGTCCTTACCTGCTTGGCAGTGCTGGGAAGGGTAGAAAATCCTGATACTACATCCTAGAGACCCATAAGTAGCAAAGCCCAACCCTCCCCACCTCCAAATGAGGTTCCTGAAAGACAAAGTGAAAAAGAAGGGCAAAAACAAAGAAAGAACAAAAGAAAAAGCCCTCAGGACAAGCAGGCTGCTGGTTTATAAGGGGAGCTGCCCACAAAGAGCCCAGGTGGGTGCTTATGGACCCACCAGGCTCCAGGTGAGACCTGTCAGGGCTTAAACAGCCCCAGCTGAGACCAGGAGCAGCTGGGCTGGCCTGCGGTGACCCCAGAGCAGGTGGAGGGGCAGAGACAGAGCTACTGGCACCCGGCACAGCAGTGGTACTGGCACGGCCGTGAACTGCTGCTGTTAAGCAGAAAATCATAGAATGATTTGGGTTGAGACCTTCCCAGCTCCCCAGTGCCCCCCCTGCCATGAGCAGGGACATCTTCACCAGCTCAGCTTGCTCAGAGCCCCGTCCAGCCTGGCCTGGGATGTCTCCAGGGATGGTTACCCACCACCTCTTGCTCAGGGTCAGGAGGTGCTGCTGAGCCCCTCAGGGGGAAATAACCCCCTTGTTTGGGCCCTGAGACTTGGGATCTGAAGGAAGAGGCTCAGGCTGGTCCAGCCACCCCTGCACGACTGGCACAATGCAGGGGAGCAAAAAAGGATGCAGAGGGAGAGGCTGAGGCTACACCTTCCCCCTCCCGAGGGCTCCCAGCAGGAAGGAGCCGTCGCTGGTCACGTCCCTGTGTCCTGCTCCCATCCTCCACAATCAGTCTGGAAGCATCATTACAAGATGCTTCTTGCAGTCCCACCTCCCACTCCGTGGATTTTGGTCTCACCCCCCAAACCAGCTGCCGTTTTGCAGTGAATCCACCTCCCTGCACACACCGGATCCCCGGCCAAAACCGCTTCAATCAGACCAGACCCTGCATCTCCCCCCAGTGCTGCAGCATCCGCCCGAAACTTTTAGTGATTGAAGAAGAAATGGGACCACAACAATCCCGGTACAGGCCTGAGCATTTGATAGATGTTTATTGCTATTCAGGTTTAGCCAGGAATTGGGTGCATTGGATTGGGGGTCCTCCTCGCACAGTGCTGCACAGCTCCAGGGCGTCTCGCTCGCGCATCCGTGGGAAGCCTTTTCTGACTTAGTGCTCCCTGCATATATATTTCATCCTTTCCTGCAATCAACCTTTCCTTTTTCCTGGCTTGGCCTTTCCCAGCGAGTTCTTGAGGACTGGATTCCTCCAAACTGCTTGAGTGCTGCTGAAGGGACAGCTCTGGCGACCCAAGCGCTGTACTCATCACCAACAATCGTCCAGCACCGAAACGCAGGTTTCACAGCTCCTCGTGTCCAACCCTGGTGTGACCTGATTATAGCAGGGGATGAAAAAGCTCAAGCAGGCAACAAGAGAACTGTAGAACAGAATCACAGAATCATTTTGGTTGGAGGAGACACTCAAGATCATCAAGTCCAACCATAACCCAGTCCTGGCACTGCCCCATGTCCTGAGAACCTCAAGTCCGTCTGACCAACACTGCAGGGATGGTGACTCCAGCACTGCCCTGGGCAGCCTGTTCCAATGCCCCACAGCCCCTTGGGGAAGAAATTGGCCTCCTTAGAATTACAGCTAGCGAGAGGGGTCAAGGACAGCAAAAAGAACGTTTTCAAATACATAGCAGATAAAACTAATACCAGAGGCAATGTAGGCCCACTGATGAATGGGGTGGGTGCCCTGGTGGCAGAAGATACAGAGAAGGCAGAATTACTGAATGCCTTCTTTGTCTCTGTCTACTCTGCCGGAGGCTGTCCTGGGGAGCCCTGTACCCCTGAGACCCCGGATGAAGCCAGGTCAATGGAGGAGTTTGCTTTAGTCGATGAGGACTGGGTTAGGGAGCAATTAAATAGTCTGGACATCCATAAATCCATGGTTCCAGATGGGATGCACCCACGAGTGCTGAGGGAGCTGGCTGAAGTCATTGCTGGGCCGCACTCCATCATCTTTGCCAAGTCTTGGGAAACGGGAGAGGTGCCCGAGGATTGGAGGAAAGCAAATGTCACTCCAGTCTTCAAAAAGGGCAAGAAGGAGGACCCGGGTAACTATAGACCGGTCAGCCTCACCTCTGTCCCTGGGAAAGTAATGGAACAGCTTATCCTTGGTGCCATCTCAAGGCATATCAAGGATAAGAGGGTTATTAGGGGCAGTCAGCACGGCTTTACCAAGGGTAAGTCATGCTTGCCCAACCTCATAGCCTTTTATGAGAATGTAACAAGGTGGATGGACGATGGCAGAGCGGTGGATGTGGTCTACCTTGACTTCAGGAAAGCCTTGGACACAGTCTCCCACAGCATCCTCACAGCTAAGTTGAGGAGGTGTGGTCTAGACAATAGAGTAGTGAGGTGGGTTGCAAACTGGCTTAAGGAGAGAAGGCAGAGAGTGGTAGTCAATGGTGCAGAGTCTAGTTGGAGGCCAGTATCTGGTGGAGTGCCTCAGGGGTCAGTACTGGGGCCAATATTATTCAATATATTCATTAACGATTTAGACGAGGGAATAGAGTGTACTATCAGCAAGTTTGCTGATGACACCAAGCTGGGAGGAGTGGCTGACACTGGAAGCTGTGCTGCCAACCAGAGACCTGGACAGGCTGCAGAGTTGGGCGGGGAAAAACCTGATGAAATTTAACAAGGGCAAGCGTAGAGTCCTGCATCTGGGCAGGAACAACCCCAGGTTCCAGTATAGGTTGGGAAATTACATATTAGAGAGCAGTGTAGGGGAAAGGGACCTGGGGGTCCTGGTGGACAGCAGGATGACCATGAGCCAGCACCGTGCCCTTGTGGCCAGGAAGGCCAATGGCATCCTGGGGTGTATTAGAAGGGGGGTGGTTAGTAGAGCAAGAGAGGTTCTCCTTCCCCTCTACTCCGCCCTGGTGAGACCCCATCTGGAATATTGTGTCCAGTTCTGGGCCCCTCAGTTCCGGAAGGGCAGGGAACTGCTGGAGAGAGTCCAGTGTAGGGCAACAAAGATGACTAAGGGACTGGAGCACCTTATGAAGAAAGGCTGAGGGAGCTGGGTCTCTTTAGTTTGGAGAAGAGGAGACTGAGGGGGGACCTTATTAATGTTTATAAATATATAAAGGGTGAGTGCCACGAGGATGGAGCCAGGCTCTTCTCAGTGGCAAACAATGATAGGACAAGGGGTAAGGGAATCAAGCTGGAACACAAGAGGTTGCACTTAAATTTGAGAAGAAACTTCTTCTCAATGAGGGTGATGGAGCACTGGACCAGGCTGCCCAGGGAGGTTGTGGAGTCTCCTTCTCTGCAGACATTCAAAACCCACCTGGACATGTTCCTGTGCGACCTCACCTGGGCATTCCTGCTCCAGCAGGGGGATTGGACTAGATGATCTTTTGAGGTCCCTTCCAATCCCAAACATACTGTGATACAGTGATACTGTGATACTTTGATGATGTATTGGGATACTGTCTCTGGGATGCCGCACCTAGGATGCTGTATCTGGGATGCTGTATCTTGGATGCTGTATCTAGTATGCCGAATGTGGGATGCTGTATCTAGGATGCTGTATCTGGGATGCTGTATCAAGGATGCTGTATCTGGGGTGCTGTATCTGGGATACTGTATGTAGGATGCTGTGTCTGGGATGCTATATCTTGGATGCTGTATGTGGGATGCTGTATCTAGGATCTGTGTCCGGGATGCTGTATCTAGGATGCTGTATCTGAGATATAGTATCTGGAATGCTGTATCTAGGATGTTGTATCTGGGATGCTGTATCTGGGATGCTGTATCTTTGATGCTGTATCTAAGATGCTGTGTCTGGAATGCTGTATCTTGGATACTGTATCTGAGATGCTGTGTCTGGTCTGCTGTATCTTGGATGCTGTATCTAGTATGCTGAATGTGGGATGCTGTATCTAGGATGCTGTATCGGGGATGCTGTATCTGGGATAGTATATCTGGGATGCTGTATCTAGGTTCCTGTAACTAGGATGCTGTATCTGGGATGCTGTATCAAGGATGCTGTATCTGGGGTGCTGTATCTGGCATACTGTATGTAGGATGCTGTATCTGGGATGCTGTATCTTGAATGCTGTTTCTAGTATGCTGAATCTGGGATGCTGTATCTAGGATGCTGTATTTTGGATGCTGTATCTTGGTTGATGCGTCTAGGATGCTGAAGCTGGCATGCTGTATCAAGGATGCTGTATCTGGGATGCTGTATCTAGTATGCTGTATGTGGGATACTGTGTCTATGATGCTGTATCTGCAATGCTGTATCTGGGATTCTGTATGTTGGATACTCTACCTGGGATGCTGTACCTAGGATTCTGTATCTGGGATACAGTATCCCAGATACAGCATCCCGGATATAGCATTGGAGATACAGCATCCCACATACAGCATCCTTGATACAGCATCCCAGATACATCATGCTAGATACTGAATTCCAGATACAGCACTCCACGTACAGCATCCCCGGTACAGCCTCCTAGATACAGCATCCCAGATATAGCATCCTAGATACTGCATCCTAGATGCAGCATCCTAGATAGAGCACACAGATACAGCATGGCAGATAAAGCATACTAAATACAGTATACAAGAGACAGCATACTTGATAGAGCATCCCAGATACAGTATCCCAGATACAGTAACCCCAGTACAGTATCCTAGATACAGTATCTCAGATACAGCGTCCCAGATACCGCATTCTAGATACAGTATCCCAGATACAGCATCCTAGAAGCAGCATCTCAGATACAGCATCCCAGATGCAGCATTTTAGATACAGCATCCAAGATACTGGATCCGAGAATAAGCATCCTAGATACAGAATCCCAGATACAGTATCCCAGATACAGCATCCCAGATACAGTATCCCAGATACAGCATCCCAGATACACCATCCCACATACAGCATACTAGTTACAGCATCCCAGCTGTATCTGGGATGCTGTATCTGGGACTGTATCTGGGATACTGTATCTGGGATATTGTATCTGGAATGCTGTATCTGGGATGCTGTAGCTGGGATGCTGTATCTTGGATACTGTATCTGGGATACTGTATCTGGGATACTGTATCTTGGATGCTCTATCTAGGATGCTGTATCTGGGATTCTCTATCTGGTATGCTATATCTGAGATGCTGTATCTGGGATACTGTATCTAGCATACTGTATCTAGGATGCTGTATCTGGGATGCTGTAAATCGGATGCTGTATCTGGGATGCTGTATCTGGTATGCTGTGTCCTGAATGCTGTAGCTGGGTGCTGTATCTGGGATGCTGTATCTGGTATGCTGTATCTGCGATGCTGTATCTGGGATGCTGTATTAGGGATGCTGTATCTAGGATGCTGTATCTTGGATTGTATATCAAGGATGATGTATCTGGGTTGATGTATCTAGGATGATATATCTAAGATGCTCTATCAGGGATGGTGTATCTAGGGTGGTTTTTCTGGAATGCTCTATCTAGGATGCTCTATCTAGGATGCTGTGTGTGGGATTCTTTATCTGGGATGCTATATCTGGGATACTTTATCTAGGATGCTGTATCTTGGATGCTGTATCTGGGATGCTCTATCTAGGATGATGTATCCAGGATACTGTATCTAAGATGCTGTATCTTGGATGTTTTATCTGGGATGCTGTATCTGGGATACTGTATCTGGGATTCTGTATCTAGGAAGCTGTATCTGGTATATTGTATCTGTGATACTGTATCTCGTATGCTGTATGTACGATACTGTATCTGGGATGCTTTATCTGAGAAACTGTATCAAGGATACTGTATCTAGTATGCTCTGTCTGGGATGCTGTATGTAGGATACTGTATCTGAGATGCTGTAACTGAGATACTGTATCTACGCTGCTGTATCTGGGATGCTGTACCTGGGATGCGGTATCTGGGATGAAGTATCTGCGATGCTGTATCTGGGATGCTGTATCTGGAATGCTGTATCTAGGGTCCTGCATCTGGGATACTGATTCTAGGATACTGTATCTACGATGCTCTGTCTGGGATTCTGTATCTGGGAAGCTGTGTATTTGATGCTGTATCTGGGATGCTGTATCTGGGATGCTGTATCAAGCATGCTGTATCTGGGATGATGTATCTGGGATACTTTATCTAGGATGCTGTATCTAGGATACTGTATCTAGGATGCTGTATCTAGGATTCTGTATCTGTGATGCTATATCTGGGATGCTCTATTTGGGATACTGCACCTGGCATGCTGTATCTAGGATGCTGTATCTGGGATGCTGTATCTAGGATGCTGTATCTATTATGCTGTATCTGGGATGCTGTATTTGGGATGCTCTATCTGGGATACTGTATTTGGGATGCCTTCTCTGGGATGCAGTATCTAGCATGATGTATCTGGGATGCTGTATTCAGGATACTGTAACTGGGATCCTGTATCTAGGTTGTTGTATATGGGATGCTATATCTAAGATGCTGTATGTACGATGCTGTATCAGGGATGCCATATCTAGGATACTGTATGTAGGATGCTGTATCTGGGATGCTCTATCTGGGAGGCTGTCTCTAGGCTACTGTATCTAGGATGCTGTATCAGGGATGCTGTGTCTAGGATGCTGTGTCTGGGATACTGTATCATGGAATGCAGTATCTAGGATGCTGTGTCTGGGATGCTGTATCTTGGATGGTCTATCTAGTATTCTGAATCTGGAATGGTATATCTGGGATGCTGTATCTAGGATGCTGTATCTG
This sequence comes from Streptopelia decaocto, assembly GCF_964273445.1. Lineage (NCBI taxonomy): Eukaryota > Metazoa > Chordata > Aves > Columbiformes > Columbidae > Streptopelia > Streptopelia decaocto. Next base: position 61,059 of record NW_028116159.1, read on the forward strand.
GGATACTGTATCTGGGATGATGTATCTAGGATGCTGTATCTAGGATGCTGTGTCTGGAATGCTGTATCTGGGATGCTCTATCTGGGATACTGTATCTAGGATGCTCTATCTGGGATGCTGTAGCTGGGATGCTGTATCTGGGATACTTTATCTGTGATGCTGTACCTAGGATGCTGTATCTAGGATGCTGTTTCTGGGATGCTGTATCTAGGATGCTGTATCTAGGATACTCTATCTGGGATACTGTATCTAGGATGCTGTATGTAGGATGCTGTATCTGGTATGCTGTATCTAGTATGCTCTATCTGGCATGCTATATCTTAGATGCTGTATGTAGGATGCTCTATCTGGTATACCTTATCTGGGATGCTGTATCTAGGATGCTCTGTCTAGGATGCTGTATCTTGGATGCTGTATTTTGTATGCTTTATCTGGGTTGCTATATCTGGGTGCTGTATCTAGGATACTGTATCTATGATACTGTATCTAGGATGTTGTATCTAGGGTGATGTATCTGGGATGCTGTATCGAGGATGCTGAACCTGGGATGCCGTATCTGGGATGCTGTATCTGGGATACTGTATCTGGGATGTTGTATCTTGGATGCTGTATATAGTATGCTAAGTCTGGGATGCTGTATCTAGTATGCTGAATCTGGGATGCTGTAACTAGTATGCTGTATGTGGGATGCTGTATCTGGGATGCTGTATCTGGGATACTGTATCTGGGATTCTGTATCTAGGATGCTTATTCTGGGATCTAGTATCGTGCATGCTGTATCTAAAATGCTGTATCTGGGATGCTGTATCCGGGATGCTGTATCTAGTATGCTGTTTCTAGGATGCTGTATCCGCGATACTGTATCTCGAATGCGGTATCTGGGACGCTGTATCTGAGATACTGTATCTAGGATACGGTATGTAGCATGCGCTCTCTGGGATGTTGTATCTGGGATACTGTATTTAGTATTCTTTATCTGTGATGCTGTATCTGTGTGCTTTATCTAGGATGCTGCATCTAGGATGCAGTATCTAGGATGCTGTATCTGGGATGCTGTATCTAAGATGCTGAATCTGGGATGCTGTATCTAGGAGGCTGTACCGGGGATGCTGTACATGGGGTGCTGTATCTGGATGCAGTATCTAGCATGATGTATCTGGGATGCTGTATCAAGGATGCTGTATCTGGGATGCTGTATCTGAAATGCTGTGTCCGGGATGCTGTATCTGAGATACTGTATCTGGGATGCTGCATCTAGGATGCTGTATCTGGGATGCTGTATCTTGGATGCTGTATCTGGGATGCTGTGTCTGGGATCATGTATCTAAGATACTCTATCTGGGATGCCGTATCTAGGAGGCTGTAACTGGCATGCTCTATCTCGTATACTGTATCAAGGAGACTGTATCTGGGGTGCTGTATCTGGGATGCTTTATCTTGGCTGCTGTATCTAGTATGTTGAATCTGTGATGCAGTAACTAGGATGCTGTATCTAGGGTAGTGTATTTAGGATGTTTTATCTGGGATATGGAATCTGGGATACTGTATCTGGGATGCTGTATCCGGGATGCTCTATCTGGGATACTGTATCTGGTATACCGCATCTAGGATGCTGTATCTGGGATGCTCTATCTGGGATGCTGCATCTAGGATGCTATATCTGGGATGCTGTATCTGGGATGCTGTATCTTGAATGATGTATCTAGGATGCTTTGTCAGGGATGCTGTACCTAGGACACTGTATCTGGGATGCTGTATCTAGGGTGATGTATCTAGGATGCTGTAGCCAGGATGCTCTAGCTGGGATGCTTTATCTTGCCTGCTGTATCTAGTATGCTGAATCTGGGATGCTGTAACTAGAATGCTGTATCAAGGATACTGTATATAGGATGTTGTATCTCGGATATGGGATCTAGGATGCTGTAACTAGGATGCTCTATCTAGGATACTGTATCTAGGATGTTGTATCTGGGATATGGAATCTGGGATACTGTATCTGAGATGCTGTATCTAGGATGCTGTATCTGGGATATTGTATCTGGGATACTGTATCTAGGATACTTTATCTAGGATGCTATATCTGGGATGCTGTATGTGGGATGCTGTATCTAGGATGCTGTATTTGGGATGCTGTATCTAGGATGCTGAATCTGGGATGCTGTATCTGGGTCCTGTATATGGGATGCTCTATTTGGCATGCTGTATCTAGGATGTTGTATATAGGGTGCTGGATCTAGGATGATGTATCTAGGATGCTTTATCCGGGATACTGTATCTGGATGCTGTATTTTGGATGCTGTATCTTGGTTGATGTGTCTAGGATGCTGAATCTGGCATGCTGTATCCAGGATGCTGTATCTGGGATGCTGTATCTAGTATGCTATATGTGGGATACTGTGTCTATGATGCTGTATCTGCAATGCTGTATCTGGGATTCTGTATGTTGGATACTCTACCTGGGATGCTGTACCTAGGATTCTGTATCTGGGATACAGTATCCCAGATACAGCATCCCGGATATAGCATTGGAGATACAGCATCCCACATACAGCATCCTTGATACAGCATCCCAGATACATCATGCTAGATACTGAATTCCAGATACAGCACTCCACGTACAGCATCCCCGGTACAGCCTCCTAGATACAGCATCCCAGATATAGCATCCTAGATACTGCATCCTAGATGCAGCATCCTAGATAGAGCACACAGATACAGCATGGCAGATAAAGCATACTAAATACAGTATACAAGAGACAGCATACTTGATAGAGCATCCCAGATACAGTATCCCAGATACAGTATCCCCGATACAGTATCCTAGATACAGTATCTCAGATACAGCGTCCCAGATACCGCATTCTAGATACAGTATCCCAGATACAGCATCGTAGAAGCAGCATCTCAGATACAGCATTTTACATACAGCATCCAAGATACTGGATCCGAGAATAAGCATCCTAGATACAGAATCCCAGATACAGTATCCCAGATACAGCATCCCAGATACACCATCCCACATACAGCATACTAGTTACAGCATCCCAGCTGTATCTGGGATGCTGTATCTGGGACTGTATCTGGGATACTGTATCTGGGATACTGTATCTGGAATGCTGTATGTGGGATGCTGTATCTGGGATGCTGTATCTTGGATACTGTATCTGGGATAGCGTATCTGGGATACTTTATCTGCGATGCTGTATCTGGGATGCTGTATCTAGGATACTGTATCGGGGATACTGTATCTGGGATGCTCTATCAAGTATGCTGTATCTGGGACACTGTATCTGGTATGCTGTATCTTGAATGCTCTATCGGGGTGCTCTATCTGGGATGCTGTATCTGGGCTGCTGTATCTAGGATGCTGTATGTGGCATACTGTATCTATGATGCTGTATTTGGGATGCTGTATATAGGATGCTGTATCTTGGATACTCTATATGGGATGCTGTACCTAGGATGCTGTATCTGGGATACTGTATCTAGGATGCTGTATCTAGGATGTTCTATGTGGGATGCTGTAACTAGAATGCCGTATCTGGGATGTTGTATATGGTATACTGTATATAGCATACTGTATCTAGGATGCTGTATCTAGGATACTGTATCTGGGATTCTGTATCTGGGATACTGTATCTGGTATGGTGTATCTTGAATGCTGTATCTGGGTGCTCTATTCGGGATTCTGTATCTGGGCTGCTGTATCTGAGATGCTGTATCTGAGATGCTGTATCTGGGATGCTGTATCTGGGATGCTGTATCTGGGATGATGTATCTAGGATGCTGTGTCTAGGATGATGTATCTGGGATGCTGTATCTGGGATGCTGTATCTAGGATGCTGTATCTTGGATGCTATATCTAGGATGATGTATCTGGGATGCTGTATCTTGGATGATGTATCTTGGATGCTGTATCTGGGATGCTGTATCTAGCATGATATATCTAGCATGCTGTATCAGGGATGGTGTAACTAGGGTGGTGTTTCTGGAATGGTCTATCTAGGATACTCTATCTAGGATGCTCTGTATGGGATTCTTTATCTGGGATGCTCTATCTGGGATATTGTATCTTGGATGCTGTATATGGGATACTGTATCTGGAATGCTGTATCTGGGATGCTCTATCTAGGATGATGTATCCGGGATACTATATCTAAGATGCTGTATCTTGGATGTTTTATCTGGGATGCTGTATCTGCGATACTGTATCTGGGATTCTGTATCTAGGAAGCTGTATCTGGTATATTTTATCTGGGATGCTGTATCTAGGATGCTGTATCTCGGATGCTCTATCTTGGATACTGTATCTGGGATAGTGTATCTGGATACTGTATCTGCGATGCCGTATCTGGGATGCTGTATCTAGGATACTGTATCTGCGATACTGTATCTGGGATACTGTATCTGGGATGGTCTATCTGGGATGCTGTATCTGGGATACTGTATCTGGTATGCTGTATCTTGAATGCTGTATCTGGGTGCTCTATCTGGGATGCTGTATTTGGGCTGCTGTATCTGAGATGCTGTATCTGGGATGCTCTATCTGGGATGATGTATCTAGGATGCTGTATTTAGGATGCTGTATCTGGGATGCTTTATCTTGGGTGCTGTATCTAGGATGCTGAATTTGGGATGCTGTATGTGGAATACTGTAACTGGGATGCTCTATCTAGGATGCTGTATCTGGGATACTGTATCTGGTATGCTGTGTCCTGAATGCTGTATATGGGTGCTGGATCTGGGATACTGTATCTGGTATGCTGTATCTTGAATGCTGTATCTGGGTGCTCTATCCGGGATGCTGTATTTGGGCTACTGTATCTGAGATGCTGTATCTGGGATGCTCTATCTGGGATGATGTATCTAGGATGCTGTATTTAGGATGCTGTATCTTGGATGCTATATCTAGGATGATGTATCTGGGATGCTGTATCTTGGATGATGTATCTTGGATGCTGTATCTGGGATGCTGTATCTAGCATGATATATCTAGGATGCTGTATCAGGAATGGTGTATCTAGGGTGGTGTTTCTGGAATGGTCTATCTACGATACTCTATCTAGGATGCTGTGTGTGGGATTCTTTATCTGGGATGCTCTATCTGGGATATTGTATCTTGGATGCTGTATATGGGATACTGTATCTGGAATGCTGTATCTGGGATGCCCTATCTAGGATGATGTATCCGGGATACTGTATCTAAGATGCTGTATCTTGGATGTTTTATATGGGATGCTGTATCTGGCATACTGTATCTGGGATTCTGTATCTAGGAAGCTGTATCTGGTATATTTTATCTGGGATGCTGTATCTAGGATACTGTATCTGGGATGCTGTATCTGACAAACTGTATCTAGTATACTGTATCTAGTATGCTCTGTCTGCGATGCTGTATCTGCAATGGTGTATCTGGGTACTGTATCTAGGATGCTTTATCTAGGATGCTGTATCTAGGCTGCTGAATCTGGGATGCTATACCTGTGATGCCGTATCTGGGATGCAGTATCTAGCATGATGTATCTGGGATGCTGTATCAAGGATGCTGTGTCTGGCATACTGTATCCGGGATGCTGTATCTGGCATGCTGTATCTTGGATGCTGTATCTAGTATGCTGTACCTGGGATGGTGTATCTTGGATGCTGTATCTATGACTCTGTGTCTAGTATGCTGAATCTCGGATATTGTATGTATGATGCTGTACCTGGGATGCTCTATCTGGGATACTGTATCTGTGATGATGTATCTGGGATGCTGTGTCTAGGATGCCATATCTGGGATACTTTATCTTGGATACTCTATCTGGGATGCTGTACCTAGGAGGTTGTATCTGGGATACTGTATGTGACATATTGTATCTGGGATGCCGTATGTAGGATGCTGCATCTGGTATGCCGTATCTAGGATGCTGTATCTGGGATGCCGTATCTGGGATGCCGTATCTAGGATGCTGTATCTGAGATGCTGTATCTATGATGCTGTATCGGGTGTGCTCTTTATTTCTATCCTGTCCTATCTCTCTGTCTAAACCAGTTCTTGTGTGCATGTCCCTTGTGGATGGTGGATCTCATCAGATCCAGCTTACACACACAGCGGAGGAAAGTGTTTTGCTCTTTATGAAACTGTGCAGTGTTCACACAGGAGAGCAGGTGGAGCTGGTGCACAGGAGCTGCAGCATCTCCTGCAGAGCTCGGTGGAGAAGTCTGATGGAGGAAAAGTGATGCCATCTCTGGTGGCCAATGAGGGAACCGGCAGACTGGGGGTGGGGGTGAGGAGCCAGGTTGTCCATACAGTGTCCAGCCTCAAGGGCCCGTTCTCCTGCCTGTCCAGATGTCTTCAGGAGACCCTCGGGATCAATGTCCAGTGTAGAATGCTGCTGTCACTTCTTCCATACACTGAAAAATGACAGAAAATACCCTGGAAAGAAAAAACCTTCTTTATGAAATCGTCTTTGAAATCTTCATCAGCAAATGTCCCATTGAAACCTCTCCCGTTAGTTCTACAAGTCTGAAGATTTGAAGGAAATTAGGGAAAGAAACATCGCTCCTTAGGGCTTTCTGTGTTTTAATGAGCCCCATGGCGTATTTGGTGCTGAGTCCATGAACCTCAGACACCAAGCACAGACTGAAGAGTCTGCTCAAGAAGTCCAAGTCAGAAGCAAACTCCAAAGTACCTTGAAGCATTAATGGGCCCCACTGAGGGCTGTTACTGACAAAGCCTCCCCAGGGACTCGTTAGAGCAGATAATTGGAGGCAGTGATTGCATCAGGCAAAGGCAAAGTGCAGCAGCTCTGATGCTGAGAAAGCCCTTGGTTTGTCTGATGAAGGACAATGGCCGAGCCTTGAGCCCCTGCTCTTGAGCCCCTCCTCTTTGCTTCATGGTACTTAGTGAGCTGAATTTGCAGAAATCTGAAGCAGTAAAATTCTGCTGGTATTCACCAAAACGTCTCCAGACTGCACTGACCACCTGTGAGATCAGGGCTGGTTCGCACTTTGCTGGGAAGAACGGAATCGACTGGGGAGAAAAGAGGTTGGAGGGACTTTCCCAGCTCAGGTTGCTCAGAGCCCCATCCAGCCTGGCCTGGGGTGTCTCCAGGGATGGTTCATCCACCACCTCTCTGGCCAACCTGGGCCAGGCTCTCACCACCCTCAGGGCCAACAATTCCTTCCTCGTGTCCGGCCTGAATCTCCCTCCTTTAGTTCAGAACCATCACCTCTTGTCCTGTCGCAACATCGGGCTGTACAGCAGAGGGTTTGCAGTGCTGTGAGCTCCCAGAGAGGAGCATCGTGCAAATCTGCCAAGTTCTGAGTCCCCCACGCAGGGCGAGGTGCCCATTGGAAGGCTGAGCAGCAGCTTCTACTGTCACCATTGGGGTTTGCTCACATTCAAACAGAAGCAGCAGGAATTGTTTCCTCCTCCTGCTTGGCCAAAAAGGCTGCATCCTTCCAGAAACCTTTTGGGAAAGAGTGTTTGCAACAGACCAGGTTTGCAAGGGTGACTACAGCAGCCTGGAACAGAGTCACCACCCAGCAAGAGTGGGGAGGAACCTGCCTCGAGCCCTCGTGAAGTTCAGCACAGCTGGGCAAAGGAATGGAGGGGTCTGATCCTGGTGTGTTTGTCCCGTCCCACCAGGTGAGATTAAGGATGAGTTAACTTTGAATACTCTGCATGTCAGCAGGACCACCCAGAGGAAAAGCAGCAGGGGGCTGAGAAATTGCTCAAGAAATGTTCTGGTACTATGATTATATGACTTGCAAAGTCACGCTAAGGAGAGCAACGTGGGTCACGTAACCCTCCCTTCAGTAGATCTACTACTAAACACACGATTCTTGGGCCACATCATTTACAAAGAGGTCTAAGTACTTCAATAAAAAGAGAAGATGAATGTCAAGGACAGAATGATTTATTCCACTGTACTCTGAGACATTATAAAACCCAAAATACAATAAAGACAGTGTTTGGATGAGAACACTTGCAAGCGTTCCACATATACCGTTGTGGCGTGGAGCCTATCACAGTATGTTTGGGATTGGAAGGGACCTCGGAAGATCATCTAGTCCAATCCCCCTGTCAGAGCAGGAACGTCTCAGATGAGGTCACTCAGGAACATGTCCAGGTGGGTTTTGAATGTCTGCAGAGAAGGAGACTCCACAACCTCCCTGGGCAGCCTGGTCCAGTGCTCCATGACCCTCACTGAGAAGAAGTTTCTTCTCAAATTTAAGTGGAACCTCTTGTGTTCCAGCTTGATCCCATTACCCCTTGTCCTATCATTGTTTGCCACTGAGAAGAGCCTGGCTCCATCCTCATGGCACTCACCTTTTATATGCTTATAGACATTAATAAGGTCCCACCTTAGCCTCCTCTTCTCCAAACTAAAGAGACCCAGCTCCCTCAGCCTTTCTTCATAAGGTGCTCCAGTCCCTTAGTCATCTTTGTTGCCCTACACTGGACTCTCTCCAGCAGTTCCCTGCCCTTCTGGAACTGAGGGGCCCAGAACTGGACACAACACTCCAGATGGGGTCTCACCAGGGCGGAGTAGAGGGGAAGGAGAACCTCTCTTGCTCTACTAACCACCCCCCTTCTAATACACCCCAGGATGCCATTGGCCTTCCTGGCCACAAGGGCACAGTGCTGGCTCATGGTCATCCTGCTGTCCACCAGGACCCCCAGGTCCCTTTCCCCTACACTGCTCTCTAATATGTAATTTCCCAACCTATACTGGAACCTGGGGTTGTTCCTGCCCACATGCAGGACTCTACACTTGCCCTTGTTAAATTTCATCAGGTTTTTCCCCGCCCAACTCTCCAGCCTGTCCAGGTCTCTGGTTGGCAGCACAGCCTTCTGGCGTGTCAGCCACTCCTCCCAGCTTGGTGTCATCAGCAAACTTGCTGATAGTACACTCTATTCCCTCGTCTAAATCGTTAATGAATATATTGAATAATATTGGCCCCAGTACTGACCACTGAGGCACTGCACTAGATACTGGCCTCACTACCACTCTCTGGCTTCTCTCCTTAAGCCAGTTTGCAACCCACCTCACTACTCTATTGTCCAGACCACACTTCCTCAACTTAGCAACTAGGATGCTATGGGAGACCGTGTCAAACGCTTTGCTGAAGTCAAGGTAGACCACATCCACCGCTCTGCCATCATCCATCCACCTTATTACATTCTCATAAAAGGCTATGAGGTTGGTCAAGCATAACTTACCCTTAGTAAAGCCATGCTGACTGCTCCTAATAACCCTCTTAACCTTGATATGCCTTGAGATGGCACCAAGGACAAGCCATTCCATTACTTTCCCAGGGACAGAGGTGAGGCTGACCGGTCTATAGTTACCCGGGTCCTCCTTCTTGCCGTTTTGAAGACTGGAGTGACATTTGCTTTCCTCCAATCCTCGGGCACCTCTCCCGTTTCCCAAGACTTGGCAAAGATGATGGAGAGTGGTCCAGCAACGACTTCAGCCAGCTCCCTCAGCACCCGCGGGTGCATCCCATCTGGAACCATGGATTTATGGATGTCCAGACTATTTAATTGATCCCTAACCCAGTCCTCATCGACTAAAGCAAACTCCTCCATTGACCTGGCTTCATCCGGGGTCTCAGGGGTACAGGGCTCCCCAGGACAGCCTCCGGCAGAGTAGACAGAGACAAAGAAGGCATTCAGTAATTCTGCCTTCTCTGTATCTTCTGCCACCAGGGCACCCACCCCATTCATCAGTGGGCCTACATCGCCTCTGGTGTTAGTTTTATCTGCTATGTATTTGAAAAAGCTCTTTTTGCTGTCCTTGACCCCTTTTGCCAGGTTGTTGTCTCTATCAGCATTATTCACGTCCTCAGAAGAGGGCACAACAGGGCTGCTCTCCACTGCTTCTTCCCCCTAAAGAGCAGCATTGACTAGATGGACATCACGCAGTTTGCTACAGTGGCCAAGGCAAGGCTCCTCACCAACAGCACTTAAGTGCCCTGACCTGTGGGGTTCATTACCTTTCACATCAAGATATTCATTGTTTACACCACGCAGTTTCTCGGCCCCCCACACCATTCCCAGAGAGGGGGTGGATGAACCATCCCTGGAGACATCCCAGGCCAGGCTGCATGGGGCTCTGAGCACCCTGAGCTGGTGAAGATGTCCCTGCTCATGGCAGGGGGGGCACTGGGGGAGCTGGGAAGGTCCCTTCAACACAAACCATTCTATAATTCCCAAGACACCTGCTGTTGCTCTTCCCCAGACAGGGCACACAGGGGCCAGAGAGACCTTTGGTCTGTTCTGAACACCTGCTATTAAATCCTGTCCTTATTGGCTTCTCCACACAGCAGCAGGCTGGTAGCCCTGTCCCATTTATTCCCAAATCAGATAAAAAATTGACTGTAGACATCTCATTCCTTATAGTCTTGCTTTAGATCTGCTGAGAGAGCGACTCTAATAATCACGTGGGCAATAGTGGTTTTGTCACAATGATGTACCCACGTGTAGGTAGGGAACAGGAGAGCTACTGAAGCCTCTAAATGTCCATGAGGATCCTCACGATCCAAACAGCTGCAATTCAACGAGAACAGCACAACTGAAATATTAAAGTTGAAGTCTGTTATAGGAAAACAAAGTGTTTAAGGTACCACTGCCACCCAAAGACTGAGAGCCCAGCCTCATTTAAACATATAAAACCTGGGATTTTTAGGAAAGTTACTACTCCACCTTTCCCTTTGGGGTCAAGAATGTTTTTAAGAGCAAAAACTAGAAGAAAGAGCAGGTGCATCACCTCATCGATCAGAATAAGTGGATTCTCTGTCTTGGTTTTCTTCAGGCACTGGAAGATCTTTCCTGGTTTTGCTCCAACATACGTCCTCCTGTGTTAGCAGAGACTCTGTTTAGGGAACCATTGTAAAGCGCAAACACATCGCACACCACAACATGCAGCTGATGGAACAGCTTTATCCCACTGGTAAATAAGTCTACATTGCTTCTACACCCATCAAAAGCATCTCCATCACCACACTAAGCACCAAGACCCATCAAGCCTGTTTCTAGCAATCAGACATGAATGTTGGGCACATTTAAATGTGAAGCAAAGAGTTAAGGCCGAGAACAGAGATGTTTGAGTAGTGACTTCTTGTTTCTTGGGTAAAGAAACATTAGCAAAGGGAACGTTTCATTCCCTCACGTGGTAGGGACAAAAAAGGAAGATGAGTGTAAATCAAAAGATACCGAAGGAACAAACTGCGGCCAGCAAAACGATTTTTCTGCTAGACGGAACTGGCATCCAGGTAGATGGAGCAGCAAAGAAGAGGGTAAAAGGTGTGAACGCCAAAAAAACACTCCGAAAAGTGTGTATTAATAAAACACTTCTCTCTGGTTCTGTATCATATAGGGCAGAACCTCACAGGTTCACCTCGCGCTCCAGAACAGTTACTTTTACTAGTTTGAAAACACTGTTAGTTTTATTTTCAGGTGTTTGTGGAAGGGAAATAAACTTGTGGCAGGGCTGGATATACTGATTTTTGTATCCATGTCTTGTGTTCTCCCTGGGACTATCCCTCTTCCCAGCTTTTCCTCAGGCAGCGCTTCCTGATTATTAGAAACCATTCGCATTTGGCATCAGTGCGATGCTCTTGGGGGGGCTCACAGCTTTTCAGTGATCTCCCCATAGCAAACCCTAGAAACAGGGAGCGACTGCACTCAGAGACACGAATCCGGTATGTTCCAAACTCCGCCCTGTGCTGTCCTTTCCACCTCCTGCATCCCAGCTCCCGGCCGCAAGGGTTGGCAGAACACACACGAAAATCAAGCACGTTGTCCAACTTCAGTGAAGCTCCTATTTTGAGAACATCCGTAAAAACTGCTGGACAGAGAAACCGCTCAGTTTACACTGACCTGTGTCCTTTTATTTCTGCTACGTCAGTCATCCCTCCGACGCTGAAGCGGAAATACTCTCTGTTTAAGGCTCTGGCGAGGGAGCGGGCAATGCTGGTTTTGCCAACCCCGGGGGGCCATAGAAACACAGGATCTTGCCCTGGGTGGATCCCCGCAGCTGGCTGACCGCGATGAACTCCTGCGGAACGGAGGAAGCGCCCGCGGTGAACAGAGGGAACTGCAGCAACACCAAACGGCCCCGTTACCAGGGGAGCAACGATGACAAAATGGACACCGTACACAGATCTGGTCCTCGGAGGAGCTGGGGAGGGCGAGGGGAAGGATGCTGGTGCAGCTCTTTTCGCTCTGGTTATTTACACACTGGGTTTTGTGCTCTGTACTCATGTCACCGGGAGAAGCAGTCTGTCTGTCTGTCTGTCTGTCCGTCTGCCCGTCTGCCTCTCTCCACTGTCCTGAAGCGGGCAGACAGACTTCCAGTTCTTCTCCCGGCTTCCCTGGTTCACCCAGCTACCTGTGAGCATCTCCCACCGCATCAGTTCCTCTTTGCTAAATTAAACTCATATCTTTTCACACTCCTGCACTGGGTAAACCTCAAATAACCCTCAGCACTTGAGAAATCAAAAGATGGGAGCTCAGAACTGAAACCTCAACTGCTCGTGCGCTTACAGTGGAGAAATCGCTATGCATGTGGGCACAGAGATGTGGTTCGCCTGTAATAAGCTGGTTATTGAGCAAAGATGAGCCTTGATCTCTTCCACCTACAGCACTGAATGCTGCAGCAATACATGGACGATAGAACTGATTAAGGCTCAAATCTGCACAGGTATTTCTCAGTAGCCTAAAATCATCCACCTCGCTTGCATTGCTACAACTGCGGAATCTTCGCTGCGTGGAATTAATCACATCAATAATCAAAGCCCCAGACCCATACGAGGCAACTCAATCTGTTGCTGTATAAAGGCTGGGCCTAATGGGCATTAACATAAGAGACTGGTACTCAAAAGGGGATTTCTGCTTGCAAGTGTGCAACAACAGGCTTACCATCAATCATTCAAAATCATAAATCACATAGTGGGGTTTACTCACAAGTCTTGGGCACTACTAGGGAAAGAAGCCCCTTTGGCTTCAAAGATACTTCAAAACCTTTCTCTTTTTCGGGAACAAGGCAATTTAATAAAAGCAAAACCCCAAGATGTCTCAGAATTTACTATTTGTTATATAAAATGACATTGTTCTGTTATAAATGGGGCTTCTGTGCACAATTACTGAGGTGGCCTAAGTACCATCAGTGTTGCCCCTGAGGTAACAAATCTCTGCTTCGCACAGCACATGGGAGCAGCGGGAGAACCTGCCTGACCGCAGTTTGGGGAAGGGAACGGCCAAATTGAAGCCTGGCTACGCTCAACACTTCACCAGGTCCCTTCCAACCCCTGACATTCTGGGATTCTGTGTGATAAACAGAACCAAATATATTAAATGCTCTCTTAACAGTTACAGAACATTTTTGTGTGCCAGAATGCAGAGACCTATACTGCGCTCATATTACAACGATCAAACTGTGATACTCATTGCAGTGATAAGTAATAGTATTTATTCACCTAGACCCACATCACCTGCCATAGGACTTATCATCCTACCTCAGATCAGAGTTACACATCAGCTTTTCAAAACTCCCCCTCTGTTTCCAACCAGGGATGACAAAGTTTGCATCCCAAACCAAAATTCCAGCTGACAATCCAGCAAATCTCTCTTCTTCCTTATGACAAAAGACAAGTGGCATAGAAATATCTGTGAGAACACGTGGGATACGTACCTGTACAAGGGGTTCAAGGCAATGATGTCCCGGATTGTTTTGACAATTTCTGCAGTAAGAGCCTATAAACAAACCAAAGATTTAATCAAGGAAAAGACTGGAAAAGGACAAATAAGGCCTCAGTACAAATATGACATTCCACGACGTGTCTGGCACGGGAGCACAGCAATGCAGCCCCTGGTCCCCGCTGTGATGGTGTGTGGGATCGGTACCGCGCGCTGGGGCGGTTATTGCTCTGGAGACAAGGAAATGCAAGAAGGGGAACAGGCTGGGGTCCTGCACACACAAAACAACTGGGTTTTGGCCAGAAGATAGGATCAGGTTGACCACTCAAGTCACCCAGTTTGATGGAGGATATTACACAGCACAGCCCAGCCTCGTCATTCAGCAACGTTTTGAAGCAAATTGAGCTGTGGCAATGAAAAATAATTCTTTTCATCTAATCCCCTCATGCAGTGGCTGTGAGAAGCATGAACTGATGTTTCCTTCGAACCTTCTGCTTGTTCTCGGGCTCCTCAGGCTCAGCTTCCAGCTGCTTCTTTATACGGATCCTGAAAGCCAAAAGAAACCAGCTACAACCAATTCTGTTACATGTGATTTCAGCTCTTCCGCATAAAAAGGAAAGTCTAAATTATATTTTGAGTAAGCTAAAATTTCCAATTTTGACAAAGGTAACTGATTGTACGTGTTTCAACAAGATTTAGCTTTTGCTTTGTTTTGTCAAAATAAGGCTTGATTGAATAAAACATAATAAACGAGTGCTAGATACTGACAGGACTTACTAAATAAATTTACAGTAAGTAAGTTGTCATGCAAACAAATTTAACCACTAAATTAGTGGGTTAATGAGAGGGCAAGGGCGGCTGACAGCACCTTTATCGTAAACTCTATTAGTTTAACCAGTTGCAGAACTACAAAACCAGACTTCTAAGGATTAAAAGAATCTAAATAACATCAGACTGTCTGAATTCTCAGCCACATGCTGCAGCACATGAACAGAACAATTAATCAGGCATCATTGCTAATAGCTCAGGAGCTGCACGAACCAACAACTCTGATGTAGATTCATTCCCTCTTCTTGTCTCTCCAGAAAAGCAAGTTCGCTCTTGCACTTTAATTCTGGATATAATGGCTTTAAGTCACATCTGCTGCACTATCCACTGTAATACTAAATATTATATACCATGTGTAGAACAGATTTTGAAGTCATTCCATACATAGAGATTTGAAATTTTGGTTTTTTACACAGGTTTCCTAGATCATGATTTTGGAAGAGATGAAACCCACAGTATATTCCACACCAATTAATCAAGTATTAGTCCCTAAAAGGGACATGGCATGAGCACCCTCCAAAAAAATCAGTTTCCCTGTTACTGTTTTTAAGCTTTTCTGAGTTTTTCCTGCTGTGCATCCAACCCCATGTCAGATGTTTGCAGTACAGAGCATGACCTACAGTTCTCCAGACCGGGATCAAAGTCTTGCCCTCCCCACTGCCTTAAACTTTCCCCACCAGAGACCAGCGCTACACAAACACTCAGGAACCGCAACAGCCTTTGACCAATCTGTCTTACTAGGCCGTGAATATGGAGTCAAAAACCCCTTGTGGTGCAGCAGACTCCCCGCTCACGCGATCACTGCGTTATGCGCAGGGTGTAGGTCTTATTTTCCATGTGATCTTTAAAAACAAACAGCTCCCCAACTACTCCAACTCTCTGCCACTGGCAACTTTTGACTAATTTTGACTACTCTTGTCAATAGAGTTCAAAGCCATTTTCTGGAGGGTGGGGTTGCAGCATGGAAATAGCTCTGGATTAACTACAGAAGGTGTCTAGAAGGTGTTCGGGGAGAGAAAAAGGAAGGATTTAGAAATGAGAGGACCCACACTTGCAGGACACCACATTTTGTTAATTTGGCTGCCAATCAAAGAGTTTCCTTTGCTATCTTTTTCCCTGTAAATACAGCACGTTCCTCCCATCCGATGTCCCGTGTGGTTCCAGTGACTGACCAGCGCTCTGTGTCTCAAATCAATACAGATGAATCCCCCACCCTTCCAAGGTCCAGGGAACTATTTCTATTCCAAGGAAACCAAAACCAACAGTTGCCAATTTCCAAAATCCAATCAAAACTGCGCTTTGATAATGCACTTCAAAGCAAAACCCACCCTCAATGTCTCCCCACCACGTTTCTGTCCTTTTGTTTTCCCTTCAAATGGAAATTCATTACTTGACACATTTAAAACCACGATTTTATATTGTCTTAGCTCAAAATACTTGGCACGATACAGCTACACCTATATTCCCAACAATAATCCTATTTTCTTCAGTTTGGTTCTTGGACAAGATTATAAAGACAAGACATCATTATAGTTCTGGATCACATTTCTTTTTCTTAAAGCAAAAATACTGGCTTGAATTAGTTCCAGAGAAAGTTTTTCATCATTTCTGAACCTTGCTGTACTTGACAAAGAAACCACTCTACTTCAGCTTAATGAGTGTTTGCTTGTATCAAATTAAAACCTATATAAGAATGACATGCACTAGCTCTTCCTTTTGGGGGTTAACCTGTTGTATCTGTAATATTACACAGAATATTAGGGCTGGAGCACCAGAGCTCTATCAGGATATGTGTCGTAACAAAGCAAAAGGTTGTTATACACAAGTTGTGTATGAAAATGAATATACATGGTGAAAACAATAAAGGGATATATCTGTTTATAAAGAAGTCTGGTGAGACGCAGTGGAAGGACAAGTAAGAAATCACCTTCGGTGCCCCATGACGATCATGCGCAACTTGTCTCCAAGGTCCTGCATTTCGTGAATCTGCACAAAAGTTCCTATTTGGTAGATTTCGTTCAGATCCTCTACCACGTCCGATTCATTGCTATTGAGGGGAAAAAGGAGCAGATATTCAGAATCTTGAGAGAGCAGGTAACATTAAAAAGGACAGAAACAATCACTCGTTGCAGAACTTTAAACTGGACTCGGGAGCAAAGATCCTCGACTTTATCCCCACTGTTACCACCACGTAGCTCCTTTCCAAATCACCCACCTGCCTGGATGGTTCATCTCCCTCCCAAATAATAATGGCAATAATAAACACCATTTCTGTAACATTATCCAGGGCAGGGAACTTCAGATCACAACTTTTAGTATAAACGCAGCCTATTAATGGAAATAACTTATTTTCAAAAAGATCAAGAGAAATTACTTACTTGTCATCCTTTTTCAGAAAAACACCAGCATAGGGCTGGGCAAGACGAACTTTCCTCCTCAGCAGCTCAACCAGCTTCTTATTTTTCACCTAGGACAACAACGGCTGCTGTCATTTGGCACAATGTCTAGCAAAGCGATGCTTGCCAGCGTCACAGGCGTTAACAGAGAGAAGAAAAGTAATAATTCTCTATTCACTGCAGAGCCTTCACATCGTCAGGAAATAAAGTATTAAATGGCAGAATTAATTTGCAGAATGAGAGAGAATATTTAACAATTATTTTAATAGAAGACACTGTTGATCTATGCATTGAAACGAATGACTTGAACACAAAAGTGTTGTGTGAAAATGTGCCTAAAGATCATAGTAATATATAACCTTCCCCTTCCCTCAACACATCTATAAGGACACTACAAGGTGCACATATTAGATTTGGACATGCAGAAAAATACTACAGCAGATATTATTATCAATAACACTACGTGAACAGGAAAATATTGATTCCGTTCTTGTTACATTTACTCCAAAATCAGATGGATAAAATACTAGTAAGGTGCAAAAATATGAGTACTTGTTCCAAAATGCTTGCATTTCAGGAGGAATATGTATTTGTGGCCTATGAGCTCAAGTCACATAGCAAAGAGCAAATTTATGGCTCTTAAAAATACATATGGGGTGTAGAGGGGAAAGACCACGCTGAAATTTTGCGATGCCCATCCCCAGCCCTCACAGCCTCTCCCGTCACAGCAGCATCGCTCTGTATTGAATTTGTACTTTCTCCTCGCAGTTTTCACAAATATCGTTCTTGGTGCTACGACACAACCCCATGAAGCTGAACCAAGGACACATTTGCTCAACCTTCAGCAAAAGAACTCGGAGAAACCAGCAGACCCTGAAATAGCTTCTGTGTGAATCACTGACCTTCCCCGTTAGATGCAGCGTTAGTGATTCTGATGCAACACCCATGAAACACAAAGTCCGTATCCCAGAAGAAACCACCATTCCAATGTGGTCAGGATGTATAGTTAGAAATCACGGAATCCCCAGCCCCCCCTGCTCACGCAGGGTCACAGAGCAGATCACACAGGTGGGCCCAGGGGGTTGGAATGTCTCAGAGCAGGAGACTCCACACCCGCTCTGGGCAGCCTGGGCCAGGCTCTGGCACCTCCCAGCAAACAAGTTTCTGCTCATGTTCCCATGGAGCCTCCTGTGTTTCAGTCTGTGCCCGTTGCCCCTCACCCTGGCGCTGGGCACCACTGAGCAGAGTCTGGTCCGTCCTCTGACACCCACCCTGAGATGCTGATCCACTGATCAGATCGCTCTCAGCTGCTCTTCTCCAGCTCAACAGCCCCAGCTCCCCCAGTCTCTCCTCATCACAAAGATGCTCCAGATAAACACTAAAAAGCAGAAGGCTGCACACCTTGCTACCCCCACAAGCCTCTACGATTGAAATAAACCTGTGAGGACACAGAGCGCGGCTCTGAGGAGAAAAGCGCCCCTGGTCTGTTAGAGCCCCGGCCCCTCACCTCGATGATCCTGATGAATCGCGGGAACACGGGGTTGCGGGTCACGGCGATGAGCGGCACGCTGGGGAAATGCTCCGGGACGAGCAGCGGCGTCAGCGCCGTCATGACGGGCCCGGCCCCGCCGCCGTCCTCCCCGCTGCCGCCGCTCCCGCCCTCGCCGCCGCCGCCCTCCAGCGCGTCGCCCCCCGCCAGGCCCCCGGCGCTCCGCTGCTGCCACGGCGGGCCCGTGCTGAAGGCGACTCGGACGGGCGGCGCGGGGCCCGGCGGGGCCGGGGGCATCGCGGAGGAAGCGGCCGCCAAGAAGCGGCGCCGCGGGGGCCCAGCAGCGCCGGCCGCCAGCGCCCGCACAGCCGCAAGCAGCGGGCGGCCGCCACGCTGCCGGCGCGCGCCCCGCGACACTTCCGCCCCCATGACTACCCGCGCAGGCGCCGGCAGCGCCACGGCGGGTTCTGCCGAGGGGCGCGTGGCGGCACGCGCGTCCGAGCGCACCCAGAGGTCCCGGGTTCGCGTCCCGGCCCCGGCAGAGCGCGCGATGGGCGCGGGAGCTGAGGGGGCCAAGAAGTTCAATGGTACCTGCGGTGGGTTAAAGGGGGTGGTCAGTAGGTCAGAGAGGTTCTCCTGCCCCTCTGCTCTGCCCTGGGGAGACCACACCTGGAATCTTGTGTCCAGCTGTGGCCCCTCAGTTCCAGCAGGACAGGGAACTGCTGCAGAGAGTCCAGCGCAGCCACCAAGATGCTGAAGGGAGTGGAGCATCTCCCGTGTGAGGAAAGGCTGAGGGAGCTGGGGCTCTGGAGCTGGACAAGAGGAGACTGAGGGGGGACTCATTCCTGGGGATCAATATGGAAAGGGGGAGTGTCAGGACACACGCACACTGGAAGAGCTTCTTTCCTATTTTAAGTCCAGACCAAAGCAGCCAAGAGCCGTTTAGTGTCCCCTGGGCAATCTGACAGAATTCATGTTCCAGACCTCAAACACCGCTGCTCCGGGGGGTTACAGACAGAAACGGGGATCGCTGTCCTTCTTGACAGGGCTCCTAAAGTAGAGGACCTGTGGCTAATATTAGACACTGCAACTGCAGCAAGCAATCCAGTGGCCGCTCTGTCCTGCTCGGCTCTGCCCACTGGTCACTTTGTCACTTGGAATCCGGCACTTCGACTCTGGAGCTCTGCCAGGAGTTCCCTGCTCAGCCAAGCTGCTCTTCTGCCGCTCGCTTGACGTCCGACCTTGGACTCGTCCCACCAAGTCCCCCCATGCCAAGGATGTCCCAGCTCTGGGAACGGCTCAAGGCTTCCAGCCAAAGGCACTTGCAGCCCCAGGCCCTGGGAGCCGCCCGTGGGGGCCAGGGCAGCCCAGCCCCCTGAACCCTTTCCCTGCCCAGGAGGAGCTGGGGAGGCTCTTGGGCTGGGACGGAACACGGGGAGCCCCAACATTCAGTCCTGGGACACCCCAAAGAGTCCTTAGTTACCAACAGCCAGAGGGATGATGGCGCAGGGGGTGTTAGTGTGGGCGGGAGGAGGGTGTGGGGGGTCAGAGTAACTCTGGGACCTTTTCTCTTGTTTTTCTGTATTAAACCTTGTTTGTCCAGAACTGCTCCGTGTCTGTGTGGGAGGGGGAGGGAGCGCAGGGGGCACCGGGAAACTGCCCTGAGAGCTGCAAAAGCCCCAATGAGCCCAAATCAGAGCCCATGAGACCCCAAGGACACCAAGTCCCCCAAAGGCTGAGTCACCGCCAGCGGGACAGGCAATGGGGGCTCCCCTGTCCACTTCCCCAGGGCAAGACGCGCTTTGGCAGGGGGAGCAGGACAGACGGGTCCTTGCGGGACTCACGGACACGGCCCCACGCAGGAAGCAGCTCGGAGCCCCTGGGACAGGGACAGACCTGGGGGGGCCGGGCTGGGGACGGACACACAGACAACAGGGGCTGCAACGTCTTTGGAACACGAGCAGCATCCCCTGCAGTGGGGACAGGGCTGGGGACAAAGCCCTTCAGAGCCTCAGGACAATCCGGCCCTTCCTCGGGTCCCAGCGCTCAGCTCCAGAGCCCGGCTGTGCCTCCCTGCCCACAGAACAACCCGAATCACCCCAGAATGGCGAGGGAGGGGCTGCAGGGCAGGGACCCTCCTGCCCTTGTCTGGCTGCACCTTGGGCAGCTGCAGGACCAGGAATGCCTGGAAATAAAATTGGAAAGATAATCAACCACTAAAGCATGTTTTTAAGTGGGGATTCCAAATGCCTCTGAAATGCTTACAGCCTTGGCGCATCCACCACCCCCCACAGAAGCCTCTTCCAGTGCTTGACCACCCTCTCCGCAAAGAAATGGCTCCTCCCGTCCAGTGTGAAGCCCCTTGTGCAGCTTCGCCCCATTCCCAGGGTCCTGTCCCGGCTCCAGGAGCAGAGCTCAGCGCCTCCCTCTCCACGGCCCCTCCCCAGGAAGCTGCCGAGCCGGGAGGGGTCGCGCTTTGACCCCAGCAGCGACTCCAACCCACGGCAGCCGCTCGCTCACTGCCCACCCACCCCAGGGGAGAGGGCACCGGGGCACTCGGGCTGGACACAGACATGCTTTAATGAGACCACGGAACAAGACTAATGGGCTACTAGTAATATTATCTATACAGTGAAAAGTCGACTATAAAATAAGAGACGTTAACTGCAACTCCTCACAAAGTGCGTCCCAGCGAGCAGCCGGTCCCGGCAGCAGCACCTGGTCCCCAACAGCCGATCCGGAGAGAGAAGAGAGACAAAGGCAGCAAAGGCCCAGAGGCCTCTGCAAACGGCAAGATGGCCAAAGGCCCTACTAAAGAAACCCCAAACAGAACCGCACCGGAACAGCAGAACCCAGACGGCTGTCTGTCTGTCCCTGTCCGTCCCTCCAGCCACAGCATCCTAATGTCCTGCAATGCGAAGCCTGAGGCCAAGGGCATGCAGCGTTCTCATTGGTCGGTCTGGGTGTCAGTCAGGGGCTGCCCCGCCCATGGCCCCTCCCACCCGTGGGCGGAGCTCAGAGGCCTCGGCTGCCACCGCAGAGCCTGGAAACATCAACTCTGTCCGGGGTCGGGTTGTTGTTCTCCCGCCGCATCAAACTGCCGCGCTGGCCTCGGAACAGAAAGGTTTCTGACGGCGTGAAGAGCGGGAACTGGCTTTGGGTCACACAGCACAGGCTGGGAGGGCGTCTGTGCTCCTGGGCCCTGAGAAGTTGTGACAAGAAGTTCTCTCCGTCACTGCCGTTGCTCCAACGTTTTCTTCAGATCTCCTGTTGCCCTGAATGCACTTAATAAAGCCCTTCTTGGTGTCTGACACGGATCCCACCAGTTCCAGCTCCACTCGAGCTCTGCCCTTTGGTGCCATCTCCCCGCACCCATGACCGACGGCTCCATCACCTTCCTGCCCAGCCTGACCTGGCTCCAGAGACGGTGAATTCCTGTCTCCTCCAGAGCTGGGCCAGGAGTTCCCTGCCCAGCCAAGCTGCTGTTCTGCCGCTCGCTTGACGTCCACCATGGGAACTGCTGGCTCCTGAGCTTCTCCACGGGGCTTCTTCAAGCCTGAGCAGCACTGGCCGACTCCTGAGCCCTGGGCGATGGGCAGCAGCCACGCAGTGCAACCTCTGCTCTGTTTGGCGGCCCCTGACCCTCCCCCAGAGGCTCTGAGCCCCCTCACGTCTCACTGGAAGGGCTGCAGCATCCAAGCTCTCCCTTCCACCCCGTGCGACAGCTCCACCTCGCCTGCCCTGCCCACCCCTCCTGCCCAGCCCGGACCCTCCTGCCCAGCACTGCAGGCGTGGGACTCGTCCCACCAAGTCTTCCCCCATGCCAAGGATGTCCCAGCTCTGGGAACGGCCCAAGGCTTCCAGCCAAAGGCACTTGCAGCCCCAGCCCCTGGGAGCCGCCTGTGGGGGCTGGGGCAGCCCAGCCCCCTGAACCCTTTCCCTGCCCAGGAGGAGCTGGGGAGGCTCTTGGGCTGGGATGGAACACGGGGAGCCCCAACATTCCCTCCTGGGACACCCAAAGAGTCCTTAGTTACCAACAGCCAGAGGGCGCAGCCACCACTGCGGCTCCCAGCGCGCGGCCCCCAGGCCCCCCCGGTTTTGCGGCTCCTGCAGCCGATTGTGCTCCACCAAAGCTTCTGCCCCCCAGGTAGGGACCCACCCCGACCCCTGCAGCCCAGGACGCTCCTGGGGGCAAGAGCGGAGGTGAGCGCCGGCCATGGCTCCTGTCTCTCCTGCAGGCTCAGCCCCGCTGTGCCCACTGCCCGGGCAGGAGCAGCCCTTCCCCGCAGCCTGGGCACCCCGGGCCGGGGGGGCACCCCCGGCCCCCCAGGCCCCACCAGCAGGTACGGCACCCCTGTCTGCTCGGACACCCCGGCACCTTCGGCCCCTTCGCCATCCCCGACCCCGGGCACTCCCAGCACCCACCACCCCTGCCCTGGCCTGGCTGATTCATGCCCAGAAAATTCCATTTCCAGAGAACATCCCCCATCCCTGGGGCCATCTCTCCTGTTTCCTCTCCCAGAAGCGAGTCTCCTCCCCCTTGCAGCCCCGTTCCTTGCTCAGCAGCTCACCCCATGGGGATGCCCATGTGCCTGGGCAGAGCCGGGGGCGGTTGGTGATGGGGGCCGGCTTGGGGGGTGCCCATGGAGGGTCCCCCCGGCCCAGCACGGCTCCCTCTCCCCCACACAGGGGGAGTGCAGAGAGCACCGTGCGGCTGCTGCTTCGATCCCGGGGTGTTCCACATACAGTGCACGAGTCCCTGTGGCCATCAGGGCACAGCGGTGGCCCCAGCCCTCCGGTGCTGCCGAGCTCCATCCTCGGCTACCGGCACGTCCAGGGGCAACGGGCACAGCCCTACAGCTCTGGCACGGCCACCGCCGCGGGGGCACCGTGAGTTGCTTTTCCCCAGAGTTCTGTGTTGCTGCAGCTGGCAATGAAGTATTTGCAGTTAGAGCGTGCTGGAGCGCCAGGGCAGCTGCTGGCAGTGCTCTGCTGAGATTTCTGCTCTAACGGGTTGAATTCCTGTCAATGAGCACTCTTTTCCTGGAACTCATTCGTACCGAAGCCGGGTGGCACGTGGCTGCCGTCTGGTGGCACGGCCCGGGATACTGACTGTGTGAGCGGGCGGCTGCCCTGGAGACGGGGGCTCTAGAACATGGGGGTGGCCGAGGGGGAGGGGAGGGAGCGGGGACAGAGGCCCTGGGCCTGGGGCCGGGGCTGCTTGGCCTTTCCTCTGATCGGCTGCCTGGGACTGAACCCTTGCTCCTCCCATCAAAAGATTGGTCAGAAAGCCTGTCAATCATCCATGTGCCACTCTGCTTCCAGGTACGATTGGTGGAGCCAGCATGGCCCGCCCTTCACAGTGCCCAGCCTTTCAACCCTTGCCACCTCCCCTGCAGCCTCAATGTTTATTGGTTGGTTACATATCAATCACAGACCTTCTCCCCACCCCCTCAAATGCCATTGGCTGTCCTGACTTCCACACCGACTTCTGTGTGGTTGTTGCCAGGCAACGAGCTCTACTTAAAAGTGCAGCTGGGGGCTCTAAGCAAAGGCCATGGGTAATGGAAGACATGGCAGGACCCTAAAAATGAAAGTTTGAGCACTAAGAAGGAGGCTCTGGGCACTCAAAAGGACGGGCAGATGCTACAGCTGGTGCTTTGGGCCCTGAACACGAGGGGAAACGGGTGGTTCCCACCCGAGCTGGGTTTGGTGCCCGTGACCCCACGGGACAGACACCAGTGCTGTCCGGAGTGGCCACGGAACAGACGGAGCCCAAAGCCACGGGCTCCATGAGCTCAGCGGGGTGTTGTGACATTTCATGGACATTTCACAGGGGTGGTCCATGGGCTCAGGAAATGTGGGGGGAGAATCAGAATAAAACTGAGAAAACTTGTGGGTTGAGATCAAAAGCGTTTAATAATCAAAGTGAAATAATGATAATAATTACAAATTGTAATGAAAAGGCAAATAGAGAGAGAAATAAAACCCAAGAAAGACAAGGGATGCAGCTGAAAACAATTGCTCCCCACCAACCGACCAATGCCCAGCCAGGCCCCGAGCAGCGGCCCCCCCACCAACCTCCCTCCTCGGTGGAAAAAGGCACAAAAGGGCGACAGGGGTGGCTTCTGTGAGAAGCTGCGAGAAGCTTCCACTGTGTCCCATAGAGCCAAGTCCAGCCGGCTCCAAGACAGACCTGCCCAAGGCTGAGCCAATCAGCGGTGGCACCTCTGTGATGACGTGTTTAAGAAAAGGGGGAAAGCACCAAAAAGAACAACAAACTGCAGCAGTCAGGAGAGGGCCAGAAGCTGCTTGAACCTGTAGGACACTCCAATACCATCCTCAAGACTCAAGTGTTGTCTTTTTTTCCCCAGCACTACTGTCCGTGTTTGCCAGGAGAACGCAAGCACCTGAGTCTCTAATGGAGCAGCTCTGGAGATGCTCTGTGCTTTGGCATATGTTCACTGAGAACTCTACATGCTAATTTATTATGCTCAGCAGCTGTAGAAAGCTTCTGCCCTTCTGGCTCACAAGGCTGCTTGCATCGCTGAAGGCTGAAATTTAAAAAATGTAAAGAAATAAACAACCAAACAAAACCCAAATCAAGCTCCTCCATTCTTTCCTGAGTCGTCAAACTCTCTAGGGAAATCAGGTGGTGCCACTTAGGACTGGGTTTGGCTATGACGGCAGTTTTATTGTTGCAAACACACATGTCAAGTTCAGCCGTCAGCATCCTCTTGAGAATGTTTGTCTGTGGCCTCTGATGGTCAGTGGCCAGTGTCGATGGTAATTTCAGCCACGAGTACTGAACGCTTCTGTCCATAAGCCGTGCACCTGGAACACCTGGCAGAGAGGTTGGCAACATTGCCAGGTGAGGCTGCAAACGCGGCCTCCTTTGCAGTCCTCCTCTCCCGAGCTCGCTTTGGATTTCTTGATCTTCTTCCCGTTCTGGCATTTCCCTTTCAAGGCTGGATCGCCAGAAGGCTCACTTCTATCCTTGCCGCTTTCTTTCGGGCGCACTTTCACCCTCCTCTGCACAGGTCTGTTTTCTCTTTCTGCACGGCAGTTTTTTGTTTGCAGCCTCTGGGTGAACGGGCACTGGGGGGAGCGCACCTTGTTTTTCAAGCGGCAGCTGACGGGGAGCGCGCTTCTGTGTTTCCACAGGGCTGGTGCACCTGCGCTTGGGAGGGGGACAGTCTGGGTGGCTCCCGTCCAGCTTCTCCCCCTCCTCAGTGGCAGAGTGCCTTCTCTTCCTGCCGCAGCGCAGCTGCTCCCCTCCTGACCCCGGATGCCAGTCTGCTCGGTGGCCGCTCGAGCTGTACAGCCCTTCCCAAATGGAGCTTCTGCCATAACCAGAGCTGTTTCTGTCCCTGTGGGAGGAGCGGCGCAGGATCCCTCTCCCACGCCGCAGCTGACGGGGAGCGCGCTTCTGCGTTTCCACAGGGCCGGTGCGCCTGCGCTTGGGAGGGGGACAGTCTGGGTGGCTCCCGTCCAGCTTCTCCCCCTCCTCAGTGGCAGAGTGCCTTCTCTTCCTGCCGCAGCGCTGAGGGGGAGGCGCTGCGGAGTCCCGTGGGCTCCCGTTCTGGTGGATCCTCTGTGTACTTGCTTCACCTTCCGGCTTTCTCGGTGCCACGAAGCCTCCAGAAAATGGACTCTTCGGCTCTTGAACCGACTTTGCCAACCCAGCGCTCTGTGTCTCTTGGCGTTCAGCGCCCGCTCCGGGGGTCAAATCGTGGCGCCTGGAGAAACAACAGGGATCTTAATCTAGGGTTGTTCTCGCAGCCTCCACGTGGCTTCACTCTCACCCTGGCATCTTCTGGCAGCACTTGATATGACACGCAGAAGACTGAACCAGGACTGGAAGCTGGAAATTAGATCGTGCTATGTCAGTCGTATCTGCCCCTTTCAGAGCAGGAATTCATCTTTCTATGCGCTCGGACCCCCGTTTCACCTCTTTTCACAGCAAGCCAGGCCCAGAGAGCAGACAGATAGCAATTTACGCAAGCACAACAGATTAGTGCCAAACAAGGAAGAAGAAGAAAGGACGGGGCCATCTGCAGAGCAGACAGAACTCAGCTGGACGGTCTTTCTCTCTTAGGACAGAAAGCAAAACCCACCGGAGAAGAACAGCAACGACAAGATCAGAAACAGGAGAGGGAGCGTATCCTGAACACCCTTTCACACTTGTTCTTACCTGACATAGAAGAGTAAATATGCACACCGGCCGAGAACTGTCTGGATGTCACACAGAACCACAGAGGCATCGTCCATCTTGTACCACCGTCCATCGCTGGCCTGCAAAGCAAAGCAATTCTATCTTCAGATGAACGGCAGGCTTTTGAAAACAAAAACACAGGCAATACATCACTGAAGGACACAATAGACCAATGCAAATCACACTTTTACCTTTACAAAGCAGTAATAGTGTCCTTGCTGAGAGCTGTGACCTTCATGGACCAGGACGGCATACAAGGAATAGAGGAGTGGTCCTCCAGCCGCTTCAGATGTGTATTTGCCAAGGTCCAAATATTCTGCGTACGGCACGACCTAAGGAGACACCAAGAGGATTCCCAAGTTATCCTGAGAGTCTTTGGGAAGCAGCCTGAGAAAATCCTGTCAAAGGATCTTCTCAGTTCATCAGAAACAGGTGTCGCCATGTCATCACCAAAGTGGCAGAAAACTGTTCTCGGCCAAACCAACTCTTCATGAGCACCCAGGTGCTCATCTTCACCCTGGAACTTTCCTCTGGCCACAAGGGCAAGAGCAAGGCAGAGCTGTTGCAATTCTTTTTCTCAGACGGCTGCACTCCATAGCCATCGTGTGCAGACACGAACAACTTCCAGAACAAGCGTTCTCCTTTGGGAAAGGACTCCTTCCAAGCAGACAACGTGGCTGTGCACTTGTTTACATACCTTGGTAATCTTTCTGCCAGAGAAAGGATCAAATCTCTTCAAGCACACGGTCAGGACGTTGGGGGCCTGATGGATTGTAAGTCTCTTGGACGCACTGACCCGCTGTTCACACCTTGAAAACACAGACCCAACGGTTGCAACCTGTCTTGCCCACACTCCACCCCCCGTCCATCTAGGGCTGAGTTAAGGCTTGTTTTGCCCAGTTCAGGTAGAAGGGGAAAAAAATGTACCCATCTTAGAAACAAATGCATTTTATTCCAAGTTGTGGATGATTCAGGAGGTTCGGTTGTACGGGGAAGAAAACCAAACAAACAGAAAAAACCCCAAGCTGTGTCACGACAGGGTTTCTCAGTGACGTCCAAACCTAACTACTGCTTCCAGACACGCAAATCCATAACCCAGTATCTACTATGAAGATGTCATTAGGAAAGATCTTACTTGCTACATTTATAGCTGTTTTTGCCATCCAGGTGCTCGGGTCTGACAAAGTCCTCCAGAGCTCCGGTGACAGATGTGGCTGCCTGGATGAGAAAGAAAGGAGAGCACTGAGCTCCTGGAAACTCAAAATCCCAAGAAATAGCTCCCCATGTGGTGCCAGCGTTAACCCAATAAACAGCTACTCCTGGTCAGCACCAGAGTGTCCTGTGCTCTGCCTGGTCAAAAGCAGCAAAAGCCACAAAAGCCACCCGTCCAGCATCACGTGCGTACTGAGGAGTCCAAAGCAGGGTGGTAGGACAGCGTCATCATGGCTGTCGACAGCATCCTTGCTCTTTGCCCAGCTGGCACCCAGCGCAGGGAGACCATTTACAGGGCTGCTACGGAGGGAGCACACAAGTCCAGTTCCCTTCCCATCCACCACCATCTTGCGTGGTAACAACCCGCAGTTTGAAGTCAACGGAGTTTACTGGAGAGAAACGAGGCCCCTGCAGGGACCTCGAAACATTTTGCACCACCATTTCCAAACATCTTACCTTGATATCCAAAGGAATATCACGGAATGCCTCGTAGGTGTCTGAAACAGCTTTGCAGCTCCAGCATGTTACTGGAAGGCAAAGAGAAAAGGTTCTCAGGTTGGGACGGACACTAACTCTGCCCATGTAATTGACCGGTGCAGCCTGGACATGCTGCTGCCTGCAAAAAGCAGTTGTCCACAAAGGGAGAAAGAGCCACAGACCGTTCTAAGGACAGGGATATTTTTAAAAATTACCTCTGGATCTTAGAAGTCCTCCAAAGACCTGATCAATGACTGTGCTGCCTTGAGATGTGTCCCAGCTGGAAAGAAACGGTAATCGCGGCTCAGAAGGTGGAAGGCAGAGAGCTCGCTCTTGCAAGAGTTTTCCTTGTTAGCAGAGCCCCGGAGAGCGGGTTTCACTGACGATTTACAGGAAGGAGTCAAAAGGGCCAGAGAACATTTCCATGGTCATGTGCTCATGCTTACTCGCTGCTGCTGCTCAAACAAGCTGTCTGCATGGCAGCCACGGCACAGCCGAAGAATTCATGCGCGTCTTCCTGGGCACCAAACTGGAAATCTCCTATTCCTGAGAAAGAAGAAGGTTTTCACGTTAATCTCCCCAAAAAAGGAAAGAAAACTGACCCTTCTAAAAGCTCTCCTCCTTAACCTGAACCCGGAAAAAACAGTTACACACGGGGTTCTTCGGCAATGAAAAATACCTCCAAAGGAAACCATCTGAAATGACTCACGTGGCAGCTCGCTGACAACAGCCACAGGTGCGACGGCACTGCCCGAGCAAGACAGGACCTGCTCCATGTGCACTTCCATCGTACACATCATGCAGAAGCCTTTCTCCTCACCTAAGAAGGGAGGGAAAGAAGGAAGCAGCCCAATTAAAATATACACGGCTGTGGAAAATCTTCAAGGAAGAAAAACACCAAACCACCCCACAGGTTACAGGTATGACGTCCGCTCTCCCTTCTCCATCCTCTACATCTCATCCTCAGAGCTGTTTTCCCAGAGTCGCTCTGGTTTCCTCATCATTTAGAGCTGCCCAAGAGGTGTAAAAGAACGCGTAGCAAGGACTCACAGGACTGGCTGTGCTGGCGAGACAGCAAGTAGTTGGCCAGCGGAGGGGTGTATGTCAAACACTGCAGGACGGAATTGAGGAAGCAGGTGTTGTCCAGGTTGTAGAGGCCTCCTCCCACACTGCGTGTTTGCTGCCAGGCCGCGCAAATCTTCTGCGGAGGATACAGGTCCCTTTGTGGCAGAGCCATTCTGACACTGGTGCCTGCAAGGAAATCAGATTTTAAAGGAGATCTCCTTGTTTGGATAAGGAAAGCCCTCGAGTGGTGTGCCTAGACTTGGCCCTCTTTGGATGTGCTAGAGAAAAGATAACTAGGAAACAGGAATGACGCTGACAGCCTGCATCTACCCAAACCCCAACGGGAGAGCCCAGTGGACAGCGAGGAAGGTACAGGCCAACCCACACTTCTACCCTCTCTCTATCTACGCCATCCCCTGTCTCAAAGGAAATGAAACATTACCTTTTCCACACACTGGAATTGTCAGGAAGGGCAGGGAGAAAAAAAAGGACGTAATTTCCAGAAAAAAAGAAGAGTATAAAAACAATCGCAGACAGCGAGGAGCTGAGTGGCTCCGCCGTCGAGCTCAACCCGCGCTCACGCTCGCAGCACAGCCGCCAGCTCAGTGCGAGAGCACGGCAGGAGCTGCCGGGGACGCCCCTTATGAGCACCCGGCCCTGGGACGCCCTTTGTGACACGGGGCCGTGCGGGGCCGCGCAACAATGGGGCTGGCGCCGCCCGGCACCTCCCGCAGCTGCGGCTGCGGGGCCTCCCCAGGCACCGGCCGCGGGGCAGGGGCTCCTCCCCGGCAGATCGCGCACCTCTGCCCACACCAGGGGCTCAGGAACAGGCCAGAAGGCGCTCGAGCCTTTTGGACACTGCACGATCAACTTCAAGACTCATCACTCTTGTCCTTTTTCCGCCAACACTACTCCACGAGGTTGTCAGGAAAGTCAACTTCTTCACTGAAACAAGGAAGAAGAAGGAGTGTGTTTGCAGTGCTGTGAGCTCCCAGAGAGGAGCATCGAGCTCTGGCAAATCTGCCAGGTTCTGAGTCCCCCACGCAGGGCGAGGTGCCCATTGGAAGGCTGAGCAGCAGCTTCTACTGTCCCCTTCTTCTCCTTTCAGGAGTTTTCCGTAAGCGCCGAGTGCTAATGTAACGTCGAGCAGTTGGAGCAGGTTCTCGGTCGGTTGCTGCTGCATCTGGTCCCTCATGTCTGTCATCTCCCTCTCCTTTGCATCCAGCATCTTTGTGATCTTCTCCCGCTCGCCAGCCATTGTTTCCTCCAGCTCGCGAATGCGATCTTCGCGGCACTGGCCTGTGAAAAACACAGTTGGCGTCTATGTGGGTACAATAAAAACGTTCAAAAATCCATCTCCCTCCCAAATGGACGTCAAGATTTCTGTCCGCAAAATTCATGGAACGCAAAGGGACGGAAATGTCAATCCATCCAAACACCACAGTGCTCTGGATTAGTTATGAGAGCAAATGTAGTGCCTTTACCTGTTTCTGAAGGCGAGAGAGCTGGTAGCTGAGAACTTCTTTCTCATAAGAGCCTCTTTCAGCTCCTCTCGCGCCGCACCGGCCGCTTTGTTGTTTCGGTCAGAGGACAGTTTGGCATTTTCCAGCTGGAAGGCAAGTTTGATACACGTCACTTGCACCGAGTTGGATATTCTGCAAATATCCTTTCAGTACAAAATAGAAGCTATTTAATCTCTAATAATTTTAAATGGAAATCTGGGAAGTTTATTAGAAGAATTGCATAATGTTAAGGAAATGCCCAAAGGACCAGAAAAATCTATTTCAGTCCTATTTCTATAGGATTTGCTTATAGAGTCACTACCTAGATCACATCTAACAAGGGGGCTGTTGCTGCTCAGAGATGCCCCCACGGTGGCTGAAGTGCCCGGGATGTTCAGCGCTGCCCAGTGCCCATCGACAGCCATTGGCAGCTCCAGAGGTGATGGGGCCACCGCATTCCCCTCTGTGCCGCTGTCACCCAGGTCCCCAGGCACGGGGCTGCTGCCTGGACCATCCTGGCTGGACTCCACCGCCCCCCGGGAGCAGCCGAGTAGCTGCAGGGCCTCTTGGAGCAGCTCATCCTCCGGGATGGCCAGTTCAGCTGCCAGGTCTGCAGAGGCTGGTTCGGCAGCAGAGGGGCCGGATGGAGCGTCGCTGCCCAGGGCTGTCGCCAGGGGGGTGGCCACCGCATTCCCCTCTGCGCTGCTGCCACCCGTGTTCCCAGGCGTGGGGCCTCTTCTGGGACCATCCTCGGTGACCCGCACTGTAGCTGGAGTGACACCAAACAGCCAATGGGCCTCTAGCAGGAGCATCTCCTCAGATACGTCAAAGCCATCGGTGGGGTTCTCAGGGGCTTCATTGAGGAGGGCAGCAGAGGGGCTGCTCCCGGGGATGTTCCTGCCTCCAGATGCCCCCGCGGCGGTGGCCGTGCTGGGGATGCTGATCGGTGCCCATTGGAGGCTGTTATGAGAGGTGGGCCAAGGCCCTGTGCAGGTGGCTCTGATGCTCAGAAACCCCTTGGTTTGCTTTCTGAAGCAGAATGGAGAATCCCTGACCTGCAGGCAATGGGAAGGGGGATCCTGTTCCTCACATGCGGCTCTGGGCTCTTCCTGGGACCGTGGGATGTGGGTGTGCAAGGCCGAGGGAAGGACAACACTGGTACAGCAACTTCCAGCTTCCCCGTGGGGCTGCAAGGAGGCAACGAGGCCCCATTGCCATGAGGACAACATGTCTTCTCCCAGGCCTCAGTGGCAGAGACAACTGCCTTGGCCAAGGGACAAAGACCTGGGTCCTGTTGGTCCCTTCCAGCCTTGCCAGCGCCCTTTGCCATCTCCACCTCAGGCTGTTCTTTATGGTCCTACCCCTGCCCCTCTTTCCCTGCAGGCTGCAGACACCCATCTCGCTTCCCCACCTGCTCTCACCCCAGCATTTCTGCACCTTCACTGCTGTGTCTGCACCTTCACTGGCTGTTCTTTGGAACACAAACCATGGGCTGATCCAGACTCCCTCCTGGTGACATCTTGCACCACAGCACTGCTCTTCCAGTGACATTTTTTCCTCCTGATACCCAGTCTCCACCTTCCAATCTGCATTTGGTGGCTTTTCCTTCTCTCTCCTGCTTTTTGCGACTACCAAGGAAAGCTCACCCACCTCAGAAATTGCCCTTCAAACAGGGAACCCAACCTGTTTAGGCTTTTTCTGGTCTTCCACTTGACCAGAGAGAAGTAACCTCGGCATGATCTTCTAGATCCCATGAGTGCTGCTGGCCTTTCAGCTTCTCTGACAGACACGACCATGTCCCTGGGCACTTTGGCAGACGTTCTTTCCCAGCCATGTCCCTGCTGCTGGGCTGTCACCTCCAGAGACAGAACTGACCGCACGGTCCCCTTCACAGCCCCATGCATCTTACAGGATTAAGAGTTTCTGAGACACAACTGACCTCGTACACCACCCTCCGTATGGCCCAGGACCTGACCAGATAAAAGTATGTTTGTTTTATGAATTTGATGAAATCTATTTCCTGCAAATGATTGGAGTGGAGAAACATTCTTCACAGGAACTGCTGTATTTATGTTGACACTTTTTAGTTCTCTTCCTCTGTCTATTTTTTGGTTTTTTTTTTCCTTCTTCCTCCACATGTTCTGTTTTCAAAAACCTCTCCAAGGTGAAGATTCATTGAATCATAGAATAACTCAGGTTTGAAGAAAGCCCTGAATATCACCTTGTCTCACTCTCCTGTTCAAGGCCAGCTGAACCAGGTGAAGTTTTTCAGGGCCTCTGCCCAACGTTGCATCTCCCACAAAGGAACTGAAAGTGCACTGTGTCTATCTGGACTTCAGCAAGGCCTTTGACACTGTCTCCCATAATATACTCCTGCAAAAGCTGGTAGCCCATGGCTTGGACAAGTGTACTCTACGCTGGGTTAAGAACTGGCTGGAGGGCCGGGCCCAGAGAGTGCTGGTGAATGGGGCTGCATCTAGCTGGCGGCCAGTCACTAGTGGTGTTCCCCAGGGGTCAGTGTTGGGTCCAGTCCTATTTAACATCTTTATTGACGATTTAGATGAAGGGATTGAGACCATCATCAGCAAATTTGCTGATGACACCAAGTTGGGAGGGAGTGTCGACCTGCTGGAAGGCAGGAGGGCTCTGCAGAGGGATCTGGACAGACTGGAAAAATGGGCTGATTCCAATGGGATGAAGTTCA
The DNA here is from genome assembly GCF_964273445.1 of Streptopelia decaocto. Classification (NCBI taxonomy): domain Eukaryota; kingdom Metazoa; phylum Chordata; class Aves; order Columbiformes; family Columbidae; genus Streptopelia; species Streptopelia decaocto. Next base: position 94,637 of record NW_028116159.1, read on the forward strand.
ATAAGGCCAAGTGCCGGGTGCTGCACTTTGGTCACAACACCACCCTGCAGCGCTACAGGCTGGGCACAGAGTGGCTGGAGAGCAGTCAGACAGAAAGGGACCTGGGGGTACTAATTGACAGGAAGCTCAACATGAGCCATCAGTGTGCCCAGGTGGCCAAGAAGGCCAATGGTATCCTGTCCTGTATCAAAAATAGCGTGGTCAGCAGGACAAGGGAAGTGATCCTTCCCCTGTACTCTGCATTGGTGAGGCCACACCTGGAGTATTGTGTTCAGTTCTGGGCCCCTCAGTTCGGGAAAGACATTGAAGTGCTGGAGCGAGTCCAGAGAAGAGCAACAAGACTGGTGAAGGGACTTGAGCATAAGACCTATGGGGAGAGGCTGAGGGAGCTGGGGTTGTTTAGTCTAGAGAAGAGGAGGCTTAGAGGTGACCTCATCACTCTCTATAACTACCTGAAGGGAAGTTATAGCCAGGTGGGGATTGGTCTCTTCTCCCAGGCAGTTAGCAATAGGACAAGGGGGCATGGGCTTAAACTCTGCCAGGGGAAATTTAGGCTGGATATTAGAAAGAAATTCTTTACAGAGAGAGTGGTCAGGCATTGGAATGGCCTGCCCAGGGAGGTGGTGGACTCGCCGTCCCTGGAGGTTTTTAAACTGAGATTGGACATGGCACTTAGTGCCATGATCTAATAAACGGACTAGAGTTGGACCAAGGGTTGGACTTGATGATCTCTGAGGTCTTTTCCAACCCAGTCGATTCTGTGATTCTGTGATTCTGTGATCATTGAGAAGGAGAATAAAGATGATGGCCCAAGTGCTGGTCGCTGAGGGATGCTACTAATAACTGGCTTCAGAGAGAACTTTGTACCACTGGCGACATGTGGACTTGACCGTTGGGACAACTTCCCACCCAGCGTCCACTTCTTCAGCCCAGAGAACGCCAATCTGGCTGTAATGACACCACAGGAGACTGTTCTTGGCCCTGCTTATTTGGGTTCAACAATCCCGTTCTTGTCCTTCAAGTGCCTGAAATGGCTACAGGTAGACGAGTGCCATCCCCTTCCCAGGGACAGAGATAGGCTGACCAGCCTGTAATTCTCCCTCTTCTCATTCCTGCCATTTTTGAAGATGGGTTTGTTGTCTGCTGAGATGAATGTCACCGGGCCAGTGGGGTTTGTTCCTAGAGTCACACACAGAAATGTCAAGGCAGCCACATCTGGCCTTGTGAACTCCTTAAGCAGCCTGGGATGCTCAGGGGCAAAGTCTTCCCCTTCTGCTGACAGAGGCAGGAGTGACAGTGTCTCTCCAATCTCTGGTTCCCGCTACCAAAGGATGGGTGGCAGCTCAGCCCTGTGGTGTGCCTTGTTAGTCTAGAGTCATCTGAAATGTCCCACTTCATGAGGAACGGGCATGGGGACATTGGTTTGAGGAAGCACATTGCAGTGCTGCATTTACATGGTTTCCCATGGGCTGTTGCTCACAACATGAAGTGACCTTGAGATATTGTCTGTCCCTCAGGCCTTCACGGAACACCGAGGAACAGCTGCCTTTTAATTTGTTTCAACACATGTAGAGCACAGCTCCTCATTTACACAGCCACTCAGTCAAGAAGTCACTGCATCCTTGAGCTCCTGGTTCCTCATGCGGTAGATGAGGGGGTTCAATGTTGGAGGCACCAATGAGTAGAGGACTGTCATCCCCAGGTCCAGGGTTGGGACGGAGAACGAGGGGGGCTTCAGATTGGCAAACATGGCAGTGATCAAAACCAGGGAGGCCTCGGCCAAGTGAGGGAGGCACGTGGAAAAGGCTTTGTGCCGTCCCTGCTCAGAGGGGATGCTCAGCACGGCCCTCAAGATCTGCACATAGGACACCACGGTGAACACAAAACAGCCAAAGAACAAAAAGTCGCTAATCACAGGAGGCCAGACTTCCCTGAGGTGGGTGTCTGAGCAGGAGAGCTGGAGGATGTGGGGGATTTCACAGAAGAACTGGCCCAGGGCATTGCCCTTGCAAAAGGCAGTGAAAATGTACTGACCGTGTGCAGCAGAGCAGTGAGCAACCCAGTGGCCCAGGCAGCTGCCGCCGTGTGGACACAAGGTCTGCTGCCCAGGAGGGTCCCGTAGTGCAGGGGTTTGCAGATGGCAACGTGGCGGTCATAGGACAGGACAGTGAGGAGAAAATACTCTGCTGAGGCTAAAAAGAAAGCAGAAAGACTTAAGAAGCACACCCTGTTTAGGAAATGGCCCTGGTGTCCCACAGGTAATTGACCATGGATTTGGGAAGAATGGTGGAGATGCAGCCCAGGTCGAGGAAGGAGAAGCTGAGCAGGAAGAAGTACATGGGGGTGTGGAGGTGCTGGTCACAGGCTATGGTGGTGATGATGAGGCCGTTGCCCAGGAGGGCAGCCAGGTAGATGCCCAGGAAGAGCCAGAAGTGCAAGAGCTGCAGCTCCCGTGTGTCTGTGAACGCCAGGAGGAGGAACTGGGTGATGGAGCTGCTGTTGGACATTTATATGGGCATTTACACTCTAAGGCTTGATAGCCCATCCACAAGCACATACCTAAGTGGTTCAGATGAAGGATGGTCTTGCACAAGTCACCCTTTGTGTCTCCCGGTGCCATGGACACGGGGTTGGTCTCTCCAGAGAGTGGCAGAGGATGCACTGGATCCCCTTCTCAGGACAGACCCCTTGCCAGAAAGACACAGGCACAGGGGTAACTCTGGGTAACTCATTCAGATGAAAAACATCTGAACAGCACCGCAGCCATTGGTCCCAGCCAGCGCAAGTTCGTGAGGGGATCTGGGGGTTCTGGTCGACAGCAAGTTGAACATGAGCCACCATTGCCCCTGGCAGCCAGGACATACTCTGATTCCGTCATTCTACCAGGGTGCAGGATCGGGCCCAGGGCAGGCAGCACTTCACTCGAGGCTCCCGGCGATGCAGCTCCTGGGAGAGCTCAAGAAACGGCGGCAGTTGCCCATAAGTGCTATTTTTGGTCTCTCCCCATCGCTCTCTGGCCGGCTCCCTGCCCCCATTCTGTAATTCCCCCCTCTCTGTCTTTAGCCAATTGTGCTGGTTTAACTGCAATCGAGTTACTTTTCTTCAACACTTAGAAACTCCTTTGGTTTATTTTGGTTTTGGTTTGGTTGTCATAGCCAGCACAGCCACTGTTTGGGTTCTGTTTGGGAACAATAAGATAGGATCCCATGACAGAATTAATGTTTTTCTTCACGTAACTTCCCAGTGGTCTTGAGGTTATTTCTTTAACTGTATTTATCTCAATCCACAAGATCGTCCCTTCCCTTTTGATTCTCTCCCCTATTTGGAGGTGGGGAGTGAGAGAGCGGCTACCGTGGATGTGATTGCTAGCTTGAGTTAAATTCATTTATTAATAAACTCATTTATTAATCCAATTAACAAATAATTTACGAAGGGCAAACCCTGGCCAATAGATGAAGGGGATTATAGCGGTGCATACATGGAAGTACGGAAAGAGGAGGGGTAGTTACTGAGGATGCACTGGATAGCGTGGCACCTGAGCATGGCACAAATGGCATGAAATGGCAGGAGAACCCCAACAGCATCCTGGGACGCCCACTCACCAGCCCCGTCGCTCAGGAGCCCCTCGGAATCCTCCAGCAACCTCTAGGAAACGCTCTTGCCCGTCAGCGAGCTGCCCCGAGCCCCTGCCCATCCTACACGCTGTTGGAGCTGCCAGGAACACAGAGTTCCAACCCTCCCCAGCCCTGGAATGCCAGTGCCGAGGGGAGGGCAGAATAACAAGGGGCAAAACGCTTCAAAATTCCACACCGACACTAATTAACCCGACACAAACGAACCTCTGACACAGATGAGCCAGATCAAGAACAGGAACATTCATGGGCTGAGGAATCGGGTTTGCAAATCTTCTACAGCAATCTGAACAGACACAGCATTTTTTATTTTTTGCCTTTGTTTCTGGTCTGGTGTCAGCTGAGGCTTTCTAGTTTTGCCATCTTCCCGTGAACCCACACTCGATAAATGCAGGTATATTTCGGGTATCCCCAGTTGCTCTTGACAAGAAATTTGACGTATTAAAAGGCTCTGGGAAGTGCCTGTGAAGAAAAGAGGCAAAAGGAAATGGAGGCGTCAAGAGCCAGAGTGCAGTCAATGGATCTGCCCCTGCCAGCCCGGCTCCTGCGCAGGAACCAGCTCCCAAAAGTGCTGCGGGCCCCTGTGCCCAGCGAGAAAGCGTTCACGCTCTTCCTGCTGTGGACGTGCGGGCAAACCTGCATTGCTCCCTGGCATCTCTGCCCCGCAGGTGGACCGTACCTTCAGCGGGAACGTCTGGATGGGCTCTTTCACCACATTGTACATGAACGTCTCAAGCAGAGTTTCCTCTTCTCCGTCCGCATCCGGTCCCTCAGGGGCGAAGCACAAGGAGAGCAGCTCAGACTCATCCCAGCACCGTGGGGACATACGCGCTGGATCAGCCCTGTCCCGTTCCCAGCCTCTCCTGGGAGCCCAGCGCTCGTCTGGTACTGGTTGGGCTGGAGCTCAGTCTCCACCTGGAGTTTTGGTGAAGAACCCTGAGGTGCCCTGGCCAGACTAAGTCTTGAGAGGCAGGAAACCTCTCGAGCCCTTGAAGTATCACGCCAGGGCACGGCTGGGCTCAGGAGAGAGCGGGACACAAACCTCTGGGCATGCACAAAGTCACTGTTACGGCTTTGCCCCAGGGCAGAAGCGCCCAGCAGACACTTACAAAGACGGCGACGTCTCTGGGGGCGCTAATGATGGACCCAGAGGGAGAGGCTTCCTTGGAGATGTGCTGCATGGTGACGGCGCTCAGGTGGACTCGTGCTGGCAACCGGATGACCACCTGGCCCTGGCACCCTTGGAAAGGCCAGCAGTTCCCTGGGGAAACATCCGGCTGCACCCAGAACAGCAGAGAAATGAAGCGTGAGAGAGCGCTGGGGCCAACACAACTGCTCCTGGAGCTTGCAGCACAGGCACCGGGGTGTCTGTGCGGTCTGCTGCAGCTGGGAAATGCCCCTGAGATAGACTCCAACTTTCCAGGAAGGAAGGAAACCAGCACTGAGGATTTCTGCTGCCCTACCTGCAGAACAGCCTCAGGAGGGTTGGCAGCACGAAACAGCTGGATAACGCTGCAGATCCAATTCCCTTGGCAGCTGTAGGTCTGGGAAGTTCTCCGCATGTCGATGGCAGCACCTGGAAGGAAGGGGTGGCAGATGACTGCGAGCGGAGGACTCGGTGCTCAGATGCGACCTGTGAGGCCGCTGCCAGCTCCTCTTTTTTCAGTCCTGTCCTCATCACCAGTTTGGAGAGCAGCGCCGGGAGCACGGCTGGGCTGCTTGTGTCCGTACCAGCGCTCTGCAGGGCCCAGTCAGACATCTCCACGGAGACTTGCGAAGCCGCCTCGGACGCTGCCTGGTTGAGGAACAGCACGGTCAGCAGTCCAAGCCCACCAACAACCCCATGGAGGCTTTCTCGGGGCTTCTGCCCAGCCAAACCTCCTTCCCCAATTGCACGCTCACCTTCCTTGCGCTGATGAGCTGCACCCTCAGCTGAGCCACCTCCTGCAGCAGACGCCGCATAGTTTGAGTTTGTGCCGCCAGCAAAGCCTGGTAATCGCTGAAGGACCAGGAAAGCAGATCTCCTCAGAGAGATGTCCATCCCCTCTGGGGAGCGTCGGAGCTCAGCACGGAGCACAGACACGGGTGCTCGCCTGGCTTTGCCAGCGCTTCCCTCCTCACCAGGCTGAGCAATGCAAAGGCCAGAGGGAAGGACGGGAGCCCTGGCCTTAGGAAAATGGGTGCAGGTAGCACGAGGTGTTAGCTGAGGCTTCTGCACAGACCCAGTTCCAGCTCAGGAAACATCTCTTACCACCGGGTCTTCCGTTCGATCGCAGACCCACAGATCTGCTCCTGAAAGGGAACAATTCCCCGTTAGAGTCTCCACCACCAGAGCTGCCGGGGCTCCCTGGGGGAGGCTTCCCCAGGAGACACGGCACAAGCTGCTCTTTCTTTGGGTCGCCCTGCACGGAAGCAGAAGAGCCCGTGATTTCTCCAGCCGCTGTCAGCAGCGCTCCCTTGCAGGAGTCACCCACCTCCATCCATCCCTTTGCCACTGTTTTCCACCCTGGCATCGAGGTTGTGCAGTAAATGCCAAGAGCCACCAGGAGCAACAGGAGGATGACTCGGAAGCACCTCATGTCCCTCAAGAACTGCATCCTCTGCCTGTCCATCACAAACCAGTTCTTTTTGGGGGCCATCTTGTGCCTGAAAAAGAGAGTCCAGGGGCTGTCAGGGAACCAAGTGCTGAGCGAACCCCTTCAACAGCTGGATTTGCATTCTTAGGCTGAAAAGCTGGAGGAACATGATTTCTGTCCACACTGCTCAACACTACTGGCAGCTCTACCCCAGAGGAAGAGCTGCAGGAGCACCTTCTGAAAGAGAAGGAAAATAATCCATAAAGAGCAAATGAAGACTCCTGTCAGCAGCCTTGTGGTGTGGACCTCGCTCTCTCTTTGGCTGAGAAACCAGGATTGTTCTCACATAGAATCACAGAATAGTTTGGCTTGGAAGGGACCTTCAAAGCTCATCGAGTGCAACCTCGTGCCATGAGCAGGAACGTCCTCACCCTGATCGGGTTGCTCAGGGCCCTGTCCAGCCTGGCCTGGGGTGTCTCCAGGGATGGTTCATCCACCACCTCTCTGGGTACCTGGGCCAGGCTCTCACCACCCTCAGGGCCAACGATTTTTGCCTCATGTCTGGGCTGGGGAACACGCCCTGTTCTCCCCTTTGTTTGCACTGGCCCTGGACATCCCCTTCCCCCCGTCCACAGCAGAAACCTGCACTACGTACATGGCAAAGACGGACACACTCAGCAGACGTGTCCACAGGGAGACCAGGGCACCTGCCCCACGGCAAGCGAGGCTGAAGACCATCCCTGGGCAAAAAAAAACAGAGACAAGTCAGGCCTGTTTCTTGAGGTCTCCTCTCCAGGAGTTCACCCCCTTTGTCTCTATTTCTCATATATCTCCAACCCTGGCATGACTGGGTGCGGAAGCAGAGAGCAGAAGTCTCACCCTGCTCTTTATCATTTTAAGGGCTGTGCAGAGAAGTGCTACTTAGGCGCACGGTGCCACTTCCTCCACGATGTCGGCGAGTACATGGCCGCAAAGCGGGGCGACCTGGGCCGCAGCTGCGTGCTCTTCCAAACCTTCGGCAAGTGCGTTTACGGTGTCACCTGCCGCTTTGCCCAGTCCCACCTCGGAGCCGGCTACCAGAACATCGTCAACTCAGACCTGGCCAAGCAGCGGGAAGGGAAGACGCCGGTGAGGAACAACCTCTCCAAGGACCTCCAGCACCCGCTGTGCGAGAAGAAGTTTAACTTCAAGAAGGCCGATGAGTATCTCTGTGATCTGGCCAAGCCCCATGGCGACAGTGGGAAGGGCGGCAAAGCCACCGGGTGCTCTGCAGAGGACCAAGACGTGCCCAACTGCACAACAGCCCAGGAGGGCCTGGGAGATGGCCCCGAATGTCCTGTGCGACCAGAGCAGGGAGAAGATCCCAAACCAGATGCCTGGCAGAGTGGCGAGGAGCCTTCCTCCATCAAAACAGCCGGCCCGGTGACAGATGAAGATCTTATAAAGCTGCGGGCATGCGAGAAGAAGAAGGTGAGTTTGGTTGAGGGCTGCCGTCTCTTGTCAAGTGGCTGAGATTGTGCTTGGGAAGACAGGAGGGAGCTCTGGGCTGGGTGAGAGGCAGAGGACAGAGCTGCCTGGGGACCGTGTTACTGTTGTGAGGAGCGGGATGTGGGAAGGTGAGCTCTTGGGGTCGTGGTGGTGTCCTTGGAGGGGGAGAAGCAGGAGAAGCTGCGGCTCCTTGCACGTGGAGGAGCTGAGCTGTTGGTGAGGGTGGAAACGAGCTGCTGGAAGAGTCGAGGCTGGGGCTGGTTGGTTTGTACTGCACGATGCCCTCCACTCCTCCTTGTCACCTCCCGCCTCTCCTCCTCGTCACCTCTGTCCTTGCACCCGTTAGCCAGTCTTGCATCCCTCGGTCTGTAACTGCTTTGAGTTTTCTCCAAGCCGAGAAGTGAAAACAGCTGGAGCGGTTCAGTTTCTGGTTCTTTCATCCAAACAATACATTCTCAGGGAATAGCTGAGGTTCCTGAACAAAACCAGAGATCTTCTGGTTTTCCCACTGAGTTATTCCCATGGCAAGTGATAAACTTGCTGACTGGAATATCTTCCTCCATCCCTCTTGTTTCTCAGCTGGAAATCCAAGGCAAGCTCTACTTGGCTCCACTCACCACAGTGAGTAGATCATTCTCTCCTTTTGTCAAATGTTGCTGTTCCACATTTGGAGTAGGGCAGATCTGAAGAACCACGTCTCTGCTGTCTCTCCCAGTGTGGTAACCTCCCTTTCCGAAGGATCTGCAAGCGCTTTGGGGTGGATGTCACCTGCGGAGAGATGGCTGTGTGCACCAACCTGCTCCAGGGCCAGTCCTCCGAGTGGGCTCTCCTCAAATGCCATCACACCGAAGATATTTTTGGGGTGCAGGTGAGTGCTGTCACCTTGATAACCTAAAAAAATGATAACTCGCTTCTGAAGAGAAAAGCTGCTTCTTGAACTCAGGCAACTTGTCCCCGCCTAGGTAGCTGGAAGGGGCGTTTCCAGACACAATGACCAAATGTGCAGAGCTCCTGATCCAGACAATTAAAGTAGACTTTGTAGACATCAACGTGGGGTGTCCCATTGACCTGGTCTACAAGAAGGTAAGATGTTCTCTAGCACGTTTTGTGAGTCCTGTTGCTCCAAGTCTTGAGATGCTCCAAAAGTCTTGAGATGCTCCAAGTCTCAGCTGCATCCCCTGAGCAGAGAGCTGCTGTGGAGCAGCTCCAAGCAGCATCTTCACTATGCGAGGAGGCAGAAAATCTTGACTCTCCCGCTTTTTGTCCCCCAGGGAGGAGGCTGCGCCCTGATGACTCAGACCAACAAGTTTGAACAGATCGTCCGAGGGATGAACTCGGTGAATCGGCGCATCTGCCGGCAGCGGGGGATGAGCTGATGGAGCCGACTCCTGCCACACCCTCCATTTCTGCAGGTGCCGGACGTCCCGCTGACTGTGAAAATATGGACGGGGATGCAAGAGAAGATGAACGTGGCTCACAAAATAATCCCCAAGATCCGTGAGTGGGGAGCCTCCATGGTCACGGTACAGGGATCATTGGCCGGCGTCCGGGGAACTCTGCGCAACACGGGGGTGACTTTACCACTCCCCGCAGCCCAGTGGCTCTTTTAAACACCCTTGCCAAGCTGCGTATGAGGTTTTAGTGTTTTCTGCTCATGACTGTGAAAAATTCAGGTGCGGGGAGTGTTTTCGTGGGTGCTTCTGAGCTTTGCGTGCATGACAAAGGGAGATGGTCCCTGCGGTGCTCTGGGAGGGAGCTTTCAGCCCAATAAACCTCATTCCAGAGGGATCCTTGACCCCTGCCCGTGTCATTTCCTTTGCTGAAGCCCGTTATTTCCAGTCTGCTCTGCCTCCTCCGGGCGTTTTTTGGGGTCTCACTGCAGGTTACTTCGGCAGCTCCACGGCCGGTCCCGGGAGCAGCGCTACACGAGGGGCGCGGACTGGGACTACATAGCAGAGTGTGCCAGAAGAGCCAGCCCCATGCCTCTCTTGGGTAGGTGTTTTGTTTTGTCACGTGGAGTGGAAGTGCTACGTGTTGAATTGAGGAGGATTAGCCTGAAGGAGGTGGAGTGTCAGCAACATCCCTGGGGCCTCAGAACATGAGCTGCGGGGCCTCTTTGGCCAATCTGGCTCTTGGACCCCGTGTCCTTTGTGAATTTTCTCCCATGCCTGGATTCGCTCAGCTTGACTTGCCCTCTGTATCGCTCTGACCTCTGGCTTCTCCCTTCTGGACAGGAAACGGTGATATTTTGTCTTATGAAGATTCTAATCGAGCCCTGCAGATGGGCGTTTTGGGAATCATGATCGCAAGGCAAGTGCTTGTGTTCCCCCCTGGCTTCTGAGCTCCATCGGTGCAAGAGTAAAATGGGAATTAAATACCTGAACAGACTCGAAACACCAGAAGTTTCTTCTTGGCGAAACTACTCTTTGAAAGTTGGTAAAATCACTTTGCATCTGTGGGAACGTCCAGCAACGTCCTGTTGAAATTGAGATAAAAATTCAAGCGGCACTGGCTGCCAGGTGAGTGCTGGAAAGCCTCTTAGATTAGTTGGCATGTTCAGAAGCATCAGTGAGGGAAATAACAATGCACTTCTTTGCTGCAGAGGGGCGCTCATCAAACCGTGGCTTTTCACTGAAATTAAGGAGCAGCGCCACTGGGATATCTCTTCCAGTGAGAGATTTGGGATCCTCAGGGACTTCACCAGCTACAGCCTCGAGCATTGGGGCTCGGACACGCAGGGGGTGGAGAAGACGAGGAAGTTCCTGCTGGAATGGCTCTCGTTCCTCTGCAGGTAACTCTGCCGGCCGGGGATGCTCAGCACAGCGAACCTGCGTTGTCCGAGCCACCGCACCCACCGCTGTTGCGTTTCACTGCAGGTACATCCCAGTCGGCTTATTAGAACACCTACCTCAGAAAATTAACGAGCGACCGCCTTACTACATGGGGAGAGACTATCTGGAGACGCTGATGGCAAGCCAGAATGTGGATGATTGGATTAAAATAAGGTAGGAAAGCGCTGAATTTCAGTAAAATCGGTGGGAAGGGACAAGGCAGAGCACAAAGTCACCTTATGGAAAATTTTAGTTGAACCAGCATCCAGGAAATATGTTAAACCACCTGAACTCTAAAGAAAAGTACTGTGCACTGAAAATACAGTGTGAAATAGTTCAAGTCTTAAGCGAGGCCAAATGTGATCGCGCTAGCGCTGACTTCCATCATTTTGGGACCTGACCTTAATGCGGTTTGGCACGAGCAGGGTTCTGGCTGCGCACACGCACAGCGAGAGGTTGGGAGCAGCTTTTCGGAGGCTTGTGTTGGTTTTTGGCAAGTCCTGGCCAGCGGTGACGCCGCGTTCAGGTCACCAAACCCGGCACCGACCCTGGGGACTCCCCGGCGAGAAGGACGTTGCCCTTACCTGGTGGTCTCGTCCCTCCGGGGCTGTGGTTTGGGGCTGAAGCTCAGCACTGTGGGTGCTTTTGTGCAGCAGCCTTCATTTTTAGGGAAATTAAAGTCTTGATTTGAGACAGCTGAGTGTAGTCACCATCGCTATAGAGCCACGGGGCCATAAAACAACTGTGTATGGTGCACTGAACACAAACCTTTCCTTATTTTTTTGTTTTATTCTTCTCTTTCTTCCAGTGAGATGCTTCTGGGCCCTGTACCTACCAGCTTCACCTTCCTGCCCAAACACAAGGCCAATTCCTACAGATAGGGCTGAGGAGCCCTTTCCCGTGGCTGCGAGTCGAGCGGAGGCGTCGAGGGGCGGGTTGGCTCCAAAATGAAATAAAGGTTGATGTTTTTAGAAGCCCGGTTGTCTTCACGCCCCCAATGAGAGTCCTTGCCACGAGTCCCGCAGCAGATGGGCTCAGCCAGCCTCGCGGCCAGCGGTGCCTCGCTAGTAGAGAACAGTGCGATTAATTAACAGCATACGGGCCACTGCAGAGCTCTGGCCTCCAGTTCGCAGCAGGAGTTGTCCCGGCTCACATAGCGGGAGCAAAAGCCCTCTTGTTCCTCCCAGGATGTCCTTGGTGGTGCCAAATGGTCCATGTACGATGTACTGACCCGATCCCCGGGGTCCTGCAGAGCACAAATAGTCCCAGCACCTTAACAGATGTGCAGCATCTATCCCGTTTTTTGAGGAGCACACAGTGGTGGGTTCCGTCTCCTCCCAAGTGTCACCCACCTGGGAAAGCTCAGCCCCTCTGAGGGGTATCCAGGGCTGCTCGGGTTTCCTGATCAGGGGACTGCTGGAGTGAGGTCTGGGCAACACCCCCTCGTGTCCCTGAGGTCACTTTTTCTTGTCTCTGCATCACTCCAGCGCACAGAAGAACAGCCAATGGTCACAAACGTGTTCACTATCACTCCAGCGCACAGAAACACAGGCAATGGTCACAAATGCATTCACTGTGTGACACAAGGTGCAGCTTGGTCCCCACACACAGCTCAGCTGCATCGACTTGTTCCTTTTCCCCAGAAAAATAATATTTAAAGCAAAAAGCATTTGTACCCACCACCCGCCCACCCCCCTGAACCCTTTCCCTGCCCAGGAGGAGCTGGGGAGGCTCTTGGGCTGGGGCGGGACACTGGGAGCCCCAACATTCCTTCCTGGGACACCCCAAAGAGTCCTTAGTTACCAACGGTCAGAGCGACCACGATGTTCCCGGCGAACGGTTCCTGGGTCCACCCGGTCCTGCGGCTGCTACAGCCATTCATGCTCCCCCAAAACTTCTTTCCCCCAGGTAGGAATCCACCCCGACCCCTGCAGCCCAAGACTCTCATGGGGGCAAGAGCGGAGGCGAGCGCCGGCCATGGCTCCTGTCTCTCTTGCAGGCTCAGCCCCACTGTGCCCACCGAGCGTGCAGCAGCAGCCCATCCCTGCAGCCTGGGCGCCCCCCCAGGCCCCACCAGCAGGTACGGCACCCCTGGCACCCCGTCTGCTCGGACACCCCGGCACCTTCGGCCCCTTCGCCATCCCCGACCCCGGGCACTCCCAGCACCCACCACCCCTGTCCCCAGCACAGGGGTTCAGCCAGCGCGGCCAAGCGGCCCTGCCCTGGGTCATATGTGCTCAGAAAATCCCGTTTTCTGAGCATTTCCCCAGTACCCGGGGCCATCTCTCCCATTTCCCCTCCCAGAACCGAGTCTCCTCCCACTTTGCAGCCCCATTCCCTGCACAGAGTCTCACCCCATGGGGATGTCCCGGCCACTAGCAGACCCAGGGGACATTGGTGATGGGGACCAGCCCATGACAACTCCCTTTCCCCCTCACAGGGCTGCTGAGGGCACCATGTGGGTGCTGCTTTGACCCCCGTGTTTTCCGTGTACAATGGTATAACCACCAGGGCACAGCGGTGGCCGCAGCCACTCCAGTGCTGCCAACTCCCATCCAGAACCTTGAGATGCAATTCGCACAACTGAGCATCTCCAGCATGGCCACCGCTGCAGGGACACCCCCGGGCCACCATGTCCTCCCCAGCTGCTCGGCTGCCCGCAACAACAAAGCCCCTGCAGACCCCACAAGCCACCTTGCAGTCCCCAAGAAGATCCTTCAACAAGATGCCCTGAAGCACAGTGTCCCCAAGCCTGATGAGCCCGGTGTCACCATGGCCACCGTGCCCCAGCGGGACTTCAGCTCACTGGCACTGCCAAAGGACCTGCTAACGCCCAACGAGCAGCAGGGGCGCAAAAGGAGCCACGAGCGGGGGCAGAGCCCCGAGCCCCCCAGCAAGCACAGCACAGCGATGGAGCTGCTGCAGTCCCAGGCTGCCTCAGCAGAGCAGCGAGGCCGCAAATGGAGCCACGAACAGGGGGAAAACCCCGAGTCTGAGCCCCCCAGCAAGCACAGGGCGGTGGTAGCAGGGGAGGATTAGACCAAGGTTAGGGGGCGCGGGGGGTGGAGGGGTTAGGGAGGACACAACGCTGCATTAGGGAGGGGGCTGGACGGGTTAGGGAGGACGGGATGCTGCATTAGGGAGAAGGGCTGGAGGGGTTTGGGAGGACAGGATACTGCATTAGGGGGGGAGGGGGGCTGGAGTGGCTTTCATGGGACCTTTTTTCTTTTTCACTTTCCATTAAATGCTGTTTTTCCGGATCTGTTTTATGCCTGGGTGGGGTGGGGTGAAGGGGCACTGGGAACCACAGACCCGGCTCCACCTCCCTGCTGCAGCAAAATAACCCCAAATCACCCCCAGAATGGCGAGGGAGGCACTGCAGGGCAGGGACCCTCCTGCCCTCGTCTGGCTGCACCTTGGGCAGCTGTTTTTCCCCTCCCTGGTCCTGCAACCAACCAACCAATCACTACACTGGCCAGAAATTGCCTGGAAATCTCATCTCCCTTTATTGCTCATTTCCCACCCCAGCTCCACAACCTGGGGCCCATGGAGCACCCGGCGACCCCAGCTCCGCGGGTCCGGCCGGCAGCAGGTGCATTGAGTCCCCATCCCGGTGATGGTGCAGCCCCCGCTGCTGCTCAGCACCCCAAGCTTCATTCTGGCCAAAAACTCGGGTCCCTGGAGCAGCTGCAGCACCCACCACAGCTCTGGGGGGGGGCACAGAGAAAAGGAGAAAAAAAAAGAATCCCAAAACCCAAATGTAGAGAGGCCTCAGCGCTGCAGGACAAGCTCTCCCCTCCCGATGCTGCTGGAGAAGCCGCTGGTGCCATTGTGGCCGTGGGGCAGGTGCAGGACCCCCTTGCAGAGCCCGAGGAACTCGGACACACTGGTTGTTGCCGGGGGGATCCCGGGGCGGGGTTTGGGATCCCGAGAGGAGCTGCCAGACAAGGGGGCCCAGGCGGGTGCCCCACTGCCCCAGGCACCGCGGGGGCTCTCGGGGCTGGAGCAGCTGCCGGTGCCCACGTTGGCGTCGAAGGGAGGGAAGAGGTCACTGGAGAGGAGCGATCCGGTGAAGGTGTCGCTCCAGTCGCTGGGATTGAAATCGCTGCTGGGCCAGGTGGGTTCCGAGGGCTCCTTGTTCAGGAGGAGCGACGGCAATGCCGAGGCACCGTTCAGCTCCCAAGTGCTGCCGAGCAGGGAGCCCCCGAGGCCATAGGGGAACGTCGCGGCTGTCGCCTGCACTTTCAAACCCAGCTGATCCACCAGCTCCTCCACCGCCTCCGGTTTCTTCTTGGAGCCCTTCCCGCTGAGCTGGACCACCCTGATGCTCTGGCCACCCGGGTGGCCGAGCTCCTCCAGGGCTCTGCGGGCGCTCTCCAGGCTCTCGTACTCCACCAGCGCGCAGCAGCGGCTCAGCAGCTCGGGGAAGCGCGACCCGTATTTGCGCACAGCCGAGGGCAGCTTGCGGCCCGGGCGCAGGATGCAGATGGAGGCGATGGCGCCGAAGGGGCTGAACATCCCCGTGATGGTCTCCAGGAAGTTCTTCTGCAGCGGCAACGGTGCGTCCTGCTCGCGGGGCAGCAGCTCCCAGGCCAGCAGCAGTTTGCTGGGGAGGATGCTGAGCAGGGACTCGTGGATGGGGACACGCCGCCGCACTTTGGTGCCCTCCTCATTCACTTCCAGCAGCTCCGAGAACCGCAGGGCGTAGAGCGTGAGCCGCCAGTCGCACGTCAGGTATTTCACCTGTGGAAGAGACAGGGGTCACCACATCCCCATGAGCGTCTCAGGCAGGGACCACCCTAAGCCTGCCGTCCGGGCAGGCTGCGACCCCATCAACCTGAAACCACAGCAAAAAAACGTCCCCATGCCACATGAGCATCTTTGGGGTTTGCAGGAGAACGTTCCCAGTGGGCTGTGGAAATGGCAACCTGGACCTCCCCATACACCCCAGCAGAAGCAGACAGAGAACAGCCAGACACACAAACACCCACCACATGAAGGCCACTTCCCAGCCCCGCTGGCCGGCACCAGGGGCCACGTACCCTCTTGAAGGACGTCAGCAGTTTGATGCTGATGAAGCCCATCTTGTTCTTCTGGATGTGTTTCAGCAGGAAAGCATCCTTGGCCAAGTTCTCATCGGAAAGGTAGAACTCCACCTGGGACAAGATCCTCCAGACCAGCTGTGGGTCAGGGATGGAGCAGCTGCGGTCCAACAGATCAGCCCCCAAGGCATCACTCATGTTGCAGAAGCTCCTGGCAGAGCAGCAGGGACACAGGTGTGCGCTGGTGGCCTTTGGGATGTCAGCACTGCCCAGTCTCTGCCATGAAGGCAGCAGGGACACCAGGGACACCAGCTCTGCCCTGAACACAGGGGAACAGCAGCCTGCGCCCTGCGAGGCTCCCGGTGCTGAGACTGTGAATCTAAACCCATCCCAGAGAAGAGACACGTTCCCTTGGGGACAAACACGAGGTGAGACCCCGTGCACATCCCAACAGCCACGTACCCGCTGAAGCCCTTGCCGAAGCCCTCACGGCTGAGCAGGGCGAGCGAGCGGCTCCAGGACGCACGGACGTTCAGTGCCAGGACAGAGTTTCTTTGCGCTATCAGAGCCCACTCCAGAGCTACGTGACGACATCGTCCTTCATCTGGGACAGCAAACAGGAGGAGGACAGGGCTGGGACACCTCCTGACTGCAGAGCCCCCGAGCCCAGTCCAGCCATGGGGGAGCAGAGGCAGCTCATTGCTGTGTCCTTACCTGCTTGGCAGTGCTGGGAAGGGTAGAAAATCCTGATACTACATCCTAGAGACCCATAAGTAGCAAAGCCCAACCCTCCCCACCTCCAAATGAGGTTCCTGAAAGACAAAGTGAAAAAGAAGAGCAAAAACAAAGAAAGAACGAAAGAAAAAGCCCTCAGGACAAGCAGGCTGCTGGTTTATAAGGGGAGCTGCCCACAAAGAGCCCAGGTGGGTGCTTATGGACCCACCAGGCTCCAGGTGAGACCTGTCAGGGCTTAAACAGCCCCAGCTGAGACCAGGAGCAGCTGGGCTGGCCTGCGGTGACCCCAGAGCAGGTGGAGGGGCAGAGACAGAGCTACTGGCACCCGGCACAGCAGTGGTACTGGCACGGCCGTGAACTGCTGCTGTTAAGCAGAAAATCATAGAATGATTTGGGTTGAGACCTTCCCAGCTCCCCAGTGCCCCCCCTGCCATGAGCAGGGACATCTTCACCAGCTCAGCTTGCTCAGAGCCCCGTCCAGCCTGGCCTGCGATGTCTCAGGGATGGTTCACCCACCACCTCTTGCTCAGGGTCAGGAGGTGCTGCTGAGCCCCTCAGGGGGAAATAACCCCCTTGTTTGGGCCCTGAGACTTGGGATCTGAAGGAAGAGGCTCAGGCTGGTCCAGCCACCCCTGCACGACTGGCACAATGCAGGGGAGCAAAAAAGGATGCAGAGGGAGAGGCTGAGGCTACACCTTCCCCGTCCCGAGGGCTCCCAGCAGGAAGGAGCCGTCGCTGGTCACGTCCCTGTGTCCTGCTCCCATCCTCCACAATCAGTCTGGAAGCATCATTACAAGATGCTTCTTGCAGCCCCATCTCCCACTCCGTGGATTTTGGTCTCACCCCCCAAACCAGCTGCCGTTTCGCAGTGATTCCACCTCCCTGCACACACCGGATCCCCGGCCAAAACCGCTTCAATCAGACCAGACCCTGCATCTCCCCCCAGTGCTGCAGCATCCGCCCGAAACTTTTAGTGATTGAAGAAGAAATGGGACCACAACAATCCTTGTACAGGCCTGAGCATTTGATAGATGTTTATTGCTATTCAGGTTTAGCCAGGAATTGGGTGCATTGGATTGGGGGTCCTCCTCGCACAGTGCTGCACAGCTCCAGGGCGTCTCGCTCGCGCATCCGTGGGAAGCCTTTTCTGACTTAGTGCTCCCTGCATATATATTTCATCCTTTCCTGCAATCAACCTTTCCTTTTTCCTGGCTTGGCCTTTCCCAGCGAGTTCTTGAGGACTGGATTCCTCCAAACTGCTTGAGTGCTGCGGAAGGGACAGCTCTGGCGACCCAAGCGCTGTACTCATCACCAACAATCGTCCAGCACCGAAACGCAGGTTTCACAGCTCCTCGTGTCCAACCCTGGTGTGACCTGATTATAGCAGGGGGTGAAAAAGCTCAAGCAGGCAACAAGAGAACTGTAGAACAGAATCACAGAATCATTTTGGTTGGACGAGACACTCAAGATCATCAAGTCCAACCATAACCCAGTCCTGGCACTGCCCCATGTCCTGAGAACCTCAAGTCCGTCTGACCAACACTGCAGGGATGGTGACTCCAGCACTGCCCTGGGCAGCCTGTTCCAATGCCCCACAGCCCCTTGGGGAAGAAATTGGCCTCCTTAGAATTACAGCTAGCGAGAGGGGTCAAGGACAGCAAAAAGAACGTTTTCAAATACATAGCAGATAAAACTAATACCAGAGGCAATGTAGGCCCACTGATGAATGGGGTGGGTGCCCTGGTGGCAGAAGATACAGAGAAGGCAGAATTACTGAATGCCTTCTTTGTCTCTGTCTACTCTGCCGGAGGCTGTCCTGGGGAGCCCTGTACCCCTGAGACCCCGGATGAAGCCAGGTCAATGGAGGAGTTTGCTTTAGTCGATGAGGACTGGGTTAGGGAGCAATTAAATAGTCTGGACATCCATAAATCCATGGTTCCAGATGGGATGCACCCGCGGGTGCTGAGGGAGCTGGCTGAAGTCATTGCTGGGCCGCTCTCCATCATCTTTGCCAAGTCTTGGGAAACGGGAGAGGTGCCCGAGGATTGGAGGAAAGCAAATGTCACTCCAGTCTTCAAAAAGGGCAAGAAGGAGGACCCGGGTAACTATAGACCGGTCAGCCTCACCTCTGTCCCTGGGAAAGTAATGGAACAGCTTATCCTTGGTGCCATCTCAAGGCATATCAAGGTTAAGAGGGTTATTAGGAGCAGTCAGCACGGCTTTACCAAGGGTAAGTCATGCTTGCCCAACCTCATAGCCTTTTATGAGAATGTAACAAGGTGGATGGCAGAGCGGTGGATGTGGTCTACCTTGACTTCAGGAAAGCCTTGGACACAGTCTCCCACAGCATCCTCACAGCTAAGTTGAGGAGGTGTGGTCTAGACAATAGAGTAGTGAGGTGGGTTGCAAACTGGCTTAAGGAGAGAAGGCAGAGAGTGGTAGTCTATGGTGCAGAGTCTAGTTGGAGGCCAGTATCTGGTGGAGTGCCTCAGGGGTCAGTACTGGGGCCAATATTATTCAATATATTCATTAACTATTTAGACGAGGGCATAGAGTGTACTATCAGCAAGTTTGCTGATGACACCAAGCTGGGAGGAGTGGCTGACACTGGAAGCTGTGCTGCCAACCAGAGACCTGGACAGGCTGCAGAGTTGGGCGGGGAAAAACCTGATGAAATTTAACAAGGGCAAGCGTAGAGTCCTGCATCTGGGCAGGAACAACCCCAGGTTCCAGTATAGGTTGGGAAATTACATATTAGAGAGCAGTGTAGGGGAAAGGGACCTGGGGGTCCTGGTGGACAGCAGGATGACCATGAGCCAGCACCGTGCCCTTGTGGCCAGGAAGGCCAATGGCATCCTGGGGTGTATTAGAAGGGGGGTGGTTAGTAGAGCAAGAGAGGTTCTCCTTCCCCTCTACTCCGCCCTGGTGAGACCCCATCTGGAGTGTTGTGTCCAGTTCTGGGCCCCTCAGTTCCGGAAGGGCAGGGAACTGCTGGAGAGAGTCCAGCGTAGGGCAACAAAGATGACTAAGGGACTGGAGCACCTCCCTTATGAAGAAAGGCTGAGGGAGCTGGGTCTCTTTAGTTTGGAGAAGAGGAGACTGAGGGGGGACCTTATTAATGTTTATAAATATATAAAGGGTGAGTGCCACGAGGATGGAGCCAGGCTCTTCTCAGTGGCAAACAATGATAGGACAAGGGGTAAGGGAATCAAGCTGGAACACAAGAGGTTGCACTTAAATTTGAGAAGAAACTTCTTCTCAATGAGGGTGATGGAGCACTGGACCAGGCTGCCCAGGGAGGTTGTGGAGTCTCCTTCTCTGCAGACATTCAAAACCCACCTGGACATGTTCCTGTGCGACCTCACCTGGGCATTCCTGCTCCAGCAGGGGGATTGGACTAGATGATCTTTTGAGGTCCCTTCCAATCCCAAACATACTGTGATACAGTGATACTGTGATACTTTGATGATGTATTGGGATACTGTCTCTGGGATGCCGCACCTAGGATGCTGTATCTGGGATGCTGTATCTTGGATGCTGTATCTAGTATGCTGAATGTGGGATGCTGTATCTAGGATGCTGTATCTGGGATGCTGTATCAAGGATGCTGTATCTGGGGTGCTGTATCTGGGATACTGTATGTAGGATGCTGTGTCTGGGATGCTATATCTTGGATGCTGTATGTGGGATGCTGTATCTAGGATCTGTGTCCGGGATGCTGTATCTAGGATGCTGTATCTGAGATATAGTATCTGGAATGCTGTATCTAGGATGTTGTATCTGGGATGCTGTATCTGGGATGCTGTATCTTTGATGCTGTATCTAAGATGCTGTGTCTGGAATGCTATATCTTGGATACTGTATCTAGGATGCTGTGTCTGGTCTGCTGTATCTTGGATGCTGTATCTAGTATGCTGAATGTGGGATGCTGTATCTAGGATGCTGTATCGGGGATGCTGTATCTGGGATAGTATATCTGGGATGCTGTATCTAGGTTCCTGTAACTAGGATGCTGTATCTGGGATGCTGTATCAAGGATGCTGTATCTGGGGTGCTGTATCTGGCATACTGTATGTAGGATGCTGTATCTGGGATGCTGTATCTTGAATGCTGTTTCTAGTATGCTGAATCTGGGATGCTGTATCTAGGATGCTGTATTTTGGATGCTGTATCTTGGTTGATGTGTCTAGGATGCTGAATCTGGCATGCTGTATCAAGGATGCTGTATCTGGGATGCTGTATCTAGTATGCTGTATGTGGGATACTGTGTCTATGATGCTGTATCTGCAATGCTGTATCTGGGATGCTGTATGTTGGATACTCTACCTGGGATGCTGTACCTAGGATTCTGTATCTGGGATACAGTATCCCAGATACAGCATCCCGGATATAGCATTGGAGATACAGCATCCCACATACAGCATCCTTGATACAGCATCCCAGATACATCATGCTAGATACTGAATTCCAGATACAGCACTCCACGTACAGCATCCCCGGTACAGCCTCCTAGATACAGCATCCCAGATACAGCATCCTAGATACTGCATCCTAGATGCAGCATCCTAGATAGAGCACACAGATACAGCATGGCAGATAAAGCATACTAAATACAGTATACAAGAGACAGCATACTTGATAGAGCATCCCAGATACAGTATCCCAGATACAGTAACCCCGGTACAGTATCCTAGATACAGTATCTCAGATACAGCGTCCCAGATACCGCATCCTAGATACAGTATCCCAGATACAGCATCCTAGAAGCAGCATCTCAGATACAGCATCCCAGATGCAGCATTTTAGATACAGCATCCAAGATACTGGATCCGAGAATAAGCATCCTAGATACAGAATCCCAGATACAGTATCCCAGATACAGCATCCCAGATACAGTATCCCAGATACAGCATCCCAGATACACCATCCCACATACAGCATACTAGTTACAGCATCCCAGCTGTATCTGGGATGCTGTATCTGGGACTGTATCTGGGATACTGTATCTGGGATACTGTATCTGGAATGCTGTATCTGGGATGCTGTAGCTGGGATGCTGTATCTGGGATGCTGTATCTTGGATACTGTATCTGGGATACTGTATCTGGGATACTGTATCTTGGATGCTCTATCTAGGATGCTGTATCTGGGATTCTCTATCTGGTATGCTATATCTGAGATGCTGTATCTGGGATACTGTATCTAGCATACTGTATCTAGGATGCTGTATCTGGGATGCTGTAAATCGGATGCTGTATCTGGGATGCTGTATCTGGTATGCTGTGTCCTGAATGCTGTAGCTGGGTGCTGTATCTGGGATGCTGTATCTGGTATGCTGTATCTGCGATGCTGTATCTGGGATGCTGTATTAGGGATGCTGTATCTAGGATGCTGTATCTTGGATTGTATATCAAGGATGATGTATCTGGGTTGATGTATCTAGGATGATATATCTAAGATGCTGTATCAGGGATGGTGTATCTAGGGTGGTTTTTCTGGCATGCTCTATCTAGGATGCTCTATCTAGGATGCTGTGTGTGGGATTCTTTATCTGGGATGCTATATCTGGGATACTTTATCTAGGATGCTGTATATGGGATGCTGTGTCTGGGATGCTGTATCTTGGATGCTGTATCTGGGATGCTCTATCTAGGATGATGTATCCAGGATACTGTATCTAAGATGCTGTATCTTGGATGTTTTATCTGGGATGCTGTATCTGGGATACTGTATCTGGGATTCTGTATCTAGGAAGCTGTATCTGGTATATTGTATCTGTGATACTGTATCTCGTATGCTGTATGTACGATACTGTATCTGGGATGCTTTATCTGAGAAACTGTATCAAGGATACTGTATCTAGTATGCTCTGTCTGGGATGCTGTATGTAGGATACTGTATCTGAGATGCTGTAACTGAGATACTGTATCTACGCTGCTGTATCTGGGATGCTGTACCTGGGATGCCGTATCTGGGATGAAGTATCTGCGATGCTGTATCTGGGATGCTGTATCTGGAATGCTGTATCTAGGGTCCTGCATCTGGGATACTGATTCTAGGATACTGTATCTACGATGCTCTGTCTGGGATTCTGTATCTGGGAAGCTGTGTATTTGATGCTGTATCTGGGATGCTGTATCAAGCATGCTGTATCTGGGATGATGTATCTGGGATACTTTATCTAGGATACTGTATCTAGGATGCTGTATCTAGGATTCTGTATCTGTGATGCTATATCTGGGATGCTCTATTTGGGATACTGCACCTGGCATGCTGTATCTAGGATGCTGTATCTGGGATGCTGTATCTGGGATGCTGTATCTAGGATGCTGTATCTATTATGCTGTATCTGGGATGCTGTATTTGGGATGCTCTATCTGGGATACTGTATTTGGGATGCCTTCTCTGGGATGCAGTATCTAGCATGATGTATCTGGGATGCTGTATTCAGGATACTGTAACTGGGATCCTGTATCTAGGTTGTTGTATATGGGATGCTATATCTAAGATGCTGTATGTACGATGCTGTATCAGGGATGCCATATCTAGGATACTGTATGTAGGATGCTGTATCTGGGATGCTCTATCTGGGAGGCTGTATCTAGGCTACTGTATCTAGGATGCTGTATCAGGGATGCTGTGTCTAGGATGCTGTGTCTGGGATACTGTATCATGGAATGCAGTATCTAGGATGCTGTGTCTGGGATGCTGTATCTTGGATGGTCTATCTAGTATTCTGAATCTGGAATGGTATATCTGGGATGCTGTATCTAGGATGCTGTATCTGGGATACTGTATCTGGGATGATGTATCTAGGATGCTGTATCTAGGATGCTGTGTCTGGAATGCTGTATCTGGGATGCTCTATCTGGGATACTGTATCTAGGATGCTCTATCTGGGATGCTGTAGCTGGGATGCTGTATCTGGGATACTTTATCTGTGATGCTGTACCTAGGATGCTGTATCTAGGATGCTGTTTCTGGGATGCTGTATCTAGGATGCTGTATCTAGGATACTCTATCTGGGATACTGTATCTAGGATGCTGTATGTAGGATGCTGTATCTGGTATGCTGTATGTAGTATGCTCTATCTGGCATGCTATATCTTAGATGCTGTATGTAGGATGCTGGATGTAGGATGCTCTATCTGGTATACCTTATCTGGGATGCTGTATCTAGGATGCTCTGTCTAGGATGCTGTATCTTGGATGCTGTATTTTGTATGCTTTATCTGGGTTGCTATATCTGGGTGCTGTATCTAGGATACTGTATCTACGATACTGTATCTAGGATGTTGTATCTAGGGTGATGTATCTGGGATGCTGTATCGAGGATGCTGAACCTGGGATGCCGTATCTGGGATGCTGTATCTGGGATACTGTATCTGGGATGTTGTATCTTGGATGCTGTATATAGTATGCTAAGTCTGGGATGCTGTATCTAGTATGCTGAATCTGGGATGCTGTAACTAGTATGCTGTATGTGGGATGCTGTATCTGGGATGCTGTATCTGGGATACTGTATCTGGGATTCTGTATCTAGGATGCTTATTCTGGGATCTAGTATCGTGCATGCTGTATCTAAAATGCTGTATCTGGGATGCTGTATCCGGGATGCTGTATCTAGTATGCTGTTTCTAGGATGCTGTATCCGCGATACTGTATCTCGAATGCGGTATCTGGGACGCTGTATCTGAGATACTGTATCTAGGATACGGTATGTAGCATGCGCTCTCTGGGATGTTGTATCTGGGATACTGTATTTAGTATTCTTTATCTGTGATGCTGTATCTGTGTGCTTTATCTAGGATGCTGCATCTAGGATGCAGTATCTAGGATGCTGTATCTGGGATGCTGTATCTAAGATGCTGAATCTGGGATGCTGTATCTAGGAGGCTGTACCGGGGATGCTGTACATGGGGTGCTGTATCTGGATGCAGTATCTAGCATGATGTATCTGGGATGCTGTATCAAGGATGCTGTATCTGGGATGCTGTATCTGAAATGCTGTGTCCGGGATGCTGTATCTGAGATACTGTATCTGGGATGCTGCATCTAGGATGCTGTATCTGGGATGCTGTATCTTGGATGCTGTATCTGGGATGCTGTGTCTGGGATCATGTATCTAAGATACTCTATCTGGGATGCCGTATCTAGGAGGCTGTAACTGGCATGCTCTATCTCGTATACTGTATCAAGGAGACTGTATCTGGGGTGCTGTATCTGGGATGCTTTATCTTGGCTGCTGTATCTAGTATGTTGAATCTGTGATGCAGTAACTAGGATGCTGTATCTAGGGTAGTGTATTTAGGATGTTGTATCTGGGATATGGAATCTGGGATACTGTATCTGGGATGCTGTATCCGGGATGCTCTATCTGGGATACTGTATCTGGTATACTGCATCTAGGATGCTGTATCTGGGATGCTCTATCTGGGATGCTGCATCTAGGATGCTATATCTGGGATGCTGTATCTGGGATGCTGTATCTTGAATGATGTATCTAGGATGCTTTGTCAGGGATGCTGTACCTAGGACACTGTATCTGGGATGCTGTATCTAGGGTGATGTATCTAGGATGCTGTAGCCAGGATGCTCTAGCTGGGATGCTTTATCTTGCCTGCTGTATCTAGTATGCTGAATCTGGGATGCTGTAACTAGAATGCTGTATCAAGGATACTGTATATAGGATGTTGTATCTCGGATATGGGATCTAGGATGCTGTAACTAGGATGCTCTATCTAGGATACTGTATCTAGGATGTTGTATCTGGGATATGGAATCTGGGATACTGTATCTGAGATGCTGTATCTAGGATGCTGTATCTGGGATATTGTATCTGGGATACTGTATCTAGGATACTTTATCTAGGATGCTATATCTGGGATGCTGTATGTGGGATGCTGTATCTAGGATGCTGTATTTGGGATGCTGTATCTAGGATGCTGAATCTGGGATGCTGTATCTGGGTCCTGTATATGGGATGCTCTATTTGGCATGCTGTATCTAGGATGTTGTATATAGGGTGCTGGATCTAGGATGATGTATCTAGGATGCTTTATCCGGGATACTGTATCTGGATGCTGTATTTTGGATGCTGTATCTTGGTTGATGTGTCTAGGATGCTGAATCTGGCATGCTGTATCCAGGATGCTGTATCTGGGATGCTGTATCTAGTATGCTGTATGTGGGATACTGTATCTATGATGCTGTATCTGCAATGCTGCATCTGGGATGCTGTATCTTGGATACTCTACCTGGGATGCTGTACCTAGGATTCTGTATCTGGGATACAGTATCCCAGATACAGCATCCCGGATATAGCATTGGAGATACAGCATCCCACATACAGCATCCTTGATACAGCATCCCAGATACATCATGCTAGATACTGAATTCCAGATACAGCACTCCACGTACAGCATCCCCAGTACAGCCTCCTAGATACAGCATCCCAGATACAGCATCCTAGATACTGCATCCTAGATGCAGCATCCTAGATAGAGCACACAGATACAGCATGGCAGATAAAGAATACTAAATACAGTATACAAGAGACAGCATACTTGATAGAGCATCCCAGATACAGTGTCCCAGATACAGTATCCCTGATACAGTATCCTAGATACAGTATCTCAGATACAGCGTCCCAGATACCGCATTCTAGATACAGTATCCCAGATACAGCATCCTAGAAGCAGCATCTCAGATACAGCATTTTAGATACAGCATCCAAGATACTGGATCCGAGAATAAGCATCCTAGATACAGAATCCCAGATACAGTATCCCAGATACAGCATCCCAGATACACCATCCCACATACAGCATACTAGTTACAGCATCCCAGCTGTATCTGGGATGCTGTATCTGGGACTGTATCTGGGATACTGTATCTGGGATACTGTATCTGGAATGCTGTATCTGGGATGCTGTATCTGGGATGCTGTATCTTGGATACTGTATCTGGGATAGCGTATCTGGGATACTTTATCTGCGATGCTGTATCTGGGATGCTGTATCTAGGATACTGTATCGGGGATACTGTATCTGGGATGCTCTATCAAGTATGCTGTATCTGGGACACTGTATCTGGTATGCTGTATCTTGAATGCTCTATCGGGGTGCTCTATCTGGGATGCTGTATCTGGGCTGCTGTATCTAGGATGCTGTATGTGGCATACTGTATCTATGATGCTGTATTTGGGATGCTGTATATAGGATGCTGTATCTTGGATACTCTATATGGGATGCTGTACCTAGGATGCTGTATCTGGGATACTGTATCTAGGATGCTGTATCTAGGATGTTCTATGTGGGATGCTGTAACTAGAATGCCGTATCTGGGATGTTGTATATGGTATACTGTATATAGCATACTGTATCTAGGATGCTGTATCTAGGATACTGTATCTGGGATTCTGTATCTGGGATACTGTATCTGGTATGGTGTATCTTGAATGCTGTATCTGGGTGCTCTATTCGGGATTCTGTATCTGGGCTGCTGTATCTGAGATGCTGTATCTGAGATGCTGTATCTGGGATGCTGTATCTGGGATGCTGTATCTGGGATGATGTATCTAGGATGCTGTGTCTAGGATGATGTATCTGGGATGCTGTATCTGGGATGCTGTATCTAGGATGCTGTATCTTGGATGCTATATCTAGGATGATGTATCTGGGATGCTGTATCTTGGATGATGTATCTTGGATGCTGTATCTGGGATGCTGTATCTAGGATGCTGTATCTTGGATGCTATATCTAGGATGATGTATCTGGGATGCTGTATCTTGGATGATGTATCTTGGATGCTGTATCTGGGATGCTGTATCTAGCATGATATATCTAGCATGCTGTATCAGGGATGGTGTATCTAGGGTGGTGTTTCTGGAATGGTCTATCTAGGATACTCTATCTAGGATGCTCTGTATGGGATTCTTTATCTGGGATGCTCTATCTGGGATATTGTATCTTGGATGCTGTATATGGGATACTGTATCTGGAATGCTGTATCTGGGATGCTCTATCTAGGATGATGTATCCGGGATACTATATCTAAGATGCTGTATCTTGGATGTTTTATCTGGGATGCTGTATCTGCGATACTGTATCTGGGATTCTGTATCTAGGAAGCTGTATCTGGTATATTTTATCTGGGATGCTGTATCTAGGATGCTGTATCTCGGATGCTCTATCTTGGATACTGTATCTGCGATGCTGTATCTTGGATACTGTATCTGGGATAGTGTATCTGGATACTGTATCTGCGATGCCGTATCTGGGATGCTGTGTCTAGGATACTGTATCTGCGATACTGTATCTGGGATACTGTATCTGGGATGGTCTATCTGGGATGCTGTATCTGGGATACTGTATCTGGTATGCTGTATCTTGAATGCTGTATCTGGGTGCTCTATCTGGGATGCTGTATTTGGGCTGCTGTATCTGAGATGCTGTATCTGGGATGCTCTATCTGGGATGATGTATCTAGGATGCTGTATTTAGGATGCTGTATCTGGGATGCTTTATCTTGGGTGCTGTATCTAGGATGCTGAATTCGGGATGCTGTATGTGGAATACTGTAACTGGGATGCTCTATCTAGGATGCTGTATCTGGGATACTGTATCTGGTATGCTGTGTCCTGAATGCTGTATATGGGTGCTGGATCTGGGATACTGTATCTGGTATGCTGTATCTTGAATGCTGTATTTGGGTGCTCTATCTGGGATGCTGTATTTGGGCTACTGTATCTGAGATGCTGTATCTGGGATGCTCTATCTGGGATGATGTATCTAGGATGCTGTATTTAGGATGCTGTATCTTGGATGCTATATCTAGGATGATGTATCTGGGATGCTGTATCTTGGATGATGTATCTTGGATGCTGTATCTGGGATGCTGTATCTAGCATGATATATCTAGGATGCTGTATCAGGGATGGTGTATCTAGGGTGGTGTTTCTGGAATGGTCTATCTACGATACTCTATCTAGGATGCTGTGTGTGGGATTCTTTATCTGGGATGCTCTATCTGGGATATTGTATCTTGGATGCTGTATATGCGATACTGTATCTGGAATGCTGTATCTGGGATGCTCTATCTAGGATGATGTATCCGGGATACTGTATCTAAGATGCTGTATCTTGGATGTTTTATATGGGATGCTGTATCTGGCATACTGTATCTGGGATTCTGTATCTAGGAAGCTGTATCTGGTATATTTTATCTGGGATGCTGTATCTAGGATACTGTATCTGGGATGCTGTATCTGACAAACTGTATCTAGTATACTGTATCTAGTATGCTCTGTCTGCGATGCTGTATCTGCAATGGTGTATCTGGGTACTGTATCTAGGATGCTTTATCTAGGATGCTGTATCTAGGCTGCTGAATCTGGGATGCTATACCTGTGATGCCGTATCTGGGATGCAGTATCTAGCATGATGTATCTGGGATGCTGTATCAAGGATGCTGTGTCTGGCATACTGTATCCGGGATGCTGTATCTGGCATGCTGTATCTTGGATGCTGTATCTAGTATGCTGTACCTGGGATGGTGTATCTTGGATGCTGTATCTATGACTCTGTGTCTAGTATGCTGAATCTCGGATATTGTATGTATGATGCTGTACCTGGGATGCTCTATCTGGGATACTGTATCTGTGATGATGTATCTGGGATGCTGTGTCTAGGATGCCATATCTGGGATACTGTATCTTGGATACTCTATCTGGGATGCTGTACCTAGGAGGTTGTATCTGGGATACTGTATGTGACATATTGTATCTGGGATGCCGTATGTAGGATGCTGCATCTGGTATGCCGTATCTAGGATGCTGTATCTGGGATGCCGTATCTAGGATGCCGTATCTAGGATGCTGTATCTGAGATGCTGTATCTATGATGCTGTATCGGGTGTGCTCTTTATTTCTATCCTGTCCTATCTCTCTGTCTAAACCAGTTCTTGTGTGCATGTCCCTTGTGGATGGTGGATCTCATCAGATCCAGCTTACACACACAGCGGAGGAAAGTG
Source organism: Streptopelia decaocto (assembly GCF_964273445.1). NCBI lineage: Eukaryota > Metazoa > Chordata > Aves > Columbiformes > Columbidae > Streptopelia > Streptopelia decaocto. The sequence continues at coordinate 123,974 of NW_028116159.1, forward strand.
TTTTGCTCTTTATGAAACTGTGCAGTGCTCACACAGGAGAGCAGGTGGAGCTGGTGCGCAGGAGCTGCAGCATCTCCTGCAGAGCTCGGTGGAGAAGTCTGATGTAGGAAAAGTGATGCCATCTCTGGTGGCCAATGAGGGAACCGGCAGACTGGGGGTGGGGGTGAGGAGCCAGGTTGTCCATACAGTGTCCAGCCTCAAGGGCCCGTTCTCCTGCCTGTCCAGATGTCTTCAGGAGACCCTCGGGATCAATGTCCAGTGTAGAATGCTGCTGTCACTTCTTCCATACACTGAAAAATGACAGAAAATACCCTGGAAAGAAAAAACCTTCTTTATGAAATCGTCTTTGAAATCTTCATCAGCAAATGTCCCATTGAAACCTCTCCCGTTAGTTCTACAAGTCTGAAGATTTGAAGGAAATTAGGGAAAGAAACATCACTCCTTAGGGCTTTCTGTGTTTTAATGAGCCCCATGGCGTATTTGGTGCTGAGTCCATGAACCTCAGGTACCAAGCACAGACTGAAGAGTCTGCTCAAGAAGTCCAAGTCAGAAGCAAACTCCAAAGTACCTTGAAGCATTAATGGGCCCCACTGAGGGCTGTTACTGACAAAGCCTCCCCAGGGACTCGTTAGAGCAGATAATTGGAGGCAGTGATTGCATCAGGCAAAGGCAAAGTGCAGCAGCTCTGATGCTGAGAAAGCCCTTGGTTTGTCTGATGAAGGACAATGGCCAAGCCTTGAGCCCCTGCTCTTGAGCCCCTCCTCTTTGCTTCATGGTACTTAGTGAGCTGAATTTGCAGAAATCTGAAGCAGTAAAATTCTGCTGGTATTCACCAAAACGTCTCCAGACTGCACTGACCACCTGTGAGATCAGGGCTGGTTCGCACTTTGCTGGGAAGAACGGAATCGACTGGGGAGAAAAGAGGTTGGAGGGACTTTCCCAGCTCAGGTTGCTCAGAGCCCCATCCAGCCTGGCCTGGGGTGTCTCCAGGGATGGTTCATCCACCACCTCTCTGGCCAACCTGGGCCAGGCTCTCACCACCCTCAGGGCCAACAATTCCTTCCTCGTGTCCGGCCTGAATCTCCCTCCTTTAGTTCAGAACCATCACCTCTTGTCCTGTCGCAACATCGGGCTGTACAGCAGAGGGTTTGCAGTGCTGTGAGCTCCCAGAGAGGAGCATCGTGCAAATCTGCCAAGTTCTGAGTCCCCCACGCAGGGCGAGGTGCCCATTGGAAGGCTGAGCAGCAGCTTCTACTGTCACCATTGGGGTTTGCTCACATTCAAACAGAAGCAGCAGGAATTGTTTCCTCCTCCTGCTTGGGCCAAAAAGGCTGCATCCTTCCAGAAACCTTTTGGGAAAGAGTGTTTGCAACAGACCAGGTTTGCAAGGGTGACTACAGCAGCCTGGAACAGAGTCACCACCCAGCAAGAGTGGGGAGGAACCTGCCTCGAGCCCTCGTGAAGTTCAGCACAGCTGGGCAAAGGAATGGAGGGGTCTGATCCTGGTGTGTTTGTCCCGTCCCACCAGGTGAGATTAAGGATGAGTTAACTTTGAATACTCTGCATGTCAGCAGGACCACCCAGAGGAAAAGCAGCAGGGGGCTGAGAAATTGCTCAAGAAATGTTCTGGTACTATGATTATATGACTTGCAAAGTCACGCTAAGGAGAGCAACGTGGGTCACGTAACCCTCCCTTCAGTAGATCTACTACTAAACACACGATTCTTGGGCCACATCATTTACAAAGAGGTCTAAGTACTTCAATAAAAAGAGAAGATGAATGTCAAGGACAGAATGATTTATTCCACTGTACTCTGAGACATTATAAAACCCAAAATACAATAAAGACAGTGTTTGGATGAGAACACTTGCAAGCGTTCCACATATACCGTTGTGGCGTGGAGCCAATCACAGTATCACAGTATGTTTGGGATTGGAAGGGACCTTGGAAGATCATCTAGTCCAATCCCCCTGTCAGAGCAGGAACGTCTCAGATGAGGTCACTCAAGAACATGTCCAGGTGGGTTTTGAATGTCTGCAGAGAAGGAGACTCCACAACCTCCCTGGGCAGCCTGGTCCAGTGCTCCATGACCCTCACTGAGAAGAAGTTTCTTCTCAAATTTAAGTGGAACCTCTTGTGTTCCAGCTTGATCCCATTACCCCTTGTCCTATCATTGTTTGCCACTGAGAAGAGCCTGGCTCCATCCTCATGGCACTCACCTTCTATATGCTTATAGACATTAATAAGGTCCCACCTTAGCCTCCTCTTCTCCAAACTAAAGAGACCCAGCTCCCTCAGCCTTTCTTCATAAGGGAGGTGCTCCAGTCCCTTAGTCATCTTTGTTGCCCTACGCTGGACTCTCTCCAGCAGTTCCCTGTCCTTCTGGAACTGAGGGGCCCAGAACTGGACACAACACTCCAGATGGGGTCTCACCAGGGCGGAGTAGAGGGGAAAGAGAACCTCTCTCGATCTACTAACCACCCCCCTTCTAATACACCCCAGGATGCCATTGGCCTTCGTGGCCACAAGGGCACGGTGCTGGCTCATGGTCATCCTGTTGTCCAGCAGGACCCCCAGGTCCCTTTCCCCTACACTGCTTTCTAATAGGTCATTCCCCAGCCTATACTGGAACCTGGGGTTGTTCCTGCCCACATGCAGAACTCTACACTTGCCCTTGTTAAATTTCATCAGGTTATTCCCCGCCCAACTCTCCAGCCTGTCCAGGTCTCTGGATGGCAGCACAGCCTCTGGCGTGTCAGCCACTCCTCCCAGCTTGGTGTCATCAGCAAACTTGCTGATAGTACACTCTATTCCCTCGTCTAAATCGTTAATGAATATATTGAATAATATTGGCCCCAGTACTGACCCCTGAGGCACTCCACTAGATACTGGCCTCCAACTCTCTGGCTTCTCTCCTTAAGCCTGTTTGCAACCCACCTCACTACTCTATTGTCCAGACCACACTTCCTCAACTTAGCAACTAGGATGCTATGGGAGACCGTGTCAAACGCTTTGCTGAAGTCAAGGTAGACCACATCCACCGCTCTGCCATCATCCATCCACCTTGTTACATTCTCATAAAAGGCTATGAGGTTGGTCAAGCATGACTTACCCTTAGTAAAGCCATGCTGACTGCTCCTAATAACCCTCTTAACCTTGATATGCCTTGAGATGGCACCAAGGACAAGCCATTCCATTACTTTCCCAGGGACAGAGGTGAGGCTGACCGGTCTATAGTTACCTGGGTCCTCCTTCTTGCCGTTTTGAAGAATGGAGTGACATTTGCTTTCCTCCAATCCTCGGGCACCTCTCCCGTTTCCCAAGACTTGGCAAAGATGATGGAGAGCGGTCCAGCAATGACTTCAGCCAGCTCCCTCAGCACCCGCGGGTGCATCCCATCTGGACCCATGGATTTATGGATGTCCAGACTATTTAATTGATCCCTAACCCAGTCCTCATCGACTAAAGCAAACTCCTCCATTGACCTGGCTTCATCCGGGGTCTCAGGGGTACAGGGCTCCCCAGGACAGCCTCCGGCAGAGTAGACAGAGACAAAGAAGGCATTCAGTAATTCTGCCTTCTCTGTATCTTCTGTCACCAGGGCACCCACCCCATTCATCAGTGGGCCTACATCGCCTCTGGTGTTAGTTTTATCTGCTATGTATTTGAAAAAGCTCTTTTTGCTGTCCTTGACCCCTTCTGCCAGGTTGTTGTCTCTATCAGCATTATTCACGTCCTCAGAAGAGGGCACAACAGGGCTGCTCTCCACTGCTTCTTCCCCCTAAAGAGCAGCATTGACTAGATGGACATCACGCAGTTTGCTACAGTGGCCAAGGCAAGGCTCCTCACCAACAGCACTTAAGTGCCCTGACCTGTGGGGTTCATTACCTTTCACATCAAGATATTCATTGTTTACACCACGCAGTTTCTCGGCCCCCCACACCATTCCCAGAGAGGGGGTGGATGAACCATCCCTGAGACATCCCAGGCCAGGCTGCATGGGGCTCTGAGCACCCTGAGCTGGTGAAGATGTCCCTGCTCATGGCAGGGGGGGCACTGGGGGAGCTGGGAAGGTCCCTTCAACACAAACCATTCTATAATTCCAAGACACCTGCTGTTGCTCTTCCCCAGACAGGGCACACAGGGGCCAGAGAGACCTTTGGTCTGTTCTCAACACCTGCTATTAAATCCTGTCCTTATTCGCTTCTCCACGCAGCAGCAGGCTGGTAGCCCTGTCCCATTTATTCTCAAATCAGATAAAACATTGACTGTAGACATCTCATTCCTTATAGTCTTGCTTTAGATCTGCTGAGAGAGCGACTCTAATAATCACGTGGGCAATAGTGGTTTTGTCACAATGATGTACCCACGTGTAGGTAGGGTACAGGAGAACTACTGAAGCCTCTAAATGTCCATGAGGATCCTCACGATCCAAACAGCTGCAATTCAACGAGAACAGCACAACTGAAATATTAAAGTTGAAGTCCGTTATAGGAAAACAAAGTGTTTAAGGTACCACTGCCACCCAAAGACTGAGAGCCCAGCCTCATTTAAACATATAAAACCTGGGATTTTTAGGAGAGTTACTACTCCACCTTTCCCTTTGGGGTCAAGAATGTTTTTAAGAGCAAAAACTAGAAGAAAGAGCAGGTGCATCACCTCATCGATCAGAATAAGTGGATTCTCTGTCTTGGTTTTCTTCAGGCACTGGAAGATCTTTCCTGGTATTGCTCCAACATACGTCCTCCTGTGTTAGCAGAGACTCTGTTTAGGGAACCATTGTAAAGCGCAAACACATCGCACACCACAACATGCAGCTGATGGAACAGCTTTATCCCACTGGTAAATAAGTCTACATTGCTTCTACACCCATCAAAAGCATCTCCATCACCACACTAAGCACCAAGACCCATCAAGCCTGTTTCTAGCAATCAGACATGAATGTTGGGCACATTTAAATGTGAAGCAAAGAGTTAAGGCCGAGAACAGAGATGTTTGAGTAGTGACTTCTTGTTTCTTGGGTAAAGAAACATTAGCAAAGGGAACGTTTCATTCCCTCACGTGGTAGGGACAAAAAAGGAAGATGAGTGTAAATCAAAAGATACCGAAGGAACAAACTGCGGCCAGCAAAACGATTTTTCTGCTAGACGGAACTGGCATCCAGGTAGATGGAGCAGCAAAGAAGAGGGTAAAAGGTGTGAACGCCAAAAAAACACTCCGAAAAGTGTGTATTAATAAAACACTTCTCTCTGGTTCTGTATCATATAGGGCAGAACCTCACAGGTTCACCTCGCGCTCCAGAACAGTTACTTTTACTAGTTTGAAAACACTGTTAGTTTTATTTTCAGGTGTTTGTGGAAGGGAAATAAACTTGTGGCAGGGCTGGATATACTGATTTTTGTATCCATGTCTTGTGTTCTCCCTGGGACTATCCCTCTTCCCAGCTTTTCCTCAGGCAGCTCTTCCTGATTATTAGAAACCATTCGCATTTGGCATCAGTGCGATGCTCTTGGGGGGGCTCACAGCTTTTCAGTGATCTCCCCATAGCAAACCCTAGAAACAGGGAGCGACTGCACTCAGAGACACGAATCCGGTATGTTCCAAACTCCGCCCTGTGCTGTCCTTTCCACCTCCTGCATCCCAGCTCCCGGCCGCAAGGGTTGGCAGAACACACACGAAAATCAAGCACGTTGTCCAACTTCAGTGAAGCTCCTATTTTGAGAACATCCGTAAAAACTGCTGGACAGAGAAACCGCTCAGTTTACACTGACCTGTGTCCTTTTATTTCTGCTACGTCGGTCATCCCTCCGACGCTGAAGCGGAAATACTCTCTGTTTAAGGCTCTGGCGAGGGAGCGGGCAATGCTGGTTTTGCCAACCCCGGGGGGCCATAGAAACACAGGATCTTGCCCTGGGTGGATCCCCGCAGCTGGCTGACCGCGATGAACTCCTGCGGAACGGAGGAAGCGCCCGCGGTGAACAGAGGGAACTGCAGCAACACCAAACGGCCCCGTTACCAGGGGAGCAACGATGACAAAATGGGCACCGTACACAGATCTGGTCCTCGGAGGAGCTGGGGAGGGCGAGGGGAAGGATGCTGGTGCAGCTCTTTTCGCTCTGGTTATTTACACACTGGGTTTTGTGCTCTGTACTCATGTCACCGGGAGAAGCAGTCTGTCTGTCTGTCTGTCTGTCCGTCTGCCCGTCTGCCTCTCTCCACTGTCCTGAAGCGGGCAGACAGACTTCCAGTTCTTCTCCCGGCTTCCCTGGTTCACCCAGCTACCTGTGAGAATCTCCCACCGTATCAGTTCCTCTTTGCTAAATTAAACTCATATCTTTTCACACTCCTGCACTGGGTAAACCTCAAATAACCCTCAGCACTTGAGAAATCAAAAGATGGGAGCTCAGAACTGAAACCTCAACTGCTCGTGCGCTTACAGTGGAGAAATCACTATGCATGTGGGCACAGAGATGTGGTTCACCTGTAATAAGCTGGTTATTGAGCAAAGATGAGCCTTGATCTCTTCCACCTACAGCACTGAATGCTGCAGCAATACATGGACGATAGAACTGATTAAGGCTCAAACCTGCACAGGTATTTCTCAGTAGCCTAAAATCATCCACCTCGCTTGCGTTGCTACAACTGCGGAATCTTCGCTGCGTGGAATTAATCACATCAATAATCAAAGCCCCAGACCCATACGAGGCAACTCAATCTGTTGCTGTATAAAGGCTGGGCCTAATGGGCATTAACATAAGAGACTGGTACTCAAAAGGGGATTTCTGCTTGCAAGTGTGCAACAACAGGCTTACCATCAACCATTCAAAATCATAAATCACATAGTGGGGTTTACTCACAAGTCTTGGGCACTACTAGGGAAAGAAGCCCCTTTGGCTTCAAAGATACTTCAAAACCTTTCTCTTTTTCGGGAACAAGGCAATTTAATAAAAGCAAAACCCCAAGATGTCTCAGAATTTACTATTTGTTATATAAAATGACATTGTTCTGTTATAAATGGGGCTTCTGTGCACAATTACTGAGGTGGCCTAAGTACCATCAGTGTTGCCCCTGAGGTAACAAATCTCTGCTTCGCACAGCACATGGGAGCAGCGGGAGAACCTGCCTGACCGCAGTTTGGGGAAGGGAACGGCCAAATTGAAGCCTGGCTACGCTCAACACTTCACCAGGTCCCTTCCAACCCCTGACATTCTGGGATTCTGTGTGATAAACAGAACCAAATATATTAAATGCTCTCTTAACAGTTACAGAACATTTTTGTGTGCCAGAATGCAGAGACCTATACTGCGCTCATATTACAACGATCAAACTGTGATACTCATTGCAGTGATAAGTAATAGTATTTATTCACCTAGACCCACATCACCTGCCATAGGACTTATCATCCTACCTCAGATCGGAGTTACACATCAGCTTTTCAAAACTCCCCCTCTGTTTCCAACCAGGGATGACAAAGTTTGCATCCCAAACCAAAATTCCAGCTGACAATCCAGCAAATCTCTCTTCTTCCTTATGACAAAAGACAAGTGGCATAGAAATATCTGTGAGAACACGTGGGATACGTACCTGTACAAGGGGTTCAAGGCAATGATGTCCCGGATTGTTTTGACAATTTCTGCAGTAAGAGCCTATAAACAAACCAAAGATTTAATCAAGGAAAAGACTGGAAAAGGACAAATAAGGCCTCAGTACAAATATGACATTCCATGACGTCTCCGGCACGGGAGCACAGCAATGCAGCCCATGGTCCCCGCTGTGATGGTGTGTGGGATCGGTACCGCACGGTGGGGCGGTTATTGCTCTGCAGACAAGGAAATGCAAGAAGGGGAACAGGCTGGGGTCCTGCACACACAAAACAACTGGGTTTTGGCCAGAAAATATGACCAGGTTGACCACTCAAGTCACCCAGTTTGATGGAGGATATTACACAGCACAGCCCAGCCTCGTCATTCAGCAACGTTTTGAAGCAAATTGAGCTGTGGCAATGAAAAATAATTCTTTTCATCTAATCCCCTCATGCAGTGGCTGTGAGAAGCATGAACTGATGTTTCCTTCGAACCTTCTGCTTGTTCTCGGGCTCCTCAGGCTCAGCTTCCAGCTGCTTCTTTATACGGATCCTGAAAGCCAAAAGAAACCAGCTACAACCAATTCTGTTACATGTGATTTCAGCTCTTCCGCATAAAAAGGAAAGTCTAAATTATATTTTGAGTAAGCTAAAATTTCCAATTTTGACAAAGGTAACTGATTGTACGTGTTTCAACAAGATTTAGCTTTTGCTTTGTTTTGTCAAAATAAGGCTTGATTGAATAAAACATAATAAACGAGTGCTAGATACTGACAGGACTTACTAAATAAATTTACAGTAAGTAAGTTGTCATGCAAACAAATTTAACCACTAAATTAGTGGGTTAATGAGAGGGCAAGGGCGGCTGACAGCACCTTTATCGTAAACTCTATTAGTTTAACCAGTTGCAGAACTACAAAACCAGACTTCTAAGGATTAAAAGAATCTAAATAACATCAGACTGTCTGAATTCTCAGCCACATGCTGCAGCACATGAACAGAACAATTAATCAGGCATCATTGTTAATAGCTCAGGAGCTGCATGAACCAACAACTCTGATGTGGATTCATTCCCTCTTCTTGTCTCTCCAGAAAAGCAAGTTCGCTCTTGCACTTTAATTCTGGATATAATGGCTTTAAGTCACATCTGCTGCACTATCCACTGTAATACTAAATATTATATACCATGTGTAGAACAGATTTTGAAGTCATTCCATACATAGAGATTTGAAATTTTGGTTTGTTACACAGATTTCCTAGATCATGATTTTGGAAGAGATGAAACCCACAGTATATTCCACACCAATTAATCAAGTATTAGTCCCTAAAAGGGACATGGCATGAGCACCCTCCAAAAAAATCAGTTTCCCTGTTACTGTTTTTAAGCTTTTCTGAGTTTTTCCTGCTGTGCATCCAACCCCATGTCAGATGTTTGCAGTACAGAGCATGACCTACAGTTCTCCAGACCGGGATCAAAGTCTTGCCCTCTCCACTGCCTTAAACTTTCCCCACCAGAGACCAGCGCTACACAAACACTCAGGAACCGCAACAGCCTTTGACCAATCTGTCTTACTAGGCCGTGAATATGGAGTCAAAAAACCCTTGTGGTGCAGCAGACTCCCCGCTCACGCGATCACTGCGTTATGCGCAGGGTGTAGGTCTTATTTTCCATGTGATCTTTAAAAACAAACAGCTCCCCAACTACTCCAACTCTCTGCCACTGGCAACTTTTGACTAATTTTGACTACTCTTGTCAATAGAGTTCAAAGCCATTTTCTGGAGGGTGGGGTTGCAGCATGGAAATAGCTCTGGATTAACTACAGAAGGTGTCTAGAAGGTGTTCGGGGAGAGAAAAAGGAAGGATTTAGAAATGAGAGGACCCACACTTGCAGGACACCACATTTTGTTAATTTGGCTGCCAATCAAAGAGTTTCCTTTTCTATCTTTTTCCCTGTAAATACAGCACGTTCCTCCCATCCGATGTCCCGTGTGGTTCCAGTGACTGACCAGCGCTCTGTGTCTCAAATCAATACAGATGAATCCCCCACCCTTCCAAGGTCCAGGGAACTATTTCTATTCCAAGGAAACCAAAACCAACAGTTGCCAATTTCCAAAATCCAATCAAAACTGCGCTTTGATAATGCACTTCAAAGCAAAACTCACCCTCAATGTCTCCCCACCACATTTCTGTCCTTTTGTTTTCCCTTCAAATGGAAATTCATTACTTGACACATTTAAAACCACGATTTTATATTGTCTTAGCTCAAAATACTTGGCACGATACAGCTACACCTATATTCCCAACAATAAACCTATTTTCTTCAGTTTGGTTCTTGGACAAGATTATAAAGACAAGACATAATTATAGTTCTGGATCACATTTCTTTTTCTTGAAGCAAAAATACTGGCTTGAATTAGTTCCAGAGAAAGTTTTTCATCATTTCTGAACCTTGCTGTACTTGACAAAGAAACCACTATACTTCAGCTTAATGAGTGTTTGCTTGTATCAAATTAAAATCTATATAAGAATGACATGCACTAGCTCTTCCTTTTGGGGGTTAACCTGTTGGATCTGTAATATTACCCAGAATATTGGGGCTGGAGCACCAGAGCTCTATCAGGATATGTGTTGTAACAAAGCAAAAGGTTGTTATACACAAGTTGTGTATGAAAATGAATATACGTGGTGAAAACAATAAAGGGATATATCTGTTTATAAAGAAGTCTGGTGAGACGCAGTGGAAGGACAAGTAAGAAATCACCTTCGGTGCCCCATGACGATCATGCGCAACTTGTCTCCAAGGTCCTGCATTTCGTGAATCTGCACAAAAGTTCCTATTTGGTAGATTTCGTTCAGATCCTCTACCACGTCCGATTCATTGCTATTGAGGGGAAAAAGGAGCAGATATTCAGAATCTTGAGAGAGCAGGTAACATTAAAAAGGACAGAAACGATCACTGGTTGCAGAACTTTAAACTGGACTCGGGAGCAAAGATCCTCGACTTTATCCCCACTGTTACCACCACGTAGCTCCTTTCCAAATCACCCACCCGCCTGGATGGTTCATCTCCCTCCCAAATAATAATGGCAATAATAAACACAATTTCTGTAACATTATCCAGGGCAGGGAACTTCAGATCACAACTTTTAGTATAAACGCAGCCTATTAATGGAAATAACTTATTTTCAAAAAGATCAAGAGAAATTACTTATCATCCTTTTTCAGAAAAACACCAGCATAGGGCTGGGCAAGACGAACTTTCCTCCTCAGCAGCTCAACCAGCTTCTTATTTTTCACCTAGGACAACAACGGCTGTTGTCATTTGGCACAATGTCTAGCAAAGCGATGCTTGCCAGCGTCACAGGCGTTAACGGAGAGAAGAAAAGTAATAATTCTCTATTCACTGCAGAGCCTTCACATCGTCAGGAAATAAAGTATTAAATGGCAGAATTAATTTGCAGAATGAGAGAGAATATTTAACAATTATTTTAATAGAAGACACTGTTGATCTATGCATTGAAACGAATGACTTGAACATAAAAGTGTTGTGTGAAAATGTGCCTAAAGATCATAGTAATATATAACCTTCCCCTTCCCTCAACACATCTATAAGGACACTACAAGGTGCACATATTAGATTTGGACATGCAGAAAAATACTACAGCAGATATTATTATCAATAACACTACGTGAACAGGAAAATATTGATTCCGTTCTTGTTACATTTACTCCAAAATCAGATGGATAAAATACTAGTAAGGTGCAAAAATATGAGTACTTGTTCCAAAATGCTTGCATTTCAGGAGGAATATGTATTTGTGGCCTATGAGCTCAAGTCACATAGCAAAGAGCAAATTTATGGCTCTTAAAAATACATATGGGGTGTAGAGGGGAAAGATCATGCTGAAATTTTGCGATGCCCATCCCCAGCCCTCACAGCCTCTCCTGTCACAGCAGCATCGCTCTGTATTGAATTTGTACTTTCTCCTCGCGGTTTTCACAAATATTGTTCTTGGTGCTACGACACAACCCCATGAAGCTGAACCAAAGACACATTTGCTCAACCTTCAGCAAAAGAACTCGGAGAAACCAGCAGACCCTGAAATAGCTTCTGTGTGAATCACTGACCTTCCCCGTTAGATGCAGCGTTAGTGATTCTGATGCAACACCCATGAAACACAAAGTCCGTATCCCAGAAGAAACCACCATTCCAATGTGGTCAGGATGTATAGTTAGAAATCACGGAATCCCCAGCCCCCCCTGCTCACGCAGGGTCACAGAGCAGATCACACAGGTGGGCCCAGGGGGTTGGAATGTCTCAGAGCAGGAGACTCCACACCCGCTCTGGGCAGCCTGGGCCAGGCTCTGGCACCTCCCAGCAAACAAGTTTCTGCTCATGTTCACATGGAGCCTCCTGTGTTTCAGTCTGTGCCCGTTGCCCCTCACCCTGGCGCTGGGCACCACTGAACAGAGTCTGGTCCGTCCTCTGACACCCACCCTGAGATGCTGATCCACTGATCAGATCGCTCTCAGCTGCTCTTCTCCAGCTCAACAGCCCCAGCTCCCCCAGTCTCTCCTCATCACAAAGATGCTCCAGATAAACACTAAAAAGCAGAAGGCTGCACACCTTGCTACCCCCACAAGCCTCTACGATTGAAATAAACCTGTGAGGACACAGAGCGCGGCTCTGAGGAGAAAAGCGCCCCTGGTCTCTGTCAGAGCCCCGGCCCCTCACCTCGATGATCCTGATGAATCGCGGGAACACGGGGTTGCGGGTCACGGCGATGAGCGGCACGCTGGGGAAATGCTCCGGGACGAGCAGCGGCGTCAGCGCCGTCATGACGGGCCCGGCCCCGCCGCCGTCCTCCCCGCTGCCGCCGCTCCCGCCCTCGCCGCCGCCGCCCTCCAGCGCGTCGCCCCCCGCCAGGCCCCCGGCGCTCCGCTGCTGCCACGGCGGGCCCGTGCTGAAGGCGACTCGGACGGGCGGCGCGGGGCCCGGCGGGGCCGGGGGCATCACGGAGGAAGCGGCCGCCAAGAAGCGGCGCCGCGGGGGCCCAGCAGCGCCGGCCGCCAGCGCCCGCACAGCCGCAAGCAGCGGGCGGCCGCCACGCCGCCGGCGCGCGCCCCGCGACACTTCCGCCCCCATGACTACCCGCGCAGGCGCCGGCAGCGCCACGGCGGGTTCTGACGAGGGGCGCGTGGCGGCACGCGCGTCCGAGCGCACCCAGAGGTCCCGGGTTCGCGTCCCGGCCCCGGCAGAGCGCGCGATGGGCGCGGGAGCTGAGGGGGCCAAGAAGTTCAATGGTACCTGCGGTGGGTTAAAGGGGGTGGTCAGTAGGTCAGAGAGGTTCTCCTGCCCCTCTGCTCTGCCCTGGGGAGACCACACCTGGAATCTTGTGTCCAGTTGTGGCCCCTCAGTTCCAGCAGGACAGGGAACTGCTGGAGAGAGTCCAGCGCAGCCACCAAGATGCTGCAGGGAGTGGAGCATCTCCCGTGGGAGGAAAGGCTGAGGGAGCTGGGGCTCTGGAGCTGGACAAGAGGAGACTGAGGGGGGACTCATTCCTGGGGATCAATATGGAAAGGGGGAGTGTCAGGACACACGCACACTGGAAGAGCTTCGTTCCTATTTTAAGTCCAGACCAAAGCAGCCAAGAGCCGTTTAGCGTCCCCTGGGCAACCTGACAGAATTCATGTTCCAGACCTCAAACACCGCTGCTCCGGGGGGTTACAGACAGAAACGGGGATCGCTGTCCTTCTTGACAGGGCTCCTAAAGTAGAGGACCTGTGGCTAATATTAGACACTGCAACTGCAGCAAGCAATCCAGCGGCTGCTCTGTCCTGCTCGGCTCTGCCCACTGGTCACTTGGAATCCGGCACTTCGACTCTGGAGCTCTGCCAGGAGTTCCCTGCTCAGCCAAGCTGCTCTTCTGCCACTCTCTTGATGTCCGACCTTGGACTTGTCCCACCAAGTCCCCCCATGCCAAGGATGTCCCAGCTCTGGGAACGGCCCAAGGCTTCCAGCCAAAGGCACTTGCAGCCCCAGCCCCTGGGAGCCGCCCGTGGGGGCCAGGGCAGCCCAGCCCCCCTGAACCCTTTCCGTGCCCAGGAGGAGCTGGGGAGGCTCTTGGGCTGGGACAGAACACGGGGAGCCCCAACATTCCCTCCTGGGACACCCCAAAGAGTCCTTAGTTACCAACAGCCAGAGGGATGATGGCGCAGCCACCGCTGCGGCTCCCAGCTCGTGGCCCCCGGCCCCCCCCGTTTTTTTGGCTCCTGCAGCCCCTGCAGCCATTCATGCTCCCCCAGAACTTCTGCCCCCCAGGTAGGGACCCACCCCGACCCCTGCAGCCCGGGATGCTCCTGGGAGCAAGAGCGGAGGTGAGCGCCGGCCATGGCTCCTGTCTCTCCTGCAGGCTCAGCCCCCCTGTGCCCACTGCCCGGGCAGGAGCAGCCCTTCCCCGCAGCCTGGGCACCCCGGGCCGGGGGGGCACCCCCGGCCCCCCAGGCCCCACCAGCAGGTACGGCACCCCTGTCTGCTCGGACACCCCGGCACCTTCGGCCCCTTCGCCGTCCCCGATCCCGGGCACTCCCAGCACCCACCACCCCTGTCCCCCGGCACATACGGCACTGGGCAGAACCGGGGCTGTTGGCGATGGGGGCCGGCTCGAGGGTTCCCATGGAGGGTCCCCCCGGCCCAGCACCGCTCCCTCTCCCCCACACAGGGCTGCAGAGAGCACCATGCTGCTGCTGGTTCAACCCCTGGGTGTTCCAGTTCCAGTGGGCCATGCCCTACGGCCACCAGGGCACAGCGGTGGTCCCATCCCCTATGGTGCTGCCAACCTCGATCCATGGCTACCAGCACGTCCAGGGGCAATGGACACAGCCGTACAGCTCCGGCACGGCCACCGCTGAGGGGACACCTGGGGGCAGCAACATCTCCAGCGGTTCCTCTGCTGCTCCCCAGGAGAAAGACCAGGAGGACCCAGGAGCTGAGCTGCACTTGTCTCAGGAGATGCTGTTTGGAGAGGCCCATCGGCTCTTTGGCGTCTCTGCAGTCTGCCGGCCTGGTGCCAGCAGCAGCCCCATGACTGGGGACACTGGGGACACCCCTGGAGAGGGGAGTTTTGTGGCTCCTGCCTCCTCACCACTCCCCATGTCTGTCACCACCTGCGAAGGGCCAGTGGAACCACAGAACATCTCCGGCACGGCCACCACCACGGGGACACCCCCAGGCAGCACCAGCCCCCTGGGCAGCACCAGCCCCCCAGCCCCTCTGCTGCCCCCCACCACACAGCTCCTGGGGACCCAGTGGGACACCCTGCAGTTACCGAAGAGGTGCCACTGGAAGAGGCCCTAAACATCTTTGGCTGCTGCTTGGACACAGTGGGGGTCACCCAGGACACTCCTGTCAGCAGCCCCAGGCCAGGGGACCCTGGTGTCACCAGCCCACCTGTCCCCCAGCCTGACTTCTCGTCCCTCTCACTGCCTGAAGATCTTCTGAGCCCTGACTACACCGTCTCCAAGCTGAGAGAGGCCGTGCTGAGCATGGCCGAGCTCTATGTGCTGGGGATGGAGCCCCCGGAGCTGTGGAGGGACGTGGGGATGGAGCTGCCACTGCCCCAGGCGGCCAAGGCAGAGCAGCGAGGGCAGAAGCGGGGGCAGAGCCCCTCGGCAGAGCCCCCCAGCAAGCGCAGGGCTCTGGCAGGGAGCAGGGGCATGGGAGGGGGGATTAGACCAGAGAACACCAGGGGTGGGTGTGGGAGACGAGGGGTGCAGTATTTGGGGGTGGGGGGTCTAGGGTGTGTGGGAAGAGTGCGAGTGTGTTTGGGGGTCTGGGGGGTTGGAGGGTGTGGGAGGAGGGTGGTGGGTTTGGGGGTGGGTGGGTCAGGGGAGGTGTGGGAGGAGGGGGGTGTTCGGGGGTGTTAGTGGGGGCGGGAGGAGGGGGTGGGGGGTCAGAGTAACTCTGGGACCTTTTCTCTTGTTTTTCTGTATTAAACCTTGTTTGTCCAGAACTGCTCCGTGTCTGTGTGGGAGGGGGAGGGAGCGCAGGGGGCACCGGGAAACGGCCCTGAGAGCTGCAAAAGCCCCAATGAGCCCAAATCAGAGCCCATGAGACCCCAAGGACACCAAGTCCCCCAAAGGCTGAGTCACCGCCAGCGGGACAGGCAATGGGGGCTCCCCTGTCCACTTCCCCAGGGCAAGACGCGCTTTGGCGGGGGGAGCAGGACAGACGGGTCCCTGCGGGACTCACGGACACGGCCCCACGCAGGAAGCAGCCCCTGCAGCCATTCATGCTCCCCCAGAACTTCTGCCCCCCAGGTAGGGACCCACCCCGACCCCTGCAGCCCGGGACGCTCCTGGGGGCAAGAGCGGAGGTGAGCGCCGGCCATGGCTCCTGTCTCTCCTGCAGGCTCAGCCCCCCTGTGCCCACTGCCCGGGCAGGAGCAGCCCTTCCCCGCAGCCTGGGCACCCCGGCGGGGGGGCACCCCCGGCCCCCCAGGCCCCACCAGCAGGTACGGCACCCCTGTCTGCTCGGACACCCCGGCACCTTCGGCCCCTTCGCCATCCCCGACCCCGGGCACTCCCAGCACCCACCACCCCTGCCCTGGCCTGGCTGATTCATGCCCAGAAAATTCCATTTCCAGAGAACATCCCCCATCCCTGGGGCTATCTCTCCTGTTTCCTCTTCCAGAAGCGAGTCTCCTCCCCCTTGCAGCCCCGTTCCTTGCTCAGCAGCTCACCCCATGGGGATGCCCATGTGCCTGGGCAGAGCCGGGGGCTGTTGGTGATGGGGGCCGGCTTGGGGGGTGCCCATGGAGGGTCCCCCCGGCCCAGCACGGCTCCCTCTCCCCCACACAGGGGGAGTGCAGAGAGCACCGTGCGGCTGCTGCTTCGATCCTGGGGTGTTCCACATACAGTGCACGAGTCCCTGTGGCCATCAGGGCACAGCGGTGGCCCCAGCCCTCCGGTGCTGCCGAGCTCCATCCTCGGCTACCGGCACGTCCAGGGGCAACGGGCACAGCCCTACAGCTCTGGCACGGCCACCGCCGCGGGGGCACCGTGAGTTGCTTTTCCCCAGAGTTCTGTGTTGCTGCAGCTGGCAATGAAGTATTTGCAGTTAGAGCGTGCTGGAGCGCCAGGGCAGCTGCTGGCAGTGCTCTGCTGAGATTTCTGCTCTAACGGGTTGAATTCCTGTCAATGAGCATTCTTTTCCTGGAACTCATTCCTACCAAAGCCGGGTGGCACGTGGCTGCCGTCTGGTGGCACGGCCCGGGATACTGACTGTGTGAGCGGGTGGCTGCCCTGGAGACGGGGGCTCTAGAACATGGGGGTGGCCGAGGGGGAGGGGAGGGAGCGGGGACAGAGGCCCCGGGCCTGGGGCCGGGGCTGCTTGGCCTTTCCTCTGATCGGCTCCCTGGGACTGAACCCTTGCTCCTCCCATCAAAAGATTGGTCAGAAAACCTGTCAATCATCCATGTGCCACTCTCCTTCCAGGTATGATTGGTGGAGCCAGCATGCACCGCCCTTCACAGTGCCCAGCCTTTCAACCCTTGCCACCTCCCCTGCAGCCTCAAAGTTTATTGGTTGTTTACATATCAATCACAGACCTTCTCCCCACCCCCTCAAATGCCATTGGCTGTCCTGACTCCCACACTGACTTCTGGGTGGTTGTTGCCAGGCAACGAACTCCACTTAAAAATGAAGCTGGGGGCTCTAAGCAAAGGCCATGGGTAATGGAAGACATGGCAGGACCCTAAAAATGAAAGTTTGAGCACTAAGAAGGAGGCTCTGGGCACTCAAAAGGACGGGCAGATGCTACAGCTGGTGCTTTGGGCCCTGAACACGAGGGGAAACGGGTGGTTCCCACCCGAGCTGGGTTTGGTGCCCGTGACCCCACGGGACAGACACCAGTGCTGTCCGGAGTGGCCACGGAACAGACGGAGCCCAAAGCCACGGGCTCCATGAGCTCAGCGGGGTGTTGTGACATTTCATGGACATTTCACAGGGGTGGTCCATGGGCTCAGGAAATGTGGGGGGAGAATCAGAATAAAACTGAAAAAAATTGTGGGTTGAGATCAAAAGCGTTTAATAATCAAAGTGAAATAATGATAATAATTACAAATTGTAATGAAAAGGCAAATAGAGAGAGAAATAAAACCCAAGAAAGACAAGGGATGCAGCTGAAAACAATTGCTCCCCACCAACCGACCGATGCCCAGCCAGGCCCCGAGCAGCGGCCCCCCCACCAACCTCCCTCCTCGGTGGAAAAAGGCACAAAAGGGCGACAGGGGTGGCTTCTGTGAGAAGCTGCGAGAAGCTTCCACTGTGTCCCATAGAGCCAAGTCCAGCCGGCTCCAAGACAGACCTGCCCAAGGCTGAGCCAATCAGCGGTGGCACCTCTGTGATGACGTGTTTAAGAAAAGGGGGAAAGCACCAAAAAGAACAACAAACTGCAGCAGTCAGGAGAGGGCCAGAAGCTGCTTGAACCTGTAGGACACTCCAATACCATCCTCAAGACTCAAGTGTTGTCTTTTTTTCCCCAGCACTACTGTCCGTGTTTGCCAGGAGAACGCAAGCACCTGAGTCTCTAATGGAGCAGCTCTGGAGATGCTCTGTGCTTTGGCATATGTTCACTGAGAACTCTACATGCTAATTTATTATGCTCAGCAGCTGTAGAAAGCTTCTGCCCTTCTGGCTCACAAGGCTGCTTGCATCGCTGAAGGCTGAAATTTAAAAAATGTAAAGAAATAAACAACCAAACAAAACCCAAATCAAGCTCCTCCATTCTTTCCTGAGTCGTCAAACTCTCTAGGGAAATCAGGTGGTGCCACTTAGGACTGGGTTTGGCTATGACGGCAGTTTTATTGTTGCAAACACACATGTCAAGTTCAGCCGTCAGCATCCTCTTGAGAATGTTTGTCTGTGGCCTCTGATGGTCAGTGGCCAGTGTCGATGGTAATTTCAGCCACGAGTACTGAACGCTTCTGTCCATAAGCCGTGCACCTGGAACACCTGGCAGAGAGGTTGGCAACATTGCCAGGTGAGGCTGCAAACGCAGCCTCCTTTGCAGTCCTCCTCTCCCGAGCTCGCTTTGGATTTCTTGATCTTCTTCCCGTTCTGGCATTTCCCTTTCAAGGCTGGATCGCCAGAAGGCTCACTTCTATCCTTGCCGCTTTCTTTCGGGCGCACTTTCACCCTCCTCTGCACAGGTCTGTTTTCTCTTTCTGCACGGCAGTTTTTTGTTTGCAGCCTCTGGGTGAACGGGCACTGGGGAGAGCGCGCCTTGTTTTTCAAGCTGCAGCTGACGGGGAGCGCACTCCTGTGTTTCCACAGGGCTGGTGCACCTGCGCTTGGGAGGGGGACAGTCTGGGTGGCTCCCGCCCAGCTTCTCCCCCTCCTCAGTGGCAGAGTGCCTTCTCTTCCTGCCGCAGCGCAGCTGCTCCCCTCCTGACCCGGGGTGCCAGTCTGCTCGGTGGCCGCTCGAGCTGTACAGACGTTCCCAAATGGAGCTTCTGCCATAACCAGAGCTGTTTCTGTCCCTGTGGGAGGAGCGGCGCAGGATCCCACTGCCACGCCGCAGCTGACGGGGAGCGCGCTTCTGTGTTTCCACAGGGCCGGTGCGCCTGCGCTTGGGAGGCGGACAGTCTGGGTGGCTCCCGTCCAGCTTCTCCCCCTCCTCAGTGGCAGAGTGCCTTCTCTTCCTGCCGCAGCGCTGAGGGGGAGGCGCTGCGGAGTCCCGTGGGCTCCCGTTCTGGTGGATCCTCTGTGTACTTGCTTCACCTTCCGGCTTTCTCGGTGCCACGAAGCCTCGAGAAAAGGGACTCTTTGGCTCTTGAACCGACTTTGCCAACCCAGCGCTCTGTGTCTCTTGGCGTTCAGCGCCCGCTCCGGGGGTCAAATCGTGGTGCCTGGAGAAACAACAGGGATCTTAGTCTAGGGTTGTTCTCGCAGCCTCCATGTGGCTTCACTCTCATCCTGGCATCTTCTGGCAGCACTTGATATGACACGCAGAAGACTGAACCAGGACTGGAAGCTGGAAATTAGATCGTGCTCTGTCAGTCGTATCTGCCCCTTTCAGAGCAGGAATTCATCTTTCTACCTGCTTGGACCCCCGTTTCACCTCTTTTCACAGCAAGCCAGGCCCAGAGAGCAGACAGATAGCAATTTACGCAAGCACAACAGATTAGTGCCAAACAAGGAAGAAGAAGAAAGGACGGGGCCATCTGCAGAGCAGACAGAACTCAGCTGGACGGTCTTTCTCTCTTAGGACAGAAAGCAAAACCCACCGGAGAAGAACAGCAACGACAAGATCAGAAACAGGACAGGAAGCGTATTCTGAACACCCTTTCACACTTGTTCTTACCTGACATAGAAGAGTAAATATGCACACCGGCCGAGAACTGTCTTGATGTCACACAGAACCACAGAGGCATCATCCATCTTGTACCACCGTCCATCGCTGGCCTGCAAAGCAAAGCAATTCTATCTTCAGATGAACGGCAGGCTTTTGAAAACAAAAACACAGGCAGTACATCACTGAAGGACACAATAGACCAATGCAAATCACACTTTTACCTTTACAAAGCAGTAATAGTGTCCTTGCTGAGAGCTGTGACCTTCATGGACCAGGACGGCATACAAGGAATAGAGGAGTGGTCCTCCAGCCGCTTCAGATGTGTATTTGCCAAGGTCCAAATATTCTGGGTACGGCACGACCTAAGGAGACACCAAGAGGATTCCCAAGTTATCCTGAGAGTCTTTGGGAAGCAGCCTGAGAAAATGCTGTCAAAGGATCTTCTCAGTTCATCAGAAACAGGTGTCGCCATGTCATCACCAAAGTGGCAGAAAACTGTTCTCAGCCAAACCAACTCTTCATGAGCACCCAGGTGCTCATCTTCACCCTGGAACTTTCCTCTGGCCACAAGGGCAAGAGCAAGGCAGAGCTGTTGCAATTCTTTTTCTCAGACAGCTGCACTCCATAGCCATCGTGTGCAGACACGAACAACTTCCAGAACAAGCGTTCTCCTTTGGGAAAGGACTCCTTCCAAGCAGACAACGTGGCTGTGCACTTGTTTACATACCTTGGTAATCTTTCTGCCAGAGAAAGGATCAAATCTCTTCAAGCACACGGTCAGGACGTTGGAGGCCTGATGGATTGTAATTCTCTTGGACGCACTGACCCGCTGTTCACACCTTGAAAACACAGACCCAACGGTTGCAACCTGTCTTGCCCACACTCCACCCCCCGTCCATCTAGGTCTGAGTTAAGGCTTGTTTTGCCCAGTTCAGGTAGAAGGGGAAAAAAATGTACCCATCTTAGAAACAAATGCATTTTCTTCCAAGTTGTGGATGATTCAGGAGGTTTGGTTGTACGGGGAAGAAAACCAAACAAACAGAAAAAACCCCAAGCTGTGTCACGACTGGGTTTCTCAGTGACGTCCAAACCTAACTACTGCTTCCAGACACGCAAATCCATAACCCAGAATCTACTATGAAGATGTCATTAGTAAAGATCTTACTTGCTACACTTATAGCCGTTTTTGCGATCCAGGTGCTCGGGTCTGACGAAGTCCTCCAGAGCTCCGGTGACAGATGTGGCTGCCTGGATGAGAAAGAAAGGAGAGCACTGAGCTCCTGGAAACTCAAAATCCCAAGAAATAGCTCCCCATGTGGTGCCAGCGTTAACCCAATAAACAGCTACTCCTGGGCAGCACCAGAGTGTCCTGTGCTCTGCCTGGTCAAAAGCAGCAAAAGCCACAAAAGCCACCCGTCCAGCATCACGTGCGTACTGAGGAGTCCAAAGCAGGGCGGTAGGACAGCGTCATCATGGCTGTCGACAGCATCCTTGCTCTTTGCCCAGCTGGCACCCAGCGCAGGGAGACCATTTACAGGGCTTCTACGGAGGGAGCACACAAGTCCAGTTCCCTTCCCATCCACCACCATCTTGCGTGGTAACAACCCGCAGTTTGAAGTCAACGGAGTTTACTGGAGATAAACGAGGCCCCTGCAGGGACCTCGAAACATTTTGCACCACCATTTCCAAACATCTTACCTTGATATCCAAAGGAATATCACGGAATGCCTCGTAGGTGTCTGAAACAGCTTTGCAGCTCCGGCATGTTACTGGAAGGCAAAGAGAAAAGGTTCTCAGGTTGGGACGGACACTAACTCTGCCCCTGTAATGGACCAGTGCAGCCTGGACATGCTGCTGCCTGCAAAAAGCAGTTTTCCACAAAGGGAGAAAGAGCCACAGACCGTTCTAAGGACAGGGATATTTTTAAAAATTACCTCTGGATCTTAGAAGTCCTCCAAAGACCTGATCAATGACTGTGCTGCCTTGAGATGTGTCCCAGCTGGAAAGAAACGGTAATCGCGGCTCAGAAGGTGGAAGGCAGAGAGCTCGCTCTTGCAAGAGTTTTCCTTGTTAGCAGAGCCCCGGAGAGCGGGTTTCACTGATGATTTACAGGAAGGAGGCAAAAGGGCCAGAGAACATTTCCATGGTCATGTGCTCATGCTTACTCGCTGCTGCTGCTCAAACAAGCTGTCTGCATGGCAGCCACGGCACAGCCGAAGAATTCATGCGCGTCTTCCTGGGCGCCAAACTGGAAATCTCCTATTCCTGAGAAAGAAGAAGGTTTTCACGTTAATCTCCCCAAAAAAGGAAAGAAAACTGACCCTTCTAAAAGCTCTCCTCCTTAACCTGAACCCGGAAAAAACAGTTACACACGGGGTTCTTTGGCAATGAAAAATACCTCCAAAGGAAACCATCTGAAATGACTCACGTGGCAGCTCGCTGACAACAGCCACAGGTGCGACGGCACTGCCCGAGCAAGACAGGACCTGCTCCATGTGCACTTCCATCGTACACATCATGCAGAAGCCTTTCTCCTCACCTAAGAAGGGAGGGAAAGAAGGAAGCAGCCCAATTAAAATATACACGGCTGTGGAAAATCTTCAAGGAAGAAAAACACCAAACCACCCCACAGGTTACAGGTATGACATCCGCTCTCCCTTCTCCATCCTCTACATCTCATCCTCAGAGCCTTTTTCCCAGAGTCGCTCTGGTTTCTTCATCATTTAGAGCTGCCCAAGAGGTGTAAAAGAACGCGTAGCAAGGACTCACAGGACTGGCTGTGCTGGCGAGACAGCAAGTAGTTGGCCAGCGGAGGGGTGTATGTCAAACACTGCAGGACGGAATTGAGGAAGCAGGTGTTGTCCAGGTTGTAGAGGCCTCCTCCCACACTGCGTGTTTGCTGCCAGGCCGCGCAAATCTTCTGCGGAGGATACAGGTCCCTTTGTGGCAGAGCCATTCTGACACTGGTGCCTGCAAGGAAATCAGATTTTAAAGGAGATCTCCTTGTTTGGATAAGGAAAGCCCTCGAGTGGTGTGCCTAGACTTGGCCCTCTTTGGATGTGCTGGAGAAAAGATAACTAGGAAACAGGAATTCCGCTGACAGCCTGCATCTACCCAAACCCCAACGGGAGAGCCCAGTGGACAGCGAGGAAGGTACAGGCCAACCCACACTTCTACCCTCTCTCTATCTACGCCATCCCCGTCTCAAAGGAAATGACACATTACCTTTTCCACACACTGGAATTGTCAGGAAGGGCAGGGAGAAAAAAAAGGACGTAATTTCCAGAAAAAAAGAAGAGTATAAAAACAATTGCAGACAGCGAGGAGCTGAGTGGCTCCGCCGTCGAGCTCAACCCGCGCTCACGCTCGCAGCACAGCCGCCAGCTCAGTGCGAGAGCACGGCAGGAGCTGCCGGGGACGCCCCTTATGAGCACCCGGCCCTGGGACGCCCTTTGTGACACGGGGCCGTGCGGGGCCGCGCAACAATGGGGCTGGCGCCGCCCGGCACCTCCTGCAGCTGCGGCTGCGGGGCCTCCCCAGGCACCGGCCGCGGGGCAGGGGCTCCTCCCCGGCAGAGCGCGCACCTCTGCCCACACCAGGGTTCAGGAACAGGCCAGAAGGCGCTCCAGCCTTTTGGACAAAGTACGATCGACTTCAAGACTCATCACTCTTGTCCTTTTTCCGCCAACACTACTCCACGAGGTTGTCAGGAAAGTCAACTTCTTCACTGAAACAAGGAAGAAGAAGGAGTGTGTTTGCAGTGCTGTGAGCTCCCAGAGAGGAGCATCGAGCTCTGGCAAATCTGCCAGGTTCTGAGTCCCCCACGCAGGGCGAGGTGCCCATTGGAAGGCTGAGCAGCAGCTTCTACTGTCCCCTTCTTCTCCTTTCAGGAGTTTTCCGTAAGCGCCGAGTGCTAATGTAACGTCGAGCAGTTGGAGCAGGTTCTCGGTCGGTTGCTGCTGCATCTGGTCCCTCATGTCTGTCATCTCCCTCTCCTTTGCATCCAGCATCTTTGTGATCTTCTCCCACTCGCCAGCCATTGTTTCCTCCAGCTCGCGAATGCGATCTTCCGTGGCGCTGGCCTGTGAAAAACACAGTTGGCATCTATGTGGGTACAATAAAAACGTTCAAAAATCCATCTCCCTCCCAAATGGACGTCAAGATTTCTGTCCGCAAAATTCATGGAACGCAAAGGGACGGAAATGTCAATCCATCCAAACACCACAGTGCTCTGGATTAGTTATGAGAGCAAATGTAGTGCCTTTACCTGTTT
Organism: Streptopelia decaocto; assembly: GCF_964273445.1. Taxonomy (NCBI): domain Eukaryota; kingdom Metazoa; phylum Chordata; class Aves; order Columbiformes; family Columbidae; genus Streptopelia; species Streptopelia decaocto. The sequence goes on from NW_028116159.1 coordinate 148,186, forward strand.
CTGAAGGCGAGAGAGCTGGTAGCTGAGAACTTCTTTCTCATAAGAGCCTCTTTCAGCTCCTATCGCGCCGCACCGGCCGCTTTGTTGTTTCGGTCAGAGGACAGTTTGGCATTTTCCAGCTGGAAGGCAAGATTGATACACGTCACTTGCACCGAGTTGGATATTCTGCAAATATCCTTTCAGTACAAAATAGAAGCTATTTAATCTCTAATAATTTTAAATGGAAATCTGGGAAGTTTATTAGAAGAATTGCATAATGTTAAGGAAATGCCCAAAGGACCAGAAAAATCTATTTCAGTCCTATTTCTATAGGATTTGCTTATAGAGTCACTACCTAGATCACATCTAACAAGGGGGCTGTTGCTGCTCAGAGATGCCCCCACGGTGGCTGAAGTGCCCGGGATGTTCAGCGCTGCCCAGTGCCCATCGACAGCCATTGGCAGCTCCAGAGGTGATGGGGCCACCGCATTCCCCTCTGTGCCGCTGTCACCCAGGTCCCCAGGCACGGGGCTGCTGCCTGGACCATCCTGGCTGGACTCCACCGCCCCCCTGGGAGCAGCCGAGTAGCTGCAGGGCCTCTTGGAGCAGCTCATCCTCCGGGATGGCCAGTTCAGCTGCCAGGTCTGCAGAGGCTGGTTCGGCAGCAGAGGGGCCGGATGGAGCGTCGCTGCCCAGGGCTGTCGCCAGGGGGTGGCCACCGCAGTCCCCTCTGCGCTGCTGCCACCCGTGTTCCCAGGCGTGGGGCTGCTTCTGGGACCATCCTCGGTGACCCGCACTGTAGCTGGAGTGACACCAAACAGCCAAAGGGCCTCTAGCAGGAGCATCTCCTCAGATACGTCAAAGCCATCGGTGGGGTTCTCAGGGGCTTCATTGAGGAGGGCAGCAGAGGGGCTGCTCCCGGGGATGTTCCTGCCTCCAGATGCCCCCGCGGCGGTGGCCGTGCTGGGAATGCTGATCGGTGCCCGTTGCCCCTGGACGTGCCGGTAGCCGGGGATGGAGGTCGGCAGCACCGGGGGTCTGGGGCCACCGCTGTGCCCTGGTGGCCGTAGGGGATGGTCCACTGGATGTGGAACAGCCGGGGGTCAAACCATCCAAGTAAAACCAAAAACCCTCTGTGCCTGTTTACGTTGAGTTCTTTAAGGAAAGTAGGTGGGAATTCCTGCAACAAAGCTCTGACAATCAGGTGCAAACTTGAGTGGAGAAGCCTGAAAAGTGCTCCTTGAAAATGTCCTCTTTACCTTACCTCCTGAAACCTCTCTAATTTGCTGTACAAGTCTTCAGGACTTGAACAAAATGATGAAAGAGGCAGGGCTTGTCAGGCTTTTTGCCATTTTAAGAAGCCCATTTGTGTGTTTGAGGCTGCGTCCATGAATCACAGGTACTGAGAAGAGACTGAAAAAAGGCCTCAAGGACCCAAACTCAAAATCAAAACCTCAGAGTTCCTTGAAGCATTAATGGGCCCCACTGAGGACTGTTACTGACAAAGCCTCCCCAGGGGCTCGTTAGAGCAGATAATTGGAGGCTGTTATGAGAGGTGGGCCAAGGCCCTGTGCAGGTGGCTCTGATGCTCAGAAACCCCTTGGTTTGCTTTCTGAAGCAGAACGGAGAAGCCCTGACCTGCAGGCAATGGGAAGGGGGATCCTGTTCCTCACATGCGGCTCTGGGCTCTTCCTGGGACCGTGGGATGTGGGTGTGCAAGGCCAAGGGAAGGACAACACTGGTACAGCAACTTCCAGCTTCCCCGTGGGGCTGCAAGGAGGCAACGAGGCCCCAGTGCCATGAGGACAACATGTCTTCTCCCAGGCCTCAGTGGCAGAGACAACTGCCTTGGCCAAGGGACAAAGACCTGGGTCCTGTTGGTCCCTTCCAGCCTTGCCAGCGCCCTTTGCCATCTCCACCTCAGGCTGTTCTTTATGGTCCTACCCCTGCCCCTCTTTCCCTCCAGGCTGCAGACACCCATCTCGCTTCCCCACCTGCTCTCACCCCAGCATTTCTGCACCTTCACTGCTGTGTCTGCACCTTCACTGGCTGTTCTTTGGAACACAAACCATGGGCTGATCCAGACTCCCTCCTGGGGACATCTTGCACCACAGCACTGCTCTTCCAGTGACATTTTTTCCTCCTGATACCCAGTCTCCACCTTCCAATCTGCATTTGGTGTCTTTTCCTTCTCTCTCCTGCTTTTTGCGACTACCAGGGAAAGCTCACCCACCTCAGAAATTGCCCTTCAAACAGGGAACCCAACCTGTTTAGGCTTTTTCTGGTCTTCCACTTGACCAGAGAGAAGTAACCTCGGCATGATCTTCTAGATCCCATGAGTGCTGCTGGCCTTTCAGCTTCTCTGACAGACACGACCATGTCCCTGGGCACTTTGGCAGAGGTTCTTTCCCAGCCATGTCCCTGCTGCTGGGCTGTCACCTCCAGAGACAGAACTGACTGCATGGTCCCCTTCACAGCCACATGCATCTTACAGGATTAAGAGTTTCTGAGACACAACTGACCTCGTACACCACCCTCCGTATGGCCCAGGACCTGACCAGATAAAAGTATGTTTGTTTTATGAATTTGATGAAATCTATTTCCTGCAAATGACTGGAGTGGAGAAACATTCTTCACAGGAACTGCTGTATTTATGTTGACACTTTTTAGTTCTCTTCCTCTGTCTATTTTTTGTTTTTTTTTTTCCTTCTTCCTCCACATGTTCTGTTTTCAAAAACCTCTCCAAGGTGAAGATTCATTGAATCATAGAATAACTCAGGTTTGAAGAGAGCCCTGAATATCACCTTGTCTCACTCTCCTGTTCAAGGCCGGCTGAACCAGGTGAAGTTTTTCAGGGCCTCTGCTCAACGTTGCATCTTCCACAAAGGAACTGAAAGTGCACTGTGTCTATCTGGACTTCAGCAAGGCCTTTGACACTGTCTCCCATAATATACTCCTGCAAAAGCTGGTAGCCCACGGCTTGGACAAGTGCACTCTACGCTGGGTTAAGAACTGGCTGGAGGGCCGGGCCCAGAGAGTGCTGGTGAATGGGGCTGCATCTAGCTGGCGGCCAGTCACTAGTGGTGTTCCCCAGGGGTCAGTGTTGGGTCCAGTCCTATTTAACATCTTTATTGACGATTTAGATGAAGGGATTGAGACCATCATCAGCAAATTTGCTGATGACACCAAGTTGGGAGGGAGTGTCGACCTGCTGGAAGGCAGGAGGGCTCTGCAGAGGGATCTGGACAGACTGGAAAAATGGGCTGATTCCAATGGGATGAAGTTCAATAAGGCCAAGTGCCGGGTGCTGCACTTTGGTCACAACAACCCCCTGCAGCGCTACAGGCTGGGCGCAGAGTGGCTGGAGAGCAGTCAGACAGAAAGGGACCTGGGGGTACTAATTGACAGGAAGCTCAACATGAGCCATCACTGTGCCCAGGTGGCCAAGAAGGCCAATGGTATCCTGTCCTGTATCAAAAATAGCGTGGTCAGCAGGACAAGGGAAGTGATCCTTCCCCTGTACTCTGCATTGGTGAGGCCACACCTGGAGTATTGTGTTCAGTTCTGGGCCCCTCAGTTCAGGAAAGACATTGAAGTGCTGGAGCGAGTCCAGAGAAGAGCAACAAGACTGGTGAAGGGACTTGAGCATAAGACCTATGGGGAGAGGCTGAGGGAGCTGGGGTTGTTTAGTCTAGAGAAGAGGAGGCTTAGAGGTGACCTCATCACTCTCTATAACTACCTGAAGGGAAGTTATAGCCAGGTGGGGATTGGTCTCTTCTCCCAGGCAGTTAGCAATAGGACAAGGGGGCATGGGCTTAAACTCTGCCAGGGGAAATTTAGGCTGGATATTAGAAAGAAATTCTTTACAGAGAGAGTGGTCAGGCATTGGAATGGCCTGCCCAGGGAGGTGGTGGACTCGCCGTCCCTGGAGGTTTTTAAACTGAGATTGGACATGGCACTTAGTGCCATGATCTAATAAACGGACTAGAGCTGGACCAAGGGTTGGACTTGATGATCTCTGAGGTCTTTTCCAACCCAGTCGATTCTGTGATTCTGTGATTCTGTGATCATTGAGAAGGAGAATAAAGATGATGGCCCAAGTGCTGGTCGCTGAGGGATGCTACTAATAACTGGCTTCAGAGAGGACTTTGTACCACTGGCGACATGTGGACTTGACCGTTGGGCCAACTTCCCACCCAGCGTCCACTTCTTCAGCCCAGAGAACGCCAATCTGGCTGTAATGACACCACAGGAGACTGTTCTTGACCCTGCTTATTTGGGTTCAACAATCCCGTTCTTGTCCTTCAAGTGCCTGAAATGGCTACAGGTAGACGAGTGCCATCCCCTTCCCAGGGACAGAGATAGGCTGACCAGCCCGTAATTCTCCCACTTGTCATTCCTGCCATTTTTGAAGATGGGTTTGTTGTCTGCTGAGATGAATGTCACCGGGCCAGTGGGGTTTGTTCCTAGAGCCACACACAGAAATGTCAAGGCAGCCACATCTGGCCTTGTGAACTCCTTAAGCAGCCAGGGATGCTCAGGGGCAAAGTCTTCCCCTTCTGCTAACAGAGGCAGGAGTGACAGTGTCTCTCCAATCTCTGGTTCCCACTACCAAAGGATGGGTGGCAGCTCAGCCCTGTGGTGTGCCTTGTTAGTCTAGAGTCATCTGAAATGTCCCACTTCATGAGGAACGGGCATGGGGACATTGGTTTGAGGAAGCACATTGCAGTGCTGCATTTACATGGTTTCCCATGGGCTGTTGCTCACAACATGAAGTGACCTTGAGATATTGTCTGTCCCTCAGGCCTTCACGGAACACCGAGGAACAGCTGCCTTTTAATTTGTTTCAACACACGTAGAGCACAGCTCCTCATTTACACAGCCGCTCAGTCAAGAAGTCACTGCATCCTTGAGCTCCTGGTTCCTCATGCGGTAGATGAGGGGGTTCAATGTTGGAGGCACCAATGAGTAGAGAACTGTCATCCCCAGGTCCAGGGTTGGGACGGAGAACGAGGGGGGCTTCAGATTGGCAAACATGGCAGTGATCAAAACCAGGGAGGCTGCGGCCAAGTGAGGGAGGCACGTGGAAAAGGCTTTGTGCCGTCCCTGCTCAGAGGGGATGCTCAGCACGGCCCTCAAGATCTGCACATAGGACACCACGGTGAACACAAAACAGCCAAAGAACAAAAAGTCGCTAATCACAGGAGGCCAGACTTCCCTGAGGTGGGTGTCTGAGCAGGAGAGCTGGAGGATGTGGGGGATTTCACAGAAGAACTGGCCCAGGGCATTGCCCTTGCAAAAGGCAGTGAAAATGTACTGACCATGTGCAGCAGAGCAGTGAGAAACCCAGTGGCCCAGGCAGCTGCCGCCGTGTGGACACAAGGTCTGCTGCCCAGGAGGGTCCCGTAGTGCAGGGGTTTGCAGATGGCAACGTGGCGGTCATAGGACAGGACAGTGAGGAGAAAATACTCTGAAGCTGAAGCTAAAGCTGAAGCTGAAGCTAAAAAGAAAACAGAAAGACTTGAGAAGCACACCCTGTGTAGGTGTCCCACAGGGAATTGACCACGGATTTGGGAAGAATGGTGGAGATGCAGCCCAGGTCGAGGAAGGAGAAGCTGAGCAGGAAGAAGTACATGGGGGTGTGGAGGTGCTGGTCACAGGCTATGGTGGTGATGATGAGGCCGTTGCCCAGGAGGGCAGCCAGGTAGATGCCCAGGAAGAGCCAGAAGTGCAAGAGCTGCAGCTCCTGTGTGTCTGTGAACACCAGGAGGAGGAACTGGGTAATGGAGCTGCTGTTGGACATGTATATGGGCATTTACACTCTAAGGCTTGATAGCCCATGCACAAGCACATACCTAAGTGGTTCAGATGAAGGATAGTCTTGCACAAGTCACCCTTTGTGTCTCCCGGTGCCATGGACACAGGGTTGGTCTCTCCAGAGAGTGGCAGAGGATGCACTGGATCCCCTTCTCAGGACAGACCCCTTGCCAGAAAGACACAGGCACGGGGGTAACTCTGGGTAACTCATTCAGATGAAAAACATCTGAACAGCACCGCAGCCATTGGTCCCAGCCAGCGCGGGTTCGTGAGGGGATCTGGGGGTTCTGGTCGACAGCAAGTTGAACATGAGCCACCATTGCCCCTGGCAGCCAGGACATACTCTGATTCCGTCATTCTACCAGGGTGCAGGATCGGGCCCAGGGCAGGCAGCACTTCACTCGAGGCTCCCGGTGATGCAGCTCCTGGGAGAGCTCAAGAAACGGCGGCAGTTGCCCATAAGTGCTATTTTTGGTCTCTCCCCATCGCTCTCTGGCCGGCTCGCTGCCCCCATTCTGTAATTCCCCCCGTCTCCGTCTTTAGCCCATTGTGCTGGTTTAACTGCAATCGAGTTACTTTTCTTCAGACACTTAGAAACTCTTTTGGTTTAGTTTGGTTTTGGTTTGGTTGTCATAGCCAGCACAGCCATTGTTTGGGATCCCATGACAGAATTAATGTTTTTCTTCACGTAACTTCCCAGTGGTCTTGAGGTTATTTCTTTAACTGTATTTATCTCAATCCACAAGATCGTCCCTTCCCTTTTGATTCTCTCCCCTATTTGGAGGTGGGGAGTGAGAGAGCGGCTACCGTGGATGTGATTGCTAGCTTGAGTTAAATTCATTTATTAATAAACTCATTTATTAATACATTTAACAAATAATTTACGAAGGGCAAACCCTGGCCAATAGATGAAGGGGATTATAGCGGTGCATACATGGAAGTACAGAACGAGAAGGGGTAGTTACTGAGGATGCACTGGATAGCGTGGCACCTGAGCATGGCACAAATGGCATGAAATGGCAGGAGAACCCCAACAGCATCCCGGGACGCCCACTCACCAGCCCCGTCTCTCAGGAGCCCCTCGGAATCCTCCAGCAACCCCCAGGAAACGCTCTTGCCGTCAGCGAGCTGCCCCGAGCCCCTGCCCATCCTACACGCTGCTGGAGCTGCCAGGAACACAGAGTTCCAACCCTCCCCAGCCCTGGAATGCCAGTGCCGAGGGGAGGGCAGAATAACAAGGGGCAAAACACTTCAAAATTCCACACGGACACTAATTAACCCGACACAAATGAACCTCTGACACAGATGAGCCAGATCAAGAACAGGAACGTTCATGGGCTGAGGAATCGGGTTTGCAAATCTTCTACACCAATCTGAAGAGACACAGCATTTTTTATTTTTTGCCTTTGTTTCTGCTCTGGTGTCAGCTGAGGCTTTCTGGTTTTGCCATCTTCCCATGAACCTGCACTCGATAAATGCAGGTATATTTCGGGTATCCCCAGTTGCTCTTGACAAGAAATTTGACGTATGAAAAGGCTCTGGGAAGTGCCTGTGAAGAAAAGAGGCAAAAGGAAACGGAGGCGTCAAGAGCCAGAGTGCAGTCAATGGATCTGCCCCTGCCAGCCCGGCTCCTGCGCAGAAACCAGCTCCCAAAAGTGCTGCGGGCCCCTGTGCCCAGCGAGAAAGCGTTCACGCTCTTCCTGCTGCGGACGTGCGGGCAAACCTGCTTTGCTCCCTGGCATCTCTCCCCCGCATGTGGACCGTACCTTCAGCGGGAACGTCTGGATGGGCTCTTTCACCACGTTGTACATGAACGTCCCAAGCAGAGTTTCCTCTTCTCCGTCCGCATCCAGTCCCTCAGGGGCGAAGCACAAGGAGAGCAGCTCAGACTCATCCCAGCATCGCGGGGATGTACGCGCTGGATCAGCCCCGTCCCGTTCCCAGCCTCTCCTGGGAGCCCAGCGCTCGTCTGGTACTGGTTGGGCTGGAGCTCAGTCTCCACCTGGAGTTTTGGTGAAGAACCCTGAGGTGCCCTGGACAGACTAAGTCTTGAGAGGGAGGAAACCTCTTGAGCCCTTGAAGTATCATACCAGGGCACGGCCGGGCTCAGGAGAGAGCGGGACACAAACCTCTGGGCATACACAAAGTCACTGTTACGGCTTTGCCCCAGGGCAGAAGCGCCCAGCAGACACTTACAAAGACGGCGACGTCTCTGGGGGCGCTAATGACGGACCCAGAGGGAGAGGCTTCCTTGGAGATGTGCTGCACGGTGACGGCGCTCAGGTGGACTCGTGCTGGCAACCGGATGACCACCTGGCCCTGGCACCCTTGGAAAGGCCAGCAGTTCCCTGGGGAAACATCCGGCTGCACCCAGAACAGCAGAGAAATGAAGCGTGAGAGAGCACTGGGGCCAACACAACTGCTCCTGGAGCTTGCAGCGCAGGCACCGGGTGTCTGTGGGGTCTGCTGCAGCTGGGAAATGCCCCTGAGATAGACTCCAAGATCCCAGGAAGGAAGGAAACCAGCACTGAGGATTTCTGCTGCCCTACCTGCAGAACAGCCTCAGGAGGGTTGGCAGCACGAAACAGCTGGATAACGCTGCAGATCCAATTCCCTTGGCAGCTGTAGGTCTGGGAAGTTCTCCGCGTGTCGATGGCGGCACCTGGAAGGAAGGGGGGGCAGATGACTGCAAGCTGAGGACTCGGTGCTCAGACGCGACCCGTGAGGCCGCTGCCAGCTCCTCGTTTTTCAGTCCTGTCCTCATCACCAGTTTGGAGAGCAGCGCCGGGAGCACGGCTGGGCTGCTTGTGTCCGTACCAGCGCTCTGCAGGGCCCAGTCAGACATCTCCACGGAGACTTGCGAAGCCGCCTCGGACGCTGCCTGGTTGAGGAACAGCGCGGTCAGCAGTCCAAGCCCACCAACAACCCCAAGGAGGCTTTCTCGGGGCTTATGCCCAGCCAAACCTCCTTCCCCAAATGCACGCTCACCTTCCTTGCGCTCAGGACCTGCACCCTCAGCTGAGCCACCTCCTGCAGCAGATGCCGCATAGTTTGATTTTGTGCCACCAGCAAAGCCTGGTAATCGCTGAAGGACCAGGAAAGCAGATCTCGTCAGAGAGATGTCCATCCCCTCTGGGGAGCGTCGGAGCTCAGCACGGAGCACAGACACGGGTGCTCGCCTGGCTTTGCCAGCGCTTCCCTCCTCACCAGGCTGAGCAATGCAAAGGCCAGAGGGAAGGACGGGAGCCCTGGCTTTAGGAAAATGGGTGGAGGTAGCACGAGGTGTTGGCTGAGGCTTCTGCACAGACCCAGTTCCAGCTCAGGAAACATCTCTTACCTCCGGGTCTTCCCTTCGATCGCAGACCCACAGATCTGCTCCTGAAAGGGAACAATTCCCCGTTAGAGTCTCCACCACCAGAGCTGCCGGGGCTCCCCGGGGGAGGCTTCCCCAGGAGACACAGCACAAGCTGCTCTTTCTTTGGGTCGCCCTGCACGGAAGCAGAAGAGCCCGTGATTTCTCCAGACGCTGTCAGCAGCACTCCCTTGCAGGAACCACCCACCTCCATCCATCCCTTTGCCCGCATTGTCCACCCTGGCATTGAGGTTTTGCAATAAATGCCAAGAGCCACCAGGAGCAACAGGAGGATGACTTGGAAGCACCTCAAGTCCCTCAAGAACTGCATCCTCTGCCTGTCCATCACAAACCAGTTCTTTTTGGGGGCCATCTTGTGCCTGAAAAAGAGAGTCCAGGGGCTGTCAGGGAACCAAGTGCTGAGCGAACCCCTTCAACAGCTGGATTTGCATTCTTAGGCTGAAAAGCTGGAGGAACCTGATTTCTGTCCACACTGCTCAACACTACTGGCAGCTCTTCCCCAGAGGAAGAGCTGCAGGAGCACCTTCTGAAAGAGAAGGAAAATAATCCATAAAGAGCAAATGAAGACTCTTGTCAGCAGCCTTGTGGTGTGGACCTCGCCCTCTCTTTGGCTGAGAAACCAGGATTGTTCTCACATAGAATCACAGAATAGTTTGGCTTGGAAGGGACCTTCAAAGCACATCAAGTGCAACCTCGTGCCATGAGCAGGAACATCTTCACCCTGATCGGGTTGCTCAGGCCCCGTCCAGCCTGGCCTGGGGTGTCTCCAGGGATGGTTCATCCACCACCTCTCTGGGTACCTGGGCCAGGCTCTCACCACCCTCAGGGGCAACGATTTCTGCCTCATGTCTGGGCTGGGGAACACACCCTGTTCTCCCCTTTGTTTGCACTGGCCCTGGACATCCCCTTCCCCCCGTCCACAGCAGAAACCTGCACTACGTACATGGCAAAGACGGACACACTCAGCAGACGCGTCCACAGGGAGACCAGGGCACCTGTCCCATGGCAAGTGAGGCTGAAGACCATCCCTGGGCAAAAGAAAATAGAGACAAGTCAGGCCTGTTTCTTGAGGTCTCCTCTCCAGGAGTTCACCCCCTTTGTCTCTATTTCTCGTATATCTCCAACCCTGGCATGCCTGGGTGCGGAAGCAGAGGGCAGAGGTCTCACCCTGCTCTTTATCATTTTAAGGGCTGTGCAGAGAAATGCTACTTAGGTGTACAGTGCCACTTCCACATGTTGGCGAGTACGTGGCCGCAAAGCTGGGCGACCTGGGCTGCAGCTGCGTGCTCTTCCAAACCTTTGGCAAGTGCGTTTACAGTGTCACCTGCCGCTTTGCCCAGTCCCACCTCGGAGCCGGCTACCAGAACAGATGAAGATCTTATAAAGCTGCGGGCATGCGAGAAGAAGAAGGTGAGTTTGGTTGAGGGCTGCCGTCTCTTGTCAAGTGGCTGAGATTGTGCTTGGGAAGACAGGAGGGAGCTCTGGGCTGGGTGAGAGGCAGAGGACAGAGCTGCCTGGGGACCGTGTTACTGTTGTGAGGAGCGGGATGTGGGAAGGTGAGCTCTTGGGGTCGTGGTGGTGTCCTTGGAGGGGGAGAAGCAGGAGAAGCTGCGGCTCCTTGCACGTGGAGGAGCTGAGCTGTTGGTGAGGGTGGAAACGAGCTGCTGGAAGAGTCGAGGCTGGGGCTGGTTGGTTTGTACTGCACGATGCCCTCCTCTCCTCCTTGTCACCTCCCGCCTCTCCTCCTCGTCACCTCTGTCCTTGCACCCGTTAGCCAGTCTCGCATCCCTCGGTCTGTAACTGCTTTGAGTTTTCTCCAAGCCGAGAAGTGAAAACAGCTGGAGCGGTTCAGTTTCTGGTTCTTTCATCCAAACAATACATTCTCAGGGAATAGCTGAGGTTCCTGAACAAAACCAGAGATCTTCTGGTTTTCCCACTGAGTTATTCCCATGGCAAGTGATAAACTTGCTGACTGGAATATCTTCCTCCATCCCTCTTGTTTCCCAGCTGGAAATCCAAGGCAAGCTCTACTTGGCTCCACTCACCACAGATCATTCTCTCCTTTTGTCAAATGTTGCTGTTCCACATTTGGAGCAGGGCAGATCTGAAGAACCACGTCTCTGCTGTCTCTCCCAGTGTGGTAACCTCCCTTTCCGAAGGATCTGCAAGCGCTTTGGGGCGGATGTCACCTGCGGAGAGATGGCTGTGTGCACCAACCTGCTCCAGGGCCAGTCCTCCGAGTGGGCTCTCCTCAAATGCCATCACACCGAAGATATTTTTGGGGTGCAGGTGAGTGCTGTCACCTTGATAACCTAAAAAAATGATAACTCGCTTCTGAAGAGAAAAGCTGCTTCTTGAACTCAGGCAACCTGTCCCCGCCTACGTAGCTGGAAGGGGCGTTTCCAGACACAATGACCAAATGTGCAGAGCTCCTGATCCAGACAATTGAAGTAGACTTTGTAGACATCAACGTGGGGTGTCCCATTGACCTGGTCTACAAGAAGGTAAGATGTTCTCTAGCACGGTTTGTGAGTCCTGTTGCTCCAAGTCTTGAGATGCTCCAAAAGTCTTGAGATGCTCCAAGTCTCAGCTGCATCCCCTGAGCAGAGAGCTGCTGTGGAGCAGCTCCAAGCAGCATCTTCACTATGCGAGGAGGCAGAAAATCTTGACTCTCCCGCTTTTTGTCCCCCAGGGAGGAGGCTGCGCCCTGATGACTCGGACCAACAAGTTTGAACAGATCGTCCGAGGGATGAACTCGGTGAATCGGCGCATCTGCCGGCAGCGGGGGATGAGCTGATGGAGCCGACTCCTGCCTCACCCTCCATTTCTGCAGGTGCCGGACGTCCCGCTGACTGTGAAAATATGGACGGGGGTGCAAGAGAAGATGAACGTGGCTCACAAAATAATCCCCAAGATCCGTGAGTGGGGAGCCTCCATGGTCACGGTACAGGGATCATTGGCCGTTGTCCAGGGAACTCTGCGCAACACGGGGGTGACTTTACCACTCCCCGCAGCCCAGCGGCTCTTTTAAACACCTTTGCCAAGCTGCGTACGAGGTTTTAGTGTTTTCTGCTCATGACTGTGAAAAATTCAGGTGCGGGGAGTGTTTTCGTGGGTGCTTCTGAGCTTTGCGTGCATGACAAAGGGAGATGGTCCCTGCGGTGCTCTGGGAGGGAGCTTTCAGCCCAATAAACCTCATTCCAGAGGGATCCTTGACCCCTGCCCGTGTCATTTCCTTTGCTGAAGCCCGTTATTCCCAGTCTGCTCTGCCTCCTCCGGGCATTTTTTGGGGTCTCACTGCAGGTTTCTTCGCCAGCTCCACGGCCGGTCCCGGGAGCAGCGCTACACGAGGGGCATGAACTGGGACTACATAGCAGAGTGTGCCAGAAGAGCCAGCCCCATGCCTCTCTTGGGTAGGTGTTTCGTTTTGTCACGTGGAGTGGAAGTGCTGCGTGTTGAATTCAGGAGGATTAGCCTGAAGGAGGTGGAGTGTCAGCAACATCCCTGGGGGGCTCAGAACATGAGCTGCGGGGCCTCTTTGGCCAATCTGGCTCTTGGACCCCGTGTCCTTTGTGAATTTTCTCCCATGCCTGGATTCGCTCAGCTTGACTTGCCCTCTGAATCGCTCTGACCTCTGGCTTCTCCCTTCTGGACAGGAAACGGTGATATTTTGTCTTATGAAGATTCTAATCGAGCCCTGCAGATGGGTGTTTCGGGAATCATGATCGCAAGGCAAGTGCTTGTGTTCCCCCCTGGCTTCTGAGCTCCATTGGTGCAAGAGTAAAATGGGAATTAAATACCTGAACAGACCTGAAACACCAGAAGTTTCTTCTTGGCGAAACTACTCTTTGAAAGTTGGTAAAATCACTTTGCATCTGTGGGAACGTCCAGCAACGTCCTGTTGAAATTGAGATAAAAATTCAAGCGGCACTGGCTGGCAGGTGAGTGCTGGAAAGCCTCTTAGATTAGTTGGCATGTTCAGAAGCATCAGTGAGGGGAATAACAATGCACTTCTTTGCTGCAGAGGGGCACTCATCAAACCGTGGCTTTTCACTGAAATTAAGGAGCAGCGCCACTGGGATATCTCTTCCAGTGAGAGATTTGGGATCCTCAGGGACTTCACCAGCTATGGCCTCGAGCATTGGGGCTCGGACACGCAGGGGGTGGAGAAGACGAGGAAGTTCCTGCTGGAATGGCTCTCGTTCCTCTGCAGGTAACTGCTGGCCAGGGATGCTCAGCACAGCGAACCCGCATTGTCCGAGCCACCGCACCCACCGCTGTTGCGTTTCACTGCAGGTACATCCCAGTCGGCTTATTAGAACACCTACCTCAGAAAATTAACGAGTGACCGCCTTACTACATGGGGAGAGACTATCTGGAGACGCTGATGGCAAACCAGAACGTGGATGATTGGATTAAAATAAGGTAGGAAAGCGTTGAATTTCAGTAAAATCGGTGGGAAGGGACAAGGCAGAGCACAAAGTCACCTATGGAAAGTTTTAGCTGAACCAGCATCCAGGAAATATGTTAAACCACCTGAACTCTAAAGAAAAGTACTGTGCACTGAAAATACAGTGTGAAATAGTTCAAGTCTTAAGCGAGGGCAAATGTGATCGCGCTAGCGCTGACTGCCATTATTTTGGGACCTGACCTTAATGCGGTTTGGCAGGAGCAGGGTTCTGGCTCCGCACACACACAGCGAGAGGTTGGGAGCAGCTTTTCGGAGGCTCGTGTTGGTTTTTGGCACGTCCCGGCCTGCAGTGATGCCACGTTCAGGTCACCAAACCCGGCACCGACCCTGGGGGCTCCGCGGCGAGAAGGACGTTGCCCTTACCTGGTGGTCTCGTCCCTCCGGGGCTGTGGTTTGGGGCTGAAGCTCAGCACTGTGGGTGCTTTTGTGCAGCAGCCTTCATTTTCAGGGAGATTAAAGTCTTGATTTGAGACAGCTGAGTGTAGTCACCATCGCTATAGAGCCACGGGGCCATAAAACAACTGTGTATGGTGCACTGAACACAAACCTCTCATTTTTTTGTTTTATTCTTCTCTTTCTTCCAGAGAGATGCTTCTGGGCCCTGTACCTACCAGCTTTACCTTCCTGCCCAAACACAAGGCCAATTCCTACAGATAGGGCTGAGGAGCCCTTTCCCGCGTCTGCGAGTCGAGCGGAGGCGTCGAGGGGCGGGTTGGCTCCAAAATGAAATAAAGGTTGATGTTTTTAGAAGCCCGGTTGTCTTCACGCCCCCAACGAGAGTCCTTGCCACGAGTCCCGCAGCAGATGGGCTCAGCCAGCCTCGCGGCCAGCGGTGCCTCGCTAGTAGAGAACAGTGCGATTAATTAACAGCATATGGGCCATTGCAGAGCTCTGGCCTCTGTTTCGCAGCAGGAGTTGTCCTGGCTCACATAGCAGAAGCAAAAGCCCTCTTGTTCCTCCCAGGATGTCCTTGGTGGTGCCAAATGATGCATGTACGATGTACTGACCCGATCCCCGGGGTCCTGCAGAGCACAAATAGTCCCAGCACCTAGGCAGATGTGCAGCATCCATCCCGTTTTTTGGGGAGCACACAGTGGTGGGTTCCGTCTCCTCCCAAGTGCCACCCGCCTGGGAAAGCTCAGCGTGCAGCAGCAGCCCATCCCTGCAGCCTGGGCACCTCCCCAGGCCCCACCAGCAGGTACGGCACCCCTGGCACCCTGTCTGCTCGGACACCCCGGCACCTTCGGCCCCTTTGCCATCTCCAGCCCCGGGCACTCCCAGCACCCACCACCCCTGTCCCCCGCACAGGGGTTCAGCCAGTGCGGCCAAGCGGCCCTGCCCTGCGTCATATGTGCCCAGAAAATCCCGTTTTCTGAGCATTTTCCCAGTGCCCGGGGCCATCTCTCCCGTTTCCCCTCCCAGAACTGAGTCTCCTCCCACTTTGCAGCCCCGTTCCCTGCACAGAGGCTCACCCCATGGGGATGTCCCGGCCACTAGCAGACCCAGGGGACATTGGTGATGGGGACCATCCCATGACAACTCCCTCTCCCCCTCACAGGGCTGCTGAGGGCACCATGTGGGTGCTGCTTTGACCCCAGGGTGTTCCGCATTCAATGGACCGTGCCCTATAAGCACTAGGGCACAGCGGTGGCCGCAGCCACTCTACTACTGCCACCTCTCATCCCATCTGGCTGCCAGAGCCTGGAGGAAAAATTCACACGTCCGACCATCTCCAACAAGGCCACCGCTGCAGGGACAACCCCGGGCCGCCATGTCCGCCCCAGCTGCTCAGCTACCCCCAACAACAAAGCCGCTGGGGACCCCACAAGCCACCTTGCGGTCCCCAAGAAGATCGTTTGAGAACATGCCCTGAGCAAGAAAGAACTCAGTAGTGTCCCCAAGCCTGAAGAGCAGGGGCACAAACAGAGGCACAAACAGGGGCACAGCCCTGAGCCCCCAAGCAGGCACAGAACAGCGATGGAGCTGCCGCTGTCCCAGGCTGCCCCGGCAGAGAAGCAGGGCTGCAAACGGAGGCACCAACGGGGGCACAGCCCCGAGTCTGAGCCCCCCAGCAAGCGCAGGGCAGGGGTGGGAGGGGCGGGATTAGACGAAGAGCAGGGGATGGGGTTCTGGGCAGGGTGGGGGTTGGAGGGGTTTGGGAGGATGCGATGCTGCATTGAGCGGGGGCTGGAGGGATTTGTGAGGATGGGATGCTGCATTAGGGAGAGGGGCTGGAGGGGTTTGGGAGGACGGGATGCTGCATTAGGGAGGGGGCTGGAGGGGTTTGGGAGGATGGGATGCTGCATCAGGGAGGAGGGGGGCTGGAGTGGCTTTCATGGGACCTTTTTTCTTTTTCGCTTTCCATTAAATGCTGTTTTTCCAGAACTGCTCTTTGCCTGTGTGGGGTGGGGTGAAGGGGCACTGAAAACCACAGACCCGGCTCCACCTCCCTGCTTCAGCAAAATAACCCCAAATCACCCCCAGAATGGCGAGGGAGGCACTGCAGGGCAGGGACCCTCCTGCCCTCGTCTGGCTGCACCTTGGGCAGCTGTTTTTCCCCTCCCTGGTCCTGCAACCAACCAAACAATCACTACACTAGCCAGAAATTGCCTGGAAATCTCATCTCCCTTTATTGCTCATTTCCCACCCCAGCTCCACAACCTGGGGCCCATGGAGCACCCGACGACCCCAGCTCCGCGGGTCCGGCCAGCAGCAGGTGCATTGAGCCCCCATTCCGGACGCTGGTGACGGTGCAGCCCCCGCTGCTGCTCAGCACCCCGAGCTTAATCCTGGCCCAAAACTCGGGTCCCTGGAGCAGCTGCAGCACCCACCACAGCTCTGGGCGGGGGGGGGGGCACAGAGAAAAGGAGAAAAAAAAGAATCCCCAAACCCAAATGTAGAGAAGCCTCAGTGCTGCAGGACGAGCTCTCCCCTCCCGATGCTGCTGGAGAAGCCGCTGGCGCCATTGTGGCTGTGGGGCAGGTGCAGGACCCCCTTGCAGAGCCCGAGGAGCTCGGACACCCCGGTTGTTGCTGGGGGGATCCCGGGGCGGGGTTTGGGATCCCGAGAGGAGCTGCTGGCCCAGGGGGCCCAGGCGGGCGCCCCGCTATCCCAGGCACCGCGGGGGCTCTCGGGGCTGGAGCAGCTGCCGGTGCCCACGTTGGCGTCGAAGGGAGGGAAGAGGTCACTGGAGAGGAGCGATCCGGTGAAGGTGTCGCTCCAGTCGCTGGGATTGAAATCGCTGCTGGGCCAGGTGGGTTCCGAGGGCTCCTTGTTCAGGAGGAGCGATGGCAACACTGAGGCACCGTTCAGCTCCTGAGCGCTGAGCAGGGAGCCCCTGAGGCTGTAGGGGAACATCGCGGCTGTCGCCTGCGCTTTCAAACCCAGATGATCCACCAGCTCCTCCACCGCCTCCAGTTTCTTCTTGGAGCCCTTCCCGCTGAGCTGGACCACCCTGATGCTCTGGCCACCCGGGTGTCCGAGCTCCTCCAGGGCTCTGCGGGCGCTCTCCAGGCTCTCGTACTCCACCAGCGCGCAGCAGCGGCTCAGCAGCTCGGGGAAGCGCGACGCGTATTTGCGCACAGCCGAGGGCAGCTTGCGGCCCGGGCGCAGGATGCAGATGGAGGCGATGGCACCGAAGGGGCTGAACATCCTCGTGATGGTCTCCAGGAAGTTCTTCTGCAGCGGCAACAGCGCGTCCTGCTTGTGGGGCAGCAGCTCCCAGGCCAGCAGCAGTTTGCTGGGGGGCATGCTGAGCAGGGACTCGGGGATGGGGACACGCCGCCGCACTTTGGTGCCCTCCTCGTTCACTTCCAGCACCTCCGAGAACCGCAGGGCGTAGAGTGTGAGCCGCCAGTCGCGCGTCAGGTATTTCACCTGTGGAAGAGACGGGGGTCACCACGTCCCCATGAGCATCTCAGGCAGGGACCACCCTAAGCCTGCCGTCCGGGCAGGCTGCGACCCCATCAACCTGAAACCACAGCAAAGCAACGTCCCCATGCCACATGAGCATCTTTGGGGTTTGCAGGAGAACGTTCCCAATGGGCTCTGGAAATGGTAACCTGGACCTCCCCATACACCCCAGCAGAAGCAGACAGAGAACAGCCAGACACACGGACACCCTCCACATGAAGACCACTTCCCAGCCCCGCTGGCCAGCACCAGGGGCCACCTACCTTCTTGAAGGACGTCAGCAGTTTGATGCTGACGAAGCCCATCTTGTTCTTCTGGATGTCTTTCAGCAGGAAGGCATCCTTGGCCAGGTTCTCATTGGAAAGGTAGAACTCCACCTGGGACAAGATCCTCCAGACCAGCTGTGGGTCAGGGATGGAGCAGCTGCGGTCCAACAGATCAGCCCCCAAGGCATCACTCATGTTGCAGAAGCTCCTGGCAGAGCAGCAGGGACACAGGTGTGCGCTGGTGGCCTTTGGGATGTCAGCACTGCCCAGTCTCTGCCATGAGGGCAGTAGGGACACCAGGGACCCCAGCCCTGCCCTGAACACAGGGGAACAGCAGCCTGCGCCCTGCGAGGCTCCCGGTGCTGAGATCGTGAATCTAAACCCATCCCAGAGAAGAGACACGTTCCCTTGGGGACAAACACGAGGTGAGACCCCGTGCACATCCCAACAGCCACGTACCCGCTGAAGCCCTTGCCGAATCCCTCACGGCTGAGCAGGGCGAGCGAGCGGCTCCGGGACGCACAGACGTTCAGTGCCGGGACAGAGTTTCTTTGCGCTATCAGAGCCCACTCCAGAGCTACGTGACAACATCGTCCTTCATCTGGGACGGCAAACAGGAGGAGGACAGGGCTGGGACACCTCCTGACTGCAGAGCCCCCGAGCCCAGCCCAGCCATGGGGGAGCAGAGGCAGCTCATTGCTGTGTCCTTACCTGCTTGGCAGTGCTGGGAAGGGTAGAAAATCCTGATACTACATCCTAGAGACCCACAAATAGCAAAACCCAACCCTCCCCACCTCCAAAGTGAGGTTCCTGAAAGACAAAGTGAAAAAGAAGGACAAAAACAAAGAAAGAAAGAAAAAGCCCTCAAGACAAGCAGGCTGCTGGTTTATAAGGGGAGCTGCCCACTAAGAGCCCAGGTGGGTGCTTATGGACCCACCAGGCTCCAGGTGAGACCTGTCAGGGGTTAAACAGCCCCAGCTGAGCCCGGAAGCAGCTGGGCTGGCCTGCGGTGACCCCAGAGCAGGTGGAGGGGCAGAGACAGCGCTACCGGCAAGCGGCATGGCCGTGGTACCGGCACGGCCATGAACTGCTGCTGTGAAACGGAAAATCATAGAATGATTTGGGTTGAGACCTTCCCAGCTCCCCAGTGCCCCCCCTGCCATGAGCAGGGACATCTTCACCAGCTCAGCTTGCTCAGAGCCCCGTCCAGCCTGGCCTGGGATGTCTCCAGGGATGGTTCACCCACCACCTCTTGCTCAGGGTCAGGAGGTGCTGCTGAGCCCCTCAGGGGGAAATAACCCCCTTGTTTGGGCCCTGAGACTTGGGATCTGAAGGAAGAGGCTCAGGCTGGTCCAGCCACCCCTGCACGACTGGCACAATGCAGAGGGAGAGCGAAAAAGGATGCAGAGGGAGAGGCTGAGGCTACACCTTCCCCGTCCCGAGGGCTCCCAGCAGGAAGGAGCCGTCGCTGGTCACGTCCCTGTGTCCTGCTCCCATCCTCCACAATCAGTCTGGAAGCATCATTACAAGATGCTTCTTGCAGCCCCATCTCCCACTCCGTGGATTCTGGTCTCACCCCCCAAAACAGCCGCCGTTTTGCAGTGAATCCACCTCCCTGCACACACTGGATCCCTGGCCAAAACCTCTTCAATCAGACCAGACCCTGCACCTCCCCACAGTGCTGCAGCGTCTGCCTGACACCTTTTAGTGATTAAAGAAGAAATGGGACCACAACAATCCTTGTACAGGCCAGAGCATTTGATAGATGTTTATTGCTATTCAGGTTTAGTCGGGAATTGGGTGCATTGGATTGGGGGTGAATCCAGGTCAATGGAGGAGTTTGCTTTAGTCGATGAGGACTGGGTTAGGGAGCAATTAAATAGTCTGCACATCCATAAATCCATGGTTCCAGATGGGATGCACCCGCGGGTGCTGAGGGAGCTGGCTGAAGTCATTGCTGGACCGCTCTCCATCATCTTTGCCAAGTCTTGGGAAACGGGAGAGGTGCCCGAGGATTGGAGGAAAGCAAATGTCACTCCAGTCTTCAAAAAGGGCAAGAAGGAGGACCCGGGTAACTATAGACCGGTCAGCCTCACCTCTGTCCCTGGGAAAGTAATGGAACAGCTTATCCTTGGTGCCATCTCAAGGCATATCAGGGATAAGAGGGCTATTAGGGGCAGTCAGCATGGCTTTACCAAGGGTAAGTCATGCTTGCCCAACCTCATAGCCTTTTATGAGAATGTAACAAGGTGGATGGATGATGGCAGAGCGGTGGATGTGGTCTACCTTGACTTCAGGAAAGCCTTGGACACAGTCTCCCACAGCATGCTCACAGCTAAGTTGAGGAGGCGTGGTCTAGACAATAGAGTAGTGAGGTGGGTGACAAACTGTCTTAAGGAGAGAAGGCAGAGAGTGGTAGTCAATGGTGCAGAGTCTAGTTGGAGGCCAGTATCTAGTGGAGTGCCTCAGGGGTCAGTACTGGGGCCAATATTATTCAATATATTCATTAATGATTTAGACGAGGGAATAGAGTGCACTATCAGCAGGTTTGCTGATGACACCAAGCTGGGAGGAGTGGCTGACACGCCAGAGTGCTGTGCTGCCATCCAGAGACCTGGACAGGCTGGAGACTTGGGCGGGGAAAAACCTGATGAAATTTAACAAGGGCAAGTGTAGAGTCCTGCATCTGGGCAGGAACAACCCCAGGTTCCAGTATAGGTTGGGAGATTACATATTAGAGAGCAGTGTAGGGGAAAGGGACCTGGGGGTCCTGGTGGACAGCAGGATGACCATGAGCCAGCACTGGGCCCTTGTGGCCAGGAAGGCTAATGGCATCCTGGGGTGTATTAGAAGGGGGGTGGTCAGTAGATCAAGAGATGTTCTCCTTCCCCTCTACTCCACCCTGGTGAGACCCCATCTGGAATATTGTGTCCAGTTCTGGGCCCCTCAGTTCCAGAAGGACAGGGAACTGCTGGAGAGGGTCCAGCATAGGGCAACAAAGATGATTAAGGGAGTGGAGCACCTCCCTTATGAAGAAAGGCTGAGGGAGCTGGGTCTCTTTAGTTTGGAGAAGAGGAGACTGAGGGGGGACCTTATTAATGTTTATAAATATATAAAGGGTGAGTGCCACGAGGATGGAGCCAGGCTCTTCTCGGTGGCAAACAATGATAGCACAGGGGGTAATGGGATCAAGCTGGAACACAAGAGGTTGCACTTAAATTTGAGAAGAAACTTCTTCTCAGTGAGGGTGGTGGAGCACTGGAACAGGCTGCCCAGGGAGGTTGTGGAGTCTCCGTCTCTGCAGACATTCAAAACCCACCTGGACATGTTCCTGTGCGACCTCACCTAGGCATTCTGGCTCCAGCAGGGGGATTGAACTAGATGATCTTTTGAGGTCCCTTCCAATCCCAAACATACTGTGATACTGTGGTGCTGTGATAATTTGATGCTGTATTGGGATACTGTCTCTGGGATGCTGCACCTAGGATGCTGTATCTGGGATGCTGTATCTTGGATGCTGTATCTGGGATGCTGTATATTGGATGCTCTATCTAGGGTGCTGTGTCTGGGATGCTGTATCTTCGATACTGTATCTAGGATGCTGTATCTGGGATGCTGTATCTTGGATGCTGTATCTAGGATGCCGTATCTAGGGTGCTGTATCTAGGATGATGTATCTAGGATGCTGTATCGGGGATGCTGTAACTAGGATGCTGTATCTGGGATGCTGTATCAAGGATGCTGTTTCTAGTATGATGTATCTGGGATGTTGTATCTAGGATACTGTATCTGGGATACTGTATCTGGGATGCTGTATCTAGGATGCTGTATCTGGGATACGGTATATCGGAAACTGTATCTGGGATACTGTATCTGGGATTCTGTATCTAGGATGCTGTATCTGGGATACGGTATCTGGGATACTGTACCTGGGATACTGCATCTGGGATGCTGTATCTGGGATGCTGTATCTGGGATGGTATATCTAGGATACTCTATCTAGGATGCTGTATCTAGGATGCTGTATCTGGGATGCTGTATCTTGGGTGCTGTATATGGGCTGCTGTGCCTGGGATGCTGTATCTTGGATACTGTATTTAGGATGCGGTGTCTGGGATGCTCTATCTGGGATGCTCTATCTGGGATACAGTATCTGGGATGCTGTATCTTGGATGATGTATCTAGGATGCTGAATCTGGGATGCTGTATCCCGGATGCTGTATCTGGATGCTCTATCTAGGATGCTGTAGCTGGGATACTGTATCTAGGATGCTGTATCTGGGATGCTGTATCTAGGATGATGTATCTGGGATGCTGTATCTAGGATGCTGTATCTGGGATGCTGTATCTTGGATACTGTATCTAGGATGACATATCTGGGATGTTGTATCTAGGATGCTGCATCTAGGATTCTGTATCTTGGGTGATGTATCTGGGATACTGTATCTACGATGCTGTATCAAAGATGCTTTATGTAGAATACTGAATCCAGGATGCCTTATTTGGGATGCTGTATCTGGGATACTGTACCTGGGATGCTGTATCTGAAATGATGTATCTGGGATGCTGTATCTGGGATACTGTACTGTTAGAGAATGGCCAAGAGAGAAAGGGCATGAGACCCTCTCTACGGAGAGGATCTCTTCTAGTTAGCCTGAGTAGGCCTCAGTTAGCATGAGCTGAGCAAGGGTAAGTGAGAAGGTATTGCCTGAGAAAGGCCTGGACAAACAAGTCTCAGGAGGCAGCTCCTGAGAAAGGCCTGGATAAACAAGTCTCAGGAGGCAGCTCCAAGATAACAAGGGAATTCACATACCAGGGGGGCCACAGAAGGGGATGGACTCATTACGTATGTTGGGATGGGCTCATTACGTATGCTATCAAATCGGTGTTTGACGAGTAGGCATAATTAATAGAACCACTATAAAGGTCTGTGCTCTGTATCAATAAATTGAAGCATGTTTATCATCCGCATCGGATGGCCGCATTTCTTCCTCCATCGCTGTCGGCCCGAACCCATGTCGGGGGTCTTGACCCCCGACATTTGGCGCCCGAACCGGGACCTGAAGGCCGAACACGGACTTGAAGGCCTAACAGGGACCCGAAGGACTAACGAGGACTTACAAGGATTAATGGGGAATCACAAGAACTAACAAGGACCACGGAAAGTACCACGGGGCCGAAGCGACGGAACCGACAGGGCGCCGGATCAGCGACCAGCGGGCAAGAGCGACTGAACACTGTGCTGCGGTGTGTCGTCTCCGACGCCTGAACCGATTAAAGTTCGCCACTGAAGGGCTACTAAAGGGCAGAGCAATAAAGGGCAGAGCAATAAGGATATCGCTGAAAAACATAAGTGGATACATAAGAGGACACATAAGAGGACCGGCCGGAAACATAAGAGGTACCGTGCCAATTTCATTATGGATAAGGGGAGGCATGGATTTAAAAGTAGCCTTAAATCTTTTACGGAGCTTTTTAGAAAAGCGGGGAGTTGATAATAGTTGCGTTAAACAGCTAGCTGGTCTAGTAGCAACAGGGAGGACTAAAGGGTGTTTTCAGGATCCTGATTTATTGTTTGATGAGGGAGAGTGGATCAGCGAAGAACCTCAAAGGACCTGTCAGGAGTTTTTCAAATAGAGACTTGGAAAAAAAATGGGAACTGTGTTGTGGAAGGCAGTAAGTCACCGTGAAAAATATATTCTCGGCCTTGTAACCACCTGGAAACTGATAATTACTACAGTGAAGCAATTAAAACCTGAAAAGACTGTTACGAGCATTAGTGACTCAAAACTTGAACTTTGGGACAATATAGAGCAGAAAAAATGGGATAGAGTCAGCAATGGAAATCATGGGACTGTCTTAAAAGACCTTAAGGCTGAACGACATGCTGCTGCCGGAATTTTTGCAGCGTTGCAGTCCAGGGCGGGGGGAGGAAAAATGCCGAGCGGGTGGCCTCCTGTACCGTCATCTAACAGCAAGTCCAGGGGATTGGAGTCAGACAACTTGCTCAAAGAATCTGTGACAGATGAGAATGCTAAAGTCATAAGCAAGTGTACTATCAGTCCTTTTACCAATTCTACCAGTCTGCTTTTACTGTCTTTCAACCCTCTAACTCCTACGAAAGAGCGGAAGGAGTCGCCGGATGAGAACTGGGCAAAAGAACTCTGTGAAATGCGACAGCTGCAATTTATTGACTATCTCCAAGAGGCCGTCAGTAAGCAGGTCGAAAACTTAGAAGCTGAGGCAGCACGAGTGCTGAGATTAGCAGCAAAGAATGCTAATGTTTGCTATCAACATGTTATTTGTGAGTTTTACAGCACATATTAAATGCTCCTGTGTATTGCCTCTCGGAAAATCAAGCAGCTTGTCAGGAATGTGAGTTAACTGTTTTCAAGCAGACCTGTGCGTTTCCCCCCGCTTCCCTCCCTCCCTCCCTCCCTCTTCTCAAGGTTTTTACTTGCAAGATGGGGTCAGGAATAATTGTTTTCAGTTGTGTTCCTAAAAAATCAGTATTGGGAGGTGTTTTAAAACTTGGGAAAGCACTCGGAATTTTAAGGAAGGAAGATCTTGTTAAATATTGAAATCAGTGTCGGCTGCTAAGTGTCCGGAGGATAGAATCTTGTTGCAATTAATGTTGTTTTTGAGGCCAGCAGAATAGGACAAAATGAATCCCTACAAGAGATCATTAAATCCTTTCAGACAGCTGAAAGGGAGTTAACTGATAACACACAGGTCACAGCAACCTTGTTAGAGTCTGTGAGGTTCTTTCCTTATTAACCTGTTTTCTTTGTGGGTATCTGTTTAAGTATGTTGCAATTTTGGTAGGTTTGTGCTATATGGTAAGGTAGGTTCGTAGTCTGTTAAATCATGAGAATCCGTTGACTCAAAATGCGCATTTTGTGATAATTCAGAAAATCATGAGTAATTCAGTTCCTTACTGCGTGAATGTGGTCGTAAAAATTTTTGCGTGTAGTAGCTGTTATTTTTCTCTCTAGCGTACTAGCCTTATTCCGATATCCAGACTTGCGCAACTCTGTGACAGGCTGTCTCTCATGTCGGTGCACTAAATTTGGCTTTTTCGTATGCACATCAAGTAAAGAATCCAGGTTTTGGAATAACAGCTGTAGCGCGCCAGATGAGACACTGAAAACAAAACAAAGCAAAAAAGAAGGCCTTGCTCAGTCCGGCGAGTGCCGATGGGGGTCCAGCGCACACTGACTTTTTTTGTCAGGGAGACCCAGAGGTACCTCCACCTGGCTGAGCAGTGAGCGGCTCAAGGGTGCAATGCAAAAATTGAGATGTTGTCTTGAATTAGTGTAAATTCCGCCTTGCTTCACCTTAGGATTGCATCCTTACACATTAGAGTAATTGCTTATACTGTTATCTAGTAATTTTGAGGCTGGAAAAGAATTTAAAGTGTTGAACTCCGCAAAAAAAAAAAAAAAAAAAAAAAAAAAGGAAAGGAAACTGTTATAATGGATGTGAACTTGGTATTGTATGAAGTTATGAAGTTGTGTTTAAAGGTTGCTGGAATATGAACTGATTTGGATCTAGGACAATAGAATAATGGATTGATGTTTATTATACTGTTTTTTGACATGTCTAATTGTAAAAGGTAAATGGAACTAAGGAATGTGTAACTGAGAGGTTTCCCAGAGCCTCCCACTTCGTACCAGCCATTATGCCAGCTGCGTGACCTTGGTTATCTCTAAACTGCAGCACGAAGAGAAAGAAAAACAAAAATGGAAAAACCTGGCTGCCTGCTTTTGAAGCAGTGAAAAAGGGGGGGTCCCCCCCCACTGTGGCGATGTAATACTGAATGGAGCAGTCCGAGGGTGCAGTTTGAGGTTATGGGAGAAAACGGAAGAAAGGCCGTTTTTTGAGACAAATGGAATGCCAAATTTGAAACAAAGTTTTAATACATGAATACTTATAGTTGCCAGAAAGTCCTATACCTCTCTTAGGTTAAGATTTGTTAAGTAAACTGTAAGCTCCAATAACGTTTTCTGAGAATTCTGTTTAGTTGCATGGCCTACAAGAAGCTGCTGGGATGGTGCAGATCTGCTTGCTGCAAGTGAGAAATCTCCAAGGAAATTTCAAATGCTATTAACAGCCAATGTTGCGGTAGAGCAAATTCTACACTGATGGATCTGAAACAGGACTTCGATCCGGTAAGGGAAAACAATATCCAATAAATATGACAGCCAAAATGGAGATAGGAACTTTGAGGAATGAATTTATGACAACTTTACAGGCTGACTGCATTTGATTGGACTTGCAGATTTGTCTATAGCTACAACATAGAAACAACCTGTGGCTATTGTGGGACAATATGATGAGATTGCTAGCACACTAATATACTCACTGTTATATGCCAATTGTCACTCTGATCAAGAAAATGCAGGAAATGAAATTAAGTCTTAATAGGCCATGATCCTTTTGTCATATATGTACCATTTGTGAAATGTAATTCTGATTTTCTTAGTTTGTCATCTATGTCTTTATAAATTGCACTAGCTGGTTTTCTTAACAGCACAGCTTTTGGCATGCATGTAAAACGTAAATTGCTGCAGAACCTGCAAGTCTTTAACATCACGTCATAGGCCATACTTGTATTTGGTCTGATCTTACATACTTGAAAAGTTTTTGTTGATGATTCTGGGAGGTGTGAAGATAACAATTGGCATCATTCTGTAAAAATTATTGAAGGCTCAACCCAATTAGCAGAACTTGGTACAGCTTTAAATTACTTAGAGCTTTTTAAGGAGGAACCTCTAAATTTGATTTATGATTCTGAGTACGTAGTCAAGGTCCAACGCACGTATCTGATTCTGCACTGTGCTTTTGTTTTAGTTTTGTTCCTTCTTAAAAGAAAAAGGGGGGTGAAGTAGGGAAAACATCACAAAACCAATTGTCAAAAGCATTGTATGTGATGAAATACTTTGCAAGTGTGACCCAAAACCATGCTAAATCAGAAAGAACCTACATTAGTTATGGTCAAATCACTAGTCAATGGAAAAGGCCACATCAATTGATAACCTGGGGGAGAGGTTGTGCTTGTGTCTTTACAGATCAAGGGCCGCAATGGTTGCTGGCACGAAACGTGAAACCTGTGTTCCAGCTGCTGTGTTTTGAATGCCTGCACAGACAAAGACTAACATGTGGAGTAGCTTAGCCAACATGACTGACCCGGACTCTATATGCCTAACTATGATGTCTCCGGTAAAACCGTTCCACACATGCTTGGTTGGCATCGCCCTTGATGACTACAGCAGCATCACACAACTGTTTCAAAATAGTGGTCAACGTAAAGGCATTGCAACAAACTGTAATAATACCAACATGGCACTTCGGATTAATTGTCTCCTGGAAATAGACATTGAACCACAGGAACTGGAACTGCTGGGATCTGTGCCCATGGATGCTTGTATCCAGCTGGTTTGTGAAAAGTGCCAGGACAATATGCTAAAGCATGGATGGATAGGACTGCAAAATATTAATGCTACCCTTGGTGATTATAGAAATGAAACTCGATGGTGTAATCCTTCGCAGAAGAATCCGAGGGATGTCATTGATAGTATGGGACAGACTGTATGGTGTATTCTTGATCTGTGAAGATAAAGCCTAACCAGGAATTCCTTCTAATGCTGTTGGAGGACTGTGTATTCTGGGACTATTAACTCTCTTAACACCCATGATAGTCGATCACAGAAAAGCGACACGGGAAAGACATTTTTTGCATGCATATAAGTCAAAATGTGATGATAATGTAGATTTTTGGAGGTCAGGGTTAAGGGGTTTAGGATCGCTTGTATCTGGTGTTGGCACAGCTAAAGCTTTGAATATTTTAGAAAATTAGGATGCTGGCTAGTTAAGCAAACTAACAGAACTTCAAGGGCTTTAAGTGGACTTTTGTTAGATGTAGATTCTGTAAGACATGCCACACGATAGAGTAGAGCTGCGACAGACTTTTGTTATTAGCTCAAGGACAGGGGTGTGAAGGATGTGATGGTCTCTGCTGTATGGACCTAAAAGATAAATAGATTTCAGTCCATAAGGAAATTCAACGACTTATGGACCACTCCCAAAAGATTCAAAAGGATGTGGGGTTTTTCAGCCTAGAAAGTTTGATGAACTGGCTGGGACTGGGAGGATGGGTCAAAGACCTTTTGCAAAGTCTGTTAGCTATTGTGATTATTGCAGTTATTGGGCTTTTGTGTTTAAGCTATGCTTTATCTTGTATTAAGAGAATATTTGAGCACACGTTGAGACAATCTCTGCTCGTCCGAAAAGAAAAAGGGGGGAATTGTTGGAGAATGGCCAAGAGAGAAAGGGCATGAGACCCTCTCTACGGAGAGGATCTCTTCTGGTTAGCATGAGTAGGCCTCAGTTAGCATGAGCTGAGCAAGGGTAAGTGAGAAGGTATTGCCTGAGAAAGGCCTGGACAAACAAGTCTCAGGAGGCAGCTCCTGAGAAAGGCCTGGATAAACAAGTCTCAGGAGGCAGCTCCAAGATAACAAGGGAATTCACATACCAGGGGGGCCACAGAAGGGGATGGACTCATTACGTATGTTGGGATGGCTCATTACGTATGCTATCAAATCGGTGTTTGACGAGTAGGCATAATTAATAGAACCACTATAAAGGTCTGTGCTCTGTATCAATAAAATGAAGCATGTTTATCATCCGCATCGGATGGCCGCATTTCTTCCTCCGTCGCCGTCAGCCCGAACCCATGTCGGGGGTCTTGACCCCCGACACTGTACCTCGGATGCTGTATCTTGGATGCTGCATCTAGGATGCTGTGTCTGGGATGCTGTATCTTGGAGACTGTATCTAGGATGCTGTATGTGGGATGCCGTATCTTGGATGCGGTATCTAGGATGCTGTATCTAGGATGCTGTATCTAGGATCCTGTATCTAGGGTGCTGTATCTAGGATGATGTATCTAGGACAGTATATCTGGGATGTTGTATCTAGGATCCTGTAACTAGGATGCTGTATCTGGGATGCTGTATCAAGGATGCTGTATCTGGGGTGCTATATCTGGGATACTGTATCTAGTATGCTGAATCTGGGATGCTGTATCTAGGATGCTGTATCTAGGATGATATATCTAGGGTGCTGTATCAGGGATGCTGTTTCTAGGATAGTATATCTGGGATGCTGTATCTAGGATCCTGTAACTAGGATGCTGTATCTGGGATGCTGTATCAAGGATGCTGTATCTGGGATGCTGTATCTGGGATGCTGTATCTAGAATGCTGTTCTAGGATGATGTATCTGAGATGCTGTATCTAGGATGCTGTATTTATTACGCTGAATCTGGGATGCTGCATCTAGGATGCTGTATCGACGATACTGTACCTGGGATGCCGTATCTGGGATGCCGTATCTAGCATGATGTATCTGGGATGCTGTATCAGGGATGCTGTATCTGGGATGTTGTATGTAGGATGCTGTATCTGGGATGCTGTATTTTGTATGCTTTATCTGGGATGCTATATCTGGGTGCTGTATCTAGGACACTGTATCTAGGATACTGTATCTGGATGCTGTATCTGGGATGATCAGGGATGCTGAACCTGGGATGCTGTATCTGGGATGCTGTATCTAGGATACTGTATCTGGGATGCTGTATCGGAATGTTGTATCTTGGATACTGTATATAGTATGCTGAATCTGGGATGCTGTAACTAGTATGCTGAATCTGGGCTGCTGTATATGGGATGCTGTATCTGGGATGCTGTTTCTAGGATGCTGTATCTGAGATACTGTATCAAGAATGCGGTATCTTGGACGCTGTATCTGAGATACTCTATCTAGGATACTGTATCTAGCATGCTCTGTCTGGAATTCTGTATCTGGGATACTGTATTTAGTATTCTTTATCTGCGATGCTGTATCTGTGTGCTCTATCTAGGATGCTCCATCTACGATGCAGTACCTAGGATGCTGTATCTGGGATCCTGTATCTAGGATGCTGAATCTGGGATGCTTTATCTGGAATGCTGTATCCGGGATGCTGTATCTGGGATGCTCTATCTGAGATACTGTATCTGGGATGCTGCATCTAGGATGCTGTATCTGGGATGCTGTATCTGGGATGCTGTATCTGGGATGCTGTATCTTGGATGCTGTATCTGGGATGCTGCATCTGGGATGCTCTCTCTAGGATGATGTATCCAGGATACTGTATCTAAGATGTTGTATCTGGGATGTTTTATCTGGGATGCTGTATCTGGGATACTGTATCTGAGATGCTGTATCTAGGATACTGTATCTGGGATGCTGTATCCGAGATACTGTATCTAGGATACTGTATGTAGTATGCTCTGTCTGGGATGCTGTATCTGCGATGGTGTATCTGGGTGCTGTATCCAGGATGCTTTATCTAGGATGCTGTATCTAGGCTTCTGTATCTGGGATGCTGTACCTGGGATGCCGTGTCTGGGATGCAGTATCTAGCATGATGTATCTGGGATGCTGTATCCGGGATGCTGTATCTTGGATGCTGTATCTAGTATGCTGTACCTGGTATCGTGTATCTTGGATGCTGTATCTATGATGCTGTATCTAGTATGCTGAATCTGGGATGTTGTATCTATGATGCTGTACCTGGGATGCTCTATCTGGTATACTGTATCTGTGATGATGTATCTTGGATGCTGTGTCTAGGATGCTGTATCTGGGATACTTTATCTTGGATACTCTATCTGGGATGCTGTATCTAGGATGCTGTATCTGGGATGCTGTATCCTGTATGCCGTATTTAGGATGCTGTATCTGGGATGCTGTTGTTAGAGCGAGATAAGGACTCAGCAGAACCAGTCGATTCAATGTGAATCACGCTAAGCCATTTAGTACAGAAACAAGTCACTTTATATACGTATCTATATTCTAATCACGCGTCCACGCTCCAAGCATGGATTCGCTAAATGAGTATCGTGGGCTGTCCGTGCTCTGGAGTCTCACTGATGATACGTCCGATGACTCACGCCACGGCAGGACCCCGGTGATCATGGAACGCCCCTCCTTCCCACGGCAGATTCTGTTCTCAGCTTCCCGAAGCGGCCTTGAGACTTCTTCAAGCCAGACTAATTCATCAACAAAGTCCTTATCTACCAGAACCCCCTCCACACTTCCCCCTTTCTGTTCTTGAATTAGTCAGGCCCCATCAACCGCATGGCGAATCATTTTTGAAACATACTGCAACATAGAACACGTGATTAACAACACAATTACAAATACATATAATACGATTAAACCTTACTTAATAAGATCAAACAACTACCTGCCTATTCTTAAAATCTTAATTCCATTATAACAACCTTATCAACACATTATTTTAATAGATCCAAAATAACCAGCCAAGTTAATACAATATATTCTCTTAACTTCCCAGATGTCTATAGCTGCGCAGCTTATAGAGTAATATACTTAATACCACCAGCATATGCTAATTATTGAATTAATATCTTAAAACTTAAACTTATATCTAACTTATAATCTTATTAACTTATAATCTTATATTTAAACTTATACTTAAAAGATCTATAGCTTAATCTTAATATTTCTTTTAAGACCTTATCAGCTGCTAAATTAAATTACCATGGTAGAAATATCTTCTACTTTTACCTTATCTATGCAAAGATTATCTAATTGTGATATCACCCTTTTGGAACTCTTACTATCTATTCAACTTAACATTTTCTATAGAAGGTACCTTATTTGTTTGCTAATAAGCTTTCAGACCACTGGGTCTAGGAGCATCTATAACACTGAATAGGAATTCATGGTTTACATTTAAGATAATTCTCACGACTTATCTCCCTCCTGCCCTTCTGCATCTGTTGAATCTCTGTTATCTTTATTCAGCCATGGCTTGATCCATTTCGCAGGAATCCATTTTGATCCTTGGTCTGTAATGACACAAGCATAACCCTTTCCCCAAGTTATTAATTGGAAAGGACCTTCCCATTCACCAGTAACTCCATTGCGTATTTTGACCTGACATTGATTTTCTCTAAGGTCTGTCAAATGTCCTTTTAAGCTTGTTCCATGACGAATCATAGGTGGAATGTCAAACCCTTGTGGAAGGCGTAAAAAGTTCAGGACATATAATGCTTTGCTTAGTCTGTCATGTGGAGTAGTACAGTCAGTTCCCCCTTTCTGTTTGTCAAGTTGATGCTTAAGAGTTCGATTCATCCTTTCTACCAAGGCCTGACCAGTAGGAGAATTTGGTACCCCTGTAATATGCTTAACACCCCACAACTGAAAAAAGGTGGCAGTAGCTTTAGCGATATAACCAGGTGCGTTGTCTGTCTTGACCTGTGCAGGAACTCCTAAAGCTGCAAAAGCAGAACGTAAATGTCGTTGCACATGTGAACTAGTTTCACCAGTCTGAGCAGTGGCCCATATGGCGAAAGAATATGTATCAACAGACACATGGACATACTTTAGCCTACCAAATTCAGGGACGTGTGACATCCATTTGCCACAATTCCAAAGCTCCTAAGCCTCTTGGATTGACTCCTGCACCCAACCCTGCCGAGATGCGCTGACAATCTGCACAACTTTTAACAATACCCCGGGCCTCACTTTCGGATAATGTAAATTGCCGCTGTAAAACCTGAGCAGACTGATGGAGGAAACTATGAGAACGTACTGCTTGCCCAAACCTATCTATTGGAGGTGGAACCCAGGCAGGAGATACAAGAAAATCAGCTCGGCGGTTTCCTTCAGCTAAATCCCCTTGAAATGTCAGATGACTACGGATATGTGTTATGAAGTAACGGTGTTGTCTCTCTTCGACCAACAACCACAGTTGCTTGAACAATGACATGAGTTGTGCATCCTGAACCTCTTTGAGCAATGACCTTTCAATGCGAGCTACCACACCTACCACATACAAAGAATCACAAACAATATTCACTGGGCTGTGAGCAAATCTGATAAACACTTCTATTACAGCCCTAAGTTCCAAATGCTGAGTTGATCCTTTCAGGTCCGTTAGAATCACATCATGCCATTTCCCATCTGTTTTCCACGTAATTGCTGCTTTCTGCTTTTTACCTCCTGCGTCAGTAAACACTGTGGGTCCTTTAACAGGAAATTCTGAGAGAAGAGGGGGACCCTCCTCCATTGATCCCATATTCAAGGCTGACATCAACTTGTGTGGAGGGGAAACCGTCTTAATTAAAGCTTGAGAGTCTAATAACACAATCTGAAAAAGTAAGGAGTTCTGCAAAGCCCATTGTAAATACTCTGAAGCGAGGGGAACAACGATATACGCAGGCTCACCCCCTGAGATTTCAACTATTCTCTGTCTACCTTTCATTATAAGCTGAGCAAAGACCTCGACCCGGGTTGTAATGGTTCGTTTGAGTTGAAAAGGCAAAAACACCCACTCTAAGATCCTTAACGGCTCCTTACCGGTTGTCCACTGCATTATGAGAGCAAAAGGATAATTAGTATTGTTCACAATTAATAGTCCGATTACATAATCTGGGTTCCACCTATGGCTAAAAGCTGTTACAAGTTTGGACATGATCTTTTTCAGGGCAGCTTCCGCCTCAGCTGTAAGCGTCCTGGGAGACCCAATGTCACTATCCCCTTGTAGCAATTTTACAATTGGAGCTAAATCCTCATTAGTGATCCCACAAATGGTCCGGACCCAATTCAGATCACCCACTAGTTTCTGCACATCATTTAAGGATCGAATGGCAGGCCGACATACTATTTTCTGAGGTTTCACTGTGGACTGAGAAATTTCCCAACCAAGATATTTCCATGCTGGTTGAATTTGTACCTTTTCTGGAGCAATTTGTAATCCCCTATGCTGCAATGTATCAGATACTTCATTTAACAACAAATCAGTCGAAAAAGTTTCCCCAGCTATTAATATGTCGTCCATGTAGTGGTAAATCACTAACTCAGGATGAGATTTTCTAATCGATTGCAAGGCCCAAGCTACATAAATTTGACACATGGTTGGGGAATTTTTCATTCCCTGAGGCAAAACTACACATTGATACCTCTTTGCAGGCTCAGCCTTATTTACAGAATGTATGGAAAATGCAAAGCGTTTACAGTCATCAGGATGCAAAGCAATGGTGAAAAAACAATCTTTCAAGTCAATTATTAAGATCTGCCAATTTTCTGGAATCATGACAGGGGATGGTAATCCCGGTTGTAATGCCCCCATGTCTTCCATGGTATCATTAATTTTTCGAAGATCATGTAACAACCTCCATTTGTTTGATTTTTTCTGAATAGTAAACACAGGAGTGTTCCAGGGACTTGTAGACGGCTCTAAATGCCCTTTTTCAAGCTGTGTCTGAACTAGATCTTCGACATGGGCGAGTTTTTCTTTACTGAGCGGCCATTGATTTACCCAGACCGGATCATCATTTTTCCACTGTAATTTCAGTACTGGTCGCCCATCATCAATGGCCGCTTCTAGAAATGCTGTTGTTTTGTCACCAGAGTTGCTCCTAGTTGTCCTAACACATCTCGTCCTAATAGAGAAACAGGGATAGACATCACATAAGGTCGTACAGAGCATAACGAACCATCAGACAACTGCATTTGTAAGTGATGTTTGCTCACCTGGGTATTCTGCATACCCCCAACACCCATGACTGGTATGTGCGGAGACTCGAGAGGCCACCAAACTGGCCAATCTTTTTTGCTGATAATAGTCACATCAGCACCTGTGTCTACCAGAATTTTAAAAGTCTGTGACCAGCCAAATTTGTCTAAAAGAGTCACCTTTTCCATTGGCTTAGCCTTACCAATGTCCAGAGCTAAATACAACTCTGCATTGTCAGTAGAATCAAGGCTTTCTTCTGCACACTCTTTGATTGAAACTTTTGGAAAACTTGCTTTAAACGACACCAATTGACCTATCTTTGAGCCTTTGGGAATGTGGACTGGTGGACTAAGACTCCATACCATAATCGAAATAATGCCGGCAAAATCTGCATCAACTACATCAGGAAGTATAAAAATGCCATTTCTAGTGGCAGATGATTTCCCTAGAAGCAAAGCACTTATACCATGCCCTAGTGGTCCAGTCATGTTTGTTGGTATGCATTGTACCTGAGTGTCAAGTAATGTTACATCTTTCGTAGTTTCTACGTCCAGTGTGGCACTCCCTGAGATGGCAGCGGTGACTGTGCAAGCAGCCTGAGACCTCACTTGTGTCATCGCGCCTGGTCTCGGAGCGCTCGTCTCCCCGTTTCCCAGCGGCTGCCCATTTTTATGAAAAATAGACCTACAGTCTTTAGCTCTGTGTCCAGGTTTCCCACAGCGGTAACATACATTACTGTCTATAGGGTTTGTACCACTCTTACCTAATCTTCG
The DNA here is from genome assembly GCF_964273445.1 of Streptopelia decaocto. Taxonomy (NCBI): domain Eukaryota; kingdom Metazoa; phylum Chordata; class Aves; order Columbiformes; family Columbidae; genus Streptopelia; species Streptopelia decaocto. Next base: position 183,371 of record NW_028116159.1, read on the forward strand.
ATAATTCTGATTGGCATGACATTGGAATTTGTAATGCCCTGTTTTTCCACATTTGAAACAAAATCGGCCTGATCTATTTGGAGTGTGAGCTAACAGGGGCTTCATAGTAGCCGCAAATGCAGAAGCCAGAAGACCATATTTCTCTTCATCTGAGCCCACCCTGGCACAAGCATCCATCATCTCAGCTATTGAGCTATGCTTTGGTAAAGCAAGCAAGATTTTCTTACAAGCTGGGTTAGCATTATCAACTGCAAGTGTCATAAGCAAAGGTTCTTTTACATTAGTATCAATCGGTGCCCTATCCAAAGCTTCCCTTAGACGTTCAAGAAAAGCCATATACGATTCATTGTCCTTTTGCTTTACCTGAGAGTACGGAGGGACTGCATTACCTTCTTCCGGCAGAGTTCGGAGAGTGTCTCTTGCAAGAGAGGAACTCTGCCACAAGATGGCAGCATCTAACTGCGCCTGCACCTGAGGGTTAGCAAATTCTCCCTCCCCCAGTAGCTTGTCTTTAAAAGCAAGGCGCAACGGATCTCCTTCCTTGCGGTCTAAGTTATAAATAGCTGTTTCCTCACAAGCATCAATCCACCTGCTTCTCCAGAGAACTTCTTGCATTGGTGTTAGTAGCAACGTAGCCAATTGACGACAATCGTAAGGAGTTAGTATCTGTCCATCAAAAAGATCATTAAGAAAGCCTTGTGTATATTTTCCATGCAATCCATACTGGTGTACAGCCTTTCTAGCCTCTTTTATCTCCTCCCAATGCAACCCAGACCACCCAGGACTCTGATTACCCTGTTCATCTCGCTGGTAAAAAACTGGGTATGCGCTCGTTATTTCACCTTCTATCATCGCATTTCTGATAATTCCCCGCCAATGTCTTTTAACATCATAATCATTCGTAGAGCCCGAACTCCCCGATGCACCTCCCGTTGCACCTCCCGTTGCACCCCCCGTTGCACCTCCCGTCTCGTCACCATCAAGATAATCGCCTTTCCGAGTGCTGGATTCTTTCAGTTGTAGCCGATCTATTTTTTCACACAGTTCTTTAACCCAGTTCTTTTCCGGCGACTTCCTCTCCTCCGGCGTAGGAGTTAGAGTGGTAGAAGGTGGTGAAGGCGGACAGGAATCAGCAACAGGAGTAATGTTACACTTATTTACGACTTTAGCATTCTCAGGTTTCAACAGTTCTTTTGACAATTTATCTGACTCCAGTTCCTTGGACTGCTTGGTCTCTTTAGGGCCGTGTGATGGTAGAAGAGGCCATCTGCTGAGTGATTTTCCTCCCCCCGCCCCAGAGTCCTGTATTATCGGGGGTGCTGATGGTCTGACAAGGGTTACGTTAGGGAGGGGGTCAAAGACTCGAACTGGATAAGCTTCACAATTATTTTTAGAGTTCTTATCAGACTGCAACGCCGTAAAAATTCCAGTAACCGCAGCCTGTTCAACCTTAAGTTCTTTTAAGGTGGTAAATATAAGCTTCCAAGTAGTTGCTAGTGATTTAGCTTCTTTATCTCCGTCGCTAACCTTATCCCATAATTTCTGCCCTATCTCGTCCCAAAGTTCGATTTTTAAAGCTTTTTCAGCTTCTGTCGGGTCGCCGTTAGTTCTACACCAAACCAACAGTCTACGGATATTACTTTCTTCATATTTAAGTCCTCTCATAGAGAGAATATGCAGGAGGAGTTTAACTATGGCTTCTTCCTCAGAGGATATATTTTGCCCCATAACTTCACTCTTCCCTCCTCCCGCTCCCAGCCGCTCACCCTTTTACGGTGACTTCTTCAATTAACGCGGAGCGTCCGTACACTCCGCCCGGTTTTCAGTCCAGCTGATCCGCCTCCGGCTGGGCCTGCTCTACGCTTTTCCCCAACTTCAGTGGTACGCCCTTCAGAGTATCACGTCGGGGTCAACGTTTGTTAGAGCGAGATAAGGACTCAGCAGAACCAGTCGATTCAATGTGAATCACGCCAAGCCATTTATTACAGAAACAAGTCACCTTATATACGTAACTATATTCTAATCACGCCTCCACGCTCCAAGCATGGATTCGCTAAATGAGTATCGTGGGCTGTCCGTGCTCTGGAGTCTCACTGATGATACGTCCGATGACTCACGCCACGGCAGGACCCCGGTGATCATGGAACGCCCCTCTTTCCCACGGCAGATTCTGTTCTCAGCTTCCCGAAGCGGCCTTGAGACTTCTTCGAGCCAGACTAATTCATCAACAAAGTCCTTATCTACCAGAACCCCCTCCACATGCTGTATCTATGATGCTGTATCTGGGATGCTGTATCTATGATGCTGTATCTATGATGCTGTATCTGAGGTGCTGTTTATTTCTATCCTCTCCTATCTCTCTGTCTAAACCAGTTCTTGTGTGCATGTCCCTTGTGGATGGTGGATCTCATCAGATCCAGCTTACACACACAACGGAGGAAAGTGTTTTGCTCTTTATGAAACTGTGCAGTGTTCACACAGGAGAGCAGGTGCAGCTGGTGCACAGGAGCTGCAGCATCTCCTGCAGAGCTCAGTGGAGAAGTCTGATGGAGGAAAAGTGATGCCATCTCTGGTGGCCAATGAGGGAACCGGCAGACTGGGGGTGGGGGTGAGGAGCCAGGTTGTCCATACAGTGTCCAGCCTCAAGGGACCGTTCTCCTGCCTGTCCAGATGTCTTCAGGAGACCCTCGGGATCAATGTCCAGTGTAGAATGCTGCTGTCACTTCTTCCATACACTGAAAAATGACAGAAAATACCCTGGAAAGAAAAAACCCTCCTTTATGAAATCGTCTTTGAAATCTTCATCAGCAAATGTCCCATTGAAACCTCTCCCGTTAGTTCTACAAGTCTGGAAGATTTGAAGGAAATTAGGGAAACATCGCTCCTTAGGGCTTTCTGTGTTTTAATGAGCCCCATGGCGTATTTGGTGCTGAGTCCATGAACCTCAGATACCAAGCACAGACTGAAGAGTCTGCTCAAGAAGTCCAAGTCAGAAGCAAACTCCAAAGTACCTTGAAGCATTAATGGGCCCCACTGAGGGCTGTAACTGACAAAGCCTCCCCAGGGACTCCTTAGAGCAGATATTTGGAGGCAGCGATTGCATCAGGCAAAGGCAAAGTGCAGCAGCTCTGATGCTGAGAAAGCCCTTGGTTTGTCTGATGAAGGACAATGGCCAAGCCTTGAGCCCCTGCCCCTGGGAAGGGAGATGCTGTCCCTCTCGTGTGGCTCAGGGCTCTTCCTGGGGCTGTGGGGAGTGTGATGCCCAGTGCAGGACAATGGTGTGACACCTCCTGGCCTGCATGGGGGGTGCAAGGAGGCAATGGGGAGCCATGGCCATGACAACCATGTGTCTCCTCTGAGGCCTGGCTGTCAGGGACATCAGCCATAGCCAAGGGGACAAAGACCTTGGCTCTTGCAGGGACATCCAGTGTCACCCTTGGCCATCTCCACCACAGTCCATCCGACACTGTCCCAGGCCTGTGGCTGTTTCCCCACAGGCTGCAGACATCCCATGCACATAGACCAGAGTTCTAACGAAGCTGGGAAATTAAACCATTCTTTTTTAAATAGACTTATTCTGTGGTAACTGGTTGTAAGAGACTTCTTAGTAAATTCACCATGCTAGTTTTTAGGTTATGGAAGAGAATGAAAGAAAGGCCACTTTTTGAGACCAATAGAATGCCAAATTTGGAACAAAGTTTTTCCGTAAGAATTCTTGTAGTTGCCAGGAAGCCCTCTATCTCTCTTGGGTCAGGATTTGTTAAGTAAATTGTAAGCTCCAATAACATTTTCTGAGAATTCTGTTTAGTTGCATGGCCTACAAGAAGCTGCTGGGATGGTGCAGATCTGCTTGTGCAAGTGAGAAACCTCCAAGGAAATTCCGGATGCTGTATTTCCACCAGTATTAACAGCCAATGTCTCGATAAAGCAAACACTACACTGATAGAACTGAAACAGGACTTCGATCCAGTAAGGGAAAACAATATCCAATAAATATGACAACAAAAACGGTGTTAGAGACTTTGAGGAATAAATTAATGACAACCTTACAGGCTGACTGCATTCGATTGGACTTGCAGATTTGTCTCTTTATAGCTATAACATAGAAACAACCCGTGGCTATTGTGGGACAGTATGATGGGAATGCTAACTCTGATATACCGATTGTTACTCTGATCAAGAAATGCAGGGAATGAATTTAAGTCTCAATAGGCCATGATTCTTTTGTCGTATATGTACCATTTGTGAAATTTAATTCTGATTTTTTATTTGCAATCTACATCCTTGTCAATTGCACTAAGCTGATTTTCTTACCAGCACAGCTCTTGGCAGCATGAATGTAAATTGCTGCAGAACCTGCAAGTCTTTAACGTCAGGTCACAGACCATACGTGTATCTGGTCTGATCCTACACACTCGCACAGTTTTGTTGGTGGTTCTGGGCAGTCTCATAAAGCTGTAGTGGTCTGGCGTGAAGATAACGACTGGCATCATTCTGTACAAATTATCGAAGGTTCAACCCAATGAGCAGAACTTGGCGCAGCTTTACATTATTAGAGCTTTTTAAGGAGGAACCTCTAAATTTGGTTTGTGATTCCGAGTACGTAGTCAAGGTCCAACGCACGTATCTGATTCTGAACTGGTTTTTTTTGTTTCTTCTTCATTTTTAAACAGAAAGGAGAGAGAAGCAGAGAAAACAGCACAAAACCAATTGTCAAAAGCGTTGTATGTGATGAATCACTTCTATCTAAGTGGTGCAGCCCAAATTTGCCCTGTGATGAAACACTTGGCAAGTGTGACCCAAAAACATGCTAAAACAGAAAGAAGCTGTTAGCCTCAAGTAGCAGAGAAAGAGGGAGATGTGCCTACTCCTTCCAAACTGGGGGAGAGAGGGGGGTTGCATTCTGCCACAGGAGGGTTGGCAGCATGAAACAGCTGTATAACACTGCAGATCCAGTTCCATTGGCAGCTGTAGGTCTGGGAAGTTCTCTGCGTGTCCATGGCAGCACCTGGAAGGAAGGGGGGGCAGATGACTGCGAGCGGAGGACTCGGTGCTCAGACGCGACCCGTGAGGCCGCTGCCAGCTCCTCGTTTTTCAGTCCTGTCCTCATCACCAGTCTGGAGAGCAGCACCGGGAGCACGGCTGGGCTGCTTGTGTCCGTACCAGCGCTCTGCAGGGCCCAGTCAGACATCTCCACGGAGACTTGCGAAGCCGCCTCGGACGCTGCCTGGTTGAGGAACAGCACGGTCAGCAGTCCAAGCCCACCAACAGCCCCAAGGAGGCTTTCTCGGGGCTTCTGCCCAGCCAAACCTCCTTCCCCAAATGCACGCTCACCTTCCTCGCGCTGATGAGCTGTACCCTCAGCTGAGCCACCTCCTGCAGCAGACGCCGCATATTTTGAGTTTGTGCCGCCAGCAAAGCCTGGTAATCGCTGAAGGACCAGGAAAGCAGATCTCGTCAGAGAGATGTCCATCCCCTCTGGGGAGCGTCGGAGCTCAGCACGGAGCACAGACACGGGTGCTCGCCCGGCTTTGCCAGCGCTTCCCTCCTCACCAGGCTGAGCAATGCAAAGGCCAGAGGGAAGGACGGGAGCCCTGGCTTTAGGAAAATGGGTGCAGGTAGCACGAGGTGTTGGCTGAGGCTTCTGCACAGACCCAGTTCCAGCTCAGGAAACATCTCTTACCTCCGGGTCTTCCGTTCGATCGCAGACCCACAGATCTGCTCCTGAAAGGGAACAATTCCCCGTTAGAGTCTCCACCACCAGAGCTCCTGGGGCTCCCTGGGGGAGGCTTCCCCAGGAGACACGGCACAAGCTGCTCTTTCTTTGGGTCGCCCTGCGCGGAAGCAGAAGAGTCCGTGATTTCTCCAGACGCTGTCAGCAGCGCTCCCTTGCAGGAGTCACCCACCTCCATCCATCCCTTTGCCCGTGTTGTCCACCCTGGCATCGAGGTTGTGCAGTAAATGCCAAGAGCCACCAGGAGCAACAGGAGGATGACTCGGAAGCACCTCATGTCCCTCAAGAACTGCATCCTCTGCCTGTCCATCACAAACCAGTTCTTTTTGGGGGCCATCTTGTGCCTGAAAAAGAGAGTCCAGGGGCTGTCAGGGAACCAAGTGCTGAGCGAACCCCTTCACAGCTGGATTTGCATTCTTAGGCTGAAAATCTGGAGGAACCTGATTTCTGTCCACACTGCTCAACACTACTGGCAGCTCTTCCCCAGAGGAAGAGCTGCAGGAGCACCTTCTGAAAGAGAAGGAAAATAATCCATAAAGAGCCAATGAAGACTCTTGTCAGCAGCCTTGTGGTGTGGACTTCGCTCTCTCTTTGGCTGAGAAACCAGGATTGTTCTCACATAGAACCACAGAATAGTTTGGGTTCGAAGGGACCTTCAAAGCTCATCGAGTGCAACCTCGTGCCATGAGCAGGAACGTCTTCACCCTGATCGGGTTGCTCAGGGCCCCGTCCAGCCTGGCCTGGGATGTCTCCAGGGATGGTTCATCCACCATCTCTCTGGGTACCTGGGCCAGGCTCTCAACACCCTCAGCAGCAATGATTTCTGCCTCATGTCTGGGCTGGGGAACACACCCTGTTCTCCCCTTTGTTTGCACTGGCCTGGACATCCCCTTCCCCCCGTCCACAGCAGAAACCTGCACTACGTACATGGCAAAGACGGACACACTCAGCAGACGTGTCCACATGGAGACCAGAGCACCTGTCCCATGGCAAGTGAGGCTGAAGACCATCCCTGGGCAAAAAAAACAGAGACAAGTCAGGCCTGTTTCTTGAGGTCTCCTCTCCAGGAGTTCATCCCCAAGGACGTCACAGCGAGCAGCAGTGGCTGAGCTTACATGCAATTTTTGTAGCCTCATTGCGCCACTTTGCAAATCCCCGAGTGGCTGAACCGGGACTTGACTCCCAGAATCGCGTCACCAGCTCCAACCTCGTGCCGGTGCTCCTGCGGGAGGACAAAGGGAGATGCCGCTTGCCCACCAGCCCCACGCTGTGTGGGCATAGAAATATCTCTGAGAACACGTGGGATACGTACCTGTACAAGGGGTTCAAGGCAATGATGTCCCGGATTGTTTTGACAATTTCTGCAGTAAGAGCCTATAAACAAACCAAAGATTTAATCAAGGAAAAGACTGGAAAAGGACAAATAAGGCCTCAGTACAAATATGACACTCCATGACGTCTCCGGCACGGGAGCACAGCAATGCAGCCCCTGGTCCCCGCTGTGATGGTGTGTGGGATCGGTACCGCGCGCTGGGGCGGTTATTGCTCTGGAGACAAGGAAAGGCAAGAAGGGGAACAGGCTGGGGTCCTGCACACACAAAACAACTGGGTTTTGACCAGAAAATATGATCAGGTTGACCACTCAAGTCACCCGGTTTGATGGAGGATATTACACAGATTTAAGCACAGCCCAGCCTCGTCGTTCAGCAACGTTTTGAAGCTAATTGAGCTGTGGCAATGAAAAATAATTCTTTTCATCTAATCCCCTCATGCAGTGGCCATGAGAAGCATGAACTGGTGTTTCTGAGGCTTGACATTAGAGCCTGATATTTCAAGCAACTCTACAGGACACGTCCAGGTTTGCGTGATTAATTCACTCACTTTAACCTCTTCTGTGATCTGAAAATCTTCATGAACCACGTTCTCGACTTCCACCATGAGAACCTCCTGCGCGGCCGCAGCGACAGGATCCAGCACCACTTCCACAGCTTGGTCCTTTGCTCCAGGCTCCTCCTCACCCTCTTTCTTGGAGCGTTTCTGTTTCCTTCGAACCTTCTGCTTGTTCTCGGGCTCCTCAGGCTCAACTTCCAGCTGCTTCTTTATACGGATCCTGAAAGCCAAAAGAAACCAGCTACAACCAATTCTGTCACATGTGATTTCAGCTCTTCGGCATAAAAAGGAAAGTCTAAATTATATTCTGAGTAAGCTAAAATTTCCAATTTTGACAAAGGTAACTGATTGTACGTGTTTCAACAAGATTTAGCTTTTGCTTTGTTTTGTCAAAATAAGGCTTGATTGAATAAAACATAATAAACGAGTGCTAGATACTGACAGGACTTACTAAATAAATTTACAGTAAGTAAGTTGTCATGCAAACAAATTTAACCACTAAATTAGTGGGTTAATGAGAGGGCGAGGGCGGCTGACAGCACCTTTATCGTAAACTCTATTAGTTTAACCAGTTGCAGAACTACAAAACCAGACTTCTAAGGATTAAAAGAATCTAAATAACATCAGACTGTCTGAATTCTCAGCCACATGCTGCAGCACATGAACAGAACAATTAATCAGGCATCATTGTTAATAGCTCAGGAGCTGCATGAACCAACAACTCTGATGTGGATTCATTCCCTCTTCTTGTCTCTCCAGAAAAGCAAGTTCGCTCTTGCACTTTAATTCTGGATATAATGGCTTTAAGTCACATCTGCTGCACTATCCACTGTAATACTAAATATTATATACCATGTGTAGAACAGATTTTGAAGTCATTCCATACATAGAGATTTGAAATTTTGGTTTGTTACACAGGTTTCCTAGATCATGATTTTGGAAGAGATGAAACCCACAGTATATTCCACACCAATTAATCAAGTATTAGTCCCTAAAAGGGACATGGCATGAGCACCCTCCAAAAAAATCAGTTTCCCTGTTACTGTTTTTAAGCTTTTCTGAGTTTTTCCTGCTGTGCATCCAACCCCATGTCAGATGTTTGCAGTACAGAGCATGACCTACAGTTCTCCAGACCGGGATCAAAGTCTTGCCCTCTCCACTGCCTTAAACTTTCCCCACCAGAGACCAGCGCTACACAAACACTCAGGAACCGCAACAGCCTTTGACCAATCTGTCTTACTAGGCCGTGAATATGGAGTCAAAAACCCCTTGTGGTGCAGCAGACTCCCCGCTCACGCGATCACTGCGTTATGCGCAGGGTGTAGGTCTTATTTTCCATGTGCTCTTTAAAAACAAACAGCTCCCCAACTACTCCAACTCTCTGCCACTGGCAACTTTTGACTAATTTTGACGACTCTTGTCAATAGAGTTCAAAGCCATTTTCTGGAGGGTGGGGTTGCAGCATGGAAATAGCTCTGGATTAACTACAGAAGGTGTCTAGAAGGTGTTCGGGGAGAGAAAAAGGAAGGATGTAGAAATGAGAGGACCCACACTTGCAGGACACCACATTTTGTTAATTTGGCTGCCAATCAAAGAGTTTCCTTTTCTATCTTTTTCCCTGTAAATACAGCACGTTCCTCCCATCCGATGTCCCGTGTGGTTCCAGTGACTGACCAGCGCTCTGTGTCTCAAATCAATACAGATGAATCCCCCACCCTTCCAAGGTCCAGGGAACTATTTCTATTCCAAGGAAACCAAAACCAACAGTTGCCAATTTCCAAAATCCAATCAAAACTGCGCTTTGATAATGCACTTCAAAGCAAAACCCACCCTCAATGTCTCCCCACCACGTTTCTGTCCTTTTGTTTTCCCTTCAAATGGAAATTCATTACTTGACACATTTAAAACCACGATTTTATATTGTCTTAGCTCAAAATACTTGGCACGATACAGCTACACCTACATTCCCAACAATAATCCTATTTTCTTCAGTTTGGTTCTTGGACAAGATTATAAAGACAAGACATCATTATAGTTCTGGATCACATTTCTTTTTCTTGAAGCAAAAATACTGGCTTGAATTAGTTCCAGAGAAAGTTTTTCATCATTTCTGAACCTTGCTGTACTTGACAAAGAAACCACTCTACTTCAGCTTAATGAGTGTTTGCTTGTATCAAATTAAAATCTATATAAGAATGACATGCACTAGCTCTTCCTTTTGGAGGTTAACCTGTTGGATCTGTAATATTACCCAGAATATTGGGGCTGGAGCACCAGAGCTCTATCAGGATATGTGTTGTAACAAAGCAAAAGGTTGTTATACACAAGTTGTGTATGAAAATGAATATACGTGGTGAAAACAATAAAGGGATATATCTGTTTATAAAGAAGTCTGGTGAGACGCAGTGGAAGGACAAGTAAGAAATCACCTTCGGTGCCCCACGACGATCATGCGCAACTTGTCTCCAAGGTCCTGCATTTCGTGAATCTGCACAAAAGTTCCTATTTGGTAGATTTCGTTCAGATCCTCTACCACGTCCGATTCATTGCTATTGAGGGGAAAAAGGAGCAGATATTCAGAATCTTGAGGGAGCAGGTAACATTAAAAAGGACAGAAACGATCACTGGTTGCAGAACTTTAAACTGGACTCGGGAGCAAAGATCCTCGACTTTATCCCCACTGTTACCACCACGTAGCTCCTTTCCAAATCACCCACCCGCCTGGATGGTTCATCTCCCTCCCAAATAATAATGGCAATAATAAACACAATTTCTGTAACATTATCCAGGGCAGGGAACTTCAGATCACAACTTTTAGTATAAACGCAGCCTATTAATGGAAATAACTTATTTTCAAAAAGATCAAGAGAAATTACTTATCATCCTTTTTCAGAAAAACACCAGCATAGGGCTGGGCAAGACGAACTTTCCTCCTCAGCAGCTCAACCAGCTTCTTATTTTTCACCTAGGACAACAACGGCTGTTGTCATTTGGCACAATGTCTAGCAAAGCGATGCTTGCCAGCGTCACAGGCGTTAACAGAGAGAAGAAAAGTAATAATTCTCTATTCACTGCAGAGCCTTCACATCGTCAGGAAATAAAGTATTAAATGGCAGAATTAATTTGCAGAATGAGAGAGAATATTTAACAATTATTTTAATAGAAGACACTGTTGATCTATGCATTGAAACGAATGACTTGAACATAAAAGTGTTGTGTGAAAATGTGCCTAAAGATCATAGTAATATATAACCTTCCCCTTCCCTCAACACATCTATAAGGACACTACAAGGTGCACATATTAGATTTGGACATGCAGAAAAATACTACAGCAGATATTATTATCAATAACACTACGTGAACAGGAAAATATTGATTCCGTTCTTGTTACATTTACTCCAAAATCAGATTGATAAAATACTAGTAAGGTGCAAAAATATGAGTACTTGTTCCAAAATGCTTGCATTTCAGGAGGAATATGTATTTGTGGCCTATGAGCTCAAGTCACATAGCAAAGAGCAATTTATGGCTCTTAAAAATACATATGGGGTGTAGAGGGGAAAGATCACGCTGAAATTTTGCGATGCCCATCCCCAGCCCTCACAGCCTCTCCCGTCACAGCAGCATCGCTCTGTATTGAATTTGTACTTTCTCCTCGCAGTTTTCACAAATATCGTTCTTGGTGCTACGACACAACCCCATGAAGCTGAACCAAAGACACATTTGCTCAACCTTCAGCAAAAGAACTCGGAGAAACCAGCAGACCCTGAAATAGCTTCTGTGTGAATCACTGACCTTCCCCGTTAGATGCAGCGTTAGTGATTCTGATGCAACACCCATGAAACACAAAGTCCGTACCCCAGAAGAAACCACCATTCCAATGTGGTCAGGATGTATAGTTAGAAATCACGGAATCCCCAGCCCCCCCTGCTCACGCAGGGTCACAGAGCAGATCACACAGGTGGGCCCAGGGGGTTGGAATGTCTCAGAGCAGGAGACTCCACACCCGCTCTGGGCAGCCTGGGCCAGGCTCTGGCACCTCCCAGCAAACAAGTTTCTGCTCATGTTCCCATGGAGCCTCCTGTGTTTCAGTCTGTGCCCGTTGCCCCTCACCCTGGCGCTGGGCACCACTGAACAGAGTCTGGTCCGTCCTCTGACACCCACCCTGAGATGCTGATCCACTGATCAGATCGCTCTCAGCTGCTCTTCTCCAGCTCAACAGCCCCAGCTCCCCCAGTCTCTCCTCATCACAAAGATGCTCCAGATAAACACTAAAAAGCAGAAGGCTGCACACCTTGCTACCCCCCCAAGCCTCTACGATTGAAATAAACCTGTGAGGACACAGAGCGCGGCTCTGAGGAGAAAAGCGCCCCTGGTCTGTTAGAGCCCCGGCCCCTCACCTCGATGATCCTGATGAATCGCGGGAACACGGGGTTGCGGGTCACGGCGATGAGCGGCACGCTGGGGAAATGCTCCGGGACGAGCAGCGGCGTCAGCGCCGTCATGACGGGCCCGGCCCCGCCGCCGTCCTCCCCGCTGCCGCCGCTCCCGCCCTCGCCGCCGCCGCCCTCCAGCGCGTCGCCCCCCGCCAGGCCCCCGGCGCTCCGCTGCTGCCACGGCGGGCCCGTGCTGAAGGCGACTCGGACGGGCGGCGCGGGGCCCGGCGGGGCCGGGGGCATCACGGAGGAAGCGGCCGCCAAGAAGCGGCGCCGCGGGGGCCCAGCAGCGCCGGCCGCCAGCGCCCGCACAGCCGCAAGCAGCGGGCGGCCGCCACGCCGCCGGCGCGCGCCCCGCGACACTTCCGCCCCCATGACTACCCGCGCAGGCGCCGGCAGCGCCACGGCGGGTTCTGACGAGGGGCGCGTGGCGGCACGCGCGTCCGAGCGCACCCAGAGGTCCCGGGTTCGCGTCCCGGCCCCGGCAGAGCGCGCGATGGGCGCGGGAGCTGAGGGGGCCAAGAAGTTCAATGGTACCTGCGGTGGGTTAGAAGGGGGTGGTCAGTAGGTCAGAGAGGTTCTCCTGCCCCTCTGCTCTGCCCTGGGGAGACCACACCTGGAATCTTGTGTCCAGTTGTGGCCCCTCAGTTCCAGCAGGACAGGGAACTGCTGGAGAGAGTCCAGCGCAGCCACCAAGATGCTGAAGGGAGTGGAGCATCTCCCGTGTGAGGAAAGGCTGAGGGAGCTGGGGCTCTGGAGCTGGACAAGAGGAGACTGAGGGGGGACTCATTCTTGGGGATCAATATGGAAAGGGGGAGTGTCAGGACACACGCACACTGGAAGAGCTTCGTTCCTATTTTAAGTCCAGACCAAAGCAGCCAAGAGCCGTTTAGCGTCCCCTGGGCAACCTGACAGAATTCATGTTCCAGACCTCAAACACCGCTGCTCCGGGGGGTTACAGACAGAAACGGGGATCGCTGTCCTTCTTGACAGGGCTCCTAAAGTAGAGGACCTGTGGCTAATATTAGACACTGCAACTGCAGCAAGCAATCCAGCAGCCGCTCTGTCCTGCTCGGCTCTGCCCACTGGTCACTTTGTCACTTGGAATCCGGCACTTCGACTCTGGAGCTCTGCCAGGAGTTCCCTGCTCAGCCAAGCTGCTCTTCTGCCGCTCGCTTGACGTCCGACCTTGGACTTGTCCCACCAAGTACCCCCATACCAAGGATGTCCCAGCTCTGGGAACGGCCCAAGGCTTCCAGCCAAAGGCACTTGCAGCCCCAGCCCCTGGGAGCCGCCTGTGGGGGCCAGGGCAGCCCAGCCCCCTGAACCCTTTCCCTGACCAGGAGGAGCTGGGGAGGCTCTTGGGCTGGGACAGAACACGGGGAGCCCCAACATTCCCTCCTGGGACACCCCAAAGAGTCCTTAGTTACCAACAGCCAGAGGGATGATGGCGCAGCCACCGCTGCGGCTCCCAGCTCAAGGCCCCCGGGCCCCCCTGTTTTTTCGGCTCCTGCAGCCCCTGCAGCCGATTGTGCTCCCCCAGAGCTTCTGCCCCCCAGGTAGGGACCCACCCCGACCCCTGCAGCCCGGGACGCTCCTGGGGGCAAGAGCGGAGGTGAGCGCCGGCCATGGCTCCTGTCTCTCCTGCAGGCTCAGCCCCCCTGTGCCCACTGCCCGGGCAGGAGCAGCCCTTCCCCACAGCCTGGGCACCCCGGGCCGGGGGGGCACCCCCGGCCCCCCAGGCCCCACCAGCAGGTACGGCACCCCTGTCTGCTCGGACACCCCGGCACCTTCGGCCCCTTCGCCATCCCCGACCCCGGGCACTCCCAGCACCCACCACCCCTGTCCCCGGCACATACGGCACTGGGCAGAACCAGGGCTGTTGGCGATGGGGGCCGGCTCGAGGGTTCCCATGGAGGGTCCCCCCGGCCCAGCACCGCTCCCTCTCCCCCACACAGGGCTGCAGAGAGCACCATGCTGCTGCTGGTTCAACCCCTGGGTGTTCCAGTTCCAGTGGGCCATGCCCTACGGCCACCAGGGCACAGCGGTGGTCCCATCCCCTATGGTGCTGCCAACCTCGATCCATGGCTACCAGCACGTCCAGGGGCAATGGACACAGCCGTACAGCTCCGGCACGGCCACCGCTGAGGGGACACCTGGGGGCAGCAACATCTCCAGCGGTTCTTCTGCTGCTCCCCAGGAGAAAGACCAGGAGGACCCAGGAGCTAAGCTGCACTTGTCTCAGGAGATGCTGTTTGGAGAGGCCCATCGGCTCTTTGGCGTCTCTGCAGTCTGCCGGCCTGGTGCCAGCAGCAGCCCCATGACTGGGGACACTGGGGACACCCCTGGAGAGGGGAGTTTTGTGGCTCCTGCCTCCTCACCACTCCCCATGTCTGTCACCACCTGCGAAGGGCCAGTGGAACCACAGAACGTCTCCGGCACGGCCACCACCACGGGGACACCCCCAGGCAGCACCAGCCCCCTGGGCAGCACCAGCCCCCCAGCCCCTCTGCTGCCCCCCACCACACAGCTCCTGGGGACCCAGTGGGACACCCTGCAGTTACCGAAGAGGTGCCACTGGAAGAGGCCCTAAACATCTTTGGCTGCTGCTTGGACACAGTGGGGGTCACCCAGGACACTCCTGTCAGCAGCCCCAGGCCAGGGGACCCTGGTGTCACCAGCCCACCTGTCCCCCAGCCTGACTTCTCGTCCCTCTCACTGCCTGAAGATCTTCTGAGCCCTGACTACACCATCTCCAAGCTCAGAGAGGCCGTGCTGAGCATGGCCGAGCTCTATGTGCTGGGGATGGAGCCCCCGGAGCTGTGGAGGGACGTGGGGATGGAGCTGCCACTGCCCCAGGCAGCCAAGGCAGAGCAGCGAGGGCAGAAGCGGGGGCAGAGCCCCTCGGCAGAGCCCCCCAGCAAGCGCAGGGCTCTGGCAGGGAGCAGGGGCGTGGGAGGGGGGATTAGACCAGAGAACACCAGGGGTGGGTGTGGGAGACGAGGGGTGCAGTATTTGGGGGTGGGGGGTCTAGGGTGTGTGGGAGGAGTGCGAGTGTGTTTGGGGGTCTGGGGGGTTGGAGGGTGTGGGAGGAGGGTGGTGGGTTTGGGGGTGGGTGGGTCAGGGGAGGTGTGGGAGGAGGGGGGTGTTCGGGGGTGTTAGTGGGGGCGGGAGGAGGGGGTGGGGGGTCAGAGTAACTCTGGGACCTTTTCTCTTGTTTTTCTGTATTAAACCTTGTTTGTCCAGAACTGCTCCGTGTCTGTGTGGGAGGGGGAGGGAGCGCAGGGGGCACCGGGAAACTGCCCTGAGAGCTGCAAAAGCCCCAATGAGCCCAAATCAGAGCCCATGAGACCCCAAGGACACCAAGTCCCCCAAAGGCTGAGTCACCGCCAGCGGGACAGGCAATGGGGGCTCCCCTGTCCCCTTCCCCAGGGCAAGACGCGCTTTGGCGGGGGGAGCAGGACAGACGGGTCCTTGTGCGACTCACGGACACGGCCCCACGCAGGAAGCAGCTCGGAGCCCCTGGGACAGGGACAGACCTGGGGGGGCCGGGCTGGGGACGGACACACAGACAACAGGGGCTGCAACGTCTTTGGAACACGAGCAGCATCCCCTGCAGTGGGGACAGGGCTGGGGACAAAGCCCTTCAGAGCCTCAGGACAATCCGGCCCTTCCTCGGGTCTCAGCGCTCAGCTCCAGAGCCCGGCTGTGCCTCCCTGCCCACAGAACAACCCGAATCACCCCAGAATGGCGAGGGAGGGGCTGCAGGGCAGGGACCCTCCTGCCCTTGTCTGGCTGCACCTTGGGCAGCTGCAGGACCAGGAATGCCTGGAAATAAAATTGGAAAGATAATCAACCACTAAAGCATGTTTTTAAGTGGGGATTCCAAACGCCTCTGAAATGCTTACAGCCTTGGCGCATCCACCACCCCCCACAAAAGCCTCTTCCAGTGCTTGACCACCCTCTCCGCAAAGAAATGGCTCCTCCCGTCCAGTGTGAAGCCCCTTGTGCAGCTTCGCCCCATTCCCAGGGTCCTGTCCCGGCTCCAGGAGCAGAGCTCAGCGCCTCCCTCTCCACGGCCCCTCCCCAGGAAGCTGCCGAGCCGGGAGGGGTCGCGCTTTGACCCCAGCAGCGACTCCAACCCACGGCAGCCGCTCGCTCACTGCCCACCCACCCCAGGGGAGAGGGCACCGGGGCACTCGGGCTGGACACAGACATGCTTTAATGAGACCACGGAATAAGACTAATGGGCTACTAGTAATATTATATATACAGTGAAAAGTCGACTATAAAATAAGAGACGTTAACTGCAACTCCTCACAAAGTGCGTCCCAGCGAGCAGCCGGTCCCGGCAGCAGCACCTGGTCCCCAACAGCGGATCCGGAGAAAGAAGAGAGACAAAGGCAGCAAAGGCCCAGAGGCCTCTGCAAACGGCAAGATGGCCAAAGGCCCTACTAAAGAAACCCCAAACAGAACCGCACCGGAACAGCAGAACCCAGACAGCTGTCTGTCTGTCCCTGTCCGTCCCTCCAGCCACAGCATCCTAATATCCTGCAAGGCGAAGCCTGAGGCCAAGGGCATGCAGCGTTCTCATTGGTCGGTCTGGATGTCAGTCAGGGGCTGCCCCGCCCATGGCCCCTCCCACCCGTGGGCGGAGCTCAGAGGCCTCGGCTGCCACCGCAGAGCCTGGAAACATCAACTCTGTCCGGGGTCGGGTTGTTGTTCTCCCGCCGCATCAAACTGCCGCGCTGGCCTCGGAACAGAAAGGTTTCTGACGGCGTGAAGAGCGGGAACTGGCTTTGGGTCACACAGCACAGGCTGGGAGGGCGTCTGTGCTCCTGGGCCCTGAGAACTTGTGACAAGAAGTTCTCTCCGTCGCTGCCGTTGCTCCAACGTTTTCTTCAGATCTCCTGTTGCCCTGAATGCACTTAATAAAGCCCTTCTTGGTGTCTGACACAGATCCCACCAGTTCCAGCTCCACTCGAGCTCTGCCCTTTGGTGCCATCTCCCCGCACCCATGACCGACGGCTCCATCACCTTCCTGCCCAGCCTGACCTGGCTCTAGAGACGGTGAATTCCTGTCTCCTCCGGAGCTGGGCCAGGAGTTCCCTGCCCAGCCAAGCTGCTCTTCTGCCGCTCGCTTGACGTCCACCATGGGAACTGCTGGCTCCTGAGCTTCTCCACGGGGCTTCTTCAAGCCTGAGCAGCACCGGCCGACTCCTGAGCCCTGGGCGATGGGCAGCAGCCACGCAGTGCAACCTCTGCTCTGTTTGGCGGCCCCTGACCCTCCCCCAGCGGCTCTGAGCCCCCTCCCGTCTGACTGGAAGGGCTGCAGCATCCAAGCTCTCCCTTCCACCCCGTGCGACAGCTCCACCTCGCCTGCCCTGCCCACCCCTCCTGCCCAGCCCGGACCCTCCTGCCCAGCAGTGCAGGCGTGGGACTCGTCCCACCAAGTCCCCCCATGCCAAGGATGTCCCAGCTCTGGGAACGGCTCAAGGCTTCCAGCCAAAGGCACTTGCAGCCCCAGCCCCTGGGAGCCGCCTGTGGGGGCTGGGGCAGCCCAGCCCCCTGAACCCTTTCCCTGCCCAGGAGGAGCTGGGGAGGCTCTTGGGCTGGGACAGAACACGGGGAGCCTCAGCATTCCCTCCTGGGACACCCAAAGAGTCCTTAGATACCAACAGCCAGAGGGCGCAGCCACCACTGCGGCTCCCAGCGCGCGGCCCCCAGGCCCCCCCGGTTTTGCGGCTCCTGCAGCCGATTGTGCTCCACCAAAGCTTCTGCCCCCCAGGTAGGGACCCACCCCGACCCCTGCAGCCCAGGACGCTCCTGGGGGCAAGAGCGGAGGTGAGCGCCGGCCATGGCTCCTGTCTCTCCTGCAGGCTCAGCCCCCCTGTGCCCACTGCCCGGGCAGGAGCAGCCCTTCCCCGCAGCCTGGGCACCCCGGGCCGGGGGGGCACCCCCGGCCCCCCAGGCCCCACCAGCAGGTACGGCACCCCTGTCTGCTCGGACACCCCGGCACCTTCGGCCCCTTCGCCATCCCCGACCCCGGGCACTCCCAGCACCCACCACCCCTGCCCTGGCCTGGCTGATTCATCCCCAGAAAATTCCATTTCCAGAGAACATCCCCCATCCCTGGGGCCATCTCTCCTGTTTCCTCTCCCAGAAGCGAGTCTCCTCCCCCTTGCAGCCCCGTTCCTTGCTCAGCAGCTCACCCCATGGGGATGCCCATGTGCCTGGGCAGAGCCGGGGGCTGTTGGTGATGGGGGCCGGCTTGGGGGGTGCCCATGGAGGGTCCCCCCGGCCCAGCACGGCTCCCTCTCCCCCACACAGGGGGAGTGCAGAGAGCACCGTGCGGCTGCTGCTTCGATCCCGGGGTGTTCCACATACAGTGCACGAGTCCCTGTGGCCATCAGGGCACAGCGGTGGCCCCAGGCCTCCGGTGCTGCCGAGCTCCATCCTCGGCTACCGGCACGTCCAGGGGCAACGGGCACAGCCCTACAGCTCTGGCACGGCCACCGCCGCGGGGGCACCGTGAGTTGCTTTTCCCCAGAGTTCTGTGTTGCTGCAGCTGGCAATGAAGTATTTGCAGTTAGAGCGTGCTGGAGCGCCAGGGCAGCTGCTGGCAGTGCTCTGCTGAGATTTCTGCTCTAACGGGTTGAATTCCTGTCAATGAGCATTCTTTTCCTGGAACTCATTCCTACCAAAGCCGGGTGGCACGTGGCTGCCGTCTGGTGGCACGGCCCGGGATACTGACTGTGTGAGCGGGCGGCTGCCCTGGAGACGGGGGCTCTAGAACATGGGGGTGGCCGAGGGGGAGGGGAGGGAGCGGGGACAGAGGCCCTGGGCCTGGGGCCGGGGCTGCTTGGCCTTTCCTCTGATCGGCTGCCTGGGACTGAACCCTTGCTCCTCCCATCAAAAGATTGGTCAGAAAACCTGCCAATCATCCATGTGCCACTCTGCTTCCAGGTATGATTGGTGGAGCCAGCATGGCCCGCCCTTCACAGTGCCCAGCCTTTCAACCCTTGCCACCTCCCCTGCAGCCTCAATGTTTATTGGTTGGTTACATATCAATCACAGACCTTCTCCCCACCCCCTCAAATGCCATTGGCTGTCCTGACTCCCACACCGACTTCTGGGTGGTTGTTGCCAGGCAACGAGCTCCACTTAAAAATGCAGCTGGGGGCTCTAAGCAAAGGCCATGGGTAGTGGAAGACACGCCAGGATCCTAAAAATGAAAGTTTGAGCACTAAGAAGGAGGCTCTGGGCACTCAAAAGGACGGGCAGATGCTACAGCTGGTGCTTTGGGCCCTGAACACGAGGGGAAACGGGTGGTTCCCACCCGAGCTGGGTTTGGTGCCCGTGACCCCACGGGACAGACACCAGTGCTGTCCGGAGTGGCCACGGAACAGACGGAGCCCAAAGCCACGGGCTCCATGAGCTCAGCGGGGTGTTGTGACATTTCATGGACATTTCACAGGGGTGGTCCATGGGCTCAGGAAATGTGGGGGGAGAATCAGAATAAAACTGAGAAAACTTGTGGGTTGAGATCAAAAGCGTTTAATAATCAAAGTGAAATGATGATAATAATTACAAATTGTAATGAAAAGGCAAATAGAGAGAGAAATAAAACCCAAGAAAGACAAGGGATGCAGCTGAAAACAATTGCTCCCCACCAACCGACCGATGCCCAGCCAGGCCCCGAGCAGCGGCCCCCCCACCAACCTCCCTCCTCGGTGGAAAAAGGCACAAAAGGGCGACAGGGGTGGCTTCTGTGAGAAGCTGCGAGAAGCTTCCACTGTGTCCCATAGAGCCAAGTCCAGCCGGCTCCAAGACAGACCTGCCCAAGGCTGAGCCAATCAGCGGTGGCACCTCTGTGATGACGTGTTTAAGAAAAGGGGGAAAGCACCAAAAAGAACAACAAACTGCAGCAGTCAGGAGAGGGCCAGAAGCTGCTTGAACCTGTAGGACACTCCAATACCATCCTCAAGACTCAAGTGTTGTCTTTTTTTCCCCAGCACTACTGTCCGTGTTTGCCAGGAGAACGCAAGCACCTGAGTCTCTAATCGAGCAGCTCTGGAGATGCTCTGTGCTTTGGCATATGTTCACTGAGAACTCTACATGCTAATTTATTATGCTCAGCAGCTGTAGAAAGCTTCTGCCCTTCTGGCTCACAAGGCTGCTTGCATCGCTGAAGGCTGAAATTTAAAAAACGTAAAGAAGTTAACAATCAAACAAAACCCAAATCAAGCTCCTCCATTCTTTCCTGAGTCGTCAAACTCTGCTGGGAAATCAGGTGGTGCCACTTAGGACTGGGTTTGGCTATGACGGCAATTTTATTGTTGCAGACACACATGTCAAGTTCAGCCGTCAGCATCCTCTTGAGAATGTTTGTCTGTGGCCTCTGATGGTCAGTGGCCAGTGTCGATGGTAATTTCAGCCACGAGTACTGAACGCTTCTGTCCATAAGCCGTGCACCTGGAACACCTGGCAGAGAGGTTGGCAACATTGCCAGGTGAGGCTGCAAACGCGGCCTCCTTTGCAGTCCTCCTCTCCCGAGCTCGCTTTGGATTTCCTGATCTTCTTCCCGTTCTGGCATTTCTCTTTCAAGGCTGGATCGCCAGAAGGCTCACTTCTATCCTTGCCGCTTTCTTTCGGGCGCACTTTCACCCTCCTCTGCACAGGTCTGTTTTCTCTTTCTGCACGGCGGTTTTTTGTTTGCAGCCTCTGGGTGAACGGGCACTGGGGGGAGCGCACCTTGTTTTTCAAGCTGCAGCTGACGGGGAGCGCGCTTCTGTGTTTCCACAGGGCCGGTGCACCTGCGCTTGGGAGGGGGACAGTCTGGGTGGCTCCCGTCCAGCTTCTCCCCCTCCTCAGTGGCAGAGTGCCTTCTCTTCCTGCCGCAGCGCAGCTGCTCCCCTCCTGACCCGGGGTGCCAGTCTGCTCGGTGGCCGCTCGAGCTGTACAGCCCTTCCCAAATGGAGCTTCTGCCATAACCAGAGCTGTTTCTGTCCCTGTGGGAGGAGCGGCGCAGGATCCCACTGCCACGCCGCAGCTGACGGGGAGCGCGCTTCTGCGTTTCCACAGGGCCGGTGCGCCTGCGCTTGGGAGGCGGACAGTCTGGGTGGCTCCCGTCCAGCTTCTCCCCCTCCTCAGTGGCAGAGTGCCTTCTCTTCCTGCCGCAGCGCTGAGGGGGAGGCGCTGCGGAGTCCCGTGGGCTCCCGTTCTGGTGGATCCTCTGTGTACTTGCTTCACCTTCCGGCTTTCTCGGTGCCACGAAGCCTCGAGAAAAGGGACTCTTCGGCTCTTGAACCGACTTTGCCAACCCAGCGCTCTGTGTCTCTTGGCGTTCAGCGCCCGCTCCGGGGGTCAAATCATGGTGCCTGGAGAAACAACAGGGATCTTAATCTAGGGTTGTTCTCGCAGCCTCCACGTGGCTTCACTCTCATCCTGGCATCTTCTGGCAGCATTTGATATGACACGCAGAAGACTGAACCAGGACTGGAAGCTGGAAATTAGATCGTGCTCTGTCAGTCGTATCTGCCCCTTTCAGAGCAGGAATTCATCTTTCTACCTGCTTGGACCCCCGTTTCACCTCTTTTCACAGCCAGCCAGGCCCAGAGAGCAGACAGATAGCAATTTACGCAAGCACAACAGATTAGTGCCAAACAAGGAAGAAGAAGAAAGGACAGGGCCATCTGCAGAGCAGACAGAACTCAGCTGGACGGTCTTTCTCTCTTAGGACAGAAAGCAAAACCCACCGGAGAAGAACAGCAACGACAAGATCAGAAACAGGAGAGGGAGCGTATCCTGAACACCCTTTCACACTTGTTCTTACCTGACATAGAAGAGTAAATATGCACACCGGCCGAGAACTGTCTGGATGTCACACAGAACCACAGAGGCATCGTCCATCTTGTACCACCGTCCATCGCTGGCCTGCAAAGCAAAGCAATTCTATCTTCAGATGAACGGCAGGCTTTTGAAAACAAAAACACAGGCAGTACATCACTGAAGGGCACAATAGACCAATGCAAATCACACTTTTACCTTTACAAAGCAGTAATAGTGTCCTTGCTGAGAGCTGTGACCTTCATGGACCAGGACGGCATACAAGGAATAGAGGAGTGGTCCTCCAGCCGCTTCAGATGTGTATTTGCCAAGGTCCAAATATTCTGCGTACGGCACGACCTAAGGAGACACCAAGAGGATTCCCAAGTTATCCTGAGAGTCTTTGGGAAGCAGCCTGAGAAAATCCTGTCAAAGGATCTTCTCAGTTCATCAGAAACAGGTGTCGCCATGTCATCACCAAAGTGGCAGAAAACTGTTCTCGGCCAAACCAACTCTTCATGAGCACCCAGGTGCTCATCTTCACCCTGGAACTTTCCTCTGGCCACAAGGGCAAGAGCAAGGCAGAGCTGTTGCAATTCTTTTTCTCAGACGGCTGCACTCCATAGCCATCGTGTGCAGACACGAACAACTTCCAGAACAAGCGTTCTCCTTTGGGAAAGGACTCCTTCCAAGCAGACAACGTGGCTGTGCACTTGTTTACATACCTTGGTAATCTTTCTGCCAGAGAAAGGATCAAATCTCTTCAAGCACACGGTCAGGACGTTGGAGGCCTGATGGATTGTAAGTCTCTTGGACGCACTGACCCGCTGTTCACACCTTGAAAACACAGACCCAACGGTTGCAACCTGTCTTGCCCACACTCCACCCCCCGTCCATCTAGGGCTGAGTTAAGGCTTGTTTTGCCCAGTTCAGGTAGAAGGGGAAAAAAATGTACCCATCTTAGAAACAAATGCATTTTATTCCAAGTTGTGGATGATTCAGGAGGTTTGGTTGTACGGGGAAGAAAACCAAACAAACAGAAAAAACCCCAAGCTGTGTCACGACTGGGTTTCTCAGTGACGTCCAAACCTAACTACTGCTTCCAGACACGCAAATCCATAACCCAGTATCTACTATGAAGATGTCATTAGGAAAGATCTTACTTGCTACATTTATAGCTGTTTTTGCCATCCAGGTGCTCGGGTCTGACGAAGTCCTCCAGAGCTCCGGTGACAGATGTGGCTGCCTGGATGAGAAAGAAAGGAGAGCACTGAGCTCCTGGAAACTCAAAATCCCAAGAAATAGCTCCCCATGTGGTGCCAGCGTTAACCCAATAAACAGCTACTCCTGGGCAGCACCAGAGTGTCCTGTGCTCTGCCTGGTCAAAAGCAGCAAAAGCCACAAAAGCCACCCGTCCAGCATCATGTGCGTACTGAGGAGTCCAAAGCAGGGCGGTAGGACAGCGTCATCATGGCTGTCGACAGCATCCTTGCTCTTTGCCCAGCTGGCACCCAGCGCAGGGAGACCATTTACAGGGCTGCTACGGAGGGAGCACACAAGTCCAGTTCCCTTCCCATCCACCATCTTGCGTGGTAACAACCCGCAGTTTGAAGTCAACGGAGTTTACTGGAGAGAAACGAGGCCCCTGCAGGGACCTCGAAACATTTTGCACCACCATTTCCAAACATCTTACCTTGATATCCAAAGGAATATCACGGAATGCCTCGTAGGTGTCTGAAACAGCTTTGCAGCTCCAGCATGTTACTGGAAGGCAAAGAGAAAAGGTTCTCAGGTTGGGACGGACACTAACTCTGCCCATGTAATGGACCGGTGCAGCCTGGACATGCTGCTGCCTGAAAAAAGCAGTTGTCCACAAAGGGAGAAAGAGCCACAGACCGTTCTAAGGACAGGGATATTTTTAAAAATTACCTCTGGATCTTAGAAGTCCTCCAAAGACCTGATCAATGACTGTGCTGCCTTGAGATGTGTCCCAGCTGGAAAGAAACGGTAATCGCGGCTCAGAAGGTGGAAGGCAGAGAGCTCGCTCTTGCAAGAGTTTTCCTTGTTAGCAGAGCCCCGGAGAGCGGGTTTCACTGACGATTTACAGGAAGGAGTCAAAAGGGCCAGAGAACATTTCCATGGTCATGTGCTCATGCTTACTCGCTGCTGCTGCTCAAACAAGCTGTCTGCATGGCAGCCACGGCACAGCCGAAGAATTCATGCGCGTCTTCCTGGGCACCAAACTGGAAATCTCCTATTCCTGAGAAAGAAGAAGGTTTTCACGTTAATCTCCCCAAAAAAGGAAAGAAAACTGACCCTTCTAAAAGCTCTCATCCTTAACCTGAACCCGGAAAAAACAGTTACACATGGGGGTCTTCGGCAATGAAAAATACCTCCAAAGGAAACCATCTGAAATGACTCACGTGGCAGCTCGCTGACAACAGCCACAGGTGCGACGGCACTGCCCGAGCAAGACAGGACCTGCTCCATGTGCACTTCCATCGTACACATCATGCAGAAGCCTTTCTGCTCACCTAAGAAGGGAGGGAAAGAAGGAAGCAGCCCAATTAAAATATACACGGCTGTGGAAAATCTTCAAGGAAGAAAAACACCAAACCACCCCACAGGTTACAGGTATGACGTCCGCTCTCCCTTCTCCATCCTCTACATCTCATCCTCAGAGCCTTTTTCCCAGAGTCCCTGTGGTTTCTTCATCATTTAGAGCTGCCCAAGAGGTGTAAAAGAACGCGTAGCAAGGACTCACAGGACTGGCTGTGCTGGCGAGACAGCAAGTAGTTGGCCAGCGGAGGGGTGTATGTCAAACACTGCAGGACGGAATTGAGGAAGCAGGTGTTGTCCAGGTTGTAGAGGCCTCCTCCCACACTGCGTGTTTGCTGCCAGGCCGCGCAAATCTTCTGCGGAGGATACAGGTCCCTTTGTGGCAGAGCCATTCTGACACTGGTGCCTGCAAGGAAATCAGATTTTAAAGGAGATCTCCTTGTTTGGATAAGGAAAGCCCTCGAGTGGTGCGCCTAGACTTGGCCCTCTTTGAATGTGCTGGAGAAAAGATAACTAGGAAACAGGAATTCCGCTGACAGCCTGCATCTACCCAAACCCCAACGGGAGAGCCCAGTGGACAGCGAGGAAGGTACAGGCCAACCCACACTTCTACCCTCTCTCTATCTACGCCATCCCCTGTCTCAAAGGAAATGAAACATTACCTTTTCCACACACTGGAATTGTCAGGAAGGGCAGGGAGAAAAAAAAGGACGTAATTTCCAGAAAAAAAGAAGAGTATAGAATGAATCGCAGACAGCGAGGAGCTGAGTGGCTCCGCCGTCGAGCTCAACCCGCGCTCACGCTCGCAGCACAGCCGCCAGCTCAGTGCGAGAGCACGGCAGGAGCTGCCGGGGACGCCCCTTATGAGCACCCGGCCCTGGGACGCCCTTTGTGACACGGGGCCGTGCGGGGCCGCGCAACAATGGGGCTGGCGCCGCCCGGCACCTCCCGCAGCTGCGGCTGCGGGGCCTCCCCAGGCACCGGCCGCGGGGCAGGGGCTCCTCCCCGGCAGATCGCGCACCTCTGCCCACACCAGGGGCTCAGGAACAGGCCAGAAGGCGCTCGAGCCTTTTGGACACTGCACGATCAACTTCAAGACTCATCACTCTTGTCCTTTTTCCGCCAACACTACTCCACGAGGTTGTCAGAAAAGTCAATTCTTCACTGAAACAAGGAAGAAGAAGGAGTGTGTTTGCAGTGCTGTGAGCTCCCAGAGAGGAGCATCGAGCTCTGGCAGATCTGCCAGGTTCTGAGTCCCCCACGCAGGGCGAGGTGCCCATTGGAAGGCTGAGCAGCAGCTTCTACTGTCCCCTTCTTCTCCTTTCAGGAGTTTTCCGTAAGCGCCGAGTGCTAATGTAACGTCGAGCAGTTGGAGCAGGTTCTCGGTCGGTTGCTGCTGCATCTGGTCCCTCATGTCTGTCATCTCCCTCTCCTTTGCATCCAGCATCTTTGTGATCTTCTCCCGCTCGCCAGCCATCGTTTCCTCCAGCTCGCGAATGCGATCTTCCGCGGCGCTGGCCTGCGAAAAACACAGTTGGCATCTATGTGGGTACAATAAAAACGTTCAAAAATCCATCTCCCTCCCAAATGGACGTCAAGATTTCTGTCCGCAAAATTCATGGAACGCAAAGGGACGGAAATGTCAATCTATCCAAACACCACAGTGCTCTGGATTAGTTATGAGAGCAAATGTAGTGCCTTTACCTGTTTCTGAAGGCGAGAGAGCTGGTAGCTGAGAACTTCTTTCTCATAAGAGCCTCTTCCAGCTCCTCTCGCGCCGCACCGGCCGCTTTGTCGTTTCGGTCAGAGGACAGTTTGGCATTTTCCAGCTGGAAGGCAAGTTTGATACACGTCACTTGCACCGAGTTGGATATTCTGCAAATATCCTTTCAGTACAAAATAGAAGCTATTTAATCTCTAATAATTTTAAATGGAAATCTGGGAAGTTTATTAGAAGAATTGCATAATGTTAAGGAAATGCCCAAAGGACCAGAAAAATCTATTTCAGTCCTATTTCTATAGGATTTGCTTATAGAGTCACTACCTAGATCACGTCTAACAAGGGGGCTGTTGCTGCTCGGAGATGCCCCCACGGTGGCTGAAGTGCCCGGGATGTTCAGCGCTGCCCAGTGCCCATCGACAGCCATTGGCAGCTCCAGAGGTGATGGGGCCACCGCATTCCCCTCTGTGCCGCTGTCACCCAGGTCCCCAGGCACGGGGCTGCTGCCTGGACCATCCTGGCTGGACTCCACCGCCCCCCTGGGAGCAGCCGAGTAGCTGCAGGGCCTCTTGGAGCAGCTCATCCTCCGGGATGGCCAGTTCAGCTGCCAGGTCTGCAGAGGCTGGTTCGGCAGCAGAGGGGCCGGATGGAGCGTCGCTGCCCAGGGCTGTCGCCAGGGGGGTGGCCACCGCATTCCCCTCTGCGCTGCTGCCACCCGTGTTCCCAGGCGTGGGGCCTCTTCTGGGACCATCCTCGGTGACCCGCACTGTAGCTGGAGTGACACCAAACAGCCAATGGGCCTCTAGCAGGAGCATCTCCTCAGATACGTCAAAGCCATCGGTGAGGTTCTCAGGGGCTTCATTGAGGAGGGCAGCAGAGGGGCTGCTCCCGGGGATGTTCCTGCCTCCAGATGCCCCCGCGGCGGTGGCCGTGCTGGGAATGCTGATCGGTGCCCATTGCCCCTGGACGTGCCGGTAGCCGGGGATGGAGGTCGGCAGCACCGGGGGTCTGGGGCCACCGCTGTGCCCTGGTGGCCGTAGGGGATGGTCCACTGGATGTGGAACAGCCGGGGGTCAAACCATCCAAGTAAAACCAAAAACCCTCTGTGCCTGTTTACGTTGAGTTCTTTAAGGAAAGTAGGTAGGAATTCCTGCAACAAAGCTCTGACAATCAGGTGCAAACTTGAGTGGAGAAGCCTGAAAAGTGCTCCTTGAAAATGTCCTCTTTACCTTACCTCCTGAAACCTCTCTAATTTGCTGTACAAGTCTTCAGGACTTGAACAAAATGATGAAAGAGACAGGGCTTGTCAGGCTTTTTGCCATTTTAAGAAGCCCATTTGTGTGTTTGAGGCTGCGTCCATGAATCACAGGTACTGAGAAGAGACTGAAAAAAGGCCTCAAGGACCCAAAGTCAAAACCAAAACCTCAGAGTTCCTTGAAGCATTAATGGGCCCCACTGAGGACTGTTACTGACAAAGCCTCCCCAGGGGCTCGTTAGAGCAGATAATTGGAGGCTGTTATGAGAGGTGGGCCAAGGCCTTGTGCAGGTGGCTCTGATGCTCAGAAACCCCTTGGTTTGCTTTCTGAAGCAGAATGGAGAATCCCTGACCTGCAGGCAATGGGAAGGGGGATCCTGTTCCTCACATGCGGCTCTGGGCTCTTCCTGGGACCGTGGGATGTGGGTGTGCAAGGCCGAGGGAAGGACAACACTGGTACAGCAACTTCCAGCTTCCCCGTGGGGCTGCAAGGAGGCAACGAGGCCCCAGTGCCATGAGGACAACATGTCTTCTCCCAGGCCTCAGTGGCAGAGACAACTGCCTTGGCCAAGGGACAAAGACCTGGGTCCTGTTGGTCCCTTCCAGCCTTGCCAGCGCCCTTTGCCATCTCCACCTCAGGCTGTTCTTTATGGTCCTACCCCTGCCCCTCTTTCCCTGCAGGCTGCAGACACCCATCTCACTTTCCCACCTGCTCTGACCCCAGCATTTCTGCACCTTCACTGCTGTGTCTGCACCTTCACTGGCTGTTGTTTGGAACACAAACCATGGGCTGATCCAGACTCCCTCCTGGAGACATCTTGCACCACAGCACTGCTCTTCCAGTGACATTTTTTCCTCCTGATACCCAGTCTCCACCTTCCGATCTGCATCTGGTGGCTTTTTCTTCTCTCTCCTGCTTTTTGCGACTACCAGGGAAAGCTCACCCACCTCAGAAATTGCCCTTCAAACAGGGAACCCAACCTGTTAGGCTTTTTCTGGTCTTCCACTTGACCAGAGAGAAGTAACCTCGGCATGATCTTCTAGATCCCATGAGTGCTGCTGGCCTTTCAGCTTCTCTGACAGACACGACCATGTCCCTGGGCACTTTGGCAGACGTTCTTTCCCAGCCATGTCCCTGCTGCTGGGCTGTCACCTCCAGAGACAGAACTGACCGCACGGTCCCCTTCACAGCCACATGCATCTTACTGGACTAAGAGTTTCTGAGACACAACTGACCTTGTACACCACCCTCTATATGGCCCAGGACCTGACCAGATAAAAGTATGTTTGTTTTATGAATTTGATGAAATCTATTTCCTGCAAATGATTGGAGTGGAAAAACATTCTTCACAGGAACTGCTGTATTTATGTTGACACTTTTTAGTTCTCTTCCTCTGTCTATTTTTTGGTTTTTTTTCCTTCTTCCTCCACATGTTCTGTTTTCAAAAACTTCTCCAAGGTGAAGATTCATTGAATCATAGAATAACTCAGGTTTGAAGAGAGCCCTGAATATCACCTTGTCTCACTCTCCTGTTCAAGGCCAGCTGAACCAGGCGAAGTTTTTCAGGGCCTCTGCCCAACGTTGCATCTTCCATAAAGGAACTGAAAGTGCACTGCGTCACATCATTGAGAAGGAGAATAAAGATGATGGCCCAAGTGCTGGTCGCTGAGGGATGCTACTAATAACTGGCTACAGAGAGGACTTTGTACCACTGGCGACATGTGGACTTGACCGTTGGGCCAACTTCCCACCCAGCGTCCACTTCTTCAGCCCAGAGAACGCCAATCTGGCTGTAATGACACCACAGGAGACTGTTCTTGGCCCTGCTTATTTGGGTTCAACAATCCCGTTCTGGTCCTTCAAGTGCCTGAAATGGCTACAGGTAGACGAGTGCCATCCCCTTCCCAGGGACAGAGATAGGCTGACCAGCCCGTAATTCTCCCACTTGTCATTCCTGCCATTTTTGAAGATGGGTTTGTTGTCTGCTGAGATGAATGTCACCGGGCCAGTGGGGTTTGTTCCTAGAGTCACACACAGAAATGTCAGGGCAGCCACATCTGGCCTTGTGAACTCCTTAAGCACCCAGGGACGCTCAGGGGCAAAGTCTTCCCCTTCTGCTAACAGAGGCAGGAGTGACAGTGTCTCTCCGATCTCCGGTTCCCACTACCAAAGGATGGGTGGCAGCTCAGCCCTGTGATGTGCCTTGTTAGTCTAGAGTCATCTGAAATGTCCCACTTCATGAGGAATGGGCGTGGGGACATTGGTTTGAGGAAGCACATTGCAGTGCTGCATTTACATGGTTTCCCATGGGCTGTTGCTCACAACATGAAGTGACCTTGAGATATTGTCTGTCCCTCAGGCCTTCACGGAACACCGAGGAACAGCTGGCCTTTTAATTTGTTTCAACACACATAGAGCACAGCTCCTCATTTACACAGCCGCTCAGTCAAGAAGTTGCTGCATCCTTGAGCTCCTGGTTCCTCATGCGGTAGATGAGGGGGTTCAATGTTGGAGGCACCAATGAGTAGAGGACTGTCATCCCCAGGTCCAGGGATGGGACGGAGAACGAGGGGGGCTTCAGATTGGCAAACATGGCAGTGATCAAAACCAGGGAGGCCTCGGCCAAGTGAGGGAGGCACGTGGAAAAGGCTTTGTGCCGTCCCTGCTCAGAGGGGATGCTCAGCACGGCCCTCAAGATCTGCACATAGGACACCACGGTGAACACAAAACAGCCAAAGAACAAAAAGTCGCTAATCACAGGAGGCCAGACTTCCCTGAGGTGGGTGTCTGAGCAGGAGAGCTGGAGGATGTGGGGGATTTCACAGAAGAACTGGCCCAGGGCATTGCCCTTGCAAAAGGCAGTGAAAATGTACTGACCGTGTGCAGCAGAGCAGTGAGAAACCCAGTGGCCCAGGCAGCTGCCGCCGTGTGGACACAAGGTCTGCTGCCCAGGAGGGTCCCGTAGTGCAGAGGTTTGCAGATGGCAACGTGGCGGTCATAGGACAGGACAGTGAGGAGAAAATACTCTGCTGAGGCTAAAAAGAAAGCAGAAAGACTTGAGAAGCACACCCTGTGTAGGAAATGGCCCTGGTGTCCCACAGGGAATTGACCATGGATTTGGGAAGAATGGTGGAGATGCAGCCCAGGTCGAGGAAGGAGAAGCTGAGCAGGGAGAAGTACATGGGGGTGTGGAGGCGCTGGTCCCAGGCTATGGTGGTGATGATGAGGCCGTTGCCCAGGAGGGCAGCCAGGTAGATGCCCAGGAAGAGCCAGAAGTGCAAGAGCTGCAGCTCCCGTGTGTCTGTGAACGCCAGGAGGAGGAACTGGGTGATGGAGCTGCTGTTGGACATTTATATGGGCATTTACACTCTAAGGCTTGATAGCCCATCCACAAGCACATACCTAAGTGGTTCAGATGAAGGATGGTCTTGCACAAGTCACCCTTTGTGTCTCCCGGTGCCATGGACACAGGGTTGGTCTCTCCAGAGAGTGGCAGAGGATGCACTGGATCCCCTTCTCAGGACAGACCCCTTGCCAGAAAGACACAGGCACAGGGGTAACTCTGGGTAACTCATTCAGATGAAAAACATTTGAACAGCACCGCAGGCATTGGTCCCAGCCAGCGCGGGTTCGTGAGGGGATCTGGGGGTTCTGGTCGACAGCAAGTTGAACATGAGCCACCATTGTCCCTGGCAGCCAGGACATACTCTGATTCCGTCATTCTACCAGGGTGCAGGATCGGGCCCAGGGCAGGCAGCACTTCACTCGAGGCTCCCGGTGATGCAGCTGCTGGGAGAGCTCAAGAAACGGCGGCAGTTGCCCATAAGTGCTATTTTTGGTCTCTCCCCATTGCTCTCTGGCCGGCTCCCTGCCCCCATTCTGTAATTCCCCCCCTCTCCGTCTTTAGCCCATTGTGCTGGTTTAACTGCAATCGAGTTACTTTTCTTCAGACGCTTAGAAACTCTTTTGGTTTGTTTTGGTTTTGGTTTGGTTGTCATAGCCAGCACAGCCATTGTTTGGGTTCTGTTTGGAAACAATAAGATAGAATCCCATGACAGAATTAATGTTTTTCTTCAAGTAACTTTCCAGTGGTCTTGAGGTTATTTCTTTAACTGTATTTATCTCAATCCACAAGATCGTCCCTTCCCTTTTGATTCTCTCCCCTATTTGGAGGTGGGGAGTGAGAGAGTGGCTACCGTGGATGTGATTGCTAGCTTGAGTTAAATTCATTTATTAATAAACTCATTTATTAATCCAATTAACAAATAATTTACGAAGGGCAAACCCTGGCCAATAGATGAAGGGGATTATAGCGGTGCATACATGGAAGTACAGAAAGAGGAGGGGTAGTTACTGAGGATGCACTGGGTAGTGTGGCACCTGAGCATGGCACAAATGGCATGAAATGGCAGGAGAACCCCAACAGCATCCTGGGACGCCCACTCACCAGCCCCGTCTCTCAGGAGCCCCTCGGAATCCTCCAGCAACCTCTAGGAAACGCTCTTGCCCGTCAGCGAGCTGCCCCGAGCCCCTGCCCATCCTACACGCTGCTGGAGCTGCCAGGAACACAGAGTTCCAACCCTCCCCAGCCCTGGAATGCCAGTGCCGAGGGGAGGGCAGAATAACAAGGGGCAAAACACTTCAAAATTCCACACCAACACTAATTAACCTGACACAACCGAACCTCTGACACAGATGAGCCAGATCAAGAACAGGAACTTTCATGGGCTGAGGAATCGGGTTTGCAAATCTTCTACACCAATCTGAACAGACACAGCATTTTTTATTTTTTGCCTTTGTTTCTGCTCTGGTGTCAGCTGAGGCTTTCTGGTTTTGCCATCTTCCCGTGAACCTGCACTCGATAAATGCAGGTATATTTCGGGTTTCCCCAGTTGCTCTTGACAAGAAATTTGACGTATTAAAAGGCTCTGGGAAGTGCCTGTGAAGAAAAGAGGCAAAAGGAAACGGAGGCGTCAAGAGCCAGAGTGCAGTCAATGGATCTGCCCCTGCCAGCCCGGCTCCTGCGCAGGAACCAGCTCCCAAAAGTGCTGCGGGCCCCTGTGCCCAGTGAGAAAGCGTTCATGCTCTTCCTGCTGTGGACGTGAGGGCAAACCTGCTTTGCTCCCTGGCATCTCTCCCCCGCATGTGGACCGTACCTTCAGCGGGAACGTCTGGATGGGCTCTTTCACCACATTGTACATGAACGTCCCAAGCAGGGTTTCCTCTTCTCCGTCCGCATCCAGTCCCTCAGGGGCGAAGCACAAGGAGAGCAGCTCAGACTCATCCCAGCACCGTGGGGACGTACGCGCTGGATCAGCCCCGTCCCGTTCCCAGCCTCTCCTGGGAGCCCAGCGCTCGTCTTGTACTGGTTGGGCTGGAGCTCAGTCTCCACCTGGAGTTTTGGTGAAGAACCCTGAGGTGCCCTGGACAGACTAAGTCTTGAGAGGGAGGAAACCTCTCGAGCCCTTGAAGTATCACGCCAGGGCACGGCTGGGCTCAGGAGAGAGCGGGACACAAACCTCTGGGCATGCACAAAGTCACTGTTACGGCTTTGCCCCAGGGCAGAAGCGCCCAGCAGACACTTACAAAGACGGCGACGTCTCTGGGGGCGCTAATGATGGACCCAGAGGGAGAGGCTTCCTTGGAGATCTACTGCATGGTGACGGCGCTCAGGTGGACTCGTGCTGGCAACCGGATGACCACCTGGCCCTGGCACCCTTGGAAAGGCCAGCAGTTCCCTGGGGAAACATCCGGCTGCACCCAGAACAGCAGAGAAATGAAGCATGAGAGAGCGCTGGGGCCAACACAACTGCTCCTGGAGCTTGCAGCGCAGGCACCGGGGTGTCTGTGCGGTCTGCTGCAGCTGGGAAATGCCCCTGAGATAGACCGCACATTCCCAGGAAGGAAGGAATACCAGCACTGAGGATTTCTGCTGCCCTACCTGCAGAACAGCCTCAGGAGGGCTGGCAGCATGAAACAGCTGTATAACGCTACAGATCCAATTCCCTTGGCAGCTGTAGGTCTGGGAAGTTCTCCGCGTGTCGATGGCGGCACCTGGAAGGAAGGGGTGGCAGATGACTGCGAGCGGAGGACTCGGTGCTCAGACGCGACCTGTGAGGCCGCTGCCAGCTCCTCGTTTTTCAGTCCTGTCCTCATCACCAGTTTGGAGAGCAGCGCCGGGAGCACGGCTGGGCTGCTTGTGTCCGTACCAGCGCTCTGCAGGGCCCAGTCAGACATCTCCACGGAGACTTGCAAAGCCGCCTCGGACGCTGCCTGGTTGAGGAACAGCACGGTCAGCAGTCCAAGCCCAGCAACAACCCCAAGGAGGCTTTCTTGGGGCTTCTGCCCAGCCAAACCTCCTTCCCCAATTGCACGCTCACCTTCCTTGCGCTCATGACCTGCACCCTCAGCTGAGCCACCTCCTGCAGCAGACGCCGCATATTTTGAGTTTGCGCCGCCAGCAAAGCCTGGTAATCGCTGAAGGACCAGGAAAGCAGATCTCGTCAGAGAGATGTCCATCCCCTGTGGGGAGCGTCGGAGCTCAGCACGGAGCACAGACACGGGTGCTTGCCCGGCTTTGCCAGCGCTTCCCTCCTCACCAGGCTGAGCAATGCAAAGGCCAGAGGGAAGGATGGGAGCCCTGGCTTTAGGAAAATGGGTGGAGGTAGCACGAGGTGTTAGCTGAGGCTTCTGCACAGACCCAGTTCCAGCTCAGGAAACATCTCTTACCTCTGGGTCTTCCGTTCGATCGCAGACCCACAGATCTGCTCCTGAAAGGGAAAAATTCCCTGTTAGAGTCTCCACCACCAGAGCTGCCGGGGCTCCCTGGGGGAGGCTTCCCCAGGAGACACGGCACAAGCTGCTCTTTCTTTGGGTCGCCCTGGACGGAAGCAGAAGAGTCTGTGATTTCTCCAGACGCTGTCAGCAGCACTCCCTTGCAGGAACCACCCACCTCTATCCATCCCTTTGCCCGTGTTGTCCAACCTGGCATCAAGGTTTTGCAATAAATGCCAAGAGCCACCAGGAGCAACAGGAGGATGACTTGGAAGCACCTCAAGTCCCTCAAGAACTGCATCCTCTGCCTGTCCATCACAAACCAGTTCTTTTTGGGGCCATCTTGTGCCTGAAAAAGAGAGTCCAGGGGCTGTCAGGGAACCAAGTGCTGAGCGAACCCCTTCACAGCTGGATTTGCATTCTTAGGCTGAAAAGCTGGAGGAACATGATTTCTGTCCACGCTGCTCAACACTACTGGCAGCTCTTCCCCAGAGGAAGAGCTGCAGGAGCACCTTCTGAAAGAGAAGGAAAATAATCCATAAAGAGCAAATGAAGACTCTTGTCAGCAGCCTTGTGGTGTGGACCTCGCTCTCTCTTTGGCTGAGAAACCAGGATTGTTCTCACATAGAATCACAGAATAGTTTGGCTTGGAAGGGACCTTCAAAGCACATCAAGTGCAACCTCGTGCCATGAGCAGGGACATCTTCACCCTGATCGGGTTGCTCAGGGCCCCCGTCCAGCCTGGCCTGGGGTGTCTCCAGGGATGGTTCATCCACCACCTCTCTGGGTACCTGGGCTAAGCTCTCACCACCCTCAGGGGTAACGATTTCTGCCTCATGTCTGGGCTGGGGAACACACCCTGTTCTCCCCTTTGTTTGCACTGGCCCTGGACATCCCCTTCCCTCTGTCCACAGCAGAAACCTGCACTACGTACATGGCAAAGACGGACACACTCAGCAGACGCGTCCACAGGGAGACCAGGGCACCTGCCCCATGGCAAGTGAGGCTGAAGACCATCCCTGGGCAAAAGAAAACAGAGACAAGTCAGGCCTGTCTCTTGAGGTCTCCTCTCCAGGAGTTCACCCCCTTTGTCTCTATTTCTTGTCTATCTCCAACCCTGGCATGCCTGGGTGCGGAAGCAGAGGGCAGAGGTCTCACCCTGCTCTTTATTGTTTTAAGGGCTGTGCAGAGAAGTGCTACTTAGGTGCACAGTGCCACTTCCTCCACGATGTTGGCGAGTACGTGGCCGCAAAGCTGGGCGACCTGGGCTGCAGCTGCGTGCTCTTCCAAACCTTTGGCAAGTGCGTTTACGGTTTCAATGGGAATGGGAAGAATTGGGACAAAAATTGGAAAATTTTTAAGGGACTTTGAAAAAATTTCAACTGGAATTTTAGCAATTTTGACGTGAAATTGTAAACATGTGGACGTGGATTTTGAAAATTCTAGAGAGAATTTTAAAAGCTTCAACAGAATTTCAACAATTTTGAGAGGGATTTGAAAAGTTTCAAAGGGAATGGGAAGAATTGGGACAAAAATTGGAAAATTTTGAAGGGACTTTGAAAAAATTTCAACTGGAATTTTAGCAATTTTGACGTGAAATTGTAAACATGTGGACATGGATTTTGAAAATTCTAGAGAGAATTTTAAAAGCTTCAACAGAATTTCAACAATTTTGAGAGGGATTTGAAAAGTTTCAATGGGAATGGGAAGAATTGGGACAAAAATTGGAAAATTTTTAAGGGACTTTGAAAAAATTTCAACTGGAATTTTAGCAATTTTGACGTGAAATTGTAAACATGTTGAATTGCATTTTTGAAAATTCTAGAGAGAATTTTAAAAGCTTCAACAGAATTTCAACAATGTTGAGAGGGATTTGAAAAGTTTCAATGGGAATGGGAAGAATTGGGACAAAAACTTGGAAAATTTTTCAGGGACTTTGAAAAAATTTCAACTGGAATTTTAGCAATTTTGACGTGAAATTGTAAACATGTGGACATGGATTTTGAAAATTCTAGAGAGAATTTTAAAAGCTTCAACAGAATTTCAACAATTTTGAGAGGGATTTGAAAAGTTTCAAAGGGAATGGGAAGAATTGGGACAAAAATTGGAAAATTTTGAAGGGACTTTGAAAAAATTTCAACTGGAATTTTAGCAATTTTGACGTGAAATTGTAAACATGTGGACGTGGATTTTGAAAATTCTAGAGAGAATTTTAAAAGCTTCAACAGAATTTCAACAATTTTGAGAGGGATTTGAAAAGTTTCAATGGGAATGGGAAGAATTGAGACAAAAATTGGAAATTTTTTAAGGGACTTTGAAAAAATTTCAACTGGAATTTTAGCAATTTTGACGTGAAATTGTAAACATGTGGACGTGGATTTTGAAAATTCTAGAGAGAATTTTAAAAGCTTCAACAGAATTTCAACAATTTTGAGAGGGATTTGAAAAGTTTCAATGGGAATGGGAAGAATTGGGACGAAAATTGGAAAATTTTTCAGGGACTTTGAAAAAATTTCAACTGGAATTTTAGCAATTTTGACCTGAAATTGTAAACATGTGGACGTGGATTTTGAAAATTCTAGAGATAAGTTTCAAACTTTCAACAGGATTTCAACAATTTTGAGAGGGATTTGAAAAGTTTCAATGGGAATGGGAAGAATTGGGACAGAAATTGGAAAATTTTGAAGGGACTTTGAAAAAAGTTCAACTGGAATTTTAGCAATTTTGACGTGAAATTTTAAACATGTGGACGTGCATTTTTAAAATTCTAGAGAGAATTTTAAAAGCTTCAACGGAATTTCAACAATTTTGAGAGGGATTTGAAAAGTTTCAATGGGAATGGGAAGAATTGGGACAAAAATTGGAAAATTTTGAAGGGACTTTGAAAAAATTTCAACTGGAATTTTAGCAATTTTGACGTGAAATTGTAAACATGTGGACGTGGATTTTGAAAATTCTAGAGAGAATTTTAAAAGCTTCAACAGAATTTCAACAATGTTGAGAGGGATTTGAAAAGTTTCAATGGGAATGGGAAGAATTGGGACAAAAATTGGAAAATTTTTAAGGGACTTTGAAAAAATTTCAACTGGAATTTTAGCAATTTTGACGTGAAGTTGGAAACATGTTGAAGTGGATTTTGAAAATTCTAGAGAGAATTTTAAAAGCTTCAACAGAATTTTAACAATTTTGAGAATGATTTGAAAAGTTTCAATGGGAATGGGAAGAATTGGGACGAAAATTGGAAAATTTTTAAGGGACTTTGAAAAAAATTCAACTGGAATTTTAGCAATTTTGACCTGAAATTGTAAACATGTGGACGTGGATTTCGAAAATTCTAGAGAGAATTTTAAAAGCTTCAACATAATTTCAACAATTTTGAGAGGGATTTGAAAAGTTTCAATGGGAATGGGAAGAATTGGGACGAAAATTGGAAAATTTTTAAGGGACTTTGAAAAAATTTCAACTGGAATTTTAGCAATTTTGACGTGAAATTGTAAACATGTGGACGTGGATTTTGAAAATTCTAGAGAGAATTTTAAAAGCTTCAACAGAATTTCAACAATTTTGAGAGGGATTTGAAAAGTTTCAATGTGAATGGGAAGAATTGGGACAAAAATTGGAAAATTTTTCAGGGACTTTGAAAAAATTTCAAGTGGAATTTTAGCAATTTTGACGTGAAATTGGAAAGATGTTGAAGTGGATTTTGAAAATTCTAGAGAGAATTTTAAAAGATTCAACAGAATTTCAACAATTTTGAGAGGGATTTGAAAAGTTTCAATGGGAATGGGAAGAATTGGGACAAAAATTGGAAAATTTTTAAGGGACTTTGAAAAAATTTCAACTGGAATTTTAGCAATTTTGATGTGAAATTGGAAACATGTTGAAGTGGATTTTGAAAATTCTAGAGAGAATTTTAAAAGCTTCAACAGAATTTCAACAATTTTGAGAGGGATTTGAAAAGTTTCAATGGGAATGGGAAGAATTGGGACAAAAATTGGAAAATTTTGAAGGGACTTTGAAAAATATTCAACTGGAATTTTAGCAATTTTGACGTGAAATTGTAAACATGTGGACGTGGATTTTGAAAATTCTAGAGAGAATTTTAAAAGCTTCAACAGAATTTCAACAATTTTTGAGAGGGATTTGAAAATTTTCAATGGGAATGTGAAGAATTGGGACGAAAATTGGAAAATTTTGAAGGGACTTTGAAAAAATTTCAACTGGAATTTTAGCAATTTTGACGTGAAATTGTAAACATGTTGAAGTGGATTTTTGAAAATTCTAGAGAGAATTTTAAAAGTTTCAACAGAATTTCAACAATTTTGAGAGGGATTTGAAAAGTTTCAATGGGAATGGGAAGAATTGGGACAAAAATTGGAACATTTTTAAGGGACTTTGAAAAAATTTCAACTGGAATTTTAGCAATTTTGATATGAAATTGTAAACCTGTGGACGTGGATTTTGAAAATTCTAGAGAGAATTTTAAAAGCTTCAAGAGAATTTCAACAATTTTGAGCGGGATTTGAAAAGTTTCAATGGGAATGGGAAGAATTGGGACAAAAATTGGAAAATTTTTAAGGGACTTTCAAAAAATTTCAACTGGAATTTTAGCAATTTTGACGTGAAATTGTAAACATGTGGACGTGGATTTTGAAAATTCTAGAGAGAATTTTAAAAGCTTCAACAGAATTTCAACAATTTTGAGAGGGATTTGAAAAGTTTCAATGGGAATGGGAAGAATTGGGACAAAAATTGGAAAATTTTTAAGGGACTTGGAAAAAATTTCAACTGGAATTTTAGCAATTTTGACGTGAAATTGGAAACATGTTGAAGTGGATTTTGAAAATTCTAGAGAGAATTTTAAAAGCTTCAACAGAATTTCAACAATTTTGAGAGGGATTTGAAAAGTTTCAATGGGAATGGGAAGAATTGGGACAAAAATTGGAAAATTTTGAAGGGACATTGAAAAAATTTCAACTGGAATTTTAGCAATTTTGACGTGAAATTGTAAACATGTTGAAGTGGATTTTGAAAATTCTAGAGAGAATTTTAAAAGCTTCACAGAATTTCAACAATTTTGAGAGGGATTTGAAAAGTTTCAAAGGGAATGGGAAGAATTGGGACAAAAATTGGAAAATTTTTAAGGGACTTTGAAAAAATTTCAACTGGAATTTTAGCAATTTTGACGTGAAATTGTAAAAATGTGGACATGGATTTTGAAAATTCTAGAGAGAATTTTAAAAGCTTCAACAGAATTTCAACAATTTTGAGAGGGATATTAAAAGTTTCAATGGGAATGGGAAGAATTGGGACAAAAATTGGAAAATTTTTAAGGGACTTTGAAAAAAATTCAACTGGAATTTTAGCAATTTTGACCTGAAATTGTAAACATGTTGAAGTGGATTTTGAAAATTCTAGAGAGAATTTTAAAAGCTTCAACAGAATTTCAACAATTTTGAGAGGGATTTGAAAAGTTTCAAAGAGAATGGGAAGAATTGGGACAAAAATTGGAAAATTTTGAAGGGACTTTGAAAAAAGTTCAAGTGGAATTTTAGCAATTTTGACGTGAAATTGTAAACGTGGACGTTGATTTTGAAAATTCTAGAGAGAATTTTAAAAGCTTCAACAGAATTTCAACAATTTTGAGAGGGATTTGAAAAGTTTCAATGGGAATGGGAAGAATTGGGACAAAAATTGGAACATTTTTAAGGGACTTTGAAAAAATTTCAACTGGAATTTTAGCAATTTTGACATGAAATTGTAAACATGTGGACGTGGATTTTGAAAATTCTAGAGAGAATTTTAAAAGCTTCAACAGAATTTCAACAATTTTGAGAATGATTTGAAAAGTTTCAATGGGAATGGGAAGAATTGGGACAAAAATTGGAAAATTTTGAAGGGACTTTGAAAA
Organism: Streptopelia decaocto; assembly: GCF_964273445.1. Classification (NCBI taxonomy): domain Eukaryota; kingdom Metazoa; phylum Chordata; class Aves; order Columbiformes; family Columbidae; genus Streptopelia; species Streptopelia decaocto. Next base: position 223,479 of record NW_028116159.1, read on the forward strand.
AATTTCAACTGGAATTTTAGCAATTTTGACGTGAAATTGTAAACATGTTGAAGTGGATTTTGAAAATTCTAGAGAGAATTTTAAAAGCTTCACAGAATTTCAACAATTTTGAGAGGGATTTGAAAAGTTTCAATGGGAATGGGAAGAATTGGGACAGAAATTGGAAAATTTTGAAGGGACTTTGAAAAAAGTTCAACTGGAATTTTAGCAATTTTGACGTGAAATTTTAAACATGTGGACGTGCATTTTTAAAATTCTAGAGAGAATTTTAAAAGCTTCAACGGAATTTCAACAATTTTGAGAGGGATTTGAAAAGTTTCAATGGGAATGGGAAGAATTGGGACAAAAATTGGAAAATTTTGAAGGGACTTTGAAAAAATTTCAACTGGAATTTTAGCAATTTTGACGTGAAATTGTAAACATGTGGACGTGGATTTTGAAAATTCTAGAGAGAATTTTAAAAGCTTCAACAGAATTTCAACAATGTTGAGAGGGATTTGAAAAGTTTCAATGGGAATGGGAAGAATTGGGACAAAAATTGGAAAATTTTTAAGGGACTTTGAAAAAATTTCAACTGGAATTTTAGCAATTTGACGTGAAGTTGGAAACATGTTGAAGTGGATTTTGAAAATTCTAGAGAGAATTTTAAAAGCTTCAACAGAATTTTAACAATTTTGAGAATGATTTGAAAAGTTTCAATGGGAATGGGAAGAATTGGGACGAAAATTGGAAAATTTTTAAGGGACTTTGAAAAAAATTCAACTGGAATTTTAGCAATTTTGACCTGAAATTGTAAACATGTGGACGTGGATTTCGAAAATTCTAGAGAGAATTTTAAAAGCTTCAACATAATTTCAACAATTTTGAGAGGGATTTGAAAAGTTTCAATGGGAATGGGAAGAATTGGGACGAAAATTGGAAAATTTTTAAGGGACTTTGAAAAAATTTCAACTGGAATTTTAGCAATTTTGACGTGAAATTGTAAACATGTGGACGTGGATTTTGAAAATTCTAGAGAGAATTTTAAAAGCTTCAACAGAATTTCAACAATTTTGAGAGGGATTTGAAAAGTTTCAATGTGAATGGGAAGAATTGGGACAAAAATTGGAAAATTTTTCAGGGACTTTGAAAAAATTTCAAGTGGAATTTTAGCAATTTTGACGTGAAATTGGAAAGATGTTGAAGTGGATTTTGAAAATTCTAGAGAGAATTTTAAAAGATTCAACAGAATTTCAACAATTTTGAGAGGGATTTGAAAAGTTTCAATGGGAATGGGAAGAATTGGGACAAAAATTGGAAAATTTTTAAGGGACTTTGAAAAAATTTCAACTGGAATTTTAGAAATTTTGATGTGAAATTGGAAACATGTTGAAGTGGATTTTGAAAATTCTAGAGAGAATTTTAAAAGCTTCAACAGAATTTCAACAATTTTGAGAGGGATTTGAAAAGTTTCAATGGGAATGGGAAGAATTGGGACAAAAATTGGAAAATTTTGAAGGGACTTTGAAAAATATTCAACTGGAATTTTAGCAATTTTGACGTGAAATTGTAAACATGTGGACGTGGATTTTGAAAATTCCAGAGAGAATTTTAAAAGCTTCAACAGAATTTCAACAATTTTGAGAGGGATTTGAAAATTTTCAATGGGAATGTGAAGAATTGGGACGAAAATTGGAAAATTTTGAAGGGACTTTGAAAAAATTTCAACTGGAATTTTAGCAATTTTGACGTGAAATTGTAAACATGTTGAAGTGGATTTTTGAAAATTCTAGAGAGAATTTTAAAAGTTTCAACAGAATTTCAACAATTTTGAGAGGGATTTGAAAAGTTTCAATGGGAATGGGAAGAATTGGGACAAAAATTGGAACATTTTTAAGGGACTTTGAAAAAATTTCAACTGGAATTTTAGCAATTTTGATATGAAATTGTAAACCTGTGGACGTGGATTTTGAAAATTCTAGAGAGAATTTTAAAAGCTTCAACAGAATTTCAACAATTTTGAGCGGGATTTGAAAAGTTTCAATGGGAATGGGAAGAATTGGGACAAAAATTGGAAAATTTTTAAGGGACTTTCAAAAAATTTCAACTGGAATTTTAGCAATTTTGACGTGAAATTGTAAACATGTGGACGTGGATTTTGAAAATTCTAGAGAGAATTTTAAAAGCTTCAACAGAATTTCAACAATTTTGAGAGGGATTTGAAAAGTTTCAATGGGAATGGGAAGAATTGGGACAAAAATTGGAAAATTTTTAAGGGACTTGGAAAAAATTTCAACTGGAATTTTAGCAATTTTGACGTGAAATTGGAAACATGTTGAAGTGGATTTTGAAAATTCTAGAGAGAATTTTAAAAGCTTCAACAGAATTTCAACAATTTTGAGAGGGATTTGAAAAGTTTCAATGGGAATGGGAAGAATTGGGACAAAAATTGGAAAATTTTGAAGGGACATTGAAAAAATTTCAACTGGAATTTTAGCAATTTTGACGTGAAATTGTAAACATGTTGAAGTGGATTTTGAAAATTCTAGAGAGAATTTTAAAAGCTTCACAGAATTTCAACAATTTTGAGAGGGATTTGAAAAGTTTCAAAGGGAATGGGAAGAATTGGGACAAAAATTGGAAAATTTTTAAGGGACTTTGAAAAAATTTCAACTGGAATTTTAGCAATTTTGACGTGAAATTGTAAAAATGTGGACATGGATTTTGAAAATTCTAGAGAGAATTTTAAAAGCTTCAACAGAATTTCAACAATTTTGAGAGGGATATTAAAAGTTTCAATGGGAATGGGAAGAATTGGGACAAAAATTGGAAAATTTTTAAGGGACTTTGAAAAAAATTCAACTGGAATTTTAGCAATTTTGACCTGAAATTGTAAACATGTTGAAGTGGATTTTGAAAATTCTAGAGAGAATTTTAAAAGCTTCAACAGAATTTCAACAATTTTGAGAGGGATTTGAAAAGTTTCAAAGAGAATGGGAAGAATTGGGACAAAAATTGGAAAATTTTGAAGGGACTTTGAAAAAAGTTCAAGTGGAATTTTAGCAATTTTGACGTGAAATTGTAAACGTGGACGTTGATTTTGAAAATTCTAGAGAGAATTTTAAAAGCTTCAACAGAATTTCAACAATTTTGAGAGGGATTTGAAAAGTTTCAATGGGAATGGGAAGAATTGGGACAAAAATTGGAACATTTTTAAGGGACTTTGAAAAAATTTCAACTGGAATTTTAGCAATTTTGACATGAAATTGTAAACATGTGGACGTGGATTTTGAAAATTCTAGAGAGAATTTTAAAAGCTTCAACAGAATTTCAACAATTTTGAGAATGATTTGAAAAGTTTCAATGGGAATGGGAAGAATTGGGACAAAAATTGGAAAATTTTGAAGGGACTTTGAAAAAATTTCAACTGGAATTTTAGCAATTTTGACGTGAAATTGTAAACATGTGGACGTGGATTTTGAAAATTCTAGAGAGAATTTTAAAAGCTTCAACAGAATTTCAACAATTTTGAGAGGGATTGGAAAAGTTTCAATGGGAATGGGAAGAATTGGGACAAAAATTGGAAAATTTTGAAGTTACTTTGAAAAAATTTCAACTGGAATTTTAGCAATTTTGACGTGAAATTGGAAACATGTTGAAGTGGATTTTGAAAATTCTAGAGAGAATTTTAAAAGCTTCAACAGAATTTCAACAATTTTGAGAGGGATGTGAAAAGTTTCAATGGGAATGGGAAGAATTGGGACAAAAATTGGAAAATTTTGAAGGGACATTGAAAAAATTTCAACTGGAATTTTAGCAATTTTGACGTGAAATTGGAAACATGTTGAAGTGGATTTTGAAAAGTGTAGAGAAAATTTTAAATGCTTCAACAGAATTTCAACAATTTTGAGAGGGATTTGAAAAGTTTCAATGGGAATGGGAAGAATTGGGACAAAAATTGGAAAATTTTGAAGGGACTTTGAAAAAAATTCAACTGGAATTTTAGCAATTTTGACGTGAAATTGTAAACATGTGGACGTGGATTTTGAAAATTCTAGAGAGAATTTTAAAAGCTTCAACAGAATTTCAACAATGTTGAGAGGGATTTGAAAAGTTTCAATGGGAATGGGAAGAATTGGGACAAAAATTGGAAAATTTTTAAGGGACTTTGAAAAAATTTCAACTGGAATTTTAGCAATTTTGACCTGAAATTGGAAACATGTTGAAGTGGATTTTGAAAAGTCTAGAGAGAATTTTAAAAGCCTCAACAGAATTTCAACAATTTTGAGAGGGATTTGAAAAGTTTCAATGGGAATGGGAAGAATTGGGACGAAAATTGGAAAATTTTTAAGGGACTCTGAAAAAAATTCAACTGGAATTTTAGCAATTTTGACGTGAAATTGTAAACATGTGGACGTGGATTTTGAAAATTCTAGAGAGAATTTTAAAAGCTTCAACAGAATTTCAACAATTTTGAGAGGGATTTGAAAAGTTTCAATGGGAATGGGAAGAATTGGGACAAAAATTGGAAAATTTTTAAGGGACTTTGAAAAAATTTCAACTGGAATTTTAGCAATTTTGACGTGAAATTGGAAACATGTGGACGTGGATTTTGAAAATTCTAGAGAGAATTTTAAAAGCTTCAACAGAATTTCAACAATTTTGAGAGGGATTTGAAAAGTTTCAATGGGAATGGGAAGAATTGGGACAAAAATTGGAAAATTTTGAAGGGACATTGAAAAAATTTCAACTGGAATTTTAGCAATTTTGACGTGAAATTGGAAACATGTTGAAGTGGATTTTGAAAATTCTAGAGAGAATTTTAAAAGCTTCAACAGAATTTCAACAATTTTGAGAGGGAGTTGAAAAGTTTCAATGGGAATGGGAAGAATTGGGACAAAAATTGGAAAATTTTGAAGGGACTTTGAAAAAATTTCAACTGGAATTTTAGCAATTTTGACCTGAAATTGTAAACATGTGGACATGGATTTTGAAAAGTCTAGAGAGAATTTTAAAAGCTTCAAGAGAATTTCAACAATTTTGAGAGGGATTTGAAAAGTTTCAAAGGGAATGGGAAGAATTGGGACAAAAATTGGAAAATTTTGAAGGGACTTTGAAAAAATTTCAACTGGAATTTTAGCAATTTTGACGTGAAATTATAAACATGTGGACGTGGATTTTGAAAATTCTAGAGAGAATTTTAAAAGCTTCAACAGAATTTCAACAATTTTGAGAGGGATTTTAAAAGTTTCAATGGGAATGGGAGGAATTGGGACAAAAATTGGAAAATTTTGAAGGGACTTTGAAAAAAGTTCAACTGGAATTTTAGCAATTTTGACGTGAAATTGGAAACATGTTGAAGTGGATTTTGAAAAGTCTAGAGAAAATTTTAAAAGCTTCAACAGAATATCAACAATTTTGAGAGGGATTTGAAAAGTTTCAATGGGAATGGGAAGAATTGGGACGAAAATTGGAAAATTTTGAAGGGACTTTGAAAAAAATTCAACTGGAATTTTAGCAATTTTGACCTGAAATTGTAAACATGTGGACGTGGATTTTGAAAATTCTAGAGAGAATTTTAAAAGCTTCAACAGAATTTCAACAATTTGGAGAGGGATTTGAAAAGTTTCAATGGGAATGGGAAGAATTGGGACAAAAATTGGAACATTTTGAAGGGACTTTGAAAAAATTTCAACTGGAATTTTAGCAATTTTGACCTGAAATTGTAAACATGTGGACATGGATTTTGAAAATTCTAGAGAGAATTTTAAAAGCTTCAACAGAATTTCAACAATTTTGAGAGGGATTTGAAAAGTTTCAATGGGAATGGGAAGAATTGGGACAAAAATTGGAAAATTTTGAAGGGACTTTGAAAAAATTTCAAGTGGAATTTTAGCAATTTTGACGTGAAATTGTAAAAATGTGGACATGGATTTTGAAAATTCTAGAGAGAATTTTAAAAGCTTCAACAGAATTTCAACAATTTTGAGCGGGATTTGAAAAGTTTCAATGGGAATGGGAAGAATTGGGACAAAAATTGGAAAATTTTGAAGGGACTTTGAAAAAATTTCAACTGGAATTTTAGCAATTTTGACGTGAAATTGTAAACATGTGGACGTGGATTTTGAAAATTCTAGAGAGAATTTTAAAAGCTTCAACAGAATTTCAACAATTTTGAGAGGGATTTGAAAAGTTTCAATGGGAATGGGAAGAATTGGGACGAAAATTGGAAAATTTTGAAGGGACTTTGAAAAAATTTCAACTGGAATTTTAGCAATTTTGACCTGAAATTGTAAACATGTGGACGTGGATTTTGAAAATTCTAGAGAGAATTTTAAAAGCTTCAACAGAATTTCAACAATTTTGAGAGGGATTTGAAAAGTTTCAATGGGAATGGGAAGAATTGGGACAAAAATTGGAAAATTTTTAAGGGACTTTGAAAAAATTTCAACTGGAATTTTAGCAATTTTGACGTGAAATTGTAAACATGTGGACATGGATTTTGAAAATTCTAGAGAGAATTTTAAAAGCTTCAACAGAATTTCAACAATTTTGAGAGGGATTTGAAAAGTTTCAAAGGGAATGGGAAGAATTGGGACAAAAATTGGAAAATTTTTAAGGGACTTTGAAAAAATTTCAACTGGAATTTTAGCAATTTTGACGTGAAATTGTAAACATGTGGACGTGGATTTTGAAAATTCTAGAGAGAATTTTAAAAGCTTCAACAGAATTTCAACAATTTTGAGAGGGATTTGAAAAGTTTCAATGGGAAGGGGAAGAATTGGGACAAAAATTGGAAAATTTTGAAGGGACTTTGAAAAAATTTCAACTGGAATTTTAGCAATTTTGACGTGAAATTGGAAACATGTTGAAGTGGATTTTGAAAATTCTAGAGAGAATTTTAAAAGCTTCAACAGAATTTCAACAATTTTGAGAGGGATTTGAAAAGTTTCAATGGGAATGGGAAGAATTGGGACAAAAATTGGAAAATTTTTAAGGGACTTTGAAAAAATTTCAACTGGAATTTTAGCAATTTTGACCTGAAATTATAAACATGTGGACGTGGATTTTGAAAATTCTAGAGAGAAGTTTCAAACTTTCAACAGGATTTCAACAATTTTGAGAGGGATTTGAAAAGTTTCAATGGGAATGGGAAGAATTGGGACGAAAATTGGAAAATTTTGAAGGGACTTTGAAAAAATTTCAACTGGAATTTTAGCAATTTTGACGTGAAATTGTAAACATGTGGACGTGGATTTTGAAAATTCTAGAGAGAATTTTAAAAGCTTCAACAGAATTTCAACAATGTTGAGAGGGATTTGAAAAGTTTCAATGGGAATGGGAAGAATTGGGACAAAAATTGGAAAATTTTTAAGGGACTTTGAAAAAATTTCAACTGGAATTTTAGCAATTTTGACCTGAAATTGTAAACATGTGGACGTGGATTTTTAAAATTCTAGAGAGAATTTTAAAAGCTTCAACAGAATTTCAACAATTTTGAGAGGGATTTGAAAAGTTTCAATGGGAATGGGAAGAATTGGGACAAAAATTGGAAAATTTTGAAGGGACTTTGAAAAAATTTCAACTGGAATTTTAGCAGTTTTGACCTGAAATTGTAAACATGTTGAAGGGGATTTTGAAAATTCTAGAGAGAATTTTAAAAGCTTCAACAGAATTTCAACAATTTTGAGAGGGATTTGAAAAGTTTCAATGGGAATGGGAAGAATTGGGACAAAAATTGGAACATTTTGAAGGGACTTTGAAAAAATTTCAACTGGAATTTTAGCAATTTTGACCTGAAATTGTAAACATGTGGACGTGGATTTTGAAAATTCTAGAGAGAAGTTTCAAACTTTCAACAGGATTTCCACAATTTTGAGAGGGATTTTAAAAGTTTCAATGGGAATGGGAAGAATTGGGACAAAAACTGGAAAATTTTGAAGGGACTTTGAAAAAATTTCAACTGGAATTTTAGCAATTTTGACCTGAAATTATAAACATGTTGAAGTGGATTTTGAAAATTCTAGAGAGAAGTTTCAAACTTTCAACAGAATTTCAACAATTTTGAGAGGGATTTGAAAAGTTTCAATGGGAATGGGAAGAATTGGGACAAAAATTGGAAAATTTTGAAGGGACGTTGAAAAAATTTCAACTGGAATTTTAGCAATTTTGACCTGAAATTATAAACATGTTGAAGTGGATTTTGAAAATTCTAGAGAGAAGTTTCAAACTTTCAACAGAATTTCAACAATTTTGAGGGGGATTTGAAAAGTTTCAATGGGAATGGGAAGAATTGGGACAAAAATTGGAAAATTTTGAAGGGACTTGGAAAAAATTTCAACTGGAATTTTCGCAATTTTGACCTGAAATTGTAAACATGTGGACGTGGATTTTGAAAATTCTAGAGAGAATTTGAAAAGCTTCAACAGAATTTCAACAATTTTGAGAGGGATTTGAAAAGTTTCAATGGGAATGGGAAGAATTGGGACAAAAATTGGAAAATTTTTAAGGGACTTTGAAAAAATTTCAACTGGAATTTTAGCAATTTTGACGTGAAATTGTAAACATGTTGAAGTGGATTTTGAAAATTCTAGAGAGAATTTTAAAAGCTTCAACAGAATTTCAACAACTTGGAGAGGGATTTGAAAAGTTTCAATGGGAATGGGAAGAATTGGGACAAAAACTGGAAAATTTTTAAGGGACTTTGAAAAAATTTCAACTGGAATTTTAGCAATTTTGACCTGAAATTATAAACATGTGGACATGGATTTTGAAAATTCTAGAGAGAATTTTAAAAGCTTCAACAGAATTTCAACAATTTTGAGAGGGATTTGAAAAGTTTCAAAGGGAATGGGAAGAATTGGGACAAAAATTGGAAAATTTTGAAGGGACTTTGAAAAAATTTCAACTGGAATTTTAGCAATTTTGACGTGAAATTGTAAACATGTGGACGTGGATTTTGAAAATTCTAGAGAGAATTTTAAAAGCTTCAACAGAATTTCAACAATTTTGAGAGGGATTTGAAAAGTTTCAATGGGAAGGGGAAGAATTGGGACAAAAATTGGAAAATTTTGAAGGGACTTTGAAAAAATTTCAACTGGAATTTTAGCAATTTTGACGTGAAATTGGAAACATGTTGAAGTGGATTTTGAAAATTCTAGAGAGAATTTTAAAAGCTTCAACAGAATTTCAACAATTTTGAGAGGGATTTGAAAAGTTTCAATGGGAATGGGAAGAATTGGGACAAAAATTGGAAAATTTTTAAGGGACTTTGAAAAAATTTCAACTGGAATTTTAGCAATTTTGACCTGAAATTATAAACATGTGGACGTGGATTTTGAAAATTCTAGAGAGAAGTTTCAAACTTTCAACAGGATTTCAACAATTTTGAGAGGGATTTGAAAAGTTTCAATGGGAATGGGAAGAATTGGGACGAAAATTGGAAAATTTTGAAGGGACTTTGAAAAAATTTCAACTGGAATTTTAGCAATTTTGACCTGAAATTGTAAACATGTGGACGTGGATTTTGAAAATTCTAGAGAGAATTTTAAAAGCTTCAACAGAATTTCAACAATTTTGAGAGGGATTTGAAAAGTTTCAATGGGAATGGGAAGAATTGGGACAAAAATTGGAAAATTTTGAAGGGACTTGGAAAAAATTTCAACTGGAATTTTAGCAATTTTGACGTGAAATTGTAAACATGTGGACGTGGATTTTGAAAATTCTAGAGAGAATTTTAAAAGCTTCAACAGAATTTCAACAATTTGGAGAGGGATTTGAAAAGTTTCAATGGGAATGGGAAGAATTGGGACAAAAATTGGAAAATTTTGAAGGGACTTTGAAAAAATTTCAACTGGAATTTTAGCAGTTTTGACCTGAAATTGTAAACATGTTGAAGTGGATTTTGAAAATTCTAGAGAGAATTTTAAAAGCTTCAACAGAATTTCAACAATTTTGAGAGGGATTTGAAAAGTTTCAATGGGAATGGGAAGAATTGGGACAAAAATTGGAAAATTTTTAAGGGACTTTGAAAAAATTTCAACTGGAATTTTAGCAATTTTGACCTGAAATTGTAAACATGTGGACGTGGATTTTGAAAATTCTAGAGAGAAGTTTCAAACTTTCAACAGGATTTCCACAATTTTGAGAGGGATTTTAAAAGTTTCAATGGGAATGGGAAGAATTGGGACAAAAACTGGAAAATTTTGAAGGGACTTTGAAAAAATTTCAACTGGAATTTTAGCAATTTTGACCTGAAATTATAAACATGTTGAAGTGGATTTTGAAAATTCTAGAGAGAAGTTTCAAACTTTCAACAGAATTTCAACAATTTTGAGAGGGATTTGAAAAGTTTCAATGGGAATGGGAAGAATTGGGACAAAAATTGGAAAATTTTGAAGGGACTTTGAAAAAATTTCAACTGGAATTTTAGCAATTTTGACCTGAAATTGTAAACATGTTGAAGTGGATTTTGAAAATTCTAGAGAGAATTTTAAAAGCTTCAACAGAATTTCAACAATTTTGAGAGGGATTTGAAAAGTTTCAATGGGAATGGGAAGAATTGGGACAAAAATTGGAAAATTTTGAAGGGACTTTGAAAAAATTTCAACTGGAATTTTAGCAATTTTGACCTGAAATTGTAAACATGTGGACGTGGATTTTGAAAATTCTAGAGAGAAGTTTCAAACTTTCAACAGGATTTCAACAATTTTGAGAGGGATTTGAAAAGTTTCAATGGGAATGGGAAGAATTGGGACAAAAACTGGAAAATTTTGAAGGGATTTTGAAAAAATTTCAACTGGAATTTTAGCAATTTTGACCTGAAATTATAAACATGTTGAAGTGGATTTTGAAAATTCTAGAGAGAAGTTTCAAACTTTCAACAGGATTTCAACAATTTTGAGAGGGATTTGAAAAGTTTCAATGGGAATGGGAAGAATTGGGACGAAAATTGGAAAATTTTTAAGGGACTTTGAAAAAATTTCAACTGGAATTTTAGCAATTTTGATGTGAAATTGTAAACATGTGGAAGTGGATTTTGAAAATTCTAGAGAGAATTTTAAAAGCTTCAACAGAATTTCAACAATTTTGAGAGGGATTTGAAAAGTTTCAATGGGAATGGGAAGAATTGGGACAAAAATTGGAAAATTTTGAAGGGACTTTGAAAAAATTTCAACTGGAATTTTAGCAATTTTGACGTGAAATTGTAAACATGTTGAAGTGGATTTTGAAAATTCTAGAGAGAATTTTAAAAGCTTCAACAGAATTTCAACAATTTGGAGAGGGATTTGAAAAGTTTCAATGGGAATGGGAAGAATTGAAACAAAAATTGGAAAATTTTTAAGGGACTTTGAAAAAATTTCAACTGGAATTTTAGCAATTTTGACGTGAAATTGTAAACATGTTGAAGTGGATTTTGAAAATTCTAGAGAGAATTTTAAAAGCTTCAACAGAATTTCAACAATTTTGAGAGGGATTTGAAAAGTTTCAATGGGAATGGGAAGAATTGGGACAAAAATTGGAAAAATTTGAAGGGACTTTGAAAAAATTTCAACTGGAATTTTAGCAATTTTGACCTGAAATTATAAACATGTTGAAGTGGATTTTGAAAATTCTAGAGAGAAGTTTCAAACTTTCAACAGAATTTCAACAATTTTGAGAGGGATTTGAAAAGTTTCAATGGGAATGGGAAGAATTGGGACAAAAATTGGAAAATTTTGAAGGGACTTTGAAAAAATTTCAACTGGAATTTTAGCAATTTTGACCTGAAATTGTAAACATGTGGACGTGGATTTTGAAAATTCTAGAGAGAATTTTAAAAGCTTCAACAGAATTTCAACAATTTTGAGAGGGATTTGAAAAGTTTCAATGGGAATGGGAAGAATTGGGACAAAAATTGGAAAATTTTTAAGGGACTTTGAAAAAATTTCAACTGGAATTTTAGCAATTTTGACCTGAAATTGTAAACATGTGGACGTGGATTTTGAAAATTCTAGAGAGAATTTTAAAAGCTTCAACAGAATTTCAACAATTTGGAGAGGGATTTGAAAAGTTTCAATGGGAATGGGAAGAATTGAAACAAAAATTGGAAAATTTTTAAGGGACTTTGAAAAAATTTCAACTGGAATTTTAGCAATTTTGACGTGAAATTGTAAACATGTTGAAGTGGATTTTGAAAATTCTAGAGAGAATTTTAAAAGCTTCAACAGAATTTCAACAATTTTGAGAGGGATTTGAAAAGTTTCAATGGGAATGGGAAGAATTGGGACAAAAATTGGAAAAATTTGAAGGGACTTTGAAAAAATTTCAACTGGAATTTTAGCAATTTTGACCTGAAATTATAAACATGTTGAAGTGGATTTTGAAAATTCTAGAGAGAAGTTTCAAACTTTCAACAGAATTTCAACAATTTTGAGAGGGATTTGAAAAGTTTCAATGGGAATGGGAAGAATTGGGACAAAAATTGGAACATTTTTAAGGGACTTGGAAAAAAGTTCAACTGGAATTTTAGCAATTTTGACCTGAAATTGTAAACATGTGGACGTGGATTTTGAAAATTCTAGAGAGAATTTTAAAAGCTTCAACAGAATTTCAACAATTTTGAGAGGGATTTGAAAAGTTTCAATGGGAATGGGAAGAATTGGGACAAAAATTGGAAAATTTTTAAGGGACTTTGAAAAAATTTCAACTGGAATTTTAGCAATTTTGACGTGAAATTGTAAACATGTGGACATGGATTTTGAAAATTCTAGAGAGAATTTTAAAAGCTTCAACAGAATTTCAACAATTTTGAGAGGGATTTGAAAAGTTTCAAAGGGAATGGGAAGAATTGGGACAAAAATTGGAAAATTTTGAAGGGACTTTGAAAAAATTTCAACTGGAATTTTAGCAATTTTGACGTGAAATTGTAAACATGTGGACGTGGATTTTGAAAATTCTAGAGAGAATTTTAAAAGCTTCAACAGAATTTCAACAATTTTGAGAGGGATTTGAAAAGTTTCAATGGGAATGGGAAGAATTGGGACAAAAATTGGAAAAATTTGAAGGGACTTTGAAAAAATTTCAACTGGAATTTTAGCAATTTTGACCTGAAATTATAAACATGTTGAAGTGGATTTTGAAAATTCTAGAGAGAAGTTTCAAACTTTCAACAGAATTTCAACAATTTTGAGAGGGATTTGAAAAGTTTCAATGGGAATGGGAAGAATTGGGACAAAAATTGGAACATTTTTAAGGGACTTGGAAAAAAGTTCAACTGGAATTTTAGCAATTTTGACCTGAAATTGTAAACATGTGGACGTGGATTTTGAAAATTCTAGAGAGAATTTGAAAAGCTTCAACAGAATTTCAACAATTTTGAGAGGGATTTGAAAAGTTTCAATGGGAATGGGAAGAATTGGGACAAAAATTGGAAAATTTTTAAGGGACTTTGAAAAAATTTCAACTGGAATTTTAGCAATTTTGACCTGAAATTGTAAACATGTGGACGTGGATTTTGAAAATTCTAGAGAGAATTTTAAAAGCTTCAACAGAATTTCAACAATTTTGAGAGGGATTTGAAAAGTTTCAATGGGAATGGGAAGAATTGAAACAAAAATTGGAAAATTTTTAAGGGACTTTGAAAAAATTTCAACTGGAATTTTAGCAATTTTGACGTGAAATTGTAAACATGTTGAAGTGGATTTTGAAAATTCTAGAGAGAATTTTAAAAGCTTCAACAGAATTTCAACAATTTTGAGAGGGATTTGAAAAGTTTCAATGGGAATGGGAAGAATTGGGACAAAAATTGGAAAAATTTGAAGGGACTTTGAAAAAATTTCAACTGGAATTTTAGCAATTTTGACCTGAAATTATAAACATGTTGAAGTGGATTTTGAAAATTCTAGAGAGAAGTTTCAAACTTTCAACAGAATTTCAACAATTTTGAGAGGGATTTGAAAAGTTTCAATGGGAATGGGAAGAATTGGGACAAAAATTGGAACATTTTTAAGGGACTTGGAAAAAAGTTCAACTGGAATTTTAGCAATTTTGACCTGAAATTGTAAACATGTGGACGTGGATTTTGAAAATTCTAGAGAGAATTTTAAAAGCTTCAACAGAATTTCAACAATTTTGAGAGGGATTTGAAAAGTTTCAATGGGAATGGGAAGAATTGGGACAAAAATTGGAAAATTTTTAAGGGACTTTGAAAAAATTTCAACTGGAATTTTAGCAATTTTGACGTGAAATTGTAAACATGTGGACATGGATTTTGAAAATTCTAGAGAGAATTTTAAAAGCTTCAACAGAATTTCAACAATTTTGAGAGGGATTTGAAAAGTTTCAAAGGGAATGGGAAGAATTGGGACAAAAATTGGAAAATTTTGAAGGGACTTTGAAAAAATTTCAACTGGAATTTTAGCAATTTTGACGTGAAATTGTAAACATGTGGACGTGGATTTTGAAAATTCTAGAGAGAATTTTAAAAGCTTCAACAGAATTTCAACAATTTTGAGAGGGATTTGAAAAGTTTCAATGGGAATGGGAAGAATTGGGACAAAAATTGGAAAATTTTGAAGGGACTTTGAAAAAATTTCAACTGGAATTTTAGCAATTTTGACGTGAAATTGGAAACATGTTGAAGTGGATTTTGAAAATTCTAGAGAGAATTTTAAAAGCTTCAACAGAATTTCAACAATTTTGAGAGGGATTTGAAAAGTTTCAATGGGAATGGGAAGAATTGGGACAAAAATTGGAAAATTTTTAAGGGACTTTGAAAAAATTTCAACTGGAATTTTAGCAATTTTGACCTGAAATTATAAACATGTGGACGTGGATTTTGAAAATTCTAGAGAGAAGTTTCAAACTTTCAACAGGATTTCAACAATTTTGAGAGGGATTTGAAAAGTTTCAATGGGAATGGGAAGAATTGGGACGAAAATTGGAAAATTTTGAAGGGACTTTGAAAAAATTTCAACTGGAATTTTAGCAATTTTGACGTGAAATTGTAAACATGTGGACGTGGATTTTGAAAATTCTAGAGAGAATTTTAAAAGCTTCAACAGAATTTCAACAATTTTGAGAGGGATTTGAAAAGTTTCAATGGGAATGGGAAGAATTGGGACAAAAATTGGAAAATTTTGAAGGGACTTTGAAAAAATTTCAACTGGAATTTTAGCAATTTTGACCTGAAATTGTAAACATGTGGACGTGGATTTTTAAAATTCTAGAGAGAATTTTAAAAGCTTCAACAGAATTTCAACAATTTTGAGAGGGATTTGAAAAGTTTCAATGGGAATGGGAAGAATTGGGACAAAAATTGGAAAATTTTGAAGGGACTTTGAAAAAATTTCAACTGGAATTTTAGCAGTTTTGACCTGAAATTGTAAACATGTGGACGTGGATTTTGAAAATTCTAGAGAGAAGTTTCAAACTTTCAACAGGATTTCCACAATTTTGAGAGGGATTTTAAAAGTTTCAATGGGAATGGGAAGAATTGGGACAAAAACTGGAAAATTTTGAAGGGACTTTGAAAAAATTTCAACTGGAATTTTAGCAATTTTGACCTGAAATTATAAACATGTTGAAGTGGATTTTGAAAATTCTAGAGAGAAGTTTCAAACTTTCAACAGGATTTCAACAATTTTGAGAGGGATTTGAAAAGTTTCAATGGGAATGGGAAGAATTGGGACAAAAATTGGAACATTTTGAAGGGACTTTGAAAAAATTTCAACTGGAATTTTAGCAATTTTGACGTGAAATTGTAAACATGTGGACGTGGATTTTGAAAATTCTAGAGAGAATTTTAAAAGCTTCAACAGAATTTCAACAATTTTGAGAGGGATTTGAAAAGTTTCAATGGGAATGGGAAGAATTGGGACAAAAATTGGAAAATTTTTAAGGGACTTTGAAAAAATTTCAACTGGAATTTTAGCAATTTTGACCTGAAATTGTAAACATGTGGACGTGGATTTTTAAAATTCTAGAGAGAATTTTAAAAGCTTCAACAGAATTTCAACAATTTTGAGAGGGATTTGAAAAGTTTCAATGGGAATGGGAAGAATTGGGACAAAAATTGGAAAATTTTGAAGGGACTTTGAAAAAATTTCAACTGGAATTTTAGCAGTTTTGACCTGAAATTGTAAACATGTGGACGTGGATTTTGAAAATTCTAGAGAGAAGTTTCAAACTTTCAACAGGATTTCCACAATTTTGAGAGGGATTTTAAAAGTTTCAATGGGAATGGGAAGAATTGGGACAAAAACTGGAAAATTTTTAAGGGACTTTGAAAAAATTTCAACTGGAATTTTAGCAATTTTGACCTGAAATTATAAACATGTTGAAGTGGATTTTGAAAATTCTAGAGAGAAGTTTCAAACTTTCAACAGGATTTCAACAATTTTGAGAGGGATTTGAAAAGTTTCAATGGGAATGGGAAGAATTGGGACAAAAATTGGAACATTTTTAAGGGACTTGGAAAAAATTTCAACTGGAATTTTAGCAATTTTGACGTGAAATTGTAAACATGTGGACGTGGATTTTGAAAATTCTAGAGAGAATTTTAAAAGCTTCAACAGAATTTCAACAATTTTGAGAGGGATTTGAAAAGTTTCAATGGGAATGGGAAGAATTGGGACAAAAATTGGAAAATTTTTAAGGGACTTTGAAAAAATTTCAACTGGAATTTTAGCAATTTTGACCTGAAATTGTAAACATGTGGACGTGGATTTTTAAAATTCTAGAGAGAATTTTAAAAGCTTCAACAGAATTTCAACAATTTTGAGAGGGATTTGAAAAGTTTCAATGGGAATGGGAAGAATTGGGACAAAAATTGGAAAATTTTGAAGGGACTTTGAAAAAATTTCAACTGGAATTTTAGCAGTTTTGACCTGAAATTGTAAACATGTTGAAGTGGATTTTGAAAATTCTAGAGAGAATTTTAAAAGCTTCAACAGAATTTCAACAATTTTGAGAGGGATTTGAAAAGTTTCAATGGGAATGGGAAGAATTGGGACAAAAATTGGAAAATTTTGAAGGGACTTTGAAAAAATTTCAACTGGAATTTTAGCAATTTTGACCTGAAATTGTAAACATGTGGACGTGGATTTTGAAAATTCTAGAGAGAAGTTTCAAACTTTCAACAGGATTTCCACAATTTTGAGAGGGATTTTAAAAGTTTCAATGGGAATGGGAAGAATTGGGACAAAAACTGGAAAATTTTTAAGGGACTTTGAAAAAATTTCAACTGGAATTTTAGCAATTTTGACCTGAAATTATAAACATGTTGAAGTGGATTTTGAAAATTCTAGAGAGAAGTTTCAAACTTTCAACAGAATTTCAACAATTTTGAGAGGGATTTGAAAAGTTTCAATGGGAATGGGAAGAATTGGGACAAAAATTGGAAAATTTTGAAGGGACTTTGAAAAAATTTCAACTGGAATTTTAGCAATTTTGACCTGAAATTGTAAACATGTTGAAGTGGATTTTGAAAATTCTAGAGAGAATTTTAAAAGCTTCAACAGAATTTCAACAATTTTGAGAGGGATTTGAAAAGTTTCAATGGGAATGGGAAGAATTGGGACAAAAATTGGAAAATTTTGAAGGGACTTTGAAAAAATTTCAACTGGAATTTTAGCAATTTTGACCTGAAATTGTAAACATGTTGAAGTGGATTTTGAAAATTCTAGAGAGAAGTTTCAAACTTTCAACAGGATTTCAACAATTTTGAGAGGGATTTGAAAAGTTTCAATGGGAATGGGAAGAATTGGGACAAAAACTGGAAAATTTTGAAGGGATTTTGAAAAAATTTCAACTGGAATTTTAGCAATTTTGACCTGAAATTATAAACATGTTGAAGTGGATTTTGAAAATTCTAGAGAGAAGTTTCAAACTTTCAACAGGATTTCAACAATTTTGAGAGGGATTTGAAAAGTTTCAATGGGAATGGGAAGAATTGGGACGAAAATTGGAAAATTTTTAAGGGACTTTGAAAAAATTTCAACTGGAATTTTAGCAATTTTGATGTGAAATTGTAAACATGTGGAAGTGGATTTTGAAAATTCTAGAGAGAATTTTAAAAGCTTCAACAGAATTTCAACAATTTTGAGAGGGATTTGAAAAGTTTCAATGGGAATGGGAAGAATTGGGACAAAAATTGGAAAATTTTGAAGGGACTTTGAAAAAATTTCAACTGGAATTTTAGCAATTTTGACGTGAAATTGTAAACATGTGGACGTGGATTTTTAAAATTCTAGAGAGAATTTTAAAAGCTTCAACAGAATTTCAACAATTTGGAGAGGGATTTGAAAAGTTTCAATGGGAATGGGAAGAATTGGGACAAAAATTGGAAAATTTTGAAGGGACTTTGAAAAAATTTCAACTGGAATTTTAGCAGTTTTGACCTGAAATTGTAAACATGTGGACGTGGATTTTGAAAATTCTAGAGAGAAGTTTCAAACTTTCAACAGGATTTCCACAATTTTGAGAGGGATTTTAAAAGTTTCAATGGGAATGGGAAGAATTGGGACAAAAACTGGAAAATTTTGAAGGGACTTTGAAAAAATTTCAACTGGAATTTTAGCAATTTTGACCTGAAATTATAAACATGTTGAAGTGGATTTTGAAAATTCTAGAGAGAAGTTTAAAACTTTCAACAGGATTTCAACAATTTTGAGAGGGATTTGAAAAGTTTCAATGGGAATGGGAAGAATTGGGACAAAAATTGGAACATTTTTAAGGGACTTTGAAAAAATTTCAACTGGAATTTTAGCAATTTTGACGTGAAATTGTAAACATGTGGACGTGGATTTTGAAAATTCTAGAGAGAATTTTAAAAGCTTCAACAGAATTTCAACAATTTTGAGAGGGATTTGAAAAGTTTCAATGGGAATGGGAAGAATTGGGACAAAAATTGGAAAATTTTTAAGGGACTTTGAAAAAATTTCAACTGGAATTTTAGCAATTTTGACCTGAAATTGTAAACATGTGGACGTGGATTTTTAAAATTCTAGAGAGAATTTTAAAAGCTTCAACAGAATTTCAACAATTTTGAGAGGGATTTGAAAAGTTTCAATGGGAATGGGAAGAATTGGGACAAAAATTGGAAAATTTTGAAGGGACTTTGAAAAAATTTCAACTGGAATTTTAGCAGTTTTGACCTGAAATTGTAAACATGTTGAAGTGGATTTTGAAAATTCTAGAGAGAATTTTAAAAGCTTCAACAGAATTTCAACAATTTTGAGAGGGATTTGAAAAGTTTCAATGGGAATGGGAAGAATTGGGACAAAAATTGGAAAATTTTGAAGGGACTTTGAAAAAATTTCAACTGGAATTTTAGCAATTTTGACCTGAAATTGTAAACATGTGGACGTGGATTTTGAAAATTCTAGAGAGAAGTTTCAAACTTTCAACAGGATTTCCACAATTTTGAGAGGGATTTTAAAAGTTTCAATGGGAATGGGAAGAATTGGGACAAAAACTGGAAAATTTTGAAGGGACTTTGAAAAAATTTCAACTGGAATTTTAGCAATTTTGACCTGAAATTATAAACATGTTGAAGTGGATTTTGAAAATTCTAGAGAGAAGTTTCAAACTTTCAACAGAATTTCAACAATTTTGAGAGGGATTTGAAAAGTTTCAATGGGAATGGGAAGAATTGGGACAAAAATTGGAAAATTTTGAAGGGACTTTGAAAAAATTTCAACTGGAATTTTAGCAATTTTGACCTGAAATTGTAAACATGTTGAAGTGGATTTTGAAAATTCTAGAGAGAATTTTAAAAGCTTCAACAGAATTTCAACAATTTTGAGAGGGATTTGAAAAGTTTCAATGGGAATGGGAAGAATTGGGACAAAAATTGGAAAATTTTGAAGGGACTTTGATAAAATTTCAACTGGAATTTTAGCAATTTTGACCTGAAATTGTAAACATGTGGACGTGGATTTTGAAAATTCTAGAGAGAAGTTTCAAACTTTCAACAGGATTTCAACAATTTTGAGAGGGATTTGAAAAGTTTCAATGGGAATGGGAAGAATTGGGACAAAAACTGGAAAATTTTTAAGGGACTTTGAAAAAATTTCAACTGGAATTTTAGCAATTTTGACCTGAAATTATAAACATGTTGAAGTGGATTTTGAAAATTCTAGAGAGAAGTTTCAAACTTTCAACAGAATTTCAACAATTTTGAGAGGGATTTGAAAAGTTTCAATGGGAATGGGAAGAATTGGGACAAAAATTGGAAAATTTTGAAGGGACTTTGAAAAAATTTCAACTGGAATTTTAGCAATTTTGACCTGAAATTATAAACATATGGATGTGGATTTTGAAAATTCTAGAGAGATGTTTCAAACTTTCAATAGGATTTCAACAATTTTGAGAGGGATTTGAAAAGTTTCAATGGGAATGGGAAGAATTGGGACAAAAATTGGAAAATTTTGAAGGGACTTTGAAAAAATTTCAACTGGAATTTTAGCAATTTTGACCTGAAATTGTAAACATGTGGACGTGGATTTTGAAAATTCTAGAGAGAATTTTAAAAGCTTCAACGGAATTTCAACAATTTTGAGAGGGATTTGAAAAGTTTCAATGGGAATGGGAAGAATTGGGACAAAAATTGGAAAATTTTGAAGGGACTTTGAAAAAATTTCAACTGGAATTTTAGCAATTTTGACCTGAAATTGTAAACATGTTGAAGTGGATTTTGAAAATTCTAGAGAGAATTTTAAAAGCTTCAACAGAATTTCAACAATTTTGAGAGGGATTTGAAAAGTTTCAATGGGAATGGGAAGAATTGGGACAAAAATTGGAAAATTTTGAAGGGACTTTGAAAAAATTTCAACTGGAATTTTAGCAATTTTGACGTGAAATTGTAAACATGTTGAAGTGGATTTTGAAAATTCTAGAGAGAATTTTAAAAGCTTCAACAGAATTTCAACAATTTTGAGAGGGATTTGAAAAGTTTCAATGGGAATGGGAAGAATTGGGACAAAAATTGGAAAATTTTGAAGGGACTTTGAAAAAATTTCAACTGGAATTTTAGCAATTTTGACCTGAAATTGTAAACATGTGGATGTGGATTTTGAAAATTCTAGAGAGAAGTTTCAAACTTTCAACAGGATTTCAACAATTTTGAGAGGGATTTGAAAAGTTTCAATGGGAATGGGAAGAATTGGGACAAAAACTGGAAAATTTTGAAGGGACTTTGAAAAAATTTCAACTGGAATTTTAGCAATTTTGACCTGAAATTATAAACATGTTGAAGTGGATTTTGAAAATTCTAGAGAGAAGTTTCAAACTTTCAATAGGATTTCAACAATTTTGAGAGGGATTTGAAAAGTTTCAATGGGAATGGGAAGAATTGGGACAAAAATTGGAAAATTTTTAAGGGACTTTGAAAAAATTTCAACTGGAATTTTAGCAATTTTGACCTGAAATTGTAAACGTGTTGAAGTGGATTTTGAAAATTCTAGAGAGAAGTTTCAAACTTTCAACAGGATTTCAACAATTTTGAGAGGGATTTGAAAAGTTTCAATGGGAATGGGAAGAATTGGGACGAAAATTGGAAAATTTTTAAGGGACTTTGAAAAAATTTCAACTGGAATTTTAGCAATTTTGACGTGAAATTGTAAACATGTGGACGTGGATTTTGAAAATTCTAGAGAGAATTTTAAAAGCTTCAACAGAATTTCAACAATTTTGAGAGGGATTTGAAAAGTTTCAATGGGAACGGGAAGAATTGGGACAAAAATTGGAAAATTTTTAAGGGACTTTGAAAAAATTTCAACTGGAATTTTAGCAATTTTGACGTGAAATTGTAAACATGTGGACGTGGATTTTGAAAATTCTAGAGAGAATTTTAAAAGCTTCAACAGAATTTCAACAATTTTGAGAGGGATTTGAAAAGTTTCAAAAGGAATGGGAAGAATTGGGACAAAAATTGGAAAATTTTGAAGGGACTTGGAAAAAATTTCAACTGGAATTTTAGCAATTTTGACCTGAAATTGTAAACATGTTGAAGTGGATTTTGAAAATTCTAGAGAGAATTTTAAAAGCTTCAACAGAATTTCAACAATTTGGAGAGGGATTTGAAAAGTTTCAATGGGAATGGGAAGAATTGGGACAAAAATTGGAAAATTTTGAAGGGACTTTGAAAAAATTTCAACTGGAATTTTAGCAATTTTGACCTGAAATTATAAACATATGGATGTGGATTTTGAAAATTCTAGAGAGAAGTTTCAAACTTTCAACAGGATTTCAACAATTTTGAGAGGGATTTGAAAAGTTTCAATGGGAATGGGAAGAATTGGGACAAAAATTGGAACATTTTTAAGGGACTTGGAAAAAAGTTCAACTGGAATTTTAGCAATTTTGACCTGAAATTGTAAACATGTGGACGTGGATTTTGAAAATTCTAGAGAGAATTTTAAAAGCTTCAACAGAATTTCAACAATTTTGAGAGGGATTTGAAAAGTTTCAATGGGAATGGGAAGAATTGGGACAAAAATTGGAAAATTTTTAAGGGACTTTGAAAAAATTTCAACTGGAATTTTAGCAATTTTGACGTGAAATTGTAAACATGTGGACATGGATTTTGAAAATTCTAGAGAGAATTTTAAAAGCTTCAACAGAATTTCAACAATTTTGAGAGGGATTTGAAAAGTTTCAAAGGGAATGGGAAGAATTGGGACAAAAATTGGAAAATTTTGAAGGGACTTTGAAAAAATTTCAACTGGAATTTTAGCAATTTTGACGTGAAATTGTAAACATGTGGACGTGGATTTTGAAAATTCTAGAGAGAATTTTAAAAGCTTCAACAGAATTTCAACAATTTTGAGAGGGATTTGAAAAGTTTCAATGGGAATGGGAAGAATTGGGACAAAAATTGGAAAATTTTGAAGGGACTTTGAAAAAATTTCAACTGGAATTTTAGCAATTTTGATGTGAAATTGGAAACATGTTGAAGTGGATTTTGAAAATTCTAGAGAGAATTTTAAAAGCTTCAACAGAATTTCAACAATTTTGAGAGGGATTTGAAAAGTTTCAATGGGAATGGGAAGAATTGGGACAAAAATTGGAAAATTTTTAAGGGACTTTGAAAAAATTTCAACTGGAATTTTAGCAATTTTGACCTGAAATTATAAACATGTGGAAGTGGATTTTGAAAATTCTAGAGAGAAGTTTCAAACTTTCAACAGGATTTCAACAATTTTGAGAGGGATTTGAAAAGTTTCAATGGGAATGGGAAGAATTGGGACGAAAATTGGAAAATTTTGAAGGGACTTTGAAAAAATTTCAACTGGAATTTTAGCAATTTTGACGTGAAATTGTAAACATGTGGACGTGGATTTTGAAAATTCTAGAGAGAATTTTAAAAGCTTCAACAGAATTTCAACAATTTTGAGAGGGATTTGAAAAGTTTCAATGGGAATGGGAAGAATTGGGACAAAAATTGGAAAATTTTTAAGGGACTTTGAAAAAATTTCAACTGGAATTTTAGCAATTTTGACCTGAAATTGTAAACATGTGGACGTGGATTTTTAAAATTCTAGAGAGAATTTTAAAAGCTTCAACAGAATTTCAACAATTTTGAGAGGGATTTGAAAAGTTTCAATGGGAATGGGAAGAATTGGGACAAAAATTGGAAAATTTTGAAGGGACTTTGAAAAAATTTCAACTGGAATTTTAGCAATTTTGACCTGAAATTGGAAACATGTTGAAGTGGATTTTGAAAATTCTAGAGAGAAGTTTCAAACTTTCAACAGGATTTCCACAATTTTGAGAGGGATTTTAAAAGTTTCAATGGGAATGGGAAGAATTGGGACAAAAACTGGAAAATTTTGAAGGGACTTTGAAAAAATTTCAACTGGAATTTTAGCAATTTTGACGTGAAATTGGAAACATGTTGAAGTGGATTTTGAAAATTCTAGAGAGAAGTTTCAAACTTTCAACAGGATTTCAACAATTTTGAGAGGGATTTGAAAAGTTTCAATGGGAATGGGAAGAATTGGGACAAAAATTGGAAAATTTTGAAGGGACTTTGAAAAAATTTCAACTGGAATTTTAGCAATTTTGACCTGAAATTATAAACATGTGGACGTGGATTTTGAAAATTCTAGAGAGAAGTTTCAAACTTTCAACAGGATTTCAACAATTTTGAGAGGGATTTGAAAAGTTTCAATGGGAATGGGAAGAATTGGGACAAAAATTGGAAAATTTTGAAGGGACTTTGAAAAAATTTCAAGTGGAATTTTAGCAATTTTGACGTGAAATTGTAAACATGTGGACGTGGATTTTGAAAATTCTAGAGAGAATTTTAAAAGCTTCAACAGAATTTCAACAATTTTGAGAGGGATTTGAAAAGTTTCAATGGGAATGGGAAGAATTGGGACAAAAATTGGAAAATTTTTAAGGGACTTTGAAAAAATTTCAACTGGAATTTTAGCAATTTTGACCAGAAATTGTAAACATGTGGACGTGGATTTTTAAAATTCTAGAGAGAATTTTAAAAGCTTCAACAGAATTTCAACAATTTTGAGAGGGATTTGAAAAGTTTCAATGGGAATGGGAAGAATTGGGACAAAAATTGGAAAATTTTGAAGGGACTTTGAAAAAATTTCAACTGGAATTTTAGCAGTTTTGACCTGAAATTGTAAACATGTGGACGTGGATTTTGAAAATTCTAGAGAGAAGTTTCAAACTTTCAACAGGATTTCCACAATTTTGAGAGGGATTTTAAAAGTTTCAATGGGAATGGGAAGAATTGGGACAAAAATTGGAAAATTTTGAAGGGACTTTGAAAAAATTTCAACTGGAATTTTAGCAATTTTGACCTGAAATTATAAACATGTTGAAGTGGATTTTGAAAATTCTAGAGAGAAGTTTCAAACTTTCAACAGGATTTCAACAATTTTGAGAGGGATTTGAAAAGTTTCAATGGGAATGGGAAGAATTGGGACAAAAATTGGAACATTTTTAAGGGACTTTGAAAAAATTTCAACTGGAATTTTAGCAATTTTGACGTGAAATTGTAAACATGTGGACGTGGATTTTGAAAATTCTAGAGAGAATTTTAAAAGCTTCAACAGAATTTCAACAATTTTGAGAGGGATTTGAAAAGTTTCAATGGGAATGGGAAGAATTGGGACAAAAATTGGAAAATTTTTAAGGGACTTTGAAAAAATTTCAACTGGAATTTTAGCAATTTTGACCTGAAATTGTAAACATGTGGACGTGGATTTTGAAAATTCTAGAGAGAATTTTAAAAGCTTCAACAGAATTTCAACAATTTTGAGAGGGATTTGAAAAGTTTCAATGGGAATGGGAAGAATTGGGACAAAAATTGGAAAATTTTGAAGGGACTTTGAAAAAATTTCAACTGGAATTTTAGCAGTTTTGACCTGAAATTGTAAACATGTTGAAGTGGATTTTGAAAATTCTAGAGAGAATTTTAAAAGCTTCAACAGAATTTCAACAATTTGGAGAGGGATTTGAAAAGTTTCAATGGGAATGGGAAGAATTGGGACAAAAATTGGAAAATTTTGAAGGGACTTTGAAAAAATTTCAACTGGAATTTTAGCAATTTTGACCTGAAATTGTAAACATGTGGACGTGGATTTTGAAAATTCTAGAGAGAAGTTTCAAACTTTCAACAGGATTTCCACAATTTTGAGAGGGATTTTAAAAGTTTCAATGGGAATGGGAAGAATTGGGACAAAAACTGGAAAATTTTGAAGGGACTTTGAAAAAATTTCAACTGGAATTTTAGCAATTTTGACCTGAAATTATAAACATGTTGAAGTGGATTTTGAAAATTCTAGAGAGAAGTTTCAAACTTTCAACAGAATTTCAACAATTTTGAGAGGGATTTGAAAAGTTTCAATGGGAATGGGAAGAATTGGGACAAAAATTGGAAAATTTTGAAGGGACTTTGAAAAAATTTCAACTGGAATTTTAGCAATTTTGACCTGAAATTGTACCCATGTTGAAGTGGATTTTGAAAATTCTAGAGAGACATTTAAAAGCTTCAACAGAATTTCAACAATTTTGAGAGGGATTTGAAAAGTTTCAATGGGAATGGGAAGAATTGGGACAAAAATTGGAAAATTTTGAAGGGACTTTGAAAAAATTTCAACTGGAATTTTAGCAATTTTGACCTGAAATTGTAAACATGTGGACGTGGATTTTGAAAATTCTAGAGAGAAGTTTCAAACTTTCAACAGGATTTCAACAATTTTGAGAGGGATTTGAAAAGTTTCAATGGGAATGGGAAGAATTGGGACAAAAACTGGAAAATTTTGAAGGGATTTTGAAAAAATTTCAACTGGAATTTTAGCAATTTTGACCTGAAATTATAAACATGTTGAAGTGGATTTTGAAAATTCTAGAGAGAAGTTTCAAACTTTCAACAGGATTTCAAAAATTTTGAGAGGGATTTGAAAAGTTTCAATGGGAATGGGAAGAATTGGGACGAAAATTGGAAAATTTTTAAGGGACTTTGAAAAAATTTCAACTGGAATTTTAGCAATTTTGATGTGAAATTGTAAACATGTGGAAGTGGATTTTGAAAATTCTAGAGAGAATTTTAAAAGCTTCAACAGAATTTCAACAATTTTGAGAGGGATTTGAAAAGTTTCAATGGGAATGGGAAGAATTGGGACAAAAATTGGAAAATTTTGAAGGGACTTTGAAAAAATTTCAACTGGAATTTTAGCAATTTTGACCTGAAATTGTAAACATGTGGACGTGGATTTTGAAAATTCTAGAGAGAATTTTAAAAGCTTCAACAGAATTTCAACAATTTGGAGAGGGATTTGAAAAGTTTCAATGGGAATGGGAAGAATTGAAACAAAAATTGGAAAATTTTTAAGGGACTTTGAAAAAATTTCAACTGGAATTTTAGCAATTTTGACGTGAAATTGTAAACATGTTGAAGTGGATTTTGAAAATTCTAGAGAGAATTTTAAAAGCTTCAACAGAATTTCAACAATTTTGAGAGGGATTTGAAAAGTTTCAATGGGAATGGGAAGAATTGGGACAAAAATTGGAAAAATTTGAAGGGACTTTGAAAAAATTTCAACTGGAATTTTAGCAATTTTGACCTGAAATTATAAACATGTTGAAGTGGATTTTGAAAATTCTAGAGAGAAGTTTCAAACTTTCAACAGAATTTCAACAATTTTGAGAGGGATTTGAAAAGTTTCAATGGGAATGGGAAGAATTGGGACAAAAATTGGAACATTTTTAAGGGACTTTGAAAAAATTTCAACTGGAATTTTAGCAATTTTGACCTGAAATTATAAACATGTTGAAGTGGATTTTGAAAATTCTAGAGAGAATTTTAAAAGCTTCAACGGAATTTCAACAATTTTGAGAGGGATTTGAAAAGTTTCAATGGGAATGGGAAGAATTGGGACAAAAATTGGAAAATTTTTAAGGGACTTTGAAAAAATTTCAACTGGAATTTTAGCAATTTTGACCTGAAATTGTAAACATGTTGAAGTGGATTTTGAAAATTCTAGAGAGAAGTTTCAAACTTTCAACAGGATTTCAACAATTTTGAGAGGGATTTGAAAAGTTTCAATGGGAATGGGAAGAATTGGGACAAAAACTGGAAAATTTTTAAGGGACTTTGAAAAAATTTCAACTGGAATTTTAGCAATTTTGACCTGAAATTATAAACATGTTGAAGTGGATTTTGAAAATTCTAGAGAGAAGTTTCAAACTTTCCACAGAATTTCAACAATTTTGAGAGGGATTTGAAAAGTTTCAATGGGAATGGGAAGAATTGGGACAAAAATTGGAAAATTTTGAAGGGACTTTGAAAAAATTTCAACTGGAATTTTAGCAATTTTGACCTGAAATTATAAACATATGGATGTGGATTTTGAAAATTCTAGAGAGATGTTTCAAACTTTCAATAGGATTTCAACAATTTTGAGAGGGATTTGAAAAGTTTCAATGGGAATGGGAAGAATTGGGACAAAAATTGGAAAATTTTGAAGGGACTTTGAAAAAATTTCAACTGGAATTTTAGCAATTTTGACCTGAAATTGTAAACATGTGGACGTGGATTTTGAAAATTCTAGAGAGAATTTTAAAAGCTTCAACGGAATTTCAACAATTTTGAGAGGGATTTGAAAAGTTTCAATGGGAATGGGAAGAATTGGGACAAAAATTGGAAAATTTTGAAGGGACTTTGAAAAAATTTCAACTGGAATTTTAGCAATTTTGACCTGAAATTGTAAACATGTTGAAGTGGATTTTGAAAATTCTAGAGAGAATTTTAAAAGCTTCAACAGAATTTCAACAATTTTGAGAGGGATTTGAAAAGTTTCAATGGGAATGGGAAGAATTGGGACAAAAATTGGAAAATTTTTAAGGGACTTTGAAAAAATTTCAACTGGAATTTTAGCAATTTTGACGTGAAATTGTAAACATGTTGAAGTGGATTTTGAAAATTCTAGAGAGAATTTTAAAAGCTTCAACAGAATTTCAACAATTTTGAGAGGGATTTGAAAAGTTTCAATGGGAATGGGAAGAATTGGGACAAAAATTGGAAAATTTTGAAGGGACTTTGAAAAAATTTCAACTGGAATTTTAGCAATTTTGACCTGAAATTGTAAACATGTGGACGTGGATTTTGAAAATTCTAGAGAGAAGTTTCAAACTTTCAACAGGATTTCAACAATTTTGAGAGGGATTTGAAAAGTTTCAATGGGAATGGGAAGAATTGGGACAAAAACTGGAAAATTTTGAAGGGACTTTGAAAAAATTTCAACTGGAATTTTAGCAATTTTGACCTGAAATTATAAACATGTTGAAGTGGATTTTGAAAATTCTAGAGAGAATTTTAAAAGCTTCAACAGAATTTCAACAATTTTGAGAGGGATTTGAAAAGTTTCAAAAGGAATGGGAAGAATTGGGACAAAAATTGGAAAATTTTGAAGGGACTTGGAAAAAATTTCAACTGGAATTTTAGCAATTTTGACCTGAAATTATAAACATATGGATGTGGATTTTGAAAATTCTAGAGAGATGTTTCAAACTTTCAACAGGATTTCAACAATTTTGAGAGGGATTTGAAAAGTTTCAATGGGAATGGGAAGAATTGGGACAAAAACTGGAAAATTTTTAAAGGGACTTTGAAAAAATTTCAACTGGAATTTTAGCAATTTTGACCTGAAATTATAAACATGTTGAAGTGGATTTTGAAAATTCTAGAGAGAAGTTTCAAACTTTCAACAGAATTTCAACAATTTTGAGAGGGATTTGAAAAGTTTCAATGGGAATGGGAAGAATTGGGACAAAAATTGGAAAATTTTGAAGGGACTTTGAAAAAATTTCAACTGGAATTTTAGCAATTTTGACCTGAAATTATAAACATATGGATGTGGATTTTGAAAATTCTAGAGAGATGTTTCAAACTTTCAATAGGATTTCAACAATTTTGAGAGGGATTTGAAAAGTTTCAATGGGAATGGGAAGAATTGGGACAAAAATTGGAAAACTTTGAAGGGACTTTGAAAAAATTTCAACTGGAATTTTAGCAATTTTGACCTGAAATTGTAAACATGTGGACGTGGATTTTGAAAATTCTAGAGAGAATTTTAAAAGCTTCAACGGAATTTCAACTATTTTGAGAGGGATTTGAAAAGTTTCAATGGGAATGGGAAGAATTGGGACAAAAATTGGAAAATTTTGAAGGGACTTTGAAAAAATTTCAACTGGAATTTTAGCAATTTTGACCTGAAATTGTAAACATGTTGAAGTGGATTTTGAAAATTCTAGAGAGAATTTTAAAAGCTTCAACAGAATTTCAACAATTTTGAGAGGGATTTGAAAAGTTTCAATGGGAATGGGAAGAATTGGGACAAAAATTGGAAAATTTTGAAGGGACTTTGAAAAAATTTCAACTGGAATTTTAGCAATTTTGACGTGAAATTGTAAACATGTTGAAGTGGATTTTGAAAATTCTAGAGAGAATTTTAAAAGCTTCAACAGAATTTCAACAATTTTGAGAGGGATTTGAAAAGTTTCAATGGGAATGGGAAGAATTGGGACAAAAATTGGAAAATTTTGAAGGGACTTTGAAAAAATTTCAACTGGAATTTTAGCAATTTTGACCTGAAATTGTAAACATGTGGACGTGGATTTTGAAAATTCTAGAGAGAAGTTTCAAACTTTCAACAGGATTTCAACAATTTTGAGAGGGATTTGAAAAGTTTCAATGGGAATGGGAAGAATTGGGACAAAAACTGGAAAATTTTGAAGGGACTTTGAAAAAATTTCAACTGGAATTTTAGCAATTTTGACCTGAAATTATAAACATGTTGAAGTGGATTCTGAAAATTCTAGAGAGAAGTTTCAAACTTTCAACAGAATTTCAACAATTTTGAGAGGGATTTGAAAAGTTTCAATGGGAATGGGAAGAATTGGGACAAAAATTGGAAAATTTTGAAGGGACTTTGAAAAAATTTCAACTGGAATTTTAGCAATTTTGACCTGAAATTATAAACGTGTTGAAGTGGATTTTGAAAATTCTAGAGAGAAGTTTCAAACTTTCAACAGGATTTCAACAATTTTGAGAGGGATTTGAAAAGTTTCAATGGGAATGGGAAGAATTGGGACGAAAATTGGAAAATTTTTAAGGGACTTTGAAAAAATTTCAACTGGAATTTTAGCAATTTTGACGTGAAATTGTAAACATGTGGACGTGGATTTTGAAAATTCTAGAGAGAATTTTAAAAGTTTCAACAGAATTTCAACAATTTTGAGAGGGATTTGAAAAGTTTCAATGGGAACGGGAAGAATTGGGACAAAAATTGGAAAATTTTGAAGGGACTTTGAAAAAATTTCAACTGGAATTTTAGCAATTTTGACGTGAAATTGTAAACATGTTGAAGTGGATTTTGAAAATTCTAGAGAGAATTTTAAAAGCTTCAACAGAATTTCAACAATTTTGAGAGGGATTTTAAAAGTTTCAAAAGGAATGGGAAGAATTGGGACAAAAATTGGAAAATTTTGAAGGGACTTGGAAAAAATTTCAACTGGAATTTTAGCAATTTTGACCTGAAATTGTAAACATGTTGAAGTGGATTTTGAAAATTCTAGAGAGAATTTTAAAAGCTTCAACAGAATTTCAACAATTTTGAGAGGGATTTGAAAAGTTTCAATGGGAATGGGAAGAATTGGGACAAAAATTGGAAAATTTTGAAGGGACTTTGAAAAAATTTCAACTGGAATTTTAGCAATTTTGACCTGAAATTATAAACATATGGATGTGGATTTTGAAAATTCTAGAGAGATGTTTCAAACTTTCAACAGGATTTCAACAATTTTGAGAGGGATTTGAAAAGTTTCAATGGGAATGGGAAGAATTGGGACAAAAATTGGAAAATTTTGAAGGGACTTTGAAAAAATTTCAACTGGAATTTTAGCAATTTTGACCTGAAATTATAAACATATGGATGTGGATTTTGAAAATTCTAGAGAGATGTTTCAAACTTTCAATAGGATTTCAACAATTTTGAGAGGGATTTGAAAAGTTTCAATGGGAATGGGAAGAATTGGGACAAAAATTGGAAAATTTTGAAGGGACTTTGAAAAAATTTCAACTGGAATTTTAGCAATTTTGACCTGAAATTGTAAACATGTGGACGTGGATTTTGAAAATTCTAGACAGAATTGTAAAAGCTTCAACGGAATTTCAACAATTTTGAGAGGGATTTGAAAAGTTTCAATGGGAATGGGAAGAATTGGGACAAAAATTGGAAAATTTTGAAGGGACTTTGAAAAAATTTCAACTGGAATTTTAGCAATTTTGACCTGAAATTGTAAACATGTGGACGTGGATTTTGAAAATTCTAGAGAGAAGTTTCAAACTTTCAACAGAATTTCAACAATTTTGAGAGGGATTTGAAAAGTTTCAATGGGAATGGGAAGAATTGGGACAAAAACTGGAAAATTTTGAAGGGACTTTGAAAAAATTTCAACTGGAATTTTAGCAATTTTGACCTGAAATTATAAACATGTTGAAGTGGATTTTGAAAATTCTAGAGAGAAGTTTCAAACTTTCAACAGAATTTCAACAATTTTGAGAGGGATTTGAAAAGTTTCAATGGGAATGGGAAGAATTGGGACAAAAATTGGAAAATTTTGAAGGGACTTTGAAAAAATTTCAACTGGAATTTTAGCAATTTTGACCTGAAATTGTAAACATGTGGACGTGGATTTTGAAAATTCTAGAGAGAATTTTAAAAGCTTCAACGGAATTTCAACAATTTTGAGAGGGATTTGAAAAGTTTCAATGGGAATGGGAAGAATTGGGACAAAAATTGGAAAGTTTTTAAGGGACTTTGAAAAAATTTCAACTGGAATTTTAGCAATTTTGACGTGAAATTGTAAACATGTTGAAGTGGATTTTGAAAATTCTAGAGAGAATTTTAAAAGCTTCAACAGAATTTCAACAATTTTGAGAGGGATTTGAAAAGTTTCAAAGGGAATGGGAAGAATTGGGACAAAAATTGGAAAATTTTTAAGGGACTTTGAAAAAATTTCAACTGGAATTTTAGCAATTTTGACCTGAAATTGTAAACATGTGGACGTGGATTTTGAAAATTCTAGAGAGAAGTTTCAAACTTTCAACAGGATTTCAACAATTTTGAGAGGGATTTGAAAAGTTTCAATGGGAATGGGAAGAATTGGGACAAAAACTGGAAAATTTTGAAGGGACTTTGAAAAAATTTCAACTGGAATTTTCGCAATTTTGACCTGAAATTATAAACATGTTGAAGTGGATTTTGAAAATTCTAGAGAGAAGTTTCAAACTTTCAACAGAATTTCAACAATTTTGAGAGGGATTTGAAAAGTTTCAATGGGAATGGGAAGAATTGGGACAAAAATTGGAAAATATTTAAGGGACTTTGAAAAAATTTCAACTGGAATTTTAGCAATTTTGACCTGAAATTATAAACATGTTGAAGTGGATTTTGAAAATTCTAGAGAGAAGTTTCAAACTTTCAACAGGATTTCAACAATTTTGAGAGGGATTTGAAAAGTTTCAATGGGAATGGGAAGAATTGGGACGAAAAATGGAAAATTTTGAAGGGACTTTGAAAAAATGTCAACTGGAATTATAGCAATTTTGACGTGAAATTGTAAACATGTGGAAGTGGATTTTGAAAATTCTAGAGAGAATTTTAAAAGCTTCAACAGAATTTCAACAATTTTGAGAGGGATTTGAAAAGTTTCAATGGGAATGGGAAGAATTGGGACAAAAATTGGAAAATTTTTAAGGGACTTTGAAAAAATTTCAACTGGAATTTTAGCAATTTTGACCTGAAATTGTAAACATGTTGAAGTAGATTTTGAAAATTCTAGAGAGAATTTTAAAAGCTTCAACAGAATTTCAACAATTTTGAGAGGGATTTGAAAAGTTTCAATGGGAACGGGAAGAATTGCGACAAAAATTGGAAAATTTTTAAGGGACTTTGAAAAAATTTCAACTGGAATTTTAGCAATTTTGACGTGAAATTGTAAACATGTTGAAGTGGATTTTGAAAATTTTAGAGAGAATTTTAAAAGCTTCAACAGAATTTCAACAATTTGGAGAGGGATTTGAAAAGTTTCAATGGGAATGGGAAGAATTGGGACAAAAACTGGAAAATTTTGAAGGGACTTTGAAAAAATTTCAACTGGAATTTTAGCAATTTTGACCTGAAATTATAAACATGTTGAAGTGGATTTTGAAAATTCTAGAGAGAAGTTTCAAACTTTCAATAGGATTTCAACAATTTTGAGAGGGATTTGAAAAGTTTCAATGGGAATGGGAAGAATTGGGACAAAAATTGGAAAATTTTTAAGGGACTTTGAAAAAATTTCAACTGGAATTTTAGCAATTTTGACCTGAAATTGTAAACATGTGGACGTGGATTTTGAAAATTCTAGAGAGAATTTTAAAAGCTTCAACGGAATTTCAACAATTTTGAGAGGGATTTGAAAAGTTTCAATGGGAATGGGAAGAATTGGGACGAAAATTGGAAAATATTTAAGGGACTTTGAAAAAATTTCAACTGGAATTTTAGCAATTTTGACGTGAAATTGTAAACATGTGGAAGTGGATTTTGAAAGTTCTAGAGAGAATTTTAAAAGCTTCAACAGAATTTCAACAATTTTGAGAGGGATTTGAAAAGTTTCAATGGGAATGGGAAGAATTGGGACAAAAATTGGAAAATTTTGAAGGGACTTTGAAAAAATTTCAACTGGAATTTTAGCAATTTTGACCTGAAATTGTAAACATGTGGACGTGGATTTTGAAAATTCTAGAGAGAATTTTAAAAGCTTCAACAGAATTTCAACAATTTTGAGAGGGATGTGAAAAGTTTCAATGGGAATGGGAAGAATTGGGACAAAAATTGGAAAATTTTGAAGGGACTTTGAAAAAATTTCAACTGGAATTTTGGCAATTTTGACCTGAAATTGTAAACATGTGGACGTGGATTTTGAAAATTCTAGAGAGAATTGTAAAAGCTTCAACAGAATTTCAACAATTTTGAGAGGGATTTCAAAAGTTTCAATGGGAATGGGAAGAATTGGGACAAAAATTGGAAAATTTTTAAGGGACATTGAAAAAATTTCAACTGGAATTTTAGCAATTTTGACATGAAATTGTAAATATGTGGACATGGATTTTGAAAATTCTAGAGAGAATATTAAAAGCTTCAACAGAATTTCAACAATTTTGAGAGGGATTTGAAAAGTTTCAATGGGAATGGGAAGAATTGGGACAAAAATTGGAAAATTTTGAAGGGACTTTGAAAAAATTTCAACTGGAATTTTAGCAATTTTGACGTGAAATTGTAAACATGTTGAAGTGGATTTTGAAAATTCTAGAGAGAATTTTAAAAGCTTCAACAGAATTTCAACAATTTTGAGAGGGATTTGAAAAGTTTCAATGGGAATGGGAAGAATTGGGACAAAAATTGGAAAATTTTTAAGGGACTTTGAAAAAATTTCAACTGGAATTTTAGCAATTTTGACCTGAAATTGTAAACATGTGGACGTGGATTTTGAAAATTCTAGAGAGAAGTTTCAAACTTTCAACAGGATTTCAACAATTTTGAGAGGGATTTGAAAAGTTTCAATGGGAATGGGAAGAATTGGGACAAAAACTGGAAAATTTTGAAGGGACTTTGAAAAAATTTCAACTGGAATTTTAGCAATTTTGACCTGAAATTATAAACATGTTGAAGTGGATTCTGAAAATTCTAGAGAGAAGTTTCAAACTTTCAACAGAATTTCAACAATTTTGAGAGGGATTTGAAAAGTTTCAATGGGAATGGGAAGAATTGGGACAAAAATTGGAAAATTTTGAAGGGACTTTGAAAAAATTTCAACTGGAATTTTAGCAATTTTGACCTGAAATTATAAACGTGTTGAAGTGGATTTTGAAAATTCTAGAGAGAAGTTTCAAACTTTCAACAGGATTTCAACAATTTTGAGAGGGATTTGAAAAGTTTCAATGGGAATGGGAAGAATTGGGACGAAAATTGGAAAATTTTTAAGGGACTTTGAAAAAATTTCAACTGGAATTTTAGCAATTTTGACGTGAAATTGTAAACATGTGGACGTGGATTTTGAAAATTCTAGAGAGAATTTTAAAAGCTTCAACAGAATTTCAACAATTTTGAGAGGGATTTGAAAAGTTTCAATGGGAACGGGAAGAATTGGGACAAAAATTGGAAAATTTTGAAGGGACTTTGAAAAAATTTCAACTGGAATTTTAGCAATTTTGACGTGAAATTGTAAACATGTTGAAGTGGATTTTGAAAATTCTAGAGAGAATTTTAAAAGCTTCAACAGAATTTCAACAATTTTGAGAGGGATTTGAAAAGTTTCAAAAGGAATGGGAAGAATTGGGACAAAAATTGGAAAATTTTGAAGGGACTTGGAAAAAATTTCAACTGGAATTTTAGCAATTTTGACCTGAAATTGTAAACATGTTGAAGTGGATTTTGAAAATTCTAGAGAGAATTTTAAAAGCTTCAACAGAATTTCAACAATTTTGAGAGGGATTTGAAAAGTTTCAATGGGAATGGGAAGAATTGGGACAAAAATTGGAAAATTTTGAAGGGACTTTGAAAAAATTTCAACTGGAATTTTAGCAATTTTGACCTGAAATTATAAACATATGGATGTGGATTTTGAAAATTCTAGAGAGATGTTTCAAACTTTCAACAGGATTTCAACAATTTTGAGAGGGATTTGAAAAGTTTCAATGGGAATGGGAAGAATTGGGACAAAAATTGGAAAATTTTGAAGGGACTTTGAAAAAATTTCAACTGGAATTTTAGCAATTTTGACCTGAAATTATAAACATATGGATGTGGATTTTGAAAATTCTAGAGAGATGTTTCAAACTTTCAATAGGATTTCAACAATTTTGAGAGGGATTTGAAAAGTTTCAATGGGAATGGGAAGAATTGGGACAAAAATTGGAAAATTTTGAAGGGACTTTGAAAAAATTTCAACTGGAATTTTAGCAATTTTGACCTGAAATTGTAAACATGTGGACGTGGATTTTGAAAATTCTAGACAGAATTGTAAAAGCTTCAACGGAATTTCAACAATTTTGAGAGGGATTTGAAAAGTTTCAATGGGAATGGGAAGAATTGGGACAAAAATTGGAAAATTTTGAAGGGACTTTGAAAAAATTTCAACTGGAATTTTAGCAATTTTGACCTGAAATTGTAAACATGTGGACGTGGATTTTGAAAATTCTAGAGAGAAGTTTCAAACTTTCAACAGAATTTCAACAATTTTGAGAGGGATTTGAAAAGTTTCAATGGGAATGGGAAGAATTGGGACAAAAACTGGAAAATTTTGAAGGGACTTTGAAAAAATTTCAACTGGAATTTTAGCAATTTTGACCTGAAATTATAAACATGTTGAAGTGGATTTTGAAAATTCTAGAGAGAAGTTTCAAACTTTCAACAGAATTTCAACAATTTTGAGAGGGATTTGAAAAGTTTCAATGGGAATGGGAAGAATTGGGACAAAAATTGGAAAATTTTGAAGGGACTTTGAAAAAATTTCAACTGGAATTTTAGCAATTTTGACCTGAAATTGTAAACATGTGGACGTGGATTTTGAAAATTCTAGAGAGAATTTTAAAAGCTTCAACGGAATTTCAACAATTTTGAGAGGGATTTGAAAAGTTTCAATGGGAATGGGAAGAATTGGGACAAAAATTGGAAAGTTTTTAAGGGACTTTGAAAAAATTTCAACTGGAATTTTAGCAATTTTGACGTGAAATTGTAAACATGTTGAAGTGGATTTTGAAAATTCTAGAGAGAATTTTAAAAGCTTCAACAGAATTTCAACAATTTTGAGAGGGATTTGAAAAGTTTCAAAGGGAATGGGAAGAATTGAGACAAAAATTGGAAAATTTTTAAGGGACTTTGAAAAAATTTCAACTGGAATTTTAGCAATTTTGACCTGAAATTGTAAACATGTGGACGTGGATTTTGAAAATTCTAGAGAGAAGTTTCAAACTTTCAACAGGATTTCAACAATTTTGAGAGGGATTTGAAAAGTTTCAATGGGAATGGGAAGAATTTGGGACAAAAACTGGAAAATTTTGAAGGGACTTTGAAAAAATTTCAACTGGAATTTTCGCAATTTTGACCTGAAATTATAAACATGTTGAAGTGGATTTTGAAAATTCTAGAGAGAAGTTTCAAACTTTCAACAGAATTTCAACAATTTTGAGAGGGATTTGAAAAGTTTCAATGGGAATGGGAAGAATTGGGACAAAAATTGGAAAATTTTGAAGGGACTTTGAAAAAATTTCAACTGGAATTTTAGCAATTTTGACGTGAAATTGGAAACATGTTGAAGTGGATTTTGAAAATTCTAGAGAGAAGTTTCAAACTTTCAACAGGATTTCAACAATTTTGAGAGGGATTTGAAAAGTTTCAATGGGAATGGGAAGAATTGGGACGAAAATTGGAAAATTTTGAAGGGACTTTGAAAAAATGTCAACTGGAATTATAGCAATTTTGACGTGAAATTGTAAACATGTGGAAGTGGATTTTGAAAATTCTAGAGAGAATTTTAAAAGCTTCAACAGAATTTCAACAATTTTGAGAGGGATTTGAAAAGTTTCAATGGGAATGGGAAGAATTGGGACAAAAATTGGAAAATTTTGAAGGGACTTTGAAAAAATTTCAACTGGAATTTTAGCAATTTTGACCTGAAATTGTAAACATGTTGAAGTAGATTTTGAAAATTCTAGAGAGAATTTTAAAAGCTTCAACAGAATTTCAACAATTTTGAGAGGGATTTGAAAAGTTTCAATGGGAACGGGAAGAATTGCGACAAAAATTGGAAAATTTTTAAGGGACTTTGAAAAAATTTCAACTGGAATTTTAGCAATTTTGACGTGAAATTGTAAACATGTTGAAGTGGATTTTGAAATTTTAGAGAGAATTTTAAAAGCTTCAACAGAATTTCAACAATTTGGAGAGGGATTTGAAAAGTTTCAATGGGAATGGGAAGAATTGGGACAAAAACTGGAAAATTTTGAAGGGACTTTGAAAAAATTTCAACTGGAATTTTAGCAATTTTGACCTGAAATTATAAACATGTTGAAGTGGATTTTGAAAATTCTAGAGAGAAGTTTCAAACTTTCAATAGGATTTCAACAATTTTGAGAGGGATTTGAAAAGTTTCAATGGGAATGGGAAGAATTGGGACAAAAATTGGAAAATTTTTAAGGGACTTTGAAAAAATTTCAACTGGAATTTTAGCAATTTTGACCTGAAATTGTAAACATGTGGACGTGGATTTGAAAATTCTAGAGAGAATTTTAAAAGCTTCAACGGAATTTCAACAATTTTGAGAGGGATTTGAAAAGTTTCAATGGGAATGGGAAGAATTGGGACGAAATTGGAAAATATTTAAGGGACTTTGAAAAAATTTCAACTGGAATTTTAGCAATTTTGACGTGAAATTGTAAACATGTGGAAGTGGATTTTGAAAGTTCTAGAGAGAATTTTAAAAGCTTCAACAGAATTTCAACAATTTTGAGAGGGATTTGAAAAGTTTCAATGGGAATGGGAAGAATTGGGACAAAAATTGGAAAATTTTGAAGGGACTTTGAAAAAATTTCAACTGGAATTTTGGCAATTTTGACCTGAAATTGTAAACATGTGGACGTGGATTTTGAAAATTCTAGAGAGAATTGTAAAAGCTTCAACAGAATTTCAACAATTTTGAGAGGGATTTCAAAAGTTTCAATGGGAATGGGAAGAATTGGGACAAAAATTGGAAAATTTTTAAGGGACATTGAAAAAATTTCAACTGGAATTTTAGCAATTTTGACATGAAATTGTAAATATGTGGACATGGATTTTGAAAATTCTAGAGAGAATTTTAAAAGCTTCAACAGAATTTCAACAATTTGGAGAGGGATTTGAAAAGTTTCAATGGGAATGGGAAGAATTGGGACAAAAATTGGAAAATTTTTAAGGGACTTGGAAAAAATTTCAACTGGAATTTTAGCAATTTTGACGTGAAATTGTAAACATGTTGAAGTGGATTTTGAAAATTCTAGAGAGAATTTTAAATGCTTCAACAGAATTTCAACATTTTTGAGCGGGATTTGAAAAGTTTCAATGGGAATGGGAAGAATTGGGACAAAAATTGGAAAATTTTGAAGGGACTTGGAAAAAATTTCAACTGGAATTTTAGCAATTTTGACGTGAAATTGTAAACATGTGGACGTGGATTTTGAAAATTCTAGAGAGAATTTTAAAAGCTTCAACAGAATTTCAACAATTTTGAGAGGGATTTCAAAAGTTTCAATGGGAATGGGAAGAATTGGGACAAAAATTGGAAAATTTTGAAGGGACTTTGAAAAAATTTCAACTGGAATTTTAGCAATTTTGACGTGAAATTGTAAACATGTGGACGTGGATTTTGAAAATTCTAGAGAGAATTTTAATAGCTTCAACAGAATTTCAACAATTTTGAGAGGGATTTGAAAAGTTTCAATGGGAATGGGAAGAATTGGGACAAAAATTGGAAAATTTTGAAGGGACTTTGAAAAAATTTCAACTGGAATTTTAGCAATTTTGACGTGAAATTATAAACATGTTGAAGTGGATTTTGAAAATTCTAGAGAGAATTTTAAAAGCTTCAACAGAATTTCAACAACTTGGAGAGGGATTTGAAAAGTTTCAATGGGAATGGGAAGAATTGGGACAAAAATTGGAAAATTTTGAAGGGACTTTGAAAAAATTTCAAGTGGAATTTTAGCAATTTTGACGTGAAATTGTAAACACGTTGAAGTGGATTTTGAAAATTCTAGAGAGAATTTTAAATGCTTCAACAGAATTTCAACATTTTTGAGCGGGATTTGAAAAGTTTCAATGGGAATGGGAAGAATTGGGACAAAAATTGGAAAATTTTGAAGGGACTTTGAAAAAATTTCAACTGGAATTTTAGCAATTTTGACGTGAAATTGTAAACATGTGGACGTGGATTTTGAAAATTCTAGAGAGAATTGTAAAAGCTTCAAACAGAATTTCAACAATTTTGAGAGGGATTTGAAAAGTTTCAATGGAATGGGAAGAATTGGGACAAAAATTGGAAAATTTTGAAGGGACTTTGAAAAAATTTCAACTGGAATTTTAGCAATTTTGACGTGAAATTGTAAACATGTGGACGTGGATTTTGAAAATTCTAGAGAGAATTTTAATAGCTTCAACAGAATTTCAACAATTTGGAGAGGGATTTGAAAAGTTTCAATGGGAATGGGAAGAATTGGGACAAAAATTGGAAAATTTTTAAGGGACTTTGAAAAAATTTCAAGTGGAATTTTAGCAATTTTGACCTGAAATTGTAAACATGTGGACGTGGATTTTGAAAATTCTAGAGAGAATTTTAAAAGCTTCAACAGAATTTCAACAACTTGGAGAGGGATTTGAAAAGTTTCAATGGGAATGGGAAGAATTGGGACAAAAATTGGAAAATTTTTAAGGGACTTGGAAAAAATTTCAACTGGCATTTTAGCAATTTTGACCTGAAATTGTAAACATGTGGATGTGGATTTTGAAAATTCTAGAGAGAATTTTATAAGCTTCAACAGAATTTCAACATTTATGAGAGGGATTTCAAAAGTTTCAATGGGAATGGGAAGAATTGGGACGAAAATTGGAAAATTTTGAAGGGACTTTGAAAAATTTCAACTGGAATTTTAGCAATTTTGACCTGAAATTGTAAACATGTTGAAGTGGATTTTGAAAATTCTAGAGAGAAGTTTCAAACTTTCAACAGGATTTCAACAATTTTGAGAGGGATTTGAAAAGTTTCAATGGGAATGGAAGAATTGGGACAAAAATTGGAAAATATTTAAGGGACTTTGAAAAAATTTCAACTGGAATTTTAGCAATTTTTGACGTGAAATTGTAAACATGTGGAAGTGGATTTTGAAAATTCTAGAGAGAATTTTAAAAGCTTCAACAGAATTTCAACAATTTTGAGAGGGATTTGAAAAGTTTCAATGGGAATGGGAAGAATTGGGACAAAAATTGGAAAATTTTGAAGGGACTTTGAAAAATTTCAACTGGAATTTTAGCAATTTTGACGTGAAATTGTAAACATGTTGAAGTGGATTTTGAAAATTCTAGAGAGAATTTTAAAAGCTTGAACAGAATTTCAACAATTTTGAGAGGGATTTGAAAAGTTTCAATGGGAATGGGAAGAATTGGGACGAAAATTGGAAAATTTTGAAGGGACTTTGAAAAAATGTCAACTGGAATTATAGCAATTTTGACGTGAAATTGTAAACATGTGGAAGTGGATTTTGAAAATTCTAGAGAGAATTTTAAAAGCTTCAACAGAATTTCAACAATTTTGAGAGGGATTTGAAAAGTTTCAATGGGAATGGGAAGAATTGGGACAAAAATTGGAAAATTTTTAAGGGACTTTGAAAAAATTTCAACTGGAATTTTAGCAATTTTGACCTGAAATTGTAAACATGTTGAAGTAGATTTTGAAAATTCTAGAGAGAATTTTAAAAGCTTCAACAGAATTTCAACAATTTTGAGAGGGATTTGAAAAGTTTCAATGGGAACGGGAAGAATTGCGACAAAAATTGGAAAATTTTTAAGGGACTTTGAAAAAATTTCAACTGGAATTTTAGCAATTTTGACGTGAAATTGTAAACATGTTGAAGTGGATTTTGAAAATTTTAGAGAGAATTTTAAAAGCTTCAACAGAATTTCAACAATTTGGAGAGGGATTTGAAAAGTTTCAATGGGAATGGGAAGAATTGGGACAAAAACTGGAAAATTTTGAAGGGACTTTGAAAAAATTTCAACTGGAATTTTAGCAATTTTGACCTGAAATTATAAACATGTTGAAGTGGATTTTGAAAATTCTAGAGAGAAGTTTCAAACTTTCAATAGGATTTCAACAATTTTGAGAGGGATTTGAAAAGTTTCAATGGGAATGGGAAGAATTGGGACAAAAATTGGAAAATTTTTAAGGGACTTTGAAAAAATTTCAAGTGGAATTTTAGCAATTTTGACCTGAAATTGTAAACATGTGGACGTGGATTTTGAAAATTCTAGAGAGAATTTTAAAAGCTTCAACGGAATTTCAACAATTTTGAGAGGGATTTGAAAAGTTTCAATGGGAATGGGAAGAATTGGGACGAAAATTGGAAAATATTTAAGGGACTTTGAAAAAATTTCAACTGGAATTTTAGCAGTTTTGACCTGAAATTGTAAACATGTGGAAGTGGATTTTGAAAGTTCTAGAGAGAATTTTAAAAGCTTCAACAGAATTTCAACAATTTTGAGAGGGATTTGAAAAGTTTCAATGGGAATGGGAAGAATTGGGACAAAAATTGGAAAATTTTGAAGGGACTTTGAAAAAATTTCAACTGGAATTTTAGCAATTTTGACCTGAAATTGTAAACATGTTGAAGTGGATTTTGAAAATTCTAGAGAGAATTTTAAAAGCTTCAACAGAATTTCAACAATTTTGAGAGGGATGTGAAAAGTTTCAATGGGAATGGGAAGAATTGGGACAAAAATTGGAAAATTTTGAAGGGACTTTGAAAAAATTTCAACTGGAATTTTGGCAATTTTGACCTGAAATTGTAAACATGTGGACGTGGATTTTGAAAATTCTAGAGAGAATTGTAAAAGCTTCAACAGAATTTCAACAATTTTGAGAGGGATTTCAAAAGTTTCAATGGGAATGGGAAGAATTGGGACAAAAATTGGAAAATTTTGAAGGGACTTTGAAAAAATTTCAACTGGAATTTTAGCAATTTTGACGTGAAATTGTAAACATGTTGAAGTGGATTTGAAAATTCTAGAGAGAATTTTAAAAGCTTGAACAGAATTTCAACAATTTGGAGAGGGATTTGAAAAGTTTCAATGGGAATGGGAAGAATTGGGACAAAAATTGGAAAATTTTGAAGGACTTTGAAAAAATTTCAACTGGAATTTTAGCAATTTTGACGTGAAATTGTAAACATGTTGAAGTGGATTTTGAAAATTCTAGAGAGAATTTTAAATGCTTCAACAGAATTTCAACAATTTTGAGCGGGATTTGAAAAGTTTCAATGGGAATGGGAAGAATTGGGACAAAAATTGGAAAATTTTGAAGGGACTTGGAAAAAATTTCAACTGGAATTTTAGCAATTTTGACGTGAAATTGTAAACATGTGGACGTGGATTTTGAAAATTCTAGAGAGAATTTTAAAAGCTTCAACAGAATTTCAACAATTTTGAGAGGGA
This sequence comes from Streptopelia decaocto, assembly GCF_964273445.1. NCBI lineage: Eukaryota > Metazoa > Chordata > Aves > Columbiformes > Columbidae > Streptopelia > Streptopelia decaocto. The sequence continues at coordinate 267,248 of NW_028116159.1, forward strand.
TTTCAAAAGTTTCAATGGGAATGGGAAGAATTGGGACAAAAATTGGAAAATTTTGAAGGGACTTTGAAAAAATTTCAACTGGAATTTTAGCAATTTTGACGTGAAATTGTAAACATGTGGACGTGGATTTTGAAAATTCTAGAGAGAATTTTAATAGCTTCAACAGAATTTCAACAATTTTGAGAGGGATTTGAAAAGTTTCAATGGGAATGGGAAGAATTGGGACAAAAATTGGAAAATTTTGAAGGGACTTTGAAAAAATTTCAACTGGAATTTTAGCAATTTTGACGTGAAATTATAAACATGTTGAAGTGGATTTTGAAAATTCTAGAGAGAATTTTAAAGCTTCAACAGAATTTCAACAACTTGGAGAGGGATTTGAAAAGTTTCAATGGGAATGGGAAGAATTGGGACAAGAATTGGAAAATTTTGAAGGGACTTTGAAAAAATTTCAAGTGGAATTTTAGCAATTTTGACGTGAAATTGTAAACACGTTGAAGTGGATTTTGAAAATTCTAGAGAGAATTTTAAATGCTTCAACAGAATTTCAACATTTTTGAGCGGGATTTGAAAAGTTTCAATGGGAATGGGAAGAATTGGGACAAAAATTGGAAAATTTTGAAGGGACTTTGAAAAAATTTCAACTGGAATTTTAGCAATTTTGACGTGAAATTGTAAACATGTGGACGTGGATTTTGAAAATTCTAGAGAGAATTGTAAAAGCTTCAACAGAATTTCAACAATTTTGAGAGGGATTTGAAAAGTTTCAATGGGAATGGGAAGAATTGGGACGAAAATTGGAAAATTTTGAAGGGACTTTGAAAAAATTTCAACTGGAATTTTAGCAATTTTGACGTGAAATTGTAAACATGTGGACGTGGATTTTGAAAATTCTAGAGAGAATTTTAATAGCTTCAACAGAATTTCAACAATTTGGAGAGGGATTTGAAAAGTTTCAATGGGAATGGGAAGAATTGGGACAAAAATTGGAAAATATTTAAGGGACTTTGAAAAAATTTCAAGTGGAATTTTAGCAATTTTGACCTGAAATTGTAAACATGTGGACGTGGATTTTGAAAATTCTAGAGAGAATTTTAAAAGCTTCAACAGAATTTCAACAACTTGGAGAGGGATTTGAAAAGTTTCAATGGGAATGGGAAGAATTGGGACAAAAATTGGAAAATTTTGAAGGGACTTTGAAAAAATTTCAACTGGAATTTTAGCAATTTTGACGTGAAATTGTAAACATGTTGAAGTGGATTTTGAAAATTCTAGAGAGAATTTTAAAAGCTTGAACAGAATTTCAACAATTTTGAGAGGGATTTGAAAAGTTTCAATGGGAATGGGAAGAATTGGGACAAAAATTGGAAAATTTTGAAGGGACTTTGAAAAAATTTCAACTGGAATTTTAGCAATTTTGACCTGAAATTGTAAACATGTTGAAGTGGATTTTCAAAATTCTAGAGAGAATTTTAAAAGCTTCAACAGAATTTCAACAATTTTGAGAGGGATGTGAAAAGTTTCAATGGGAATGGGAAGAATTGGGACAAAAATTGGAAAATTTTGAAGGGACGTTGAAAAAATTTCAACTGGAATTTTAGCAATTTTGACCTGAAATTGTAAACATGTGGACGTGGATTTTGAAAATTCTAGAGAGAATTTTAAAAGCTTCAACAGAATTTCAACAATTTTGAGAGGGATTTGAAAAGTTTCAATGGGAATGGGAAGAATCGGGACAAAAATTGGAAAATTTTTAAGGGACATTGAAAAAATTTCAACTGGAATTTTAGCAATTTTGACATGAAATTGTAAACATGTGGACATGGATTTTGAAAATTCTAGAGAGAATTTTAAAAGCTTCAACAGAATTTCAACAATTTGGAGAGGGATTTGAAAAGTTTCAATGGGAATGGGAAGAATTGGGACAAAAATTGGAAAATTTTTAAGGGACTTTGAAAAAATTTCAACTGGAATTTTAGCAATTTTGACCTGAAATGGTAAACATGTGGACGTGGATTTTGAAAATTCTAGAGAGAATTTTAAAAGCTTCAACAAAATTTCAACAATTTTGAGAGGGATTTGAAAAGTTTCAATGGGAATGGGAAGAATTGGGACAAAAATTGGAAAATTTTGAAGGGACTTTGAAAAAATTTCAACTGGAATTTTAGCAATTTTGATGTGAAATTGTAAACATGTGGAAGTGGATTTTGAAAATTCTAGAGAGAATTTTAAAAGCTTCAACAGAATTTCAACAATTTTGAGAGGGATTTGAAAAGTTTCAATGGGAATGGGAAGAATTGGGACAAAAATTGGAAAATTTTTAAGGGACTTTGAAAAAATTTCAACTGGAATTTTAGCAATTTTGACGTGAAATTGTAAACATGTGGACGTGGATTTTGAAAATTCTAGAGAGAATTTTAAAAGCTTCAACAGAATTTCAACAATTTGGAGAGGGATTTGAAAAGTTTCAATGGGAATGGGAAGAATTGGGACAAAAATTGGAAAATTTTGAAGGGACTTTGAAAAAATTGCTACTGGAATTTTAGCAATTTTGACGTGAAATTGTAAACATGTTGAAGTGGATTTTGAAAATTCTAGAGAGAATCTTAAATGTTTCAACAGAATTTCAACAATTTTGAGAGGGATTTGAAAAGTTTCAATGGGAATGGGAAGAATTGGGACAAAAATTGGAAAATTTTTAAGGGACTTGGAAAAAATTTCAACTGGAATTTTAGCAATTTTGACCTGAAATTGTAAACATGTGGACGTGGATTTTGAAAATTCTAGAGAGAATTTTAAATGCTTCAACAGAATTTCAACAATTTTGAGCGGGATTTGAAAAGTTTCAATGGGAATGGGAAGAATTGGGACAAAAATTGGAAAATTTTGAAGGGACTTAGAAAAAATTTCAACTGGAATTTTAGCAATTTTGACGTGAAATTGTAAACATGTGGACGTGGATTTTGAAAATTCTAGAGAGAATTTTAAAAGCTTCAACAGAATTTCAACAATTTTGAGAGGGATTTGAAAAGTTTCAATGGGAATGGGAAGAATTGGGACAAAAATTGGAAAATTTTGAAGGGACTTTGAAAAAATTTCAACTGGAATTTTAGCAATTTTGACGTGAAATTGTAAACATGTGGACGTGGATTTTGAAAATTCTAGAGAGAATTTTAAAAGCTTCAACAGAATTTCAACAATTTTGAGAGGGATTTGAAAAGTTTCAATGGGAATGGGAAGAATTGGGACAAAAATTGGAAAATTTTTAAGGGACTTTGAAAAAATTTCAAGTGGAATTTTAGCAATTTTGACCTGAAATTGTAAACATGTGGACGTGGATTTTGAAAATTCTAGAGAGAATTTTAAAAGCTTCAACAGAATTTCAACAATTTGGAGAGGGATTTGAAAAGTTTCAATGGGAATGGGAAGAATTGGGACAAAAATTGGAAAATTTTTAAGGGACTTTGAAAAAATTTCAAGTGGAATTTTAGCAATTTTGACCTGAAATTGTAAACATGTGGACGTGGATTTTGAAAATTCTAGAGAGAATTTTAAAAGCTTCAACAGAATTTCAACAATTTTGAGAGGGATTTGAAAAGTTTCAATGGGAATGGGAAGAATTGGGACAAAAATTGGAAAATTTTGAAGGGACTTTGAAAAAATTTCAACTGGAATTTTAGCAATTTTGACGTGAAATTGTAAACATGTTGAAGTGGATTTTGAAAATTCTAGAGAGAATTTTAAAAGCTTCAACAGAATTTCAACAATTTTGAGAGGGATTTGAAAAGTTTCAATGGGAATGGGAAGAATTGGGACAAAAATTGGAAAATTTTTAAGGGACTTTGAAAAAATTTCAACTGGAATTTTAGCAATTTTGACGTGAAATTGTAAACATGTGGACGTGGATTTTGAAAATTCTAGAGAGAATTTTAAAAGCTTCAACAGAATTTCAACAATTTGGAGAGGGATTTGAAAAGTTTCAATGGGAATGGGAAGAATTGGGACAAAAATTGGAAAATTTTGAAGGGACTTTGAAAAAATTTCAACTGGAATTTTAGCAATTTTGACGTGAAATTGTAAACATGTTGAAGTGGATTTTGAAAATTCTAGAGAGAATTTTAAAAGCTTCAACAGAATTTCAACAATTTTGAGAGGGATTTGAAAAGTTTCAATGGGAATGGGAAGAATTGGGACAAAAATTGGAAAATTTTGAAGGGACTTTGAAAAAATTTCAACTGGAATTTTAGCAATTTTGACCTGAAATTGTAAACATGTGGACGTGGATTTTGAAAATTCTAGAGAGAAGTTTCAAACTTTCAACAGGATTTCAACAATTTTGAGAGGGATTTGAAAAGTTTCAATGGGAATGGGAAGAATTGGGACAAAAACTGGAAAATTTTGAAGGGACTTTGAAAAAATTTCAACTGGAATTTTCGCAATTTTGACCTGAAATTATAAACATGTTGAAGTGGATTTTGAAAATTCTAGAGAGAAGTTTCAAACTTTCAACAGAATTTCAACAATTTTGAGAGGGATTTGAAAAGTTTCAATGGGAATGGGAAGAATTGGGACAAAAATTGGAAAATTTTGAAGGGACTTTGAAAAAATTTCAACTGGAATTTTAGCAATTTTGACCTGAAATTATAAACATGTTGAAGTGGATTTTGAAAATTCTAGAGAGAAGTTTCAAACTTTCAACAGGATTTCAACAATTTTGAGAGGGATTTGAAAAGTTTCAATGGGAATGGGAAGAATTGGGACGAAAATTGGAAAATTTTGAAGGGACATTGAAAAAATGTCAACTGGAATTATAGCAATTTTGACGTGAAATTGTAAACATGTGGAAGTGGATTTTTGAAAATTCTAGAGAGAATTTTAAAAGCTTCAACAGAATTTCAACAATTTTGAGAGGGATTTGAAAAGTTTCAATGGGAATGGGAAGAATTGGGACAAAAATTGGAAAATTTTTAAGGGACTTTGAAAAAATTTCAACTGGAATTTTAGCAATTTTGACCTGAAATTGTAAACATGTTGAAGTAGATTTTGAAAATTCTAGAGAGAATTTTAAAAGCTTCAACAGAATTTCAACAATTTTGAGAGGGATTTGAAAAGTTTCAATGGGAACGGGAAGAATTGCGACAAAAATTGGAAAATTTTTAAGGGACTTTGAAAAAATTTCAACTGGAATTTTAGCAATTTTGACGTGAAATTGTAAACATGTTGAAGTGGATTTTGAAAATTTTAGAGAGAATTTTAAAAGCTTCAACAGAATTTCAACAATTTTGAGAGGGATTTGAAAAGTTTCAATGGGAATGGGAAGAATTGGGACAAAAACTGGAAAATTTTGAAGGGACTTTGAAAAAATTTCAACTGGAATTTTAGCAATTTTGACCTGAAATTATAAACATGTTGAAGTGGATTTTGAAAATTCTAGAGAGAAGTTTCAAACTTTCAATAGGATTTCAACAATTTTGAGAGGGATTTGAAAAGTTTCAATGGGAATGGGAAGAATTGGGACAAAAATTGGAAAATTTTTAAGGGACTTTGAAAAAATTTCAACTGGAATTTTAGCAATTTTGACCTGAAATTGTAAACATGTGGACGTGGATTTTGAAAATTCTAGAGAGAATTTTAAAAGCTTCAACGGAATTTCAACAATTTTGAGAGGGATTTGAAAAGTTTCAATGGGAATGGGAAGAATTGGGACGAAAATTGGAAAATATTTAAGGGACTTTGAAAAAATTTCAACTGGAATTTTAGCAATTTTGACGTGAAATTGTAAACATGTGGAAGTGGATTTTGAAAGTTCTAGAGAGAATTTTAAAAGCTTCAACAGAATTTCAACAATTTTGAGAGGGATTTGAAAAGTTTCAATGGGAATGGGAAGAATTGGGAGAAAAATTGGAAAATTTTGAAGGGACTTTGAAAAAATTTCAACTGGAATTTTAGCAATTTTGACGTGAAATTGTAAACATGTTGAAGTGGATTTTGAAAATTCTAGAGAGAATTTTAAAAGCTTCAACAGAATTTCAACAATTTTGAGAGGGATTTGAAAAGTTTCAATGGGAATGGGAAGAATTGGGACAAAAATTGGAAAATTTTGAAGGGACTTTGAAAAAATTTCAACTGGAATTTTAGCAATTTTGACCTGAAATTGTAAACATGTGGACGTGGATTTTGAAAATTCTAGAGAGAATTTTAATAGCTTCAACAGAATTTCAACAATTTGGAGAGGGATTGGAAAAGTTTCAATGGGAATGGGAAGAATTGGGACAAAAATTGGAAAATTTTTAAGGGACTTTGAAAAAATTTCAAGTGGAATTTTAGCAATTTTGACCTGAAATTGTAAACATGTGGACGTGGATTTTGAAAATTCTAGAGAGAATTTTAAAAGCTTCAACAGAATTTCAACAACTTGGAGAGGGATTTGAAAAGTTTCAATGGGAATGGGAAGAATTGGGACAAAAATTGGAAAATTTTGAAGGGACTTTGAAAAAATTTCAACTGGCATTTTAGCAATTTTGACCTGAAATTGTAAACATGTGGATGTGGATTTTGAAAATTCTAGAGAGAATTTTATAAGCTTCAACAGAATTTCAACATTTATGAGAGGGATTTCAAAAGTTTCAATGGGAATGGGAAGAATTGGGACGAAAATTGGAAAATTTTGAAGGGACTTTGAAAAAATTTCAACTGGAATTTTAGCAATTTTGACCTGAAATTGTAAACATGTTGAAGTGGATTTTGAAAATTCTAGAGAGAAGTTTCAAACTTTCAACAGGATTTCAACAATTTTGAGAGGGATTTGAAAAGTTTCAATGGGAATGGGAAGAATTGGGACAAAAATTGGAAAATATTTAAGGGACTTTGAAAAAATTTCAACTGGAATTTTAGCAATTTTGACGTGAAATTGTAAACATGTGGAAGTGGATTTTGAAAATTCTAGAGAGAATTTTAAAAGCTTCAACAGAATTTCAACAATTTTGAGAGGGATTTGAAAAGTTTCAATGGGAATGGGAAGAATTGGGACAAAAATTGGAAAATTTTGAAGGGACTTTGAAAAAATTTCAACTGGAATTTTAGCAATTTTGACGTGAAATTGTAAACATGTTGAAGTGGATTTTGAAAATTCTAGAGAGAATTTTAAAAGCTTGAACAGAATTTCAACAATTTTGAGAGGGATTTGAAAAGTTTCAATGGGAATGGGAAGAATTGGGACAAAAATTGGAAAATTTTGAAGGGACTTTGAAAAAATTTCAACTGGAATTTTAGCAATTTTGACCTGAAATTGTAAACATGTTGAAGTGGATTTTCAAAATTCTAGAGAGAATTTTAAAAGCTTCAACAGAATTTCAACAATTTTGAGAGGGATGTGAAAAGTTTCAATGGGAATGGGAAGAATTGGGACAAAAATTGGAAAATTTTGAAGGGACTTTGAAAAAATTTCAACTGGAATTTTAGCAATTTTGACCTGAAATTGTAAACATGTGGACGTGGATTTTGAAAATTCTAGAGAGAATTGTAAAAGCTTCAACAGAATTTCAACAATTTTGAGAGGGATTTGAAAAGTTTCAATGGGAATGGGAAGAATCGGGACAAAAATTGGAAAATTTTTAAGGGACATTGAAAAAATTTCAACTGGAATTTTAGCAATTTTGACATGAAATTGTAAACATGTGGACATGGATTTTGAAAATTCTAGAGAGAATTTTAAAAGCTTCAACAGAATTTCAACAATTTGGAGAGGGATTTGAAAAGTTTCAATGGGAATGGGAAGAATTGGGACAAAAATTGGAAAATTTTTAAGGGACTTTGAAAAAATTTCAACTGGAATTTTAGCAATTTTGACCTGAAATGGTAAACATGTGGACGTGGATTTTGAAAATTCTAGAGAGAATTTTAAAAGCTTCAACAAAATTTCAACAATTTTGAGAGGGATTTGAAAAGTTTCAATGGGAATGGGAAGAATTGGGACAAAAATTGGAAAATTTTTAAGGGACTTGGAAAAAATTTCAACTGGAATTTTAGCAATTTTGATGTGAAATTGTAAACATGTGGAAGTGGATTTTGAAAATTCTAGAGAGAATTTTAAAAGCTTCAACAGAATTTCAACAATTTTGAGAGGGATTTGAAAAGTTTCAATGGGAATGGGAAGAATTGGGACAAAAATTGGAAAATTTTTAAGGGACTTTGAAAAAATTTCAACTGGAATTTTAGCAATTTTGACGTGAAATTGTAAACATGTGGACGTGGATTTTGAAAATTCTAGAGAGAATTTTAAAAGCTTCAACAGAATTTCAACAATTTGGAGAGGGATTTGAAAAGTTTCAATGGGAATGGGAAGAATTGGGACAAAAATTGGAAAATTTTGAAGGGACTTTGAAAAAATTGCTACTGGAATTTTAGCAATTTTGACGTGAAATTGTAAACATGTTGAAGTGGATTTTGAAAATTCTAGAGAGAATCTTAAATGTTTCAACAGAATTTCAACAATTTTGAGAGGGATTTGAAAAGTTTCAATGGGAATGGGAAGAATTGGGACAAAAATTGGAAAATTTTTAAGGGACTTGGAAAAAATTTCAACTGGAATTTTAGCAATTTTGACGTGAAATTGTAAACATGTTGAAGTGGATTTTGAAAATTCTAGAGAGAATTTTAAATGCTTCAACAGAATTTCAACAATTTTGAGCGGGATTTGAAAAGTTTCAATGGGAATGGGAAGAATTGGGACAAAAATTGGAAAATTTTTAAGGGACTTTGAAAAAATTTCAACTGGAATTTTAGCAATTTTGACGTGAAATTGTAAACATGTGGACGTGGATTTTGAAAATTCTAGAGAGAATTGTAAAAGCTTCAACAGAATTTCAACAATTTTGAGAGGGATTTGAAAAGTTTCAATGGGAATGGGAAGAATTGGGACAAAAATTGGAAAATTTTTAAGGGACTTTGAAAAAATTTCAACTGGAATTTTAGCAATTTTGACCTGAAATTGTAAACATGTGGACGTGGATTTTGAAAATTCTAGAGAGAAGTTTCAAACTTTCAACAGGATTTCAACAATTTTGAGAGGGATTTGAAAAGTTTCAATGGGAATGGGAAGAATTGGGACAAAAACTGGAAAATTTTGAAGGGACTTTGAAAAAATTTCAACTGGAATTTTCGCAATTTTGACCTGAAATTATAAACATGTTGAAGTGGATTTTGAAAATTCTAGAGAGAAGTTTCAAACTTTCAACAGAATTTCAACAATTTTGAGAGGGATTTGAAAAGTTTCAATGGGAATGGGAAGAATTGGGACAAAAATTGGAAAATTTTGAAGGGACTTTGAAAAAATTTCAACTGGAATTTTAGCAATTTTGACCTGAAATTATAAACATGTGGACGTGGATTTTGAAAATTCTAGAGAGAAGTTTCAAACTTTCAACAGGATTTCAACAATTTTGAGAGGGATTTGAAAAGTTTCAATGGGAATGGGAAGAATTGGGACGAAAATTGGAAAATTTTGAAGGGACTTTGAAAAAATGTCAACTGGAATTATAGCAATTTTGACGTGAAATTGTAAACATGTGGAAGTGGATTTTGAAAATTCTAGAGAGAATTTTAAAAGCTTCAACAGAATTTCAACAATTTTGAGAGGGATTTGAAAAGTTTCAATGGGAATGGGAAGAATTGGGACAAAAATTGGAAAATTTTTAAGGGACTTTGAAAAAATTTCAACTGGAATTTTAGCAATTTTGACCTGAAATTGTAAACATGTTGAAGTAGATTTTGAAAATTCTAGAGAGAATTTTAAAAGCTTCAACAGAATTTCAACAATTTTGAGAGGGATTTGAAAAGTTTCAATGGGAACGGGAAGAATTGCGACAAAAATTGGAAAATTTTTAAGGGACTTTGAAAAAATTTCAACTGGAATTTTAGCAATTTTGACGTGAAATTGTAAACATGTTGAAGTGGATTTTGAAAATTTTAGAGAGAATTTTAAAAGCTTCAACAGAATTTCAACAATTTTGAGAGGGATTTGAAAAGTTTCAATGGGAATGGGAAGAATTGGGACAAAAACTGGAAAATTTTGAAGGGACTTTGAAAAAATTTCAACTGGAATTTTAGCAATTTTGACCTGAAATTATAAACATGTTGAAGTGGATTTTGAAAATTCTAGAGAGAAGTTTCAAACTTTCAATAGGATTTCAACAATTTTGAGAGGGATTTGAAAAGTTTCAATGGGAATGGGAAGAATTGGGACAAAAATTGGAAAATTTTTAAGGGACTTTGAAAAAATTTCAACTGGAATTTTAGCAATTTTGACCTGAAATTGTAAACATGTGGACGTGGATTTTGAAAATTCTAGAGAGAATTTTAAAAGCTTCAACGGAATTTCAACAATTTTGAGAGGGATTTGAAAAGTTTCAATGGGAATGGGAAGAATTGGGACGAAAATTGGAAAATATTTAAGGGACTTTGAAAAAATTTCAACTGGAATTTTAGCAATTTTGACGTGAAATTGTAAACATGTGGAAGTGGATTTTGAAAGTTCTAGAGAGAATTTTAAAAGCTTCAACAGAATTTCAACAATTTTGAGAGGGATTTGAAAAGTTTCAATGGGAATGGGAAGAATTGGGACAAAAATTGGAAAATTTTGAAGGGACTTTGAAAAAATTTCAACTGGAATTTTAGCAATTTTGACCTGAAATTGTAAACATGTTGAAGTGGATTTTGAAAATTCTAGAGAGAATTTTAAAAGCTTCAACAGAATTTCAACAATTTTGAGAGGGATGTGAAAAGTTTCAATGGGAATGGGAAGAATTGGGACAAAAATTGGAAAATTTTGAAGGGACTTTGAAAAAATTTCAACTGGAATTTTGGCAATTTTGACCTGAAATTGTAAACATGTGGACGTGGATTTTGAAAATTCTAGAGAGAATTGTAAAAGCTTCAACAGAATTTCAACAATTTTGAGAGGGATTTGAAAAGTTTCAATGGGAATGGGAAGAATTGGGACAAAAATTGGAAAATTTTTAAGGGACATTGAAAAAATTTCAACTGGAATTTTAGCAATTTTGACATGAAATTGTAAATATGTGGACATGGATTTTGAAAATTCTAGAGAGAATTGTAAAAGCTTCAACAGAATTTCAACAATTTGGAGAGGGATTTGAAAAGTTTCAATGGGAATGGGAAGAATTGGGACAAAAATTGGAAAATTTTTAAGGGACTTGGAAAAAATTTCAACTGGAATTTTAGCAATTTTGACGTGAAATTGTAAACATGTTGAAGTGGATTTTGAAAATTCTAGAGAGAATTTTAAATGCTTCAACAGAATTTCAACAATTTTGAGCGGGATTTGAAAAGTTTCAATGGGAATGGGAAGAATAGGGACAAAAATTGGAAAATTTTTAAGGGACTTTGAAAAAATTTCAACTGGAATTTTAGCAATTTTGACGTGAAATTGTAAACATGTGGACGTGGATTTTGAAAATTCTAGAGAGAATTTTAAAAGCTTCAACAGAATTTCAACAATTTTGAGAGGGATTTCAAAAGTTTCAATGGGAATGGGAAGAATTGGGACAAAAATTGGAAAATTTTGAAGGGACTTTGAAAAAATTTCAACTGGAATTTTAGCAATTTTGACGTGAAATTGTAAACATGTGGACGTGGATTTTGAAAATTCTAGAGAGAATTTTAATAGCTTCAACAGAATTTCAACAATTTTGAGAGGGATTTGAAAAGTTTCAATGGGAATGGGAAGAATTGGGACAAAAATTGGAAAATTTTGAAGGGACTTTGAAAAAATTTCAACTGGAATTTTAGCAATTTTGACGTGAAATTATAAACATGTTGAAGTGGATTTTGAAAATTCTAGAGAGAATTTTAAAAGCTTCAACAGAATTTCAACAACTTGGAGAGGGATTTGAAAAGTTTCAATGGGAATGGGAAGAATTGGGACAAAAATTGGAAAATTTTGAAGGGACTTTGAAAAAATTTCAAGTGGAATTTTAGCAATTTTGACGTGAAATTGTAAACACGTTGAAGTGGATTTTGAAAATTCTAGAGAGAATTTTAAATGCTTCAACAGAATTTCAACATTTTTGAGCGGGATTTGAAAAGTTTCAATGGGAATGGGAAGAATTGGGACAAAAATTGGAAAATTTTGAAGGGACTTTGAAAAAATTTCAACTGGAATTTTAGCAATTTTGACGTGAAATTGTAAACATGTGGACGTGGATTTTGAAAATTCTAGAGAGAATTGTAAAAGCTTCAACAGAATTTCAACAATTTTGAGAGGGATTTGAAAAGTTTCAATGGGAATGGGAAGAATTGGGACAAAAATTGGAAAATTTTTAAGGGACTTTGAAAAAATTTCAACTGGAATTTTAGCAATTTTGACGTGAAATTGTAAACATGTGGACGTGGATTTTGAAAATTCTAGAGAGAATTTTAATAGCTTCAACAGAATTTCAACAATTTGGAGAGGGATTTGAAAAGTTTCAATGGGAATGGGAAGAATTGGGACAAAAATTGGAAAATTTTTAAGGGACTTTGAAAAAATTTCAAGTGGAATTTTAGCAATTTTGACCTGAAATTGTAAACATGTGGACGTGGATTTTGAAAATTCTAGAGAGAATTTTAAAAGCTTCAACAGAATTTCAACAATTTTGAGAGGGATTTGAAAAGTTTCAATGGGAATGGGAAGAATTGAAACAAAAATTGGAAAATTTTGAAGGGACTTTGAAAAAATTTCAACTGGAATTTTAGCAATTTTGACCTGAAATTGTAAACATGTTGAAGTGGATTTTCAAAATTCTAGAGAGAATTTTAAAAGCTTCAACAGAATTTCAACAATTTTGAGAGGGATTTGAAAAGTTTCAATGGGAATGGGAAGAATTGGGACAAAAATTGGAAAATTTTGAAGGGACTTTGAAAAAATTTCAACTGGAATTTTAGCAATTTTGACCTGAAATTGTAAACATGTGGACGTGGATTTTGAAAATTCTAGAGAGAATTGTAAAAGCTTCAACAGAATTTCAACAATTTTGAGAGGGATTTGAAAAGTTTCAATGGGAATGGGAAGAATCGGGACAAAAATTGGAAAATTTTTAAGGGACATTGAAAAAATTTCAACTGGAATTTTAGCAATTTTGACATGAAATTGTAAACATGTGGACATGGATTTTGAAAATTCTAGAGAGAATTTTAAAAGCTTCAACAGAATTTCAACAATTTGGAGAGGGATTTGAAAAGTTTCAATGGGAATGGGAAGAATTGGGACAAAAATTGGAAAATTTTTAAGGGACTTTGAAAAAATTTCAACTGGAATTTTAGCAATTTTGACCTGAAATGGTAAACATGTGGACGTGGATTTTGAAAATTCTAGAGAGAATTTTAAAAGCTTCAACAAAATTTCAACAATTTTGAGAGGGATTTGAAAAGTTTCAATGGGAATGGGAAGAATTGGGACAAAAATTGGAAAATTTTGAAGGGACTTTGAAAAAATTTCAACTGGAATTTTAGCAATTTTGATGTGAAATTGTAAACATGTGGAAGTGGATTTTGAAAATTCTAGAGAGAATTTTAAAAGCTTCAACAGAATTTCAACAATTTTGAGAGGGATTTGAAAAGTTTCAATGGGAATGGGAAGAATTGGGACAAAAATTGGAAAATTTTTAAGGGACTTTGAAAAAATTTCAACTGGAATTTTAGCAATTTTGACGTGAAATTGTAAACATGTGGACGTGGATTTTGAAAATTCTAGAGAGAATTTTAAAAGCTTCAACAGAATTTCAACAATTTGGAGAGGGATTTGAAAAGTTTCAATGGGAATGGGAAGAATTGGGACAAAAATTGGAAAATTTTGAAGGGACTTTGAAAAAATTGCTACTGGAATTTTAGCAATTTTGACGTGAAATTGTAAACATGTTGAAGTGGATTTTGAAAATTCTAGAGAGAATCTTAAATGTTTCAACAGAATTTCAACAATTTTGAGAGGGATTTGAAAAGTTTCAATGGGAATGGGAAGAATTGGGACAAAAATTGGAAAATTTTTAAGGGACTTGGAAAAAATTTCAACTGGAATTTTAGCAATTTTGACGTGAAATTGTAAACATGTTGAAGTGGATTTTGAAAATTCTAGAGAGAATTTTAAATGCTTCAACAGAATTTCAACAATTTTGAGCGGGATTTGAAAAGTTTCAATGGGAATGGGAAGAATTGGGACAAAAATTGGAAAATTTTGAAGGGACTTGGAAAAAATTTCAACTGGAATTTTAGCAATTTTGACGTGAAATTGTAAACATGTGGACGTGGATTTTGAAAATTCTAGAGAGAATTTTAAAAGCTTCAACAGAATTTCAACAATTTTGAGAGGGATTTCAAAAGTTTCAATGGGAATGGGAAGAATTGGGACAAAAATTGGAAAATTTTGAAGGGACTTTGAAAAAATTTCAACTGGAATTTTAGCAATTTTGACGTGAAATTGTAAACATGTGGACGTGGATTTTGAAAATTCTAGAGAGAATTTTAATAGCTTCAACAGAATTTCAACAATTTTGAGAGGGATTTGAAAAGTTTCAATGGGAATGGGAAGAATTGGGACAAAAATTGGAAAATTTTGAAGGGACTTTGAAAAAATTTCAAGTGGAATTTTAGCAATTTTGACCTGAAATTGTAAACATGTGGACGTGGATTTTGAAAATTCTAGAGAGAATTTTAAAAGCTTCAACAGAATTTCAACAATTTGGAGAGGGATTTGAAAAGTTTCAATGGGAATGGGAAGAATTGGGACAAAAATTGGAAAATTTTTCAGGGACTTTGAAAAAATTTCAACTGGAATTTTAGCAATTTTGACGTGAAATTGTAAACATGTGGACGTGGATTTTGAAAATTCTAGAGAGAATTTTAAAAGCTTCAACAGAATTTCAACAATTTTGAGAGGGATTTGAAAAGTTTCAATGGGAATGGGAAGAATTGGGACAAAAATTGGAAAATTTTGAAGGGACTTTGAAAAAATTTCAACTGGAATTTTAGCAATTTTGACGTGAAATTGTAAACATGTTGAAGTGGATTTTGAAAATTCTAGAGAGAATTTTAAAAGCTTCAACAGAATTTCAACAATTTGGAGAGGGATTTGAAAAGTTTCAATGGGAATGGGAAGAATTGGGACAAAAATTGGAAAATTTTGAAGGGACTTTGAAAAAATTTCAACTGGAATTTTAGCAATTTTGACCTGAAATTGTAAACATGTGGACGTGGATTTTGAAAATTCTAGAGAGAATTTTAAAAGCTTCAACAAAATTTCAACAATTTTGAGAGGGATTTGAAAAGTTTCAATGGGAATGGGAAGAATTGGGACAAAAATTGGAAAATTTTGAAGGGACTTTGAAAAAATTTCAACTGGAATTTTAGCAATTTTGACGTGAAATTATAAACATGTTGAAGTGGATTTTGAAAATTCTAGAGAGAATTTTAAAAGCTTCAACAGAATTTCAACAACTTGGAGAGGGATTTGAAAAGTTTCAATGGGAATGGGAAGAATTGGGACAAAAATTGGAAAATTTTGAAGGGACTTTGAAAAAATTTCAAGTGGAATTTTAGCAATTTTGACGTGAAATTGTAAACACGTTGAAGTGGATTTTGAAAATTCTAGAGAGAATTTTAAATGCTTCAACAGAATTTCAACATTTTTGAGCGGGATTTGAAAAGTTTCAATGGGAATGGGAAGAATTGGGACAAAAATTGGAAAATTTTGAAGGGACTTTGAAAAAATTTCAACTGGAATTTTAGCAATTTTGACGTGAAATTGTAAACATGTGGAAGTGGATTTTGAAAATTCTAGAGAGAATTGTAAAAGCTTCAACAGAATTTCAACAATTTTGAGAGGGATTTGAAAAGTTTCAATGGGAATGGGAAGAATTGGGACAAAAATTGGAAAATTTTGAAGGGACTTTGAAAAAATTTCAACTGGAATTTTAGCAATTTTGACCTGAAATTGTAAACATGTGGACGTGGATTTTGAAAATTCTAGAGAGAATTTTAATAGCTTCAACAGAATTTCAACAATTTTGAGAGGGATTTGAAAAGTTTCAATGGGAATGGGAAGAATTGGGACAAAAATTGGAAAATTTTTCAGGGACTTTGAAAAAATTTCAACTGGAATTTTAGCAATTTTGACCTGAAATTGTAAACATGTGGACGTGGATTTTGAAAATTCTAGAGAGAATTTTAAAAGCTTCAACAGAATTTCAACAACTTGGAGAGGGATTTGAAAAGTTTCAATGGGAATGGGAAGAATTGGGACAAAAATTGGAAAATTTTGAAGGGACTTTGAAAAAATTTCAACTGGCATTTTAGCAATTTTGACCTGAAATTGTAAACATGTGGATGTGGATTTTGAAAATTCTAGAGAGAATTTTATAAGCTTCAACAGAATTTCAACATTTATGAGAGGGATTTCAAAAGTTTCAATGGGAATGGGAAGAATTGGGACGAAAATTGGAAAATTTTGAAGGGACTTTGAAAAAATTTCAACTGGAATTTTAGCAATTTTGACGTGAAATTGTAAACATGTGGACGTGGATTTTGAAAATTCTAGAGAGAAGTTTCAAACTTTCAACAGGATTTCAACAATTTTGAGAGGGATTTGAAAAGTTTCAATGGGAATGGGAAGAATTGGGACAAAAATTGGAAAATATTTAAGGGCCTTTGAAAAAATTTCAACTGGAATTTTAGCAATTTTGACGTGAAATTGTAAACATGTGGAAGTGGATTTTGAAAATTCTAGAGAGAATTTTAAAAGCTTCAACAGAATTTCAACAATTTTGAGAGGGATTTGAAAAGTTTCAATGGGAATGGGAAGAATTGGGACAAAAATTGGAAAATTTTTAAGGGACTTTGAAAAAATTTCAACTGGAATTTTAGCAATTTTGACGTGAAATTGTAAACATGTGGACGTGGATTTTGAAAATTCTAGAGAGAATTTTAAAATCTTGAACAGAATTTCAACAATTTTGAGAGGGATTTGAAAAGTTTCAATGGGAATGGGAAGAATTGAAACAAAAATTGGAAAATTTTGAAGGGACTTTGAAAAAATTTCAACTGGAATTTTAGCAATTTTGACCTGAAATTGTAAACATGTTGAAGTGGATTTTCAAAATTCTAGAGAGAATTTTAAAAGCTTCAACAGAATTTCAACAATTTTGAGAGGGATGTGAAAAGTTTCAATGGGAATGGGAAGAATTGGGACAAAAATTGGAAAATTTTGAAGGGACTTTGAAAAAATTTCAACTGGAATTTTAGCAATTTTGACCTGAAATTGTAAACATGTGGACGTGGATTTTGAAAATTCTAGAGAGAATTGTAAAAGCTTCAACAGAATTTCAACAATTTTGAGAGGGATTTGAAAAGTTTCAATGGGAATGGGAAGAATCGAGACAAAAATTGGAAAATTTTTAAGGGACATTGAAAAAATTTCAACTGGAATTTTAGCAATTTTGACATGAAATTGTAAACATGTGGACGTGGATTTTGAAAATTCTAGAGAGAATTTTAAAAGCTTCAACAGAATTTCAACAATTTGGAGAGGGATTTGAAAAGTTTCAATGGGAATGGGAAGAATTGGGACAAAAATTGGAAAATTTTTAAGGGACTTTGAAAAAATTTCAACTGGAATTTTAGCAATTTTGACCTGAAATGGTAAACATGTGGACGTGGATTTTGAAAATTCTAGAGAGAATTTTAAAAGCTTCAACAAAATTTCAACAATTTGGAGAGGGATTTGAAAAGTTTCAATGGGAATGGGAAGAATTGGGACAAAAATTGGAAAATTTTGAAGGGACTTTGAAAAAATTTCAACTGGAATTTTCGCAATTTTGACGTGAAATTATAAACATGTGGACGTGGATTTTGAAAATTCTAGAGAGAATTTTAAAAGCTTCAACAGAATTTCAACAATTTTGAGAGGGATTTGAAAAGTTTCAATGGGAATGGGAAGAATTGGGACAAAAATTGGAAAATTTTGAAGGGACTTTGAAAAAATTTCAACTGGAATTTTAGCAATTTTGACGTGAAATTGTAAACATGTGGACGTGGATTTTGAAAATTCTAGAGAGAATTTTAAAAGCTTCAACAGAATTTCAACAATTTGGAGAGGGATTTGAAAAGTTTCAATGGGAATGGGAAGAATTGGGACAAAAATTGGAAAATTTTGAAGGGACTTGGAAAAAATTTCAACTGGAATTTTAGCAATTTTGACGTGAAATTGTAAACATGTTGAAGTGGATTTTGAAAGTTCTAGAGAGAATTTTAAATGCTTCAACAGAATTTCAACATTTTTGAGCGGGATTTGAAAAGTTTCAATGGGAATGGGAAGAATTGGGACAAAAATTGGAAAATTTTTAAGGGACTTTGAAAAAATTTCAACTGGAATTTTAGCAATTTTGACGTGAAATTGTAAACATGTGGACGTGGATTTTGAAAATTCTAGAGAGAATTTTAAAAGCTTCAACAGAATTTCAACAATTTTGAGAGGGATTTCAAAAGTTTCAATGGGAATGGGAAGAATTGGGACAAAAATTGGAAAATTTTTAAGGGACTTTGAAAAAATTTCAACTGGAATTTTAGCAATTTTGACGTGAAATTGTAAACATGTGGACGTGGATTTTGAAAATTCTAGAGAGAATTTTAATAGCTTCAACAAAATTTCAACAATTTTGAGAGGGATTTGAAAAGTTTCAATGGGAATGGGAAGAATTGGGACAAAAATTGGAAAATTTTGAAGGGACTTTGAAAAAATTTCAAGTGGAATTTTAGCAATTTTGACCTGAAATTGTAAACATGTGGACGTGGATTTTGAAAATTCTAGAGAGAATTTTAAAAGCTTCAACAGAATTTCAACAATTTGGAGAGGGATTTGAAAAGTTTCAATGGGAATGGGAAGAATTGGGACAAAAATTGGAAAATTTTTCAGGGACTTTGAAAAAATTTCAACTGGAATTTTAGCAATTTTGACCTGAAATTGTAAACATGTGGACGTGGATTTTGAAAATTCTAGAGAGAATTTTATAAGCTTCAACAGAATTTCAACAATTTTGAGAGGGATTTCAAAAGTTTCAATGGGAATGGGAAGAATTGGGACGAAAATTGGAAAATTTTGAAGGGACTTTGAAAAAATTTTAACTGGAATTTTAGCAATTTTGACCTGAAATTATAAACATGTGGACATGGATTTTGAAAATTCTAGAGAGAAGTTTCAAACTTTCAACAGGATTTCAACAATTTTGAGAGGGATTTGAAAAGTTTCAATGGGAATGGGAAGAACTGGGACAAAAATTAGAAAATTTTGAAGGGACTTAGAAAAAATTGCGACTGCAATTTTAGCAATTTTGACGTGAAATTGTAAACATGTTGAATTGGATTTTGAAAATTCTAGAGAGAATTTTAAATGCTTCAACAGAATTTCAACAATTTTGAGAGGGATTTGAAAAGTTTCAATGGGAATGGGAAGAATTGGGACAAAAATTGGAAAATTTTTAAGGGACTTTGAAAAAATTTCAACTGGAATTTTAGCAATTTTGACCTGAAATTGTAAACATGTGGACGTGGATTTTGAAAATTCTAGAGAGAATTTTAAAAGCTTCAACAGAATTTCAACAATTTGGAGAGGGATTTGAAAAGTTTCAATGGGAATGGGAAGAATTGGGACAAAAATTGGAAAATTTTTAAGGGACTTTGAAAAAATTTCAACTGGAATTTTAGCAATTTTGACGTGAAATTGTAAACATGTGGACGTGGATTTTGAAAATTCTAGAGAGAATTTTAAAAGCTTCAACAGAATTTCAACAATTTTGAGAGGGATTTGAAAAGTTTCAATGGGAATGGGAAGAATTGGGACAAAAATTGGAAAATTTTGAAGGGACTTTGAAAAAATTTCAACTGGAATTTTAGCAATTTTGACGTGAAATTGTAAACATGTGGACGTGGATTTTGAAAATTCTAGAGAGAATTTTAAAAGCTTCAACAGAATTTCAACAATTTTGAGAGGGATTTGAAAAGTTTCAATGGGAATGGGAAGAATTGGGACAAAAATTGGAAAACTTTTAAGGGACTTGGAAAATATTTCAACTGGAATTTTAGCAATTTTGACGTGAAAGTGTAAACATGTGGATGTGGATTTTGAAAATTCTAGAGAGAAGTTTCAAATTTTCAACAGGATTTCAACAATTTGGAGAGGGATTTGAAAAGTTTCAATGGGAATGGGAAGAATTGGGACAAAAATTGGAAAACTTTTAAGGGACTTTGAAAAAATTTCAACTGGAATTTTAGCAATTTTGACGTGAAATTGTAAACATGTTGAAGTGGACTTTGAAAATTCTAGAGAGAATTTTAAAAGCTTCAACAGAATTTCAACAATTTTGAGAGGGATTTGAAAAGTTTCAATGGGAATTGGAAGAATTGGGACAAAAATTGGAAAATTTTGAAGGGACTTTGAAAAAATTTCAACTGGAATTTTCGCAATTTTGACCTGAAATTGTAAACATGTGGACGTGGATTTTGAAAATTCTAGAGAGAATTTTAAAAGCTTCAAGAGAATTTCAACAATTTGGAGAGGGATTTGAAAAGTTTCAATGGGAATGGGAAGAATTGGGACAAAAATTGGAAAATTTTTAAGGGACTTTGAAAAAATTTCAACTGGAATTTTAGCAATTTTGACGTGAAATTGTAAACATGTGGACGTGGATTTTGAAAATTCTAGAGAGAATTTTAAAAGCTTCAACAGAATTTCAACAATTTTGAGAGGGATTTGAAAATTTTCAATGGGAATGGGAAGAATTGGGACAAAAATTGGAAAATTTTGAAGGGACTTTGAAAAAATTTCAACTGGAATTTTAGCAATTTTGACGTGAAATTGTAAACATGTGGATGTGGATTTTGAAAATTCTAGAGAGAATTTTAAAAGCTTCAACAGAATTTCAACATTTTTGAGAGGGCTTTGAAAAGTTTCAATGGGAATGGGAAGAATTGGGACAAAAATTGGAAAATTTTTAAGGGACTTTGAAAAAATTTCAACTGGAATTTTCGCAATTTTGACGTGAAATTATAAACATGTGGACGTGGATTTTGAAAATTCTAGAGAGAATTTTAAAAGCTTCAACAGAATTTCAACAACTTGGAGAGGGATTTGAAAAGTTTCAATGGGAATGGGAAGAATTGGGACAAAAATTGGAAAATTTTGAAGGGACTTTGAAAAAATTTCAACTGGAATTTTAGCAATTTTGACGTGAAATTGTAAACATGTGGACGTGGATTTTGAAAATTCTAGAGAGAATTTTAAAAGCTTCAACAGAATTTCAACAATTTGGAGAGGGATTTGAAAAGTTTCAATGGGAATGGGAAGAATTGGGACAAAAATTGGAAAATTTTGAAGGGACTTGGAAAAAATTTCAACTGGAATTTTAGCAATTTTGACGTGAAATTGTAAACATGTTGAAGTGGATTTTGAAAGTTCTAGAGAGAATTTTAAATGCTTCAACAGAATTTCAACATTTTTGAGCGGGATTTGAAAAGTTTCAATGGGAATGGGAAGAATTGGGACAAAAATTGGAAAATTTTTAAGGGACTTTGAAAAAATTTCAACTGGAATTTTAGCAATTTTGACGTGAAATTGTAAACATGTGGACGTGGATTTTGAAAATTCTAGAGAGAATTTTAAAAGCTTCAACAGAATTTCAACAATTTTGAGAGGGATTTCAAAAGTTTCAATGGGAATGGGAAGAATTGGGACAAAAATTGGAAAATTTTTAAGGGACTTTGAAAAAATTTCAACTGGAATTTTAGCAATTTTGACGTGAAATTGTAAACATGTGGACGTGGATTTTGAAAATTCTAGAGAGAATTTTAATAGCTTCAACAAAATTTCAACAATTTTGAGAGGGATTTGAAAAGTTTCAATGGGAATGGGAAGAATTGGGACAAAAATTGGAAAATTTTTAAGGGACTTTGAAAAAATTTCAAGTGGAATTTTAGCAATTTTGACCTGAAATTGTAAACATGTGGACGTGGATTTTGAAAATTCTAGAGAGAATTTTAAAAGCTTCAACAGAATTTCAACAATTTGGAGAGGGATTTGAAAAGTTTCAATGGGAATGGGAAGAATTGGGACAAAAATTGGAAAATTTTTCAGGGACTTTGAAAAAATTTCAACTGGAATTTTAGCAATTTTGACCTGAAATTGTAAACATGTGGACGTGGATTTTGAAAATTCTAGAGAGAATTTTATAAGCTTCAACAGAATTTCAACAATTTTGAGAGGGATTTCAAAAGTTTCAATGGGAATGGGAAGAATTGGGACGAAAATTGGAAAATTTTGAAGGGACTTTGAAAAAATTTTAACTGGAATTTTAGCAATTTTGACCTGAAATTATAAACATGTGGACATGGATTTTGAAAATTCTAGAGAGAAGTTTCAAACTTTCAACAGGATTTCAACAATTTTGAGAGGGATTTGAAAAGTTTCAATGGGAATGGGAAGAACTGGGACAAAAATTAGAAAATTTTGAAGGGACTTAGAAAAAATTGCGACTGCAATTTTAGCAATTTTGACGTGAAATTGTAAACATGTTGAATTGGATTTTGAAAATTCTAGAGAGAATTTTAAATGCTTCAACAGAATTTCAACAATTTTGAGAGGGATTTGAAAAGTTTCAATGGGAATGGGAAGAATTGGGACAAAAATTGGAAAATTTTTAAGGGACTTTGAAAAAATTTCAACTGGAATTTTAGCAATTTTGACCTGAAATTGTAAACATGTGGACGTGGATTTTGAAAATTCTAGAGAGAATTTTAAAAGCTTCAACAGAATTTCAACAATTTGGAGAGGGATTTGAAAAGTTTCAATGGGAATGGGAAGAATTGGGACAAAAATTGGAAAATTTTTAAGGGACTTTGAAAAAATTTCAACTGGAATTTTAGCAATTTTGACGTGAAATTGTAAACATGTGGACGTGGATTTTGAAAATTCTAGAGAGAATTTTAAAAGCTTCAACAGAATTTCAACAATTTTGAGAGGGATTTGAAAAGTTTCAATGGGAATGGGAAGAATTGGGACAAAAATTGGAAAATTTTGAAGGGACTTTGAAAAAATTTCAACTGGAATTTTAGCAATTTTGACGTGAAATTGTAAACATGTGGACGTGGATTTTGAAAATTCTAGAGAGAATTTTAAAAGCTTCAACAGAATTTCAACAATTTTGAGAGGGATTTGAAAAGTTTCAATGGGAATGGGAAGAATTGGGACAAAAATTGGAAAACTTTTAAGGGACTTGGAAAATATTTCAACTGGAATTTTAGCAATTTTGACGTGAAAGTGTAAACATGTGGATGTGGATTTTGAAAATTCTAGAGAGAAGTTTCAAATTTTCAACAGGATTTCAACAATTTGGAGAGGGATTTGAAAAGTTTCAATGGGAATGGGAAGAATTGGGACAAAAATTGGAAAACTTTTAAGGGACTTTGAAAAAATTTCAACTGGAATTTTAGCAATTTTGACGTGAAATTGTAAACATGTTGAAGTGGACTTTGAAAATTCTAGAGAGAATTTTAAAAGCTTCAACAGAATTTCAACAATTTTGAGAGGGATTTGAAAAGTTTCAATGGGAATTGGAAGAATTGGGACAAAAATTGGAAAATTTTGAAGGGACTTTGAAAAAATTTCAACTGGAATTTTCGCAATTTTGACCTGAAATTGTAAACATGTGGACGTGGATTTTGAAAATTCTAGAGAGAATTTTAAAAGCTTCAAGAGAATTTCAACAATTTGGAGAGGGATTTGAAAAGTTTCAATGGGAATGGGAAGAATTGGGACAAAAATTGGAAAATTTTTAAGGGACTTTGAAAAAATTTCAACTGGAATTTTAGCAATTTTGACGTGAAATTGTAAACATGTGGACGTGGATTTTGAAAATTCTAGAGAGAATTTTAAAAGCTTCAACAGAATTTCAACAATTTTGAGAGGGATTTGAAAATTTTCAATGGGAATGGGAAGAATTGGGACAAAAATTGGAAAATTTTGAAGGGACTTTGAAAAAATTTCAACTGGAATTTTAGCAATTTTGACGTGAAATTGTAAACATGTGGATGTGGATTTTGAAAATTCTAGAGAGAATTTTAAAAGCTTCAACAGAATTTCAACATTTTTGAGAGGGCTTTGAAAAGTTTCAATGGGAATGGGAAGAATTGGGACAAAAATTGGAAAATTTTTAAGGGACTTTGAAAAAATTTCAACTGGAATTTTCGCAATTTTGACGTGAAATTATAAACATGTGGACGTGGATTTTGAAAATTCTAGAGAGAATTTTAAAAGCTTCAACAGAATTTCAACAACTTGGAGAGGGATTTGAAAAGTTTCAATGGGAATGGGAAGAATTGGGACAAAAATTGGAAAATTTTGAAGGGACTTTGAAAAAATTTCAACTGGAATTTTAGCAATTTTGACGTGAAATTGTAAACATGTGGACGTGGATTTTGAAAATTCTAGAGAGAATTTTAAAAGCTTCAACAGAATTTCAACAATTTGGAGAGGGATTTGAAAAGTTTCAATGGGAATGGGAAGAATTGGGACAAAAATTGGAAAATTTTGAAGGGACTTGGAAAAAATTTCAACTGGAATTTTAGCAATTTTGACGTGAAATTGTAAACATGTTGAAGTGGATTTTGAAAGTTCTAGAGAGAATTTTAAATGCTTCAACAGAATTTCAACATTTTTGAGCGGGATTTGAAAAGTTTCAATGGGAATGGGAAGAATTGGGACAAAAATTGGAAAATTTTTAAGGGACTTTGAAAAAATTTCAACTGGAATTTTAGCAATTTTGACGTGAAATTGTAAACATGTGGACGTGGATTTTGAAAATTCTAGAGAGAATTTTAAAAGCTTCAACAGAATTTCAACAATTTTGAGAGGGATTTCAAAAGTTTCAATGGGAATGGGAAGAATTGGGACAAAAATTGGAAAATTTTGAAGGGACTTTGAAAAAATTTCAACTGGAATTTTAGCAATTTTGACGTGAAATTGTAAACATGTTGAAGTGGATTTTGAAAATTCTAGAGAGAATTTTAATAGCTTCAACAAAATTTCAACAATTTTGAGAGGGATTTGAAAAGTTTCAATGGGAATGGGAAGAATTGGGACAAAAATTGGAAAATTTTTAAGGGACTTTGAAAAAATTTCAAGTGGAATTTTAGCAATTTTGACCTGAAATTGTAAACATGTGGACGTGGATTTTGAAAATTCTAGAGAGAATTTTAAAAGCTTCAACAGAATTTCAACAATTTGGAGAGGGATTTGAAAAGTTTCAATGGGAATGGGAAGAATTGGGACAAAAATTGGAAAATTTTTCAGGGACTTTGAAAAAATTTCAACTGGAATTTTAGCAATTTTGACCTGAAATTGTAAACATGTGGACGTGGATTTTGAAAATTCTAGAGAGAATTTTATAAGCTTCAACAGAATTTCAACAATTTTGAGAGGGATTTCAAAAGTTTCAATGGGAATGGGAAGAATTGGGACGAAAATTGGAAAATTTTGAAGGGACTTTGAAAAAATTTTAACTGGAATTTTAGCAATTTTGACCTGAAATTATAAACATGTGGACATGGATTTTGAAAATTCTAGAGAGAAGTTTCAAACTTTCAACAGGATTTCAACAATTTTGAGAGGGATTTGAAAAGTTTCAATGGGAATGGGAAGAACTGGGACAAAAATTAGAAAATTTTGAAGGGACTTAGAAAAAATTGCGACTGCAATTTTAGCAATTTTGACGTGAAATTGTAAACATGTTGAATTGGATTTTGAAAATTCTAGAGAGAATTTTAAATGCTTCAACAGAATTTCAACAATTTTGAGAGGGATTTGAAAAGTTTCAATGGGAATGGGAAGAATTGGGACAAAAATTGGAAAATTTTTAAGGGACTTTGAAAAAATTTCAACTGGAATTTTAGCAATTTTGACCTGAAATTGTAAACATGTGGACGTGGATTTTGAAAATTCTAGAGAGAATTTTAAAAGCTTCAAGAGAATTTCAACAATTTGGAGAGGGATTTGAAAAGTTTCAATGGGAATGGGAAGAATTGGGACAAAAATTGGAAAATTTTTAAGGGACTTTGAAAAAATTTCAACTGGAATTTTAGCAATTTTGACGTGAAATTGTAAACATGTGGACGTGGATTTTGAAAATTCTAGAGAGAATTTTAAAAGCTTCAACAGAATTTCAACAATTTTGAGAGGGATTTGAAAAGTTTCAATGGGAATGGGAAGAATTGGGACAAAAATTGGAAAATTTTTAAGGGACTTTGAAAAAATTGCGACTGGAATTTTAGCAATTTTGACGTGAAATTGTAAACATGTTGAAGTGGATTTTGAAAATTCTAGAGAGAATTTTAAAAGCTTCAACAGAATTTCAACAATTTTGAGAGGGATTTGAAAAGTTTCAATGGGAATGGGAAGAATTGGGACAAAAATTGGAAAACTTTTAAGGGACTTGGAAAATATTTCAACTGGAATTTTAGCAATTTTGACGTGAAAGTGTAAACATGTGGATGTGGATTTTGAAAATTCTAGAGAGAAGTTTCAAATTTTCAACAGGATTTCAACAATTTTGAGAGGGATTTGAAAAGTTTCAATGGGAATGGGAAGAATTGGGACAAAAATTGGAAAACTTTTAAGGGACTTTGAAAAAATTTCAACTGGAATTTTAGCAATTTTGACGTGAAATTGTAAACATGTGGACGTGGATTTTGAAAATTCTAGAGAGAATTTTAAAAGCTTCAACAGAATTTCAACAATTTTGAGAGGGATTTGAAAAGTTTCAATGGGAATTGGAAGAATTGGGACAAAAATTGGAAAATTTTGAAGGGACTTTGAAAAAATTTCAACTGGAATTTTCGCAATTTTGACCTGAAATTGTAAACATGTGGACGTGGATTTTGAAAATTCTAGAGAGAATTTTAAAAGCTTCAAGAGAATTTCAACAATTTGGAGAGGGATTTGAAAAGTTTCAATGGGAATGGGAAGAATTGGGACAAAAATTGGAAAATTTTTAAGGGACTTTGAAAAAATTTCAACTGGAATTTTAGCAATTTTGACGTGAAATTGTAAACATGTGGACGTGGATTTTGAAAATTCTAGAGAGAATTTTAAAAGCTTCAACAGAATTTCAACAATTTTGAGAGGGATTTGAAAATTTTCAATGGGAATGGGAAGAATTGGGACAAAAATTGGAAAATTTTGAAGGGACTTTGAAAAAATTTCAACTGGAATTTTAGCAATTTTGACGTGAAATTGTAAACATGTGGATGTGGATTTTGAAAATTCTAGAGAGAATTTTAAAAGCTTCAACAGAATTTCAACATTTTTGAGAGGGCTTTGAAAAGTTTCAATGGGAATGGGAAGAATTGGGACAAAAATTGGAAAATTTTTAAGGGACTTTGAAAAAATTTCAACTGGAATTTTAGCAATTTTGACCTGAAATTGTAAACATGTTGAAGTGGATTTTGAAAATTCTAGAGAGAATTTTAAAAGCTTCAACAGAATTTCAACATTTTTGAGAGGGATTTGAAAAGTTTCAATGGGAATGGGAAGAATTGGGACAAAAATTGGAAAATTTTTCAGGGACTTTGAAAAAATTTCAACTGGAATTTTAGCAATTTTGACGTGAAATTGTAAACATGTGGACGTGGATTTTGAAAATTCTAGAGAGAATTTTAAAAGCTTCAACAGAATTTCAACAATTTGGAGAGGGATTTGAAAAGTTTCAATGGGAATGGGAAGAATTGGGACAAAAATTGGAACATTTTTAAGGGACTTGGAAAATATTTCAACTGGAATTTTAGTAATTTTGACCTGAAATTGTAAACATGTGGATGTGGATTTTGAAAATTCTAGAGAGAATTTTAAAAGCTTCAACAGAATTTCAACAATTTTGAGAGGGATTTGAAAATTTTCAATGGGAATGGGAAGAATTGGGACAAAAATTGGAAAATTTTTAAGGGACTTTGAAAAAATTTCAACTGGAATTTTAGCAATTTTGACCTGAAATTGTAAACATGTGGAAGTGGATTTTGAAAATTCTAGAGAGAATTTTAAAAGCTTCAACAGAATTTCAACAATTTGGAGAGGGATTTGAAAAGTTTCAATGGGAATGGGAAGAATTGGGACAAAAATTGGAAAACTTTTAAGGGACTTGGAAAAATTTTCAACTGGAATTTTAGTAATTTTGACCTGAAACTGTAAACATGTGGATGTGGATTTTGAAAATTCTAGAGAGAATTTTAAAAGCTTCAACAGAATTTCAACAATTTGGAGAGGGATTTGAAAAGTTTCAATGGGAATGGGAAGAATTGGGACAAAAATTGGAAAACTTTTAAGGGACTTGGAAAAATTTTCAACTGGAATTTTAGCAATTTTGACCTGAAATTGTAAACATGTTGAAGTGGATTTTGAAAATTCTAGAGAGAATTTTAAAAGCTTCAACAGAATTTCAACAATTTGGAGAGGGATTTGAAAAGTTTCAATGGGAATGGGAAGAATTGGGACAAAAATTGGAAAATTTTTAAGGGACTTGGAAAAAATTTTAACTGGAATTTTAGTAATTTTGACCTGAAACTGTAAACATGTGGATGTGGATTTTGAAAATTCTAGAGAGAATTTTAAAAGCTTCAACAGAATTTCAACAATTTGGAGAGGGATTTGAAAAGTTTCAATGGGAATGGGAAGAATTGGGACAAAAATTGGAAAACTTTTAAGGGACTTGGAAAAATTTTCAACTGGAATTTTAGCAATTTTGACCTGAAATTGTAAACATGTGGACATGGATTTCAATATTCTAGAGAGAAGTTTCAAACTTTCAACAGGATTTCAACAATTTTGAGAGGGATTTGAAAAGTTTCAATGGGAATGGGAAGAACTGGGACGAAAATTGGAAAATTTTGAAGGGACTTTGAAAAAATTTCAACTGGAATTTTAGCAATTTTGACGTGAAATTGTAAACATGTGGATTTGGATTTTGAAAATTCTAGAGAGAATTTTAAAAGCTTCAACAGAATTTCAACAATTTTGAGAGGGATTTGAAAAGTTTCAATGGGAATGGGAAGAATTGGGACAAAAATTGGAAAATTTTGAAGGGACTTTGAAAAAATTTCAACTGGAATTTTAGCAATTTTGACGTGAAATTGTAAACGTGGACGTGGATTTTGAAAATTCTACATAGAATTTTAAAAGCTTCAAGAGAATTTCAACAATTTTGAGAGGGATTTGAAAAGTTTCAATGGGAATGGGAAGAATTGCGACAAAAATTGGAAAATTTTGAAGGGACCATGTGGGGAAGGGACGAGCGGCCCCGGGGCGGCGCAAACCCTACCTTTCACGTCCAAATCTCTCAAACTCCGGGAGAGATTCTCAAAACCAAGGTTGACATGATTCGAGTTCCTCTCAACATTTTGGAAATCCCGCTGAAACTTTGGACATTGTGGCGAAGGGTTCCCAATCCCCGACAAGACTGGTACCCTTTCACGTCCAAATCTCTCAAACTCCGGGAGAGATTCTCAAAACCAAGGTTCACATGTTTCGAGTTCCTTTCAACATTTTGGAAATCCCGCTGAAACTTTGGACATTCTCGCGAAGGGTTCCCAATCCCCGACAAGACTGGTACCCTTTCACGTCCAAATCTCTCAAACTCCGGGAGAGATTCTCAAAACCGAGGTTGACATGTTTCGAGTTCCTCTCAACATTTTGGAAATCCCGCTGAAACTTTGGACATTCTCGCGAAGGGTTCCCAATCCCCGACAAGACTGGTACCCTTTCACGTCCAAATCTCTCAAACTCCGGGAGAGATTCCAAAAACCAAGGTTGACATGATTCGAGTTCCTCTCAACATTTTGGAAATCCCGCTGAAACTTTGGACATTCTGGCGAAGGGTTCCCAATCCCCGACAAGACTGGTACCCTTTCACGTCCAAATCTCTCAAACTCCGGGAGAGATTCTCAAAACCGAGGTTGACATGTTTCGAGTTCCTCTCAACATTTTGGAAATCCTGCTGAAACTTTGGACATTCTCGCGAAGGGTTCCCAATCCCCGACAAGACTGGTACCCTTTCACGTCCAAATCTCTCAAACTCCTGGAGAGATTCTCAAAACCAAGGTTGACATGTTTCGAGTTCCTCTCAACATTTTGGAAATCCCGCTGAAACTTTGGACATTCTGGAGAAGGGTTCCCAATCCCCGACAAGACTGGTACCCTTTCACGTCCAAATCTCTCAAACTCCGGGAGAGATTCTCAAAACCAAGGTTGACATGTTTCGAGTTCCTCTCAACATTTTGGAAATCCCGCTGAAACTTTGGACATTCTCGCGAAGGGTTCCCAATCCCCGACAAGACTGGTACCCTTTCACGTCCAAATCTCTCAAACTCCGGGAGAGATTCTCAAAACCAAGGTTGACATGATACGAGTTCCTCTCAACATTTTGGAAATCCTGCTGAAACTTTGGACATTGTGGCGAAGGGTTCCCAATCCCCGACAAGACTGGTACCCTTTCACGTCCAAATCTCTCAAACTCCGGGAGAGATTCTCAAAACCGAGGTTGACATGTTTTGAGTTCCTCTCAACATTTTGGAAATCCCGCTGAAACTTTGGACATTGTGGCGAAGGGTTCCCAATCCCCGACAAGACTGGTACCCTTTCACGTCCAAATCTCTCAAACTCCGGGAGAGATTCTCAAAACCAAGGTTGACATGATACGAGTTCCTCTCAACATTTTGGAAATCCTGCTGAAACTTTGGACATTGTGGCGAAGGGTTCCCAATCCCCGACAAGACTGGTACCCTTTCACGTCCAAATCTCTCAAACTCCGGGAGAGATTCTCAAAACCGAGGTTGACATGTTTCGAGTTCCTCTCAACATTTTGGAAATCCCGCTGAAACTTTGGACATTCTGGCGAAGGGTTCCCAATCCCCGACAAGACTGGTACCCTTTCACGTCCAAATCTCTCGAACTCCGGGAGAGATTCTCAAAACCAAGGTTGACATGTTTCGAGTTCCTCTCAACATTTTGGAAATCCCGCTGAAACTTTGGACATTCTGGCGAAGGGTTCCCAATCCCCAACAAGACTGGTACCCTTTCACGTCCAAATCTCTCAAACTCCGGGAGAGATTCTCAAAACCAAGGTTGACATGTTTTGAGTTCCTCTCAACATTTTGGAAATCCCGCTGAAACTTTGGACATTCTCGTGAAGGGTTCCCAATCCCCGACAAGACTGGTACCCTTTCACGTCCAAATCTCTCAAACTCCGGGAGAGATTCTCAAAACCAAGGTTGACATGTTTCGAGTTCCTCTCAACATTTTGGAAATCCCGCTGAAACTTTGGACATTCTCGCGAAGGGTTCCCAATCCCCGACAAGACTGGTACCCTTTCACGTCCAAATCTCTCAAACTCCGGGAGAGATTCTCAAAACCAAGGTTGACATGATACGAGTTCCTCTCAACATTTTGGAAATCCTGCTGAAACTTTGGACATTGTGGCGAAGGGTTCCCAATCCCCGACAAGACTGGTACCCTTTCACGTCCAAATCTCTCAAACTCCGGGAGAGATTCTCAAAACCGAGGTTGACATGTTTTGAGTTCCTCTCAACATTTTGGAAATCCCGCTGAAACTTTGGACATTGTGGCGAAGGGTTCCCAATCCCCGACAAGACTGGTACCCTTTCACGTCCAAATCTCTCAAACTCCGGGAGAGATTCTCAAAACCAAGGTTGACATGATACGAGTTCCTCTCAACATTTTGGAAATCCTGCTGAAACTTTGGACATTGTGGCGAAGGGTTCCCAATCCCCGACAAGACTGGTACCCTTTCACGTCCAAATCTCTCAAACTCCGGGAGAGATTCTCAAAACCGAGGTTGACATGTTTCGAGTTCCTCTCAACATTTTGGAAATCCCGCTGAAACTTTGGACATTCTGGCGAAGGGTTCCCAATCCCCGACAAGACTGGTACCCTTTCACGTCCAAATCTCTCGAACTCCGGGAGAGATTCTCAAAACCAAGGTTGACATGTTTCGAGTTCCTCTCAACATTTTGGAAATCCCGCTGAAACTTTGGACATTCTGGCGAAGGGTTCCCAATCCCCAACAAGACTGGTACCCTTTCACGTCCAAATCTCTCAAACTCCGGGAGAGATTCTCAAAACCAAGGTTGACATGTTTCGAGTTCCTCTCAACATTTTGGAAATCCCGCTGAAACTTTGGACATTCTCGCGAATGGTTCCCAATCCCCGACAAGACTGGTACCCTTTCACGTCCAAATCTCTCAAACTCCGGGAGTGATTCTCAAAACCAAGGTTGACATGATTCGAGTTCCTCTCAACATTTTGGAAATCCCGCTGAAACTTTGGACATTCTGGCGAAGGGTTCCCAATCCCCGACAAGACTGGTACCCTTTCACGTCCAAATCTCTCAAACTCCGGGAGAGATTCTCAAAACCAAGGTTGACATGTTTCGAGTTCCTCTCAACATTTTGGAAATCCCGCTGAAACTTTGGACATTCTTGCGAAGGGTTCCCAATCCCCGACAAGACTGGTACCCTTTCACGTCCAAATCTCTCAAACTCCGGGAGAGATTCTCAAAACCAAGGTTGACATGTTTCGAGTTCCTCTCAACATTTTGGAAATCCCGCTGAAACTTTGGACATTCTCGTGAAGGGTTCCCAATCCCCGACAAGACTGGTACCCTTTCACGTCCAAATCTCTCAAACTCCGGGAGAGATTCTCAAAACCGAGGTTGACATGTTTCGAGTTCCTCTCAACATTTTGGAAATCCCGCTGAAACTTTGGACATTCTCGCGAAGGGTTCCCAATCCCCGACAAGACTGGTACCCTTTCACGTCCAAATCTCTCAAACTCCGGGAGAGATTCTCAAAACCGAGGTTGACATGTTTTAAGTTCCTCTCAACATTTTGGAAATCCCGCTGAAACTTTGGACATTCTCGCGAAGGGTTCCCAATCCCCAACAAGACTGATACCCTTTCACGTCCAAATCTCTCAAACTCCGGGAGAGATTCTCAAAACCAAGGTTGACATGATACGAGTTCCTCTCAACATTTTGGAAATCCTGCTGAAACTTTGGACATTGTGGCGAAGGGTTCCCAATCCCCGACAAGACTGGTACCCTTTCACGGCCAAATCTCTCAAACTCCGGGAGAGATTCTCAAAACCGAGGTTGACATGTTTCGAGTTCCTCTCAACATTTTGGAAATCCCGCTGAAACTTTGGACATTCTGGCGAAGGGTTCCCAATCCCCGACAAGACTGGTACCCTTTCACGTCCAAATCTCGCGAACTCCGGGAGAGATTCTCAAAACCAAGGTTGACATGTTTCGAGTTCCTCTCAACATTTTGGAAATCCCGCTGAAACTTTGGACATTCTGGAGAAGGGTTCCCAATCCCCAACAAGACTGGTACCCTTTCACGTCCAAATCTCTCAAACTCCGGGAGAGATTCTCAAAACCAAGGTTGACATGTTTCGAGTTCCTCTCAACATTTTGGAAATCCCGCTGAAACTTTGGACATTCTCGCGAAGGGTTCCCAATCCCCGACAAGACTGGTACCCTTTCACGTCCAAATCTCTCAAACTCCGGGAGAGATTCTCAAAACCAAGGTTGACATGATTCGAGTTCCTCTCAACATTTTGGAAATCCCGCTGAAACTTTGGACATTCTCGCGAAGGGTTCCCAATCCCCGACAAGACTGGTACCCTTTCACGTCCAAATCTCTCAAACTCCGGGAGAGATTCTCAAAACCAAGGTTGACATGTTTCGAGTTCCTCTCAACATTTTGGAAATCCCGCTGAAACTTTGGACATTCTGGCGAAGGGTTCCCAATCCCCGACAAGACTGGTACCCTTTCACGTCCAAATCTCTCAAACTCCGGGAGAGATTCTCAAAACCAAGGTTGACATGTTTCGAGTTCCTCTCAACATTTTGGAAATCCCGCTGAAACTTTGGACATTGTGGCGAAGGGTTCCCAATCCCCGACAAGACTGGTACCCTTTCACGTCCAAATCTCTCAAACTCTGGGAGAGATTCTCAAAACCAAGGTTGACATGATACGAGTTCCTCTCAACATTTTGGAAATCCCGCTGAAACTTTGGACATTCTCGCGAAGGGTTCCCAATCCCCGACAAGACTGGTACCCTTTCACGTCCAAATCTCTCAAACTCCGGGAGAGATTCTCAAAACCAAGGTTGACATGTTTCGAGTTCCTCTCAACATTTTGGAAATCCCGCTGAAACTTTGGACATTCTCGCGAAGGGTTCCCAATCCCCGACAAGACTGGTACCCTTTCACGTCCAAATCTCTCAAACTCCGGGAGAGATTCTCAAAACCGAGGTTGACATGTTTCGAGTTCCTCTCAACATTTTGGAAATCCCGCTGAAACTTTGGACATTCTGGCGAAGGGTTCCCAATCCCCGACAAGACTGGTACCCTTTCACGTCCAAATCTCTCAAACTCCGGGAGAGATTCTCAAAACCAAGGTTGACATGTTTCGAGTTCCTCTCAACATTTTGGAAATCCCGCTGAAACTTTGGACATTCTGGCGAAGGGTTCCCAATCCCCGACAAGACTGGTACCCTTTCACGTCCAAATCTCTCAAACTCCGGGAGAGATTCTCAAAACCGAGGTTGACATGTTTCGAGTTCCTCTCAACATTTTGGAAATCCCGCTGAAACTTTGGACATTCTCGCGAAGGGTTCCCAATCCCCGACAAGACTGGTACCCTTTCACGTCCAAATCTCTCAAACTCCGGGAGAGATTCTCAAAACCAAGGTTGACATGTTTCGAGTTCCTCTCAACATTTTGGAAATCCCGCTGAAACTTTGGACATTCTCGCGAAGGGTTCCCAATCCCCGACAAGACTGGTACCCTTTCACGTCCAAATCTCTCAAACTCCGGGAGAGATTCTCAAAACCAAGGTTGACATGTTTCGAGTTCCTCTCAACATTTTGGAAATCCCGCTGAAACTTTGGACATTCTCGCGAAGGGTTCCCAATCCCCGACAAGACTGGTACCCTTTCACGTCCAAATCTCTCAAACTCCGGGAGAGATTCTCAAAACCGAGGTTGACATGTTTCGAGTTCCTCTCAACATTTTGGAAATCCCGCTGAAACTTTGGACATTCTGGCGAAGGGTTCCCAATCCCCGACAAGACTGGTACCCTTTCACGTCCAAATCTCTCAAACTCCGGGAGAGATTCTCAAAACCGAGGTTGACATGTTTTGAGTTCCTCTCAACATTTTGGAAATCCCGCTGAAACTTTGGACATTGTGGCGAAGGGTTCCCAATCCCCGACAAGACTGGTACCCTTTCACGTCCAAATCTCTCAAACTCCGGGAGAGATTCTCAAAACCAAGGTTGACATGATACGAGTTCCTCTCAACATTTTGGAAATCCTGCTGAAACTTTGGACATTGTGGCGAAGGGTTCCCAATCCCCGACAAGACTGGTACCCTTTCACGTCCAAATCTCTCAAACTCCGGGAGAGATTCTCAAAACCGAGGTTGACATGTTTCGAGTTCCTCTCAACATTTTGGAAATCCCGCTGAAACTTTGGACATTCTGGCGAAGGGTTCCCAATCCCCGACAAGACTGGTACCCTTTCACGTCCAAATCTCTCGAACTCCGGGAGAGATTCTCAAAACCAAGGTTGACATGTTTCGAGTTCCTCTCAACATTTTGGAAATCCCGCTGAAACTTTGGACATTCTCGCGAAGGGTTCCCAATCCCCGACAAGACTGGTACCCTTTCACGTCCAAATCTCTCAAACTCCGGGAGAGATTCTCAAAACCAAGGTTGACATGATTCGAGTTCCTCTCAACATTTTGGAAATCCCGCTGAAACTTTGGACATTGTGGCGAAGGGTTCCCAATCCCCGACAAGACTGGTACCCTTTCACGTCCAAATCTCTCAAACTCCGGGAGAGATTCTCAAAACCAAGGTTGACATGTTTCGAGTTCCTCTCAACATTTTGGAAATCCCGCTGAAACTTTGGACATTCTCGCGAAGGGTTCCCAATCCCCGACAAGACTGGTACCCTTTCACGTCCAAATCTCTCAAACTCCGGGAGAGATTCTCAAAACCAAGGTTGACATGTTTCGAGTTCCTCTCAACATTTTGGAAATCCCGCTGAAACTTTGGACATTCTCGCGAAGGGTTCCCAATCCCCAACAAGACTGGTACCCTTTCACGTCCAAATCTCTCAAACTCCGGGAGAGATTCTCAAAACCGAGGTTGACATGTTTTAAGTTCCTCTCAACATTTTGGAAATCCCGCTGAAACTTTGGACATTCTCGCGAAGGGTTCCCAATCCCCAACAAGACTGATACCCTTTCACGTCCAAATCTCTCAAACTCCGGGAGAGATTCTCAAAACCAAGGTTGACATGATACGAGTTCCTCTCAACATTTTGGAAATCCTGCTGAAACTTTGGACATTGTGGCGAAGGGTTCCCAATCCCCGACAAGACTGGTACCCTTTCACGGCCAAATCTCTCAAACTCCGGGAGAGATTCTCAAAACCGAGGTTGACATGTTTCGAGTTCCTCTCAACATTTTGGAAATCCCGCTGAAACTTTGGACATTCTGGCGAAGGGTTCCCAATCCCCGACAAGACTGGTACCCTTTCACGTCCAAATCTCGCGAACTCCGGGAGAGATTCTCAAAACCAAGGTTGACATGTTTCGAGTTCCTCTCAACATTTTGGAAATCCCGCTGAAACTTTGGACATTCTGGAGAAGGGTTCCCAATCCCCAACAAGACTGGTACCCTTTCACGTCCAAATCTCTCAAACTCCGGGAGAGATTCTCAAAACCAAGGTTGACATGTTTCGAGTTCCTCTCAACATTTTGGAAATCCCGCTGAAACTTTGGACATTCTCGCGAAGGGTTCCCAATCCCCGACAAGACTGGTACCCTTTCACGTCCAAATCTCTCAAACTCCGGGAGAGATTCTCAAAACCAAGGTTGACATGATTCGAGTTCCTCTCAACATTTTGGAAATCCCGCTGAAACTTTGGACATTCTCGCGAAGGGTTCCCAATCCCCGACAAGACTGGTACCCTTTCACGTCCAAATCTCTCAAACTCCGGGAGAGATTCTCAAAACCAAGGTTGACATGTTTCGAGTTCCTCTCAACATTTTGGAAATCCCGCTGAAACTTTGGACATTCTGGCGAAGGGTTCCCAATCCCCGACAAGACTGGTACCCTTTCACGTCCAAATCTCTCAAACTCCGGGAGAGATTCTCAAAACCAAGGTTGACATGTTTCGAGTTCCTCTCAACATTTTGGAAATCCCGCTGAAACTTTGGACATTGTGGCGAAGGGTTCCCAATCCCCGACAAGACTGGTACCCTTTCACGTCCAAATCTCTCAAACTCTGGGAGAGATTCTCAAAACCAAGGTTGACATGATACGAGTTCCTCTCAACATTTTGGAAATCCCGCTGAAACTTTGGACATTCTCGCGAAGGGTTCCCAATCCCCGACAAGACTGGTACCCTTTCACGTCCAAATCTCTCAAACTCCGGGAGAGATTCTCAAAACCAAGGTTGACATGTTTCGAGTTCCTCTCAACATTTTGGAAATCCCGCTGAAACTTTGGACATTCTCGCGAAGGGTTCCCAATCCCCGACAAGACTGGTACCCTTTCACGTCCAAATCTCTCAAACTCCGGGAGAGATTCTCAAAACCGAGGTTGACATGTTTCGAGTTCCTCTCAACATTTTGGAAATCCCGCTGAAACTTTGGACATTCTGGCGAAGGGTTCCCAATCCCCGACAAGACTGGTACCCTTTCACGTCCAAATCTCTCAAACTCCGGGAGAGATTCTCAAAACCAAGGTTGACATGTTTCGAGTTCCTCTCAACATTTTGGAAATCCCGCTGAAACTTTGGACATTCTGGCGAAGGGTTCCCAATCCCCGACAAGACTGGTACCCTTTCACGTCCAAATCTCTCAAACTCCGGGAGAGATTCTCAAAACCGAGGTTGACATGTT
This sequence comes from Streptopelia decaocto, assembly GCF_964273445.1. NCBI lineage: Eukaryota > Metazoa > Chordata > Aves > Columbiformes > Columbidae > Streptopelia > Streptopelia decaocto. The sequence goes on from NW_028116159.1 coordinate 305,321, forward strand.
TCGAGTTCCTCTCAACATTTTGGAAATCCCGCTGAAACTTTGGACATTCTCGCGAAGGGTTCCCAATCCCCGACAAGACTGGTACCCTTTCACGTCCAAATCTCTCAAACTCCGGGAGAGATTCTCAAAACCAAGGTTGACATGTTTCGAGTTCCTCTCAACATTTTGGAAATCCCGCTGAAACTTTGGACATTCTCGCGAAGGGTTCCCAATCCCCGACAAGACTGGTACCCTTTCACGTCCAAATCTCTCAAACTCCGGGAGAGATTCTCAAAACCAAGGTTGACATGTTTCGAGTTCCTCTCAACATTTTGGAAATCCCGCTGAAACTTTGGACATTCTCGCGAAGGGTTCCCAATCCCCGACAAGACTGGTACCCTTTCACGTCCAAATCTCTCAAACTCCGGGAGAGATTCTCAAAACCGAGGTTGACATGTTTCGAGTTCCTCTCAACATTTTGGAAATCCCGCTGAAACTTTGGACATTCTGGCGAAGGGTTCCCAATCCCCGACAAGACTGGTACCCTTTCACGTCCAAATCTCTCAAACTCCGGGAGAGATTCTCAAAACCGAGGTTGACATGTTTTGAGTTCCTCTCAACATTTTGGAAATCCCGCTGAAACTTTGGACATTGTGGCGAAGGGTTCCCAATCCCCGACAAGACTGGTACCCTTTCACGTCCAAATCTCTCAAACTCCGGGAGAGATTCTCAAAACCAAGGTTGACATGATACGAGTTCCTCTCAACATTTTGGAAATCCTGCTGAAACTTTGGACATTGTGGCGAAGGGTTCCCAATCCCCGACAAGACTGGTACCCTTTCACGTCCAAATCTCTCAAACTCCGGGAGAGATTCTCAAAACCGAGGTTGACATGTTTCGAGTTCCTCTCAACATTTTGGAAATCCCGCTGAAACTTTGGACATTCTGGCGAAGGGTTCCCAATCCCCGACAAGACTGGTACCCTTTCACGTCCAAATCTCTCGAACTCCGGGAGAGATTCTCAAAACCAAGGTTGACATGTTTCGAGTTCCTCTCAACATTTTGGAAATCCCGCTGAAACTTTGGACATTCTCGCGAAGGGTTCCCAATCCCCGACAAGACTGGTACCCTTTCACGTCCAAATCTCTCAAACTCCGGGAGAGATTCTCAAAACCAAGGTTGACATGATTCGAGTTCCTCTCAACATTTTGGAAATCCCGCTGAAACTTTGGACATTGTGGCGAAGGGTTCCCAATCCCCGACAAGACTGGTACCCTTTCACGTCCAAATCTCTCAAACTCCGGGAGAGATTCTCAAAACCAAGGTTGACATGTTTCGAGTTCCTCTCAACATTTTGGAAATCCCGCTGAAACTTTGGACATTCTCGCGAAGGGTTCCCAATCCCCGACAAGACTGGTACCCTTTCACGTCCAAATCTCTCAAACTCCGGGAGAGATTCTCAAAACCAAGGTTGACATGTTTCGAGTTCCTCTCAACATTTTGGAAATCCCGCTGAAACTTTGGACATTCTCGCGAAGGGTTCCCAATCCCCAACAAGACTGGTACCCTTTCACGTCCAAATCTCTCAAACTCCGGGAGAGATTCTCAAAACCGAGGTTGACATGTTTCGAGTTCCTCTCAACATTTTGGAAATCCCGCTGAAACTTTGGACATTGTGGCGAAGGGTTCCCAATCCCCGACAAGACTGGTACCCTTTCACGTCCAAATCTCTCAAACTCCGGGAGAGATTCTCAAAACCAAGGTTGACATGTTTCGAGTTCCTCTCAACATTTTGGAAATCCCGCTGAAACTTTGGACATTCTCGCGAAGGGTTCCCAATCCCCGACAAGACTGGTACCCTTTCACGTCCAAATCTCTCAAACTCCGGGAGAGATTCTCAAAACCAAGGTTGACATGTTTCGAGTTCCTCTCAACATTTTGGAAATCCCGCTGAAACTTTGGACATTCTCGCGAAGGGTTCCCAATCCCCGACAAGACTGGTACCCTTTCACGTCCAAATCTCTCAAACTCCGGGAGAGATTCTCAAAACCAAGGTTGACATGATTCGAGTTCCTCTCAACATTTTGGAAATCCCGCTGAAACTTTGGACATTCTCGCGAAGGGTTCCCAATCCCCGACAAGACTGGTACCCTTTCACGTCCAAATCTCTCAAACTCCGGGAGAGATTCTCAAAACCGAGGTTGACATGTTTCGAGTTCCTCTCAACATTTTGGAAATCCCGCTGAAACTTTGGACATTCTGGCGAAGGGTTCCCAATCCCCGACAAGACTGGTACCCTTTCACGTCCAAATCTCTCAAACTCCGGGAGAGATTCTCAAAACCGAGGTTGACATGTTTTGAGTTCCTCTCAACATTTTGGAAATCCCGCTGAAACTTTGGACATTCTCGCGAAGGGTTCCCAATCCCCGACAAGACTGGTACCCTTTCACGTCCAAATCTCTCAAACTCCGGGAGAGATTCTCAAAACCAAGGTTGACATGATACGAGTTCCTCTCAACATTTTGGAAATCCTGCTGAAACTTTGGACATTGTGGCGAAGGGTTCCCAATCCCCGACAAGACTGGTACCCTTTCACGTCCAAATCTCTCAAACTCCGGGAGAGATTCTCAAAACCAAGGTTGACATGATTCGAGTTCCTCTCAACATTTTGGAAATCCCGCTGAAACTTTGGACATTCTCGCGAAGGGTTCCCAATCCCCGACAAGACTGGTACCCTTTCACGTCCAAATCTCTCAAACTCCGGGAGAGATTCTCAAAACCAAGGTTGACATGTTTCGAGTTCCTCTCAACATTTTGGAAATCCCGCTGAAACTTTGGACATTCTGGCGAAGGGTTCCCAATCCCCGACAAGACTGGTACCCTTTCACGTCCAAATCTCTCAAACTCCGGGAGAGATTCTCAAAACCAAGGTTGACATGTTTCGAGTTCCTCTCAACATTTTGGAAATCCCGCTGAAACTTTGGACATTCTCGCGAAGGGTTCCCAATCCCCGACAAGACTGGTACCCTTTCACGTCCAAATCTCTCAAACTCCGGGAGAGATTCTCAAAACCGAGGTTGACATGTTTCGAGTTCCTCTCAACATTTTGGAAATCCCGCTGAAACTTTGGACATTCTGGCGAAGGGTTCCCAATCCCCGACAAGACTGGTACCCTTTCACGTCCAAATCTCTCAAAGTCCGGGAGAGATTCTCAAAACCGAGGTTGACATGTTTTGAGTTCCTCTCAACATTTTGGAAATCCCGCTGAAACTTTGGACATTCTCGCGAAGGGTTCCCAATCCCCGACAAGACTGGTACCCTTTCACGTCCAAATCTCTCAAACTCCGGGAGAGATTCTCAAAACCAAGGTTGACATGTTTCGAGTTCCTCTCAACATTTTGGAAATCCCGCTGAAACTTTGGACATTCTCGCGAAGGGTTCCCAATCCCCGACAAGACTGGTACCCTTTCACGTCCAAATCTCTCAAACTCCGGGAGAGATTCTCAAAACCAAGGTTGACATGATTCGAGTTCCTCTCAACATTTTGGAAATCCCGCTGAAACTTTGGACATTCTGGCGAAGGGTTCCCAATCCCCGACAAGACTGGTACCCTTTCACGTCCAAATCTCTCAAACTCCGGGAGAGATTCTCAAAACCAAGGTTGACATGTTTCGAGTTCCTCTCAACATTTTGGAAATCCCGCTGAAACTTTGGACATTGTGGCGAAGGGTTCCCAATCCCCGACAAGACTGGTACCCTTTCACGTCCAAATCTCTCAAACTCCGGGAGAGATTCTCAAAACCAAGGTTGACATGTTTCGAGTTCCTCTCAACATTTTGGAAATCCCGCTGAAACTTTGGACATTGTGGCGAAGGGTTCCCAATCCCCGACAAGACTGGTACCCTTTCACGTCCAAATCTCTCAAACTCCGGGAGAGATTCTCAAAACCAAGGTTGACATGTTTCGAGTTCCTCTCAACATTTTGGAAATCCCGCTGAAACTTTGGACATTCTGGCGAAGGGTTCCCAATCCCCGACAAGACTGGTACCCTTTCACGTCCAAATCTCTCAAACTCCGGGAGAGATTCTCAAAACCAAGGTTGACATGTTTCGAGTTCCTCTCAACATTTTGGAAATCCCGCTGAAACTTTGGACATTCTCGCGAAGGGTTCCCAATCCCCGACAAGACTGGTACCCTTTCACGTCCAAATCTCTCAAACTCCGGGAGAGATTCTCAAAACCAAGGTTGACATGTTTCGAGTTCCTCTCAACATTTTGGAAATCCCGCTGAAACTTTGGACATTCTCGCGAAGGGTTCCCAATCCCCGACAAGACTGGTACCCTTTCACGTCCAAATCTCTCAAACTCCGGGAGAGATTCTCAAAACCAAGGTTGACATGTTTCGAGTTCCTCTCAACATTTTGGAAATCCCGCTGAAACTTTGGACATTCTGGCGAAGGGTTCCCAATCCCCGACAAGACTGGTACCCTTTCACGTCCAAATCTCTCAAACTCCGGGAGAGATTCTCAAAACCAAGGTTGACATGATTCGAGTTCCTCTCAACATTTTGGAAATCCCGCTGAAACTTTGGACATTCTGCCGAAGGGTTCCCAATCCCCGACAAGACTGGTACCCTTTCACGTCCAAATCTCTCAAACTCCGGGAGAGATTCTCAAAACCAAGGTTGACATGTTTCGAGTTCCTCTCAACATTTTGGAAATCCCGCTGAAACTTTGGACATTCTGGCGAAGGGTTCCCAATCCCCGACAAGATTGGTACCCTTTCACGTCCAAACCTCTAAAACTCCGGGAGAGATTCTCAAAACCAAGGTTGACATGTTTCGAGTTCCTCTCAACATTTTGGAAATCCCGCTGAAACTTTGGACATTCTGGCGAAGGGTTCCCAATCCCCGACAAGACTGGTACCCTTTCACGTCCAAATCTCTCAAACTCTGGGAGAGATTCTCAAAACCAAGGTTGACATGTTTCGAGTTCCTCTCAACATTTTGGAAATCCCGCTGAAACTTTGGACATTCTGCCGAAGGGTTCCCAATCCCCGACAAGACTGGTACCCTTTCACGTCCAAATCTCTCAAACTCCGGGAGAGATTCTCAAAACCAAGGTTGACATGTTTCGAGTTCCTCTCAACATTTTGGAAATCCCGCTGAAACTTTGGACATTCTCGCGAAGGGTTCCCAATCCCCGACAAGACTGGTACCCTTTCACGTCCAAATCTCTCAAACTCCGGGAGAGATTCTCAAAACCAAGGTTGACATGTTTCGAGTTCCTCTCAACATTTTGGAAATCCCGCTGAAACTTTGGACATTGTGGCGAAGGGTTCCCAATCCCCGACAAGACTGGTACCCTTTCACGTCCAAATCTCTCAAACTCCGGGAGAGATTCTCAAAACCAAGGTTGACATGTTTCGAGTTCCTCTCAACATTTTGGAAATCCCGCTGAAACTTTGGACATTCTGGCGAAGGGTTCCCAATCCCCGACAAGACTGGTACCCTTTCACGTCCAAATCTCTCGAACTTTGGGAGAGATTCTCAAATCCAAGGTTGACATGTTTCGAGTTCCTCTCAACATTTTGGAAATCCCGCTGAAACTTTGGACATTCTGGCGAAGGGTTCCCAATCCCCGACAAGACTGGTACCCTTTCACGTCCAAATCTCTCAAACTCCGGGAGAGATTCTCAAAACCAAGGTTGACATGTTTCGAGTTCCTCTCAACATTTTGGAAATCCCGCTGAAACTTTGGACATTCTCGCGAAGGGTTCCCAATCCCCGACAAGACTGGTACCCTTTCACGTCCAAATCTCTCAAACTCCGGGAGAGATTCTCAAAACCAAGGTTGACATGTTTCGAGTTCCTCTCAACATTTTGGAAATCCCGCTGAAACTTTGGACATTCTGGCGAAGGGTTCCCAATCCCCGACAAGACTGGTACCCTTTCACGTCCAAATCTCTCAAACTCCGGGAGAGATTCTCAAAACCGAGGTTGACATGTTTCGAGTTCCTCTCAACATTTTGGAAATCCCGCTGAAACTTTGGACATTCTCGCGAAGGGTTCCCAATCCCCGACAAGACTGGTACCCTTTCACGTCCAAATCTCTCAAACTCCGAGAGAGATTCTCAAAACCGAGGTTGACATGTTTTGAGTTCCTCTCAACATTTTGGAAATCCCGCTGAAACTTTGGACATTCTCGTGAAGGGTTCCCAATCCCCGACAAGACTGGTACCCTTTCACGTCCAAATCTCTCAAACTCCGGGAGAGATTCTCAAAACCAAGGTTGACATGTTTCGAGTTCCTCTCAACATTTTGGAAATCCCGCTGAAACTTTGGACATTCTCGCGAAGGGTTCCCAATCCCCGACAAGACTGGTACCCTTTCACGTCCAAATCTCTCAAACTCCGGGAGAGATTCTCAAAACCAAGGTTGACATGTTTCGAGTTCCTCTCAACATTTTGGAAATCCCGCTGAAACTTTGGACATTCTCGCGAAGGGTTCCCAATCCCCGACAAGACTGGTACCCTTTCACGTCCAAATCTCTCAAACTCCGGGAGAGATTCTCAAAACCGAGGTTGACATGTTTCGAGTTCCTCTCAACATTTTGGAAATCCCGCTGAAACTTTGGACATTCTGGCGAAGGGTTCCCAATCCCCGACAAGACTGGTACCCTTTCACGTCCAAATCTCTCAAACTCCGGGAGAGATTCTCAAAACCAAGGTTGACATGTTTCGAGTTCCTCTCAACATTTTGGAAATCCCGCTGAAACTTTGGACATTCTCGCAAAGGGTTCCCAATCCCCGACAAGACTGGTACCCTTTCACATCCAAATCTCTCAAACTCCGGGAGAGATTCTCAAAACCAAGGTTGACATGATTCGAGTTCCTCTCAACATTTTGGAAATCCCGCTGAAACTTCGGACATTCTCGCGAAGGGTTCCCAATCCCCGACAAGACTGGTACCCTTTCACGTCCAAATCTCTCAAACTCCGGGAGAGATTCTCAAAACCGAGGTTGACATGTTTCGAGTTCCTCTCAACATTTTGGAAATCCCGCTGAAACTTTGGACATTCTCGCGAAGGGTTCCCAATCCCCGACAAGACTGGTACCCTTTCACGTCCAAATCTCTCAAACTCCGGGAGAGATTCTCAAAACCAAGGTTGACATGTTTCGAGTTCCTCTCAACATTTTGGAAATCCCGCTGAAACTTTGGACATTCTGGCGAAGGGTTCCCAATCCCCGACAAGACTGGTACCCTTTCACGTCCAAATCTCTCAAACTCCGGGAGAGATTCTCAAAACCAAGGTTGACATGATTCGAGTTCCTCTCAACATTTTGGAAATCCCGCTGAAACTTTGGACATTCTCGCGAAGGGTTCCCAATCCCCGACAAGACTGGTACCCTTTCACGTCCAAATCTCTCAAACTCCGGGAGAGATTCTCAAAACCGAGGTTGACATGTTTCGAGTTCCTCTCAACATTTTGGAAATCCCGCTGAAACTTTGGACATTCTCGCGAAGGGTTCCCAATCCCCGACAAGACTGGTACCCTTTCACGTCCAAATCTCTCAAACTCCGGGAGAGATTCTCAAAACCAAGGTTGACATGTTTCGAGTTCCTCTCAACATTTTGGAAATCCCGCTGAAACTTTGGACATTCTGGCGAAGGGTTCCCAATCCCCGACAAGACTGGTACCCTTTCACGTCCAAATCTCTCAAACTCCGGGAGAGATTCTCAAAACCAAGGTTGACATGATTCGAGTTCCTCTCAACATTTTGGAAATCCCGCTGAAACTTTGGACATTCTCGCGAAGGGTTCCCAATCCCCGACAAGACTGGTACCCTTTCACGTCCAAATCTCTCAAACTCCGGGAGAGATTCTCAAAACCAAGGTTGACATGTTTCGAGTTCCTCTCAACATTTTGGAAATCCCGCTGAAACTTTGGACATTCTGGCGAAGGGTTCCCAATCCCCGACAAGACTGGTACCCTTTCACGTCCAAATCTCTCAAACTCCGGGAGAGATTCTCAAAACCAAGGTTGACATGTTTCGAGTTCCTCTCAACATTTTGGAAATCCCGCTGAAACTTTGGACATTCTGGCGAAGGGTTCCCAATCCCCGACAAGACTGGTACCCTTTCACGTCCAAATCTCTCAAACTCCGGGAGAGATTCTCAAAACCAAGGTTGACATGTTTCGAGTTCCTCTCAACATTTTGGAAATCCCGCTGAAACTTTGGACATTCTCGCGAAGGGTTCCCAATCCCCGACAAGACTGGTACCCTTTCACGTCCAAATCTCTCAAACTCCGGGAGAGATTCTCAAAACCGAGGTTGACATGTTTCGAGTTCCTCTCAACATTTTGGAAATCCCGCTGAAACTTTGGACATTCTCGCGAAGGGTTCCCAATCCCCGACAAGACTGGTACCCTTTCACGTCCAAATCTCTCAAACTCCGGGAGAGATTCTCAAAACCAAGGTTGACATGTTTCAAGTTCCTCTCAACATTTTGGAAATCCCGCTGAAACTTTGGACATTCTCGCGAAGGGTTCCCAATCCCCGACAAGACTGGTACCCTTTCACGTCCAAATCTCTCAAACTCCGGGAGAGATTCTCAAAACCAAGGTTGACATGTTTCGAGTTCCTCTCAACATTTTGGAAATCCCGCTGAAACTTTGGACATTCTCGCGAAGGGTTCCCAATCCCCGACAAGACTGGTACCCTTTCACGTCCAAATCTCTCAAACTCCGGGAGAGATTCTCAAAACCAAGGTTGACATGTTTCGAGTTCCTCTCAACATTTTGGAAATCCCGCTGAAACTTTGGACATTCCCGTGAAGGGTTCCCAATCCCCGACAAGACTGGTACCCTTTCACGTCCAAATCTCTCAAACTCCGGAAGAGATTCTCAAAACCGAGGTTGACATGTTTCGAGTTCCTCTCAACATTTTGGAAATCCCGCTGAAACTTTGGACATTCTCGTGAAGGGTTCCCAATCCCCGACAAGACTGGTACCCTTTCACGTCCAAATCTCTCAAACTCCGGGAGAGATTCTCAAAACCGAGGTTGACATGTTTCGAGTTCCTCTCAACATTTTGGAAATCCCGCTGAAACTTTGGACATTCTGGCGAAGGGTTCCCAATCCCCGACAAGACTGGTACCCTTTCACGTCCAAATCTCTCAAACTCCGGGAGAGATTCTCAAAACCAAGGTTGACATGTTTCGAGTTCCTCTCAACATTTTGGAAATCCCGCTGAAACTTTGGACATTCTCGCGAAGGGTTCCCAATCCCCGACAAGACTGGTACCCTTTCACGTCCAAATCTCTCAAACTCCGGGAGAGATTCTCAAAACCAAGGTTGACATGATTCGAGTTCCTCTCAACATTTTGGAAATCCCGCTGAAACTTCGGACATTCTCGCGAAGGGTTCCCAATCCCCGACAAGACTGGTACCCTTTCACGTCCAAATCTCTCAAACTCCGGGAGAGATTCTCAAAACCGAGGTTGACATGTTTCGAGTTCCTCTCAACATTTTGGAAATCCCGCTGAAACTTTGGACATTCTCGCGAAGGGTTCCCAATCCCCGACAAGACTGGTACCCTTTCACGTCCAAATCTCTCAAACTCCGGGAGAGATTCTCAAAACCAAGGTTGACATGTTTCGAGTTCCTCTCAACATTTTGGAAATCCCGCTGAAACTTTGGACATTCTGGCGAAGGGTTCCCAATCCCCGACAAGACTGGTACCCTTTCACGTCCAAATCTCTCAAACTCCGGGAGAGATTCTCAAAACCAAGGTTGACATGATTCGAGTTCCTCTCAACATTTTGGAAATCCCGCTGAAACTTTGGACATTGTGGCGAAGGGTTCCCAATCCCCGACAAGACTGGTACCCTTTCACGTCCAAATCTCTCAAACTCCGGGAGAGATTCTCAAAACCGAGGTTGACATGTTTCGAGTTCCTCTCAACATTTTGGAAATCCCGCTGAAACTTTGGACATTCTCGCGAAGGGTTCCCAATCCCCGACAAGACTGGTACCCTTTCACGTCCAAATCTCTCAAACTCCGGGAGAGATTCTCAAAACCAAGGTTGACATGTTTCGAGTTCCTCTCAACATTTTGGAAATCCCGCTGAAACTTTGGACATTCTGGCGAAGGGTTCCCAATCCCCGACAAGACTGGTACCCTTTCACGTCCAAATCTCTCAAACTCCGGGAGAGATTCTCAAAACCAAGGTTGACATGTTTCGAGTTCCTCTCAACATTTTGGAAATCCCGCTGAAACTTTGGACATTCTGGCGAAGGGTTCCCAATCCCCGACAAGACTGGTACCCTTTCACGTCCAAATCTCTCAAACTCCGGGAGAGATTCTCAAAACCAAGGTTGACATGTTTCGAGTTCCTCTCAACATTTTGGAAATCCCGCTGAAACTTTGGACATTCTCGCGAAGGGTTCCCAATCCCCGACAAGACTGGTACCCTTTCACGTCCAAATCTCTCAAACTCCGGGAGAGATTCTCAAAACCAAGGTTGACATGTTTCGAGTTCCTCTCAACATTTTGGAAATCCCGCTGAAACTTTGGACATTCTCGCGAAGGGTTCCCAATCCCCGACAAGACTGGTACCCTTTCACGTCCAAATCTCTCAAACTCCGGGAGAGATTCTCAAAACCGAGGTTGACATGTTTCGAGTTCCTCTCAACATTTTGGAAATCCTGCTGAAACTTTGGACATTCTCGCGAAGGGTTCCCAATCCCCGACAAGACTGGTACCCTTTCACGTCCAAATCTCTCAAACTCCGGGAGAGATTCTCAAAACCAAGGTTGACATGTTTCGAGTTCCTCTCAACATTTTGGAAATCCCGCTGAAACTTTGGACATTCTCGCGAAGGGTTCCCAATCCCCGACAAGACTGGTACCCTTTCACGTCCAAATCTCTCAAACTCCGGGAGAGATTCTCAAAACCAAGGTTGACATGTTTCGAGCTCCTCTCAACATTTTGGAAATCCCGCTGAAACTTTGGACATTCCCGTGAAGGGTTCCCAATCCCTGACAAGACTGGTACCCTTTCACGTCCAAATCTCTCAAACTCCGGAAGAGATTCTCAAAACCGAGGTTGACATGTTTCGAGTTCCTCTCAACATTTTGGAAATCCCGCTGAAACTTTGGACATTCTCGTGAAGGGTTCCCAATCCCCGACAAGACTGGTACCCTTTCACGTCCAAATCTCTCAAACTCCGGGAGAGATTCTCAAAACCGAGGTTGACATGTTTCGAGTTCCTCTCAACATTTTGGAAATCCCGCTGAAACTTTGGACATTCTCGCGAAGGGTTCCCAATCCCCGACAAGACTGGTACCCTTTCACGTCCAAATCTCTCAAACTCCGGGAGAGATTCTCAAAACCAAGGTTGACATGTTTCGAGTTCCTCTCAACATTTTGGAAATCCCGCTGAAACTTTGGACATTCTCGCGAAGGGTTCCCAATCCCCGACAAGACTGGTACCCTTTCACGTCCAAATCTCTCAAACTCCGGGAGAGATTCTCAAAACCGAGGTTGACATGTTTCGAGTTCCTCTCAACATTTTGGAAATCCCGCTGAAACTTTGGACATTCTGGCGAAGGGTTCCCAATCCCCGACAAGACTGGTACCCTTTCACGTCCAAATCTCTCAAACTCCGGGAGAGATTCTCAAAACCAAGGTTGACATGTTTCGAGTTCCTCTCAACATTTTGGAAATCCCGCTGAAACTTTGGACATTCTGGCGAAGGGTTCCCAATCCCCGACAAGACTGGTACCCTTTCACGTCCAAATCTCTCAAACTCCGGGAGAGATTCTCAAAACCAAGGTTGACATGATTCGAGTTCCTCTCAACATTTTGGAAATCCCGCTGAAACTTTGGACATTCTCGCGAAGGGTTCCCAATCCCCGACAAGACTGGTACCCTTTCACGTCCAAATCTCTCAAACTCCGGGAGAGATTCTCAAAACCGAGGTTGACATGTTTCGAGTTCCTCTCAACATTTTGGAAATCCCGCTGAAACTTTGGACATTCTCGCGAAGGGTTCCCAATCCCCGACAAGACTGGTACCCTTTCACGTCCAAATCTCTCAAACTCCGGGAGAGATTCTCAAAACCAAGGTTGACATGATTCGAGTTCCTCTCAACATTTTGGAAATCCCGCTGAAACTTTGGACATTCTGGCGAAGGGTTCCCAATCCCCGACAAGACTGGTACCCTTTCACGTCCAAATCTCTCAAACTCCGGGAGAGATTCTCAAAACCAAGGTTGACATGTTTCGAGTTCCTCTCAACATTTTGGAAATCCCGCTGAAACTTTGGACATTCTGGCGAAGGGTTCCCAATCCCCGACAAGACTGGTACCCTTTCACGTCCAAATCTCTCAAACTCCGGGAGAGATTCTCAAAACCAAGGTTCACATGTTTCGAGTTCCTCTCAACATTTTGGAAATCCCGCTGAAACTTTGGACATTCTCGCGAAGGGTTCCCAATCCCCGACAAGACTGGTACCCTTTCACGTCCAAATCTCTCAAACTCCGGGAGAGATTCTCAAAACCAAGGTTGACATGTTTCGAGTTCCTCTCAACATTTTGGAAATCCCGCTGAAACTTTGGACATTCTCGCGAAGGGTTCCCAATCCCCGACAAGACTGGTACCCTTTCACGTCCAAATCTCTCAAACTCCGGGAGAGATTCTCAAAACCGAGGTTGACATGTTTCGAGTTCCTCTCAACATTTTGGAAATCCCGCTGAAACTTTGGACATTCTGGCGAAGGGTTCCCAATCCCCGAAAAGACTGGTACCCTTTCACGTCCAAATCTCTCAAACTCCGGGAGAGATTCTCAAAACCAAGGTTCACATGTTTCGAGTTCCTCTCAACATTTTGGAAATCCCGCTGAAACTTTGGACATTCTCGCGAAGGGTTCCCAATCCCCGACAAGACTGGTACCCTTTCACGTCCAAATCTCTCAAACTCCGGGAGAGATTCTCAAAACCAAGGTTGACATGTTTCGAGTTCCTCTCAACATTTTGGAAATCCCGCTGAAACTTTGGACATTCTGGCGAAGGGTTCCCAATCCCCGACAAGACTGGTACCCTTTCACGTCCAAATCTCTCAAACTCCGGGAGAGATTCTCAAAACCGAGGTTGACATGTTTCGAGTTCCTCTCAACATTTTGGAAATCCTGCTGAAACTTTGGACATTCTCGCGAAGGGTTCCCAATCCCCGACAAGACTGGTACCCTTTCACGTCCAAATCTCTCAAACTCCGGGAGAGATTCTCAAAACCAAGGTTGACATGTTTCGAGTTCCTCTCAACATTTTGGAAATCCCGCTGAAACTTTGGACATTCTCGCGAAGGGTTCCCAATCCCCGACAAGACTGGTACCCTTTCACGTCCAAATCTCTCAAACTCCGGGAGAGATTCTCAAAACCAAGGTTGACATGTTTCGAGTTCCTCTCAACATTTTGGAAATCCCGCTGAAACTTTGGACATTCCCGTGAAGGGTTCCCAATCCCTGACAAGACTGGTACCCTTTCACGTCCAAATCTCTCAAACTCCGGAAGAGATTCTCAAAACCGAGGTTGACATGTTTCGAGTTCCTCTCAACATTTTGGAAATCCCGCTGAAACTTTGGACATTCTCGTGAAGGGTTCCCAATCCCCGACAAGACTGGTACCCTTTCACGTCCAAATCTCTCAAACTCCGGGAGAGATTCTCAAAACCGAGGTTGACATGTTTCGAGTTCCTCTCAACATTTTGGAAATCCCGCTGAAACTTTGGACATTCTGGCGAAGGGTTCCCAATCCCCGACAAGACTGGTACCCTTTCACGTCCAAATCTCTCAAACTCCGGGAGAGATTCTCAAAACCAAGGTTGACATGTTTCGAGTTCCTCTCAACATTTTGGAAATCCCGCTGAAACTTTGGACATTCTCGCGAAGGGTTCCCAATCCCCGACAAGACTGGTACCCTTTCACGTCCAAATCTCTCAAACTCCGGGAGAGATTCTCAAAACCAAGGTTGACATGTTTCGAGTTCCTCTCAACATTTTGGAAATCCCGCTGAAACTTTGGACATTCTGGCGAAGGGTTCCCAATCCCCGACAAGACTGGTACCCTTTCACGTCCAAATCTCTCAAACTCCGGGAGAGATTCTCAAAACCAAGGTTGACATGATTCGAGTTCCTCTCAACATTTTGGAAATCCCGCTGAAACTTTGGACATTCTCGCGAAGGGTTCCCAATCCCCGACAAGACTGGTACCCTTTCACGTCCAAATCTCTCAAACTCCGGGAGAGATTCTCAAAACCGAGGTTGACATGTTTCGAGTTCCTCTCAACATTTTGGAAATCCCGCTGAAACTTTGGACATTCTCGCGAAGGGTTCCCAATCCCCGACAAGACTGGTACCCTTTCACGTCCAAATCTCTCAAACTCCGGGAGAGATTCTCAAAACCAAGGTTCACATGTTTCGAGTTCCTCTCAACATTTTGGAAATCCCGCTGAAACTTTGGACATTCTCGCGAAGGGTTCCCAATCCCCGACAAGACTGGTACCCTTTCACGTCCAAATCTCTCAAACTCCGGGAGAGATTCTCAAAACCAAGGTTGACATGATTCGAGTTCCTCTCAACATTTTGGAAATCCCGCTGAAACTTTGGACATTCTCGCGAAGGGTTCCCAATCCCCGACAAGACCGGTACCCTTTCACGTCCAAATCTCTCAAACTCCGGGAGAGATTCTCAAAACCAAGGTTGACATGTTTCGAGTTCCTCTCAACATTTTGGAAATCCCGCTGAAACTTTGGACATTCTCGCGAAGGGTTCCCAATCCCCGACAAGACTGGTACCCTTTCACGTCCAAATCTCTCAAACTCCGGGAGAGATTCTCAAAACCGAGGTTGACATGTTTCGAGTTCCTCTCAACATTTTGGAAATCCCGCTGAAACTTTGGACATTCTGGCGAAGGGTTCCCAATCCCCGACAAGACTGGTACCCTTTCACGTCCAAATCTCTCAAACTCCTGGAGAGATTCTCAAAACCAAGGTTGACATGTTTCGAGTTCCTCTCAACATTTTGGAAATCCCGCTGAAACTTTGGACATTCTCGCGAAGGGTTCCCAATCCCCGACAAGACTGGTACCCTTTCACGTCCAAATCTCTCAAACTCCGGGAGAGATTCTCAAAACCGAGGTTGACATGTTTCGAGTTCCTCTCAACATTTTGGAAATCCCGCTGAAACTTTGGACATTCTCGCGAAGGGTTCCCAATCCCCGACAAGACTGGTACCCTTTCACGTCCAAATCTCTCAAACTCCGGGAGAGATTCTCAAAACCAAGGTTGACATGTTTCGAGTTCCTCTCAACATTTTGGAAATCCCGCTGAAACTTTGGACATTCTGGCGAAGGGTTCCCAATCCCCGACAAGACTGGTACCCTTTCACGTCCAAATCTCTCAAACTCCGGGAGAGATTCTCAAAACCAAGGTTCACATGTTTCGAGTTCCTCTCAACATTTTGGAAATCCCGCTGACACTTCGGACATTCTGGCGAAGGGTTCCCAATCCCCGACAAGACTGGTACCCTTTCACGTCCAAATCTCTCAAACTCCGGGAGAGATTCTCAAAACCAAGGTTGACATGTTTCGAGTTCCTCTCAACATTTTGGAAATCCCACTGAAACTTTGGACATTCTCGCGAAGGGTTCCCAATCCCCGACAAGACTGGTACCCTTTCACGTCCAAATCTCTCAAACTCCGGGAGAGATTCTCAAAACCAAGGTTGACATGTTTCGAGTTCCTCTCAACATTTTGGAAATCCCGCTGAAACTTTGGACATTCTGGCGAAGGGTTCCCAATCCCCGACAAGACTGGTACCCTTTCACGTCCAAATCTCTCAAACTCCGGGAGAGATTCTCAAAACCAAGGTTGACATGATTCGAGTTCCTCTCAACATTTTGGAAATCCCGCTGAAACTTCGGACATTCTCGCGAAGGGTTCCCAATCCCCGACAAGACTGGTACCCTTTCACGTCCAAATCTCTCAAACTCCGGGAGAGATTCTCAAAACCAAGGTTGACATGTTTCGAGTTCCTCTCAACATTTTGGAAATCCCGCTGAAACTTTGGACATTCTCGCGAAGGGTTCCCAATCCCCGACAAGACTGGTACCCTTTCACGTCCAAATCTCTCAAACTCCGGGAGAGATTCTCAAAACCGAGGTTGACATGTTTCGAGTTCCTCTCAACATTTTGGAAATCCCGCTGAAACTTTGGACATTCTGGTGAAGGGTTCCCAATCCCCGACAAGACTGGTACCCTTTCATGTCCAAATCTCTCAAACTCCGGGAGAGATACTCAAAACCAAGGTTGACATGTTTCGAGTTCCTCTCAACATTTTGGAAATCCCGCTGAAACTTTGGACATTCTCGCGAAGGGTTCCCAATCCCCGACAAGACTGGTACCCTTTCACGTCCAAATCTCTCAAACTCCGGGAGAGATTCTCAAAACCAAGGTTGACATGTTTCGAGTTCCTCTCAACATTTTGGAAATCCCGCTGAAACTTTGGACATTCTCGCGAAGGGTTCCCAATCCCCGACAAGACTGGTACCCTTTCACGTCCAAATCTCTCAAACTCCGGGAGAGATTCTCAAAACCAAGGTTGACATGTTTCGAGTTCCTCTCAACATTTTGGAAATCCCGCTGACACTTCGGACATTCTCGCGAAGGGTTCCCAATCCCCGACAAGACTGGTACCCTTTCACGTCCAAATCTCTCAAACTCCGGGAGAGATTCTCAAAACCAAGGTTGACATGTTTCGAGTTCCTCTCAACATTTTGGAAATCCCGCTGAAACTTTGGACATTCTCGCGAAGGGTTCCCAATCCCCGACAAGACTGGTACCCTTTCACGTCCAAATCTCTCAAACTCTGGGAGAGATTCTCAAAACCAAGGTTGACATGTTTCGAGTTCCTCTCAACATTTTGGAAATCCCGCTGAAACTTTGGACATTCTGGCGAAGGGTTCCCAATCCCCGACAAGACTGGTACCCTTTCACGTCCAAATCTCTCAAACTCCGGGAGAGATTCTCAAAACCAAGGTTGACATGATTCGAGTTCCTTTCAACATTTTGGAAATCCCGCTGAAACTTCGGACATTCTCGCGAAGGGTTCCCAATCCCCGACAAGACTGGTACCCTTTCACGTCCAAATCTCTCAAACTCCGGGAGAGATTCTCAAAACCGAGGTTGACATGTTTCGAGTTCCTCTCAACATTTTGGAAATCCCGCTGAAACTTTGGACATTCTGGCGAAGGGTTCCCAATCCCCGACAAGACTGGTACACTTTCACGTCCAAATCTCTCAAACTCCGGGAGAGATTCTCAAAACCAAGGTTGACATGTTTCGAGTTCCTCTCAACATTTTGGAAATCCCGCTGAAACTTTGGACATTCTCGCGAAGGGTTCCCAATCCCCGACAAGACTGGTACCCTTTCACGTCCAAATCTCTCAAACTCCGGGAGAGATTCTCAAAACCAAGGTTGACATGTTTCGAGTTCCTCTCAACATTTTGGAAATCCCGCTGAAACTTTGGACATTCTCGCGAAGGGTTCCCAATCCCCGACAAGACTGGTACCCTTTCACGTCCAAATCTCTCAAACTCCGGGAGAGATTCTCAAAACCAAGGTTGACATGTTTCGAGTTCCTCTCAACATTTTGGAAATCCCGCTGAAACTTTGGACATTCTCGTGAAGGGTTCCCAATCCCCGACAAGACTGGTACCCTTTCACGTCCAAATCTCTCAAACTCCGGGAGAGATTCTCAAAACCAAGGTTGACATGTTTCGAGTTCCTCTCAACATTTTGGAAATCCCGCTGAAACTTTGGACATTCTCGCGAAGGGTTCCCAATCCCCGACAAGACCGGTACCCTTTCACGTCCAAATCTCTCAAACTCCGGGAGAGATTCTCAAAACCAAGGTTGACATGTTTCGAGTTCCTCTCAACATTTTGGAAATCCCGCTGAAACTTTGGACATTCTGGCGAAGGGTTCCCAATCCCCGACAAGACTGGTACCCTTTCACGTCCAAATCTCTCAAACTCCGGGAGAGATTCTCAAAACCAAGGTTGACATGTTTCGAGTTCCTCTCAACATTTTGGAAATCCCGCTGAAACTTTGGACATTCTCGCGAAGGGTTCCCAATCCCCGACAAGACTGGTACCCTTTCACGTCCAAATCTCTCAAACTCCGGGAGAGATTCTCAAAACCAAGGTTGACATGTTTCGAGTTCCTTTCAACATTTTGGAAATCCCGCTGAAACTTTGGACATTCTCGCGAAGGGTTCCCAATCCCCGACAAGACTGGTACCCTTTCACGTCCAAATCTCTCAAACTCCGGGAGAGATTCTCAAAACCAAGGTTCACATGTTTCGAGTTCCTCTCAACATTTTGGAAATCCCGCTGAAACTTTGGACATTCTCGCGAAGGGTTCCCAATCCCCGACAAGACTGGTACCCTTTCACGTCCAAATCTCTCAAACTCCGGGAGAGATTCTCAAAACCAAGGTTCACATGTTTCGAGTTCCTTTCAACATTTTGGAAATCCCGCTGAAACTTTGGACATTCTCGCGAAGGGTTCCCAATCCCCGACAAGACTGGTACCCTTTCACGTCCAAATCTCTCAAACTCCAGGAGAGATTCTCAAAACCAAGGTTGACATGTTTCGAGTTCCTCTCAACATTTTGGAAATCCCGCTGAAACTTTGGAAATTCTCGTGAAGGGTTCCCAATCCCCGACAAGACTGGTACCCTTTCACGTCCAAATCTCTCAAACTCCGGGAGAGATTCTCAAAACCAAGGTTCACATGTTTCGAGTTCCGCTCAACATTTTGGAAATCCCGCTGAAACTTTGGACATTCTCGCGAAGGGTTCCCAATCCCCGACAAGACTGGTACCCTTTCACGTCCAAATCTCTCGAACTCCGGGAGAGATTCTCAAAACCAAGGTTGACATGTTTCGAGTTCCTCTCAACATTTTGGAAATCCCGCTGAAACTTTGGACATTCTCGCGAAGGGTTCCCAATCCCCGACAAGACTGGTACCCTTTCACGTCCAAATCTCTCAAACTCCGGGAGAGATTCTCAAAACCAAGGTTGACATGTTTCGAGTTCCTCTCAAAATTTTGGAAATCCCGCTGAAACTTTGGACATTCTCGCGAAGGGTTCCCAATCCCTGACAAGACTGGTACCCTTTCACGTCCAAATCTCTCAAACTCCGGGAGAGATTCTCAAAACCGAGGTTGACATGTTTCGAGTTCCTCTCAACATTTTGGAAATCCCGCTGAAACTTTGGACATTCTCGCGAAGGGTTCCCAATCCCCGACAAGACTGGTACCCTTTCACGTCCAAATCTCTCAAACTCCGGGAGAGATTCTCAAAACCAAGGTTGACATGTTTCGAGTTCCTCTCAACATTTTGGAAATCCCGCTGAAACTTTGGACATTCTGGCGAAGGGTTCCCAATCCCCGACAAGACTGGTACCCTTTCACGTCCAAATCTCTCAAACTCCGGGAGAGATTCTCAAAACCAAGGTTCACATGTTTCGAGTTCCTCTCAACATTTTGGAAATCCCGCTGAAACTTTGGACATTCTCGCGAAGGGTTCCCAATCCCCGACAAGACTGGTACCCTTTCACGTCCAAATCTCTCAAACTCCGGGAGAGATTCTCAAAACCAAGGTTCACATGTTTCGAGTTCCTCTCAACATTTTGGAAATCCCGCTGAAACTTTGGACATTCTCGCGAAGGGTTCCCAATCCCCGACAAGACTGGTACCCTTTCACGTCCAAATCTCTCAAACTCCGGGAGAGATTCTCAAAACCAAGGTTCACATGTGTCGAGTTCCGCTCAACATTTTGGAAATCCCGCTGAAACTTTGGACATTCTCGCGAAGGGTTCCCAATCCCCGACAAGACTGGTACCCTTTCACGTCCAAATCTCTCAAACTCCGGGAGAGATTCTCAAAACCAAGGTTGACATGTTTCGAGTTCCTCTCAAAATTTTGGAAATCCCGCTGAAACTTTGGACATTCTCGCGAAGGGTTCCCAATCCCTGACAAGACTGGTACCCTTTCACGTCCAAATCTCTCAAACTCCGGGAGAGATTCTCAAAACCGAGGTTGACATGTTTCGAGTTCCTCTCAACATTTTGGAAATCCCGCTGAAACTTTGGAAAATTCTCGCGAAGGGTTCCCAATCCCCGACAAGACTGGTACCCTTTCACGTCCAAATCTCTCAAACTCCGGGAGAGATTCTCAAAACCAAGGTTGACATGTTTCGAGTTCCTCTCAACATTTTGGAAATCCCGCTGAAACTTTGGACATTCTCGCGAAGGGTTCCCAATCCCCGACAAGACTGGTACCCTTTCACGTCCAAATCTCTCAAACTCCGGGAGAGATTCTCAAAACCAAGGTTGACATGTTTCGAGTTCCTCTCAACATTTTGGAAATCCCGCTGAAACTTTGGACATTCTGGCGAAGGGTTCCCAATCCCCGACAAGACTGGTACCCTTTCACGTCCAAATCTCTCAAACTCCGGGAGAGATTCTCAAAACCAAGGTTCACATGTTTCGAGTTCCTCTCAACATTTTGGAAATCCCGCTGAAACTTTGGACATTCTCGCGAAGGGTTCCCAATCCCCGACAAGACTGGTACCCTTTCACGTCCAAATCTCTCAAACTCCGGGAGAGATTCTCAAAACCAAGGTTCACATGTTTCGAGTTCCTCTCAACATTTTGGAAATCCCGCTGAAACTTTGGAAATTCTGGCGAAGGGTTCCCAATCCCCGACAAGACTGGTACCCTTTCACGTCCAAATCTCTCAAACTCCGGGAGAGATTCTCAAAACCAAGGTTGACATGTTTCGAGTTCCTCTCAACATTTTGGAAATCCCGCTGAAACTTTGGACATTCTCGCGAAGGGTTCCCAATCCCCGACAAGACTGGTACCCTTTCACGTCCAAATCTCTCAAACTCCGGGAGAGATTCTCAAAACCAAGGTTGACATGTTTCGAGTTCCTCTCAACATTTTGGAAATCCCGCTGAAACTTTGGAAATTCTCGCGAAGGGTTCCCAATCCCCGACAAGACTGGTACCCTTTCACGTCCAAATCTCTCAAACTCCGGGAGAGATTCTCAAAACCAAGGTTCACATGTTTCGAGTTCCTCTCAACATTTTGGAAATCCCGCTGAAACTTTGGACATTCTCGCGAAGGGTTCCCAATCCCCGACAAGACTGGTACCCTTTCACGTCCAAATCTCTCGAACTCCGGGAGAGATTCTCAAAACCAAGGTTGACATGTTTCGAGTTCCTCTCAACATTTTGGAAATCCCGCTGAAACTTTGGACATTCTCGCGAAGGGTTCCCAATCCCCGACAAGACTGGTACCCTTTCACGTCCAAATCTCTCAAACTCCGGGAGAGATTCTCAAAACCAAGGTTCACATGTTTCGAGTTCCTCTCAACATTTTGGAAATCCCGCTGAAACTTTGGACATTCTCGCGAAGGGTTCCCAATCCCCGACAAGACTGGTACCCTTTCACGTCCAAATCTCTCGAACTCCGGGAGAGATTCTCAAAACCAAGGTTGACATGTTTCGAGTTCCTCTCAACATTTTGGAAATCCCGCTGAAACTTTGGACATTCTCGCGAAGGGTTCCCAATCCCCGACAAGACTGGTACCCTTTCACGTCCAAATCTCTCAAACTCCGGGAGAGATTCTCAAAACCGAGGTTGACATGTTTTGAGTTCCTCTCAACATTTTGGAAATCCCGCTGAAACTTTGGACATTCTGGCGAAGGGTTCCCAATCCCCGACAAGACTGGTACCCTTTCACGTCCAAATCTCTCGAACTCCGGGAGAGATTCTCAAAACCAAGGTTGACATGATTCGAGTTCCTCTCAACATTTTGGAAATCCCGCTGAAACTTTGGACATTCTCGCGAAGGGTTCCCAATCCCCGACAAGACTGGTACCCTTTCACGTCCAAATCTCTCAAACTCCGGGAGAGATTCTCAAAACCAAGGTTGACATGTTTCGAGTTCCTCTCAACATTTTGGAAATCCCGCTGAAACTTTGGACATTCTGGCGAAGGGTTCCCAATCCCCGACAAGACTGGTACCCTTTCACGTCCAAATCTCTCAAACTCCGGGAGAGATTCTCAAAACCAAGGTTGACATGTTTCGAGTTCCTCTCAACATTTTGGAAATCCCGCTGAAACTTTGGACATTCTGGCGAAGGGTTCCCAATCCCCGACAAGACTGGTACCCTTTCACGTCCAAATCTCTCAAACTCCGGGAGAGATTCTCAAAACCAAGGTTGACATGTTTCGAGTTCCTCTCAACATTTTGGAAATCCTGCTGAAACTTTGGACATTCTGGCGAAGGGTTCCCAATCCCCGACAAGACTGGTACCCTTTCACGTCCAAATCTCTCAAACTCCGGGAGAGATTCTCAAAACCAAGGTTGACATGTTTCGAGTTCCTCTCAACATTTTGGAAATCCCGCTGAAACTTTGGACATTCTCGCGAAGGGTTCCCAATCCCCGACAAGACTGGTACCCTTTCACGTCCAAATCTCTCAAACTCCGGGAGAGATTCTCAAAACCAAGGTTGACATGTTTCGAGTTCCTCTCAACATTTTGGAAATCCCGCTGAAACTTTGGACATTCTCGTGAAGGGTTCCCAATCCCCGACAAGACTGGTACCCTTTCACGTCCAAATCTCTCAAACTCCGGGAGAGATTCTCAAAACCAAGGTTGACATGTTTCGAGTTCCTCTCAACATTTTGGAAATCCCGCTGAAACTTTGGACATTCTCGTGAAGGGTTCCCAATCCCCGACAAGACTGGTACCCTTTCACGTCCAAATCTCTCAAACTCCGGGAGAGATTCTCAAAACCGAGGTTGACATGTTTCGAGTTCCTCTCAACATTTTGGAAATCCCGCTGAAACTTTGGACATTCTGGCGAAGGGTTCCCAATCCCCGACAAGACTGGTACCCTTTCACGTCCAAATCTCTCGAACTCCGGGAGAGATTCTCAAAACCAAGGTTGACATGTTTCGAGTTCCTCTCAACATTTTGGAAATCCCGCTGAAACTTTGGACATTCTCGCGAAGGGTTCCCAATCCCCGACAAGACTGGT
This sequence comes from Streptopelia decaocto, assembly GCF_964273445.1. Taxonomy (NCBI): domain Eukaryota; kingdom Metazoa; phylum Chordata; class Aves; order Columbiformes; family Columbidae; genus Streptopelia; species Streptopelia decaocto. The sequence goes on from NW_028116159.1 coordinate 328,473, forward strand.
ACCCTTTCACGTCCAAATCTCTCAAACTCCGGGAGAGATTCTCAAAACCAAGGTTGACATGTTTCGAGTTCCTCTCAACATTTTGGAAATCCCGCTGAAACTTTGGACATTCTGGCGAAGGGTTCCCAATCCCCGACAAGACTGGTACCCTTTCACGTCCAAATCTCTCGAACTCCGGGAGAGATTCTCAAAACCAAGGTTGACATGTTTCGAGTTCCTCTCAACATTTTGGAAATCCCGCTGAAACTTTGGACATTCTCGCGAAGGGTTCCCAATCCCCGACAAGACTGGTACCCTTTCACGTCCAAATCTCTCAAACTCCGGGAGAGATTCTCAAAACCAAGGTTGACATGTTTCGAGTTCCTCTCAACATTTTGGAAATCCCGCTGAAACTTTGGACATTCTCGCGAAGGGTTCCCAATCCCCGACAAGACTGGTACCCTTTCACGTCCAAATCTCTCAAACTCCGGGAGAGATTCTCAAAACCGAGGTTGACATGTTTCGAGTTCCTCTCAACATTTTGGAAATCCCGCTGAAACTTTGGACATTCTGGCGAAGGGTTCCCAATCCCCGACAAGACTGGTACCCTTTCACGTCCAAATCTCTCAAACTCCGGGAGAGATTCTCAAAACCAAGGTTGACATGTTTCGAGTTCCTCTCAACATTTTGGAAATCCCGCTGAAACTTCGGACATTCTGGCGAAGGGTTCCCAATCCCCGACAAGACTGGTACCCTTTCACATCCAAATCTCTCAAACTCCGGGAGAGATTCTCAAAACCAAGGTTCACATGTTTCGAGTTCCTTTCAACATTTCGGAAATCCCGCTGAAACTTTGGACATTCTCGCGAAGGGTTCCCAATCCCCGACAAGACTGGTACCCTTTCACGTCCAAATCTCTCAAACTCCGGGAGAGATTCTCAAAACCAAGGTTGACATGATTCGAGTTCCTCTCAACATTTTGGAAATCCCGCTGAAACTTTGGACATTCTCGCGAAGGGTTCCCAATCCCCGACAAGACTGGTACCCTTTCACGTCCAAATCTCTCAAACTCCGGGAGAGATTCTCAAAACCAAGGTTGACATGTTTCGAGTTCCTCTCAACATTTTGGAAATCCCGCTGAAACTTCGGACATTCTGGCGAAGGGTTCCCAATCCCCGACAAGACTGGTACCCTTTCACGTCCAAATCTCTCAAACTCCGGGAGAGATTCTCAAAACCAAGGTTGACATGTTTCGAGTTCCTTTCAACATTTTGGAAATCCCGCTGAAACTTTGGACATTCTCGCGAAGGGTTCCCAATCCCCGACAAGACTGGTACCCTTTCACGTCCAAATCTCTCAAACTCCGGGAGAGATTCTCAAAACCCAGGTTGACATGTTTCGAGTTCCTCTCAACATTTTGGAAATCCCGCTGAAACTTTGGACATTCTGGCGAAGGGTTCCCAATCCCCGACAAGACTGGTACCCTTTCACGTCCAAATCTCTGAAACTCCGGGAGAGATTCTCAAAACCAAGGTTGACATGTTTCGAGTTCCTCTCAACATTTTGGAAATCCCGCTGAAACTTTGGACATTCTCGCGAAGGGTTCCCAATCCCCGACAAGACTGGTACCCTTTCACGTCCAAATCTCTCAAACTCCGGGAGAGATTCTCAAAACCAAGGTTGACATGTTTCGAGTTCCTCTCAACATTTTGGAAATCCCGCTGAAACTTTGGACATTCTCGCGAAGGGTTCCCAATCCCCGACAAGACTGGTACACTTTCACGTCCAAATCTCTCAAACTCCGGGAGAGATTCTCAAAACCAAGGTTCACATGTTTCGAGTTCCTTTCAACATTTTGGAAATCCCGCTGAAACTTTGGACATTCTCGCGAAGGGTTCCCAATCCCCGACAAGACTGGTACACTTTCACGTCCAAATCTCTCAAACTCCGGGAGAGATTCTCAAAACCAAGGTTCACATGTTTCGAGTTCCTTTCAACATTTTGGAAATCCCGCTGAAACTTTGGACATTCTCGCGAAGGGTTCCCAATCCCCGACAAGACTGGTACCCTTTCACGTCCAAATCTCTCAAACTCCGGGAGAGATTCTCAAAACCAAGGTTGACATGTTTCGAGTTCCTCTCAACATTTTGGAAATCCTGCTGAAACTTTGGACATTCTCGTGAAGGGTTCCCAATCCCCGACAAGACTGGTACCCTTTCACGTCCAAATCTCTCAAACTCCGGGAGAGATTCTCAAAACCAAGGTTGACATGTTTCGAGTTCCTCTCAACATTTTGGAAATCCCACTGAAACTTTGGACATTCTCGCGAAGGGTTCCCAATCCCCGACAAGACTGGTACCCTTTCACGTCCAAATCTCTCAAACTCTGGGAGAGATTCTCAAAACCAAGGTTGACATGTTTCGAGTTCCTCTCAACATTTTGGAAATCCCGCTGAAACTTTGGACATTCTCGCGAAGGGTTCCCAATCCCCGACAAGACTGGTACCCTTTCACGTCCAAATCTCTCAAACTCCGGGAGAGATTCTCAAAACCAAGGTTCACATGTTTCGAGTTCCTCTCAACATTTTGGAAATCCCGCTGAAACTTTGGACATTCTGGCGAAGGGTTCCCAATCCCCGACAAGACTGGTACCCTTTCACGTCCAAATCTCTCAAACTCCGGGAGAGATTCTCAAAACCAAGGTTGACATGTTTCGAGTTCCTCTCAACATTTTGGAAATCCCGCTGAAACTTTGGACATTCTGGCGAAGGGTTCCCAATCCCCGACAAGACTGGTACCCTTTCACGTCCAAATCTCTCAAACTCCGGGAGAGATTCTCAAAACCAAGGTTGACATGTTTCGAGTTCCTCTCAACATTTTGGAAATCCCGCTGAAACTTTGGACATTCCCGTGAAGGGTTCCCAATCCCCGACAAGACTGGTACCCTTTCACGTCCAAATCTCTCAAACTCCGGAAGAGATTCTCAAAACCAAGGTTGACATGTTTCGAGTTCCTCTCAACATTTTGGAAATCCCGCTGAAACTTTGGACATTCTCGTGAAGGGTTCCCAATCCCCGACAAGACTGGTACCCTTTCACGTCCAAATCTCTCAAACTCCGGGAGAGATTCTCAAAACCGAGGTTGACATGTTTCGAGTTCCTCTCAACATTTTGGAAATCCCGCTGAAACTTTGGACATTCTGGCGAAGGGTTCCCAATCGCCGACAAGACTGGTACCCTTTCACGTCCAAATCTCTCAAACTCCGGGAGAGATTCTCAAAACCAAGGTTGACATGTTTCGAGTTCCTCTCAACATTTTGGAAATCCCGCTGAAACTTTGGACATTCTCGCGAAGGGTTCCCAATCCCCGACAAGACTGGTACCCTTTCACGTCCAAATCTCTCAAACTCCGGGAGAGATTCTCAAAACCAAGGTTGACATGTTTCGAGTTCCTCTCAACATTTTGGAAATCCCGCTGAAACTTTGGACATTCTCGCGAAGGGTTCCCAATCCCCGACAAGACTGGTACCCTTTCACGTCCAAATCTCTCAAACTCCGGGAGAGATTCTCAAAACCAAGGTTGACATGTTTCGAGTTCCTCTCAACATTTTGGAAATCCCGCTGAAACTTTGGACATTCTGGCGAAGGGTTCCCAATCCCCGACAAGACTGGTACCCTTTCACATCCAAATCTCTCAAACTCCGGGAGAGATTCTCAAAACCAAGGTTGACATGATTCGAGTTCCTCTCAACATTTTGGAAATCCCGCTGAAACTTCGGACATTCTCGCGAAGGGTTCCCAATCCCCGACAAGACTGGTACACTTTCACGTCCAAATCTCTCAAAATCCGGGAGAGATTCTCAAAACCAAGGTTGACATGTTTCGAGTTCCTCTCAACATTTTGGAAATCCCGCTGAAACTTTGGACATTCTCGCGAAGGGTTCCCAATCCCCGACAAGACTGGTACCCTTTCACGTCCAAATCTCTCAAACTCCGGGAGAGATTCTCAAAACCAAGGTTGACATGTTTCGAGTTCCTCTCAACATTTTGGAAATCCCGCTGAAACTTTGGACATTCTCGCGAAGGGTTCCCAATCCCCGACAAGACTGGTACCCTTTCACGTCCAAATCTCTCAAACTCCGGGAGAGATTCTCAAAACCAAGGTTCACATGTTTCGAGTTCCTCTCAACATTTTGGAAATCCTGCTGAAACTTTGGACATTCTCGCGAAGGGTTCCCAATCCCCGACAAGACTGGTACCCTTTCACGTCCAAATCTCTCAAACTCCGGGAGAGATTCTCAAAACCAAGGTTGACATGTTTCGAGTTCCTCTCAACATTTTGGAAATCCCGCTGAAACTTTGGACATTCTCGCGAAGGGTTCCCAATCCCCGACAAGACTGGTACCCTTTCACGTCCAAATCTCTCAAACTCCGGGAGAGATTCTCAAAACCAAGGTTGACATGTTTCGAGTTCCTCTCAACATTTTGGAAATCCCGCTGAAACTTTGGACATTCCCGTGAAGGGTTCCCAATCCCCGACAAGACTGGTACCCTTTCACGTCCAAATCTCTCAAACTCCGGAAGAGATTCTCAAAACCAAGGTTGACATGTTTCGAGTTCCTCTCAACATTTTGGAAATCCCGCTGAAACGTTGGACATTCTCGTGAAGGGTTCCCAATCCCCGACAAGACTGGTACCCTTTCACGTCCAAATCTCTCAAACTCCGGGAGAGATTCTCAAAACCGAGGTTGACATGTTTCGAGTTCCTCTCAACATTTTGGAAATCCCGCTGAAACTTTGGACATTCTGGCGAAGGGTTCCCAATCCCCGACAAGACTGGTACCCTTTCACGTCCAAATCTCTCAAACTCCGGGAGAGATTCTCAAAACCAAGGTTGACATGTTTCGAGTTCCTCTCAACATTTTGGAAATCCCGCTGAAACTTTGGACATTCTCGCGAAGGGTTCCCAATCCCCGACAAGACTGGTGCCCTTTCACGTCCAAATCTCTCAAACTCCGGGAGAGATTCTCAAAACCAAGGTTGACATGTTTCGAGTTCCTCTCAACATTTTGGAAATCCCGCTGAAACTTTGGACATTCTCGCGAAGGGTTCCCAATCCCCGACAAGACTGGTACCCTTTCACGTCCAAATCTCTCAAACTCCGGGAGAGATTCTCAAAACCGAGGTTGACATGTTTCGAGTTCCTCTCAACATTTTGGAAATCCCGCTGAAACTTTGGACATTCTCGCGAAGGGTTCCCAATCCCCGACAAGACTGGTACCCTTTCACGTCCAAATCTCTCAAACTCCGGGAGAGATTCTCAAAACCAAGGTTGACATGTTTCGAGTTCCTCTCAACATTTTGGAAATCCCGCTGAAACTTTGGACATTCTCGCGAAGGGTTCCCAATCCCCGACAAGACTGGTACCCTTTCACGTCCAAATCTCTCAAACTCCGGGAGAGATTCTCAAAACCAAGGTTGACATGTTTCGAGTTCCTCTCAACATTTTGGAAATCCCGCTGAAACTTTGGACATTCTGGCGAAGGGTTCCCAATCCCCGACAAGACTGGTACCCTTTCACATCCAAATCTCTCAAACTCCGGGAGAGATTCTCAAAACCAAGGTTGACATGATTCGAGTTCCTCTCAACATTTTGGAAATCCCGCTGAAACTTCGGACATTCTCGCGAAGGGTTCCCAATCCCCGACAAGACTGGTACCCTTTCACGTCCAAATCTCTCAAACTCCGGGAGAGATTCTCAAAACCAAGGTTGACATGTTTCGAGTTCCTCTCAACATTTTGGAAATCCCGCTGAAACTTTGGACATTCTCGCGAAGGGTTCCCAATCCCCGACAAGACTGGTACACTTTCACGTCCAAATCTCTCAAAATCCGGGAGAGATTCTCAAAACCAAGGTTGACATGTTTCGAGTTCCTCTCAACATTTTGGAAATCCCGCTGAAACTTTGGACATTCTCGCGAAGGGTTCCCAATCCCCGACAAGACTGGTGCCCTTTCACGTCCAAATCTCTCAAACTCCGGGAGAGATTCTCAAAACCAAGGTTGACATGTTTCGAGTTCCTCTCAACATTTTGGAAATCCCGCTGAAACTTTGGACATTCTCGCGAAGGGTTCCCAATCCCCGACAAGACTGGTACCCTTTCACGTCCAAATCTCTCAAACTCCGGGAGAGATTCTCAAAACCAAGGTTGACATGTTTCGAGTTCCTCTCAACATTTTGGAAATCCCGCTGAAACTTTGGACATTCTCGCGAAGGGTTCCCAATCCCCGACAAGACTGGTACCCTTTCACGTCCAAATCTCTCAAACTCCGGGAGAGATTCTCAAAACCAAGGTTCACATGTTTCGAGTTCCTCTCAACATTTTGGAAATCCTGCTGAAACTTTGGACATTCTGGCGAAGGGTTCCCAATCCCCGACAAGACTGGTACCCTTTCACGTCCAAATCTCTCAAACTCCGGGAGAGATTCTCAAAACCAAGGTTGACATGTTTCGAGTTCCTCTCAACATTTTGGAAATCCCGCTGAAACTTTGGACATTCTCGCGAAGGGTTCCCAATCCCCGACAAGACTGGTACCCTTTCACGTCCAAATCTCTCAAACTCCGGGAGAGATTCTCAAAACCAAGGTTGACATGTTTCGAGTTCCTCTCAACATTTTGGAAATCCCGCTGAAACTTTGGACATTCCCGTGAAGGGTTCCCAATCCCCGACAAGACTGGTACCCTTTCACGTTCAAATCTCTCAAACTCCGGGAGAGATTCTCAAAACCAAGGTTGACATGTTTCGAGTTCCTCTCAACATTTTGGAAATCCCGCTGAAACTTTGGACATTCTGGCGAAGGGTTCCCAATCCCCGACAAGACTGGTACCCTTTCACGTCCAAATCTCTCAAACTCCGGGAGAGATTCTCAAAACCGAGGTTGACATGTTTCGAGTTCCTCTCAACATTTTGGAAATCCCGCTGAAACTTTGGACATTCTCGCGAAGGGTTCCCAATCCCCGACAAGACTGGTACCCTTTCACGTCCAAATCTCTCAAACTCCGGGAGAGATTCTCAAAACCAAGGTTGACATGATTCGAGTTCCTTTCAACATTTTGGAAATCCCGCTGAAACTTTGGACATTCTCGCGAAGGGTTCCCAATCCCCGACAAGACTGGTACCCTTTCACGTCCAAATCTCTCAAACTCCGGGAGAGATTCTCAAAACCAAGGTTGACATGTTTCGAGTTCCTCTCAACATTTTGGAAATCCCGCTGAAACTTTGGACATTCTCACGAAGGGTTCCCAATCCCCGACAAGACTGGTACCCTTTCACGTCCAAATCTCTCAAACTCCAGGAGAGATTCTCAAAACCAATGTTCACATGTTTCGAGTTCCTCTCAACATTTTGGAAATCCCGCTGAAACTTTGGACATTCTGGCGAAGGGTTCCCAATCCCCGACAAGACTGGTACCCTTTCACGTCCAAATCTCTCAAACTCCGGGAGAGATTCTCAAAACCAAGGTTGACATGTTTCGAGTTCCTCTCAACATTTTGGAAATCCCGCTGAAACTTTGGACATTCTGGCGAAGGGTTCCCAATCCCCGACAAGACTGGTACCCTTTCACGTCCAAATCTCTCAAACTCCGGGAGAGATTCTCAAAACCAAGGTTGACATGTTTCGAGTTCCTCTCAACATTTTGGAAATCCCGCTGAAACTTTGGACATTCTCGCGAAGGGTTCCCAATCCCCGACAAGACTGGTACCCTTTCACGTCCAAATCTCTCAAACTCCGGGAGAGATTCTCAAAACCGAGGTTGACATGTTTCGAGTTCCTCTCAACATTTTGGAAATCCCGCTGAAACTTTGGACATTCTCGCGAAGGGTTCCCAATCCCCGACAAGACTGGTACCCTTTCACGTCCAAATCTCTCAAACTCCGGGAGAGATTCTCAAAACCAAGGTTGACATGTTTCGAGTTCCTCTCAACATTTTGGAAATCCCGCTGAAACTTTGGACATTCTGGCGAAGGGTTCCCAATCCCCGACAAGACTGGTACCCTTTCACGTCCAAATCTCTCAAACTCCGGGAGAGATTCTCAAAACCAAGGTTGACATGTTTCGAGTTCCTCTCAACATTTTGGAAATCCCGCTGAAACTTTGGACATTCTCGCGAAGGGTTCCCAATCCCCGACAAGACTGGTACCCTTTCACGTCCAAATCTCTCAAACTCCGGGAGAGATTCTCAAAACCAAGGTTGACATGTTTCGAGTTCCTCTCAACATTTTGGAAATCCCGCTGAAACTTTGGACATTCTCGCGAAGGGTTCCCAATCCCCGACAAGACTGGTACCCTTTCACCTCCAAATCTCTCAAACTCCAGGAGAGATTCTCAAAACCAAGGTTGACATGATTCGAGTTCCTCTCAACATTTTGGAAATCCCGCTGAAACTTTGGACATTCTCGCGAAGGGTTCCCAATCCCCGACAAGACTGGTACCCTTTCACGTCCAAATCTCTCAAACTCCAGGAGAGATTCTCAAAACCAAGGTTGACATGTTTCGAGTTCCTCTCAACATTTTGGAAATCCCGCTGAAACTTTGGACATTCTCGCGAAGGGTTCCCAATCCCCGACAAGACTGGTACCCTTTCACGTCCAAATCTCTCAAACTCCAGGAGAGATTCTCAAAACCAAGGTTGACATGTTTCGAGTTCCTCTCAACATTTTGGAAATCCCGCTGAAACTTTGGACATTCTCGCGAAGGGTTCCCAATCCACGACAAGACTGGTACCCTTTCACGTCCAAATCTCTCAAACTCCGGGAGAGATTCTCAAAACCAAGGTTGACATGTTTCGAGTTCCTCTCAACATTTTGGAAATCCCGCTGAAACTTTGGACATTCTGGCGAAGGGTTCCCAATCCCCGACAAGACTGGTACCCTTTCACGTCCAAATCTCTCAAACTCCGGGAGAGATTCTCAAAACCAAGGTTGACATGTTTTGAGTTCCTCTCAACATTTTGGAAATCCCGCTGAAACTTTGGACATTCTCGCGAAGGGTTCCCAATCCCCGACAAGACTGGTACCCTTTCACGTCCAAATCTCTCAAACTCCGGGAGAGATTCTCAAAACCGAGGTTGACATGTTTCGAGTTCCTCTCAACATTTTGGAAATCCCGCTGAAACTTTGGACATTCTCGCGAAGGGTTCCCAATCCCCGACAAGACTGGTACCCTTTCACGTCCAAATCTCTCAAACTCCGGGAGAGATTCTCAAAACCAAGGTTGACATGTTTCGAGTTCCTCTCAACATTTTGGAAATCCCGCTGAAACTTTGGACATTCTGGCGAAGGGTTCCCAATCCCCGACAAGACTGGTACCCTTTCACGTCCAAATCTCTCAAACTCCGGGAGAGATTCTCAAAACCAAGGTTGACATGTTTCGAGTTCCTCTCAACATTTTGGAAATCCCGCTGAAACTTTGGACATTCTCGCGAAGGGTTCCCAATCCCCGACAAGACTGGTACCCTTTCACGTCCAAATCTCTCAAACTCCGGGAGAGATTCTCAAAACCAAGGTTGACATGTTTCGAGTTCCTCTCAACATTTTGGAAATCCCGCTGAAACTTTGGACATTCTGGCGAAGGGTTCCCAATCCCCGACAAGACTGGTACCCTTTCACGTCCAAATCTCTCAAACTCCGGGAGAGATTCTCAAAACCAAGGTTCACATGTTTCGAGTTCCTTTCAACATTTTGGAAATCCCGCTGAAACTTTGGACATTCTGGCGAAGGGTTCCCAATCCCCGACAAGACTGGTACCCTTTCACATCCAAATCTCTCAAACTCCGGGAGAGATTCTCAAAACCAAGGTTGACATGATTCGAGTTCCTCTCAACATTTTGGAAATCCCGCTGAAACTTTGGACATTCTGGCGAAGGGTTCCCAATCCCCGACAAGACTGGTACCCTTTCACGTCCAAATCTCTCAAACTCCAGGAGAGATTCTCAAAACCAAGGTTGACATGATTCGAGTTCCTCTCAACATTTTGGAAATCCCGCTGAAACTTTGGACATTCTGGCGAAGGGTTCCCAATCCCCGACAAGACTGGTACCCTTTCACGTCCAAATCTCTCAAACTCCAGGAGAGATTCTCAAAACCAATGTTGACATGTTTCGAGTTCCTCTCAACATTTTGGAAATCCCGCTGAAACTTTGGACATTCTGGCGAAGGGTTCCCAATCCCCGACAAGACTGGTACCCTTTCACGTCCAAATCTCTCAAACTCCGGGAGAGATTCTCAAAACCAAGGTTGACATGATTCGAGTTCCTCTCAACATTTTGGAAATCCCGCTGAAACTTTGGACATTCTCGCGAAGGGTTCCCAATCCCCGACAAGACTGGTACCCTTTCACGTCCAAATCTCTCAAACTCCGGGAGAGATTCTCAAAACCAAGGTTGACATGTTTCGAGTTCCTCTCAACATTTTGGAAATCCCGCTGAAACTTTGGACATTCTGGCGAAGGGTTCCCAATCCCCGACAAGACTGGTACCCTTTCACGTCCAAATCTCTCAAACTCCGGGAGAGATTCTCAAAACCAAGGTTGACATGATTCGAGTTCCTCTCAACATTTTGGAAATCCCGCTGAAACTTTGGACATTCTCGCGAAGGGTTCCCAATCCCCGACAAGACTGGTACCCTTTCACGTCCAAATCTCTCAGACTCCGGGAGAGATTCTCAATACCGAGGTTGACATGTTTCGAGTTCCTCTCAACATTTTGGAAATCCCGCTGAAACTTTGGACATTCTCGCGAAGGGTTCCCAATCCCCGACAAGACTGGTACCCTTTCACGTCCAAATCTCTCAAACTCCGGGAGAGATTCTCAAAACCAAGGTTGACATGTTTCGAGTTCCTCTCAACATTTTGGAAATCCCGCTGAAACTTTGGACATTCTCGCGAAGGGTTCCCAATCCCCGACAAGACTGGTACCCTTTCACGTCCAAATCTCTCAAACTCCGGGAGAGATTCTCAAAACCAAGGTTGACATGTTTCGAGTTCCTCTCAACATTTTGGAAATCCCGCTGAAACTTTGGACATTCTGGCGAAGGGTTCCCAATCCCCGACAAGACTGGTACCCTTTCACGTCCAAATCTCTCAAACTCCGGGAGAGATTCTCAAAACCAAGGTTGACATGTTTCGAGTTCCTCTCAACATTTTGGAAATCCCGCTGAAACTTTGGACATTCTCGCGAAGGGTTCCCAATCCCCGACAAGACTGGTACCCTTTCACGTCCAAATCTCTCAAACTCCGGGAGAGATTCTCAAAACCAAGGTTCACATTTTTCGAGTTCCTTTCAACATTTTGGAAATCCCGCTGAAACTTTGGACATTCTCGCGAAGGGTTCCCAGTCCCCGACAAGACTGGTACCCTTTCACGTCCAAATCTCTCAAACTCCGGGAGAGATTCTCAAAACCAAGGTTGACATGTTTCGAGTTCCTCTCAACATTTTGGAAATCCTGCAGAAACTTTGGACATTCTCGCGAAGGGTTCCCAATCCCCGACAAGACTGGTACCCTTTCACGTCCAAATCTCTCAAACTCCGGGAGAGATTCTCAAAACCAAGGTTGACATGTTTCGAGTTCCTCTCAACATTTTGGAAATCCCGCTGAAACTTTGGACATTCTCGCGAAGGGTTCCCAATCCCCGACAAGACTGGTACCCTTTCACCTCCAAATCTCTCAAACTCCGGGAGAGATTCTCAAAACCAAGGTTGACATGTTTCGAGTTCCTCTCAACATTTTGGAAATCCCGCTGAAACTTTGGACATTCTCGCGAAGGGTTCCCAATCCCCGACAAGACTGGTACCCTTTCACGTCCAAATCTCTCAAACTCCGGGAGAGATTCTCAAAACCAAGGTTGACATGTTTCAAGTTCCTCTCAACATTTTGGAAATCCCGCTGAAACTTTGGACATTCTCGCGAAGGGTTCCCAATCCCCGACAAGACTGGTACCCTTTCACGTCCAAATCTCTCAAACTCCGGGAGAGATTCTCAAAACCAAGGTTGACATGTTTCGAGTTCCTTTGAACATTTTGGAAATCCCGCTGAAACTTTGGACATTCTCGCGAAGGGTTCCCAATCCCCGACAAGACTGGTACCCTTTCACGTCCAAATCTCTCAAACTCCGGGAGAGATTCTCAAAACCAAGGTTGACATGTTTCAAGTTCCTCTCAACATTTTGGAAATCCCGCTGAAACTTTGGACATTCTCGCGAAGGGTTCCCAATCCCCGACAAGACTGGTACCCTTTCACGTCCAAATCTCTCAAACTCCGGGAGAGATTCTCAAAACCAAGGTTGACATGTTTCGAGTTCCTTTGAACATTTTGGAAATCCCGCTGAAACTTTGGACATTCTCGCGAAGGGTTCCCAATCCCCGACAAGACTGGTACCCTTTCACGTCCAAATCTCTCAAACTCCGGGAGAGATTCTCAAAACCGAGGTTGACATGTTTCGAGTTCCTCTCAACATTTTGGAAATCCCGCTGAAACTTTGGACATTCTGGCGAAGGGTTCCCAATCCCCGACAAGACTGGTACCCTTTCACGTCCAAATCTCTCAAACTCCGGGAGAGATTCTCAAAACCGAGGTTGACATGTTTCGAGTTCCTCTCAACATTTTGGAAATCCCGCTGAAACTTTGGACATTCTCGCGAAGGGTTCCCAATCCCCGACAAGACTGGTACCCTTTCACGTCCAAATCTCTCAAACTCCGGGAGAAATTCTCAAAACCAAGGTTGACATGTTTCGAGTTCCTCTCAACATTTTGGAAATCCCGCTGAAACTTTGGACATTCTCGCGAAGGGTTCCCAATCCCTGACAAGACTGGTACCCTTTCACGTCCAAATCTCTGAAACTCCGGGAGAGATTCTCAAAACCAAGGTTCACATGTTTCAAGTTCCTCTCAACATTTTGGAAATCCCGCTGAAACTTTGGACATTCTCGTGAAGGGTTCCCAATCCCCGACAAGACTGGTACCCTTTCACGTCCACATCTCTCAAACTCCGGGAGAGATTCTCAAAACCAAGGTTGACATGTTTCGAGTTCCTCTCAACATTTTGGAAATCCCGCTGAAACTTTGGACATTCTGGCGAAGGGTTCCCAATCCCCGACAAGACTGGTACCCTTTCACGTCCAAATCTCTCAAACTCCGGGAGAGATTCTCAAAACCAAGGTTGACATGTTTCGAGTTCCTCTCAACATTTTGGAAATCCCGCTGAAACTTTGGACATTCTGGCGAAGGGTTCCCAATCCCCGACAAGACTGGTACCCTTTCACGTCCAAATCTCTCGAACTCCGGGAGAGATTCTCAAAACCAAGGTTGACATGTTTCGAGTTCCTCTCAACATTTTGGAAATCCCGCTGAAACTTTGGACATTGTGGCGAAGGGTTCCCAATCCCCGACAAGACTGGTACCCTTTCACGTCCAAATCTCTCAAACTCCGGGAGAGATTCTCAAAACCGAGGTTGACATGTTTCGAGTTCCTCTCAACATTTTGGAAATCCCGCTGAAACTTTGGACATTCTCGCGAAGGGTTCCCAATCCCCGACAAGACTGGTACCCTTTCACGTCCAAATCTCTCGAACTCCGGGAGAGATTCTCAAAACCGAGGTTGACATGTTTCGAGTTCCTCTCAACATTTTGGAAATCCCGCTGAAACTTTGGACATTCTCGCGAAGGGTTCCCAATCCCCGACAAGACTGGTACCCTTTCACGTCCAAATCTCTGAAACTCCGGGAGAGATTCTCAAAACCAAGGTTGACATGTTTCGAGTTCCTCTCAACATTTTGGAAATCCCGCTGAAACTTTGGACATTCTCGTGAAGGGTTCCCAATCCCCGACAAGACTGGTACCCTTTCACGTCCAAATCTCTCAAACTCCGGGAGAGATTCTCAAAACCAAGGTTGACATGATTCGAGTTCCTCTCAACATTTTGGAAATCCCGCTGAAACTTTGGACATTCTCGCGAAGGGTTCCCAATCCCCGACAAGACTGGTACCCTTTCACGTCCAAATCTCTCAAACTCCTGGAGAGATTCTCAAAACCAAGGTTGACATGTTTCGAGTTCCTCTCAACATTTTGGAAATCCCGCTGAAACTTTGGACATTCTGGCGAAGGGTTCCCAATCCCCGACAAGACTGGTACCCTTTCACGTCCACATCTCTCAAACTCCGGGAGAGATTCTCAAAACCAAGGTTGACATGTTTCAAGTTCCTCTCAACATTTTGGAAATCCCGCTGAAACTTTGGACATTCTCGCGAAGGGTTCCCAATCCCCGACAAGACTGGTACCCTTTCACGTCCAAATCTCTCAAACTCCGGGAGAGATTCTCAAAACCAAGGTTGACATGTTTCGAGTTCCTTTGAACATTTTGGAAATCCCGCTGAAACTTTGGACATTCTCGCGAAGGGTTCCCAATCCCCGACAAGACTGGTACCCTTTCACGTCCAAATCTCTCAAACTCCGGGAGAGATTCTCAAAACCGAGGTTGACATGTTTCGAGTTCCTCTCAACATTTTGGAAATCCCGCTGAAACTTTGGACATTCTGGCGAAGGGTTCCCAATCCCCGACAAGACTGGTACCCTTTCACGTCCAAATCTCTCAAACTCCGGGAGAGATTCTCAAAACCGAGGTTGACATGTTTCGAGTTCCTTTCAACATTTTGGAAATCCCGCTGAAACTTTGGACATTCTCGCGAAGGGTTCCCAATCCCCGACAAGACTGGTACCCTTTCACGTCCAAATCTCTCAAACTCCGGGAGAGATTCTCAAAACCAAGGTTGACATGTTTCGAGTTCCTCTCAACATTTTGGAAATCCCGCTGAAACTTTGGACATTCTTGCGAAGGGTTCCCAATCCCCGACAAGACTGGTACCCTTTCACGCCCAAATCTCTCAAACTCCGGGAGAGATTCTCAAAACCGAGGTTGACATGATTCGAGTTCCTCTCAACATTTTGGAAATCCCGCTGAAACTTTGGACATTCTCGCGAAGGGTTCCCAATCCCCGACAAGACTGGTACCCTTTCACGTCCAAATCTCTCAAACTCCGGGAGAGATTCTCAAAACCGAGGTTGACATGTTTCGAGTTCCTCTCAACATTTTGGAAATCCCGCTGAAACTTTGGACATTCTCGCGAAGGGTTCCCAATCCCCGACAAGACTGGTACCCTTTCACGTCCAAATCTCTCAAACTCCGGGAGAAATTCTCAAAACCAAGGTTGACATGTTTCGAGTTCCTCTCAACATTTTGGAAATCCCGCTGAAACTTTGGACATTCTCGCGAAGGGTTCCCAATCCCCGACAAGACTGGTACCCTTTCACGTCCAAATCTCTGAAACTCCGGGAGAGATTCTCAAAACCAAGGTTGACATGTTTCGAGTTCCTCTCAACATTTTGGAAATCCCGCTGAAACTTTGGACATTCTCGTGAAGGGTTCCCAATCCCCGACAAGACTGGTACCCTTTCACGTCCAAATCTCTCAAACTCCGGGAGAGATTCTCAAAACCAAGGTTGACATGATTCGAGTTCCTCTCAACATTTTGGAAATCCCGCTGAAACTTTGGACATTCTGGCGAAGGGTTCCCAATCCCCGACAAGACTGGTACCCTTTCACGTCCAAATCTCTCAAACTCCTGGAGAGATTCTCAAAACCAAGGTTGACATGATTCGAGTTCCTCTCAACATTTTGGAAATCCCGCTGAAACTTTGGACATTCTGGCGAAGGGTTCCCAATCCCCGACAAGACTGGTACCCTTTCACGTCCACATCTCTCAAACTCCGGGAGAGATTCTCAAAACCAAGGTTGACATGTTTCGAGTTCCTCTCAACATTTTGGAAATCCCGCTGAAACTTTGGACATTCTGGCGAAGGGTTCCCAATCCCCGACAAGACTGGTACCCTTTCACGTCCAAATCTCTCAAACTCCGGGAGAGATTCTCAAAACCAAGGTTGACATGTTTCGAGTTCCTCTCAACATTTTGGAAATCCCGCTGAAACTTTGGACATTCTGGCGAAGGGTTCCCAATCCCCGACAAGACTGGTACCCTTTCACGTCCAAATCTCTGGAACTCCGGGAGAGATTCTCAAAACCAAGGTTGACATGTTTCGAGTTCCTCTCAACATTTTGGAAATCCCGCTGAAACTTTGGACATTGTGGCGAAGGGTTCCCAATCCCCGACAAGACTGGTACCCTTTCACGTCCAAATCTCTCAAACTCCGGGAGAGATTCTCAAAACCGAGGTTGACATGTTTCGAGTTCCTCTCAACATTTTGGAAATCCCGCTGAAACTTTGGACATTCTCGCGAAGGGTTCCCAATCCCCGACAAGACTGGTACCCTTTCACGTCCAAATCTCTCGAACTCCGGGAGAGATTCTCAAAACCGAGGTTGACATGTTTCGAGTTCCTGTCAACATTTTGGAAATCCCGCTGAAACTTTGGACATTCTCGCGAAGGGTTCCCAATCCCCGACAAGACTGGTACCCTTTCACGTCCAAATCTCTGAAACTCCGGGAGAGATTCTCAAAACCAAGGTTGACATGTTTCGAGTTCCTCTCAACATTTTGGAAATCCCGCTGAAACTTTGGACATTCTCGTGAAGGGTTCCCAATCCCCGACAAGACTGGTACCCTTTCACGTCCAAATCTCTCAAACTCCGGGAGAGATTCTCAAAACCAAGGTTGACATGATTCGAGTTCCTCTCAACATTTTGGAAATCCCGCTGAAACTTTGGACATTCTCGCGAAGGGTTCCCAATCCCCGACAAGACTGGTACCCTTTCACGTCCAAATCTCTCAAACTCCTGGAGAGATTCTCAAAACCAAGGTTGACATGTTTCGAGTTCCTCTCAACATTTTGGAAATCCCGCTGAAACTTTGGACATTCTCGCGAAGGGTTCCCAATCCCCGACAAGACTGGTACCCTTTCACGTCCAAATCTCTCAAACTCCGGGAGAGATTCTCAAAACCAAGGTTGACATGTTTCGAGTTCCTCTCAACATTTTGGAAATCCCGCTGAAACTTTGGACATTCTGGCGAAGGGTTCCCAATCCCCGACAAGACTGGTACCCTTTCACGTCCAAATCTCTCAAACTCCGGGAGAGATTCTCAAAACCAAGGTTGACATGTTTCGAGTTCCTCTCAACATTTTGGAAATCCCGCTGAAACTTTGGACATTCTGGCGAAGGGTTCCCAATCCCCGACAAGACTGGTACCCTTTCACGTCCAAATCTCTCAAACTCCGGGAGAGATTCTCAAAACCAAGGTTGACATGTTTCGAGTTCCTCTCAACATTTTGGAAATCCCGCTGAAACTTTGGACATTCTGGCGAAGGGTTCCCAATCCCCGACAAGACTGGTACCCTTTCACGTCCAAATCTCTCAAACTCCGGGAGAGATTCTCAAAACCAAGGTTGACATGTTTCGAGTTCCTCTCAACATTTTGGAAATCCCGCTGAAACTTTGGACATTCTCGCGAAGGGTTCCCAATCCCCGACAAGACTGGTACCCTTTCACGTCCAAATCTCTCAAACTCCGGGAGAGATTCTCAAAACCGAGGTTGACATGTTTCGAGTTCCTCTCAACATTTTGGAAATCCCGCTGAAACTTTGGACATTCTCGCGAAGGGTTCCCAATCCCCGACAAGACTGGTACCCTTTCACGTCCAAATCTCTCAAACTCCGGGAGAGATTCTCAAAACCGAGGTTGACATGTTTCGAGTTCCTCTCAACATTTTGGAAATCCCGCTGAAACTTTGGACATTCTCGCGAAGGGTTCCCAATCCCCGACAAGACTGGTACCCTTTCACGTCCAAATCTCTCAAACTCCGGGAGAGATTCTCAAAACCGAGGTTGACATGATTCGAGTTCCTCTCAACATTTTGGAAATCCCGCTGAAACTTTGGACATTCTCGCGAAGGGTTCCCAATCCCCGACAAGACTGGTACCCTTTCACGTCCAAATCTCTCAAACTCCGGGAGAGATTCTCAAAACCAAGGTTGACATGTTTCGAGTTCCTCTCAACATTTTGGAAATCCCGCTGAAACTTTGGACATTCTCGCGAAGGGTTCCCAATCCCCGACAAGACTGGTACCCTTTCACGTCCAAATCTCTCGAACTCTGGGAGAGATTCTCAAAACCAAGGTTGACATGTTTCGAGTTCCTCTCAACATTTTGGAAATCCCGCTGAAACTTTGGACATTCTGGCGAAGGGTTCCCAATCCCCGACAAGACTGGTACCCTTTCACGTCCAAATCTCTCAAACTCCGGGAGAGATTCTCAAAACCAAGGTTGACATGTTTCGAGTTCCTCTCAACATTTTGGAAATCCCGCTGAAACTTTGGACATTCTGGCGAAGGGTTCCCAATCCCCGACAAGACTGGTACCCTTTCACGTCCAAATCTCTCAAACTCCGGGAGAGATTCTCAAAACCGAGGTTGACATGTTTCGAGTTCCTCTCAACATTTTGGAAATCCCGCTGAAACTTTGGACATTCTCGCGAAGGGTTCCCAATCCCCGACAAGACTGGTACCCTTTCACGTCCAAATCTCTCAAACTCCGGGAGAGATTCTCAAAACCAAGGTTGACATGTTTCGAGTTCCTCTCAACATTTTGGAAATCCCGCTGAAACTTTGGACATTCTCGCGAAGGGTTCCCAATCCCCGACAAGACTGGTACCCTTTCACGTCCAAATCTCTCAAACTCCAGGAGAGATTCTCAAAACCGAGGTTGACATGATTCGAGTTTCTCTCAACATTTTGGAAATCCCGCTGAAACTTTGGACATTCTCGCGAAGGGTTCCCAATCCCCGACAAGACTGGTACCCTTTCACGTCCAAATCTCTCAAACTCCGGGAGAGATTCTCAAAACCAAGGTTGACATGTTTCGAGTTCCTCTCAACATTTTGGAAATCTCGCTGAAACTTTGGACATTCTCGCGAAGGGTTCCCAATCCCCGACAAGACTGGTACCCTTTCACGTCCAAATCTCTCGAACTCTGGGAGAGATTCTCAAAACCAAGGTTGACATGTTTCGAGTTCCTCTCAACATTTTGGAAATCCCGCTGAAACTTTGGACATTCTGGCGAAGGGTTCCCAATCCCCGACAAGACTGGTACCCTTTCACGTCCAAATCTCTCAAACTCCGGGAGAGATTCTCAAAACCAAGGTTGACATGATTCGAATTCCTCTAAACATTTTGGAAATCCCGCTGAAACTTTGGACACTCTCGCGAAGGGTTCCCAATCCCCGACAAGACTGGTACCCTTTCACGTCCAAATCTCTCAAACTCCGGGAGAGATTCTCAAAACCAAGGTTGACATGTTTCGAGTTCCTCTCAACATTTTGGAAATCCCGCTGAAACTTTGGACATTCTCGCGAAGGGTTCCCAATCCCCGACAAGACTGGTACCCTTTCACGTCCAAATCTCTCAAACTCCGGGAGAGATTCTCAAAACCAAGGTTGACATGTTTCGAGTTCCTCTCAACATTTTGGAAATCCCGCTGAAACTTTGGACATTGTGGCAAAGGGTTCCCAATCCCCGACAAGACTGGTACCCTTTCATGTCCAAATCTCTCGAACTTTGGGAGAGATTCTCAAAACCAAGGTTGACATGTTTTGAGTTCCTCTCAACATTTTGGAAATCCCGCTGAAACTTTGGACATTCTCGCGAAGGGTTCCCAATCCCCGACAAGACTGGTACCCTTTCACGTCCAAATCTCTCAAACTCCGGGAGAGATTCTCAAAACCAAGGTTGACATGTTTCGAGTTCCTCTCAACATTTTGGAAATCCCGCTGAAACTTTGGACATTCTCGCGAAGGGTTCCCAATCCCCGACAAGACTGGTACCCTTTCACGTCCAAATCTCTCAAACTCCGGGAGAGATTCTCAAAACCGAGGTTGACATGTTTCGAGTTCCTCTCAACATTTTGGAAATCCCGCTGAAACTTTGGACATTCTCGCGAAGGGTTCCCAATCCCCGACAAGACTGGTACCCTTTCACGTCCAAATCTCTCAAACTCCGGGAGAGATTCTCAAAACCGAGGTTGACATGATTCGAGTTCCTCTCAACATTTTGGAAATCCCGCTGAAACTTTGGACATTCTCGCGAAGGGTTCCCAATCCCCGACAAGACTGGTACCCTTTCACGTCCAAATCTCTCAAACTCCGGGAGAGATTCTCAAAACCAAGGTTGACATGTTTCGAGTTCCTCTCAACATTTTGGAAATCCCGCTGAAACTTTGGACATTCTGGCGAAGGGTTCCCAATCCCCGACAAGACTGGTACCCTTTCACGTCCAAATCTCTCAAACTCCGGGAGAGATTCTCAAAACCAAGGTTGACATGATTCGAGTTCCTCTCAACATTTTGGAAATCCCGCTGAAACTTTGGACATTCTCGCGAAGGGTTCCCAATCCCCGACAAGACTGGTACCCTTTCACGTCCAAATCTCTCAAACTCCGGGAGAGATTCTCAAAACCAAGGTTGACATGTTTCGAGTTCCTCTCAACATTTTGGAAATCCCGCTGAAACTTTGGACATTCTCGCGAAGGGTTCCCAAACCCCGACAAGACTGGTACCCTTTCACGTCCAAATCTCTCAAACTCCGGGAGAGATTCTCAAAACCAAGGTTGACATGTTTCGAGTTCCTCTCAACATTTTGGAAATCCCGCTGAAACTTTGGACATTCTCGCGAAGGGTTCCCAATCCCCGACAAGACTGGTACCCTTTCACGTCCAAATCTCTCAAACTCCGGGAGAGATTCTCAAAACCGAGGTTGACATGTTTCGAGTTCCTCTCAACATTTTGGAAATCCCGCTGAAACTTTGGACATTCTCGCGAAGGGTTCCCAATCCCCGACAAGACTGGTACCCTTTCACGTCCAAATCTCTCGAACTCCGGGAGAGATTCTCAAAACCGAGGTTGACATGATTCGAGTTCCTCTCAACATTTTGGAAATCCCGCTGAAACTTTGGACATTCTCGCGAAGGGTTCCCAATCCCCGACAAGACTGGTACCCTTTCACGTCCAAATCTCTCAAACTCCGGGAGAGATTCTCAAAACCAAGGTTGACATGTTTCGAGTTCCTCTCAACATTTTGGAAATCCCGCTGAAACTTTGGACATTCTGGCGAAGGGTTCCCAATCCCCGACAAGACTGGTACCCTTTCACGTCCAAATCTCTCAAACTCCGGGAGAGATTCTCAAAACCAAGGTTGACATGATTCGAGTTCCTCTCAACATTTTGGAAATCCCGCTGAAACTTTGGACATTCTGGCGAAGGGTTCCCAATCCCCGACAAGACTGGTACCCTTTCACGTCCAAATCTCTCAAACTCCGGGAGAGATTCTCAAAACCAAGGTTGACATGTTTCGAGTTCCTCTCAACATTTTGGAAATCCCGCTGAAACTTTGGACATTCTCGCGAAGGGTTCCCAATCCCCGACAAGACTGGTACCCTTTCACGTCCAAATCTCTCAAACTCCGGGAGAGATTCTCAAAACCGAGGTTGACATGTTTCGAGTTCCTCTCAACATTTTGGAAATCCCGCTGAAACTTTGGACATTCTCGCGAAGGGTTCCCAATCCCCGACAAGACTGGTACCCTTTCACGTCCAAATCTCTCAAACTCCGGGAGAGATTCTCAAAACCGAGGTTGACATGTTTCGAGTTCCTCTCAACATTTTGGAAATCCCGCTGAAACTTTGGACATTCTCGCGAAGGGTTCCCAATCCCCGACAAGACTGGTACCCTTTCACGTCCAAATCTCTCAAACTCCGGGAGAGATTCTCAAAACCGAGGTTGACATGATTCGAGTTCCTCTCAACATTTTGGAAATCCCGCTGAAACTTTGGACATTCTCGCGAAGGGTTCCCAATCCCCGACAAGACTGGTACCCTTTCACGTCCAAATCTCTCAAACTCCGGGAGAGATTCTCAAAACCAAGGTTGACATGTTTCGAGTTCCTCTCAACATTTTGGAAATCCCGCTGAAACTTTGGACATTCTCGAGAAGGGTTCCCAATCCCCGACAAGACTGGTACCCTTTCACGTCCAAATCTCTCGAACTCTGGGAGAGATTCTCAAAACCAAGGTTGACATGTTTCGAGTTCCTCTCAACATTTTGGAAATCCCGCTGAAACTTTGGACATTCTGGCGAAGGGTTCCCAATCCCCGACAAGACTGGTACCCTTTCACGTCCAAATCTCTCGAACTCCGGGAGAGATTCTCAAAACCAAGGTTGACATGTTTCGAGTTCCTCTCAACATTTTGGAAATCCCGCTGAAACTTTGGACATTCTCGCGAAGGGTTCCCAATCCCCGACAAGACTGGTACCCTTTCACGTCCAAATCTCTCAAACTCCGGGAGAGATTCTCAAAACCGAGGTTGACATGTTTCGAGTTCCTCTCAACATTTTGGAAATCCCGCTGAAACTTTGGACATTCTCGCGAAGGGTTCCCAATCCCCGACAAGACTGGTACCCTTTCACGTCCAAATCTCTCAAACTCCGGGAGAGATTCTCAAAACCAAGGTTGACATGTTTCGAGTTCCTCTCAACATTTTGGAAATCCCGCTGAAACTTTGGACATTCTGGCGAAGGGTTCCCAATCCCCGACAAGACTGGTACCCTTTCACGTCCAAATCTCTCAAACTCCGGGAGAGATTCTCAAAACCGAGGTTGACATGATTCGAGTTTCTCTCAACATTTTGGAAATCCCGCTGAAACTTTGGACATTCTCACGAAGGGTTCCCAATCCCCGACAAGACTGGTACCCTTTCACGTCCAAATCTCTCAAACTCCGGGAGAGATTCTCAAAACCAAGGTTGACATGTTTCGAGTTCCTCTCAACATTTTGGAAATCTCGCTGAAACTTTGGACATTCTCGCGAAGGGTTCCCAATCCCCGACAAGACTGGTACCCTTTCACGTCCAAATCTCTCGAACTCTGGGAGAGATTCTCAAAACCAAGGTTGACATGTTTCGAGTTCCTCTCAACATTTTGGAAATCCCGCTGAAACTTTGGACATTCTGGCGAAGGGTTCCCAATCCCCGACAAGACTGGTACCCTTTCACGTCCAAATCTCTCAAACTCCGGGAGAGATTCTCAAAACCAAGGTTGACATGATTCGAATTCCTCTAAACATTTTGGAAATCCCGCTGAAACTTTGGACACTCTCGCGAAGGGTTCCCAATCCCCGACAAGACTGGTACCCTTTCACGTCCAAATCTCTCAAACTCCGGGAGAGATTCTCAAAACCAAGGTTGACATGTTTCGAGTTCCTCTCAACATTTTGGAAATCCCGCTGAAACTTTGGACATTCTCGCGAAGGGTTCCCAATCCCCGACAAGACTGGTACCCTTTCACGTCCAAATCTCTCAAACTCCGGGAGAGATTCTCAAAACCAAGGTTGACATGTTTCGAGTTCCTCTCAACATTTTGGAAATCCCGCTGAAACTTTGGACATTGTGGCAAAGGGTTCCCAATCCCCGACAAGACTGGTACCCTTTCACGTCCAAATCTCTCAAACTCCGGGAGAGATTCTCAAAACCAAGGTTGACATGTTTTGAGTTCCTCTCAACATTTTGGAAATCCCGCTGAAACTTTGGACATTCTCGCGAAGGGTTCCCAATCCCCGACAAGACTGGTACCCTTTCACGTCCAAATCTCTCAAACTCCGGGAGAGATTCTCAAAACCAAGGTTGACATGTTTCGAGTTCCTCTCAACATTTTGGAAATCCCGCTGAAACTTTGGACATTCTGGCGAAGGGTTCCCAATCCCCGACAAGACTGGTACCCTTTCACGTCCAAATCTCTCAAACTCCGGGAGAGATTCTCAAAACCGAGGTTGACATGATTCGAGTTTCTCTCAACATTTTGGAAATCCCGCTGAAACTTTGGACATTCTCACGAAGGGTTCCCAATCCCCGACAAGACTGGTACCCTTTCACGTCCAAATCTCTCAAACTCCGGGAGAGATTCTCAAAACCAAGGTTGACATGTTTCGAGTTCCTCTCAACATTTTGGAAATCTCGCTGAAACTTTGGACATTCTCGCGAAGGGTTCCCAATCCCCGACAAGACTGGTACCCTTTCACGTCCAAATCTCTCGAACTCTGGGAGAGATTCTCAAAACCGAGGTTGACATGTTTCGAGTTCCTCTCAACATTTTGGAAATCCCGCTGAAACTTTGGACATTCTCGCGAAGGGTTCCCAATCCCCGACAAGACTGGTACCCTTTCACGTCCAAATCTCTCGAACTCCGGGAGAGATTCTCAAAACCGAGGTTGACATGATTCGAGTTCCTCTCAACATTTTGGAAATCCCGCTGAAACTTTGGACATTCTCGCGAAGGGTTCCCAATCCCCGACAAGACTGGTACCCTTTCACGTCCAAATCTCTCAAACTCCGGGAGAGATTCTCAAAACCAAGGTTGACATGTTTCGAGTTCCTCTCAACATTTTGGAAATCCCGCTGAAACTTTGGACATTCTGGCGAAGGGTTCCCAATCCCCGACAAGACTGGTACCCTTTCACGTCCAAATCTCTCAAACTCCGGGAGAGATTCTCAAAACCAAGGTTGACATGATTCGAGTTCCTCTCAACATTTTGGAAATCCCGCTGAAACTTTGGACATTCTGGCGAAGGGTTCCCAATCCCCGACAAGACTGGTACCCTTTCACGTCCAAATCTCTCAAACTCCGGGAGAGATTCTCAAAACCAAGGTTGACATGTTTCGAGTTCCTCTCAACATTTTGGAAATCCCGCTGAAACTTTGGACATTCTCGCGAAGGGTTCCCAATCCCCGACAAGACTGGTACCCTTTCACGTCCAAATCTCTCAAACTCCGGGAGAGATTCTCAAAACCGAGGTTGACATGTTTCGAGTTCCTCTCAACATTTTGGAAATCCCGCTGAAACTTTGGACATTCTCGCGAAGGGTTCCCAATCCCCGACAAGACTGGTACCCTTTCACGTCCAAATCTCTCAAACTCCGGGAGAGATTCTCAAAACCGAGGTTGACATGTTTCGAGTTCCTCTCAACATTTTGGAAATCCCGCTGAAACTTTGGACATTCTCGCGAAGGGTTCCCAATCCCCGACAAGACTGGTACCCTTTCACGTCCAAATCTCTCAAACTCCGGGAGAGATTCTCAAAACCGAGGTTGACATGATTCGAGTTCCTCTCAACATTTTGGAAATCCCGCTGAAACTTTGGACATTCTCGCGAAGGGTTCCCAATCCCCGACAAGACTGGTACCCTTTCACGTCCAAATCTCTCAAACTCCGGGAGAGATTCTCAAAACCAAGGTTGACATGTTTCGAGTTCCTCTCAACATTTTGGAAATCCCGCTGAAACTTTGGACATTCTCGAGAAGGGTTCCCAATCCCCGACAAGACTGGTACCCTTTCACGTCCAAATCTCTCGAACTCTGGGAGAGATTCTCAAAACCAAGGTTGACATGTTTCGAGTTCCTCTCAACATTTTGGAAATCCCGCTGAAACTTTGGACATTCTGGCGAAGGGTTCCCAATCCCCGACAAGACTGGTACCCTTTCACGTCCAAATCTCTCGAACTCCGGGAGAGATTCTCAAAACCAAGGTTGACATGTTTCGAGTTCCTCTCAACATTTTGGAAATCCCGCTGAAACTTTGGACATTCTCGCGAAGGGTTCCCAATCCCCGACAAGACTGGTACCCTTTCACGTCCAAATCTCTCAAACTCCGGGAGAGATTCTCAAAACCGAGGTTGACATGTTTCGAGTTCCTCTCAACATTTTGGAAATCCCGCTGAAACTTTGGACATTCTCGCGAAGGGTTCCCAATCCCCGACAAGACTGGTACCCTTTCACGTCCAAATCTCTCAAACTCCGGGAGAGATTCTCAAAACCAAGGTTGACATGTTTCGAGTTCCTCTCAACATTTTGGAAATCCCGCTGAAACTTTGGACATTCTGGCGAAGGGTTCCCAATCCCCGACAAGACTGGTACCCTTTCACGTCCAAATCTCTCAAACTCCGGGAGAGATTCTCAAAACCGAGGTTGACATGATTCGAGTTTCTCTCAACATTTTGGAAATCCCGCTGAAACTTTGGACATTCTCACGAAGGGTTCCCAATCCCCGACAAGACTGGTACCCTTTCACGTCCAAATCTCTCAAACTCCGGGAGAGATTCTCAAAACCAAGGTTGACATGTTTCGAGTTCCTCTCAACATTTTGGAAATCTCGCTGAAACTTTGGACATTCTCGCGAAGGGTTCCCAATCCCCGACAAGACTGGTACCCTTTCACGTCCAAATCTCTCGAACTCTGGGAGAGATTCTCAAAACCAAGGTTGACATGTTTCGAGTTCCTCTCAACATTTTGGAAATCCCGCTGAAACTTTGGACATTCTGGCGAAGGGTTCCCAATCCCCGACAAGACTGGTACCCTTTCACGTCCAAATCTCTCAAACTCCGGGAGAGATTCTCAAAACCAAGGTTGACATGATTCGAATTCCTCTAAACATTTTGGAAATCCCGCTGAAACTTTGGACACTCTCGCGAAGGGTTCCCAATCCCCGACAAGACTGGTACCCTTTCACGTCCAAATCTCTCAAACTCCGGGAGAGATTCTCAAAACCAAGGTTGACATGTTTCGAGTTCCTCTCAACATTTTGGAAATCCCGCTGAAACTTTGGACATTCTCGCGAAGGGTTCCCAATCCCCGACAAGACTGGTACCCTTTCACGTCCAAATCTCTCAAACTCCGGGAGAGATTCTCAAAACCAAGGTTGACATGTTTCGAGTTCCTCTCAACATTTTGGAAATCCCGCTGAAACTTTGGACATTGTGGCAAAGGGTTCCCAATCCCCGACAAGACTGGTACCCTTTCACGTCCAAATCTCTCGAACTTTGGGAGAGATTCTCAAAACCAAGGTTGACATGTTTTGAGTTCCTCTCAACATTTTGGAAATCCCGCTGAAACTTTGGACATTCTCGCGAAGGGTTCCCAATCCCCGACAAGACTGGTACCCTTTCACGTCCAAATCTCTCAAACTCCGGGAGAGATTCTCAAAACCAAGGTTGACATGTTTCGAGTTCCTCTCAACATTTTGGAAATCCCGCTGAAACTTTGGACATTCTCGCGAAGGGTTCCCAATCCCCGACAAGACTGGTACCCTTTCACGTCCAAATCTCTCAAACTCCGGGAGAGATTCTCAAAACCGAGGTTGACATGTTTCGAGTTCCTCTCAACATTTTGGAAATCCCGCTGAAACTTTGGACATTCTCGCGAAGGGTTCCCAATCCCCGACAAGACTGGTACCCTTTCACGTCCAAATCTCTCAAACTCCGGGAGAGATTCTCAAAACCGAGGTTGACATGATTCGAGTTCCTCTCAACATTTTGGAAATCCCGCTGAAACTTTGGACATTCTCGCGAAGGGTTCCCAATCCCCGACAAGACTGGTACCCTTTCACGTCCAAATCTCTCAAACTCCGGGAGAGATTCTCAAAACCAAGGTTGACATGTTTCGAGTTCCTCTCAACATTTTGGAAATCCCGCTGAAACTTTGGACATTCTGGCGAAGGGTTCCCAATCCCCGACAAGACTGGTACCCTTTCACGTCCAAATCTCTCAAACTCCGGGAGAGATTCTCAAAACCAAGGTTGACATGTTTCGAGTTCCTCTCAACATTTTGGAAATCCCGCTGAAACTTTGGACATTCTCGCGAAGGGTTCCCAATCCCCGACAAGACTGGTACCCTTTCACGTCCAAATCTCTCAAACTCCGGGAGAGATTCTCAAAACCAAGGTTGACATGTTTCGAGTTCCTCTCAACATTTTGGAAATCCCGCTGAAACTTTGGACATTCTCGCGAAGGGTTCCCAAACCCCGACAAGACTGGTACCCTTTCACGTCCAAATCTCTCAAACTCCGGGAGAGATTCTCAAAACCAAGGTTGACATGTTTCGAGTTCCTCTCAACATTTTGGAAATCCCGCTGAAACTTTGGACACTTCTGGCGAAGGGTTCCCAATCCCCGACAAGACTGGTACCCTTTCACGTCCAAATCTCTCAAACTCCGGGAGAGATTCTCAAAACCAAGGTTGACATGTTTCGAGTTCCTTTCAACATTTTGGAAATCCCGCTGAAACTTTGGACATTCTCGCGAAGGGTTCCCAATCCCCGACAAGACTGGTACCCTTTCACGTCCAAATCTCTCGAACTCCGGGAGAGATTCTCAAAACCAAGGTTGACATGATTCGAGTTCCTCTCAACATTTTGGAAATCCCGCTGAAACTTTGGACATTCTCGCGAAGGGTTCCCAATCCCCGACAAGACTGGTACCCTTTCACGTCCAAATCTCTCAAACTCCGGGAGAGATTCTCAAAACCAAGGTTGACATGTTTCGAGTTCCTCTCAACATTTTGGAAATCCCGCTGAAACTTTGGACATTCTGGCGAAGGGTTCCCAATCCCCGACAAGACTGGTACCCTTTCACGTCCAAATCTCTCAAACTCCGGGAGAGATTCTCAAAACCGAGGTTGACATGTTTCGAGTTCCTCTCAACATTTTGGAAATCCCACTGAAACTTTGGACATTCTCGCGAAGGGTTCCCAATCCCCGACAAGACTGGTACCCTTTCACGTCCAAATCTCTCAAACTCCGGGAGAGATTCTCAAAACCAAGGTTGACATGATACGAGTTCCTCTCAACATTTTGGAAATCCCGCTGAAACTTTGGACATTGTGGCGAAGGGTTCCCAATCCCCGACAAGACTGGTACCCTTTCACGTCCAAATCTCTGAAACTCCGGGAGAGATTCTCAAAACCAAGGTTTACATGTTTCGAGTTCCTCTCAACATTTTGGAAATCCCGCTGAAACTTTGGACATTCTGGCGAAGGGTTCCCAATCCCCGACAAGACTGGTACCCTTTCACGTCCAAATCTCTCAAACTCCGGGAGAGATTCTCAAAACCAAGGTTGACATGTTTCGAGTTCCTCTCAACATTTTGGAAATCCTGCTGAAACTTTGGACATTCTCGCGAAGGGTTCCCAATCCCCGACAAGACTGGTACCCTTTCACGTCCAAATCTCTCAAACTCCGGGAGAGATTCTCAAAACCAAGGTTGACATGTTTCGAGTTCCTCTCAACATTTTGGAAATCCCGCTGAAACTTTGGACATTCTCGCGAAGGGTTCCCAATCCCCGACAAGACTGGTACCCTTTCACGTCCAAATCTCTCAAACTCCGGGAGAGATTCTCAAAACCAAGGTTGACATGTTTCGAGTTCCTCTCAACATTTTGGAAATCCCGCTGAAACTTTGGACATTCTCGCGAAGGGTTCCCAATCCCCGACAAGACTGGTACCCTTTCACGTCCAAATCTCTCAAACTCCGGGAGAGATTCTCAAAACCAAGGTTGACATGTTTCGAGTTCCTCTCAACATTTTGGAAATCCCGCTGAAACTTTGGACATTCTCGCGAAGGGTTCCCAATCCCCGACAAGACTGGTACCCTTTCACGTCCAAATCTCTCAAACTCCGGGAGAGATTCTCAAAACCAAGGTTCACATGTTTCGAGTTCCTCTCAACATTTTGGAAATCCCGCTGAAACTTTGGACATTGTGGCGAAGGGTTCCCAATCCCCGACAAGACTGGTACCCTTTCACGTCCACATCTCTCAAACTCCGGGAGAGATTCTCAAAACCAAGGTTGACATGTTTTGAGTTCCTCTCAACATTTTGGAAATCCCGCTGAAACTTTGGACATTGTGGCGAAGGGTTCCCAATCCCCGACAAGACTGGTACCCTTTCACGTCCAAATCTCTCAAACTCCGGGAGAGATTCTCAAAACCAAGGTTGACATGTTTCGAGTTCCTCTCAACATTTTGGAAATCCCGCTGAAACTTTGGACATTCTCGCGAAGGGTTCCCAATCCCCGACAAGACTGGTACCCTTTCACGTCCAAATCTCTCAAACTCCGGGAGAGATTCTCAAAACCAAGGTTGACATGTTTCGAGTTCCTCTCAACATTTTGGAAATCCCGCTGAAACTTTGGACATTCTCACGAAGGGTTCCCAATCCCCGACAAGACTGGTACCCTTTCACGTCCAAATCTCTCAAACTCCGGGAGAGATTCTCAAAACCAAGGTTGACATGTTTCGAGTTCCTTTCAACATTTTGGAAATCCCGCTGAAACTTTGGACATTCTCGCGAAGGGTTCCCAATCCCTGACAAGACTGGTACCCTTTCACGTCCAAATCTCTCAAACTCTGGGAGAGATTCTCAAAACCGAGGTTGACATGTTTCGAGTTCCTCTCAACATTTTGGAAATCCCGCTGAAACTTTGGACATTCTCGCGAAGGGTTTCCAATCCCCGACAAGACTGGTACCCTTTCACGTCCAAATCTCTCAAACTCCGGGAGAGATTCTCAAAACCAAGGTTGACATGATTCGAGTTCCTCTCAACATTTTGGAAATCCCGCTGAAACTTTGGACATTCTCGCGAAGGGTTCCCAATCCCCGACAAGACTGGTACCCTTTCACGTCCATATCTCTCAAACTCTAGGAGAGATTCTCAAAACCAAGGTTGATATGTTTCGAGTTCCTCTCAACATTTTGGAAATCCCGCTGAAACTTTGGACATTCTCGCGAAGGGTTCCCAATCCCCGACAAGACTGGTACCCTTTCACGTCCAAATCTCTCAAACTCCGGGAGAGATTCTCAAAACCAAAGTTGACATGTTTCGAGTTCCTCTCAACATTTTGGAAATCCCGCTGAAACTTTGGACATTCTGGCAAAGGGTTCCCAATCCCCGACAAGACTGGTACCCTTTCACGTCCAAATCTCTCAAACTCCGGGAGAGATTCTCAAAACCGAGGTTGACATGTTTCGAGTTCCTCTCAACATTTTGGAAATCCCGCTGAAACTTTGGACATTCTCGCGAAGGGTTCCCAATCCCCGACAAGACTGGTACCCTTTCACGTCCACATCTCTCAAACTCCGGGAGAGATTCTCAAAACCAAGGTTGACATGATTCGAGTTCCTCTCAACATTTTGGAAATCCCGCTGAAACTTTGGACATTCTCGCGAAGGGTTCCCAATGTCCGACAAGACTGGTACCCTTTCACGTCCAAATCTCTCAAACTCCGGGAGAGACTCTCAAAACCGAGGTTGACATGATTCGAGTTCCTCTCAACATTTTGGAAATCCCGCTGAAACTGTGGACATTCTCGCGAAGGGTTCCCAATCCCCGACAAGACTGGTACCCTTTCACGTCCAAATCTCTCAAACTCCGGGAGAGATTCTCAAAACCGAGGTTGACATGTTTCGAGTTCCTCTCAACATTTTGGAAATCCCGCTGAAACTTTGGACATTCTCGCGAAGGGTTCCCAATCCCCGACAAGACTGGTACCCTTTCACGTCCAAATCTCTCAAACTCCTGGAGAGATTCTCAAAACCAAGGTTGACATGTTTCGAGTTCCTCTCAACATTTTGGAAATCCCGCTGAAACTTTGGACATTCTCGCGAAGGGTTCCCAATCCCCGACAAGACTGGTACCCTTTCACGTCCAAATCTCTCAAACTCCGGGAGAGATTCTCAAAACCAAGGTTGACATGTTTCGAGTTCCTCTCAACATTTTGGAAATCCCGCTGAAACTTTGGACATTCTCGCGAAGGGTTCCCAATCCCCGACAAGACTGGTACCCTTTCACGTCCACATCTCTCAAACTCCGGGAGAGATTCTCAAAACCAAGGTTGACATGTTTCGAGTTCCTCTCAACATTTTGGAAATCCCGCTGAAACTTTGGACATTCTTGCGAAGGGTTCCCAATCCCCGACAAGACTGGTACCCTTTCACGTCCAAATCTCTCGAACTCCGGGAGAGATTCTCAAAACCGAGGTTGACATGTTTCGAGTTCCTCTCAACATTTTGGAAATCCCGCTGAAACTTTGGACATTCTCGCGAAGGGTTCCCAATCCCCGACAAGACTGGTACCCTTTCACGTCCAAATCTCTCAAACTCCGGGAGAGATTCTCAAAACCAAGGTTGACATGTTTCGAGTTCCTCTCAACATTTTGGAAATCCCGCTGAAACTTTGGACATTCTCGCGAAGGGTTCCCAATCCCCGACAAGACTGGTACCCTTTCACGTCCAAATCTCTCAAACTCCGGGAGAGATTCTCAAAACCGAGGTTGACATGTTTCGAGTTCCTCTCAACATTTTGGAAATCCCGCTGAAACTTTGGACATTGTGGCGAAGGGTTCCCAATCCCCGACAAGACTGGTACCCTTTCACGTCCAAATCTCTCAAACTCCGGGAGAGATTCTCAAAACCGAGGTTGACATGTTTCGAGTTCCTCTCAACATTTTGGAAATCCCGCTGAAACTTTGGACATTCTCGCGAAGGGTTCCCAATCCCCGACAAGACTGGTACCCTTTCACGTCCAAATCTCTCAAACTCCGGGAGAGATTCTCAAAACCAAGGTTGACATGATTCGAGTTCCTCTCAACATTTTGGAAATCCCGCTGAAACTTTGGACATTCTCGCGAAGGGTTCCCAATCCCCGACAAGACTGGTACCCTTTCACGTCCAAATCTCTCAAACTCCGGGAGAGATTCTCAAAACCAAGGTTGACATGTTTCGAGTTCCTCTCAACATTTTGGAAATCCCGCTGAAACTTTGGACATTCTGGCGAAGGGTTCCCAATCCCCGACAAGACTGGTACCCTTTCACGTCCAAATCTCTCAAACTCCGGGAGAGATTCTCAAAACCAAGGTTGACATGATTCGAGTTATTCTCAACATTTTGGAAATCCCGCTGAAACTTTGGACATTCTCGCGAAGGGTTCCCAATCCCCGACAAGACTGGTACCCTTTCACGTCCAAATCTCTCAAACTCCGGGAGAGATTCTCAAAACCAAGGTTGACATGTTTCGAGTTCCTCTCAACATTTTGGAAATCCCGCTGAAACTTTGGACATTCTGGCGAAGGGTTCCCAATCCCCGACAAGACTGGTACCCTTTCACGTCCATATCTCTCAAACTCTAGGAGAGATTCTCAAAACCAAGGTTGATATGTTTCGAGTTCCTCTCAACATTTTGGAAATCCCGCTGAAACTTTGGACATTCTCGCGAAGGGTTCCCAATCCCCGACAAGACTGGTACCCTTTCACGTCCAAATCTCTCAAACTCCGGGAGAGATTCTCAAAACCAAGGTTGACATGTTTCGAGTTCCTCTCAACATTTTGGAAATCCCGCTGAAACTTTGGACATTCTGGCAAAGGGTTCCCAATCCCCGACAAGACTGGTACCCTTTCACGTCCAAATCTCTCAAACTCCGGGAGAGATTCTCAAAACCGAGGTTGACATGTTTCGAGTTCCTCTCAACATTTTGGAAATCCCGCTGAAACTTTGGACATTCTCGCGAAGGGTTCCCAATCCCCGACAAGACTGGTACCCTTTCACGTCCAAATCTCTCAAACTCCGGGAGAGATTCTCAAAACCAAGGTTGACATGATTCGAGTTCCTCTCAACATTTTGGAAATCCCGCTGAAACTTTGGACATTCTCGCGAAGGGTTCCCAATGTCCGACAAGACTGGTACCCTTTCACGTCCAAATCTCTCAAACTCCGGGAGAGACTCTCAAAACCGAGGTTGACATGATTCGAGTTCCTCTCAACATTTTGGAAATCCCGCTGAAACTGTGGACATTCTCGCGAAGGGTTCCCAATCCCCGACAAGACTGGTACCCTTTCACGTCCAAATCTCTCAAACTCCGGGAGAGATTCTCAAAACCGAGGTTGACATGTTTCGAGTTCCTCTCAACATTTTGGAAATCCCGCTGAAACTTTGGACATTCTGGCGAAGGGTTCCCAATCCCCGACAAGACTGGTACCCTTTCACGTCCAAATCTCTCAAACTCCTGGAGAGATTCTCAAAACCAAGGTTGACATGTTTCGAGTTCCTCTCAACATTTTGGAAATCCCGCTGAAACTTTGGACATTCTCGCGAAGGGTTCCCAATCCCCGACAAGACTGGTACCCTTTCACGTCCAAATCTCTCAAACTCCGGGAGAGATTCTCAAAACCAAGGTTGACATGTTTCGAGTTCCTCTCAACATTTTGGAAATCCCGCTGAAACTTTGGACATTCTGGCGAAGGGTTCCCAATCCCCGACAAGACTGGTACCCTTTCACGTCCACATCTCTCAAACTCCGGGAGAGATTCTCAAAACCAAGGTTGACATGTTTCGAGTTCCTCTCAACATTTTGGAAATCCCGCTGAAACTTTGGACATTCTCGCGAAGGGTTCCCAATCCCCGACAAGACTGGTACCCTTTCACGTCCAAATCTCTCAAACTCCGGGAGAGATTCTCAAAACCAAGGTTGACATGTTTCGAGTTCCTCTCAACATTTTGGAAATCCCGCTGAAACTTTGGACATTCTGGCGAAGGGTTCCCAATCCCCGACAAGACTGGTACCCTTTCACGTCCAAATCTCTCAAACTCCGGGAGAGATTCTCAAAACCAAGGTTGACATGTTTCGAGTTCCTCTCAACATTTTGGAAATCCCGCTGAAACTTTGGACATTCTCGCGAAGGGTTCCCAATCCCCGACAAGACTGGTACCCTTTCACGTCCAAATCTCTCAAACTCCGGGAGAGATTCTCAAAACCAAGGTTGACATGTTTCGAGTTCCTCTCAACATTTTGGAAATCCCGCTGAAACTTTGGACATTCTCGCGAAGGGTTCCCAATCCCCGACAAGACTGGTACCCTTTCACGTCCAAATCTCTCAAACTCCGGGAGAGATTCTCAAAACCAAGGTTGACATGTTTCGAGTTCCTCTCAACATTTTGGAAATCCCGCTGAAACTTTGGACATTCTGGCGAAGGGTTCCCAATCCCCGACAAGACTGGTACCCTTTCACGTCCAAATCTCTCAAACTCCGGGAGAGATTCTCAAAACCGAGGTTGACATGTTTCGAGTTCCTCTCAACATTTTGGAAATCCCGCTGAAACTTTGGACATTCTCGCGAAGGGTTCCCAATCCCCGACAAGACTGGTACCCTTTCACGTCCAAATCTCTCAAACTCCCGGAGAGATTCTCAAAACCAAGGTTGACATGTTTCGAGTTCCTCTCAACATTTTGGAAATCCCGCTGAAACTTTGGACATTCTCGCGAAGGGTTCCCAATCCCCGACAAGACTGGTACCCTTTCACGTCCACATCTCTCAAACTCCGGGAGAGATTCTCAAAACCAAGGTTGACATGTTTCGAGTTCCTCTCAACATTTTGGAAATCCCGCTGAAACTTTGGACATTCTCGCGAAGGGTTCCCAATCCCCGACAAGACTGGTACCCTTTCACGTCCAAATCTCTCAAACTCCGGGAGAGATTCTCAAAACCAAGGTTGACATGTTTCGAGTTCCTCTCAACATTTTGGAAATCCCGCTGAAACTTTGGACATTCTCGCAAAGGGTTCCCAATCCCCGACAAGACTGGTACCCTTTCACGTCCAAATCTCTCAAACTCCGGGAGAGATTCTCAAAACCAAGGTTGACATGTTTCGAGTTCCTCTCAACATTTTGGAAATCCCGCTGAAACTTTGGACATTCTCGCGAAGGGTTCCCAATCCCCGACAAGACTGGTACCCTTTCACGTCCAAATCTCTCAAACTCCGGGAGAGATTCTCAAAACCAAGGTTGACATGTTTCGAGTTCCTCTCAAAATTTTGGAAATCCCGCTGAAACTTTGGACATTCTGGCGAAGGGTTCCCAATCCCCGACAAGACTGGTACCCTTTCACGTCCAAATCTCTCAAACTCCGGGAGAGATTCTCAAAACCAAGGTTGACATGTTTCGAGTTCCTCTCAACATTTTGGAAATCCCGCTGAAACTTTGGACATTGTGGCAAAGGGTTCCCAATCCCCGACAAGACTGGTACCCTTTCACGTCCAAATCTCTCAAACTCCGGGAGAGATTCTCAAAACCGAGGTTGACATGTTTCGAGTTCCTATCAACATTTTGGAAATCCCGCTGAAACTTTGGACATTCTCGCGAACGGTTCCCAATCCCCGACAAGACTGGTACCCTTTCACGTCCAAATCTCTCGAACTCCGGGAGAGATTCTCAAAACCGAGGTTGACATGTTTCGAGTTCCTCTCAACATTTTGGAAATCCCGCTGAAACTTTGGACATTCTCGCGAAGGGTTCCCAATCCCCGACAAGACTGGTACCCTTTCACGTCCAAATCTCTCAAACTCCGGGAGAGATTCTCAAAACCAAGGTTGACATGTTTCGAGTTCCTCTCAACATTTTGGAAATCCCGCTGAAACTTTGGACATTCTCGCGAACGGTTCCCAATCCCCGACAAGACTGGTACCCTTTCACGTCCAAATCTCTCAAACTCCGGGAGAGATTCTCAAAACCAAGGTTGAACATGTTTCGAGTTCCTCTCAACATTTTGGAAATCCCGCTGAAACTTTGGACATTCTCGCGAAGGGTTCCCAATCCCCGACAAGACTGGTACCCTTTCACGTCCAAATCTCTCAAACTCCGGGAGAGATTCTCAAAACCAAGGTTGACATGTTTCGAGTTCCTCTCAACATTTTGGAAATCCCGC
Source organism: Streptopelia decaocto (assembly GCF_964273445.1). Classification (NCBI taxonomy): domain Eukaryota; kingdom Metazoa; phylum Chordata; class Aves; order Columbiformes; family Columbidae; genus Streptopelia; species Streptopelia decaocto. Next base: position 365,070 of record NW_028116159.1, read on the forward strand.
TGAAACTTTGGACATTCTCGCGAAGGGTTCCCAATCCCCGACAAGACTGGTACCCTTTCACGTCCAAATCTCTCAAACTCCGGGAGAGATTCTCAAAACCCAGGTTGACATGTTTCGAGTTCCTCTCAACATTTTGGAAATCCTGCTGAAACTTTGGACATTCTCGCGAAGGGTTCCCAATCCCCGACAAGACTGGTACCCTTTCACGTCCAAATCTCTCAAACTCCGGGAGAGATTCTCAAAACCAAGGTTGACATGTTTCGAGTTCCTCTCAACATTTTGGAAATCCCGCTGAAACTTTGGACATTCTCGCGAAGGGTTCCCAATCCCCGACAAGACTGGTACCCTTTCACATCCAAATCTCTCAAACTCCGGGAGAGATTCTCAAAACCAAGGTTGACATGTTTCGAGTTCCTCTCAACATTTTGGAAATCCCGCTGAAACTTTGGACATTCTGGCAAAGGGTTCCCAATCCCCGACAAGACTGGTACCCTTTCACGTCCAAATCTCTCAAACTCCGGGAGAGATTCTCAAAACCCAGGTTGACATGTTTCGAGTTCCTCTCAACATTTTGGAAATCCCGCTGAAACTTTGGACATTCTCGCGAAGGGTTCCCAATCCCCGACAAGACTGGTACCCTTTCACGTCCAAATCTCTCAAACTCCGGGAGAGATTCTCAAAACCAAGGTTGACATGATTCGAGTTCCTCTCAACATTTTGGAAATCCCGCTGAAACTTTGGACATTCTCGCGAAGGGTTCCCAATGTCCGACAAGACTGGTACCCTTTCACGTCCAAATCTCTCAAACTCCGGGAGAGACTCTCAAAACCGAGGTTGACATGATTCGAGTTCCTCTCAACATTTTGGAAATCCCGCTGAAACTGTGGACATTCTCGCGAAGGGTTCCCAATCCCCGACAAGACTGGTACCCTTTCACGTCCAAATCTCTCAAACTCCGGGAGAGATTCTCAAAACCGAGGTTGACATGTTTCGAGTTCCTCTCAACATTTTGGAAATCCCGCTGAAACTTTGGACATTCTGGCGAAGGGTTCCCAATCCCCGACAAGACTGGTACCCTTTCACGTCCAAATCTCTCAAACTCCTGGAGAGATTCTCAAAACCAAGGTTGACATGTTTCGAGTTCCTCTCAACATTTTGGAAATCCCGCTGAAACTTTGGACATTCTCGCGAAGGGTTCCCAATCCCCGACAAGACTGGTACCCTTTCACGTCCAAATCTCTCAAACTCCGGGAGAGATTCTCAAAACCAAGGTTGACATGTTTCGAGTTCCTCTCAACATTTTGGAAATCCCGCTGAAACTTTGGACATTCTCGCGAAGGGTTCCCAATCCCCGACAAGACTGGTACCCTTTCACGTCCAAATCTCTCAAACTCCGGGAGAGATTCTCAAAACCAAGGTTGACATGTTTCGAGTTCCTCTCAACATTTTGGAAATCCCGCTGAAACTTTGGACATTCTCGCGAAGGGTTCCCAATCCCCGACAAGACTGGTACCCTTTCACGTCCAAATCTCTCAAACTCCGGGAGAGATTCTCAAAACCAAGGTTGACATGTTTCGAGTTCCTCTCAACATTTTGGAAATCCCGCTGAAACTTTGGACATTCTCGCGAAGGGTTCCCAATCCCCGACAAGACTGGTACCCTTTCACGTCCAAATCTCTCAAACTCCGGGAGAGATTCTCAAAACCAAGGTTGACATGTTTCGAGTTCCTCTCAACATTTTGGAAATCCCGCTGAAACTTTGGACATTCTGGCGAAGGGTTCCCAATCCCCGACAAGACTGGTACCCTTTCACGTCCAAATCTCTCAAACTCCGGGAGAGATTCTCAAAACCAAGGTTGACATGTTTCGAGTTCCTCTCAACATTTTGGAAATCCCGCTGAAACTTTGGACATTGTGGCAAAGGGTTCCCAATCCCCGACAAGACTGGTACCCTTTCACGTCCAAATCTCTCAAACTCCGGGAGAGATTCTCAAAACCGAGGTTGACATGTTTCGAGTTCCTATCAACATTTTGGAAATCCCGCTGAAACTTTGGACATTCTCGCGAACGGTTCCCAATCCCCGACAAGACTGGTACCCTTTCACGTCCAAATCTCTCGAACTCCGGGAGAGATTCTCAAAACCGAGGTTGACATGTTTCGAGTTCCTCTCAACATTTTGGAAATCCCGCTGAAACTTTGGACATTCTCGCGAAGGGTTCCCAATCCCCGACAAGACTGGTACCCTTTCACGTCCAAATCTCTCAAACTCCGGGAGAGATTCTCAAAACCAAGGTTGACATGTTTCGAGTTCCTCTCAACATTTTGGAAATCCCGCTGAAACTTTGGACATTCTCGCGAACGGTTCCCAATCCCCGACAAGACTGGTACCCTTTCACGTCCAAATCTCTCAAACTCCGGGAGAGATTCTCAAAACCAAGGTTGAACATGTTTCGAGTTCCTCTCAACATTTTGGAAATCCCGCTGAAACTTTGGACATTCTCGCGAAGGGTTCCCAATCCCCGACAAGACTGGTACCCTTTCACGTCCAAATCTCTCAAACTCCGGGAGAGATTCTCAAAACCAAGGTTGACATGTTTCGAGTTCCTCTCAACATTTTGGAAATCCCGCTGAAACTTTGGACATTCTCGCGAAGGGTTCCCAATCCCCGACAAGACTGGTACCCTTTCACGTCCAAATCTCTCAAACTCCGGGAGAGATTCTCAAAACCCAGGTTGACATGTTTCGAGTTCCTCTCAACATTTTGGAAATCCTGCTGAAACTTTGGACATTCTCGCGAAGGGTTCCCAATCCCCGACAAGACTGGTACCCTTTCACGTCCAAATCTCTCAAACTCCGGGAGAGATTCTCAAAACCAAGGTTGACATGTTTCGAGTTCCTCTCAACATTTTGGAAATCCTGCTGAAACTTTGGACATTCTCGCGAAGGGTTCCCAATCCCCGACAAGACTGGTACCCTTTCACATCCAAATCTCTCAAACTCCGGGAGAGATTCTCAAAACCAAGGTTGACATGTTTCGAGTTCCTCTCAACATTTTGGAAATCCCGCTGAAACTTTGGACATTCTGGCGAAGGGTTCCCAATCCCCGACAAGACTGGTACCCTTTCACGTCCAAATCTCTCAAACTCCGGGAGAGATTCTCAAAACCCAGGTTGACATGTTTCGAGTTCCTCTCAACATTTTGGAAATCCCGCTGAAACTTTGGACATTCTCGCGAAGGGTTCCCAATCCCCGACAAGACTGGTACCCTTTCATGTCCAAATCTCTCAAACTCCGGGAGAGATTCTCAAAACCAAGGTTGACATGTTTCGAGTTCCTCTCAACATTTTGGAAATCCCGCTGAAACTTTGGACATTCTCGCGAAGGGTTCCCAATCCCCGACAAGACTGGTACCCTTTCACGTCCAAATCTCTCAAACTCCGGGAGAGATTCTCAAAACCCAGGTTGACATGTTTCGAGTTCCTCTCAACATTTTGGAAATCCCGCTGAAACTTTGGACATTCTCGCGAAGGGTTCCCAATCCCCGACAAGACTGGTACCCTTTCACGTCCAAATCTCTCAAACTCCGGGAGAGATTCTCAAAACCAAGGTTGACATGTTTCGAGTTCCTTTCAACATTTTGGAAATCCCGCTGAAACTTTGGACATTCTGGCGAAGGGTTCCCAATCCCCGACAAGACTGGTACCCTTTCACGTCCAAATCTCTCAAACTCCGGGAGAGATTCTCAAAACCGAGGTTGACATGTTTCGAGTTCCTCTCAACATTTTGGAAATCCCGCTGAAACTTTGGACATTCTCGCGAAGGGTTCCCAATCCCCGACAAGACTGGTACCCTTTCACGTCCAAATCTCTCAAACTCCTGGAGAGATTCTCAAAACCAAGGTTGACATGTTTCGAGTTCCTCTCAACATTTTGGAAATCCCGCTGAAACTTTGGACATTCTCGCGAAGGGTTCCCAATCCCCGACAAGACTGGTACCCTTTCACGTCCAAATCTCTCAAACTCCGGGAGAGATTCTCAAAACCAAGGTTGACATGTTTCGAGTTCCTCTCAACATTTTGGAAATCCCGCTGAAACTTTGGACATTCTGGCGAAGGGTTCCCAATCCCCGACAAGACTGGTACCCTTTCACGTCCACATCTCTCAAACTCCGGGAGAGATTCTCAAAACCAAGGTTGACATGTTTCGAGTTCCTCTCAACATTTTGGAAATCCCGCTGAAACTTTGGACATTCTCGCGAAGGGTTCCCAATCCCCGACAAGACTGGTACCCTTTCACGTCCAAATCTCTCAAACTCCGGGAGAGATTCTCAAAACCCAGGTTGACATGTTTCGAGTTCCTCTCAACATTTTGGAAATCCTGCTGAAACTTTGGACATTCTCGCGAAGGGTTCCCAATCCCCGACAAGACTGGTACCCTTTCACGTCCAAATCTCTCAAACTCCGGGAGAGATTCTCAAAACCCAGGTTGACATGTTTCGAGTTCCTCTCAACATTTTGGAAATCCTGCTGAAACTTTGGACATTCTCGCGAAGGGTTCCCAGTCCCCGACAAGACTGGTACCCTTTCACATCCAAATCTCTCAAACTCCGGGAGAGATTCTCAAAACCAAGGTTGACATGTTTCGAGTTCCTCTCAACATTTTGGAAATCCCGCTGAAACTTTGGACATTCTGGCGAAGGGTTCCCAATCCCCGACAAGACTGGTACCCTTTCACGTCCAAATCTCTCAAACTCCGGGAGAGATTCTCAAAACCCAGGTTGACATGTTTCGAGTTCCTCTCAACATTTTGGAAATCCCGCTGAAACTTTGGACATTCTCGCGAAGGGTTCCCAATCCCCGACAAGACTGGTACCCTTTCATGTCCAAATCTCTCAAACTCCGGGAGAGATTCTCAAAACCAAGGTTGACATGTTTCGAGTTCCTCTCAACATTTTGGAAATCCCGCTGAAACTTTGGACATTCTCGCGAAGGGTTCCCAATCCCCGACAAGACTGGTACCCTTTCACGTCCAAATCTCTCAAACTCCGGGAGAGATTCTCAAAACCCAGGTTGACATGTTTCGAGTTCCTCTCAACATTTTGGAAATCCCGCTGAAACTTTGGACATTCTCGCGAAGGGTTCCCAATCCCCGACAAGACTGGTACCCTTTCACGTCCAAATCTCTCAAACTCCGGGAGAGATTCTCAAAACCAAGGTTGACATGTTTCGAGTTCCTTTCAACATTTTGGAAATCCCGCTGAAACTTTGGACATTCTGGCGAAGGGTTCCCAATCCCCGACAAGACTGGTACCCTTTCACGTCCAAATCTCTCAAACTCCGGGAGAGATTCTCAAAACCGAGGTTGACATGTTTCGAGTTCCTCTCAACATTTTGGAAATCCCGCTGAAACTTTGGACATTCTGGCGAAGGGTTCCCAATCCCCGACAAGACTGGTACCCTTTCACGTCCAAATCTCTCAAACTCCTGGAGAGATTCTCAAAACCAAGGTTGACATGTTTCGAGTTCCTCTCAACATTTTGGAAATCCCGCTGAAACTTTGGACATTCTCGCGAAGGGTTCCCAATCCCCGACAAGACTGGTACCCTTTCACGTCCAAATCTCTCAAACTCCGGGAGAGATTCTCAAAACCAAGGTTGACATGTTTCGAGTTCCTCTCAACATTTTGGAAATCCCGCTGAAACTTTGGACATTCTGGCGAAGGGTTCCCAATCCCCGACAAGACTGGTACCCTTTCACGTCCACATCTCTCAAACTCCGGGAGAGATTCTCAAAACCAAGGTTGACATGTTTCGAGTTCCTCTCAACATTTTGGAAATCCCGCTGAAACTTTGGACATTCTCGCGAAGGGTTCCCAATCCCCGACAAGACTGGTACCCTTTCACGTCCAAATCTCTCAAACTCCGGGAGAGATTCTCAAAACCGAGGTTGACATGTTTCGAGTTCCTCTCAAAATTTTGGAAATCCCGCTGAAACTTTGGACATTCTCGCGAAGGGTTCCCAATCCCCGACAAGACTGGTACCCTTTCACGTCCAAATCTCTCAAACTCCGGGAGAGATTCTCAAAACCAAGGTTGACATGTTTCGAGTTCCTCTCAACATTTTGGAAATCCCGCTGAAACTTTGGACATTCTGGCGAAGGGTTCCCAATCCCCGACAAGACTGGTACCCTTTCACGTCCACATCTCTCAAACTCCTTGAGAGATTCTCAAAACCAAGGTTGACATGTTTCGAGTTCCTCTCAACATTTTGGAAATCCCGCTGAAACTTTGGACATTCTCGCGAAGGGTTCCCAATCCCCGACAAGACTGGTACCCTTTCACGTCCAAATCTCTCAAACTCCGGGAGAGATTCTCAAAACCAAGGTTGACATGTTTCGAGTTCCTCTCAACATTTTGGAAATCCCGCTGAAACTTTGGACATTCTCGCAAAGGGTTCCCAATCCCCGACAAGACTGGTACCCTTTCACGTCCAAATCTCTCAAACTCCGGGAGAGATTCTCAAAACCAAGGTTGACATGTTTCGAGTTCCTCTCAACATTTTGGAAATCCCGCTGAAACTTTGGACATTCTCGCGAAGGGTTCCCAATCCCCGACAAGACTGGTACCCTTTCACGTCCAAATCTCTCAAACTCCGGGAGAGATTCTCAAAACCAAGGTTGACATGTTTCGAGTTCCTCTCAACATTTTGGAAATCCCGCTGAAACTTTGGACATTCTCGCGAAGGGTTCCCAATCCCCGACAAGACTGGTACCCTTTCACGTCCAAATCTCTCAAACTCCGGGAGAGATTCTCAAAACCAAGGTTGACATGTTTCGAGTTCCTCTCAACATTTTGGAAATCCCGCTGAAACTTTGGACATTGTGGCAAAGGGTTCCCAATCCCCGACAAGACTGGTACCCTTTCACGTCCAAATCTCTCAAACTCCGGGAGAGATTCTCAAAACCAAGGTTGACATGTTTCGAGTTCCTCTCAACATTTTGGAAATCCCGCTGAAACTTTGGACATTCTCGCGAAGGGTTCCCAATCCCCGACAAGACTGGTACCCTTTCACGTCCAAATCTCTCAAACTCCGGGAGAGATTCTCAAAACCGAGGTTGACATGTTTCGAGTTCCTCTCAACATTTTGGAAATCCTGCTGAAACTTTGGACATTCTCGCGAAGGGTTCCCAATCCCCGACAAGACTGGTACCCTTTCACGTCCAAATCTCTCAAACTCCTGGAGAGATTCTCAAAACCAATGTTGACATGATTCGAGTTCCTCTCAACATTTTGGAAATCCCGCTGAAACTTTGGACATTCTGGCGAAGGGTTCCCAATCCCCGACAAGACTGGTACCCTTTCACGTCCAAATCTCTCAAACTCCGGGAGAGATTCTCAAAACCGAGGTTGACATGTTTCGAGTTCCTCTCAACATTTTGGAAATCCCGCTGAAACTTTGGACATTCTCGCGAAGGGTTCCCAATCCCGGACAAGACTGGTACCCTTTCACGTCCAAATCTCTCAAACTCCGGGAGATTCTCAAAACCGAGGTTGACATGTTTCGAGTTCCTCTCAACATTTTGGAAATCCCGCTGAAACTTTGGACATTCTCGCGAAGGGTTCCCAATCCCCGACAAGACTGGTACCCTTTCACGTCCAAATCTCTCAAACTCCGGGAGAGATTCTCAAAACCAAGGTTGACATGTTTCGAGTTCCTCTCAACATTTTGGAAATCCCGCTGAAACTTTGGACATTCTGGCAAAGGGTTCCCAATCCCCGACAAGACTGGTACCCTTTCACGTCCAAATCTCTCAAACTCCGGGAGAGATTCTCAAAACCGAGGTTGACATGTTTCGAGTTCCTCTCAACATTTTGGAAATCCCGCTGAAACTTTGGACATTCTCGCGAAGGGTTCCCAATCCCCGACAAGACTGGTACCCTTTCACGTCCAAATCTCTTAAACTCCGGGAGAGATTCTCAAAACCAAGGTTGACATGATTCGAGTTCCTCTCAACATTTTGGAAATCCCGCTGAAACTTTGGACATTCTGGCGAAGGGTTCCCAATCCCCGACAAGACTGGTACCCTTTCACGTCCAAATCTCTCAAACTCCGGGAGAGATTCTCAAAACCGAGGTTGACATGTTTCGAGTTCCTCTCAACATTTTGGAAATCCCGCTGAAACTTTGGACATTCTCGCGAAGGGTTCCCAATCCCCGACAAGACTGGTACCCTTTCACGTCCAAATCTCTCAAACTCCGGGAGAGATTCTCAAAACCGAGGTTGACATGTTTCGAGTTCCTCTCAACATTTTAGAAATCCCGCTGAAACTTTGGACATTCTCGCGAAGAGTTCCCAATCCCCGACAAGACTGGTACCCTTTCACGTCCAAATCTCTCAAACTCCGGGAGAGATTCTCAAAACCAAGGTTGACATGTTTCGAGTTCCTCTCAACATTTTGGAAATCCCGCTGAAACTTTGGACATTCTCGCGAAGGGTTCCCAATCCCCGACAAGACTGGTACCCTTTCACGTCCAAATCTCTCAAACTCCGGGAGAGATTCTCAAAACCCAGGTTGACATGTTTCGAGTTCCTTTCAACATTTTGGAAATCCCGCTGAAACTTTGGACATTCTCGCGAAGGGTTCGCAATCCCCGACAAGACTGGTACCCTTTCACGTCCAAATCTCTCAAACTCCGGGAGAGATTCTCAAAACCAAGGTTGACATGTTTCGAGTTCCTCTCAACATTTTGGAAATCCCGCTGAAACTTTGCACATTCTCGCGAAGGGTTCCCAATCCCGGACAAGACTGGTACCCTTTCACGTCCAAATCTCTCAAACTCCGGGAGAGATTCTCAAAACCGAGGTTGACATGTTTCGAGTTCCTCTCAACATTTTAGAAATCCCGCTGAAACTTTGGACATTCTCGCGAAGAGTTCCCAATCCCCGACAAGACTGGTACCCTTTCACGTCCAAATCTCTCAAACTCCGGGAGAGATTCTCAAAACCAAGGTTGACATGTTTCGAGTTCCTCTCAACATTTTGGAAATCCCGCTGAAACTTTGGACATTCTCGCGAAGGGTTCCCAATCCCCGACAAGACTGGTACCCTTTCACGTCCAAATCTCTCAAACTCCGGGAGAGATTCTCAAAACCAAGGTTGACATGTTTCGAGTTCCTCTCAACATTTTGGAAATCCCGCTGAAACTTTGGACATTCTCGCGAAGGGTTCCCAATCCCCGACAAGACTGGTACCCTTTCACGTCCAAATCTCTCAAACTCCGGGAGAGATTCTCAAAACCGAGGTTGACATGTTTCGAGTTCCTCTCAACATTTTGGAAATCCCGCTGAAACTTTGGACATTCTCGCGAAGGGTTCCCAATCCCCGACAAGACTGGTACCCTTTCACGTCCAAATCTCTCAAACTCCGGGAGATTCTCAAAACCGAGGTTGACATGTTTCGAGATCCTCTCAACATTTTGGAAATCCCGCTGAAACTTTGGACATTCTCGCGAAGGGTTCCCAATCCCCGACAAGACTGGTACCCTTTCACGTCCAAATCTCTCAAACTCCGGGAGAGATTCTCAAAACCAAGGTTGACATGTTTCGAGTTCCTCTCAACATTTTGGAAATCCCGCTGAAACTTTGGACATTCTCGCGAAGGGTTCCCAATCCCCGACAAGACTGGTACCCTTTCACGTCCAAATCTCTCAAACTCCGGGAGAGATTCTCAAAACCAAGGTTGACATGATTCGAGTTCCTCTCAACATTTTGGAAATCCCGCTGAAACTTTGGACATTCTCGCGAAGAGTTCCCAATCCCCGACAAGACTGGTACCCTTTCACGTCCAAATCTCTCAAACTCCGGGAGAGATTCTCAAAACCAAGGTTGACATGTTTCGAGTTCCTCTCAACATTTTGGAAATCCCGCTGAAACTTTGGACATTCTCGCGAAGGGTTCCCAATCCCCGACAAGACTGGTACCCTTTCACGTCCAAATCTCTCGAACTCCGGGAGAGATTCTCAAAACCAAGGTTGACATGATTCGAGTTCCTCTCAACATTTTGGAAATCCCGCTGAAACTTTGGACATTCTCGCGAAGGGTTCCCAATCCCCGACAAGACTGGTACCCTTTCACGTCCAAATCTCTCAAACTCCGGGAGAGATTCTCAAAACCGAGGTTGACATGTTTCGAGTTCCTCTCAACATTTTGGAAATCCCGCTGAAACTTTGGACATTCTCGCGAAGGGTTCCCAATCCCGGACAAGACTGGTACCCTTTCACGTCCAAATCTCTCAAACTCCTGGAGAGATTCTCAAAACCGAGGTTGACATGTTTCGAGTTCCTCTCAACATTTTAGAAATCCCGCTGAAACTTTGGACATTCTCGCGAAGGGTTCCCAATCCCCGACAAGACTGGTACCCTTTCACGTCCAAATCTCTCAAACTCCGGGAGAGATTCTCAAAACCAAGGTTGACATGTTTCGAGTTCCTCTCAACATTTTGGAAATCCCGCTGAAACTTTGGACATTCTCGCGAAGGGTTCCCAATCCCCGACAAGACTGGTACCCTTTCACGTCCAAATCTCTCGAACTCCGGGAGAGATTCTCAAAACCGAGGTTGACATGTTTCGAGTTCCTCTCAACATTTTGGAAATCCCGCTGAAACTTTGGACATTCTCGCGAAGAGTTCCCAATCCCCGACAAGACTGGTACCCTTTCACGTCCAAATCTCTCAAACTCCGGGAGAGATTCTCAAAACCAAGGTTGACATGTTTCGAGTTCCTCTCAACATTTTGGAAATCCCGCTGAAACTTTGGACATTCTCGCGAAGGGTTCCCAATCCCCGACAAGACTGGTACCCTTTCACGTCCAAATCTCTCGAACTCCGGGAGAGATTCTCAAAACCAAGGTTGACATGTTTCGAGTTCCTCTCAACATTTTGGAAATCCCGCTGAAACTTTGGACATTCTCGCGAAGGGTTCCCAATCCCCGACAAGACTGGTACCCTTTCACGTCCAAATCTCTCAAACTCCGGGAGAGATTCTCAAAACCAAGGTTGACATGTTTCGAGTTCCTCTCAACATTTTGGAAATCCCGCTGAAACTTTGGACATTCTCGCGAAGGGTTCCCAATCCCCGACAAGACTGGTACCCTTTCACGTCCAAATCTCTCAAACTCCGGGAGAGATTCTCAAAACCGAGGTTGACATGTTTCGAGTTCCTCTCAACATTTTGGAAATCCCGCTGAAACTTTGGACATTCTCGCGAAGAGTTCCCAATCCCCGACAAGACTGGTACCCTTTCACGTCCAAATCTCTCAAACTCCGGGAGAGATTCTCAAAACCAAGGTTGACATGTTTCGAGTTCCTCTCAACATTTTGGAAATCCCGCTGAAACTTTGGACATTCTCGCGAAGGGTTCCCAATCCCCGACAAGACTGGTACCCTTTCACGTCCAAATCTCTCAAACTCCGGGAGAGATTCTCAAAACCGAGGTTGACATGTTTCGAGTTCCTCTCAACATTTTGGAAATCCCGCTGAAACTTTGGACATTCTCGCGAAGGGTTCGCAATCCCCGACAAGACTGGTACCCTTTCACGTCCAAATCTCTCAAACTCCGGGAGAGATTCTCAAAACCAAGGTTGACATGTTTCGAGTTCCTCTCAACATTTTGGAAATCCCGCTGAAACTTTGGACATTCTCGCGAAGGGTTCCCAATCCCCGACAAGACTGGTACCCTTTCACGTCCAAATCTCTCAAACTCCGGGAGAGATTCTCAAAACCAAAGTTGACATGTTTCGAGTTCCTCTCAACATTTTGGAAATCCCGCTGAAACTTTGGACATTCTCGCGAAGGGTTCCCAATCCCCGACAAGACTGGTACCCTTTCACGTCCAAATCTCTCAAACTCCGGGAGAGATTCTCAAAACCGAGGTTGACATGTTTCGAGTTCCTCTCAACATTTTGGAAATCCCGCTGAAACTTTGGACATTCTGGCGAAGGGTTCCCAATCCCCGACAAGACTGGTACCCTTTCACGTCCAAATCTCTCAAACTCCGGGAGATTCTCAAAACCGAGGTTGACATGTTTCGAGATCCTCTCAACATTTTGGAAATCCCGCTGAAACTTTGGACATTCTCGCGAAGGGTTCCCAATCCCCGACAAGACTGGTACCCTTTCACGTCCAAATCTCTCAAACTCCGGGAGAGATTCTCAAAACCAAGGTTGACATGTTTCGAGTTCCTCTCAACATTTTGGAAATCCCGCTGAAACTTTGGACATTCTCGCGAAGGGTTCCCAATCCCCGACAAGACTGGTACCCTTTCACGTCCAAATCTCTCAAACTCCGGGAGAGATTCTCAAAACCAAGGTTGACATGATTCGAGTTCCTCTCAACATTTTGGAAATCCCGCTGAAACTTTGGACATTCTGGCGAAGGGTTCCCAATCCCCGACAAGACTCGTACCCTTTCACGTCCAAATCTCTCAAACTCCGGGAGAGATTCTCAAAACCGAGGTTGACATGTTTCGAGTTCCTCTCAACATTTTGGAAATCCCGCTGAAACTTTGGACATTCTCGCGAAGGGTTCCCAATCCCGGACAAGACTGGTACCCTTTCACGTCCAAATCTCTCAAACTCCTGGAGAGATTCTCAAAACCGAGGTTGACATGTTTCGAGTTCCTCTCAACATTTTAGAAATCCCGCTGAAACTTTGGACATTCTCGCGAAGGGTTCCCAATCCCCGACAAGACTGGTACCCTTTCACGTCCAAATCTCTCAAACTCCGGGAGAGATTCTCAAAACCAAGGTTGACATGTTTCGAGTTCCTCTCAACATTTTGGAAATCCCGCTGAAACTTTGGACATTCTCGCGAAGGGTTCCCAATCCCCGACAAGACTGGTACCCTTTCACGTCCAAATCTCTCAAACTCCGGGAGAGATTCTCAAAACCCAGGTTGACATGTTTCGAGTTCCTCTCAACATTTTGGAAATCCCGCTGAAACTTTGGACATTCTCGCGAAGAGTTCCCAATCCCCGACAAGACTGGTACCCTTTCACGTCCAAATCTCTCAAACTCCGGGAGAGATTCTCAAAACCAAGGTTGACATGTTTCGAGTTCCTCTCAACATTTTGGAAATCCCGCTGAAACTTTGGACATTCTCGCGAAGGGTTCCCAATCCCCGACAAGACTGGTACCCTTTCACGTCCAAATCTCTCGAACTCCGGGAGAGATTCTCAAAACCAAGGTTGACATGATTCGAGTTCCTCTCAACATTTTGGAAATCCCGCTGAAACTTTGGACATTCTCGCGAAGGGTTCCCAATCCCCGACAAGACTGGTACCCTTTCACGTCCAAATCTCTCGAACTCCGGGAGAGATTCTCAAAACCGAGGTTGACATGTTTCGAGTTCCTCTCAACATTTTGGAAATCCCGCTGAAACTTTGGACATTCTCGCGAAGAGTTCCCAATCCCCGACAAGACTGGTACCCTTTCACGTCCAAATCTCTCAAACTCCGGGAGAGATTCTCAAAACCAAGGTTGACATGTTTCGAGTTCCTCTCAACATTTTGGAAATCCCGCTGAAACTTTGGACATTCTCGCGAAGGGTTCCCAATCCCCGACAAGACTGGTACCCTTTCACGTCCAAATCTCTCAAACTCCGGGAGAGATTCTCAAAACCAAGGTTGACATGTTTCGAGTTCCTCTCAACATTTTGGAAATCCCGCTGAAACTTTGGACATTCTCGCGAAGGGTTCCCAATCCCCGACAAGACTGGTACCCTTTCACGTCCAAATCTCTCAAACTCCGGGAGAGATTCTCAAAACTCAGGTTGACATGTTTCGAGTTCCTCTCAACATTTTGGAAATCCCGCTGAAACTTTGGACATTCTCGCGAAGGGTTCCCAATCCCCGACAAGACTGGTACCCTTTCACGTCCAAATCTCTCAAACTCCTGGAGAGATTCTCAAAACCAATGTTGACATGTTTCGAGTTCCTCTCAACATTTTGGAAATCCCGCTGAAACTTTGGACATTCTCGCGAAGGGTTCCCAATCCCCGACAAGACTGGTACCCTTTCACGTCCAAATCTCTCAAACTCCGGGAGAGATTCTCAAAACCAAGGTTGACATGTTTCGAGTTCCTCTCAACATTTTGGAAATCCCGCTGAAACTTTGGACATTCTGGCGAAGGGTTCCCAATCCCCGACAAGACTGGTACCCTTTCACGTCCAAATCTCTCAAACTCCGGGAGAGATTCTCAAAACCAAGGTTGACATGTTTCGAGTTCCTCTCAACATTTTGGAAATCCCGCTGAAACTTTGGACATTCTGGCGAAGGGTTCCCAATCCCCGACAAGACTGGTACCCTTTCACGTCCAAATCTCTCAAACTCCGGGAGAGATTCTCAAAACCGAGGTTGACATGTTTCGAGTTCCTCTCAACATTTTGGAAATCCCGCTGAAACTTTGGACATTCTCGCGAAGGGTTCCCAATCCCCGACAAGACTGGTACCCTTTCACGTCCAAATCTCTCAAACTCCGGGAGAGATTCTCAAAACCAAGGTTGACATGTTTCGAGTTCCTCTCAACATTTTGGAAATCCCGCTGAAACTTTGGACATTCTGGCGAAGGGTTCCCAATCCCCGACAAGACTGGTACCCTTTCACGTCCAAATCTCTCAAACTCCGGGAGAGATTCTCAAAACCAAGGTTGACATGTTTCGAGTTCCTCTCAACATTTTGGAAATCCCGCTGAAACTTTGGACATTCTGGCGAAGGGTTCCCAATCCCCGACAAGACTGGTACCCTTTCACGTCCACATCTCTCAAACTCCGGGAGAGATTCTCAAAACCAAGGTTGACATGTTTCGAGTTCCTCTCAACATTTTGGAAATCCCGCTGAAACTTTGGACATTCTCGCGAAGGGTTCCCAATCCCCGACAAGACTGGTACCCTTTCACGTCCAAATCTCTCAAACTCCGGGAGAGATTCTCAAAACCAAGGTTGACATGTTTCGAGTTCCTCTCAACATTTTGGAAATCCCGCTGAAACTTTGGACATTCTCGCAAAGGGTTTCCAATCCCCGACAAGACTGGTACCCTTTCACGTCCAAATCTCTCAAACTCCGGGAGAGATTCTCAAAACCCAGGTTGACATGTTTCGAGTTCCTCTCAACATTTTGGAAATCCCGCTGAAACTTTGGACATTCTCGCGAAGAGTTCCCAATCCCCGACAAGACTGGTACCCTTTCACGTCCAAATCTCTCAAACTCCGGGAGAGATTCTCAAAACCAAGGTTGACATGTTTCGAGTTCCTCTCAACATTTTGGAAATCCCGCTGAAACTTTGGACATTCTCGTGAAGGGTTCCCAATCCCCGACAAGACTGGTACCCTTTCACGTCCAAATCTCTCGAACTCCGGGAGAGATTCTCAAAACCAAGGTTGACATGATTCGAGTTCCTCTCAACATTTTGGAAATCCCGCTGAAACTTTGGACATTCTCGCGAAGGGTTCCCAATCCCCGACAAGACTGGTACCCTTTCACGTCCAAATCTCTCAAACTCCGGGAGAGATTCTCAAAACCGAGGTTGACATGTTTCGAGTTCCTCTCAACATTTTGGAAATCCCGCTGAAACTTTGGACATTCTCGCGAAGGGTTCCCAATCCCGGACAAGACTGGTACCCTTTCACGTCCAAATCTCTCAAACTCCTGGAGAGATTCTCAAAACCGAGGTTGACATGTTTCGAGTTCCTCTCAACATTTTAGAAATCCCGCTGAAACTTTGGACATTCTCGCGAAGGGTTCCCAATCCCCGACAAGACTGGTACCCTTTCACGTCCAAATCTCTCAAACTCCGGGAGAGATTCTCAAAACCAAGGTTGACATGTTTCGAGTTCCTCTCAACATTTTGGAAATCCCGCTGAAACTTTGGACATTCTCGCGAAGGGTTCCCAATCCCCGACAAGACTGGTACCCTTTCACGTCCAAATCTCTCGAACTCCGGGAGAGATTCTCAAAACCGAGGTTGAAATGTTTCGAGTTCCTCTCAACATTTTGGAAATCCCGCTGAAACTTTGGACATTCTCGCGAAGAGTTCCCAATCCCCGACAAGACTGGTACCCTTTCACGTCCAAATCTCTCAAACTCCGGGAGAGATTCTCAAAACCAAGGTTGACATGTTTCGAGTTCCTCTCAACATTTTGGAAATCCCGCTGAAACTTTGGACATTCTCGCGAAGGGTTCCCAATCCCCGACAAGACTGGTACCCTTTCACGTCCAAATCTCTCAAACTCCGGGAGAGATTCTCAAAACTCAGGTTGACATGTTTCGAGTTCCTCTCAACATTTTGGAAATCCCGCTGAAACTTTGGACATTCTGGCGAAGGGTTCCCAATCCCCGACAAGACTGGTACCCTTTCACGTCCAAATCTCTCAAACTCCTGGAGAGATTCTCAAAACCAATGTTGACATGTTTCGAGTTCCTCTCAACATTTTGGAAATCCCGCTGAAACTTTGGACATTCTCGCGAAGGGTTCCCAATCCCCGACAAGACTGGTACCCTTTCACGTCCAAATCTCTCAAACTCCGGGAGAGATTCTCAAAACCAAGGTTGACATGTTTCGAGTTCCTCTCAACATTTTGGAAATCCCGCTGAAACTTTGGACATTCTGGCGAAGGGTTCCCAATCCCCGACAAGACTGGTACCCTTTCACGTCCAAATCTCTCAAACTCCGGGAGAGATTCTCAAAACCAAGGTTGACATGTTTCGAGTTCCTCTCAACATTTTGGAAATCCCGCTGAAACTTTGGACATTCTGGCGAAGGGTTCCCAATCCCCGACAAGACTGGTACCCTTTCACGTCCAAATCTCTCAAACTCCGGGAGAGATTCTCAAAACCGAGGTTGACATGTTTCGAGTTCCTCTCAACATTTTGGAAATCCCGCTGAAACTTTGGACATTCTCGCGAAGGGTTCCCAATCCCCGACAAGACTGGTACCCTTTCACGTCCAAATCTCTCAAACTCCGGGAGAGATTCTCAAAACCAAGGTTGACATGTTTCGAGTTCCTCTCAACATTTTGGAAATCCCGCTGAAACTTTGGACATTCTGGCGAAGGGTTCCCAATCCCCGACAAGACTGGTACCCTTTCACGTCCAAATCTCTCAAACTCCGGGAGAGATTCTCAAAACCAAGGTTGACATGTTTCGAGTTCCTCTCAACATTTTGGAAATCCCGCTGAAACTTTGGACATTCTGGCGAAGGGTTCCCAATCCCCGACAAGACTGGTACCCTTTCACGTCCACATCTCTCAAACTCCGGGAGAGATTCTCAAAACCAAGGTTGACATGTTTCGAGTTCCTCTCAACATTTTGGAAATCCCGCTGAAACTTTGGACATTCTCGCGAAGGGTTCCCAATCCCCGACAAGACTGGTACCCTTTCACGTCCAAATCTCTCAAACTCCGGGAGAGATTCTCAAAACCAAGGTTGACATGTTTCGAGTTCCTCTCAACATTTTGGAAATCCCGCTGAAACTTTGGACATTCTCGCAAAGGGTTCCCAATCCCCGACAAGACTGGTACCCTTTCACGTCCAAATCTCTCAAACTCCGGGAGAGATTCTCAAAACCAAGGTTGACATGTTTCGAGTTCCTCTCAACATTTTGGAAATCCCGCTGAAACTTTGGACATTCTTGCGAAGGGTTCCCAATCCCCGACAAGACTGGTACCCTTTCACGTCCAAATCTCTCAAACTCCGGGAGAGATTCTCAAAACCAAGGTTGACATGATTCGAGTTCCTCTCAACATTTTGGAAATCCCGCTGAAACTTTGGACATTCTCGCGAAGGGTTCCCAATCCCCGACAAGACTGGTACCCTTTCACGTCCAAATCTCTCAAACTCCGGGAGAGATTCTCAAAACCGAGGTTGACATGTTTCGAGTTCCTCTCAACATTTTGGAAATCCCGCTGAAATTTGGACATTGTGGCAAAGGGTTCCCAATCCCCAACAAGACTGGTACCCTTTCACGTCCAAATCTCTCAAACTCCGGGAGAGATTCTCAAAACCAAGGTTGACATGTTTCGAGTTCCTCTCAACATTTTGGAAATCCCGCTGAAACTTTGGACATTCTCGCGAAGGGTTCCCAATCCCCGACAAGACTGGTACCCTTTCACGTCCAAATCTCTCAAACTCCGGGAGAGATTCTCAAAACCAAGGTTGACATGTTTCGAGTTCCTCTCAACATTTTGGAAATCCCGCTGAAACTTTGGACATTCTCGCGAAGGGTTCCCAATCCCCGACAAGACTGGTACCCTTTCACGTCCAAATCTCTCGAACTCCGGGAGAGATTCTCAAAACCAAGGTTGACATGTTTCGAGTTCCTCTCAACATTTTGGAAATCCCGCTGAAACTTTGGACATTCTCGCGAAGGGTTCCCAATCCCCGACAAGACTGGTACCCTTTCACGTCCAAATCTCTCAAACTCCGGGAGAGATTCTCAAAAGCGAGGTTGACATGTTTCGAGTTCCTCTCAACATTTTGGAAATCCCGCTGAAACTTTGGACATTCTCGCGAAGGGTTCCCAATCCCCGACAAGACTGGTACCCTTTCACGTCCAAATCTCTCAAACTCCTGGAGAGATTCTCAAAACCGAGGTTGACATGTTTCGAGTTCCTCTCAACATTTTAGAAATCCCGCTGAAACTTTGGACATTCTCGCGAAGGGTTCCCAATCCCCGACAAGACTGGTACCCTTTCACGTCCAAATCTCTCAAACTCCGGGAGAGATTCTCAAAACCAAGGTTGACATGTTTCGAGTTCCTCTCAACATTTTGGAAATCCCGCTGAAACTTTGGACATTCTCGCGAAGGGTTCCCAATCCCCGACAAGACTGGTACCCTTTCACGTCCAAATCTCTCAAACTCCGGGAGAGATTCTCAAAACCGAGGTTGACATGTTTCGAGTTCCTCTCAACATTTTGGAAATCCCGCTGAAACTTTGGACATTCTCGCGAAGAGTTCCCAATCCCCGACAAGACTGGTACCCTTTCACGTCCAAATCTCTCAAACTCCGGGAGAGATTCTCAAAACCGAGGTTGACATGTTTCGAGTTCCTCTCAACATTTTGGAAATCCCGCTGAAACTTTGGACATTCTCGCGAAGGGTTCCCAATCCCCGACAAGACTGGTACCCTTTCACGTCCAAATCTCTCGAACTCCGGGAGAGATTCTCAAAACCAAGGTTGACATGTTTCGAGTTCCTCTCAACATTTTGGAAATCCCGCTGAAACTTTGGACATTCTCGCGAAGGGTTCCCAATCCCCGACAAGACTGGTACCCTTTCACGTCCAAATCTCTCAAACTCCGGGAGAGATTCTCAAAACCAAGGTTGACATGTTTCGAGTTCCTTTCAACATTTTGGAAATCCCGCTGAAACTTTGGACATTCTGGCGAAGGGTTCCCAATCCCCGACAAGACTGGTACCCTTTCACGTCCAAATCTCTCAAACTCCGGGAGAGATTCTCAAAACCCAGGTTGACATGTTTCGAGTTCCTCTCAACATTTTGGAAATCCCGCTGAAACTTTGGACATTCTCGCGAAGGGTTCCCAATCCCCGACAAGACTGGTACCCTTTCACGTCCAAATCTCTCAAACTCCTGGAGAGATTCTCAAAACCAATGTTGACATGTTTCGAGTTCCTCTCAACATTTTGGAAATCCCGCTGAAACTTTGGACATTCTCGCGAAGGGTTCCCAATCCCCGACAAGACTGGTACCCTTTCACGTCCAAATCTCTCAAACTCCGGGAGAGATTCTCAAAACCAAGGTTGACATGTTTCGAGTTCCTCTCAACATTTTGGAAATCCCGCTGAAACTTTGGACATTCTGGCGAAGGGTTCCCAATCCCCGACAAGACTGGTACCCTTTCACGTCCAAATCTCTCAAACTCCGGGAGAGATTCTCAAAACCAAGGTTGACATGTTTCGAGTTCCTCTCAACATTTTGGAAATCCCGCTGAAACTTTGGACATTCTCGCGAAGAGTTCCCAATCCCCGACAAGACTGGTACCCTTTCACGTCCAAATCTCTCAAACTCCGGGAGAGATTCTCAAAACCGAGGTTGACATGTTTCGAGTTCCTCTCAACATTTTGGAAATCCCGCTGAAATTTGGACATTGTGGCAAAGGGTTCCCAATCCCCAACAAGACTGGTACCCTTTCACGTCCAAATCTCTCAAACTCCGGGAGAGATTCTCAAAACCAAGGTTGACATGTTTCGAGTTCCTCTCAACATTTTGGAAATCCCGCTGAAACTTTGGACATTCTCGCGAAGGGTTCCCAATCCCCGACAAGACTGGTACCCTTTCACGTCCAAATCTCTCAAACTCCGGGAGAGATTCTCAAAACCAAGGTTGACATGTTTCGAGTTCCTCTCAACATTTTGGAAATCCCGCTGAAACTTTGGACATTCTCGCGAAGGGTTCCCAATCCCCGACAAGACTGGTACCCTTTCACGTCCAAATCTCTCGAACTCCGGGAGAGATTCTCAAAACCGAGGTTGACATGATTCGAGTTCCTCTCAACATTTTGGAAATCCCGCTGAAACTTTGGACATTCTCGCGAAGGGTTCCCAATCCCCGACAAGACTGGTACCCTTTCACGTCCAAATCTCTCAAACTCCGGGAGAGATTCTCAAAACCGAGGTTGACATGTTTCGAGTTCCTCTCAACATTTTGGAAATCCCGCTGAAACTTTGGACATTGTGGCAAAGGGTTCCCAATCCCCGACAAGACTGGTACCCTTTCACGTCCAAATCTCTCAAACTCCGGGAGAGATTCTCAAAACCGAGGTTGACATGTTTCGAGTTCCTCTCAACATTTTAGAAATCCCGCTGAAACTTTGGACATTCTCGCGAAGGGTTCCCAATCCCCGACAAGACTGGTACCCTTTCACGTCCAAATCTCTCAAACTCCGGGAGAGATTCTCAAAACCAAGGTTGACATGTTTCGAGTTCCTCTCAACATTTTGGAAATCCCGCTGAAACTTTGGACATTCTCGCGAAGGGTTCCCAATCCCCGACAAGACTGGTACCCTTTCACGTCCAAATCTCTCAAACTCCGGGAGAGATTCTCAAAACCGAGGTTGACATGTTTCGAGTTCCTCTCAACATTTTGGAAATCCCGCTGAAACTTTGGACATTCTCGCGAAGAGTTCCCAATCCCCGACAAGACTGGTACCCTTTCACGTCCAAATCTCTCAAACTCCGGGAGAGATTCTCAAAACCGAGGTTGACATGTTTCGAGTTCCTCTCAACATTTTGGAAATCCCGCTGAAACTTTGGACATTCTCGCGAAGGGTTCCCAATCCCCGACAAGACTGGTACCCTTTCACGTCCAAATCTCTCGAACTCCGGGAGAGATTCTCAAAACCAAGGTTGACATGTTTCGAGTTCCTCTCAACATTTTGGAAATCCCGCTGAAACTTTGGACATTCTCGCGAAGGGTTCCCAATCCCCGACAAGACTGGTACCCTTTCACGTCCAAATCTCTCAAACTCCGGGAGAGATTCTCAAAACCAAGGTTGACATGTTTCGAGTTCCTTTCAACATTTTGGAAATCCCGCTGAAACTTTGGACATTCTCGCGAAGGGTTCCCAATCCCCGACAAGACTGGTACCCTTTCACGTCCAAATCTCTCAAACTCCGGGAGAGATTCTCAAAACCCAGGTTGACATGTTTCGAGTTCCTCTCAACATTTTGGAAATCCCGCTGAAACTTTGGACATTCTCGCGAAGGGTTCCCAATCCCCGACAAGACTGGTACCCTTTCACGTCCAAATCTCTCAAACTCCTGGAGAGATTCTCAAAACCAATGTTGACATGTTTCGAGTTCCTCTCAACATTTTGGAAATCCCGCTGAAACTTTGGACATTCTCGCGAAGGGTTCCCAATCCCCGACAAGACTGGTACCCTTTCACGTCCAAATCTCTCAAACTCCGGGAGAGATTCTCAAAACCAAGGTTGACATGTTTCGAGTTCCTCTCAACATTTTGGAAATCCCGCTGAAACTTTGGACATTCTGGCGAAGGGTTCCCAATCCCCGACAAGACTGGTACACTTTCACGTCCAAATCTCTCAAACTCCGGGAGAGATTCTCAAAACCAAGGTTGACATGTTTCGAGTTCCTCTCAACATTTTGGAAATCCCGCTGAAACTTTGGACATTCTCGCGAAGAGTTCCCAATCCCCGACAAGACTGGTACCCTTTCACGTCCAAATCTCTCAAACTCCGGGAGAGATTCTCAAAACCGAGGTTGACATGTTTCGAGTTCCTCTCAACATTTTGGAAATCCCGCTGAAACTTTGGACATTCTCGCGAAGGGTTCCCAATCCCCGACAAGACTGGTACCCTTTCACGTCCAAATCTCTCGAACTCCGGGAGAGATTCTCAAAACCAAGGTTGACATGTTTCGAGTTCCTCTCAACATTTTGGAAATCCCGCTGAAACTTTGGACATTCTCGCGAAGGGTTCCCAATCCCCGACAAGACTGGTACCCTTTCACGTCCAAATCTCTCAAACTCCGGGAGAGATTCTCAAAACCAAGGTTGACATGTTTCGAGTTCCTTTCAACATTTTGGAAATCCCGCTGAAACTTTGGACATTCTGGCGAAGGTTTCCCAATCCCCGACAAGACTGGTACCCTTTCACGTCCAAATCTCTCAAACTCCGGGAGAGATTCTCAAAACCCAGGTTGACATGTTTCGAGTTCCTCTCAACATTTTGGAAATCCCGCTGAAACTTTGGACATTCTCGCGAAGGGTTCCCAATCCCCGACAAGACTGGTACCCTTTCACGTCCAAATCTCTCAAACTCCTGGAGAGATTCTCAAAACCAATGTTGACATGTTTCGAGTTCCTCTCAACATTTTGGAAATCCCGCTGAAACTTTGGACATTCTCGCGAAGGGTTCCCAATCCCCGACAAGACTGGTACCCTTTCACGTCCAAATCTCTCAAACTCCGGGAGAGATTCTCAAAACCAAGGTTGACATGTTTCGAGTTCCTCTCAACATTTTGGAAATCCCGCTGAAACTTTGGACATTCTGGCGAAGGGTTCCCAATCCCCGACAAGACTGGTACCCTTTCACGTCCAAATCTCTCAAACTCCGGGAGAGATTCTCAAAACCAAGGTTGACATGTTTCGAGTTCCTCTCAACATTTTGGAAATCCCGCTGAAACTTTGGACATTCTGGCGAAGGGTTCCCAATCCCCGACAAGACTGGTACCCTTTCACGTCCAAATCTCTCAAACTCCGGGAGAGATTCTCAAAACCGAGGTTGACATGTTTCGAGTTCCTCTCAACATTTTGGAAATCCCGCTGAAACTTTGGACATTCTGGCGAAGGGTTCCCAATCCCCGACAAGACTGGTACCCTTTCACGTCCAAATCTCTCAAACTCCGGGAGAGATTCTCAAAACCAAGGTTGACATGTTTCGAGTTCCTCTCAACATTTTGGAAATCCCGCTGAAACTTTGGACATTCTGGCGAAGGGTTCCCAATCCGCGACAAGACTGGTACCCTTTCACGTCCAAATCTCTCAAACTCCGGGAGAGATTCTCAAAACCAAGGTTGACATGTTTCGAGTTCCTCTCAACATTTTGGAAATCCCGCTGAAACTTTGGACATTCTGGCGAAGGGTTCCCAATCCCCGACAAGACTGGTACCCTTTCACGTCCACATCTCTCAAACTCCGGGAGAGATTCTCAAAACCGAGGTTGACATGTTTCGAGTTCCTCTCAACATTTTGGAAATCCCGCTGAAACTTTGGACATTCTCGCGAAGGGTTCCCAATCCCCGACAAGACTGGTACCCTTTCACGTCCAAATCTCTCAAACTCCGGGAGAGATTCTCAAAACCAAGGTTGACATGTTTCGAGTTCCTCTCAACATTTTGGAAATCCCGCTGAAACTTTGGACATTCTCGCAAAGGGTTCCCAATCCCCGACAAGACTGGTACCCTTTCACGTCCAAATCTCTCAAACTCCGGGAGAGATTCTCAAAAGCGAGGTTGACATGTTTCGAGTTCCTCTCAACATTTTGGAAATCCCGCTGAAACTTTGGACATTCTCGCGAAGGGTTCCCAATCCCCGACAAGACTGGTACCCTTTCACGTCCAAATCTCTCAAACTCCGGGAGAGATTCTCAAAACCAAGGTTGACATGATTCGAGTTCCTCTCAACATTTTGGAAATCCCGCTGAAACTTTGGACATTCTCGCGAAGGGTTCCCAATCCCCGACAAGACTGGTACCCTTTCACGTCCAAATCTCTCAAACTCCGGGAGAGATTCTCAAAACCGAGGTTGACATGTTTCGAGTTCCTCTCAACATTTTGGAAATCCCGCTGAAATTTGGACATTGTGGCAAAGGGTTCCCAATCCCCAACAAGACTGGTACCCTTTCACGTCCAAATCTCTCAAACTCCGGGAGAGATTCTCAAAACCAAGGTTGACATGTTTCGAGTTCCTCTCAACATTTTGGAAATCCCGCTGAAACTTTGGACATTCTCGCGAAGGGTTCCCAATCCCCGACAAGACTGGTACCCTTTCACGTCCAAATCTCTCAAACTCCGGGAGAGATTCTCAAAACCAAGGTTGACATGATTCGAGTTCCTCTCAACATTTTGGAAATCCCGCTGAAACTTTGGACATTCTGGCGAAGGGTTCCCAATCCCCGACAAGACTGGTACCCTTTCACGTCCAAATCTCTCAAACTCCGGGAGAGATTCTCAAAACCGAGGTTGACATGTTTCGAGTTCCTCTCAACATTTTGGAAATCCCGCTGAAACTTTGGACATTCTCGCGAAGGGTTCCCAATCCCGGACAAGACTGGTACCCTTTCACGTCCAAATCTCTCAAACTCCTGGAGAGATTCTCAAAACCGAGGTTGACATGTTTCGAGTTCCTCTCAACATTTTGGAAATCCCGCTGAAACTTTGGACATTCTCGCGAAGGGTTCCCAATCCCCGACAAGACTGGTACCCTTTCACGTCCAAATCTCTCAAACTCCGGGAGAGATTCTCAAAACCAAGGTTGACATGATTCGAGTTCCTCTCAACATTTTGGAAATCCCGCTGAAACTTTGGACATTCTCGCGAAGGGTTCCCAATCCCCGACAAGACTGGTACCCTTTCACGTCCAAATCTCTCAAACTCCGGGAGAGATTCTCAAAACCGAGGTTGACATGTTTCGAGTTCCTCTCAACATTTTGGAAATCCCGCTGAAATTTGGACATTGTGGCAAAGGGTTCCCAATCCCCAACAAGACTGGTACCCTTTCACGTCCAAATCTCTCAAACTCCGGGAGAGATTCTCAAAACCAAGGTTGACATGTTTCGAGTTCCTCTCAACATTTTGGAAATCCCGCTGAAACTTTGGACATTCTCGCGAAGGGTTCCCAATCCCCGACAAGACTGGTACCCTTTCACATCCAAATCTCTCAAACTCCGGGAGAGATTCTCAAAACCGAGGTTGACATGTTTCGAGTTCCTCTCAACATTTTGGAAATCCCGCTGAAACTTTGGACATTCTGGCGAAGAGTTCCCAATCCCCGACAAGACTGGTACCCTTTCACGTCCAAATCTCTCAAACTCCGGGAGAGATTCTCAAAACCCAGGTTGACATGTTTCGAGTTCCTCTCAACATTTTGGAAATCCCGCTGAAACTTTGGACATTCTCGCGAAGGGTTCCCAATCCCCGACAAGACTGGTACCCTTTCACGTCCAAATCTCTCAAACTCCGGGAGAGATTCTCAAAACCAAGGTTGACATGTTTCGAGTTCCTCTCAACATTTTGGAAATCCCGCTGAAACTTTGGACATTCTCGCGAAGGGTTCCCAATCCGCGACAAGACTGGTACCCTTTCACGTCCAAATCTCTCAAACTCCGGGAGAGATTCTCAAAACCAAGGTTGACATGTTTCGAGTTCCTCTCAACATTTTGGAAATCCCGCTGAAACTTTGGACATTCTGGCGAAGGGTTCCCAATCCCCGACAAGACTGGTACCCTTTCACGTCCACATCTCTCAAACTCCGGGAGAGATTCTCAAAACCGAGGTTGACATGTTTCGAGTTCCTCTCAACATTTTGGAAATCCCGCTGAAACTTTGGACATTCTCGCGAAGGGTTCCCAATCCCCGACAAGACTGGTACCCTTTCACGTCCAAATCTCTCAAACTCCGGGAGAGATTCTCAAAACCAAGGTTGACATGTTTCGAGTTCCTCTCAACATTTTGGAAATCCCGCTGAAACTTTGGACATTGTGGCGAAGGGTTCCCAATCCCCGACAAGACTGGTACCCTTTCACGTCCAAATCTCTCAAACTCCGGGAGAGATTCTCAAAACCAAGGTTGACATGTTTCGAGTTCCTCTCAACATTTTGGAAATCCCGCTGAAACTTTGGACATTCTGGCGAAGGGTTCCCAATCCCCGACAAGACTGGTACCCTTTCACGTCCAAATCTCTCGAACTTTGGGAGAGATTCTCAAATCCAAGGTTGACATGTTTCGAGTTCCTCTCAACATTTTGGAAATCCCGCTGAAACTTTGGACATTCTGGCGAAGGGTTCCCAATCCCCGACAAGACTGGTACCCTTTCACGTCCAAATCTCTCAAACTCCGGGAGAGATTCTCAAAACCAAGGTTGACATGATTCGAGTTCCTCTCAACATTTTGGAAATCCCGCTGAAACTTTGGACATTCTCGCGAAGGGTTCCCAATCCCCGACAAGACTGGTACCCTTTCACGTCCAAATCTCTCAAACTCCGGGAGAGATTCTCAAAACCGAGGTTGACATGTTTCGAGTTCCTCTCAACATTTTGGAAATCCCGCTGAAATTTGGACATTGTGGCAAAGGGTTCCCAATCCCCAACAAGACTGGTACCCTTTCACGTCCAAATCTCTCAAACTCCGGGAGAGATTCTCAAAACCAAGGTTGACATGTTTCGAGTTCCTCTCAACATTTTGGAAATCCCGCTGAAACTTTGGACATTCTCGCGAAGGGTTCCCAATCCCCGACAAGACTGGTACCCTTTCACGTCCAAATCTCTCAAACTCCGGGAGAGATTCTCAAAACCAAGGTTGACATGATTCGAGTTCCTCTCAACATTTTGGAAATCCCGCTGAAACTTTGGACATTCTGGCGAAGGGTTCCCAATCCCCGACAAGACTGGTACCCTTTCACGTCCAAATCTCTCAAACTCCGGGAGAGATTCTCAAAACCGAGGTTGACATGTTTCGAGTTCCTCTCAACATTTTGGAAATCCCGCTGAAACTTTGGACATTCTCGCGAAGGGTTCCCAATCCCGGACAAGACTGGTACCCTTTCACGTCCAAATCTCTCAAACTCCGGGAGAGATTCTCAAAACCAAGGTTGACATGATTCGAGTTCCTCTCAACATTTTGGAAATCCCGCTGAAACTTTGGACATTCTCGCGAAGGGTTCCCAATCCCCGACAAGACTGGTACCCTTTCACGTCCAAATCTCTCAAACTCCGGGAGAGATTCTCAAAACCGAGGTTGACATGTTTCGAGTTCCTCTCAACATTTTGGAAATCCCGCTGAAATTTGGACATTGTGGCAAAGGGTTCCCAATCCCCAACAAGACTGGTACCCTTTCACGTCCAAATCTCTCAAACTCCGGGAGAGATTCTCAAAACCAAGGTTGACATGTTTCGAGTTCCTCTCAACATTTTGGAAATCCCGCTGAAACTTTGGACATTCTCGCGAAGGGTTCCCAATCCCCAACAAGACTGGTACCCTTTCACGTCCAAATCTCTCAAACTCCGGGAGAGATTCTCAAAACCAAGGTTGACATGATTCGAGTTCCTCTCAACATTTTGGAAATCCCGCTGAAACTTTGGACATTCTCGCGAAGGGTTCCCAATCCCCGACAAGACTGGTACCCTTTCACGTCCAAATCTCTCAAACTCCGGGAGAGATTCTCAAAACCGAGGTTGACATGTTTCGAGTTCCTCTCAACATTTTGGAAATCCCGCTTAAACTTTGGACATTCTGGCGAAGGGTTCCCAATCCCCGACAAGACTGGTACCCTTTCACGTCCAAATCTCTCAAACTCCGGGAGATTCTCAAAACCGAGGTTGACATGTTTCGAGTTCCTCTCAACATTTTGGAAATCCCGCTGAAACTTTGGACATTCTCGCGAAGGGTTCCCAATCCCCGACAAGACTGGTACCCTTTCACGTCCAAATCTCTCAAACTCCGGGAGAGATTCTCAAAACCAAGGTTGACATGTTTCGAGTTCCTCTCAACATTTTGGAAATCCCGCTGAAACTTTGGACATTGTGGCAAAGGGTTCCCAATCCCCGACAAGACTGGTACCCTTTCACGTCCAAATCTCTCAAACTCCGGGAGAGATTCTCAAAACCGAGGTTGACATGTTTCGAGTTCCTCTCAACATTTTGGAAATCCCGCTGAAACTTTGGACATTCTCGCGAAGGGTTCCCAATCCCCGACAAGACTGGTACCCTTTCACGTCCAAATCTCTTAAACTCCGGGAGAGATTCTCAAAACCAAGGTTGACATGATTCGAGTTCCTCTCAACATTTTGGAAATCCCGCTGAAACTTTGGACATTCTGGCGAAGGGTTCCCAATCCCCGACAAGACTGGTACCCTTTCACGTCCAAATCTCTCAAACTCCGGGAGAGATTCTCAAAACCGAGGTTGACATGTTTCGAGTTCCTCTCAACATTTTGGAAATCCCGCTGAAACTTTGGACATTCTCGCGAAGGGTTCCCAATCCCGGACAAGACTGGTACCCTTTCACGTCCAAATCTCTCAAACTCCTGGAGAGATTCTCAAAACCAATGTTGACATGTTTCGAGTTCCTCTCAACATTTTGGAAATCCCGCTGAAACTTTGGACATTCTCGCGAAGGGTTCCCAATCCCCGACAAGACTGGTACCCTTTCACGTCCAAATCTCTCAAACTCCGGGAGAGATTCTCAAAACCAAGGTTGACATGTTTCGAGTTCCTCTCAACATTTTGGAAATCCCGCTGAAACTTTGGACATTCTCGCGAACGGTTCCCAATCCCCAACAAGACTGGTACCCTTTCACGTCCAAATCTCTCAAACTCCGGGAGAGATTCTCAAAACCAAGGTTGACATGTTTCGAGTTCCTCTCAACATTTTGGAAATCCCGCTGAAACTTTGGACATTCTCGCGAAGGGTTCCCAATCCCCGACAAGACTGGTACCCTTTCACATCCAAATCTCTCAAACTCCGGGAGAGATTCTCAAAACCAAGGTTGACATGTTTCGAGTTCCTCTCAACATTTTGGAAATCCCGCTGAAACTTTGGACATTCTCGCGAAGAGTTTCCAAACCCCGACAAGACTGGTACCCTTTCACGTCCAAATCTCTCAAACTCCGGGAGAGATTCTCAAAACCCAGGTTGACATGTTTCGAGTTCCTCTCAACATTTTGGAAATCCCGCTGAAACTTTGGACATTCTCGCGAAGGGTTCCCAATCCCCGACAAGACTGGTACCCTTTCACGTCCAAATCTCTCACACTCCTGGAGAGATTCTCAAAACCAATGTTGATATGTTTCGAGTTCCTCTCAACATTTTGGAAATCCCGCTGAAACTTTGGACATTCTCGCGAAGGGTTCCCAATCCCCGACAAGACTGGTACCCTTTCACGTCCAAATCTCTCAAACTCCGGGAGAGATTCTCAAAACCAAGGTTGACATGTTTCGAGTTCCTCTCAACATTTTGGAAATCCCGCTGAAACTTTGGACATTCTCGCGAAGGGTTCCCAATCCCCGACAAGACTGGTACCCTTTCACGTCCAAATCTCTCAAACTCCGGGAGAGATTCTCAAAACCAAGGTTGACATGTTTCGAGTTCCTCTCAACATTTTGGAAATCCCGCTGAAACTTTGGACATTCTGACGAAGGGTTCCCAATCCCCGACAAGACTGGTACCCTTTCACGTCCAAATCTCTCAAACTCCGGGAGAGATTCTCAAAACCAAGGTTGACATGTTTCGAGTTCCTCTCAACATTTTGGAAATCCCGCTGAAACTTTGGACATTCTCGCAAAGGGTTCCCAATCCCCGACAAGACTGGTACCCTTTCACGTCCACATCTCTCAAACTCCGGGAGAGATTCTCAAAACCAAGGTTGACATGTTTCGAGTTCCTCTCAACATTTTGGAAATCCCGCTGAAACTTTGGACATTCTCGCGAAGGGTTCCCAATCCCCGACAAGACTGGTACCCTTTCACGTCCAAATCTCTCAAACTCCGGGAGAGATTCTCAAAACCAAGGTTGACATGTTTCGAGTTCCTCTCAACATTTTGGAAATCCCACTGAAACTTTGGACATTCTGGCGAAGGGTTCCCAAACCCCGACAAGACTGGTACCCTTTCACGTCCAAATCTCTCAAACTCCGGGAGAGATTCTCAAAACCAAGGTTGACATGTTTCGAGTTCCTCTCAACATTTTGGAAATCCCGCTGAAACTTTGGACATTCTCGCGAAGGGTTCCCAATCCCCAACAAGACTGGTACCCTTTCACGTCCAAATCTCTCAAACTCCGGAGGAGATTCTCAAAACCAAGGTTGACATGATTCGAGTTCCTCTCAACAATTTGGAAATCCCGCTGAAACTTTGGACATTCTCGCGAAGGGTTCCCAATCCCCGACAAGACTGGTACCCTTTCACGTCCAAATCTCTCAAACTCCGGGAGAGATTCTCAAAACCGAGGTTGACATGTTTCGAGTTCCTCTCAACATTTTGGAAATCCCGCTGAAACTTTGGACATTCTGGCGAAGGGTTCCCAATCCCCGACAAGACTGGTACCCTTTCACGTCCAAATCTCTCAAACTCCGGGAGATTCTCAAAACCGAGGTTGACATGTTTCGAGTTCCTCTCAACATTTTGGAAATCCCGCTGAAACTTTGGACATTCTCGCGAAGGGTTCCCAATCCCCGACAAGACTGGTACCCTTTCACGTCCAAATCTCTCAAACTCCGGGAGAGATTCTCAAAACCAAGGTTGACATGTTTCGAGTTCCTCTCAACATTTTGGAAATCCCGCTGAAACTTTGGACATTGTGGCAAAGGGTTCCCAATCCCCGACAAGACTGGTACCCTTTCACGTCCAAATCTCTCAAACTCCGGGAGAGATTCTCAAAACCGAGGTTGACATGTTTCGAGTTCCTCTCAACATTTTGGAAATCCCGCTGAAACTTTGGACATTCTCGCGAAGGGTTCCCAATCCCCGACAAGACTGGTACCCTTTCACGTCCAAATCTCTCAAACTCCTGGAGAGATTCTCAAAACCGAGGTTGACATGTTTCGAGTTCCTCTCAACATTTTAGAAATCCCGCTGAAACTTTGGACATTCTCGCGAAGGGTTCCCAATCCCCGACAAGACTGGTACCCTTTCACGTCCAAATCTCTCAAACTCCGGGAGAGATTCTCAAAACCAAGGTTGACATGTTTCGAGTTCCTCTCAACATTTTGGAAATCCCGCTGAAACTTTGGACATTCTCGCGAAGGGTTCCCAATCCCCGACAAGACTGGTACCCTTTCACGTCCAAATCTCTCAAACTCCGGGAGAGATTCTCAAAACCGAGGTTGACATGTTTCGAGTTCCTCTCAACATTTTGGAAATCCCGCTGAAACTTTGGACATTCTCGCGAAGAGTTCCCAATCCCCGACAAGACTGGTACCCTTTCACGTCCAAATCTCTCAAACTCCTGGAGAGATTCTCAAAACCAATGTTGACATGTTTCGAGTTCCTCTCAACATTTTGGAAATCCCGCTGAAACTTTGGACATTCTCGCGAAGGGTTCCCAATCCCCGACAAGACTGGTACCCTTTCACGTCCAAATCTCTCAAACTCCGGGAGAGATTCTCAAAACCCAGGTTGACATGTTTCGAGTTCCTCTCAACATTTTGGAAATCCCGCTGAAACTTTGGACATTCTGGCGAAGGGTTCCCAATCCCCGACAAGACTGGTACCCTTTCACGTCCAAATCTCTCAAACTCCTGGAGAGATTCTCAAAACCAATGTTGACATGTTTCGAGTTCCTCTCAACATTTTGGAAATCCCGCTGAAACTTTGGACATTCTGGCGAAGGGTTCCCAATCCCCGACAAGACTGGTACCCTTTCACGTCCAAATCTCTCAAACTCCGGGAGAGATTCTCAAAACCAAGGTTGACATGTTTCGAGTTCCTCTCAACATTTTGGAAATCCCGCTGAAACTTTGGACATTCTCGCGAAGGGTTCCCAATCCCCGACAAGACTGGTACCCTTTCACGTCCAAATCTCTCAAACTCCGGGAGAGATTCTCAAAACCAAGGTTGACATGTTTCGAGTTCCTCTCAACATTTTGGAAATCCCGCTGAAACTTTGGACATTCTCGCGAAGGGTTCCCAATCCCCGACAAGACTGGTACCCTTTCACGTCCACATCTCTCAAACTCCGGGAGAGATTCTCAAAACCAAGGTTGACATGTTTCGAGTTCCTCTCAACATTTTGGAAATCCCGCTGAAACTTTGGACATTCTCGCGAAGGGTTCCCAATCCCCGACAAGACTGGTACCCTTTCACGTCCAAATCTCTCACACTCCTGGAGAGATTCTCAAAACCAATGTTGATATGTTTCGAGTTCCTCTCAACATTTTGGAAATCCCGCTGAAACTTTGGACATTCTCGCGAAGGGTTCCCAATCCCCGACAAGACTGGTACCCTTTCACGTCCAAATCTCTCAAACTCCGGGAGAGATTCTCAAAACCAAGGTTGACATGTTTCGAGTTCCTCTCAACATTTTGGAAATCCCGCTGAAACTTTGGACATTCTCGCGAAGGGTTCCCAATCCCCGACAAGACTGGTACCCTTTCACGTCCAAATCTCTCAAACTCCGGGAGAGATTCTCAAAACCAAGGTTGACATGTTTCGAGTTCCTCTCAACATTTTGGAAATCCCGCTGAAACTTTGGACATTCTGACGAAGGGTTCCCAATCCCCGACAAGACTGGTACCCTTTCACGTCCAAATCTCTCAAACTCCGGGAGAGATTCTCAAAACCAAGGTTGACATGTTTCGAGTTCCTCTCAACATTTTGGAAATCCCGCTGAAACTTTGGACATTCTCGCAAAGGGTTCCCAATCCCCGACAAGACTGGTACCCTTTCACGTCCACATCTCTCAAACTCCGGGAGAGATTCTCAAAACCAAGGTTGACATGTTTCGAGTTCCTCTCAACATTTTGGAAATCCCGCTGAAACTTTGGACATTCTCGCGAAGGGTTCCCAATCCCCGACAAGACTGGTACCCTTTCACGTCCAAATCTCTCAAACTCCGGGAGAGATTCTCAAAACCAAGGTTGACATGTTTCGAGTTCCTCTCAACATTTTGGAAATCCCACTGAAACTTTGGACATTCTGGCGAAGGGTTCCCAAACCCCGACAAGACTGGTACCCTTTCACGTCCAAATCTCTCAAACTCCGGGAGAGATTCTCAAAACCAAGGTTGACATGTTTCGAGTTCCTCTCAACATTTTGGAAATCCCGCTGAAACTTTGGACATTCTCGCGAAGGGTTCCCAATCCCCAACAAGACTGGTACCCTTTCACGTCCAAATCTCTCAAACTCCGGAGGAGATTCTCAAAACCAAGGTTGACATGATTCGAGTTCCTCTCAACAATTTGGAAATCCCGCTGAAACTTTGGACATTCTCGCGAAGGGTTCCCAATCCCCGACAAGACTGGTACCCTTTCACGTCCAAATCTCTCAAACTCCGGGAGAGATTCTCAAAACCGAGGTTGACATGTTTCGAGTTCCTCTCAACATTTTGGAAATCCCGCTGAAACTTTGGACATTCTGGCGAAGGGTTCCCAATCCCCGACAAGACTGGTACCCTTTCACGTCCAAATCTCTCAAACTCCGGGAGATTCTCAAAACCGAGGTTGACATGTTTCGAGTTCCTCTCAACATTTTGGAAATCCCGCTGAAACTTTGGACATTCTCGCGAAGGGTTCCCAATCCCCGACAAGACTGGTACCCTTTCACGTCCAAATCTCTCAAACTCCGGGAGAGATTCTCAAAACCAAGGTTGACATGTTTCGAGTTCCTCTCAACATTTTGGAAATCCCGCTGAAACTTTGGACATTGTGGCAAAGGGTTCCCAATCCCCGACAAGACTGGTACCCTTTCACGTCCAAATCTCTCAAACTCCGGGAGAGATTCTCAAAACCGAGGTTGACATGTTTCGAGTTCCTCTCAACATTTTGGAAATCCCGCTGAAACTTTGGACATTCTCGCGAAGGGTTCCCAATCCCCGACAAGACTGGTACCCTTTCACGTCCAAATCTCTCAAACTCCTGGAGAGATTCTCAAAACCGAGGTTGACATGTTTCGAGTTCCTCTCAACATTTTAGAAATCCCGCTGAAACTTTGGACATTCTCGCGAAGGGTTCCCAATCCCCGACAAGACTGGTACCCTTTCACGTCCAAATCTCTCAAACTCCGGGAGAGATTCTCAAAACCAAGGTTGACATGTTTCGAGTTCCTCTCAACATTTTGGAAATCCCGCTGAAACTTTGGACATTCTCGCGAAGGGTTCCCAATCCCCGACAAGACTGGTACCCTTTCACGTCCAAATCTCTCAAACTCCGGGAGAGATTCTCAAAACCGAGGTTGACATGTTTCGAGTTCCTCTCAACATTTTGGAAATCCCGCTGAAACTTTGGACATTCTCGCGAAGAGTTCCCAATCCCCGACAAGACTGGTACCCTTTCACGTCCAAATCTCTCAAACTCCTGGAGAGATTCTCAAAACCAATGTTGACATGTTTCGAGTTCCTCTCAACATTTTGGAAATCCCGCTGAAACTTTGGACATTCTCGCGAAGGGTTCCCAATCCCCGACAAGACTGGTACCCTTTCACGTCCAAATCTCTCAAACTCCGGGAGAGATTCTCAAAACCCAGGTTGACATGTTTCGAGTTCCTCTCAACATTTTGGAAATCCCGCTGAAACTTTGGACATTCTGGCGAAGGGTTCCCAATCCCCGACAAGACTGGTACCCTTTCACGTCCAAATCTCTCAAACTCCTGGAGAGATTCTCAAAACCAATGTTGACATGTTTCGAGTTCCTCTCAACATTTTGGAAATCCCGCTGAAACTTTGGACATTCTGGCGAAGGGTTCCCAATCCCCGACAAGACTGGTACCCTTTCACGTCCAAATCTCTCAAACTCCGGGAGAGATTCTCAAAACCAAGGTTGACATGTTTCGAGTTCCTCTCAACATTTTGGAAATCCCGCTGAAACTTTGGACATTCTCGCGAAGGGTTCCCAATCCCCGACAAGACTGGTACCCTTTCACGTCCAAATCTCTCAAACTCCGGGAGAGATTCTCAAAACCAAGGTTGACATGTTTCGAGTTCCTCTCAACATTTTGGAAATCCCGCTGAAACTTTGGACATTCTCGCGAAGGGTTCCCAATCCCCGACAAGACTGGTACCCTTTCACGTCCACATCTCTCAAACTCCGGGAGAGATTCTCAAAACCAAGGTTGACATGTTTCGAGTTCCTCTCAACATTTTGGAAATCCCGCTGAAACTTTGGACATTCTCGCGAAGGGTTCCCAATCCCCGACAAGACTGGTACCCTTTCACGTCCAAATCTCTCAAACTCCGGGAGAGATTCTCAAAACCCAGGTTGACATGTTTCGAGTTCCTCTCAACATTTTGAAAATCCCGCTGAAACTTTGGACATTCTC
This sequence comes from Streptopelia decaocto, assembly GCF_964273445.1. Lineage (NCBI taxonomy): Eukaryota > Metazoa > Chordata > Aves > Columbiformes > Columbidae > Streptopelia > Streptopelia decaocto. Next base: position 400,842 of record NW_028116159.1, read on the forward strand.
GCGAAGGGTTCCCAATCCCCGACAAGACTGGTACCCTTTCACGTCCACATCTCTCAAACTCCGGGAGAGATTCTCAAAACCGAGGTTGACATGTTTCGAGTTCCTCTCAACATTTTGGAAATCCCGCTGAAACTTTGGACATTCTCGCGAAGGGTTCCCAATCCCCGACAAGACTGGTACCCTTTCACGTCCAAATCTCTCAAACTCCGGGAGAGATTCTCAAAACCGAGGTTGACATGTTTCGAGTTCCTCTCAACATTTTGGAAATCCCGCTGAAACTTTGGACATTCTCGCGAAGGGTTCCCAATCCCGGACAAGACTGGTACCCTTTCACGTCCAAATCTCTCAAACTCCTGGAGAGATTCTCAAAACCGAGGTTGACATGTTTCGAGTTCCTCTCAACATTTTAGAAATCCCGCTGAAACTTTGGACATTCTGGCGAAGGGTTCCCAATCCCCGACAAGACTGGTACCCTTTCACGTCCAAATCTCTCAAACTCCGGGAGAGATTCTCAAAACCAAGGTTGACATGTTTCGAGTTCCTCTCAACATTTTGGAAATCCCGCTGAAACTTTGGACATTCTCGCGAAGGGTTCCCAATCCCCGACAAGACTGGTACCCTTTCACGTCCAAATCTCTCAAACTCCGGGAGAGATTCTCAAAACCAAGGTTGACATGTTTCGAGTTCCTCTCAACATTTTGGAAATCCCGCTGAAACTTTGGACATTCTCGCGAAGAGTTCCCAATCCCCGACAAGACTGGTACCCTTTCACGTCCAAATCTCTCAAACTCCGTGAGAGATTCTCAAAACCAAGGTTGACATGTTTCGAGTTCCTCTCAACATTTTGGAAATCCCGCTGAAACTTTGGACATTCTCTCAAAGGGTTCCCAATCCCTGACAAGACTGGTACCCTTTCACGTCCAAATCTCTCGAACTCCGGGAGAGATTCTCAAAACCAAGGTTGACATGATTCGAGTTCCTCTCAACATTTTGGAAATCCCGCTGAAACTTTGGACATTCTCGCGAAGGGTTCCCAATCCCCGACAAGACTGGTACCCTTTCACGTCCAAATCTCTCAAACTCCGGGAGAGATTCTCAAAACCAAGGTTGACATGTTTCGAGTTCCTCTCAACATTTTGGAAATCCCGCTGAAACTTTGGACATTCTCGCGAAGGGTTCCCAATCCCGGACAAGACTGGTACCCTTTCACGTCCAAATCTCTCAAACTCCGGGAGAGATTCTCAAAACCAAGGTTGACATGTTTCGAGTTCCTCTCAACATTTTGGAAATCCCGCTGAAACTTTGGACATTCTCGCGAAGGGTTCCCAATCCCCGACAAGACTGGTACCCTTTCACGTCCAAATCTCTCAAACTCCGGGAGAGATTCTCAAAACCAAGGTTGACATGTTTCGAGTTCCTCTCAACATTTTGGAAATCCCGCTGAAACTTTGGACATTCTCGCGAAGGGTTCCCAATCCCCGACAAGACTGGTACCCTTTCACGTCCAAATCTCTCAAACTCCGGGAGAGATTCTCAAAACCGAGGTTGACATGTTTCGAGTTCCTCTCAACATTTTGGAAATCCCGCTGAAACTTTGGACATTCTCGCGAAGAGTTCCCAATCCCCGACAAGACTGGTACCCTTTCACGTCCAAATCTCTCAAACTCCGGGAGAGATTCTCAAAACCAAGGTTGACATGTTTCGAGTTCCTCTCAACATTTTGGAAATCCCGCTGAAACTTTGGACATTCTCGCGAAGGGTTCCCAATCCCCGACAAGACTGGTACCCTTTCACGTCCAAATCTCTCGAACTCCGGGAGAGATTCTCAAAACCAAGGTTGACATGTTTCGAGTTCCTCTCAACATTTTGGAAATCCCGCTGAAACTTTGGACATTCTCGCGAAGGGTTCCCAATCCCCGACAAGACTGGTACCCTTTCACGTCCAAATCTCTCAAACTCCGGGAGATTCTCAAAACCGAGGTTGACATGTTTCGAGTTCCTCTCAACATTTTGGAAATCCCGCTGAAACTTTGGACATTCTCGCGAAGGGTTCCCAATCCCCGACAAGACTGGTACCCTTTCACGTCCAAATCTCTCAAACTCGGGGAGAGATTCTCAAAACCCAGGTTGACATGTTTCGAGTTCCTCTCAACATTTTGGAAATCCCGCTGAAACTTTGGACATTCTCGCGAAGGGTTCCCAATCCCCGACAAGACTGGTACCCTTTCACGTCCAAATCTCTCAAACTCCTGGAGAGATTCTCAAAACCAATGTTGACATGTTTCGAGTTCCTCTCAACATTTTGGAAATCCCGCTGAAACTTTGGACATTCTCGCGAAGGGTTCCCAATCCCCGACAAGACTGGTACCCTTTCACGTCCAAATCTCTCAAACTCCGGGAGAGATTCTCAAAACCAAGGTTGACATGTTTCGAGTTCCTCTCAACATTTTGGAAATCCCGCTGAAACTTTGGACATTCTCGCGAAGGGTTCCCAATCCCCGACAAGACTGGTACCCTTTCACGTCCAAATCTCTCAAACTCCGGGAGAGATTCTCAAAACCAAGGTTGACATGTTTCGAGTTCCTCTCAACATTTTGGAAATCCCGCTGAAACTTTGGACAATCTCGCGAAGGGTTCCCAATCCCCGACAAGACTGGTACCCTTTCACGTCCAAATCTCTCAAACTCCGGGAGAGATTCTCAAAACCCAGGTTGACATGTTTCGAGTTCCTCTCAACATTTTGGAAATCCCGCTGAAACTTTGGACATTCTCGCGAAGGGTTCCCAATCCCCGACAAGACTGGTACCCTTTCACGTCCAAATCTCTCAAACTCCGGGAGAGATTCTCAAAACCAAGGTTGACATGTTTCGAGTTCCTCTCAACATTTTGGAAATCCCGCTGAAACTTTGGACATTCTCGCGAAGGGTTCCCAATCCCCGACAAGACTGGTACCCTTTCACGTCCAAATCTCTCAAACTCCGGGAGAGATTCTCAAAACCAAGGTTGACATGTTTCGAGTTCCTCTCAACATTTTGGAAATCCCGCTGAAACTTTGGACATTCTCGCGAAGGGTTCCCAATCCCCGACAAGACTGGTACCCTTTCACGTCCAAATCTCTCAAACTCCGGGAGAGATTCTCAAAACCAAGGTTGACATGTTTCGAGTTCCTCTCAACATTTTGGAAATCCCGCTGAAACTTTGGACATTCTCGCGAAGGGTTCCCAATCCCCGACAAGACTGGTACCCTTTCACGTCCAAATCTCTCAAACTCCGGGAGAGATTCTCAAAACCGAGGTTGACATGTTTCGAGTTCCTGTCAACATTTCGGAAATCCTGCTGAAACTTTGGACATTATCGCGAAGGGTTCCCAATCCCCGACAAGACTGGTACCCTTTCACGTCCAAATCTCTCAAACTCCGGGAGAGATTCTCAAAACCAAGGTTGACATGTTTCGAGTTCCTCTCAACATTTTGGAAATCCCGCTGAAACTTTGGACATTGTGGCAAAGGGTTCCCAATCCCCGACAAGACTGGTACCCTTTCACGTCCAAATCTCTCAAACTCCGGGAGAGATTCTCAAAACCGAGGTTGACATGTTTCGAGTTCCTCTCAACATTTTGGAAATCCCGCTGAAACTTTGGACATTCTCGCGAAGGGTTCCCAATCCCCGACAAGACTGGTACACTTTCACGTCCAAATCTCTCAAACTCCGGGAGAGATTCTCAAAACCAAGGTTGACATGTTTCGAGTTCCTCTCAACATTTTGGAAATCCCGCTGAAACTTTGGACATTCTCGCGAAGGGTTCCCAAACCCCGACAAGACTGGTACCCTTTCATGTCCAAATCTCTCAAACTCCAGGAGAGATTCTCAAAACCAAGGTTGACATGTTTCGAGTTCCTCTCAACATTTTGGAAATCCCGCTGAAACTTTGGACATTCTGGCGAAGGGTTCCCAATCCCCGACAAGACTGGTACCCTTTCACGTCCAAATCTCTCAAACTCCGGGAGAGATTCTCAAAACCAAGGTTGACATGTTTCGAGTTCCTCTCAACATTTTGGAAATCCCGCTGAAACTTTGGACATTCTCGCGAAGGGTTCCCAATCCCCGACAAGACTGGTACCCTTTCACGTCCAAATCTCTCAAACTCCGGGAGAGATTCTCAAAACCGAGGTTGACATGTTTCGAGTTCCTCTCAACATTTTGGAAATCCCACTGAAACTTTGGACATTCTGGCGAAGGGTTCCCAATCCCCGACAAGACTGGTACCCTTTCACGTCCACATCTCTCAAACTCCGGGAGAGATTCTCAAAACCAAGGTTGACATGTTTCGAGTTCCTCTCAACATTTTGGAAATCCCGCTGAAACTTTGGACATTCTCGCGAAGGGTTCCCAATCCCCGACAAGACTGGTACCCTTTCACGTCCAAATCTCTCAAACTCCGGGAGAGATTCTCAAAACCAAGGTTGACATGATTCGAGTTCCTCTCAACATTTTGGAAATCCCGCTGAAACTTTGGACATTCTCGCGAAGGGTTCCCAATCCCCGACAAGACTGGTACCCTTTCACGTCCAAATCTCTCAAACTCCGGGAGAGATTCTCAAAACCAAGGTTGACATGTTTCGAGTTCCTCTCAACATTTTGGAAATCCCGCTGAAACTTTGGACATTCTGGCGAAGGGTTCCCAATCCCCGACAAGACTGGTACCCTTTCACGTCCAAATCTCTCAAACTCCGGGAGATTCTCAAAACCGAGGTTGACATGTTTCGAGTTCCTCTCAACATTTTGGAAATCCCGCTGAAACTTTGGACATTCTCGCGAAGGGTTCCCAATCCCCGACAAGACTGGTACCCTTTCACGTCCAAATCTCTCGAACTCCGGGAGAGATTCTCAAAACCAAGGTTGACATGTTTCGAGTTCCTCTCAACATTTTGGAAATCCCGCTGAAACTTTGGACATTCTCGCGAAGGGTTCCCAATCCCCGACAAGACTGGTACCCTTTCACGTCCAAATCTCTCAAACTCCGGGAGATTCTCAAAACCGAGGTTGACATGTTTCGAGTTCCTCTCAACATTTTGGAAATCCCGCTGAAACTTTGGACATTCTCGCGAAGGGTTCCCAATCCCCGACAAGACTGGTACCCTTTCACGTCCAAATCTCTCAAACTCGGGGAGAGATTCTCAAAACCCAGGTTGACATGTTTCGAGTTCCTCTCAACATTTTGGAAATCCCGCTGAAACTTTGGACATTCTCGCGAAGGGTTCCCAATCCCCGACAAGACTGGTACCCTTTCACGTCCAAATCTCTCAAACTCCTGGAGAGATTCTCAAAACCAATGTTGACATGTTTCGAGTTCCTCTCAACATTTTGGAAATCCCGCTGAAACTTTGGACATTCTCGCGAAGGGTTCCCAATCCCCGACAAGACTGGTACCCTTTCACGTCCAAATCTCTCAAACTCCGGGAGAGATTCTCAAAACCAAGGTTGACATGTTTCGAGTTCCTCTCAACATTTTGGAAATCCCGCTGAAACTTTGGACATTCTCGCGAAGGGTTCCCAATCCCCGACAAGACTGGTACCCTTTCACGTCCAAATCTCTCAAACTCCGGGAGAGATTCTCAAAACCAAGGTTGACATGTTTCGAGTTCCTCTCAACATTTTGGAAATCCCGCTGAAACTTTGGACAATCTCGCGAAGGGTTCCCAATCCCCGACAAGACTGGTACCCTTTCACGTCCAAATCTCTCAAACTCCGGGAGAGATTCTCAAAACCCAGGTTGACATGTTTCGAGTTCCTCTCAACATTTTGGAAATCCCGCTGAAACTTTGGACATTCTCGCGAAGGGTTCCCAATCCCCGACAAGACTGGTACCCTTTCACGTCCAAATCTCTCAAACTCCGGGAGAGATTCTCAAAACCAAGGTTGACATGTTTCGAGTTCCTCTCAACATTTTGGAAATCCCGCTGAAACTTTGGACATTCTCGCGAAGGGTTCCCAATCCCCGACAAGACTGGTACCCTTTCACGTCCAAATCTCTCAAACTCCGGGAGAGATTCTCAAAACCAAGGTTGACATGTTTCGAGTTCCTCTCAACATTTTGGAAATCCCGCTGAAACTTTGGACATTCTCGCGAAGGGTTCCCAATCCCCGACAAGACTGGTACCCTTTCACGTCCAAATCTCTCAAACTCCGGGAGAGATTCTCAAAACCAAGGTTGACATGTTTCGAGTTCCTCTCAACATTTTGGAAATCCCGCTGAAACTTTGGACATTCTCGCGAAGGGTTCCCAATCCCCGACAAGACTGGTACCCTTTCACGTCCAAATCTCTCAAACTCCGGGAGAGATTCTCAAAACCGAGGTTGACATGTTTCGAGTTCCTCTCAACATTTTGGAAATCCTGCTGAAACTTTGGACATTATCGCGAAGGGTTCCCAATCCCCGACAAGACTGGTACCCTTTCACGTCCAAATCTCTCAAACTCCGGGAGAGATTCTCAAAACCAAGGTTGACATGTTTCGAGTTCCTCTCAACATTTTGGAAATCCCGCTGAAACTTTGGACATTGTGGCAAAGGGTTCCCAATCCCCGACAAGACTGGTACCCTTTCACGTCCAAATCTCTCAAACTCCGGGAGAGATTCTCAAAACCGAGGTTGACATGTTTCGAGTTCCTCTCAACATTTTGGAAATCCCGCTGAAACTTTGGACATTCTCGCGAAGGGTTCCCAATCCCCGACAAGACTGGTACACTTTCACGTCCAAATCTCTCAAACTCCGGGAGAGATTCTCAAAACCAAGGTTGACATGTTTCGAGTTCCTCTCAACATTTTGGAAATCCCGCTGAAACTTTGGACATTCTCGCGAAGGGTTCCCAAACCCCGACAAGACTGGTACCCTTTCATGTCCAAATCTCTCAAACTCCAGGAGAGATTCTCAAAACCAAGGTTGACATGTTTCGAGTTCCTCTCAACATTTTGGAAATCCCGCTGAAACTTTGGACATTCTGGCGAAGGGTTCCCAATCCCCGACAAGACTGGTACCCTTTCACGTCCAAATCTCTCAAACTCCGGGAGAGATTCTCAAAACCAAGGTTGACATGTTTCGAGTTCCTCTCAACATTTTGGAAATCCCGCTGAAACTTTGGACATTCTCGCGAAGGGTTCCCAATCCCCGACAAGACTGGTACCCTTTCACGTCCAAATCTCTCAAACTCCGGGAGAGATTCTCAAAACCGAGGTTGACATGTTTCGAGTTCCTCTCAACATTTTGGAAATCCCACTGAAACTTTGGACATTCTGGCGAAGGGTTCCCAATCCCCGACAAGACTGGTACCCTTTCACGTCCACATCTCTCAAACTCCGGGAGAGATTCTCAAAACCAAGGTTGACATGTTTCGAGTTCCTCTCAACATTTTGGAAATCCCGCTGAAACTTTGGACATTCTCGCGAAGGGTTCCCAATCCCCGACAAGACTGGTACCCTTTCACGTCCAAATCTCTCAAACTCCGGGAGAGATTCTCAAAACCAAGGTTGACATGATTCGAGTTCCTCTCAACATTTTGGAAATCCCGCTGAAACTTTGGACATTCTCGCGAAGGGTTCCCAATCCCCGACAAGACTGGTACCCTTTCACGTCCAAATCTCTCAAACTCCGGGAGAGATTCTCAAAACCAAGGTTGACATGTTTCGAGTTCCTCTCAACATTTTGGAAATCCCGCTGAAACTTTGGACATTCTGGCGAAGGGTTCCCAATCCCCGACAAGACTGGTACCCTTTCACGTCCAAATCTCTCAAACTCCGGGAGATTCTCAAAACCGAGGTTGACATGTTTCGAGTTCCTCTCAACATTTTGGAAATCCCGCTGAAACTTTGGACATTCTCGCGAAGGGTTCCCAATCCCCGACAAGACTGGTACCCTTTCACGTCCAAATCTCTCAAACTCCGGGAGAGATTCTCAAAACCAAGGTTGACATGTTTAGAGTTCCTCTCAACATTTTGGAAATCCCGCTGAAACTTTGGACATTCTCGCGAAGGGTTCCCAATCCCCGACAAGACTGGTACCCTTTCACGTCCAAATCTCTCAAACTCCGGGAGAGATTCTCAAAACCAAGGTTGACATGTTTCGAGTTCCTCTCAACATTTTGGAAATCCCGCTGAAACTTTGGACATTCTCGCGAAGGGTTCCCAATCCCCGACAAGACTGGTACCCTTTCACGTCCAAATCTCTCAAACTCCGGGAGAGATTCTCAAAACCGAGGTTGACATGTTTCGAGTTCCTCTCAACATTTTGGAAATCCCGCTGAAACTTTGGACATTCTCGCGAAGGGTTCCCAATCCCCGACAAGACTGGTACCCTTTCACGTCCAAATCTCTCAAACTCCGGGAGAGATTCTCAAAACCAAGGTTGACATGTTTCGAGTTCCTCTCAACATTTTGGAAATCCCACTGAAACTTTGGACATTCTCGCGAAGGGTTCCCAATCCCCGACAAGACTGGTACCCTTTCACGTCCAAATCTCTCAAACTCCGGGAGAGATTCTCAAAACCAAGGTTGACATGTTTCGAGTTCCTCTCAACATTTTGGAAATCCCGCTGAAACTTTGGACATTCTCGCGAAGGGTTCCCAAACCCCGACAAGACTGGTACCCTTTCACGTCCAAATCTCTCAAACTCCGGGAGAGATTCTCAAAACCAAGGTTGACATGTTTCGAGTTCCTCTCAACATTTTGGAAATCCCGCTGAAACTTTGGACATTCTCGCGAAGGGTTCCCAATCCCCGACAAGACTGGTACCCTTTCACGTCCAAATCTCTCAAACTCCGGGAGAGATTCTCAAAACCCAGGTTGACATGATTCGAGTTCCTCTCAACATTTTGGAAATCCCGCTGAAACTTTGGACATTCTCGCGAAGGGTTCCCAATCCCCGACAAGACTGGTACCCTTTCACGTCCAAATCTCTCAAACTCCGGGAGAGATTCTCAAAACCGAGGTTGACATGTTTCGAGTTCCTGTCAACATTTTGGAAATCCCGCTGAAACTTTGGACATTATCGCGAAGGGTTCCCAATCCCCGACAAGACTGGTACCCTTTCACGTCCAAATCTCTCAAACTCCGGGAGAGATTCTCAAAACCAAGGTTGACATGTTTCGAGTTCCTCTCAACATTTTGGAAATCCCGCTGAAACTTTGGACAATCTCGCGAAGGGTTCCCAATCCCCGACAAGACTGGTACCCTTTCACGTCCAAATCTCTCAAACTCCGGGAGAGATTCTCAAAACCCAGGTTGACATGTTTCGAGTTCCTCTCAACATTTTGGAAATCCCGCTGAAACTTTGGACATTCTCGCGAAGGGTTCCCAATCCCCGACAAGACTGGTACACTTTCACGTCCAAATCTCTCAAACTCCGGGAGAGATTCTCAAAACCAAGGTTGACATGTTTCGAGTTCCTCTCAACATTTTGGAAATCCCGCTGAAACTTTGGACATTCTCGCGAAGGGTTCCCAATCCCCGACAAGACTGGTACCCTTTCACGTCCAAATCTCTCAAACTCCGGGAGAGATTCTCAAAACCAAGGTTGACATGTTTCGAGTTCCTCTCAACATTTTGGAAATCCCGCTGAAACTTTGGACATTCTCGTGAAGGGTTCCAAATCCCCGACAAGACTGGTACCTTTTCACGTCCAAATCTCTCAAACTCCGGGAGAGATTCTCAAAACCGAGGTTGACATGTTTCGAGTTCCTCTCAACATTTTGGAAATCCCACTGAAACTTTTCACATTCTGGCGAAGGGTTCCCAATCCCCGACAAGACTGGTACCCTTTCACGTCCACATCTCTCAAACTCCGGGAGAGATTCTCAAAGCCAAGGTTGACATGTTTCGAGTTCCTCTCAACATTTTGGAAATCCCGCTGAAACTTTGGACATTCTCGCGAAGGGTTCCCAATCCCCGACAAGACTGGTACCCTTTCACGTCCAAATCTCTCAAACTCCGGGAGAGATTCTCAAAACCAAGGTTGACATGTTTCCAGTTCCTCTCAACATTTTGGAAATCCCGCTGAAACTTTGGACATTCTGGCGAAGGGTTCCCAATCCCCGACAAGACTGGTACCCTTTCACGTCCAAATCTCTCAAACTCCGGGAGAGATTCTCAAAACCAAGGTTGACATGTTTCGAGTTCCTCTCAACATTTTGGAAATCCCGCTGAAACTTTGGACATTCTCGCGAAGGGTTCCCAATCCCCGACAAGACTGGTACCCTTTCACGTCCAAATCTCTCAAACTCCGGGAGAGATTCTCAAAACCAAGGTTGACATGATTCGAGTTCCTCTCAACATTTTGGAAATCCCGCTGAAACTTTGGACATTCTCGCGAAGGGTTCCCAATCCCCGACAAGACTGGTACCCTTTCACGTCCAAATCTCTCAAACTCCGGGAGAGATTCTCAAAACCAAGGTTGACATGTTTCGAGTTCCTCTCAACATTCTGGAAATCCCGCTGAAACTTTGGACATTCTGGCGAAGGGTTCCCAATCCCCGACAAGACTGGTACCCTTTCACGTCCAAATCTCTCAAACTCCGGGAGATTCTCAAAACCGAGGTTGACATGTTTCGAGTTCCTGTCAACATTTTGGAAATCCCGCTGAAACTTTGGACATTATCGCGAAGGGTTCCCAATCCCCGACAAGACTGGTACCCTTTCACGTCCAAATCTCTCAAACTCCGGGAGAGATTCTCAAAACCAAGGTTGACATGTTTAGAGTTCCTCTCAACATTTTGGAAATCCCGCTGAAACTTTGGACATTGTGGCAAAGGGTTCCCAATCCCCGACAAGACTGGTACCCTTTCACGTCCAAATCTCTCAAACTCCGGGAGAGATTCTCAAAACCGAGGTTGACATGTTTCGAGTTCCTCTCAACATTTTGGAAATCCCGCTGAAACTTTGGACATTCTGGCGAAGGGTTCCCAATCCCCGACAAGACTGGTACACTTTCACGTCCAAATCTCTCAAACTCCGGGAGAGATTCTCAAAACCAAGGTTGACATGTTTCGAGTTCCTCTCAACATTTTGGAAATCCCGCTGAAACTTTGCACATTCTCGCGAAGGGTTCCCAAACCCCGACAAGACTGGTACCCTTTCACGTCCAAATCTCTCAAACTCCGGGAGAGATTCTCAAAACCAAGGTTGACATGTTTCGAGTTCCTCTCAACATTTTGGAAATCCCGCTGAAACTTTGGACATTCTCGCGAAGGGTTCCCAATCCCCGACAAGACTGGTACCCTTTCACGTCCAAATCTCTCAAACTCCGGGAGAGATTCTCAAAACCAAGGTTGACATGTTTCGAGTTCCTCTCAACATTTTGGAAATCCCGCTGAAACTTTGGACATTCTCGCGAAGGGTTCCAAATCCCCGACAAGACTGGTACCCTTTCACGTCCAAATCTCTCAAACTCCGGGAGAGATTCTCAAAACCGAGGTTGACATGTTTCGAGTTCCTCTCAACATTTTGGAAATCCCACTGAAACTTTGGACATTCTGGCGAAGGGTTCCCAATCCCCGACAAGACTGGTACCCTTTCACGTCCACATCTCTCAAACTCCGGGAGAGATTCTCAAAACCAAGGTTGACATGTTTCGAGTTCCTCTCAACATTTTGGAAATCCCGCTGAAACTTTGGACATTCTCGCGAAGGGTTCCCAATCCCCGACAAGACTGGTACCCTTTCACGTCCAAATCTCTCAAACTCCGGGAGAGATTCTCAAAACCAAGGTTGACATGTTTCCAGTTCCTCTCAACATTTTGGAAATCCCACTGAAACTTTGGACATTCTCGCGAAGGGTTCCCAATCCCCGACAAGACTGGTACCCTTTCACGTCCAAATCTCTCAAACTCCGGGAGAGATTCTCAAAACCAAGGTTGACATGTTTCGAGTTCCTCTCAACATTTTGGAAATCCCGCTGAAACTTTGGACATTCTCGCGAAGGGTTCCCAATCCCCGACAAGACTGGTACCCTTTCACGTCCAAATCTCTCAAACTCCGGGAGAGATTCTCAAAACCAAGGTTGACATGATTCGAGTTCCTCTCAACATTTTGGAAATCCCGCTGAAACTTTGGACATTCTCGCGAAGGGTTCGCAATCCCCGACAAGACTGGTACCCTTTCACGTCCAAATCTCTCAAACTCCGGGAGAGATTCTCAAAACCAAGGTTGACATGTTTCGAGTTCCTCTCAACATTCTGGAAATCCCGCTGAAACTTTGGACATTCTGGCGAAGGGTTCCCAATCCCCGACAAGACTGGTACCCTTTCACGTCCAAATCTCTCAAACTCCGGGAGATTCTCAAAACCGAGGTTGACATGTTTCGAGTTCCTCTCAACATTTTGGAAATCCCGCTGAAACTTTGGACATTCTCGCGAAGGGTTCCCAATCCCCGACAAGACTGGTACCCTTTCACGTCCAAATCTCTCAAACTCCGGGAGAGATTCTCAAAACCAAGGTTGACATGTTTAGAGTTCCTCTCAACATTTTGGAAATCCCGCTGAAACTTTGGACATTCTCGCGAAGGGTTCCCAATCCCCGACAAGACTGGTACCCTTTCACGTCCAAATCTCTGAAACTCCGGGAGAGATTCTCAAAACCCAGGTTGACATGTTTCGAGTTCCTCTCAACATTTTGGAAATCCCGCTGAAACTTTGGACATTCTCGCGAAGGGTTCCCAATCCCCGACAAGACTGGTACCCTTTCACGTCCAAATCTCTCAAACTCCGGGAGAGATTCTCAAAACCAAGGTTGACATGTTTCGAGTTCCTCTCAACATTTTGGAAATCCCGCTGAAACTTTGCACATTCTCGCGAAGGGTTCCCAAACCCCGACAAGACTGGTACCCTTTCACGTCCAAATCTCTCAAACTCCGGGAGAGATTCTCAAAACCAAGGTTGACATGTTTCGAGTTCCTCTCAACATTTTGGAAATCCCGCTGAAACTTTGGACATTCTCGCGAAGGGTTCCCAATCCCCGACAAGACTGGTACCCTTTCACGTCCAAATCTCTCAAACTCCGGGAGAGATTCTCAAAACCAAGGTTGACATGATTCGAGTTCCTCTCAACATTTTGGAAATCCCGCTGAAACTTTGGACATTCTCGCGAAGGGTTCCCAATCCCCGCCAAGACTGGTACCCTTTCACGTCCAAATCTCTCGAACTCCGGGAGAGATTCTCAAAACCGAGGTTGACATGTTTCGAGTTCCTCTCAACATTTTGGAAATCCCGCTGAAACTTTGGACATTCTCGTGAAGGGTTCCCAATCCCGGACAAGACTGGTACCCTTTCACGTCCAAATCTCTCAAACTCCTGCAGAGATTCTCAAAACCGAGGTTGACATGTTTCGAGTTCCTCTCAACATTTTGGAAATCCCGCTGAAACTTTGGACATTCTCGCGAAGGGTTCCCAATCCCCGACAAGACTGGTACCCTTTCACGTCCAAATCTCTCAAACTCCGGGAGAGATTCTCAAAACCAAGGTTGACATGTTTCGAGTTCCTCTCAACATTTTGGAAATCCCGCTGAAACTTTGGACATTCTCGCGAAGGGTTCCCAATCCCCGACAAGACTGGTACCCTTTCACGTCCAAATCTCTCAAACTCCGGGAGAGATTCTCAAAACCGAGGTTGACATGTTTCGAGTTCCTCTCAACATTTTGGAAATCCCGCTGAAACTTTGGACATTCTCGCGAAGGGTTCCCAATCCCCGACAAGACTGGTACCCTTTCACGTCCAAATCTCTCAAACTCCGGGAGAGATTCTCAAAACCAAGGTTGACATGTTTCGAGTTCCTCTCAACATTTTGGAAATCCCGCTGAAACTTTGGACATTCTCGCGAAGGGTTCCCAATCCCCGACAAGACTGGTACCCTTTCACGTCCAAATCTCTCAAACTCCGGGAGAGATTCTCAAAACCAAGGTTGACATGTTTCGAGTTCCTCTCAACATTTTGGAAATCCCGCTGAAACTTTGGACATTCTCGCGAAGGGTTCCCAATCCCCGACAAGACTGGTACCCTTTCACGTCCAAATCTCTCAAACTCCGGGAGAGATTCTCAAAACCAAGGTTGACATGTTTCGAGTTCCTCTCAACATTTTGGAAATCCCGCTGAAACTTTGGACATTCTGGCGAAGGGTTCCCAATCCCCGACAAGACTGGTACCCTTTCACGTCCAAATCTCTCAAACTCCGGGAGAGATTCTCAAAACCAAGGTTGACATGTTTCGAGTTCCTCTCAACATTTTGGAAATCCCGCTGAAACTTTGGACATTCTCGCAAAGGGTTCCCAATCCCCGACAAGACTGGTACCCTTTCACGTCCAAATCTCTCAAACTCCGGGAGAGATTCTCAAAACCAAGGTTCACATGTTTCGAGTTCCTGTCAACATTTTGGAAATCCCGCTGAAACTTTGGACATTCTGGCGAAGGGTTCCCAATCCCCGACAAGACTGGTACCCTTTCACGTCCAAATCTCTCAAACTCCGGGAGAGATTCTCAAAGCCAAGGTTGACATGATTCGAGTTCCTCTCAACATTTTGGAAATCCCGCTGAAACTTTGCACATTCTCGCGAAGGGTTCCCAATCCCCGACAAGACTGGTACCCTTTCACGTCCAAATCTCTCAAACTCCGGGAGAGATTCTCAAAACCAAGGTTGACATGTTTCGAGTTCCTCTCAACATTTTGGAAATCCCGCTGAAACTTTGGACATTCTCGCGAAGGGTTCCCAATCCCCGACAAGACTGGTACCCTTTCACGTCCAAATCTCTCAAACTCCGGGAGAGATTCTCAAAACCAAGGTTGACATGTTTCGAGTTCCTCTCAACATTTTGGAAATCCCGCTGAAACTTTGGACATTCTGGCGAAGGGTTCCCAATCCCCGACAAGACTGGTACCCTTTCACGTCCAAATCTCTCAAACTCCGGGAGAGATTCTCAAAACCAAGGTTGACATGTTTCGAGTTCCTCTCAACATTTTGGAAATCCCGCTGAAACTTTGGACATTCTCGCGAAGGGTTCCCAATCCCCGACAAGACTGGTACCCTTTCACGTCCAAATCTCTCAAACTCCGGGAGAGATTCTCAAAACCAAGGTTGACATGTTTCGAGTTCCTCTCAACATTTTGGAAATCCCGCTGAAACTTTGGACATTCTCGCAAAGGGTTCCCAATCGCCGACAAGACTGGTACCCTTTCACGTCCAAATCTCTCAAACTCCGGGAGAGATTCTCAAAACCAAGGTTGACATGTTTCGAGTTCCTCTCAACATTTTGGAAATCCCGCTGAAACTTTGGACATTCTCGCGAAGGGTTCCCAATCCCCGACAAGACTGGTACCCTTTCACGTCCAAATCTCTCAAACTCCGGGAGAGATTCTCAAAACCGAGGTTGACATGTTTCGAGTTCCTCTCAACATTTTGGAAATCCCGCTGAAACTTTGGACATTCTCGCGAAGGGTTCCCAATCCCCGACAAGACTGGTACCCTTTCACGTCCAAATCTCTCAAACTCCGGGAGAGATTCTCAAAACCAAGGTTGACATGTTTCGAGTTCCTCTCAACATTTTGGAAATCCCGCTGAAACTTTGGACATTCTCGCGAAGGGTTCCCAATCCCCGACAAGACTGGTACCCTCTCACGTCCAAATCTCTCAAACTCCGGGAGAGATTCTCAAAGCCAAGGTTGACATGTTTCGAGTTCCTCTCAACATTTTGGAAATCCCGCTGAAACTTTGGACATTCTCGCGAAGGGTTCCCAATCCCCGACAAGACTGGTACCCTTTCACGTCCAAATCTCTCAAACTCCGGGAGAGATTCTCAAAACCAAGGTTGACATGTTTCGAGTTCCTCTCAACATTTTGGAAATCCCGCTGAAACTTTGGACATTCTCGCGAAGGGTTCCCAATCCCCGACAAGACTGGTACCCTTTCACGTCCAAATCTCTCAAACTCCGGGAGAGATTCTCAAAACCAAGGTTGACATGTTTCGAGTTCCTTTCAACATTTTGGAAATCCCGCTGAAACTTTGGACATTCTCGCAAAGGGTTCCCAATCCCCGACAAGACTGGTACCCTTTCACGTCCAAATCTCTCAAACTCCGGGAGAGATTCTCAAAACCAAGGTTGACATGTTTCGAGTTCCTCTCAACATTTTGGAAATCCCGCTGAAACTTTGGACATTCTCGCGAAGGGTTCCCAATCCCCGACAAGACTGGTACCATTTCACGTCCAAATCTCTCAAACTCCGGGAGAGATTCTCAAAGCCAAGTTTGACATGTTTCGAGTTCCTCTCAACATTTTGGAAATCCCGCTGAAACTTTGTACATTCTCGCGAAGGGTTCCCAATCCCTGACAAGACTGGTACCCTTTCACGTCCAAATCTCTCAAACTCCGGGAGAGATTCTCAAAACCGAGGTTGACATGTTTCGAGTTCCTCTCAACATTTTGGAAATCCCGCTGAAACTTTGGACATTCTCGCGAAGGGTTCCCAATCCCCGACAAGACTGGTACCCTTTCACGTCCAAATCTCTCAAACTCCGGGAGAGATTCTCAAAACCAAGGTTGACATGTTTCGAGTTCCTCTCAACATTTTGGAAATCCCGCTGAAACTTTGGACATTCTGGCGAAGGGTTCCCAATCCCCGACAAGACTGGTACCCTTTCACGTCCACATCTCTCAAACTCCGGGAGAGATTCTCAAAACCAAGGTTGACATGTTTCGAGTTCCTCTCAACATTTTGGAAATCCCGCTGAAACTTTGGACATTCTCGCGAAGGGTTCCCAATCCCCGACAAGACTGGTACCCTTTCACGTCCAAATCTCTCAAACTCCGGGAGAGATTCTCAAAACCAAGGTTGACATGTTTCGAGTTCCTCTCAACATTTTGGAAATCCCGCTGAAACTTTGGACATTCTCGCGAAGGGTTCCCAATCCCCGACAAGACTGGTACCCTTTCACGTCCAAATCTCTCAAACTCCGGGAGAGATTCTCAAAACCAAGGTTGACATGTTTCGAGTTCCTCTCAACATTTTGGAAATCCCGCTGAAACTTTGGACATTCTCGCGAAGGGTTCCCAATCCCCGACAAGACTGGTACCCTTTCACGTCCAAATCTCTCAAACTCCGGGAGAGATTCTCAAAACCAAGGTTGACATGTTTCGAGTTCCTCTCAACATTTTGGAAATCACGCTGAAACTTTGGACATTCTGGCGAAGGGTTCCCAATCCCCGACAAGACTGGTACCCTTTCACGTCCAAATCTCTCAAACTCCGGGAGAGATTCTCAAAACCAAGGTTGACATGTTTCGAGTTCCTCTCAACATTTTGGAAATCCCGCTGAAACTTTGGACATTCTCGCAAAGGGTTCCCAATCCCCGACAAGACTGGTACCCTTTCACGTCCAAATCTCTCAAACTCCGGGAGAGATTCTCAAAACCAAGGTTCACATGTTTCGAGTTCCTGTCAACATTTTGGAAATCCCGCTGAAACTTTGGACATTCTGGCGAAGGGTTCCCAATCCCCGACAAGACTGGTACCCTTTCACGTCCAAATCTCTCAAACTCCGGGAGAGATTCTCAAAGCCAAGGTTGACATGATTCGAGTTCCTCTCAACATTTTGGAAATCCCGCTGAAACTTTGCACATTCTCGCGAAGGGTTCCCAATCCCCGACAAGACTGGTACCCTTTCACGTCCAAATCTCTCAAACTCCGGGAGAGATTCTCAAAACCAAGGTTGACATGTTTCGAGTTCCTCTCAACATTTTGGAAATCCCGCTGAAACTTTGGACATTCTCGCGAAGGGTTCCCAATCCCCGACAAGACTGGTACCCTTTCACGTCCAAATCTCTCAAACTCCGGGAGAGATTCTCAAAACCAAGGTTGACATGTTTCGAGTTCCTCTCAACATTTTGGAAATCCCGCTGAAACTTTGGACATTCTCGCGAAGGGTTCCCAATCCCCGACAAGACTGGTACCCTTTCACGTCCAAATCTCTCAAACTCCGGGAGAGATTCTCAAAACCAAGGTTGACATGTTTCGAGTTCCTCTCAACATTTTGGAAATCCCGCTGAAACTTTGGACATTCTCGCGAAGGGTTCCCAATCCCCGACAAGACTGGTACCCTTTCACGTCCAAATCTCTCAAACTCCGGGAGAGATTCTCAAAACCAAGGTTGACATGTTTCGAGTTCCTTTCAACATTTTGGAAATCCCGCTGAAACTTTGGACATTCTCGCAAAGGGTTCCCAATCGCCGACAAGACTGGTACCCTTTCACGTCCAAATCTCTCAAACTCCGGGAGAGATTCTCAAAACCAAGGTTGACATGTTTCGAGTTCCTCTCAACATTTTGGAAATCCCGCTGAAACTTTGGACATTCTCGCGAAGGGTTCCCAATCCCCGACAAGACTGGTACCCTTTCACGTCCAAATCTCTCAAACTCCGGGAGAGATTCTCAAAACCGAGGTTGACATGTTTCGAGTTCCTCTCAACATTTTGGAAATCCCGCTGAAACTTTGGACATTCTCGCGAAGGGTTCCCAATCCCCGACAAGACTGGTACCCTTTCACGTCCAAATCTCTCAAACTCCGGGAGAGATTCTCAAAACCAAGGTTGACATGTTTCGAGTTCCTCTCAACATTTTGGAAATCCCGCTGAAACTTTGGACATTCTCGCGAAGGGTTCCCAATCCCCGACAAGACTGGTACCCTTTCACGTCCAAATCTCTCAAACTCCGGGAGAGATTCTCAAAGCCAAGGTTGACATGTTTCGAGTTCCTCTCAACATTTTGGAAATCCCGCTGAAACTTTGGACATTCTCGCGAAGGGTTCCCAATCCCCGACAAGACTGGTACCCTTTCACGTCCAAATCTCTCAAACTCCGGGAGAGATTCTCAAAACCAAGGTTGACATGTTTCGAGTTCCTTTCAACATTTTGGAAATCCCGCTGAAACTTTGGACATTCTCGCAAAGGGTTCCCAATCCCCGACAAGACTGGTACCCTTTCACGTCCAAATCTCTCAAACTCCGGGAGAGATTCTCAAAACCAAGGTTGACATGTTTCGAGTTCCTCTCAACATTTTGGAAATCCCGCTGAAACTTTGGACATTCTCGCGAAGGGTTCCCAATCCCCGACAAGACTGGTACCCTTTCACGTCCAAATCTCTCAAACTCCGGGAGAGATTCTCAAAACCAAGGTTGACATGTTTCGAGTTCCTCTCAACATTTTGGAAATCCCGCTGAAACTTTGGACATTCTCGCGAAGGGTTCCCAATCCCCGACAAGACTGGTACCCTTTCACGTCCAAATCTCTCAAACTCCGGGAGAGATTCTCAAAACCAAGGTTGACATGTTTCGAGTTCCTCTCAACATTTTGGAAATCCCGCTGAAACTTTGGACATTCTCGCGAAGGGTTCCCAATCCCCGACAAGACTGGTACCCTTTCATGTCCAAATCTCTCAAACTCCGGGAGAGATTCTCAAAACCAAGGTTGACATGTTTCGAGTTCCTCTCAACATTTTGGAAATCCCGCTGAAACTTTGGACATTCTCGCGAAGGGTTCCCAATCCCCGACAAGACTGGTACCCTTTCACGTCCAAATCTCTCAAACTCCGGGAGAGATTCTCAAAACCAAGGTTGACATGATTCGAGTTCCTCTCAACATTTTGGAAATCCCGCTGAAACTTTGGACATTCTCGCGAAGGGTTCCCAATCCCCGACAAGACTGGTACCCTTTCACGTCCAAATCTCTCAAACTCCGGGAGAGATTCTCAAAGCCAAGTTTGACATGTTTCGAGTTCCTCTCAACATTTTGGAAATCCCGCTGAAACTTTGCACATTCTCGCGAAGGGTTCCCAATCCCCGACAAGACTGGTACCCTTTCACGTCCAAATCTCTCAAACTCCGGGAGAGATTCTCAAAGCCAAGGTTGACATGTTTCGAGTTCCTCTCAACATTTTGGAAATCCCGCTGAAACTTTGGACATTCTCGCGAAGGGTTCCCAATCCCCGACAAGACTGGTACCCTTTCACGTCCAAATCTCTCAAACTCCGGGAGAGATTCTCAAAACCGAGGTTGACATGTTTCGAGTTCCTCTCAACATTTTGGAAATCCCGCTGAAACTTTGGACATTCTCGCGAAGGGTTCCAAATCCCCGACAAGACTGGTACCCTTTCACGTCCAAATCTCTCAAACTCCGGGAGAGATTCTCAAAACCAAGGTTGACATGTTTCGAGTTCCTCTCAACATTTTGGAAATCCCGCTGAAACTTTGGACATTCTCGCGAAGGGTTCCCAATCCCCGACAAGACTGGTACCCTTTCATGTCCAAATCTCTCAAACTCCGGGAGAGATTCTCAAAACCAAGGTTGACATGTTTCGAGTTCCTCTCAACATTTTGGAAATCCCGCTGAAACTTTGGACATTCTCGCGAAGGGTTCCCAATCCCCGACAAGACTGGTACCCTTTCACGTCCAAATCTCTCAAACTCCGGGAGAGATTCTCAAAACCGAGGTTGACATGTTTCGAGTTCCTCTCAACATTTTGGAAATCCCGCTGAAACTTTGGACATTCTCGCGAAGGGTTCCCAATCCCCGACAAGACTGGTACCCTTTCACGTCTAAGTCTCTCAAACTCCGGGAGAGATTCTCAAAACCACGGTTGACATGTTTCGAGTTCCTCTCAACATTTTGGAAATCCCGCTGAAACTTTGGACATTCTCGCGAAGGGTTCCCAATCCCCGACAAGACTGGTACCCTTTCACGTCCAAATCTCTCAAACTCTGGGAGAGATTCTCAAAAGCAAGGTTGACATGTTTCGAGTTCCTCTCAACATTTTGGAAATCTCACTGAAACTTTGGACATTCTCGCGAAGGGTTCCCAATCCCCGACAAGACTGGTACCCTTTCACGTCCAAATCTCTCAAACTCCGGGAGAGATTCTCAAAGCCAAGGTTGACATGTTTCGAGTTCCTCTCAACATTTTGGAAATCCCGCTGAAACTTTGGACATTCTGGCGAAGGGTTCCCAATCCCCGACAAGACTGGTACCCTTTCACGTCCAAATCTCTCAAACTCCGGGAGAGATTCTCAAAACCAAGGTTGACATGTTTCGAGTTCCTCTCAACATTTTGGAAATCCCGCTGAAACTTTGGACATTCTCGCGAAGGGTTCCCAATCCCCGACAAGACTGGTACCCTTTCACGTCCAAATCTCTCAAACTCCGGGAGAGATTCTCAAAACCAAGGTTGACATGTTTCGAGTTCCTCTCAACATTTTGGAAATCCCGCTGAAACTTTGGACATTCTCGCGAAGGGTTCCCAATCCCCGACAAGACTGGTACCCTTTCACGTCCAAATCTCTGAAACTCCGGGAGAGATTCTCAAAACCAAGGTTGACATGATTCGAGTTCCTCTCAACATTTTGGAAATCCCGCTGAAACTTTGGACATTCTCGCGAAGGGTTCCCAATCCCCGACAAGACTGGTACCCTTTCACGTCCAAATCTCTCAAACTCCGGGAGAGATTCTCAAAACCAAGGTTGACATGTTTCGAGTTCCTCTCAACATTTTGGAAATCCCGCTGAAACTTTGGACATTCTCGCGAAGGGTTCCCAATCCCCGACAAGACTGGCACCCTTTCACGTCCAAATCTCTCAAACTCCGGGAGAGATTCTCAAAACCAAGGTTGACATGTTTCGAGTTCCTCTCAACATTTTGGAAATCCCGCTGAAACTTTGGACATTCTGGCGAAGGGTTCCCAATCCCCGACAAGACTGGTACCCTTTCACGTCCAAATCTCTCAAACTCCGGGAGAGATTCTCAAAACCGAGGTTGACATGTTTCGAGTTCCTCTCAACATTTTGGAAATCCCGCTGAAACTTTGGACATTCTGGCGAAGGGTTCCCAATCCCAGACAAGACTGGTACCCTTTCACGTCCAAATCTCTCAAACTCTGGGAGAGATTCTCAAAACCAAGGTTGACATGTTTCGAGTTCTTCTCAACATTTTGGAAATCCCGCTGAAACTTTGGACATTCTCGCGAAGGGTTCCCAATCCCCGACAAGACTGGTACCCTTTCACGTCCAAATCTCTCAAACTCCGGGAGAGATTCTCAAAACCAAGGTTGACATGATTCGAGTTCCTCTCAACATTTTGGAAATCCCGCTGAAACTTTGGACATTCTCGCGAAGGGTTCCCAATCCCCGACAAGACTGGTACCCTTTCACGTCCAAATCTCTGAAACTCCGGGAGAGATTCTCAAAACCAAGGTTGACATGTTTCGAGTTCCTCTCAACATTTTGGAAATCCCGCTGAAACTTTGGACATTCTGGCGAAAGGTTCCCAATCCCCGACAAGACTGGTACCCTTTCACGTCCAAATCTCTCAAACTCCGGGAGAGATTCTCAAAACCGAGGTTGACATGTTTCGAGTTCCTCTCAACATTTTGGAAATCCCGCTGAAACTTTGGACATTCTCGCGAAGGGTTCCCAATCCCCGACAAGACTGGTACCCTTTCACGTCCAAATCTCTCAAACACCGGGAGAGATTCTCAAAGCCAAGGTTGACATGATTCGATTTCCTCTAAACATTTTGGAAATCCCGCTGAAACTTTGCACATTCTCGCGAAGGGTTCCCAATCCCCGACAAGACTGGTACCCTTTCACGTCCAAATCTCTCAAACTCCGGGAGAGATTCTCAAAACCAAGGTTGACATGTTTCGAGTTCCTCTCAACATTTTGGAAATCCCGCTGAAACTTTGGACATTCTCGCGAAGGGTTCCCAATCCCCGACAAGACTGGTACCCTTTCACGTCCAAATCTCTCAAACTCCGGGAGAGATTCTCAAAACCAAGGTTGACATGTTTCGAGTTCCTCTCAACATTTTGGAAATCCCGCTGAAACTTTGGACATTCTCGCGAAGGGTTCCCAATCCCCGACAAGACTGGTACCCTTTCACGTCCAAATCTCTCAAACTCTGGGAGAGATTCTCAAAACCAAGGTTGACATGTTTCGAGTTCCTCTCAACATTTTGGAAATCCCGCTGAAACTTTGGACATTCTCGCGAAGGGTTCCCAATCCCCGACAAGACTGGTACCCTTTCACGTCCAAATCTCTCAAACTCCGGGAGAGATTCTCAAAGCCAAGGTTGACATGTTTCGAGTTCCTCTCAACATTTTGGAAATCCCGCTGAAACTTTGGACATTCTCGCGAAGGGTTCCCAATCCCCGACAAGACTGGTACCCTTTCACGTCCAAATCTCTCAAACTCCGGGAGAGATTCTCAAAACCAAGGTTGACATGTTTCGAGTTCCTCTCAACATTTTGGAAATCCCGCTGAAACTTTGGACATTCTCGCGAAGGGTTCCCAATCCCCGACAAGACTGGTACCCTTTCACGTCCAAATCTCTCAAACTCCGGGAGAGATTCTCAAAACCAAGGTTGACATGTTTCGAGTTCCTCTCAACATTTTGGAAATCCCGCTGAAACTTTGGACATTCTCGCGAAGGGTTCCCAATCCCCGACAAGACTGGTACCCTTTCACGTCCAAATCTCTCAAACTCCGGGAGAGATTCTCAAAACCGAGGTTGACATGTTTCGAGTTCCTCTCAACATTTTGGAAATCCCGCTGAAACTTTGGACATTCTCGCGAAGGGTTCCCAATCCCCGACAAGACTGGTACCCTTTCACGTCTAAATCTCTCAAACTCCGGGAGAGATTCTCAAAACCACGGTTGACATGTTTCGAGTTCCTCTCAACATTTTGGAAATCCCGCTGAAACTTTGGACATTCTCGCAAAGGGTTCCCAATCCCCGACAAGACTGGTACCCTTTCACGTCCAAATCTCTCAAACTCCGGGAGAGATTCTCAAAACCAAGGTTGACATGTTTCGAGTTCCTCTCAACATTTTGGAAATCCCGCTGAAACTTTGCAAATTCTCGCGAAGGGTTCCCAATCCCCGACAAGACTGGTACCCTTTCACGTCCAAATCTCTCAAACTCCGGGAGAGATTCTCAAAACCAAGGTTGACATGTTTCGAGTTCCTCTCAACATTTTGGAAATCCCGCTGAAACTTTGGACATTCTGGCGAAGGGTTCCCAATCCCCGACAAGACTGGTACCCTTTCACGTCCAAATCTCTCAAACTCCGGGAGAGATTCTCAAAACCAAGGTTGACATGTTTCGAGTTCCTCTCAACATTTTGGAAATCCCGCTGAAACTTTGGACATTCTCGCAAAGGGTTCCCAATCCCCGACAAGACTGGTACCCTTTCACGTCCAAATCTCTCAAACTCCGGGAGAGATTCTCAAAACCAAGGTTGACATGTTTCGAGTTCCTCTCAACATTTTGGAAATCCCGCTGAAACTTTGGACATTCTGGCGAAGGGTTCCCAATCCCCGACAAGACTGGTACCCTTTCACGTCCACATCTCTCAAACTCCGGGAGAGATTCTCAAAACCAAGGTTGACATGATTCGAGTTCCTCTCAACATTTTGGAAATCCCGCTGAAACTTTGGACATTCTCGCGAAGGGTTCCCAATCCCCGACAAGACTGGTACCCTTTCACGTCCAAATCTCTCAAACTCCGGGAGAGATTCTCAAAACCAAGGTTGACATGTTTCGAGTTCCTCTCAACATTTTGGAAATCCCGCTGAAACTTTGGACATTCTCGCAAAGGGTTCCCAATCCCCGACAAGACTGGTACCCTTTCACGTCCAAATCTCTCAAACTCCGGGAGAGATTCTCAAAACCGAGGTTGACATGTTTCGAGTTCCTCTCAACATTTTGGAAATCCCGCTGAAACTTTGGACATTCTCGCGAAGGGTTCCCAATCCCCGACAAGACTGGTACCCTTTCACGTCCAAATCTCTCAAACTCCGGGAGAGATTCTCAAAACCAAGGTTGACATGTTTCGAGTTCCTCTCAACATTTTGGAAATCCCGCTGAAACTTTGGACATTCTCGCGAAGGGTTCCCAATCCCCGACAAGACTGGTACCCTTTCACGTCCAAATCTCTCAAACTCCGGGAGAGATTCTCAAAACCAAGGTTGACATGATTCGAGTTCCTCTCAACATTTTGGAAATCCCGCTGAAACTTTGGACATTCTGGCGAAGGGTTCCCAATCCCCGACAAGACTGGTACCCTTTCACGTCCAAATCTCTCAAACTCCGGGAGAGATTCTCAAAGCCAAGGTTGACATGTTTCGAGTTCCTCTCAACATTTTGGAAATCCCGCTGAAACTTTGGACATTCTGGCGAAGGGTTCCCAATCCCCGACAAGACTGGTACCCTTTCACGTCCAAATCTCTCAAACTCCGGGAGAGATTCTCAAAACCAAGGTTGACATGTTTCGAGTTCCTCTCAACATTTTGGAAATCCCGCTGAAACTTTGGACATTCTCGCGAAGGGTTCCCAATCCCCGACAAGACTGGTACCCTTTCACGTCCAAATCTCTCAAACTCCGGGAGAGATTCTCAAAACCAAGGTTGACATGTTTCGAGTTCCTCTCAACATTTTGGAAATCCCGCTGAAACTTTGGACATTCTCGCGAAGGGTTCCCAATCCCCGACAAGACTGGTACCCTTTCACGTCCAAATCTCTCAAACTCCGGGAGAGATTCTCAAAACCAAGGTTGACATGTTTCGAGTTCCTCTCAACATTTTGGAAATCCCGCTGAAACTTTGGACATTCTCGCGAAGGGTTCCCAATCCCCGACAAGACTGGTACCCTTTCACGTCTAAATCTCTCAAACTCCGGGAGAGATTCTCAAAACCACGGTTGACATGTTTCGAGTTCCTCTCAACATTTTGGAAATCCTGCTGAAACTTTGGACATTCTCGCGAAGGGTTCCCAATCCCCGACAAGACTGGTACCCTTTCACGTCCAAATCTCTCAAACTCCGGGAGATATTCTCAAAACCAAGGTTGACATGTTTCGAGTTCCTCTCAACATTTTGGAAATCCCGCTGAAACTTTGGACATTCTCGCGAAGGGTTCCCAATCCCCGACAAGACTGGTACCCTTTCACGTCCAAATCTCTCAAACTCCGGGAGAGATTCTCAAAGCCAAGGTTGACATGTTTCGAGTTCCTCTCAACATTTTGGAAATCCCGCTGAAACTTTGGACATTCTGGCGAAGGGTTCCCAATCCCCGACAAGACTGGTACCCTTTCACGTCCACATCTCTCAAACTCCGGGAGAGATTCTCAAAACCAAGGTTGACATGTTTCGAGTTCCTCTCAACATTTTGGAAATCCCGCTGAAACTTTGGACATTCTCGCAAAGGGTTCCCAATCCCCGACAAGACTGGTACCCTTTCACGTCCAAATCTCTCAAACTCCGGGAGAGATTCTCAAAACCAAGGTTGACATGTTTCGAGTTCCTCTCAACATTTTGGAAATCCCGCTGAAACTTTGGACATTCTGGCGAAGGGTTCCCAATCCCCGACAAGACTGGTACCCTTTCACGTCCAAATCTCTCAAACTCCGGGAGAGATTCTCAAAACCAAGGTTGACATGATTCGAGTTCCTCTCAACATTTTGGAAATCCCGCTGAAACTTTGGACATTCTCGCGAAGGGTTCCCAATCCCCGACAAGACTGGTACCCTTTCACGTCCAAATCCCTCAAACTCCGGGAGAGATTCTCAAAACCAAGGTTGACATGTTTCGAGTTCCTCTCAACATTTTGGAAATCCCGCTGAAACTTTGGACATTCTCGCGAAGGGTTCCCAATCCCCGACAAGACTGGTACCCTTTCACGTCCAAATCTCTCAAACTCCGGGAGAGATTCTCAAAACCGAGGTTGACATGTTTCGAGTTCCTCTCAACATTTTGGAAATCCCGCTGAAACTTTGGACATTCTCGCGAAGGGTTCCCAATCCCCGACAAGACTGGTACCCTTTCACGTCCAAATCTCTCAAACTCCGGGAGAGATTCTCAAAACCGAGGTTGACATGTTTCGAGTTCCTCTCAACATTTTGGAAATCCCGCTGAAACTTTGGACATTCTGGCGAAGGGTTCCCAATCCCCGACAAGACTGGTACCCTTTCACGTCCAAATCTCTCAAACTCCGGGAGAGATTCTCAAAACCAAGGTTGACATGTTTCGAGTTCCTCTCAACATTTTGGAAATCCCGCTGAAACTTTGGACATTCTGGCGAAGGGTTCCCAATCCCCGACAAGACTGGTACCCTTTCACGTCCAAATCTCTCAAACTCCGGGAGAGATTCTCAAAACCAAGGTTGACATGTTTCGAGTTCCTCTCAACATTTTGGAAATCCCGCTGAAACTTTGGACATTCTCGCGAAGGGTTCCCAATCCCCGACAAGACTGGTACCCTTTCACGTCCAAATCTCTCAAACTCCGGGAGAGATTCTCAAAACCAAGGTTGACATGTTTCGAGTTCCTCTCAACATTTTGGAAATCCCGCTGAAACTTTGGACATTCTCGCGAAGGGTTCCCAATCCCCGACAAGACTGGTACCCTTTCACGTCTAAATCTCTCAAACTCCGGGAGAGATTCTCAAAACCACGGTTGACATGTTTCGAGTTCCTCTCAACATTTTGGAAATCCTGCTGAAACTTTGGACATTCTCGCGAAGGGTTCCCAATCCCCGACAAGACTGGTACCCTTTCACGTCCAAATCTCTCAAACTCCGGGAGATATTCTCAAAACAAAGGTTGACATGTTTCGAGTTCCTCTCAACATTTTGGAAATCCCGCTGAAACTTTGGACATTCTCGCGAAGGGTTCCCAATCCCCGACAAGACTGGTACCCTTTCACGTCCAAATCTCTCAAACTCCGGGAGAGATTCTCAAAGCCAAGGTTGACATGTTTCGAGTTCCTCTCAACATTTTGGAAATCCCGCTGAAACTTTGGACATTCTGGCGAAGGGTTCCCAATCCCCGACAAGACTGGTACCCTTTCACGTCCACATCTCTCAAACTCCGGGAGAGATTCTCAAAACCAAGGTTGACATGTTTCGAGTTCCTCTCAACATTTTGGAAATCCCGCTGAAACTTTGGACATTCTCGCAAAGGGTTCCCAATCCCCGACAAGACTGGTACCCTTTCACGTCCAAATCTCTCAAACTCCGGGAGAGATTCTCAAAACCAAGGTTGACATGTTTCGAGTTCCTCTCAACATTTTGGAAATCCCGCTGAAACTTTGGACATTCTGGCGAAGGGTTCCCAATCCCCGACAAGACTGGTACCCTTTCACGTCCAAATCTCTCAAACTCCGGGAGAGATTCTCAAAACCAAGGTTGACATGATTCGAGTTCCTCTCAACATTTTGGAAATCCCGCTGAAACTTTGGACATTCTCGCGAAGGGTTCCCAATCCCCGACAAGACTGGTACCCTTTCACGTCCAAATCCCTCAAACTCCGGGAGAGATTCTCAAAACCAAGGTTCACATGTTTCGAGTTCCTCTCAACATTTTGGAAATCCCGCTGAAACTTTGGACATTCTCGCGAAGGGTTCCCAATCCCCGACAAGACTGGTACCCTTTCACGTCCAAATCTCTCAAACTCCGGGAGAGATTCTCAAAACCGAGGTTGACATGTTTCGAGTTCCTCTCAACATTTTGGAAATCCCGCTGAAACTTTGGACATTCTCGCGAAGGGTTCCCAATCCCCGACAAGACTGGTACCCTTTCACGTCCAAATCTCTCAAACTCCGGGAGAGATTCTCAAAACCGAGGTTGACATGTTTCGAGTTCCTCTCAACATTTTGGAAATCCCGCTGAAACTTTGGACATTCTTGCCAAGGGTTCCCAATCCCCGACAAGACTGGTACCCTTTCACGTCCAAATCTCTCAAACTCCGGGAGAGATTCTCAAAACCAAGGTTGACATGATTCGAGTTCCTCTCAACATTTTGGAAATCCCGCTGAAACTTTGGACATTCTCGCGAAGGGTTCCCAATCCCCGACAAGACTGGTACCCTTTCACGTCCAAATCTCTGAAACTCCGGGAGAGATTCTCAAAACCAAGGTTGACATGTTTCGAGTTCCTCTCAACATTTTGGAAATCCCGCTGAAACTTTGGACATTCTGGCGAAGGGTTCCCAATCCCCGACAAGACTGGTACCCTTTCACGTCCAAATCTCTCAAACTCCGGGAGAGATTCTCAAAACCAAGGTTGACATGTTTCGAGTTCCTCTCAACATTTTGGAAATCCCGCTGAAACTTTGGACATTCTCGCGAAGGGTTCCCAATCCCCGACACACTGGTACCCTTTCACGTCCAAATCTCTCAAACTCCGGGAGAGATTCTCAAAACCAAGGTTGACATGTTTCGAGTTCCTCTCAACATTTTGGAAATCCCGCTGAAACTTTGGACATTCTCGCGAAGGGTTCCCAATCCCCGACAAGACTGGTACCCTTTCACGTCCAAATCTCTCAAACTCCGGGAGAGATTCTCAAAACCAAGGTTGACATGTTTCGAGTTCCTCTCAACATTTTGGAAATCCCGCTGAAACTTTGGACATTCTGGCGAAGGGTTCCCAATCCCCGACAAGACTGGTACCCTTTCACGTCCAAATCTCTCAAACTCCGGGAGAGATTCTCAAAACCAAGGTTGACATGTTTCGAGTTCCTCTCAACATTTTGGAAATCCCGCTGAAACTTTGGACATTCTCGCGAAGGGTTCCCAATCCCCGACAAGACTGGTACCCTTTCACGTCCAAATCTCTCAAACTCCGGGAGAGATTCTCAAAACCAAGGTTGACATGTTTCGAGTTCCTCTCAACATTTTGGAAATCCCGCTGAAACTTTGGACATTCTCGCGAAGGGTTCCCAATCCCCGACAAGACTGGTACCCTTTCACGTCCAAATCTCTCAAACTCCGGGAGAGATTCTCAAAACCAAGGTTGACATGTTTCGAGTTCCTCTCAACATTTTGGAAATCCCGCTGAAACTTTGGACATTCTCGCGAAGGGTTCCCAATCCCCGACAAGACTGGTACCCTTTCACGTCTAAATCTCTCAAACTCCGGGAGAGATTCTCAAAACCACGGTTGACATGTTTCGAGTTCCTCTCAACATTTTGGAAATCCTGCTGAAACTTTGGACATTCTCGCGAAGGGTTCCCAATCCCCGACAAGACTGGTACCCTTTCACGTCCAAATCTCTCAAACTCCGGGAGATATTCTCAAAACCAAGGTTGACATGTTTCGAGTTCCTCTCAACATTTTGGAAATCCCGCTGAAACTTTGGACATTCTCGCGAAGGGTTCCCAATCCCCGACAAGACTGGTACCCTTTCACGTCCAAATCTCTCAAACTCCGGGAGAGATTCTCAAAGCCAAGGTTGACATGTTTCGAGTTCCTCTCAACATTTTGGAAATCCCGCTGAAACTTTGGACATTCTGGCGAAGGGTTCCCAATCCCCGACAAGACTGGTACCCTTTCACGTCCACATCTCTCAAACTCCGGGAGAGATTCTCAAAACCAAGGTTGACATGTTTCGAGTTCCTCTCAACATTTTGGAAATCCCGCTGAAACTTTGGACATTCTCGCAAAGGGTTCCCAATCCCCGACAAGACTGGTACCCTTTCACGTCCAAATCTCTCAAACTCCGGGAGAGATTCTCAAAACCAAGGTTGACATGTTTCGAGTTCCTCTCAACATTTTGGAAATCCCGCTGAAACTTTGGACATTCTGGCGAAGGGTTCCCAATCCCCGACAAGACTGGTACCCTTTCACGTCCAAATCTCTCAAACTCCGGGAGAGATTCTCAAAACCAAGGTTGACATGATTCGAGTTCCTCTCAACATTTTGGAAATCCCGCTGAAACTTTGGACATTCTCGCGAAGGGTTCCCAATCCCCGAAAAGACTGGTACCCTTTCACGTCCAAATCCCTCAAACTCCGGGAGAGATTCTCAAAACCAAGGTTGACATGTTTCGAGTTCCTCTCAACATTTTGGAAATCCCGCTGAAACTTTGGACATTCTGGCGAAGGGTTCCCAATCCCCGACAAGACTGGTACCCTTTCACGTCCAAATCTCTCAAACTCCGGGAGAGATTCTCAAAACCGAGGTTGACATGTTTCGAGTTCCTCTCAACATTTTGGAAATCCCGCTGAAACTTTGGACATTCTTGCGAAGGGTTCCCAATCCCCGACAAGACTGGTACCCTTTCACGTCCAAATCTCTCAAACTCCGGGAGAGATTCTCAAAACCGAGGTTGACATGTTTCGAGTTCCTCTCAACATTTTGGAAATCCCGCTGAAACTTTGGACATTCTCGCCAAGGGTTCCCAATCCCCGACAAGACTGGTACCCTTTCACGTCCAAATCTCTCAAACTCCGGGAGAGATTCTCAAAACCAAGGTTGACATGATTCGAGTTCCTCTCAACATTTTGGAAATCCCGCTGAAACTTTGGACATTCTCGCAAAGGGTTCCCAATCCCCGACAAGACTGGTACCCTTTCACGTCCAAATCTCTGAAACTCCGGGAGAGATTCTCAAAACCAAGGTTGACATGTTTCGAGTTCCTCTCAACATTTTGGAAATCCCGCTGAAACTTTGGACATTCTGGCGAAGGGTTCCCAATCCCCGACAAGACTGGTACCCTTTCACGTCCAAATCTCTCAAACTCCGGGAGAGATTCTCAAAACCAAGGTTGACATGTTTCGAGTTCCTCTCAACATTTTGGAAATCCCGCTGAAACTTTGGACATTCTGGCGAAGGGTTCCCAATCCCCGACAAGACTGGTACCCTTTCACGTCCAAATCTCTCAAACTCCGGGAGAGATTCTCAAAACCAAGGTTGACATGATTCGAGTTCCTCTCAACATTTTGGAAATCCCGCTGAAACTTTGGACATTCTCGCGAAGGGTTCCCAATCCCCGAAAAGACTGGTACCCTTTCACGTCCAAATCCCTCAAACTCCGGGAGAGATTCTCAAAACCAAGGTTGACATGTTTCGAGTTCCTCTCAACATTTTGGAAATCCCGCTGAAACTTTGGACATTCTGGCGAAGGGTTCCCAATCCCCGACAAGACTGGTACCCTTTCACGTCCAAATCTCTCAAACTCCGGGAGAGATTCTCAAAACCGAGGTTGACATGTTTCGAGTTCCTCTCAACATTTTGGAAATCCCGCTGAAACTTTGGACATTCTCGCGAAGGGTTCCCAATCCCCGACAAGACTGGTACCCTTTCACGTCCAAATCTCTCAAACTCCGGGAGAGATTCTCAAAACCGAGGTTGACATGTTTCGAGTTCCTCTCAACATTTTGGAAATCCCGCTGAAACTTTGGACATTCTCGCGAAGGGTTCCCAATCCCCGACAAGACTGGTACCCTTTCACGTCCAAATCTCTCAAACTCCGGGAGAGATTCTCAAAACCAAGGTTGACATGATTCGAGTTCCTCTCAACATTTTGGAAATCCCGCTGAAACTTTGGACATTCTCGCAAAGGGTTCCCAATCCCCGACAAGACTGGTACCCTTTCACGTCCAAATCTCTGAAACTCCGGGAGAGATTCTCAAAACCAAGGTTGACATGTTTCGAGTTCCTCTCAACATTTTGGAAATCCCGCTGAAACTTTGGACATTCTGGCGAAGGGTTCCCAATCCCCGACAAGACTGGTACCCTTTCACGTCCAAATCTCTCAAACTCCGGGAGAGATTCTCAAAACCAAGGTTGACATGTTTCGAGTTCCTCTCAACATTTTGGAAATCCCGCTGAAACTTTGGACATTCTCGCGAAGGGTTCCCAATCCCCGACAAGACTGGTACCCTTTCACGTCCAAATCTCTCAAACTCCGGGAGAGATTCTCAAAACCAAGGTTGACATGATTCGAGTTCCTCTCAACATTTTGGAAATCCCGCTGAAACTTTGGACATTCTCGCGAAGGGTTCCCAATCCCCGACAAGACTGGTACCCTTTCACGTCCAAATCTCTGAAACTCCGGGAGAGATTCTCAAAACCGAGGTTGACATGTTTCGAGTTCCTCTCAACATTTTGGAAATCCCGCTGAAACTTTGGACATTCTGGCGAAGGGTTCCCAATCCCCGACAAGACTGGTACCCTTTCACGTCCAAATCTCTCAAACTCCGGGAGAGATTCTCAAAAGCAAGGTTGACATGTTTCGAGTTCCTTTCAACATTTTGGAAATCCCACTGAAACTTTGGACATTCTCGCGAAGGGTTCCCAATCCCCGACAAGACTGGTACCCTTTCACGTCCAAATCTCTCAAACTCCGGGAGAGATTCTCAAAACCAAGGTTGACATGTTTCGAGTTCCTCTCAACATTTTGGAAATCCCGCTGAAACTTTGGACATTCTCGCGAAGGGTTCCCAATCCCCGACAAGACTGGTACCCTTTCACGTCCAAATCTCTCAAACTCCGGGAGAGATTCTCAAAACCAAGGTTGACATGTTTCGAGTTCCTCTCAACATTTTGGAAATCCCGCTGAAACTTTGGACATTCTGGCGAAGGGTTCCCAATCCCCGACAAGACTGGTACCCTTTCACGTCCAAATCTCTCAAACTCCGGGAGAGTTTCTCAAAACCAAGGTTGACATGATTCGAGTTCCTCTCAACATTTTGGAAATCCCGCTGAAACTTTGGACATTCTCGCGAAGGGTTCCCAATCCCCGACAAGACTGGTACCCTTTCACGTCCAAATCTCTCAAACTCCGGGAGAGATTCTCAAAACCAAGGTTGACATGTTTCGAGTTCCTCTCAACATTTTGGAAATCCCGCTGAAACTTTGGACATTCTCGCGAAGGGTTCCCAATCCCCGACAAGACTGGTACCCTTTCACGTCCAAATCTCTCAAACTCCGGGAGAGATTCTCAAAACCAAGGTTGACATGTTTCGAGTTCCTCTCAACATTTTGGAAATCCCGCTGAAACTTTGGACATTCTCGCCAAGGGTTCCCAATCCCCGACAAGACTGGTACCCTTTCACGTCCAAATCTCTCAAACTCCGGGAGAGATTCTCAAAACCAAGGTTGACATGTTTCGAGTTCCTCTCAACATTTTGGAAATCCCGCTGAAACTTTGGACATTCTGGCGAAGGGTTCCCAATCCCCGACAAGACTGGTACCCTTTCACGTCCAAATCTCTGAAACTCCGGGAGAGATTCTCAAAACCAAGGTTGACATGATTCGAGTTCCTCTCAACATTTTGGAAATCCCGCTGAAACTTTGGACATTCTTGCGAAGGGTTCCCAATCCCCGACAAGACTGGTACCCTTTCACGTCCAAATCTCTGAAACTCCGGGAGAGATTCTCAAAACCAAGGTTGACATGTTTCGAGTTCCTCTCAACATTTTGGAAATCCCACTGAAACTTTGGACATTCTGGCGAAGGGTTCCCAATCCCCGACAAGACTGGTACCCTTTCACGTCCAAATCTCTCAAACTCCGGGAGAGATTCTCAAAACCAAGGTTGACATGTTTCGAGTTCCTCTCAACATTTTGGAAATCCCGCTGAAACTTTGGACATTCTCGCAAAGGGTTCCCAATCCCCGACAAGACTGGTACCCTTTCACGTCCAAATCTCTCAAACTCCGGGAGAGATTCTCAAAACCAAGGTTGACATGATTCGAGTTCCTCTCAACATTTTGGAAATCCCGCTGAAACTTTGGACATTCTCGCGAAGGGTTCCCAATCCCCGACAAGACTGGTACCCTTTCACGTCCAAATCTCTGAAACTCCGGGAGAGATTCTCAAAACCAAGGTTGACATGTTTCGAGTTCCTCTCAACATTTTGGAAATCCCGCTGAAACTTTGGACATTCTGGCGAAAGGTTCCCAATCCCCGACAAGACTGGTACCCTTTCACGTCCAAATCTCTCAAACTCCGGGAGAGATTCTCAAAACCGAGGTTGACATGTTTCGAGTTCCTCTCAACATTTTGGAAATCCCGCTGAAACTTTGGACATTCTCGCGAAGGGTTCCCAATCCCCGACAAGACTGGTACCCTTTCACGTCCAAATCTCTCAAACTCCGGGAGAGATTCTCAAAACCAAGGTTGACATGTTTCGAGTTCCTCTCAACATTTTGGAAATCCCGCTGAAACTTTGGACATTCTCGCGAAGGGTTCCCAATCCCCGACAAGACTGGTACCCTTTCACGTCCAAATCTCTCAAACTCCGGGAGAGATTCTCAAAACCAAGGTTCACATGTTTCGAGTTCCTTTCAACATTTTGGAAATCCCGCTGAAACTTTGGACATTCTCGCGAAGGGTTCCCAATCCCCGACAAGACTGGTACCCTTTCACGTCCAAATCTCTCAAACTCCGGGAGAGATTCTCAAAACCAAGGTTGACATGTTTCGAGTTCCTCTCAACATTTTGGAAATCCCGCTGAAACTTTGGACATTCTCGCGAAGGGTTCCCAATCCCCGACAAGACTGGTACCCTTTCACGTCCAAATCTCTCAAACTCCGGGAGAGATTCTCAAAGCCAAGGTTGACATGTTTCGAGTTCCTCTAAACATTTTGGAAATCCCGCTGAAACTTTGCACATTCTCGCGAAGGGTTCCCAATCCCCGACAAGACTGGTACCCTTTCACGTCCAAATCTCTCAAACTCCGGGAGAGATTCTCAAAACCAAGGTTGACATGTTTCGAGTTCCTCTCAACATTTTGGAAATCCCGCTGAAACTTTGGACATTCTCGTGAAGGGTTCCCAATCCCCGACAAGACTGGTACCCTTTCACGTCCAAATCTCTCAAACTCCGGGAGAGATTCTCAAAACCAAGGTTGACATGTTTCGAGTTCCTCTCAACATTTTGGAAATCCCGCTGAAACTTTGGACGTTCTCGCGAAGGGTTCCCAATCCCCGACAAGACTGGTACCCTTTCACGTCCAAATCTCTCAAACTCCGGGAGAGATTCTCAAAACCAAGGTTGACATGTTTCGAGTTCCTCTCAACATTTTGGAAATCCCGCTGAAACTTTGGACATTCTCGCGAAGGGTTCCCAATCCCCGACAAGACTGGTACCCTTTCACGTCCAAATCTCTCAAACTCCGGGAGAGATTCTCAAAACCAAGGTTGACATGTTTCGAGTTCCTCTCAACATTTTGGAAATCCCGCTGAAACTTTGGACATTCTGGCGAAGGGTTCCCAATCCCCGACAAGACTGGTACCCTTTCACGTCCAAATCTCTCAAACTCCGGGAGAGATTCTCAAAACCAAGGTTCACATGTTTCGAGTTCCTTTCAACATTTTGGAAATCCCGCTGAAACTTTGGACATTCTGGCGAAGGGTTCCCAATCCCCGACAAGACTGGTACCCTTTCACGTCCAAATCTCTGAAACTCCGGGAGAGATTCTCAAAACCAAGGTTGACATGTTTCGAGTTCCTCTCAACATTTTGGAAATCCCGCTGAAACTTTGGACATTCTCGCGAAGGGTTCCCAATCCCCGACAAGACTGGTACCCTTTCACGTCCAAATCTCTCAAACTCCGGGAGAGATTCTCAAAGCCAAGGTTGACATGATTCGAGTTCCTCTCAACATTTTGGAAATCCCGCTGAAACTTTGCACATGCTCGCGAAGGGTTCCCAATCCCCGACAAGACTGGTACCCTTTCACGTCCAAATCTCTCAAACTCCGGGAGAGATTCTCAAAACCAAGGTTGACATGTTTCGAGTTCCTCTCAACATTTTGGAAATCCCGCTGAAACTTTGGACATTCTCGCGAAGGGTTCCCAATCCCCGACAAGACTGGTACCCTTTCACGTCCAAATCTCTCAAACTCCGGGAGAGATTCTCAAAACCAAGGTTGACATGTTTCGAGTTCCTCTCAACATTTTGGAAATCCCGCTGAAACTTTGGACATTCTCGCGAAGGGTTCCCAATCCCCGACAAGACTGGTACCCTTTCACGTCCAAATCTCTCAAACTCCGGGAGAGATTCTCAAAACCAAGGTTGACATGTTTCGAGTTCCTCTCAACATTTTGGAAATCCCGCTGAAACTTTGGACATTCTCGCGAAGGGTTCCCAATCCCCGACAAGACTGGTACCCTTTCACGTCCAAATCTCTCAAACTCCGGGAGAGATTCTCAAAACCAAGGTTGACATGTTTCGAGTTCCTCTCAACATTTTGGAAATCCCGCTGAAACTTTGGACATTCTCGCGAAGGGTTCCCAATCCCCGACAAGACTGGTACCCTTTCACGTCCAAATCTCTCAAACTCCGGGAGAGATTCTCAAAACCAAGGTTGACATGTTTCGAGTTCCTCTCAACATTTTGGAAATCCCGCTGAAACTTTGGACATTCTCGCGAAGGGTTCCCAATCCCCGACAAGACTGGTACCCTTTCACGTCCAAATCTCTCAAACTCCGGGAGAGATTCTCAAAACCAAGGTTGACATGTTTCGAGTTCCTCTCAACATTTTGGAAATCCCGCTGAAACTTTGGACATTCTCGCGAAGGGTTCCCAATCCCCGACAAGACTGGTACCCTTTCACGTCCAAATCTCTCAAACTCCGGGAGAGATTCTCAAAACCAAGGTTGACATGTTTCGAGTTCCTCTTAACATTTTGGAAATCCCGCTGAAACTTTGGACATTCTCGCGAAGGGTTCCCAATCCCCGACAAGACTGGTACCCTTTCACGTCCAAATCTCTCAAACTCCGGGAGAGATTCTCAAAACCAAGGTTCACATGTTTCGAGTTCCTTTCAACATTTTGGAAATCCCGCTGAAACTTTGGACATTCTCGCGAAGGGTTCCCAATCCCCGACAAGACTGGTACCCTTTCACGTCCAAATCTCTCAAACTCCGGGAGAGATTCTCAAAACCAAGGTTGACATGTTTCGAGTTCCTCTCAACATTTTGGAAATCCCGCTGAAACTTTGGACATTCTCGCGAAGGGTTCCCAATCCCCGACAAGACTGGTACCCTTTCACGTCCAAATCTCTCAAACTCCGGGAGAGATTCTCAAAACCAAGGTTGACATGTTTTGAGTTCCTCTCAACATTTTGGAAATCCCGCTGAAACTTTGGACATTCTCGCGAAGGGTTCCCAATCCCCGACAAGACTGGTACCCTTTCACGTCCAAATCTCTCAAACTCCGGGAGAGATTCTCAAAACCAAGGTTCACATGTTTCGAGTTCCTTTCAACATTTTGGAAATCCCGCTGAAACTTTGGACATTCTCGCGAAGGGTTCCCAATCCCCGACAAGACTGGTACACTTTCACGTCCAAATCTCTCAAACTCCGGGAGAGATTCTCAAAGCCAAGGTTGACATGATTCGAGTTCCTCTCAACATTTTGGAAATCCCGCTGAAACTTTGCACATTCTCGCGAAGGGTTCCCAATCCCCGACAAGACTGGTACCCTTTCACGTCCAAATCTCTCAAACTCCGGGAGAGATTCTCAAAACCAAGGTTGACATGTTTCGAGTTCCTCTCAACATTTTGGAAATCCCGCTGAAACTTTGGACATTCTCGCGAAGGGTTCCCAATCCCCGACAAGACTGGTACCCTTTCACGTCCAAATCTCTCAAACTCCGGGAGAGAT
Organism: Streptopelia decaocto; assembly: GCF_964273445.1. Classification (NCBI taxonomy): domain Eukaryota; kingdom Metazoa; phylum Chordata; class Aves; order Columbiformes; family Columbidae; genus Streptopelia; species Streptopelia decaocto. The sequence continues at coordinate 439,298 of NW_028116159.1, forward strand.
TCTCAAAACCAAGGTTGACATGTTTCGAGTTCCCCTCAACATTTTGGAAATCCCGCTGAAACTTTGGACATTCTCGCGAAGGGTTCCCAATCCCCGACAAGACTGGTACCCTTTCACGTCCAAATCTCTCAAACTCCGGGAGAGATTCTCAAAACCAAGGTTGACATGTTTCGAGTTCCTCTCAACATTTTGGAAATCCCGCTGAAACTTTGGACATTCTCGCGAAGGGTTCCCAATCCCCGACAAGACTGGTACCCTTTCACGTCCAAATCTCTCAAACTCCGGGAGAGATTCTCAAAACCAAGGTTGACATGTTTCGAGTTCCTCTCAACATTTTGGAAATCCCGCTGAAACTTTGGACATTCTGGCGAAGGGTTCCCAATCCCCGACAAGACTGGTACCCTTTCACGTCCAAATCTCTCAAACTCCGGGAGAGATTCTCAAAACCAAGGTTGACATGTTTCGAGTTCCTCTCAACATTTTGGAAATCCCGCTGAAACTTTGGACATTGTGTTGAAGGGTTCCCAATCCCCGACAAGACTGGTACCCTTTCACGTCCAAATCTCTCAAACTCCGGGAGAGATTCTCAAAACCAAGGTTGACATGTTTCGAGTTCCTCTTAACATTTTGGAAATCCCGCTGAAACTTTGGACATTCTCGCGAAGGGTTCCCAATCCCCGACAAGACTGGTACCCTTTCACGTCCAAATCTCTCAAACTCCGGGAGAGATTCTCAAAACCAAGGTTCACATGTTTCGAGTTCCTTTCAACATTTTGGAAATCCCGCTGAAACTTTGGACATTCTCGCGAAGGGTTCCCAATCCCCGACAAGACTGGTACCCTTTCACGTCCAAATCTCTCAAACTCCGGGAGAGATTCTCAAAACCAAGGTTGACATGTTTCGAGTTCCTCTCAACATTTTGGAAATCCCGCTGAAACTTTGGACATTCTCGCGAAGGGTTCCCAATCCCCGACAAGACTGGTACCCTTTCACGTCCAAATCTCTCAAACTGCGGGAGAGATTCTCAAAACCAAGGTTGACATGTTTCGAGTTCCTCTCAACATTTTGGAAATCCCGCTGAAACTTTGGACATTCTCGCGAAGGGTTCCCAATCCCCGACAAGACTGGTACCCTTTCACGTCCAAATCTCTCAAACTCCGGGAGAGATTCTCAAAACCAAGGTTGACATGATTCGAGTTCCTCTCAACATTTTGGAAATCCCGCTGAAACTTTGGACATTCTGGCGAAGGGTTCCCAATCCCCGACAAGACTGGTACCCTTTCACGTCCAAATCTCTCAAACTCCGGGAGAGATTCTCAAACCAAGGTTGACATGTTTCGAGTTCCTCTCAACATTTTGGAAATCCCGCTGAAACTTTGGACATTCTCGCGAAGGGTTCCCAATCGCCGACAAGACTGGTACCCTTTCACGTCCAAATTTCTCAAACTCCGGGAGAGATTCTCAAAACCGAGGTTGACATGTTTCGAGTTCCTCTCAACATTTTGGAAATTCCGCTGAAACTTTGGACATTCTGGCGAAGGGTTCCCAATCCCCGACAAGACTGGTACCCTTTCACGTCCAAATCTCTCAAACTCCGGGAGAGATTCTCAAAACCAAGGTTGACATGTTTAGAGTTCCTCTCAACATTTTGGAAATCCCGCTGAAACTTTGGACATTCTCGCGAAGGGTTCCCAATCCCCGACAAGACTGGTACCCTTTCACGTCCAAATCTCTCAAACTCCGGGAGAGATTCTCAAAGCCAAGGTTGACATGATTTGAGTTCCTCTCAACATTTTGGAAATCCCGCTGAAACTTTGGACATTCTGGCGAAGGGTTCCCAATCCCCGACAAGACTGGTACCCTTTCACGTCCAAATCTCTCAAACTCCGGGAGAGATTCTCAAAACCAAGGTTGACATGTTTCGAGTTCCTCTCAACATTTTGGAAATCCCGCTGAAACTTTGGACATTCTCGCGAAGGGTTCCCAATCCCCGACAAGACTGGTACCCTTTCACGTCCAAATCTCTCAAACTCCGGGAGAGATTCTCAAAACCAAGGTTGACATGTTTCGAGTTCCTCTCAACATTTTGGAAATCCCGCTGAAACTTTGGACATTCTCGCGAAGGGTTCCCAATCCCCGACAAGACTGGTACCCTTTCACGTCCAAATCTCTCAAACTCCGGGAGAGATTCTCAAAACCAAGGTTGACATGTTTCGAGTTCCTCTCAACATTTTGGAAATCCCGCTGAAACTTTGGACATTCTCGTGAAGGGTTCCCAATCCCCGACAAGACTGGTACCCTTTCACGTCCAAATCTCTCAAACTCCGGGAGAGATTCTCAAAACCAAGGTTGACATGTTTCGAGTTCCTCTCAACATTTTGGAAATCCCGCTGAAACTTTGGACATTCTGGCGAAGGGTTCCCAATCCCCGACAAGACTGGTACCCTTTCACGTCCAAATCTCTCAAACTCCGGGAGAGATTCTCAAAACCGAGGTTGACATGTTTCGAGTTCCTCTCAACATTTTGGAAATCCCGCTGAAACTTTGGACATTCTCGCAAAGGGTTCCCAATCCCCGACAAGACTGGTACCCTTTCACGTCCAAATCTCTCAAACTCCGGGAGAGATTCTCAAAACCAAGGTTCACATGTTTCGAGTTCCTTTCAACATTTTGGAAATCCCGCTGAAACTTTGGACATTCTCGCAAAGGGTTCCCAATCTCCGACAAGACTGGTACCCTTTCACGTCCAAATCTCTCAAACTCCGGGAGAGATTCTCAAAACCAAGGTTGACATGTTTCGAGTTCCTCTCAACATTTTGGAAATCCCGCTGAACTTTGGACATTCTGGCGAAGGGTTCCCAATCCCCGACAAGACTGGTACCCTTTCACGTCCAAATCTCTGAAACTCCGGGAGAGATTCTCAAAACCAAGGTTGACATGTTTCGAGTTCCTCTCAACATTTTGGAAATCCCGCTGAAACTTTGGACATTCTGGCGAAGGGTTCCCAATCCCCGACAAGACTGGTACCCTTTCACGTCCAAATCTCTCAAACTCCGGGAGAGATTCTCAAAACCAAGGTTGACATGTTTCGAGTTCCTCTCAACATTTAGGAAATCCCGCTGAAACTTTGGTCATTCTCGCAAAGGGTTCCCAATCCCCGACAAGACTGGTACCCTTTCACGTCCAAATCTCTCAAACTCCGGGAGATATTCTCAAAACCAAGGTTGACATGTTTCGAGTTCCTCTCAACATTTTGGAAATCCCGCTGAAACTTTGGACATTCTCGCGAAGGGTTCCCAATCCCCGACAAGACTGGTACCCTTTCACGTCCAAATCTCTCAAACTCCGGGAGAGATTCTCAAAACCAAGGTTGACATGTTTCGAGTTCCTCTCAACATTTAGGAAATCCCGCTGAAACTTTGGACATTCTCGCAAAGGGTTCCCAATCCCCGACCAGACTGGTACCCTTTCACGTCCAAATCTCTCAAACTCCGGGAGAGATTCTCAAAACCGAGGTTGACATGTTTCGAGTTCCTCTCAACATTTTGGAAATCCCGCTGAAACTTTGGACATTCTGGCGAAGGGTTCCCAATCCCCGACAAGACTGGTACCCTTTCACGTCCAAATCTCTCAAACTCCGGGAGAGATTCTCAAAACCAAGGTTGACATGTTTCGAGTTCCTCTCAACATTTTGGAAATCCCGCTGAAACTTTGGACATTGTGTTGAAGGGTTCCCAATCCCCGACAAGACTGGTACCCTTTCACGTCCAAATCTCTCAAACTCCGGGAGAGATTCTCAAAACCAAGGTTGACATGTTTCGAGTTCCTCTTAACATTTTGGAAATCCCGCTGAAACTTTGGACATTCTCGCGAAGGGTTCCCAATCCCCGACAAGACTGGTACCCTTTCACGTCCAAATCTCTCAAACTCCGGGAGAGATTCTCAAAACCAAGGTTCACATGTTTCGAGTTCCTTTCAACATTTTGGAAATCCCGCTGAAACTTTGGACATTCTCGCGAAGGGTTCCCAATCCCCGACAAGACTGGTACCCTTTCACGTCCAAATCTCTCAAACTCCGGGAGAGATTCTCAAAACCAAGGTTGACATGTTTCGAGTTCCTCTCAACATTTTGGAAATCCCGCTGAAACTTTGGACATTCTCGCGAAGGGTTCCCAATCCCCGACAAGACTGGTACCCTTTCACGTCCAAATCTCTCAAACTGCGGGAGAGATTCTCAAAACCAAGGTTGACATGTTTCGAGTTCCTCTCAACATTTTGGAAATCCCGCTGAAACTTTGGACATTCTCGCGAAGGGTTCCCAATCCCCGACAAGACTGGTACCCTTTCACGTCCAAATCTCTCAAACTCCGGGAGAGATTCTCAAAACCAAGGTTGACATGATTCGAGTTCCTCTCAACATTTTGGAAATCCCGCTGAAACTTTGGACATTCTGGCGAAGGGTTCCCAATCCCCGACAAGACTGGTACCCTTTCACGTCCAAATCTCTCAAACTCCGGGAGAGATTCTCAAACCAAGGTTGACATGTTTCGAGTTCCTCTCAACATTTTGGAAATCCCGCTGAAACTTTGGACATTCTCGCGAAGGGTTCCCAATCGCCGACAAGACTGGTACCCTTTCACGTCCAAATTTCTCAAACTCCGGGAGAGATTCTCAAAACCGAGGTTGACATGTTTCGAGTTCCTCTCAACATTTTGGAAATTCCGCTGAAACTTTGGACATTCTGGCGAAGGGTTCCCAATCCCCGACAAGACTGGTACCCTTTCACGTCCAAATCTCTCAAACTCCGGGAGAGATTCTCAAAACCGAGGTTGACATGTTTCGAGTTCCTCTCAACATTTTGGAAATCCCGCTGAAACTTTGGACATTCTGGCGAAGGGTTCCCAATCCCCGACAAGACTGGTACCCTTTCACGTCCAAATCTCTCAAACTCCGGGAGAGATTCTCAAAGCCAAGGTTGACATGATTTGAGTTCCTCTCAACATTTTGGAAATCCCGCTGAAACTTTGGACATTCTGGCGAAGGGTTCCCAATCCCCGACAAGACTGGTACCCTTTCACGTCCAAATCTCTCAAACTCCGGGAGAGATTCTCAAAACCAAGGTTGACATGTTTCGAGTTCCTCTCAACATTTTGGAAATCCCGCTGAAACTTTGGACATTCTCGCGAAGGGTTCCCAATCCCCGACAAGACTGGTACCCTTTCACGTCCAAATCTCTCAAACTCCGGGAGAGATTCTCAAAACCAAGGTTGACATGTTTCGAGTTCCTCTCAACATTTTGGAAATCCCGCTGAAACTTTGGACATTCTCGCGAAGGGTTCCCAATCCCCGACAAGACTGGTACCCTTTCACGTCCAAATCTCTCAAACTCCGGGAGAGATTCTCAAAACCAAGGTTGACATGTTTCGAGTTCCTCTCAACATTTTGGAAATCCCGCTGAAACTTTGGACATTCTCGTGAAGGGTTCCCAATCCCCGACAAGACTGGTACCCTTTCACGTCCAAATCTCTCAAACTCCGGGAGAGATTCTCAAAACCAAGGTTGACATGTTTCGAGTTCCTCTCAACATTTTGGAAATCCCGCTGAAACTTTGGACATTCTGGCGAAGGGTTCCCAATCCCCGACAAGACTGGTACCCTTTCACGTCCAAATCTCTCAAACTCCGGGAGAGATTCTCAAAACCGAGGTTGACATGTTTCGAGTTCCTCTCAACATTTTGGAAATCCCGCTGAAACTTTGGACATTCTCGCAAAGGGTTCCCAATCCCCGACAAGACTGGTACCCTTTCACGTCCAAATCTCTCAAACTCCGGGAGAGATTCTCAAAACCAAGGTTCACATGTTTCGAGTTCCTTTCAACATTTTGGAAATCCCGCTGAAACTTTGGACATTCTCGCAAAGGGTTCCCAATCTCCGACAAGACTGGTACCCTTTCACGTCCAAATCTCTCAAACTCCGGGAGAGATTCTCAAAACCAAGGTTGACATGTTTCGAGTTCCTCTCAACATTTTGGAAATCCCGCTGAACTTTGGACATTCTGGCGAAGGGTTCCCAATCCCCGACAAGACTGGTACCCTTTCACGTCCAAATCTCTGAAACTCCGGGAGAGATTCTCAAAACCAAGGTTGACATGTTTCGAGTTCCTCTCAACATTTTGGAAATCCCGCTGAAACTTTGGACATTCTGGCGAAGGGTTCCCAATCCCCGACAAGACTGGTACCCTTTCACGTCCAAATCTCTCAAACTCCGGGAGAGATTCTCAAAACCAAGGTTGACATGTTTCGAGTTCCTCTCAACATTTAGGAAATCCCGCTGAAACTTTGGACATTCTCGCAAAGGGTTCCCAATCCCCGACAAGACTGGTACCCTTTCACGTCCAAATCTCTCAAACTCCGGGAGATATTCTCAAAACCAAGGTTGACATGTTTCGAGTTCCTCTCAACATTTTGGAAATCCCGCTGAAACTTTGGACATTCTCGCGAAGGGTTCCCAATCCCCGACAAGACTGGTACCCTTTCACGTCCAAATCTCTCAAACTCCGGGAGAGATTCTCAAAACCAAGGTTGACATGTTTCGAGTTCCTCTCAACATTTAGGAAATCCCGCTGAAACTTTGGACATTCTCGCAAAGGGTTCCCAATCCCCGACCAGACTGGTACCCTTTCACGTCCAAATCTCTCAAACTCCGGGAGAGATTCTCAAAACCGAGGTTGACATGTTTCGAGTTCCTCTCAACATTTTGGAAATCCCGCTGAAACTTTGGACATTCTCGCGAAGGGTTCCCAATCCCCGACAAGACTGGTACCCTTTCACGTCCAAATCTCTCAAACTCCGGGAGAGATTCTCAAAACCAAGGTTGACATGTTTCGAGTTCCTCTCAACATTTTGGAAATCCCGCTGAAACTTTGGACATTCTGGCGAAGGGTTCCCAATCCCCGACAAGACTGGTACCCTTTCACATCCAAATCTCTCAAACTCCGGGAGAGATTCTCAAAACCGAGGTTGACATGTTTCGAGTTCCTCTCAACATTTTGGAAATCCCGCTGAAACTTTGGACATTCTTGCGAAGGGTTCCCAATCCCCGACAAGACTGGTACCCTTTCACGTCCAAATCTCTCAAACTCCGGGAGAGATTCTCAAAACCAAGGTTGACATGTTTCGAGTTCCTCTCAACATTTAGGAAATCCCGCTGAAACTTTGGACATTCTGGCGAAGGGTTCCCAATCCCCGACAAGACTGGTACCCTTTCACGTCCAAATCTCTCAAACTCCGGGAGAGATTCTCAAAACCAAGGTTGACATGTTTCGAGTTCCTCTCAACATTTTGGAAATCCCGCTGAAACTTTGGACATTCTCGCGAAGGGTTCCCAATCCCCGACAAGACTGGTACCCTTTCACGTCCAAATCTCTCAAACTCCGGGAGAGATTCTCAAAACCAAGGTTGACATGTTTCGAGTTCCTCTCAACATTTAGGAAATCCCGCTGAAACTTTGGACATTCTCGCAAAGGGTTCCCAATCCCCGACAAGACTGGTACCCTTTCACGTCCAAATCTCTCAAACTCCGGGAGAGATTCTCAAAACCAATGTTGACATGTTTCGAGTTCCTCTCAACATTTTGGAAATCCCGCTGAAACTTTGGACATTCTCGCGAAGGGTTCCCAATCCCCGACAAGACTGGTACCCTTTCACGTCCAAATCTCTCAAACTCCGGGAGAGATTCTCAAAACCAAGGTTGACATGTTTCGAGTTCCTTTCAACATTTTGGAAATCCCGCTGAAACTTTGGACATTCTGGCGAAGGGTTCCCAATCCCCGACAAGACTGGTACGCTTTCACGTCCAAATCTCTCAAACTCCGGGAGAGATTCTCAAAACCAAGGTTGACATGTTTCGAGTTCCTCTCAACATTTTGGAAATCCCGCTGAAACTTTGGACATTCTCGCGAAGGGTTCCCAATCCCCGACAAGACTGGTACCCTTTCACGTCCAAATCTCTCAAACTCCGGGAGAGATTCTCAAAACCAAGGTTCACATGTTTCGAGTTCCTTTCAACATTTTGGAAATCCCGCTGAAACTTTGGACATTCTCGCGAAGGGTTCCCAATCTCCGACAAGACTGGTACCCTTTCACGTCCAAATCTCTCAAACTCCGGGAGAGATTCTCAAAACCAAGGTTGACATGTTTCGAGTTCCTCTCAACATTTTGGAAATCCCGCTGAAACTTTGGACATTCTCGCGAAGGGTTCCCAATCCCCGACAAGACTGGTACCCTTTCACGTCCAGATCTCTCAAACTCCGGGAGAGATTCTCAAAACCAAGGTTGACATGTTTCGAGTTCCTCTCAACATTTTGGAAATCCCGCTGAAACTTTGGACATTCTCGCGAAGGGTTCCCAATCCCCGACAAGACTGGTACCCTTTCACGTCCAAATCTCTCAAACTCCGGGAGAGATTCTCAAAACCAAGGTTCACATGTTTCGAGTTCCTTTCAACATTTTGGAAATCCCGCTGAAACTTTGGACATTCTCGCGAAGGGTTCCCAATCCCCGACAAGACTGGTACCCTTTCACGTCCAGATCTCTCAAACTCCGGGAGAGATTCTCAAAACCAAGGTTGACATGTTTCGAGTTCCTCTCAACATTTTGGAAATCCCGCTGAAACTTTGGACATTCTCGCGAAGGGTTCCCAATCCCCGACAAGACTGGTACCCTTTCACGTCCAAATCTCTCAAACTCCGGGAGAGATTCTCAAAACCAAGGTTCACATGTTTCGAGTTCCTTTCAACATTTTGGAAATCCCGCTGAAACTTTGGACATTCTCGCGAAGGGTTCCCAATCTCCGACAAGACTGGTACCCTTTCACGTCCAAATCTCTCAAACTCCGGGAGAGATTCTCAAAACCAAGGTTGACATGTTTCGAGTTCCTCTCAACATTTTGGAAATCCCGCTGAAACTTTGGACATTCTCGCGAAGGGTTCCCAATCCCCGACAAGACTGGTACCCTTTCACGTCCAAATCTCTCAAACTCCGGGAGAGATTCTCAAAACCAAGGTTCACATGTTTCGAGTTCCTTTCAACATTTTGGAAATCCCGCTGAAACTTTGGACATTCTCGCGAAGGGTTCCCAATCTCCGACAAGACTGGTACCCTTTCACGTCCAAATCTCTCAAACTCCGGGAGAGATTCTCAAAACCAAGGTTGACATGTTTCGAGTTCCTCTCAACATTTTGGAAATCCCGCTGAAACTTTGGACATTCTCGCGAAGGGTTCCCAATCCCCGACAAGACTGGTACCCTTTCACGTCCAGATCTCTCAAACTCCGGGAGAGATTCTCAAAACCAAGGTTGACATGTTTCGAGTTCCTCTCAACATTTTGGAAATCCCGCTGAAACTTTGGACATTCTCGCGAAGGGTTCCCAATCCCCGACAAGACTGGTACCCTTTCACGTCCAAATCTCTCAAACTCCGGGAGAGATTCTCAAAACCAAGGTTGACATGTTTCGAGTTCCTCTCAACATTTAGGAAATCCCGCTGAAACTTTGGACATTCTGGCGAAGGGTTCCCAATCCCCGACAAGACTGGTACCCTTTCACGTCCAAATCTCTCAAACTCCGGGAGAGATTCTCAAAACCAAGGTTGACATGTTTCGAGTTCCTCTCAACATTTTGGAAATCCCGCTGAAACTTTGGACATTCTCGCGAAGGGTTCCCAATCCCCGACAAGACTGGTACCCTTTCACGTCCAAATCTCTCAAACTCCGGGAGAGATTCTCAAAACCAAGGTTGACATGTTTCGAGTTCCTCTCAACATTTAGGAAATCCCGCTGAAACTTTGGACATTCTCGCAAAGGGTTCCCAATCCCCGACAAGACTGGTACCCTTTCACGTCCAAATCTCTCAAACTCCGGGAGAGATTCTCAAAACCAATGTTGACATGTTTCGAGTTCCTCTCAACATTTAGGAAATCCCGCTGAAACTTTGGACATTCTCGCGAAGGGTTCCCAATCCCCGACAAGACTGGTACCCTTTCACGTCCACATCTCTCAAACTCCGGGAGAGATTCTCAAAAGCAAGGTTGACATGTTTCGAGTTCCTTTCAACATTTTGGAAATCCCGCTGAAACTTTGGACATTCTCGCGAAGGTTTCCCAATCCCCGACAAGACTGGTACGCTTTCACGTCCAAATCTCTCAAACTCCGGGAGAGATTCTCAAAACCAAGGTTGACATGTTTCGAGTTCCTCTCAACATTTTGGAAATCCCGCTGAAACTTTGGACATTCTCGCGAAGGGTTCCCAATCCCCGACAAGACTGGTACCCTTTCACGTCCAAATCTCTCAAACTCCGGGAGAGATTCTCAAAACCAAGGTTGACATGTTTCGAGTTCCTCTCAACATTTTGGAAATCCCGCTGAAACTTTGGACATTCTCGCGAAGGGTTCCCAATCCCCGACAAGACTGGTACCCTTTCACGTCCAAATCTCTCAAACTCCGGGAGAGATTCTCAAAACCAAGGTTGACATGTTTCGAGTTCCTCTCAACATTTAGGAAATCCCGCTGAAACTTTGGACATTCTCGCGAAGGGTTCCCAATCCCCGACAAGACTGGTACCCTTTCACGTCCAAATCTCTCAAACTCCGGGAGAGATTCTCAAAACCAAGGTTGACATGTTTCGAGTTCCTCTCAACATTTTGGAAATCCCGCTGAAACTTTGGACATTCTCGCGAAGGGTTCCCAATCCCCGACAAGACTGGTACCCTTTCACGTCCAAATCTCTCAAACTCCGGGAGAGATTCTCAAAACCAAGGTTGACATGTTTCGAGTTCCTCTCAACATTTAGGAAATCCCGCTGAAACTTTGGACATTCTCGCAAAGGGTTCCCAATCCCCGACAAGACTGGTACCCTTTCACGTCCACATCTCTCAAACTCCGGGAGAGATTCTCAAAACCAATGTTGACATGTTTCGAGTTCCTCTCAACATTTTGGAAATCCCGCTGAAACTTTGGACATTCTCGCGAAGGGTTCCCAATCCCCGACAAGACTGGTACCCTTTCACGTCCAAATCTCTCAAACTCCGGGAGAGATTCTCAAAACCAATGTTGACATGTTTCGAGTTCCTCTCAACATTTTGGAAATCCCGCTGAAACTTTGGACATTCTCGCGAAGGGTTCCCAATCCCCGACAAGACTGGTACCCTTTCACGTCCAAATCTCTCAAACTCCGGGAGAGATTCTCAAAACCGAGGTTGACATGTTTCGAGTTCCTCTCAACATTTTGGAAATCCCGCTGAAACTTTGGACATTCTGGCGAAGGGTTCCCAATCCCTGACAAGACTGGTACCCTTTCACGTCCAAATCTCTCAAACTCCGGGAGAGATTCTCAAAACCGAGGTTGACATGTTTCGAGTTCCTCTCAACATTTTGGAAATCCCGCTGAAACTTTGGACATTCTGGCGAAGGGTTCCCAATCCCCGACAAGACTGGTACCCTTTCACATCCAAATCTCTCAAACTCCGGGAGAGATTCTCAAAACCGAGGTTGACATGTTTCGAGTTCCTCTCAACATTTTGGAAATCCCGCTGAAACTTTGGACATTCTTGCGAAGGGTTCCCAATCCCCGACAAGACTGGTACCCTTTCACGTCCAAATCTCTCAAACTCCGGGAGAGATTCCCAAAACCAAGGTTGACATGTTTCGAGTTCCTCTCAACATTTTGGAAATCCCGCTGAAACTTTGGACATTCTGGCGAAGGGTTCCCAATCCCCGACAAGACTGGTACCCTTTCACGTCCAAATCTCTCAAACTCCGGGAGAGATTCTCAAAACCAAGGTTGACATGTTTCGAGTTCCTCTCAACATTTTGGAAATCCCGCTGAAACTTTGGACATTCTGGTGAAGGGTTCCCAATCCCCGACAAGACTGGTACCCTTTCACGTCCAAATCTCTCAAACTCCGGGAGAGATTCTCAAAACCAAGGTTGACATGATTCGAGTTCCTCTCAACATTTTGGAAATCCCGCTGAAACTTTGGACATTCTCGCGAAGGGTTCCCAATCCCCGACAAGACTGGTACCCTTTCACGTCCAAATCTCTCAAACTCCGGGAGAGATTCTCAAAACCAAGGTTGACATGTTTCGAGTTCCTCTCAACATTTTGGAAATCCCGCTGAAACTTTGGACATTCTCGCGAAGGGTTCCCAATCCCCGACAAGACTGGTACCCTTTCACGTCCAAATCTCTCAAACTCCGGGAGAGATTCTCAAAACCAAGGTTGACATGTTTCGAGTTCCTCTCAACATTTTGGAAATCCCGCTGAAACTTTGGACATTCTGGTGAAGGGTTCCCAATCCCTGACAAGACTGGTACCCTTTCACGTCCAAATCTCTCAAACTCCGGGAGAGATTCTCAAAACCAAGGTTGACATGATTCGAGTTCCTCTCAACATTTTGGAAATCCCGCTGAAACTTTGGACATTCTCGCGAAGGGTTCCCAATCCCCGACAAGACTGGTACCCTTTCACGTCCAAATCTCTCAAACTCCGGGAGAGATTCTCAAAACCAAGGTTGACATGTTTCGAGTTCCTCTCAACATTTTGGAAATCCCGCTGAAACTTTGGACATTCTGGCGAAGGGTTCCCAATCCCCGACAAGACTGGTACCCTTTCACGTCCAAATCTCTCAAACTCCGGGAGAGATTCTCAAAACCGAGGTTGACATGTTTCGAGTTCCTCTCAACATTTTGGAAATCCCGCTGAAACTTTGGACATTCTGGCGAAGGGTTCCCAATCCCCGACAAGACTGGTACCCTTTCACGTCCAAATCTCTCAAACTCCGGGAGAGATTCTCAAAACCAAGGTTGACATGTTTCGAGTTCCTCTCAACATTTTGGAAATCCCGCTGAAACTTTGGACATTCTGGCGAAGGGTTCCCAATCCCCGACAAGACTGGTACCCTTTCACGTCCAAATCTCTCAAACTCCGGGAGAGATTCTCAAAACTGAGGTTGACATGTTTCGAGTTCCTCTCAACATTTTGGAAATCCCGCTGAAACTTTGGACATTCTCGCGAAGGGTTCCCAATCCCCAACAAGACTGGTACCCTTTCACGTCCAAATCTCTCAAACTCCGGGAGAGATTCTCAAAACCAAGGTTGACATGTTTCGAGTTCCTCTCAACATTTTGGAAATCCCGCTGAAACTTTGGACATTCTGGCGAAGGGTTCCCAATCCCCGACAAGACTGGTACCCTTTCACGTCCAAATCTCTCAAACTCCGGGAGAGATTCTCAAAACCGAGGTTGACATGTTTCGAGTTCCTCTCAACATTTTGGAAATCCCGCTGAAACTTTGGACATTCTCGCAAAGGGTTCCCAATCCCCGACAAGACTGGTACCCTTTCACGTCCAAATCTCTCAAACTCCGGGAGAGATTCTCAAAACCGAGGTTGACATGTTTCGAGTTCCTCTCAACATTTTGGAAATCCCGCTGAAACTTTGGACATTCTGGCGAAGGGTTCCCAATCCCCGACAAGACTGGTACCCTTTCACGTCCAAATCTCTCAAACTCCGGGAGAGATTCTCAAAACCAAGGTTGACATGTTTCGAGTTCCTCTCAACATTTTGGAAATCCCGCTGAAACTTTGGACATTCTGGCGAAGGGTTCCCAATCCCCGACAAGACTGGTACCCTTTCACGTCCAAATCTCTCAAACTCCGGGAGAGATTCTCAAAGCCAAGGTTGACATGATTCGAGTTCCTCTCAACATTTTGGAAATCCCGCTGAAACTTTGGACATTCTCGCGAAGGGTTCCCAATCCCCGACAAGACTGGTACCCTTTCACGTCCAAATCTCTCAAACTCCGGGAGAGATTCTCAAAACCAAGGTTGACATGTTTCGAGTTCCTCTCAACATTTAGGAAATCCCGCTGAAACTTTGGACATTCTCGCGAAGGGTTCCCAATCCCCGACAAGACTGGTACCCTTTCACGTCCAAATCTCTCAAACTCCGGGAGAGATTCTCAAAACCAAGGTTGACATGTTTCGAGTTCCTCTCAACATTTTGGAAATCCCGCTGAAACTTTGGACATTGTCGCGAAGGGTTCCCAATCCCCGACAAGACTGGTACCCTTTCACGTCCAAATCTCTCAAACTCCGGGAGAGATTCTCAAAACCAAGGTTGACATGTTTCGAGTTCCTCTCAACATTTTGGAAATCCCGCTGAAACTTTGGACATTCTCGCGAAGGGTTCCCAATCCCCGACAAGACTGGTACCCTTTCACGTCCAAATCTCTCAAACTCCGGGAGAGATTCTCAAAACCAAGGTTGACATGTTTCGAGTTCCTCTCAACATTTTGGAAATCCCGCTGAAACTTTGGACATTCTCGCGAAGGGTTCCCAATCCCCGACAAGACTGGTACCCTTTCACGTCCAAATCTCTCAAACTCCGGGAGAGATTCTCAAAACCAAGGTTGACATGTTTCGAGTTCCTTTCAACATTTTGGAAATCCCGCTGAAACTTTGGACATTCTGGCGAAGGGTTCCCAATCCCCGACAAGACTGGTACGCTTTCACGTCCAAATCTCTCAAACTCCGGGAGAGATTCTCAAAACCAAGGTTGACATGTTTCGAGTTCCTCTCAACATTTTGGAAATCCCGCTGAAACTTTGGACATTCTCGCGAAGGGTTCCCAATCCCCGACAAGACTGGTACCCTTTCACGTCCAAATCTCTCAAACTCCGGGAGAGATTCTCAAAACCAAGGTTCACATGTTTCGAGTTCCTTTCAACATTTTGGAAATCCCGCTGAAACTTTGGACATTCTCGCGAAGGGTTCCCAATCTCCGACAAGACTGGTACCCTTTCACGTCCAAATCTCTCAAACTCCGGGAGAGATTCTCAAAACCAAGGTTGACCTGTTTCGAGTTCCTCTCAACATTTTGGAAATCCCGCTGAAACTTTGGACATTCTCGCGAAGGGTTCCCAATCCCCGACAAGACTGGTACCCTTTCACGTCCAGATCTCTCAAACTCCGGGAGAGATTCTCAAAACCAAGGTTGACATGTTTCGAGTTCCTCTCAACATTTTGGAAATCCCGCTGAAACTTTGGACATTCTCGCGAAGGGTTCCCAATCCCCGACAAGACTGGTACCCTTTCACGTCCAAATCTCTCAAACTCCGGGAGAGATTCTCAAAACCAAGGTTGACATGTTTCGAGTTCCTCTCAACATTTAGGAAATCCCGCTGAAACTTTGGACATTCTGGCGAAGGGTTCCCAATCCCCGACAAGACTGGTACCCTTTCACGTCCAAATCTCTCAAACTCCGGGAGAGATTCTCAAAACCAAGGTTGACATGTTTCGAGTTCCTCTCAACATTTTGGAAATCCCGCTGAAACTTTGGACATTCTCGCGAAGGGTTCCCAATCCCCGACAAGACTGGTACCCTTTCACGTCCAAATCTCTCAAACTCCGGGAGAGATTCTCAAAACCAAGGTTGACATGTTTCGAGTTCCTCTCAACATTTAGGAAATCCCGCTGAAACTTTGGACATTCTCGCAAAGGGTTCCCAATCCCCGACAAGACTGGTACCCTTTCACGTCCAAATCTCTCAAACTCCGGGAGAGATTCTCAAAACCAATGTTGACATGTTTCGAGTTCCTCTCAACATTTAGGAAATCCCGCTGAAACTTTGGACATTCTCGCGAAGGGTTCCCAATCCCCGACAAGACTGGTACCCTTTCACGTCCAAATCTCTCAAACTCCGGGAGAGATTCTCAAAAGCAAGGTTGACATGTTTCGAGTTCCTTTCAACATTTTGGAAATCCCGCTGAAACTTTGGACATTCTCGCGAAGGTTTCCCAATCCCCGACAAGACTGGTACGCTTTCACGTCCAAATCTCTCAAACTCCGGGAGAGATTCTCAAAACCAAGGTTGACATGTTTCGAGTTCCTCTCAACATTTTGGAAATCCCGCTGAAACTTTGGACATTCTCGCGAAGGGTTCCCAATCCCCGACAAGACTGGTACCCTTTCACGTCCAAATCTCTCAAACTCCGGGAGAGATTCTCAAAACCAAGGTTGACATGTTTCGAGTTCCTCTCAACATTTTGGAAATCCCGCTGAAACTTTGGACATTCTCGCGAAGGGTTCCCAATCCCCGACAAGACTGGTGCCCTTTCACGTCCAAATCTCTCAAACTCCGGGAGAGATTCTCAAAACCAAGGTTGACATGTTTCGAGTTCCTCTCAACATTTAGGAAATCCCGCTGAAACTTTGGACATTCTCGCGAAGGGTTCCCAATCCCCGACAAGACTGGTACCCTTTCACGTCCAAATCTCTCAAACTCCGGGAGAGATTCTCAAAACCAAGGTTGACATGTTTCGAGTTCCTCTCAACATTTTGGAAATCCCGCTGAAACTTTGGACATTCTCGCGAAGGGTTCCCAATCCCCGACAAGACTGGTACCCTTTCACGTCCAAATCTCTCAAACTCCGGGAGAGATTCTCAAAACCAAGGTTGACATGTTTCGAGTTCCTCTCAACATTTAGGAAATCCCGCTGAAACTTTGGACATTCTCGCAAAGGGTTCCCAATCCCCGACAAGACTGGTACCCTTTCACGTCCACATCTCTCAAACTCCGGGAGAGATTCTCAAAACCAATGTTGACATGTTTCGAGTTCCTCTCAACATTTTGGAAATCCCGCTGAAACTTTGGACATTCTCGCGAAGGGTTCCCAATCCCCGACAAGACTGGTACCCTTTCACGTCCAAATCTCTCAAACTCCGGGAGAGATTCTCAAAACCAATGTTGACATGTTTCGAGTTCCTCTCAACATTTTGGAAATCCCGCTGAAACTTTGGACATTCTCGCGAAGGGTTCCCAATCCCCGACAAGACTGGTACCCTTTCACGTCCAAATCTCTCAAACTCCGGGAGAGATTCTCAAAACCGAGGTTGACATGTTTCGAGTTCCTCTCAACATTTTGGAAATCCCGCTGAAACTTTGGACATTCTGGCGAAGGGTTCCCAATCCCTGACAAGACTGGTACCCTTTCACGTCCAAATCTCTCAAACTCCGGGAGAGATTCTCAAAACCGAGGTTGACATGTTTCGAGTTCCTCTCAACATTTTGGAAATCCCGCTGAAACTTTGGACATTCTGGCGAAGGGTTCCCAATCCCCGACAAGACTGGTACCCTTTCACATCCAAATCTCTCAAACTCCGGGAGAGATTCTCAAAACCGAGGTTGACATGTTTCGAGTTCCTCTCAACATTTTGGAAATCCCGCTGAAACTTTGGACATTCTTGCGAAGGGTTCCCAATCCCCGACAAGACTGGTACCCTTTCACGTCCAAATCTCTCAAACTCCGGGAGAGATTCCCAAAACCAAGGTTGACATGTTTCGAGTTCCTCTCAACATTTTGGAAATCCCGCTGAAACTTTGGACATTCTGGCGAAGGGTTCCCAATCCCCGACAAGACTGGTACCCTTTCACGTCCAAATCTCTCAAACTCCGGGAGAGATTCTCAAAACCAAGGTTGACATGTTTCGAGTTCCTCTCAACATTTTGGAAATCCCGCTGAAACTTTGGACATTCTGGTGAAGGGTTCCCAATCCCCGACAAGACTGGTACCCTTTCACGTCCAAATCTCTCAAACTCCGGGAGAGATTCTCAAAACCAAGGTTGACATGATTCGAGTTCCTCTCAACATTTTGGAAATCCCGCTGAAACTTTGGACATTCTCGCGAAGGGTTCCCAATCCCCGACAAGACTGGTACCCTTTCACGTCCAAATCTCTCAAACTCCGGGAGAGATTCTCAAAGCCAAGGTTGACATGATTCGAGTTCCTCTCAACATTTTGGAAATCCCGCTGAAACTTTGGACATTCTCGCGAAGGGTTCCCAATCCCCGACAAGACTGGTACCCTTTCACGTCCAAATCTCTCAAACTCCGGGAGAGATTCTCAAAACCAAGGTTGACATGTTTCGAGTTCCTCTCAACATTTTGGAAATCCCGCTGAAACTTTGGACATTCTGGTGAAGGGTTCCCAATCCCTGACAAGACTGGTACCCTTTCACGTCCAAATCTCTCAAACTCCGGGAGAGATTCTCAAAACCAAGGTTGACATGATTCGAGTTCCTCTCAACATTTTGGAAATCCCGCTGAAACTTTGGACATTCTCGCGAAGGGTTCCCAATCCCCGACAAGACTGGTACCCTTTCACATCCAAATCTCTCAAACTCCGGGAGAGATTCTCAAAACCAAGGTTGACATGTTTCGAGTTCCTCTCAACATTTTGGAAATCCCGCTGAAACTTTGGACATTCTCGCGAAGGGTTCCCAATCCCCGACAAGACTGGTACCCTTTCACGTCCAAATCTCTCAAACTCCGGGAGAGATTCTCAAAACCGAGGTTGACATGTTTCGAGTTCCTCTCAACATTTTGGAAATCCCGCTGAAACTTTGGACATTCTGGCGAAGGGTTCCCAATCCCCGACAAGACTGGTACCCTTTCACGTCCAAATCTCTCAAACTCCGGGAGAGATTCTCAAAACCAAGGTTGACATGTTTCGAGTTCCTCTCAACATTTTGGAAATCCCGCTGAAACTTTGGACATTCTGGCGAAGGGTTCCCAATCCCCGACAAGACTGGTACCCTTTCACGTCCAAATCTCTCAAACTCCGGGAGAGATTCTCAAAACTGAGGTTGACATGTTTCGAGTTCCTCTCAACATTTTGGAAATCCCGCTGAAACTTTGGACATTCTCGCGAAGGGTTCCCAATCCCCAACAAGACTTGGTACCCTTTCACATCCAAATCTCTCAAACTCCGGGAGAGATTCTCAAAACCAAGGTTGACATGTTTCGAGTTCCTCTCAACATTTTGGAAATCCCGCTGAAACTTTGGACATTCTGGCGAAGGGTTCCCAATCCCCGACAAGACTGGTACCCTTTCACGTCCAAATCTCTCAAACTCCGGGAGAGATTCTCAAAACCGAGGTTGACATGTTTCGAGTTCCTCTCAACATTTTGGAAATCCCGCTGAAACTTTGGACATTCTCGCAAAGGGTTCCCAATCCCCGACAAGACTGGTACCCTTTCACGTCCAAATCTCTCAAACTCCGGGAGAGATTCTCAAAACCAAGGTTGACATGTTTCGAGTTCCTCTCAACATTTTGGAAATCCCGCTGAAACTTTGGACATTCTCGCGAAGGGTTCCCAATCCCCGACAAGACTGGTACCCTTTCACGTCCAAATCTCTCAAACTCCGGGAGAGATTCTCAAAACCAAGGTTGACATGTTTCGAGTTCCTCTCAACATTTTGGAAATCCCGCTGAAACTTTGGACATTCTCGCGAAGGGTTCCCAATCCCCGACAAGACTGGTACCCTTTCACGTCCAAATCTCTCAAACTCCGGGAGAGATTCTCAAAGCCAAGGTTGACATGATTCGAGTTCCTCTCAACATTTTGGAAATCCCGCTGAAACTTTGGACATTCTCGCGAAGGGTTCCCAATCCCCGACAAGACTGGTACCCTTTCACGTCCAAATCTCTCAAACTCCGGGAGAGATTCTCAAAACCAAGGTTGACATGTTTCGAGTTCCTCTCAACATTTAGGAAATCCCGCTGAAACTTTGGACATTCTCGCGAAGGGTTCCCAATCCCCGACAAGACTGGTACCCTTTCACGTCCAAATCTCTCAAACTCCGGGAGAGATTCTCAAAACCAAGGTTGACATGTTTCGAGTTCCTCTCAACATTTTGGAAATCCCGCTGAAACTTTGGACATTGTCGCGAAGGGTTCCCAATCCCCGACAAGACTGGTACCCTTTCACGTCCAAATCTCTCAAACTCCGGGAGAGATTCTCAAAACCAAGGTTGACATGTTTCGAGTTCCTCTCAACATTTTGGAAATCCCGCTGAAACTTTGGACATTCTGGCGAAGGGTTCCCAATCCCCGACAAGACTGGTACCCTTTCACGTCCAAATCTCTCAAACTCCGGGAGAGATTCTCAAAACCAAGGTTGACATGTTTCGAGTTCCTCTCAACATTTTGGAAATCCCGCTGAAACTTTGGACATTCTCGCGAAGGGTTCCCAATCCCCGACAAGACTGGTACCCTTTCACGTCCAAATCTCTCAAACTCCGGGAGAGATTCTCAAAACCAAGGTTGACATGTTTCGAGTTCCTCTCAACATTTTGGAAATCCCGCTGAAACTTTGGACATTCTGGCGAAGGGTTCCCAATCCCCGACAAGACTGGTACCCTTTCACGTCCAAATCTCTCAAACTCCGGGAGAGATTCTCAAAACCAAGGTTGACATGTTTCGAGTTCCTCTCAACATTTTGGAAATCCCGCTGAAACTTTGGACATTCTCGCAAAGGGTTCCCAATCCCCGACAAGACTGGTACCCTTTCACGTCCAAATCTCTCAAACTCCGGGAGAGATTCTCAAAACCGAGGTTGACATGTTTCGAGTTCCTCTCAACATTTTGGAAATCCCGCTGAAACTTTGGACATTCTCGCGAAGGGTTCCCAATCCCCGACAAGACTGGTACCCTTTCACGTCCAAATCTCTCAAACTCCGGGAGAGATTCTCAAAGCCAAGGTTGACATGATTCGAGTTCCTCTAAACATTTTGGAAATCCCGCTGAAACTTTGGACATTCTGGCGAAGGGTTCCCAATCCCCGACAAGACTGGTACCCTTTCACGTCCAAATCTCTCAAACTCCGGGAGAGATTCTCAAAACCAAGGTTGACATGTTTCGAGTTCCTCTCAACATTTTGGAAATCCCGCTGAAACTTTGGACATTCTCGCGAAGGGTTCCCAATCCCCGACAAGACTGGTACCCTTTCACGTCCAAATCTCTCAAACTCCGGGAGAGATTCTCAAAACCAAGGTTGACATGTTTCGAGTTCCTCTCAACATTTTGGAAATCCCGCTGAAACTTTGGACATTCTCGCGAAGGTTTCCCAATCCCCGACAAGACTGGTACCCTTTCACGTCCAAATCTCTCAAACTCCGGGAGAGATTCTCAAAACCAAGGTTGACATGTTTCGAGTTCCTCTCAACATTTTGGAAATCCCGCTGAAACTTTGGACATTCTCGCGAAGGGTTCCCAATCCCCGACAAGACTGGTACCCTTTCACGTCCAAATCTCTCAAAATCCGGGAGAGATTCTCAAAACCAAGGTTGACATGTTTCGAGTTCCTCTCAACATTTAGGAAATCCCGCTGAAACTTTGGACATTCTCGCGAAGGGTTCCCAATCCCCGACAAGACTGGTACCCTTTCACGTCCAAATCTCTCAAACTCCGGGAGAGATTCTCAAAACCAAGGTTGACATGTTTCGAGTTCCTCTCAACATTTTGGAAATCCCGCTGAAACTTTGGACATTCTCGCAAAGGGTTCCCAATCCCCGACAAGACTGGTACCCTTTCACGTCCAAATCTCTCAAACTCCGGGAGAGATTCTCAAAACCAAGGTTGACATGTTTCGAGTTCCTCTCAACATTTTGGAAATCCCGCTGAAACTTTGGACATTCTCGCGAAGGGTTCCCAATCCCCGACAAGACTGGTACCCTTTCACGTCCAAATCTCTCAAACTCCGGGAGAGATTCTCAAAACCAAGGTTCACATGTTTCGAGTTCCTTTCAACATTTTGGAAATCCCGCTGAAACTTTGCACATTCTCGCGAAGGGTTCCCAATCCCCGACAAGACTGGTACCCTTTCACGTCCAAATCTCTCAAACTCCGGGAGAGATTCTCAAAGCCAAGGTTGACATGATTCGAGTTCCTCTCAACATTTTGGAAATCCCGCTGAAACTTTGGACATTCTCGCGAAGGGTTCCCAATCCCCGACAAGACTGGTACCCTTTCACGTCCAAATCTCTCAAACTCCGGGAGAGATTCTCAAAACCAAGGTTGACATGTTTCGAGTTCCTCTCAACATTTTGGAAATCCCGCTGAAACTTTGGACATTCTCGCGAAGGGTTCCCAATCCCCGACAAGACTGGTACCCTTTCACGTCCAAATCTCTCAAACTCCGGGAGAGATTCTCAAAACCAAGGTTGACATGTTTCGAGTTCCTCTCAACATTTTGGAAATCCCGCTGAAACTTTGGACATTGTCGCGAAGGGTTCCCAATCCCCGACAAGACTGGTACCCTTTCACGTCCAAATCTCTCAAACTCCGGGAGAGATTCTCAAAACCGAGGTTGACATGTTTCGAGTTCCTCTCAACATTTTGGAAATCCCGCTGAAACTTTGGACATTCTCGCGAAGGGTTCCCAATCCCCGACAAGACTGGTACCCTTTCACGTCCAAATCTCTCAAACTCCGGGAGAGATTCTCAAAGCCAAGGTTGACATGATTCGAGTTCCTCTCAACATTTTGGAAATCCCGCTGAAACTTTGGACATTCTGGCGAAGGGTTCCCAATCCCCGACAAGACTGGTACCCTTTCACGTCCAAATCTCTCAAACTCCGGGAGAGATTCTCAAAACCAAGGTTGACATGTTTCGAGTTCCTCTCAACATTTTGGAAATCCCGCTGAAACTTTGGACATTCTCGCGAAGGGTTCCCAATCCCCGACAAGACTGGTACCCTTTCACGTCCAAATCTCTCAAACTCCGGGAGAGATTCTCAAAACCAAGGTTGACATGTTTCGAGTTCCTCTCAACATTTTGGAAATCCCGCTGAAACTTTGGACATTCTCGCGAAGGGTTCCCAATCCCCGACAAGACTGGTACCCTTTCACGTCCAAATCTCTCAAACTCCGGGAGAGATTCTCAAAACCAAGGTTGACATGTTTCGAGTTCCTCTCAACATTTTGGAAATCCCGCTGAAACTTTGGACATTCTCGCGAAGGGTTCCCAATCCCCGACAAGACTGGTACCCTTTCACGTCCAAATCTCTCAAACTCCGGGAGAGATTCTCAAAACCAAGGTTGACATGTTTCGAGTTCCTCTCAACATTTTGGAAATCCCGCTGAAACTTTGGACATTCTCGCGAAGGGTTCCCAATCCCCGACAAGACTGGTACCCTTTCACGTCCAAATCTCTCAAACTCCGGGAGAGATTCTCAAAACCAAGGTTGACATGTTTCGAGTTCCTCTCAACATTTTGGAAATCCCGCTGAAACTTTGGACATTGTCGCGAAGGGTTCCCAATCCCCGACAAGACTGGTACCCTTTCACGTCCAAATCTCTCAAACTCCGGGAGAGATTCTCAAAACCGAGGTTGACATGTTTCGAGTTCCTCTCAACATTTTGGAAATCCCGCTGAAACTTTGGACATTCTCGCAAAGGGTTCCCAATCCCCGACAAGACTGGTACCCTTTCACGTCCAAATCTCTCAAACTCCGGGAGAGATTCTCAAAGCCAAGGTTGACATGATTCGAGTTCCTCTCAACATTTTGGAAATCCCGCTGAAACTTTGGACATTCTGGCGAAGGGTTCCCAATCCCCGACAAGACTGGTACCCTTTCACGTCCAAATCTCTCAAACTCCGGGAGAGATTCTCAAAACCAAGGTTGACATGTTTCGAGTTCCTCTCAACATTTTGGAAATCCCGCTGAAACTTTGGACATTCTCGCGAAGGGTTCCCAATCCCCGACAAGACTGGTACCCTTTCACGTCCAAATCTCTCAAACTCCGGGAGAGATTCTCAAAACCAAGGTTGACATGTTTCGAGTTCCTCTCAACATTTTGGAAATCCCGCTGAAACTTTGGACATTCTCGCGAAGGGTTCCCAATCCCCGACAAGACTGGTACCCTTTCACGTCCAAATCTCTCAAACTCCGGGAGAGATTCTCAAAACCAAGGTTGACATGTTTCGAGTTCCTCTCAACATTTTGGAAATCCCGCTGAAACTTTGGACATTCTCGCGAAGGGTTCCCAATCCCCGACAAGACTGGTACCCTTTCACGTCCAAATCTCTCAAACTCCGGGAGAGATTCTCAAAACCAAGGTTGACATGTTTCGAGTTCCTCTCAACATTTTGGAAATCCCGCTGAAACTTTGGACATTCTCGCGAAGGGTTCCCAATCCCCGACAAGACTGGTACCCTTTCACGTCCAAATCTCTCAAACTCCGGGAGAGATTCTCAAAACCAAGGTTGACATGTTTCGAGTTCCTCTCAACATTTTGGAAATCCCGCTGAAACTTTGGACATTCTTGCGAAGGGTTCCCAATCCCCGACAAGACTGGTACCCTTTCACGTCCAAATCTCTCAAACTCCGGGAGAGATTCTCAAAACCAAGGTTGACATGTTTCGAGTTCCTCTCAACATTTAGGAAATCCCGCTGAAACTTTGGACATTCTCGCAAAGGGTTCCCAATCCCCGACAAGACTGGTACCCTTTCACGTCCAAATCTCTCAAACTCCGGGAGAGATTCTCAAAACCAAGGTTGACATGTTTCGAGTTCCTCTCAACATTTTGGAAATCCCGCTGAAACTTTGGACATTCTCGCAAAGGGTTCCCAATCCCCGACAAGACTGGTACCCTTTCACGTCCAAATCTCTCAAACTCCGGGAGAGATTCTCAAAACCAAGGTTGACATGTTTCGAGTTCCTCTCAACATTTTGGAAATCCCGCTGAAACTTTGGACATTCTCGCGAAGGGTTCCCAATCCCCGACAAGACTGGTACCCTTTCACGTCCAAATCTCTCAAACTCCGGGAGAGATTCTCAAAACCAAGGTTGACATGTTTCGAGTTCCTCTCAACATTTTGAAATCCCGCTGAAACTTTGGACATTCTCGCGAAGGGTTCCCAATCCCCGACAAGACTGGTACCCTTTCACGTCCAAATCTCTCAAACTCCGGGAGAGATTCTCAAAACCAAGGTTGACATGTTTCGAGTTCCTTTCAACATTTTGGAAATCCCGCTGAAACTTTGGACATTCTCGCGAAGGGTTCCCAATCCCCGACAAGACTGGTACCCTTTCACGTCCAAATCTCTCAAACTCCGGGAGAGATTCTCAAAACCAAGGTTGACATGTTTCGAGTTCCTCTCAACATTTTGGAAATCCCGCTGAAACTTTGGACATTCTCGCGAAGGGTTCCCAATCCCCGACAAGACTGGTACCCTTTCACGTCCAAATCTCTCAAACTCCGGGAGAGATTCTCAAAACCAAGGTTGACATGTTTCGAGTTCCTCTCAACATTTTGGAAATCCCGCTGAAACTTTGGACATTCTGGCGAAGGGTTCCCAATCCCCGACAAGACTGGTACCCTTTCACGTCCAAATCTCTCAAACTCCGGGAGAGATTCTCAAAACCAAGGTTGACATGTTTCGAGTTCCTCTCAACATTTAGGAAATCCCGCTGAAACTTTGGACATTCTCGCAAAGGGTGCCCAATCCCCGACAAGACTGGTACCCTTTCACGTCCAAATCTCTCAAACTCCGGGAGAGATTCTCAAAACCAAGGTTGACATGTTTCGAGTTCCTCTCAACATTTTGGAAATCCCGCTGAAACTTTGGACATTCTCGCGAAGGGTTCCCAATCCCCGACAAGACTGGTACCCTTTCACGTCCAAATCTCTCAAACTCCGGGAGAGATTCTCAAAACCAAGGTTCACATGTTTCGAGTTCCTTTCAACATTTTGGAAATCCCGCTGAAACTTTGGACATTCTCGCGAAGGGTTCCCAATCCCCGACAAGACTGGTACCCTTTCACGTCCAAATCTCTCAAACTCCGGGAGAGATTCTCAAAACCAAGGTTGACATGATTGGAGTTCCTCTCAACATTTTGGAAATCCCGCTGAAACTTTGGACATTCTCGCGAAGGGTTCCCAATCCCCGACAAGACTGGTACCCTTTCACGTCCAAATCTCTCAAACTCCGGGAGAGATTCTCAAAACCAAGGTTGACATGTTTTGAGTTCCTCTCAACATTTTGGAAATCCTGCTGAAACTTTGGACATTCTCGCGAAGGGTTCCCAATCCCCGACAAGACTGGTACCCTTTCACGTCCAAATCTCTCAAACTCCGGGAGAGATTCTCAAAACCAAGGTTGACATGTTTCGAGTTCCTCTCAACATTTTGGAAATCCCGCTGAAACTTTGGACATTCTGGCGAAGGGTTCCCAATCCCCGACAAGACTGGTACCCTTTCACGTCCAAATCTCTCAAACTCCGGGAGAGATTCTCAAAACCAAGGTTGACATGTTTCGAGTTCCTCTCAACATTTTGGAAATCCCGCTGAAACTTTGGACATTCTGGCGAAGGGTTCCCAATCCCCGACAAGACTGGTACCCTTTCACGTCCAAATCTCTCAAACTCCGGGAGAGATTCTCAAAACCGAGGTTGACATGTTTCGAGTTCCTCTCAACATTTTGGAAATCCCGCTGAAACTTTGGACATTCTGGCGAAGGGTTCCCAATCCCCGACAAGACTGGTACCCTTTCACGTCCAAATCTCTCAAACTGCGGGAGAGATTCTCAAAACCAAGGTTGACATGTTTCGAGTTCCTCTCAACATTTTGGAAATCCCGCTGAAACTTTGCAAATTCTCGCGAAGGGTTCCCAATCCCCGACAAGACTGGTACCCTTTCACGTCCAAATCTCTCAAACTCCGGGAGAGATTCTCAAAACCAAGGTTGACATGTTTCGAGTTCCTCTCAACATTTTGGAAATCCCGCTGAAACTTTGGACATTCTCGCGAAGGGTTCCCAATCCCCGACAAGACTGGTACCCTTTCACGTCCAAATCTCTCAAACTCCGGGAGAGATTCTCAAAACCAAGGTTGACATGTTTCGAGTTCCTCTCAACATTTTGGAAATCCCGCTGAAACTTTGGACATTCTCGCGAAGGGTTCCCAATCCCCGACAAGACTGGTACCCTTTCACGTCCAAATCTCTCAAACTCCGGGAGAGATTCTCAAAACCAAGGTTGACATGTTTCGAGTTCCTCTCAACATTTTGGAAATCCCGCTGAAACTTTGGACATTCTCGCGAAGGGTTCCCAATCCCCGACAAGACTGGTACCCTTTCACGTCCAAATCTCTCAAACTCCGGGAGAGATTCTCAAAACCAAGGTTCACATGTTTCGAGTTCCTCTCAACATTTTGGAAATCCCGCTGAAACTTTGGACATTCTCGCGAAGGGTTCCCAATCCCCGACAAGACTGGTACCCTTTCACGTCCAAATCTCTCAAACTCCGGGAGAGATTCTCAAAACCAAGGTTGACATGTTTCGAGTTCCTTTGAACATTTTGGAAATCCCGCTGAAACTTTGGACATTCTGGCGAAGGGTTCCCAATCCCCGACAAGACTGGTACCCTTTCACGTCCAAATCTCTCAAACTCTGGGAGAGATTCTCAAAGCCAAGGTTGACATGATTCGAGTTCCTCTCAACATTTTGGAAATCCCGCTGAAACTTTGCACATTCTGGCGAAGGGTTCCCAATCCCCGACAAGACTGGTACCCTTTCACGTCCAAATCTCTCAAACTCCGGGAGAGATTCTCAAAACCAAGGTTGACATGATTCGAGTTCCTCTCAACATTTTGGAAATCCCGCTGAAACTTTGCACATTCTCGCGAAGGGTTCCCAATCCCCGACAAGACTGGTACCCTTTCACGTCCAAATCTCTCAAACTCCGGGAGAGATTCTCAAAACCAAGGTTCACATATTTCGAGTTCCTTTAAACATTTTGGAAATCCCGCTGAAACTTTGGACATTCTCGCGAAGGGTTCCCAATCCCCGACAAGACTGGTACCCTTTCACGTCCAAATCTCTCAAACTCCGGGAGAGATTCTCAAAACCGAGGTTGACATCTTTCGAGTTCCTCTCAACATTTTGGAAATCCCGCTGAAACTTTGGACATTCTCGCGAAGGGTTCCCAATCCCCGACAAGACTGGTACCCTTTCACGTCCAAATCTCTCAAACTCCGGGAGAGATTCTCAAAACCAAGGTTGACATGTTTCGAGTTCCTCTCAACATTTTGGAAATCCCGCTGAAACTTTGGACATTCTCGCGAAGGGTTCCCAATACCCGACAAGACTGGTACCCTTTCACGTCCAAATCTCTCAAACTCCGGGAGAGATTCTCAAAACCAAGGTTCACATATTTCGAGTTCCTTTAAACATTTTGGAAATCCCGCTGAAACTTTGGACATTCTCGCGAAGGGTTCCCAATCCCCGACAAGACTGGTACCCTTTCACGTCCAAATCTCTCAAACTCCGGGAGAGATTCTCAAAACCAAGGTTGACATGTTTCGAGTTCCTCTCAACATTTTGGAAATCCCGCTGAAACTTTGGACATTCTCGCAAAGGGTTCCCAATCCCCGACAAGACTGGTACCCTTTCACGTCCAAATCTCTCAAACTCCGGGAGAGATTCTCAAAACCAAGGTTGACATGATTCGAGTTCCTCTCAACATTTTGGAAATCCCGCTGAAACTTTGGACATTCTGGCGAAGGGTTCCCAATCCCCGACAAGACTGGTACCCTTTCACGTCCAAATCTCTCGAACTCCGGGAGAGATTCTCAAAACCGAGGTTGACATGTTTCGAGTTCCTCTCAACATTTTGGAAATCCCGCTGAAACTTTGGACATTCTGGCGAAGGGTTCCCAATCCCCGACAAGACTGGTACCCTTTCACGTCCAAATCTCTCAAACTCTGGGAGAGATTCTCAAAACCAAGGTTGACATGATTCGAGTTCCTCTCAACATTTTGGAAATCCCGCTGAAACTTTGGACATTCTGGCGAAGGGTTCCCAATCCCCGACAAGACTGGTACCCTTTCACGTCCAAATCTCTCAAACTCCGGGAGAGATTCTCAAAACCAAGGTTGACATGTTTCGAGTTCCTCTCAACATTTTGGAAATCCCGCTGAAACTTTGGACATTCTCGCGAAGGGTTCCCAATCGCCGACAAGACTGGTACCCTTTCACGTCCAAATTTCTCAAACTCCGGGAGAGATTCTCAAAACCAAGGTTGACATGTTTCGAGTTCCTCTCAACATTTTGGAAATTCCGCTGAAACTTTGGACATTCTGGCGAAGGGTTCCCAATCCCCGACAAGACTGGTACCCTTTCACGTCCAAATCTCTCAAACTCCGGGAGAGATTCTCAAAACCAAGGTTGACATGTTTCGAGTTCCTCTCAACATTTTCAAATCCCGCTGAAACTTTGGACATTCTCGCGAAGGGTTCCCAATCCCCGACAAGACTGGTACCCTTTCACGTCCAAATCTCTCAAACTCCGGGAGAGATTCTCAAAACCAAGGTTGACATGTTTCGAGTTCCTCTCAACATTTTCAAATCCCGCTGAAACTTTGGACATTCTCGCGAAGGGTTCCCAATCGCCGACAAGACTGGTACCCTTTCACGTCCAAATCTCTCAAACTCCGGGAGAGATTCTCAAAACCAAGGTTGACATGTTTCGAGTTCCTCTCAACATTTTGGAAATCCCGCTGAAACTTTGGACATTCTGGCGAAGGGTTCCCAATCCCCGACAAGACTGGTACCCTTTCACGTCCAAATCTCTCAAACTCCGGGAGAGATTCTCAAAACCAAGGTTCACATATTTCGAGTTCCTTTAAACATTTTGGAAATCCCGCTGAAACTTTGGACATTCTCGCGAAGGGTTCCCAATCCCCGACAAGACTGGTACCCTTTCACGTCCAAATCTCTCAAACTCCGGGAGAGATTCTCAAAACCAAGGTTCACATGTTTCGAGTTCCTCTCAACATTTTGGAAATCCCGCTGAAACTTTGGACATTCTCGCAAAGGGTTCCCAATCCCCGACAAGACTGGTACCCTTTCACGTCCAAATCTCTCAAACTCCGGGAGAGATTCTCAAAACCAAGGTTGACATGATTCGAGTTCCTCTCAACATTTTGGAAATCCCGCTGAAACTTTGGACATTCTGGCGAAGGGTTCCCAATCCCCGACAAGACTGGTACCCTTTCACGTCCAAATCTCTCAAACTCCGGGAGAGATTCTCAAAACCGAGGTTGACATGTTTCGAGTTCCTCTCAACATTTTGGAAATCCCGCTGAAACTTTGGACATTCTGGCGAAGGGTTCCCAATCCCCGACAAGACTGGTACCCTTTCACGTCCAAATCTCTCAAACTCTGGGAGAGATTCTCAAAACCAAGGTTGACATGATTCGAGTTCCTCTCAACATTTTGGAAATCCCGCTGAAACTTTGGACATTCTGGCGAAGGGTTCCCAATCCCCGACAAGACTGGTACCCTTTCACGTCCAAATCTCTCAAACTCCGGGAGAGATTCTCAAAACCAAGGTTGACATGTTTCGAGTTCCTCTCAACATTTTGGAAATCCCGCTGAAACTTTGGACATTCTCGCGAAGGGTTCCCAATCGCCGACAAGACTGGTACCCTTTCACGTCCAAATTTCTCAAACTCCGGGAGAGATTCTCAAAACCAAGGTTGACATGTTTCGAGTTCCTCTCAACATTTTGGAAATTCCGCTGAAACTTTGGACATTCTGGCGAAGGGTTCCCAATCCCCGACAAGACTGGTACCCTTTCACGTCCAAATCTCTCAAACTCCGGGAGAGATTCTCAAAACCAAGGTTGACATGTTTCGAGTTCCTCTCAACATTTTCAAATCCCGCTGAAACTTTGGACATTCTCGCGAAGGGTTCCCAATCCCCGACAAGACTGGTACCCTTTCACGTCCAAATCTCTCAAACTCCGGGAGAGATTCTCAAAACCAAGGTTGACATGTTTCGAGTTCCTCTCAACATTTTCAAATCCCGCTGAAACTTTGGAAATTCTCGCGAAGGGTTCCCAATCCCCGACAAGACTGGTACCCTTTCACGTCCAAATCTCTCAAACTCCGGGATAGATTCTCAAAACCAAGGTTGACATGTTTCGAGTTCCTCTCAACATTTTGGAAATCCCGCTGAAACTTTGGACATTCTGGCGAAGGGTTCCCAATCCCCGACAAGACTGGTACCCTTTCACATCCAAATCTCTCAAACTCCGGGAGAGATTCTCAAAACCAAGGTTGACATGTTTCGAGTTCCTCTCAACATTTTGGAAATCCCGCTGAAACTTTGGACATTTTGGCGAAGGGTTCCCAATCCCCAACAAGACTGGTACCCTTTCACGTCCAAATCTCTCAAACTCCGGGAGAGATTCTCAAAACCGAGGTTGACATGTTTCGAGTTCCTCTCAACATTTTGGAAATCCCGCTGAAACTTTGGACATTCTGGCGAAGGGTTCCCAATCCCCGACAAGACTGGTACCCTTTCACGTCCAAATCTCTCAAACTCCGGGAGAGATTCTCAAAACCAAGGTTGACATGTTTCGAGTTCCTCTCAACATTTTGGAAATCCCGCTGAAACTTTGGACATTCTCGCGAAGGGTTCCCAATCCCCGACAAGACTGGTACCCTTTCACGTCCAAATCTCTCAAGCTCCGGGAGAGATTCTCAAAACCAAGGTTGACATGTTTCGAGTTCCTCTCAACATTTTGGAAATCCCGCTGAAACTTTGGACATTCTGGCGAAGGGTTCCCAATCCCCGACAAGACTGGTACCCTTTCACGTCCAAATCTCTCAAACTCCGGGAGAGATTCTCAAAACCAAGGTTGACATGTTTCGAGTTCCTCTCAACATTTTGGAAATCCCGCTGAAACTTTGGACATTCTGGCGAAGGGTTCCCAATCCCCGACAAGACTGGTACCCTTTCACGTCCAAATCTCTCAAACTCCGGGAGAGATTCTCAAAACCAAGGTTGACATGTTTCGAGTTCCTCTCAACATTTTGGAAATCCCGCTGAAACTTTGGACATTCTCGCGAAGGGTTCCCAATCCCCGACAAGACTGGTACCCTTTCACGTCCAAATCTCTCAAGCTCCGGGAGAGATTCTCAAAACCAAGGTTGACATGTTTCGAGTTCCTCTCAACATTTTGGAAATCCCGCTGAAACTTTGGACATTCTGGCGAAGGGTTCCCAATCCCCGACAAGACTGGTACCCTTTCACGTCCAAATCTCTCAAACTCCGGGAGAGATTCTCAAAACCAAGGTTGACATGTTTCGAGTTCCTCTCAACATTTTGGAAATCCCGCTGAAACTTTGGACATTCTCGCGAAGGGTTCCCAATCCCCGACAAGACTGGTACCCTTTCACGTCCAAATCTCTCAAACTCTGGGAGAGATTCTCAAAACCAAGGTTCACATGTTTCGAGTTCCTTTCAACATTTTGGAAATCCCGCTGAAACTTTGGACATTCTCGCCAAGGGTTCCCAATCCCCGACAAGACTGGTACCCTTTCACGTCCAAATCTCTCAAACTCCGGGAGAGATTCTCAAAACCAAGGTTGACATGTTTCGAGTTCCTCTCAACATTTTGGAAATCCCGCTGAAACTTTGGACATTCTCGCGAAGGGTTCCCAATCCCCGACAAGACTGGTACCCTTTCACGTCCAAATCTCTCAAGCTCCGGGAGAGATTCTCAAAACCAAGGTTGACATGTTTCGAGTTCCTCTCAACATTTTGGAAATCCCGCTGAAACTTTGGACATTCTGGCGAAGGGTTCCCAATCCCCGACAAGACTGGTACCCTTTCACGTCCAAATCTCTCAAACTCCGGGAGAGATTCTCAAAACCAAGGTTGACATGTTTCGAGTTCCTCTCAACATTTTGGAAATCCCGCTGAAACTTTGGACATTCTCGCGAAGGGTTCCCAATCCCCGACAAGACTGGTACCCTTTCACGTCCAAATCTCTCAAACTCCGGGAGAGATTCTCAAAACCAAGGTTGACATGTTTCGAGTTCCTCTCAACATTTTGGAAATCCCGCTGAAACTTTGGACATTCTCGCGAAGGGTTCCCAATCCCCGACAAGACTGGTACCCTTTCACGTCCAAATCTCTCAAGCTCCGGGAGAGATTCTCAAAACCAAGGTTGACATGTTTCGAGTTCCTCTCAACATTTTGGAAATCCCGCTGAAACTTTGGACATTCTCGCGAAGGGTTCCCAATCCCCGACAAGACTGGTACCCTTTCACGTCCAAATCTCTCAAACTCCGGGAGAGATTCTCAAAACCAAGGTTGACATGTTTCGAGTTCCTCTCAACATTTTGGAAATCCCGCTGAAACTTTGGACATTCTCGCGAAGGGTTCCCAATCCCCGACAAGACTGGTACCCTTTCACGTCCAAATCTCTCAAACTCTGGGAGAGATTCTCAAAACCAAGGTTCACATGTTTCGAGTTCCTTTCAACATTTTGGAAATCCCGCTGAAACTTTGGACATTCTGGCGAAGGGTTCCCAATCCCCGACAAGACTGGTACCCTTTCACGTCCAAATCTCTCAAACTCCGGGAGAGATTCTCAAAACCAAGGTTGACATGTTTCGAGTTCCTCTCAACATTTTGGAAATCCCGCTGAAACTTTGGACATTCTCGCGAAGGGTTCCCAATCCCCGACAAGACTAGTACCCTTTCACGTCCAAATCTCTCAAACTCCGGGAGAGATTCTCAAAGCCAAGGTTGACATGATTCGAGTTCCTCTCAACATTTTGGAAATCCCGCTGAAACTTTGGACATTCTCGCGAAGGGTTCCCAATCCCCGACAAGACTGGTACCCTTTCACGTCCAAATCTCTCAAACTCCGGGAGAGATTCTCAAAACCAAGGTTGACATGTTTCGAGTTCCTCTCAACATTTTGGAAATCCCGCTGAAACTTTGGACATTCTCGCGAAGGGTTCCCAATCGCCGACAAGACTGGTACCCTTTCACGTCCAAATCTCTCAAACTCCGGGAGAGATTCTCAAAACCAAGGTTGACATGTTTCGAGTTCCTCTCAACATTTTGGAAATCCCGCTGAAACTTTGGACATTCTCGCGAAGGGTTCCCAATCCCCAACAAGACTGGTACCCTTTCACGTCCAAATCTCTCAAACTCCGGGAGAGATTCTCAAAACCAAGGTTGACATGTTTCGAGTTCCTCTCAACATTTTGGAAATCCCGCTGAAACTTTGGACATTCTCGCGAAGGGTTCCCAATCGCCGACAAGACTGGTACCCTTTCACGTCCAAATTTCTCAAACTCCGGGAGAGATTCTCAAAACCAAGGTTGACATGTTTCGAGTTCCTCTCAACATTTTGGAAATTCCGCTGAAACTTTGGACATTCTGGCGAAGGGTTCCCAATCCCCGACAAGACTGGTACCCTTTCACGTCCAAATCTCTCAAACTCCGGGAGAGATTCTCAAAACCAAGGTTGACATGTTTCGAGTTCCTCTCAACATTTTCAAATCCCGCTGAAACTTTGGACATTCTCGCGAAGGGTTCCCAATCCCCGACAAGACTGGTACCCTTTCACGTCCAAATCTCTCAAACTCCGGGAGAGATTCTCAAAACCACGGTTGACATGTTTCGAGTTCCTCTCAACATTTTGGAAATCCCGCTGAAACTTTGGACATTCTGGCGAAGGGTTCCCAATCCCCGACAAGACTGGTACCCTTTCACGTCCAAATCTCTCAAACTCCGGGAGAGATTCTCAAAACCAAGGTTGACATGTTTCGAGTTCCTCTCAACATTTTGGAAATCCCGCTGAAACTTTGGACATTCTGGCGAAGGGTTCCCAATCCCCGACAAGACTGGTACCCTTTCACGTCCAAATCTCTCAAACTCCGGGAGAGATTCTCAAAACCAAGGTTGACATGTTTCGAGTTCCTCTCAACATTTTGGAAATCCCGCTGAAACTTTGGACATTCTCGCGAAGGGTTCCCAATCCCCGACAAGACTGGTACCCTTTCACGTCCAAATCTCTCAAACTCCGGGAGAGATTCTCAAAACCAAGGTTGACATGTTTCGAGTTCCTCTCAACATTTTGGAAATCCCGCTGAAACTTTGGACATTCTGGCGAAGGGTTCCCAATCCCCGACAAGACTGGTACCCTTTCACGTCCAAATCTCTCAAACTCCGGGAGAGATTCTCAAAGCCAAGGTTGACATGATACGAGTTCCTCTCAACATTTTGGAAATCCCGCTGAAACTTTGGACATTCTCGCGAAGGGTTCCCAATCCCCGACAAGACTGGTACCCTTTCACGTCCAAATCTCTCAAACTCCGGGAGAGATTCTCAAAACCAAGGTTGACATGTTTCGAGTTCCTCTCAACATTTTGGAAATCCCGCTGAAACTTTGGACATTCTCGCGAAGGGTTCCCAATCCCCGACAAGACTGGTACCCTTTCACGTCCAAATCTCTCAAACTCCGGGAGAGATTCTCAAAACCAAGGTTGACATGTTTCGAGTTCCTTTCAACATTTTGGAAATCCCGCTGAAACTTTGGACATTCTCGCAAAGGGTTCCCAATCCCCGACAAGACTGGTACCCTTTCACGTCCAAATCTCTCAAACTCCGGGAGAGATTCTCAAAACCGAGGTTGACATGTTTCGAGTTCCTCTCAACATTTTGGAAATCCCGCTGAAACTTTGGACATTCTCGCAAAGGGTTCCCAATCCCCGACAAGACTGGTACCCTTTCACGTCCAAATCTCTCAAACTCCGGGAGAGATTCTCAAAACCAAGGTTGACATGTTTCGAGTTCCTCTCAACATTTTGGAAATCCCGCTGAAACTTTGGACATTCTGGCGAAGGGTTCCCAATCCCCGACAAGACTGGTACCCTTTCACGTCCAAATCTCTCAAACTCCGGGAGAGATTCTCAAAACCGAGGTTGACATGTTTCGAGTTCCTCTCAACATTTTGGAAATCCCGCTGAAACTTTGGACATTCTCGCGAAGGGTTCCCAATCCCCGACAAGACTGGTACCCTTTCACGTCCAAATTTCTCAAACTCCGGGAGAGATTCTCAAAGCCAAGGTTGACATGTTTCGAGTTCCTCTCAACATTTTGGAAATCCCGCTGAAACTTTGGACATTCTCGCGAAGGGTTCCCAATCCCCGACAAGACTGGTACCCTTTCACGTCCAAATCTCTCAAACTCCGGGAGAGATTCTCAAAACCAAGGTTGACATGTTTCGAGTTCCTCTCAACATTTTGGAAATCCCGCTGAAACTTTGGACATTCTCGCGAAGGGTTCCCAATCCCCGACAAGACTGGTACCCTTTCACGTCCAAATCTCTCAAACTCCGGGAGAGATTCTCAAAACCACGGTTGACATGATACGAGTTCCTCTCAACATTTTGGAAATCCCGCTGAAACTTTGGACATTCTCGCGAAGGGTTCCCAATCCCCGACAAGACTGGTACCCTTTCACGTCCAAATCTCTCAAACTCCGGGAGAGATTCTCAAAACCAAGGTTGACATGTTTCGAGTTCCTCTCAACATTTTGGAAATCCCGCTGAAACTTTGGACATTCTCGCGAAGGGTTCCCAATCCCCGACAAGACTGGTACCCTTTCACGTCCAAATCTCTCAAACTCCGGGAGAGATTCTCAAAACCAAGGTTGACATGTTTCGAGTTCCTCTCAAGATTTTGGAAATCCCGCTGAAACTTTGGACATTCTCGTGAAGGGTTCCCAATCCCCGACAAGACTGGTACCCTTTCACGTCCAAATCTCTCAAACTCCGGGAGAGATTCTCAAAACCAAGGTTGACATGTTTCGAGTTCCTCTCAACATTTTGGAAATCCCGCTGAAACTTTGGACATTCTCGCGAAGGGTTCCCAATCCCCGACAAGACTGGTACCCTTTCACGTCCAAATCTCTCAAACTCCGGGAGAGATTCTCAAAACCAAGGTTGACATGTTTCGAGTTCCTCTCAACATTTTGGAAATCCCGCTGAAACTTTGGACATTCTCGCGAAGGGTTCCCAATCCCCGACAAGACTGGTACCCTTTCACGTCCAAATCTCTCAAACTCCGGGAGAGATTCTCAAAACCGAGGTTGACATGTTTCGAGTTCCTCTCAACATTTTGGAAATCCCGCTGAAACTTTGGACATTCTGGCGAAGGGTTCCCAATCGCCGACAAGACTGGTACCCTTTCACGTCCAAATCTCTCAAACTCCGGGAGAGATTCTCAAAACCAAGGTTGACATGTTTCGAGTTCCTCTCAACATTTTGGAAATCCCGCTGAAACTTTGGACATTCTGGCGAAGGGTTCCCAATCCCCGACAAGACTGGTACCCTTTCACGTCCAAATCTCTCAAACTCCGGGAGAGATTCTCAAAACCAAGGTTGACATGTTTCGAGTTCCTCTCAACATTTTGGAAATCCCGCTGAAACTTTGGACATTCTGGCGAAGGGTTCCCAATCCCCGACAAGACTGGTACCCTTTCACGTCCAAATCTCTCAAACTCCGGGAGAGATTCTCAAAGCCAAGGTTGACATGTTTCGAGTTCCTCTCAACATTTTGGAAATCCCGCTGAAACTTTGGACATTCTGGCGAAGGGTTCCCAATCCCCGACAAGACTGGTACCCTTTCACGTCCAAATCTCTCAAACTCCGGGAGAGATTCTCAAAACCGAGGCTGACATGTTTCGAGTTCCTCTCAACATTTTGGAAATCCCGCTGAAACTTTGGACATTCTGGCGAAGGGTTCCCAATCCCCGACAAGACTGGTACCCTTTCACGTCCAAATCTCTCAAACTCCGGGAGAGATTCTCAAAACCAAGGTTGACATGTTTCGAGTTCCTCTCAACATTTTGGAAATCCCGCTGAAACGTTGGACATTCTGGCGAAGGGTTCCCAATCCCCGACAAGACTGGTACCCTTTCACGTCCAAATCTCTCAAACTCCGGGAGAGATTCTCAAAACCAAGGTTGACATGTTTCGAGTTCCTCTCAACATTTTGGAAATCCCGCTGAAACTTTGGACATTCTCGCGAAGGGTTCCCAATCCCCGACAAGACTGGTACCCTTTCACGTCCAAATCTCTCAAACTCCGGGAGAGATTCTCAAAACCGAGGTTGACATGTTTCGAGTTCCTCTCAACATTTTGGAAATCCCGCTGAAACTTTGGACATTCTGGCGAAGGGTTCCCAATCCCCGACAAGACTGGTACCCTTTCACGTCCAAATCTCTCAAACTCCGGGAGAGATTCTCAAAACCAAGGTTGACATGTTTCGAGTTCCTCTCAACATTTTGGAAATCCCGCTGAAACTTTGGACATTCTGGCGAAGGGTTCCCAATCCCCGACAAGACTGGTACCCTTTCACGTCCAAATCTCTCAAACTCCGGGAGAGATTCTCAAAACCAAGGTTGACATGTTTCGAGTTCTTCTTAACATTTTGGAAATCCCGCTGAAACTTTGGACATTCTCGCGAAGGGTTACCAATCCCCGACAAGACTGGTACCCTTTCACGTCCAAATCTCTCAAACTCCGGGAGAGATTCTCAAAACCAAGGTTGACATGTTTCGAGTTCCTTTCAACATTTTGGAAATCCCGCTGAAACTTTGGACATTCTCGCAAAGGGTTCCCAATCCCCGACAAGACTGGTACCCTTTCACGTCCAAATCTCTCAAACTCCGGGAGAGATTCTCAAAACCGAGGTTGACATGTTTCGAGTTCCTCTCAACATTTTGGAAATCCCGCTGAAACTTTGGACATTCTGGCGAAGGGTTCCCAATCCCCGACAAGACTGGTACCCTTTCACGTCCAAATCTCTCAAACTCCGGGAGAGATTCTCAAAACCAAGGTTGACATGTTTCGAGTTCCTCTCAACATTTTGGAAATCCCGCTGAAACTTTGGACATTCTGGCGAAGGGTTCCCAATCCCCGACAAGACTGGTACCCTTTCATGTCCAAATCTCTCAAACTCCGGGAGAGATTCTCAAAACCAAGGTTGACATGTTTCGAGTTCCTCTCAACATTTTGGAAATCCCGCTGAAACTTTGGACATTCTGGCGAAGGGTTCCCAATCCCCGACAAGACTGGTACCCTTTCACGTCCAAATCTCTCAAACTCCGGGAGAGATTCTCAAAACCAAGGTTGACATGTTTCGAGTTCCTCTCAACATTTTGGAAATCCCGCTAAAACTTTGGACATTCTGGCGAAGGGTTCCCAATCCCCGACAAGACTGGTACCCTTTCACGTCCAAATCTCTCAAACTCCGGGAGAGATTCTCAAAACCAAGGTTGACATGTTTCGAGTTCCTCTCAACATTTTGGAAATCCCGCTGAAACTTTGGACATTCTCGCAAAGGGTCCCAAATCCCCGACAAGACTGGTACCCTTTCACATCCAAATCTCTCAAACTCCGGGAGAGATTCTCAAAACCGAGGTTGACATGTTTCGAGTTCCTCTCAACATTTTGGAAATCCCGCTGAAACTTTGGACATTCTGGCGAAGGGTTCCCAATCCCCGACAAGACTGGTACCCTTTCACGTCCAAATCTCTCAAACTCCGGGAGAGATTCTCAAAACCAAGGTTGACATGTTTCGAGTTCCTCTCAACATTTTGGAAATCCCGCTGAAACTTTGGACATTGTCGCGAAGGGTTCCCAATCCCCGACAAGACTGGTACCCTTTCACGTCCAAATCTCTCAAACTCCGGGAGAGATTCTCAAAACCAAGGTTGACATGTTTCGAGTTCCTCTCAACATTTTGGAAATCCCGCTGAAACTTTGGACATTCTGGCGAAGGGTTCCCAATCCCCGACAAGACTGGTACCCTTTCACGTCCAAATCTCTCAAACTCCGGGAGAGATTCTCAAAGCCAAGGTTGACATGTTTCGAGTTCCTCTCAACATTTTGGAAATCCCGCTGAAACTTTGGACATTCTGGCGAAGGGTTCCCAATCCCCGACAAGACTGGTACCCTTTCACGTCCAAATCTCTGAAACTCCGGGAGAGATTCTCAAAGCCAAGGTTGACATGATTCGAGTTCCTCTCAACATTTTGGAAATCCCGCTGAAACTTTGGACATTCTCGCGAAGGGTTCCCAATCCCCGACAAGACTGGTACCCTTTCACGTCCAAATCTCTCAAACTCCGGGAGAGATTCTCAAAACCAAGGTTGACATGTTTCGAGTTCCTCTCAACATTTTGGAAATCCCGCTGAAACTTTGGACATTCTGGCGAAGGGTTCCCAATCCCCGACAAGACTGGTACCCTTTCACGTCCAAATCTCTCAAACTCCGGGAGAGATTCTCAAAACCAAGGTTGACATGTTTCGAGTTCCTCTCAACATTTTGGAAATCCCGCTGAAACTTTGGACATTCTCGCGAAGGGTTCCCAATCCCCGACAAGACTGGTACCCTTTCACGTCCAAATCTCTCAAACTCCGGGAGAGATTCTCAAAACCAAGGTTGACATGTTTCGAGTTCCTCTCAACATTTTGGAAATCCCGCTGAAACTTTGGACATTCTGGCGAAGGGTTCCCAATCCCCGACAAGACTGGTACCCTTTCACGTCCAAATCTCTCAAACTCCGGGAGAGATTCTCAAAGCCAAGGTTGACATGTTTCGAGTTCCTCTCAACATTTTGGAAATCCCGCTGAAACTTTGGACATTCTGGCGAAGGGTTCCCAATCCCCGACAAGACTGGTACCCTTTCACGTCCAAATCTCTCAAACTCCGGGAGAGATTCTCAAAGCCAAGGTTGACATGTTTCGAGTTCCTCTCAACATTTTGGAAATCCCGCTGAAACTTTGGACATTCTCGCGAAGGGTTCCCAATCCCCGACAAGACTGGTACCCTTTCACGTCCAAATCTCTCAAACTCCGGGAGAGATTCTCAAAACCAAGGTTGACATGTTTCGAGTTCCTCTCAACATTTTGGAAATCCCGCTGAAACTTTGGACATTCTCGCGAAGGGTTCCCAATCCCCGACAAGACTGGTACCCTTTCAAGTCCAAATCTCTCAAACTCCGGGAGAGATTCTCAAAGCCAAGGTTGACATGATTCGAGTTCCTCTAAACATTTTGGAAATCCCGCTGAAACTTTGGACATTCTGGCGAAGGGTTCCCAATCCCCGACAAGACTGGTACCCTTTCACGTCCAAATCTCTCAAACTCCGGGAGAGATTCTCAAAGCCAAGGTTGACATGTTTCGAGTTCCTCTCAACATTTTGGAAATCCCGCTGAAACTTTGGACATTCTGGCGAAGGGTTCCCAATCCCCGACAAGACTGGTACCCTTTCACGTCCAAATCTCTCAAACTCCGGGAGAGATTCTCAAAACCGAGGCTGACATGTTTCGAGTTCCTCTCAACATTTTGGAAATCCCGCTGAAACTTTGGACATTCTGGCGAAGGGTTCCCAATCCCCGACAAGACTGGTACCCTTTCACGTCCAAATCTCTCAAACTCCGGGAGAGATTCTCAAAACCAAGGTTGACATGTTTCGAGTTCCTCTCAACATTTTGGAAATCCCGCTGAAACGTTGGACATTCTGGCGAAGGGTTCCCAATCCCCGACAAGACTGGTACCCTTTCACGTCCAAATCTCTCAAACTCCGGGAGAGATTCTCAAAACCAAGGTTCACATGTTTTGAGTTCCTTTCAACATTTTGGAAATCCCGCTGAAACTTTGGACATTCTGGCGAAGGGTTCCCAATCCCCGACAAGACTGGTACCCTTTCACGTCCAAATCTCTCAAACTCCGGGAGAGATTCTCAAAGCCAAGGTTGACATGATTCGAGTTCCTCTCAACATTTTGGAAATCCCGCTGAAACTTTGGACATTCTCGCGAAGGGTTCCCAATCCCCGACAAGACTGGTACCCTTTCACGTCCAAATCTCTCAAACTCCGGGAGAGATTCTCAAAACC
Source organism: Streptopelia decaocto (assembly GCF_964273445.1). Lineage (NCBI taxonomy): Eukaryota > Metazoa > Chordata > Aves > Columbiformes > Columbidae > Streptopelia > Streptopelia decaocto. The sequence goes on from NW_028116159.1 coordinate 480,909, forward strand.
AAGGTTGACATGTTTCGAGTTCCTCTCAACATTTTGGAAATCCCGCTGAAACTTTGCACATTCTCGCGAAGGGTTCCCAATCCCCGACAAGACTGGTACCCTTTCACGTCCAAATCTCTCAAACTCCGGGAGAGATTCTCAAAACCAAGGTTGACATGTTTCGAGTTCCTTTCAACATTTTGGAAATCCCGCTGAAACTTTGGACATTCTGGCGAAGGGTTCCCAATCCCCGACAAGACTGGTACCCTTTCACGTCCAAATCTCTCAAACTCCGGGAGAGATTCTCAAAACCAAGGTTGACATGTTTCGAGTTCCTCTCAACATTTTGGAAATCCTGCTGAAACTTTGGACATTCTCGCGAAGGGTTCCCAATCCCCGACAAGACTGGTACCCTTTCACGTCCAAATCTCTCAAACTCCGGGAGAGATTCTCAAAACCAAGGTTGACATGTTTCGAGTTCCTCTCAACATTTTGGAAATCCCGCTGAAACTTTGGACATTCTCGCGAAGGGTTCCCAATCCCCGACAAGACTGGTACCCTTTCACGTCCAAATCTCTCAAACTCCGGGAGAGATTCTCAAAACCAAGGTTGACATGATTCGAGTTCCTCTCAACATTTTGGAAATCCCGCTGGAACTTTGGACATTCTCGCGAAGGGTTCCCAATCCCCGACAAGACTGGTACCCTTTCACGTCCAAATCTCTCAAACTCCGGGAGAGATTCTCAAAACCAAGGTTGACATGTTTCGAGTTCCTCTCAACATTTTGGAAATCCCGCTGAAACTTTGGACATTCTCCCGAAGGGTTCCCAATCCCCGACAAGACTGGTACCCTTTCACGTCCAAATCTCTCAAACTCCGGGAGAGATTCTCAAAACCAAGGTTGACATGTTTCGAGTTCCTCTCAACATTTTGGAAATCCCGCTGAAACTTTGGACATTCTGGCAAGGGTTCCCAATCCCCGACAAGACTGGTACCCTTTCACGTCCAAATCTCTCAAACTCCGGGAGAGATTCTCAAAACCAAGGTTGACATGTTTCGAGTTCCTCTCAACATTTTGGAAATCCCGCTGAAACTTTGGACATTCTCGCGAAGGGTTCCCAATCCCCGACAAGACTGGTACCCTTTCACGTCCAAATCTCTCAAACTCCGGGAGAGATTCTCAAAGCCAAGGTTGACATGATTCGAGTTCCTCTCAACATTTTGGAAATCCCGCTGAAACTTTGGACATTCTCGCGAAGGGTTCCCAATCCCCGACAAGACTGGTACCCTTTCACGTCCAAATCTCTCAAACTCCGGGAGAGATTCTCAAAACCAAGGTTGACATGTTTCGAGTTCCTCTCAACATTTTGGAAATCCCGCTGAAACTTTGGACATTCTCGCGAAGGGTTCCCAATCCCCGACAAGACTGGTACCCTTTCACGTCCAAATCTCTCAAACTCCGGGAGAGATTCTCAAAACCGAGGTTGACATGTTTCGAGTTCCTCTCAACATTTTGGAAATCCCGCTGAAACTTTGGACATTCTCGCGAAGGGTTCCCAATCCCCGACAAGACTGGTACCCTTTCACGTCCAAATCTCTCAAACTCCGGGAGAGATTCTCAAAACCAAGGTTGACATGTTTCGAGTTCCTCTCAACATTTTGGAAATCCCGCTGAAACTTTGGACATTCTCGCGAAGGGTTCCCAATCCCCGACAAGACTGGTACCCTTTCACGTCCAAATCTCTCAAACTCCGGGAGAGATTCTCAAAACCGAGGTTGACATGTTTCGAGTTCCTCTCAACATTTTGGAAATCCCGCTGAAACTTTGGACATTCTGGCGAAGGGTTCCCAATCCCCGACAAGACTGGTACCCTTTCACGTCCAAATCTCTCAAACTCCGGGAGAGATTCTCAAAACCAAGGTTGACATGTTTCGAGTTCCTCTCAACATTTTGGAAATCCCGCTGAAACTTTGGACATTCTCGCGAAGGGTTCCCAATCCCCGACAAGACTGGTACCCTTTCACGTCCAAATCTCTCAAACTCCGGGAGAGATTCTCAAAACCGAGGTTGACATGTTTCGAGTTCCTCTCAACATTTTGGAAATCCCGCTGAAACTTTGGACATTCTCGCGAAGGGTTCCCAATCCCCGACAAGACTGGTACCCTTTCACGTCCAAATCTCTCAAACTCCGGGAGAGATTCTCAAAACCAAGGTTGACATGTTTCGAGTTCCTCTCAACATTTTGGAAATCCCGCTGAAACTTTGGACATTCTGGCGAAGGGTTCCCAATCCCCGACAAGACTGGTACCCTTTCACGTCCAAATCTCTCAAACTCCGGGAGAGATTCTCAAAACCAAGGTTGACATGTTTCGAGTTCCTCTCAACATTTTGGAAATCCCGCTGAAACTTTGGACATTCTGGCGAAGGGTTCCCAATCCCCGACAAGACTGGTACCCTTTCACGTCCAAATCTCTCAAACTCCGGGAGAGATTCTCAAAACCAAGGTTGACATGTTTCGAGTTCCTCTCAACATTTTGGAAATCCCGCTGAAACTTTGGACATTCTTGCGAAGGGTTCCCAATCCCCGACAAGACTGGTACCCTTTCACGTCCAAATCTCTCAAACTCCGGGAGAGATTCTCAAAACCAAGGTTGACATGTTTCGAGTTCCTCTCAACATTTTGGAAATCCCGCTGAAACTTTGGACATTCTCGCGAAGGGTTCCCAATCCCCGACAAGACTGGTACCCTTTCACGTCCAAATCTCTCAAACTCCGGGAGAGATTCTCAAAACCGAGGTTGACATGTTTCGAGTTCCTCTCAACATTTTGGAAATCCCGCTGAAACTTTGGACATTCTCGCGAAGGGTTCCCAATCCCCGACAAGACTGGTACCCTTTCACGTCCAAATCTCTCAAACTCCGGGAGAGATTCTCAAAACCAAGGTTGACATGTTTCGAGTTCCTCTCAACATTTTGGAAATCCCGCTGAAACTTTGGACATTCTCGCGAAGGGTTCCCAATCCCCGACAAGACTGGTACCCTTTCACGTCCAAATCTCTCAAACTCCGGGAGAGATTCTCAAAACCGAGGTTGACATGTTTCGAGTTCCTCTCAACATTTTGGAAATCCCGCTGAAACTTTGGACATTCTGGCGAAGGGTTCCCAATCCCCGACAAGACTGGTACCCTTTCACGTCCAAATCTCTCAAACTCCGGGAGAGATTCTCAAAACCAAGGTTGACATGTTTCGAGTTCCTCTCAACATTTTGGAAATCCCGCTGAAACTTTGGACATTCTCGCGAAGGGTTCCCAATCCCCGACAAGACTGGTACCCTTTCACGTCCAAATCTCTCAAACTCCGGGAGAGATTCTCAAAACCGAGGTTGACATGTTTCGAGTTCCTCTCAACATTTTGGAAATCCCGCTGAAACTTTGGACATTCTGGCGAAGGGTTCCCAATCCCCGACAAGACTGGTACCCTTTCACGTCCAAATCTCTCAAACTCCGGGAGAGATTCTCAAAACCAAGGTTGACATGTTTCGAGTTCCTCTCAACATTTTGGAAATCCCGCTGAAACTTTGGACATTCTGGCGAAGGGTTCCCAATCCCCGACAAGACTGGTACCCTTTCACGTCCAAATCTCTCAAACTCCGGGAGAGATTCTCAAAACCAAGGTTGACATGTTTCGAGTTCCTCTCAACATTTTGGAAATCCCGCTGAAACTTTGGACATTCTGGCGAAGGGTTCCCAATCCCCGACAAGACTGGTACCCTTTCACGTCCAAATCTCTCAAACTCCGGGAGAGATTCTCAAAACCAAGGTTGACATGTTTCGAGTTCCTCTCAACATTTTGGAAATCCCGCTGAAACTTTGGACATTCTTGCGAAGGGTTCCCAATCCCCGACAAGACTGGTACCCTTTCACGTCCAAATCTCTCAAACTCCGGGAGAGATTCTCAAAACCAAGGTTGACATGTTTCGAGTTCCTCTCAACATTTTGGAAATCCCGCTGAAACTTTGGACATTCTGGCGAAGGGTTCCCAATCCCCGACAAGACTGGTACCCTTTCACGTCCAAATCTCTCAAACTCCGGGAGAGATTCTCAAAACCGAGGTTGACATGTTTCGAGTTCCTCTCAACATTTTGGAAATCCCGCTGAAACTTTGGACATTCTGGCGAAGGGTTCCCAATCCCCGACAAGACTGGTACCCTTTCACGTCCAAATCTCTCAAACTCCGGGAGAGATTCTCAAAACCAAGGTTGACATGTTTCGAGTTCCTCTCAACATTTTGGAAATCCCGCTGAAACTTTGGACATTCTCGCAAAGGGTTCCCAATCCCCGACAAGACTGGTACCCTTTCACGTCCAAATCTCTCAAACTCCGGGAGAGATTCTCAAAACCAAGGTTGACATGTTTCGAGTTCCTCTCAACATTTTGGAAATCCCGCTGAAACTTTGGACATTCTGGCGAAGGGTTCCCAATCCCCGACAAGACTGGTACCCTTTCACGTCCAAATCTCTCAAACTCCGGGAGAGATTCTCAAAGCCAAGGTTGACATGATTCGAGTTCCTCTCAACATTTTGGAAATCCCGCTGAAACTTTGGACATTCTGGCGAAGGGTTCCCAATCCCCGATAAGACTGGTACCCTTTCACGTCCAAATCTCTCAAACTCCGGGAGAGATTCTCAAAACCAAGGTTGACATGTTTCAAGTTCCTCTCAACATTTTGGAAATCCCGCTGAAACTTTGGACATTCTGGCGAAGGGTTCCCAATCCCCGACAAGACTGGTACCCTTTCACGTCCAAATCTCTCAAACTCCGGGAGAGATTCTCAAAACCAAGGTTGACATGTTTCGAGTTCCTCTCAACATTTTGGAAATCCCGCTGAAACTTTGGACATTCTGGCGAAGGGTTCCCAATCCCCGACAAGACTGGTACCCTTTCACGTCCAAATCTCTCAAACTCCGGGAGAGATTCTCAAAACCAAGGTTGACATGTTTCGAGTTCCTCTCAACATTTTGGAAATCCCGCTGAAACTTTGGACATTCTTGCGAAGGGTTCCCAATCCCCGACAAGACTGGTACCCTTTCACGTCCAAATCTCTCAAACTCCGGGAGAGATTCTCAAAACCAAGGTTGACATGTTTCGAGTTCCTCTCAACATTTTGGAAATCCCGCTGAAACTTTGGACATTCTCGCGAAGGGTTCCCAATCCCCGACAAGACTGGTACCCTTTCACGTCCAAATCTCTCAAACTCCGGGAGAGATTCTCAAAACCGAGGTTGACATGTTTCGAGTTCCTCTCAACATTTTGGAAATCCTGCTGAAACTTTGGACATTCTCGCGAAGGGTTCCCAATCCCCGACAAGACTGGTACCCTTTCACGTCCAAATCTCTCAAACTCCGGGAGAGATTCTCAAAACCAAGGTTGACATGTTTCGAGTTCCTCTCAACATTTTGGAAATCCCGCTGAAACTTTGGACATTCTCGCGAAGGGTTCCCAATCCCCGACAAGACTGGTACCCTTTCACGTCCAAATCTCTCAAACTCCGGGAGAGATTCTCAAAACCGAGGTTGACATGTTTCGAGTTCCTCTCAACATTTTGGAAATCCCGCTGAAACTTTGGACATTCTGGCGAAGGGTTCCCAATCCCCGACAAGACTGGTACCCTTTCACGTCCAAATCTCTCAAACTCCGGGAGAGATTCTCAAAACCAAGGTTGACATGTTTCGAGTTCCTCTCAACATTTTGGAAATCCCGCTGAAACTTTGGACATTCTCGCGAAGGGTTCCCAATCCCCGACAAGACTGGTACCCTTTCACGTCCAAATCTCTCAAACTCCGGGAGAGATTCTCAAAACCGAGGTTGACATGTTTCGAGTTCCTCTCAACATTTTGGAAATCCCGCTGAAACTTTGGACATTCTCGCGAAGGGTTCCCAATCCCCGACAAGACTGGTACCCTTTCACGTCCAAATCTCTCAAACTCCGGGAGAGATTCTCAAAACCAAGGTTGACATGTTTCGAGTTCCTCTCAACATTTTGGAAATCCCGCTGAAACTTTGGACATTCTGGCGAAGGGTTCCCAATCCCCGACAAGACTGGTACCCTTTCACGTCCAAATCTCTCAAACTCCGGGAGAGATTCTCAAAACCAAGGTTGACATGTTTCGAGTTCCTCTCAACATTTTGGAAATCCCGCTGAAACTTTGGACATTCTGGCGAAGGGTTCCCAATCCCCGACAAGACTGGTACCCTTTCACGTCCAAATCTCTCAAACTCCGGGAGAGATTCTCAAAACCAAGGTTGACATGTTTCGAGTTCCTCTCAACATTTTGGAAATCCCGCTGAAACTTTGGACATTCTTGCGAAGGGTTCCCAATCCCCGACAAGACTGGTACCCTTTCACGTCCAAATCTCTCAAACTCCGGGAGAGATTCTCAAAACCAAGGTTGACATGTTTCGAGTTCCTCTCAACATTTTGGAAATCCCGCTGAAACTTTGGACATTCTGGCGAAGGGTTCCCAATCCCCGACAAGACTGGTACCCTTTCACGTCCAAATCTCTCAAACTCCGGGAGAGATTCTCAAAACCGAGGTTGACATGTTTCGAGTTCCTCTCAACATTTTGGAAATCCCGCTGAAACTTTGGACATTCTGGCGAAGGGTTCCCAATCCCCGACAAGACTGGTACCCTTTCACGTCCAAATCTCTCAAACTCCGGGAGAGATTCTCAAAACCAAGGTTGACATGTTTCGAGTTCCTCTCAACATTTTGGAAATCCCGCTGAAACTTTGGACATTCTCGCAAAGGGTTCCCAATCCCCGACAAGACTGGTACCCTTTCACGTCCAAATCTCTCAAACTCCGGGAGAGATTCTCAAAACCAAGGTTGACATGTTTCGAGTTCCTCTCAACATTTTGGAAATCCCGCTGAAACTTTGGACATTCTGGCGAAGGGTTCCCAATCCCCGACAAGACTGGTACCCTTTCACGTCCAAATCTCTCAAACTCCGGGAGAGATTCTCAAAGCCAAGGTTGACATGATTCGAGTTCCTCTCAACATTTTGGAAATCCCGCTGAAACTTTGGACATTCTGGCGAAGGGTTCCCAATCCCCGATAAGACTGGTACCCTTTCACGTCCAAATCTCTCAAACTCCGGGAGAGATTCTCAAAACCAAGGTTGACATGTTTCGAGTTCCTCTCAACATTTTGGAAATCCCGCTGAAACTTTGGACATTCTGGCGAAGGGTTCCCAATCCCCGACAAGACTGGTACCCTTTCACGTCCAAATCTCTCAAACTCCGGGAGAGATTCTCAAAACCAAGGTTGACATGTTTCGAGTTCCTCTCAACATTTTGGAAATCCCGCTGAAACTTTGGACATTCTGGCGAAGGGTTCCCAATCCCCGACAAGACTGGTACCCTTTCACGTCCAAATCTCTCAAACTCCGGGAGAGATTCTCAAAACCAAGGTTGACATGTTTCGAGTTCCTCTCAACATTTTGGAAATCCCGCTGAAACTTTGGACATTCTGGCGAAGGGTTCCCAATCCCCGACAAGACTGGTACCCTTTCACGTCCAAATCTCTCAAACTCCGGGAGAGATTCTCAAAACCAAGGTTGACATGTTTCGAGTTCCTCTCAACATTTTGGAAATCCCGCTGAAACTTTGGACATTCTTGCGAAGGGTTCCCAATCCCCGACAAGACTGGTACCCTTTCACGTCCAAATCTCTCAAACTCCGGGAGAGATTCTCAAAACCAAGGTTGACATGTTTCGAGTTCCTCTCAACATTTTGGAAATCCCGCTGAAACTTTGGACATTCTGGCGAAGGGTTCCCAATCCCCGACAAGACTGGTACCCTTTCACGTCCAAATCTCTCAAACTCCGGGAGAGATTCTCAAAACCGAGGTTGACATGTTTCGAGTTCCTCTCAACATTTTGGAAATCCCGCTGAAACTTTGGACATTCTGGCGAAGGGTTCCCAATCCCCGACAAGACTGGTACCCTTTCACGTCCAAATCTCTCAAACTCCGGGAGAGATTCTCAAAGCCAAGGTTGACATGATTCGAGTTCCTCTCAACATTTTGGAAATCCCGCTGAAACTTTGGACATTCTGGCGAAGGGTTCCCAATCCCCGATAAGACTGGTACCCTTTCACGTCCAAATCTCTCAAACTCCGGGAGAGATTCTCAAAACCAAGGTTGACATGTTTCGAGTTCCTCTCAACATTTTGGAAATCCCGCTGAAACTTTGGACATTCTGGCGAAGGGTTCCCAATCCCCGACAAGACTGGTACCCTTTCACGTCCAAATCTCTCAAACTCCGGGAGAGATTCTCAAAACCAAGGTTGACATGTTTCGAGTTCCTCTCAACATTTTGGAAATCCCGCTGAAACTTTGGACATTCTGGCGAAGGGTTCCCAATCCCCGACAAGACTGGTACCCTTTCACGTCCAAATCTCTCAAACTCCGGGAGAGATTCTCAAAACCAAGGTTGACATGTTTCGAGTTCCTCTCAACATTTTGGAAATCCCGCTGAAACTTTGGACATTCTGGCGAAGGGTTCCCAATCCCCGACAAGACTGGTACCCTTTCACGTCCAAATCTCTCAAACTCCGGGAGAGATTCTCAAAACCAAGGTTGACATGTTTCGAGTTCCTCTCAACATTTTGGAAATCCCGCTGAAACTTTGGACATTCTGGCGAAGGGTTCCCAATCCCCGACAAGACTGGTACCCTTTCACGTCCAAATCTCTCAAACTCCGGGAGAGATTCTCAAAACCAAGGTTGACATGTTTCGAGTTCCTCTCAACATTTTGGAAATCCCGCTGAAACTTTGGACATTCTCGCAAAGGGTTCCCAATCCCCGACAAGACTGGTACCCTTTCACGTCCAAATCTCTCAAACTCCGGGAGAGATTCTCAAAACCAAGGTTGACATGTTTCGAGTTCCTCTCAACATTTTGGAAATCCCGCTGAAACTTTGGACATTCTGGCGAAGGGTTCCCAATCCCCGACAAGACTGGTACCCTTTCACGTCCAAATCTCTCAAACTCCGGGAGAGATTCTCAAAGCCAAGGTTGACATGTTTCGAGTTCCTCTCAACATTTTGGAAATCCCGCTGAAACTTTGGACATTCTGGCGAAGGGTTCCCAATCCCTGACAAGACTGGTACCCTTTCACGTCCAAATCTCTCAAACTCCGGGAGAGATTCTCAAAACCAAGGTTGACATGTTTCGAGTTCCTCTCAACATTTTGGAAATCCCGCTGAAACGTTGGACATTCTGGCGAAGGGTTCCCAATCCCCGACAAGACTGGTACCCTTTCACGTCCAAATCTCTCAAACTCCGGGAGAGATTCTCAAAACCAAGGTTGACATGTTTCGAGTTCCTCTCAACATTTTGGAAATCCCGCTGAAACTTTGGACATTCTCGCGAAGGGTTCCCAATCCCCGACAAGACTGGTACCCTTTCACGTCCAAATCTCTCAAACTCCGGGAGAGATTCTCAAAACCAAGGTTGACATGTTTCGAGTTCCTCTCAACATTTTGGAAATCCCGCTGAAACTTTGGACATTCTGGCGAAGGGTTCCCAATCCCGGACAAGACTGGTACCCTTTCACGTCCAAATCTCTCAAACTCCGGGAGAGATTCTCAAAACCAAGGTTGACATGTTTCGAGTTCCTCTCAACATTTTGGAAATCCCGCTGAAACTTTGGACATTCTCGCAAAGGGTTCCCAATCCCCGACAAGACTGGTACCCTTTCACGTCCAAATCTCTCAAACTCCGGGAGAGATTCTCAAAACCAAGGTTGACATGTTTCGAGTTCCTCTCAACATTTTGGAAATCCCGCTGAAACTTTGGACATTCTGGCGAAGGGTTCCCAATCCCCGACAAGACTGGTACCCTTTCACGTCCAAATCTCTCAAACTCCGGGAGAGATTCTCAAAGCCAAGGTTGACATGTTTCGAGTTCCTCTCAACATTTTGGAAATCCCGCTGAAACTTTGGACATTCTCGCGAAGGGTTCCCAATCCCCGACAAGACTGGTACCCTTTCACGTCCAAATCTCTCAAACTCCGGGAGAGATTCTCAAAGCCAAGGTTGACATGTTTCGAGTTCCTCTCAACATTTTGGAAATCCCGCTGAAACTTTGGACATTCTCGCGAAGGGTTCCCAATCCCCGACAAGACTGGTACCCTTTCACGTCCAAATCTCTCAAACTCCGGGAGAGATTCTCAAAACCAAGGTTGACATGTTTCGAGTTCCTCTCAACATTTTGGAAATCCCGCTGAAACTTTGGACATTCTCGCGAAGGGTTCCCAATCCCCGACAAGACTGGTACCCTTTCACGTCCAAATCTCTCAAACTCCGGGAGAGATTCTCAAAGCCAAGGTTGACATGATTCGAGTTCCTCTCAACATTTTGGAAATCCCGCTGAAACTTTGGACATTCTGGCGAAGGGTTCCCAATCCCCGACAAGACTGGTACCCTTTCACGTCCAAATCTCTCAAACTCCGGGAGAGATTCTCAAAACCGAGGTTGACATGTTTCGAGTTCCTCTCAACATTTTGGAAATCCCGCTGAAACTTTGGACATTCTGGCGAAGGGTTCCCAATCCCCGACAAGACTGGTACCCTTTCACGTCCAAATCTCTCAAACTCCGGGAGAGATTCTCAAAACCAAGGTTGACATGTTTCGAGTTCCTCTCAACATTTTGGAAATCCCGCTGAAACTTTGGACATTCTGGCGAAGGGTTCCCAATCCCCGACAAGACTGGTACCCTTTCACGTCCAAATCTCTCAAACTCCGGGAGAGATTCTCAAAACCAAGGTTGACATGTTTCGAGTTCCTCTCAACATTTTGGAAATCCCGCTGAAACTTTGGACATTCTGGCGAAGGGTTCCCAATCCCCGACAAGACTGGTACCCTTTCACGTCCAAATCTCTCAAATTCCGGGAGAGATTCTCAAAGCCAAGGTTGACATGATTCGAGTTCCTCTAAACATTTTGGAAATCCCGCTGAAACTTTGGACATTCTGGCGAAGGGTTCCCAATCCCCGACAAGACTGGTACCCTTTCACGTCCAAATCTCTCAAACTCCGGGAGAGATTCTCAAAACCAAGGTTGACATGTTTCGAGTTCCTCTCAACATTTTGGAAATCCCGCTGAAACTTTGGACATTCTCGCGAAGGGTTCCCAATCCCCGACAAGACTGGTACCCTTTCACGTCCAAATCTCTCAAACTCCGGGATAGATTCTCAAAACCAAGGTTGACATGTTTCGAGTTCCTCTCAACATTTTGGAAATCCCGCTGAAACTTTGGACATTCTCGCGAAGGGTTCCCAATCCCCGACAAGACTGGTACCCTTTCACGTCCAAATCTCTCAAACTCCGGGAGAGATTCTCAAAACCAAGGTTGACATGTTTCGAGTTCCTCTCAACATTTTGGAAATCCCGCTGAAACTTTGGACATTCTCGCGAAGGGTTCCCAATCCCCGACAAGACTGGTACCCTTTCACGTCCAAATCTCTCAAACTCCGGGAGAGATTCTCAAAACCAAGGTTGACATGTTTCGAGTTCCTCTCAACATTTTGGAAATCCCGCTGAAACTTTGGACATTCTCGCGAAGGGTTCCCAATCCCCGACAAGACTGGTACCCTTTCACGTCCAAATCTCTCAAACTCCGGGAGAGATTCTCAAAACCAAGGTTGACATGTTTCGAGTTCCTCTCAACATTTTGGAAATCCCGCTGAAACTTTGGACATTCTCGCGAAGGGTTCCCAATCCCCGACAAGACTGGTACCCTTTCACGTCCAAATCTCTCAAACTCCGGGAGAGATTCTCAAAACCAAGGTTGACATGTTTCGAGTTCCTCTCAACATTTTGGAAATCCCGCTGAAACTTTGGACATTCTCGCGAAGGGTTCCCAATCCCCGACAAGACTGGTACCCTTTCACGTCCAAATCTCTCAAACTCCGGGAGAGATTCTCAAAACCAAGGTTGACATGTTTCGAGTTCCTCTCAACATTTTGGAAATCCCGCTGAAACTTTGGACATTCTCGCGAAGGGTTCCCAATCCCCGACAAGACTGGTACCCTTTCACGTCCAAATCTCTCAAACTCCGGGAGAGATTCTCAAAACCAAGGTTGACATGTTTCGAGTTCCTCTCAACATTTTGGAAATCCCGCTGAAACTTTGGACATTCTCGCGAAGGGTTCCCAATCCCCGACAAGACTGGTACCCTTTCACGTCCAAATCTCTCAAACTCCGGGAGAGATTCTCAAAACCAAGGTTGACATGTTTCGAGTTCCTCTCAACATTTTGGAAATCCCGCTGAAACTTTGGACATTCTGGCGAAGGGTTCCCAATCCCCGACAAGACTGGTACCCTTTCACGTCCAAATCTCTCAAACTCCGGGAGAGATTCTCAAAACCAAGGTTGACATGTTTCGAGTTCCTCTCAACATTTTGGAAATCCCGGTGAAACTTTGGACATTCTCGCGAAGGGTTCCCAATCCCCGACAAGACTGGTACCCTTTCACGTCCAAATCTCTCAAACTCCGGGAGAGATTCTCAAAACCAAGGTTGACATGTTTCGAGTTCCTCTCAACATTTTGGAAATCCCGCTGAAACTTTGGACATTCTCGCGAAGGGTTCCCAATCCCCGACAAGACTGGTACCCTTTCACGTCCAAATCTCTCAAACTCCGGGAGAGATTCTCAAAACCAAGGTTGACATGTTTCGAGTTCCTCTCAACATTTTGGAAATCCCGCTGAAACTTTGGACATTCTGGCAAAGGGTTCCCAATCCCCGACAAGACTGGTACCCTTTCACGTCCAAATCTCTCAAACTCCGGGAGAGATTCTCAAAGCCAAGGTTGACATGTTTCGAGTTCCTCTCAACATTTTGGAAATCCCGCTGAAACTTTGGACATTCTCGCGAAGGGTTCCCAATCCCCGACAAGACTGGTACCCTTTCACGTCCAAATCTCTCAAACTCCGGGAGAGATTCTCAAAACCAAGGTTGACATGTTTCGAGTTCCTCTCAACATTTTGGAAATCCCGCTGAAACTTTGGACATTCTCGCGAAGGGTTCCCAATCCCCGACAAGACTGGTACCCTTTCACGTCCAAATCTCTCAAACTCCGGGAGAGATTCTCAAAGCCAAGGTTGACATGATTCGAGTTCCTCTCAACATTTTGGAAATCCCGCTGAAACTTTGGACATTCTGGCGAAGGGTTCCCAATCCCCGACAAGACTGGTACCCTTTCACGTCCAAATCTCTCAAACTCCGGGAGAGATTCTCAAAACCGAGGTTGACATGTTTCGAGTTCCTCTCAACATTTTGGAAATCCCGCTGAAACTTTGGACATTCTGGCGAAGGGTTCCCAATCCCCGACAAGACTGGTACCCTTTCACGTCCAAATCTCTCAAACTCCGGGAGAGATTCTCAAAACCAAGGTTGACATGTTTCGAGTTCCTCTCAACATTTTGGAAATCCCGCTGAAACTTTGGACATTCTGGCGAAGGGTTCCCAATCCCCGACAAGACTGGTACCCTTTCACGTCCAAATCTCTCAAACTCCGGGAGAGATTCTCAAAACCAAGGTTGACATGTTTCGAGTTCCTCTCAACATTTTGGAAATCCCGCTGAAACTTTGGACATTCTGGCGAAGGGTTCCCAATCCCCGACAAGACTGGTACCCTTTCACGTCCAAATCTCTCAAATTCCGGGAGAGATTCTCAAAGCCAAGGTTGACATGATTCGAGTTCCTCTAAACATTTTGGAAATCCCGCTGAAACTTTGGACATTCTGGCGAAGGGTTCCCAATCCCCGACAAGACTGGTACCCTTTCACGTCCAAATCTCTCAAACTCCGGGAGAGATTCTCAAAACCAAGGTTGACATGTTTCGAGTTCCTCTCAACATTTTGGAAATCCCGCTGAAACTTTGCACATTCTCGCGAAGGGTTCCCAATCCCCGACAAGACTGGTACCCTTTCACGTCCAAATCTCTCAAACTCCGGGATAGATTCTCAAAACCAAGGTTGACATGTTTCGAGTTCCTCTCAACATTTTGGAAATCCCGCTGAAACTTTGGACATTCTCGCGAAGGGTTCCCAATCCCCGACAAGACTGGTACCCTTTCACGTCCAAATCTCTCAAACTCCGGGAGAGATTCTCAAAACCAAGGTTGACATGTTTCGAGTTCCTCTCAACATTTTGGAAATCCCGCTGAAACTTTGGACATTCTCGCGAAGGGTTCCCAATCCCCGACAAGACTGGTACCCTTTCACGTCCAAATCTCTCAAACTCCGGGAGAGATTCTCAAAACCAAGGTTGACATGTTTCGAGTTCCTCTCAACATTTTGGAAATCCCGCTGAAACTTTGGACATTCTCGCGAAGGGTTCCCAATCCCCGACAAGACTGGTACCCTTTCACGTCCAAATCTCTCAAACTCCGGGAGAGATTCTCAAAACCAAGGTTGACATGTTTCGAGTTCCTCTCAACATTTTGGAAATCCCGCTGAAACTTTGGACATTCTCGCGAAGGGTTCCCAATCCCCGACAAGACTGGTACCCTTTCACGTCCAAATCTCTCAAACTCCGGGAGAGATTCTCAAAACCAAGGTTGACATGTTTCGAGTTCCTCTCAACATTTTGGAAATCCCGCTGAAACTTTGGACATTCTCGCGAAGGGTTCCCAATCCCCGACAAGACTGGTACCCTTTCACGTCCAAATCTCTCAAACTCCGGGAGAGATTCTCAAAACCAAGGTTGACATGTTTCGAGTTCCTCTCAACATTTTGGAAATCCCGCTGAAACTTTGGACATTCTCGCGAAGGGTTCCCAATCCCCGACAAGACTGGTACCCTTTCACGTCCAAATCTCTCAAACTCCGGGAGAGATTCTCAAAACCAAGGTTGACATGTTTCGAGTTCCTCTCAACATTTTGGAAATCCCGCTGAAACTTTGGACATTCTCGCGAAGGGTTCCCAATCCCCGACAAGACTGGTACCCTTTCACGTCCAAATCTCTCAAACTCCGGGAGAGATTCTCAAAACCAAGGTTGACATGTTTCGAGTTCCTCTCAACATTTTGGAAATCCCGCTGAAACTTTGGACATTCTGGCGAAGGGTTCCCAATCCCCGACAAGACTGGTACCCTTTCACGTCCAAATCTCTCAAACTCCGGGAGAGATTCTCAAAACCAAGGTTGACATGTTTCGAGTTCCTCTCAACATTTTGGAAATCCCGGTGAAACTTTGGACATTCTCGCGAAGGGTTCCCAATCCCCGACAAGACTGGTACCCTTTCACGTCCAAATCTCTCAAACTCCGGGAGAGATTCTCAAAACCAAGGTTGACATGTTTCGAGTTCCTCTCAACATTTTGGAAATCCCGCTGAAACTTTGGACATTCTCGCGAAGGGTTCCCAATCCCCGACAAGACTGGTACCCTTTCACGTCCAAATCTCTCAAACTCCGGGAGAGATTCTCAAAACCAAGGTTGACATGTTTCGAGTTCCTCTCAACATTTTGGAAATCCCGCTGAAACTTTGGACATTCTGGCAAAGGGTTCCCAATCCCCGACAAGACTGGTACCCTTTCACGTCCAAATCTCTCAAACTCCGGGAGAGATTCTCAAAGCCAAGGTTGACATGTTTCGAGTTCCTCTCAACATTTTGGAAATCACGCTGAAACTTTGGACATTCTCGCGAAGGGTTCCCAATCCCCGACAAGACTGGTACCCTTTCACGTCCAAATCTCTCAAACTCCGGGAGAGATTCTCAAAACCAAGGTTGACATGTTTCGAGTTCCTCTCAACATTTTGGAAATCCCGCTGAAACTTTGGACATTCTCGCGAAGGGTTCCCAATCCCCGACAAGACTGGTACCCTTTCACGTCCAAATCTCTCAAACTCCGGGAGAGATTCTCAAAACCAAGGTTGACATGTTTCGAGTTCCTCTCAACATTTTGGAAATCCCGCTGAAACTTTGGACATTCTCGCGAAGGGTTCCCAATCCCCGACAAGACTGGTACCCTTTCACGTCCAAATCTCTCAAACTCCGGGAGAGATTCTCAAAGCCAAGGTTGACATGTTTCGAGTTCCTCTCAACATTTTGGAAATCCCGCTGAAACTTTGGACATTCTGGCGAAGGGTTCCCAATCCCCGACAAGACTGGTACCCTTTCACGTCCAAATCTCTCAAACTCCGGGAGAGATTCTCAAAACCGAGGTTGACATGTTTCGAGTTCCTCTCAACATTTTGGAAATCCCGCTGAAACTTTGGACATTCTCGCGAAGGGTTCCCAATCCCCGACAAGACTGGTACCCTTTCACGTCCAAATCTCTCAAACTCCGGGAGAGATTCTCAAAAACAAGGTTGACATGTTTCGAGTTCCTCTCAACATTTTGGAAATCCCGCTGAAACTTTGGACATTCTGGCGAAGGGTTCCCAATCCCCGACAAGACTGGTACCCTTTCACGTCCAAATCTCTCAAACTCCGGGAGAGATTCTCAAAACCAAGGTTCACATGTTTCGAGTTCCTTTCAACATTTTGGAAATCCCGCTGAAACTTTGGACATTCTGGCGAAGGGTTCCCAATCCCCGACAAGACTGGTACCCTTTCACGTCCAAATCTCTCAAACTCCGGGAGAGATTCTCAAAACCAAGGTTGACATGTTTCGAGTTCCTCTCAACATTTTGGAAATCCCGCTGAAACTTTGGACATTCTCGCGAAGGGTTCCCAATCCCCGACAAGACTGGTACCCTTTCACGTCCAAATCTCTCAAACTCCGGGAGAGATTCTCAAAACCAAGGTTGACATGTTTCGAGTTCCTCTCAACATTTTGGAAATCCCGCTGAAACTTTGCACATTCTCGCGAAGGGTTCCCAATCCCCGACAAGACTGGTACCCTTTCACGTCCAAATCTCTCAAACTCCGGGAGAGATTCTCAAAGCCAAGGTTGACATGATTCGAGTTCCTCTCAACATTTTGGAAATCCCGCTGAAACTTTGGACATTCTCGCGAAGGGTTCCCAATCCCCGACAAGACTGGTACCCTTTCACGTCCAAATCTCTCAAACTCCGGGAGAGATTCTCAAAGCCAAGGTTGACATGATTCGAGTTCCTCTCAACATTTTGGAAATCCCGCTGAAACTTTGGACATTCTCGCGAAGGGTTCCCAATCCCCGACAAGACTGGTACCCTTTCACGTCCAAATCTCTCAAACTCCGGGAGAGATTCTCAAAACCAAGGTTGACATGTTTCGAGTTCCTCTCAACATTTTGGAAATCCCGCTGAAACTTTGCACATTCTCGCGAAGGGTTCCCAATCCCCGACAAGACTGGTACCCTTTCACGTCCAAATCTCTCAAACTCCGGGAGAGATTCTCAAAACCAAGGTTGACATGTTTCGAGTTCCTCTCAACATTTTGGAAATCCCGCTGAAACTTTGGACATTCTCGCGAAGGGTTCCCAATCCCCGACAAGACTGGTACCCTTTCACGTCCAAATCTCTCAAACTCCGGGAGAGATTCTCAAAGCCAAGGTTGACATGTTTCGAGTTCCTCTCAACATTTTGGAAATCCCGCTGAAACTTTGGACATTCTGGCGAAGGGTTCCCAATCCCCGACAAGACTGGTACCCTTTCACGTCCAAATCTCTCAAACTCCGGGAGAGATTCTCAAAACCGAGGTTGACATGTTTCGAGTTCCTCTCAACATTTTGGAAATCCCGCTGAAACTTTGGACATTCTCGCGAAGGGTTCCCAATCCCCGACAAGACTGGTACCCTTTCACGTCCAAATCTCTCAAACTCCGGGAGAGATTCTCAAAAACAAGGTTGACATGTTTCGAGTTCCTCTCAACATTTTGGAAATCCCGCTGAAACTTTGGACATTCTGGCGAAGGGTTCCCAATCCCCGACAAGACTGGTACCCTTTCACGTCCAAATCTCTCAAACTCCGGGAGAGATTCTCAAAACCAAGGTTCACATGTTTCGAGTTCCTTTCAACATTTTGGAAATCCCGCTGAAACTTTGGACATTCTGGCGAAGGGTTCCCAATCCCCGACAAGACTGGTACCCTTTCACGTCCAAATCTCTCAAACTCCGGGAGAGATTCTCAAAACCAAGGTTGACATGTTTCGAGTTCCTCTCAACATTTTGGAAATCCCGCTGAAACTTTGGACATTCTCGCGAAGGGTTCCCAATCCCCGACAAGACTGGTACCCTTTCACGTCCAAATCTCTCAAACTCCGGGAGAGATTCTCAAAACCAAGGTTGACATGTTTCGAGTTCCTCTCAACATTTTGGAAATCCCGCTGAAACTTTGCACATTCTCGCGAAGGGTTCCCAATCCCCGACAAGACTGGTACCCTTTCACGTCCAAATCTCTCAAACTCCGGGAGAGATTCTCAAAGCCAAGGTTGACATGATTCGAGTTCCTCTCAACATTTTGGAAATCCCGCTGAAACTTTGGACATTCTCGCGAAGGGTTCCCAATCCCCGACAAGACTGGTACCCTTTCACGTCCAAATCTCTCAAACTCCGGGAGAGATTCTCAAAGCCAAGGTTGACATGATTCGAGTTCCTCTCAACATTTTGGAAATCCCGCTGAAACTTTGGACATTCTCGCGAAGGGTTCCCAATCCCCGACAAGACTGGTACCCTTTCACGTCCAAATCTCTCAAACTCCGGGAGAGATTCTCAAAACCAAGGTTGACATGTTTCGAGTTCCTCTCAACATTTTGGAAATCCCGCTGAAACTTTGGACATTCTCTCGAAGGGTTCCCAATCCCCGACAAGACTGGTACCCTTTCACGTCCAAATCTCTCAAACTCCGGGAGAGATTCTCAAAACCAAGGTTGACATGTTTCGAGTTCCTTTCAACATTTTGGAAATCCCGCTGAAACTTTGGACATTCTCGCGAAGGGTTCCCAATCCCCGACAAGACTGGTACCCTTTCACGTCCAAATCTCTCAAACTCCGGGAGAGATTCTCAAAACCAAGGTTGACATGTTTCGAGTTCCTCTCAACATTTTGGAAATCCCGCTGAAACTTTGGACATTCTCGCGAAGGGTTCCCAATCCCCGACAAGACTGGTACCCTTTCACGTCCAAATCTCTCAAACTCCGGGAGAGATTCTCAAAACCAAGGTTGACATGATTCGAGTTCCTCTCAACATTTTGGAAATCCCGCTGAAACTTTGGACATTCTCGCGAAGGGTTCCCAATCCCCGACAAGACTGGTACCCTTTCACGTCCAAATCTCTCAAACTCCAGGAGAGATTCTCAAAACCAAGGTTGACATGTTTCGAGTTCCTCTCAACATTTTGGAAATCCCGCTGAAACTTTGGACATTCTGGCGAAGGGTTCCCAATCCCCGACAAGACTGGTACCCTTTCACGTCCAAATCTCTCAAACTCCGGGAGAGATTCTCAAAACCGAGGTTGACATGTTTCGAGTTCCTCTCAACATTTTGGAAATCCCGCTGAAACTTTGGACATTCTCGCGAAGGGTTCCCAATCCCCGACAAGACTGGTACCCTTTCACGTCCAAATCTCTCAAACTCCGGGAGAGATTCTCAAAACCAAGGTTGACATGTTTCGAGTTCCTCTCAACATTTTGGAAATCCCGCTGAAACTTTGGACATTCTCGCGAAGGGTTCCCAATCCCCGACAAGACTGGTACCCTTTCACGTCCAAATCTCTCAAACTCCGGGAGAGATTCTCAAAACCAAGGTTGACATGTTTCGAGTTCCTCTCAACATTTTGGAAATCCCGCTGAAACTTTGCACATTCTCGCGAAGGGTTCCCAATCCCCGACAAGACTGGTACCCTTTCACGTCCAAATCTCTCAAACTCCGGGAGAGATTCTCAAAGCCAAGGTTGACATGATTCGAGTTCCTCTCAACATTTTGGAAATCCCGCTGAAACTTTGGACATTCTCGCGAAGGGTTCCCAATCCCCGACAAGACTGGTACCCTTTCACGTCCAAATCTCTCAAACTCCGGGAGAGATTCTCAAAACCAAGGTTGACATGTTTCGAGTTCCTCTCAACATTTTGGAAATCCCGCTGAAACTTTGGACATTCTCGCGAAGGGTTCCCAATCCCCGACAAGACTGGTACCCTTTCACGTCCAAATCTCTCAAACTCCGGGAGAGATTCTCAAAGCCAAGGTTGACATGATTCGAGTTCCTCTCAACATTTTGGAAATCCCGCTGAAACTTTGGACATTCTCGCGAAGGGTTCCCAATCCCCGACAAGACTGGTACCCTTTCACGTCCAAATCTCTCAAACTCCGGGAGAGATTCTCAAAACCAAGGTTGACATGTTTCGAGTTCCTCTCAACATTTTGGAAATCCCGCTGAAACTTTGGACATTCTCTCGAAGGGTTCCCAATCCCCGACAAGACTGGTACCCTTTCACGTCCAAATCTCTCAAACTCCGGGAGAGATTCTCAAAACCAAGGTTGACATGTTTCGAGTTCCTTTCAACATTTTGGAAATCCCGCTGAAACTTTGGACATTCTCGCGAAGGGTTCCCAATCCCTGACAAGACTGGTACCCTTTCACGTCCAAATCTCTCAAACTCCGGGAGAGATTCTCAAAACCAAGGTTGACATGTTTCGAGTTCCTCTCAACATTTTGGAAATCCCGCTGAAACTTTGGACATTCTCGCAAAGGGTTCCCAATCCCCGACAAGACTGGTACCCTTTCACGTCCAAATCTCTCAAACTCCGGGAGAGATTCTCAAAACCAAGGTTGACATGATTCGAGTTCCTCTCAACATTTTGGAAATCCCGCTGAAACTTTGGACATTCTCGCGAAGGGTTCCCAATCCCCGACAAGACTGGTACCCTTTCACGTCCAAATCTCTCAAACTCCGGGAGAGATTCTCAAAACCAAGGTTGACATGTTTCGAGTTCCTCTCAACATTTTGGAAATCCCGCTGAAACTTTGGACATTCTGGCGAAGGGTTCCCAATCCCCGACAAGACTGGTACCCTTTCACGTCCAAATCTCTCAAACTCCGGGAGAGATTCTCAAAACCAAGGTTGACATGTTTCGAGTTCCTCTCAACATTTTGGAAATCCCGCTGAAACTTTGGACATTCTCGCGAAGGGTTCCCAATCCCCGACAAGACTGGTACCCTTTCACGTCCAAATCTCTCAAACTCCGGGAGAGATTCTCAAAGCCAAGGTTGACATGATTCGAGTTCCTCTCAACATTTTGGAAATCCCGCTGAAACTTTGGACATTCTCGCGAAGGGTTCCCAATCCCCGACAAGACTGGTACCCTTTCACGTCCAAATCTCTCAAACTCCGGGAGAGATTCTCAAAACCAAGGTTGACATGTTTCGAGTTCCTCTCAACATTTTGGAAATCCCGCTGAAACTTTGGACATTCTCGCGAAGGGTTCCCAATCCCCGACAAGACTGGTACCCTTTCACGTCCAAATCTCTCAAACTCCGGGAGAGATTCTCAAAACCAAGGTTGACATGTTTCGAGTTCCTTTCAACATTTTGGAAATCCCGCTGAAACTTTGGACATTCTCGCGAAGGGTTCCCAATCCCCGACAAGACTGGTACCCTTTCACGTCCAAATCTCTCAAACTCCGGGAGAGATTCTCAAAACCAAGGTTGACATGTTTCGAGTTCCTCTCAACATTTTGGAAATCCCGCTGAAACTTTGGACATTCTCGCAAAGGGTTCCCAATCCCCGACAAGACTGGTACCCTTTCACGTCCAAATCTCTCAAACTCCGGGAGAGATTCTCAAAACCAAGGTTGACATGATTCGAGTTCCTCTCAACATTTTGGAAATCCCGCTGAAACTTTGGACATTCTCGCGAAGGGTTCCCAATCCCCGACAAGACTGGTACCCTTTCACGTCCAAATCTCTCAAACTCCGGGAGAGATTCTCAAAACCAAGGTTGACATGTTTCGAGTTCCTCTCAACATTTTGGAAATCCCGCTGAAACTTTGGACATTCTCGCGAAGGGTTCCCAATCCCCGACAAGACTGGTACCCTTTCACGTCCAAATCTCTCAAACTCCGGGAGAGATTCTCAAAACCAAGGTTGACATGTTTCGAGTTCCTCTCAACATTTTGGAAATCCCGCTGAAACTTTGGACATTCTGGCAAGGGTTCCCAATCCCCGACAAGACTGGTACCCTTTCACGTCCAAATCTCTCAAACTCCGGGAGAGATTCTCAAAACCGAGGTTGACATGTTTCGAGTTCCTCTCAACATTTTGGAAATCCCGCTGAAACTTTGGACATTCTCGCGAAGGGTTCCCAATCCCCGACAAGACTGGTACCCTTTCACGTCCAAATCTCTCAAACTCCGGGAGAGATTCTCAAAACCGAGGTTGACATGTTTCGAGTTCCTCTCAACATTTTGGAAATCCCGCTGAAACTTTGGACATTCTGGCGAAGGGTTCCCAATCCCCGACAAGACTGGTACCCTTTCACGTCCAAATCTCTCAAACTCCGGGAGAGATTCTCAAAACCAAGGTTGACATGTTTCGAGTTCCTCTCAACATTTTGGAAATCCCGCTGAAACTTTGGACATTCTGGCGAAGGGTTCCCAATCCCCGACAAGACTGGTACCCTTTCACGTCCAAATCTCTCAAACTCCGGGAGAGATTCTCAAAACCAAGGTTGACATGTTTCGAGTTCCTTTCAACATTTTGGAAATCCCGCTGAAACTTTGGACATTCTGGCGAAGGGTTCCCAATCCCCGACAAGACTGGTACCCTTTCACGTCCAAATCTCTCAAACTCCGGGAGAGATTCTCAAAACCAAGGTTGACATGTTTCGAGTTCCTCTCAACATTTTGGAAATCCCGCTGAAACTTTGCACATTCTCGCGAAGGGTTCCCAATCCCCGACAAGACTGGTACCCTTTCACGTCCAAATCTCTCAAACTCCGGGAGAGATTCTCAAAACCAAGGTTGACATGTTTCGAGTTCCTCTCAACATTTTGGAAATCCCGCTGAAACTTTGGACATTCTGGCGAAGGGTTCCCAATCCCCGACAAGACTGGTACCCTTTCACGTCCAAATCTCTCAAACTCCGGGAGAGATTCTCAAAACCAAGGTTGACATGTTTCGAGTTCCTTTCAACATTTTGGAAATCCCGCTGAAACTTTGGACATTCTCGCGAAGGGTTCCCAATCCCCGACAAGACTGGTACCCTTTCACGTCCAAATCTCTCAAACTCCGGGAGAGATTCTCAAAACCAAGGTTGACATGTTTCGAGTTCCTCTCAACATTTTGGAAATCCCGCTGAAACTTTGGACATTCTCGCAAAGGGTTCCCAATCCCCGACAAGACTGGTACCCTTTCACGTCCAAATCTCTCAAACTCCGGGAGAGATTCTCAAAACCAAGGTTGACATGATTCGAGTTCCTCTCAACATTTTGGAAATCCCGCTGAAACTTTGGACATTCTCGCGAAGGGTTCCCAATCCCCGACAAGACTGGTACCCTTTCACGTCCAAATCTCTCAAACTCCGGGAGAGATTCTCAAAACCAAGGTTGACATGTTTCGAGTTCCTCTCAACATTTTGGAAATCCCGCTGAAACTTTGGACATTCTGGCGAAGGGTTCCCAATCCCCGACAAGACTGGTACCCTTTCACGTCCAAATCTCTCAAACTCCGGGAGAGATTCTCAAAACCAAGGTTGACATGTTTCGAGTTCCTCTCAACATTTTGGAAATCCCGCTGAAACTTTGGACATTCTGGCAAGGGTTCCCAATCCCCGACAAGACTGGTACCCTTTCACGTCCAAATCTCTCAAACTCCGGGAGAGATTCTCAAAACCGAGGTTGACATGTTTCGAGTTCCTCTCAACATTTTGGAAATCCCGCTGAAACTTTGGACATTCTCGCGAAGGGTTCCCAATCCCCGACAAGACTGGTACCCTTTCACGTCCAAATCTCTCAAACTCCGGGAGAGATTCTCAAAACCGAGGTTGACATGTTTCGAGTTCCTCTCAACATTTTGGAAATCCCGCTGAAACTTTGGACATTCTGGCGAAGGGTTCCCAATCCCCGACAAGACTGGTACCCTTTCACGTCCAAATCTCTCAAACTCCGGGAGAGATTCTCAAAACCAAGGTTGACATGTTTCGAGTTCCTCTCAACATTTTGGAAATCCCGCTGAAACTTTGGACATTCTGGCGAAGGGTTCCCAATCCCCGACAAGACTGGTACCCTTTCACGTCCAAATCTCTCAAACTCCGGGAGAGATTCTCAAAACCAAGGTTGACATGTTTCGAGTTCCTTTCAACATTTTGGAAATCCCGCTGAAACTTTGGACATTCTCGCAAAGGGTTCCCAATCCCCGACAAGACTGGTACCCTTTCACGTCCAAATCTCTCAAACTCCGGGAGAGATTCTCAAAACCAAGGTTGACATGTTTCGAGTTCCTCTCAACATTTTGGAAATCCCGCTGAAACTTTGGACATTCTGGCGAAGGGTTCCCAATCCCCGACAAGACTGGTACCCTTTCACGTCCAAATCTCTCAAACTCCGGGAGAGATTCTCAAAACCAAGGTTGACATGTTTCGAGTTCCTCTCAACATTTTGGAAATCCCGCTGAAACTTTGGACATTCTGGCGAAGGGTTCCCAATCCCCGACAAGACTGGTACCCTTTCACGTCCAAATCTCTCAAACTCCGGGAGAGATTCTCAAAACCAAGGTTGACATGTTTCGAGTTCCTCTCAACATTTTGGAAATCCCGCTGAAACTTTGGACATTCTGGCAAGGGTTCCCAATCCCCGACAAGACTGGTACCCTTTCACGTCCAAATCTCTCAAACTCCGGGAGAGATTCTCAAAACCGAGGTTGACATGTTTCGAGTTCCTCTCAACATTTTGGAAATCCCGCTGAAACTTTGGACATTGTCGCGAAGGGTTCCCAATCCCCGACAAGACTGGTACCCTTTCACGTCCAAATCTCTCAAACTCCGGGAGAGATTCTCAAAACCGAGGTTGACATGTTTCGAGTTCCTCTCAACATTTTGGAAATCCCGCTGAAACTTTGGACATTCTCGCGAAGGGTTCCCAATCCCCGACAAGACTGGTACCCTTTCACGTCCAAATCTCTCAAACTCCGGGAGAGATTCTCAAAACCAAGGTTGACATGTTTCGAGTTCCTCTCAACATTTTGGAAATCCCGCTGAAACTTTGGACATTCTCGCGAAGGGTTCCCAATCCCCGACAAGACTGGTACCCTTTCACGTCCAAATCTCTCAAACTCCGGGAGAGATTCTCAAAACCAAGGTTGACATGTTTCGAGTTCCTCTCAACATTTTGGAAATCCCGCTGAAACTTTGCACATTCTCGCGAAGGGTTCCCAATCCCCGACAAGACTGGTACCCTTTCACGTCCAAATCTCTCAAACTCCGGGAGAGATTCTCAAAGCCAAGGTTGACATGATTCGAGTTCCTCTCAACATTTTGGAAATCCCGCTGAAACTTTGGACATTCTCGCGAAGGGTTCCCAATCCCCGACAAGACTGGTACCCTTTCACGTCCAAATCTCTCAAACTCCGGGAGAGATTCTCAAAACCAAGGTTGACATGTTTCGAGTTCCTCTCAACATTTTGGAAATCCCGCTGAAACTTTGGACATTCTCGCGAAGGGTTCCCAATCCCCGACAAGACTGGTACCCTTTCACGTCCAAATCTCTCAAACTCCGGGAGAGATTCTCAAAGCCAAGGTTGACATGATTCGAGTTCCTCTCAACATTTTGGAAATCCCGCTGAAACTTTGGACATTCTCGCGAAGGGTTCCCAATCCCCGACAAGACTGGTACCCTTTCACGTCCAAATCTCTCAAACTCCGGGAGAGATTCTCAAAACCAAGGTTGACATGTTTCGAGTTCCTCTCAACATTTTGGAAATCCCGCTGAAACTTTGGACATTCTCTCGAAGGGTTCCCAATCCCCGACAAGACTGGTACCCTTTCACGTCCAAATCTCTCAAACTCCGGGAGAGATTCTCAAAACCAAGGTTGACATGTTTCGAGTTCCTTTCAACATTTTGGAAATCCCGCTGAAACTTTGGACATTCTCGCGAAGGGTTCCCAATCCCTGACAAGACTGGTACCCTTTCACGTCCAAATCTCTCAAACTCCGGGAGAGATTCTCAAAACCAAGGTTGACATGTTTCGAGTTCCTCTCAACATTTTGGAAATCCCGCTGAAACTTTGGACATTCTCGCAAAGGGTTCCCAATCCCCGACAAGACTGGTACCCTTTCACGTCCAAATCTCTCAAACTCCGGGAGAGATTCTCAAAACCAAGGTTGACATGATTCGAGTTCCTCTCAACATTTTGGAAATCCCGCTGAAACTTTGGACATTCTCGCGAAGGGTTCCCAATCCCCGACAAGACTGGTACCCTTTCACGTCCAAATCTCTCAAACTCCGGGAGAGATTCTCAAAACCAAGGTTGACATGTTTCGAGTTCCTCTCAACATTTTGGAAATCCCGCTGAAACTTTGGACATTCTGGCGAAGGGTTCCCAATCCCCGACAAGACTGGTACCCTTTCACGTCCAAATCTCTCAAACTCCGGGAGAGATTCTCAAAACCAAGGTTGACATGTTTCGAGTTCCTCTCAACATTTTGGAAATCCCGCTGAAACTTTGGACATTCTCGCGAAGGGTTCCCAATCCCCGACAAGACTGGTACCCTTTCACGTCCAAATCTCTCAAACTCCGGGAGAGATTCTCAAAACCAAGGTTGACATGTTTCGAGTTCCTTTCAACATTTTGGAAATCCCGCTGAAACTTTGGACATTCTCGCGAAGGGTTCCCAATCCCCGACAAGACTGGTACCCTTTCACGTCCAAATCTCTCAAACTCCGGGAGAGATTCTCAAAACCAAGGTTGACATGTTTCGAGTTCCTCTCAACATTTTGGAAATCCCGCTGAAACTTTGGACATTCTCGCAAAGGGTTCCCAATCCCCGACAAGACTGGTACCCTTTCACGTCCAAATCTCTCAAACTCCGGGAGAGATTCTCAAAACCAAGGTTGACATGATTCGAGTTCCTCTCAACATTTTGGAAATCCCGCTGAAACTTTGGACATTCTCGCGAAGGGTTCCCAATCCCCGACAAGACTGGTACCCTTTCACGTCCAAATCTCTCAAACTCCGGGAGAGATTCTCAAAACCAAGGTTGACATGTTTCGAGTTCCTCTCAACATTTTGGAAATCCCGCTGAAACTTTGGACATTCTCGCGAAGGGTTCCCAATCCCCGACAAGACTGGTACCCTTTCACGTCCAAATCTCTCAAACTCCGGGAGAGATTCTCAAAACCAAGGTTGACATGTTTCGAGTTCCTCTCAACATTTTGGAAATCCCGCTGAAACTTTGGACATTCTGGCAAGGGTTCCCAATCCCCGACAAGACTGGTACCCTTTCACGTCCAAATCTCTCAAACTCCGGGAGAGATTCTCAAAACCGAGGTTGACATGTTTCGAGTTCCTCTCAACATTTTGGAAATCCCGCTGAAACTTTGGACATTCTCGCGAAGGGTTCCCAATCCCCGACAAGACTGGTACCCTTTCACGTCCAAATCTCTCAAACTCCGGGAGAGATTCTCAAAACCGAGGTTGACATGTTTCGAGTTCCTCTCAACATTTTGGAAATCCCGCTGAAACTTTGGACATTCTGGCGAAGGGTTCCCAATCCCCGACAAGACTGGTACCCTTTCACGTCCAAATCTCTCAAACTCCGGGAGAGATTCTCAAAACCAAGGTTGACATGTTTCGAGTTCCTCTCAACATTTTGGAAATCCCGCTGAAACTTTGGACATTCTGGCGAAGGGTTCCCAATCCCCGACAAGACTGGTACCCTTTCACGTCCAAATCTCTCAAACTCCGGGAGAGATTCTCAAAACCAAGGTTGACATGTTTCGAGTTCCTTTCAACATTTTGGAAATCCCGCTGAAACTTTGGACATTCTGGCGAAGGGTTCCCAATCCCCGACAAGACTGGTACCCTTTCACGTCCAAATCTCTCAAACTCCGGGAGAGATTCTCAAAACCAAGGTTGACATGTTTCGAGTTCCTCTCAACATTTTGGAAATCCCGCTGAAACTTTGCACATTCTCGCGAAGGGTTCCCAATCCCCGACAAGACTGGTACCCTTTCACGTCCAAATCTCTCAAACTCCGGGAGAGATTCTCAAAACCAAGGTTGACATGTTTCGAGTTCCTCTCAACATTTTGGAAATCCCGCTGAAACTTTGGACATTCTGGCGAAGGGTTCCCAATCCCCGACAAGACTGGTACCCTTTCACGTCCAAATCTCTCAAACTCCGGGAGAGATTCTCAAAACCAAGGTTGACATGTTTCGAGTTCCTTTCAACATTTTGGAAATCCCGCTGAAACTTTGGACATTCTCGCGAAGGGTTCCCAATCCCCGACAAGACTGGTACCCTTTCACGTCCAAATCTCTCAAACTCCGGGAGAGATTCTCAAAACCAAGGTTGACATGTTTCGAGTTCCTCTCAACATTTTGGAAATCCCGCTGAAACTTTGGACATTCTCGCAAAGGGTTCCCAATCCCCGACAAGACTGGTACCCTTTCACGTCCAAATCTCTCAAACTCCGGGAGAGATTCTCAAAACCAAGGTTGACATGATTCGAGTTCCTCTCAACATTTTGGAAATCCCGCTGAAACTTTGGACATTCTCGCGAAGGGTTCCCAATCCCCGACAAGACTGGTACCCTTTCACGTCCAAATCTCTCAAACTCCGGGAGAGATTCTCAAAACCAAGGTTGACATGTTTCGAGTTCCTCTCAACATTTTGGAAATCCCGCTGAAACTTTGGACATTCTGGCGAAGGGTTCCCAATCCCCGACAAGACTGGTACCCTTTCACGTCCAAATCTCTCAAACTCCGGGAGAGATTCTCAAAACCAAGGTTGACATGTTTCGAGTTCCTCTCAACATTTTGGAAATCCCGCTGAAACTTTGGACATTCTGGCAAGGGTTCCCAATCCCCGACAAGACTGGTACCCTTTCACGTCCAAATCTCTCAAACTCCGGGAGAGATTCTCAAAACCGAGGTTGACATGTTTCGAGTTCCTCTCAACATTTTGGAAATCCCGCTGAAACTTTGGACATTCTCGCGAAGGGTTCCCAATCCCCGACAAGACTGGTACCCTTTCACGTCCAAATCTCTCAAACTCCGGGAGAGATTCTCAAAACCGAGGTTGACATGTTTCGAGTTCCTCTCAACATTTTGGAAATCCCGCTGAAACTTTGGACATTCTGGCGAAGGGTTCCCAATCCCCGACAAGACTGGTACCCTTTCACGTCCAAATCTCTCAAACTCCGGGAGAGATTCTCAAAACCAAGGTTGACATGTTTCGAGTTCCTCTCAACATTTTGGAAATCCCGCTGAAACTTTGGACATTCTGGCGAAGGGTTCCCAATCCCCGACAAGACTGGTACCCTTTCACGTCCAAATCTCTCAAACTCCGGGAGAGATTCTCAAAACCAAGGTTGACATGTTTCGAGTTCCTTTCAACATTTTGGAAATCCCGCTGAAACTTTGGACATTCTCGCGAAGGGTTCCCAATCCCCGACAAGACTGGTACCCTTTCACGTCCAAATCTCTCAAACTCCGGGAGAGATTCTCAAAACCAAGGTTGACATGTTTCGAGTTCCTCTCAACATTTTGGAAATCCCGCTGAAACTTTGGACATTCTGGCGAAGGGTTCCCAATCCCCGACAAGACTGGTACCCTTTCACGTCCAAATCTCTCAAACTCCGGGAGAGATTCTCAAAACCAAGGTTGACATGTTTCGAGTTCCTCTCAACATTTTGGAAATCCCGCTGAAACTTTGGACATTCTGGCGAAGGGTTCCCAATCCCCGACAAGACTGGTACCCTTTCACGTCCAAATCTCTCAAACTCCGGGAGAGATTCTCAAAACCAAGGTTGACATGTTTCGAGTTCCTCTCAACATTTTGGAAATCCCGCTGAAACTTTGGACATTCTGGCAAGGGTTCCCAATCCCCGACAAGACTGGTACCCTTTCACGTCCAAATCTCTCAAACTCCGGGAGAGATTCTCAAAACCGAGGTTGACATGTTTCGAGTTCCTCTCAACATTTTGGAAATCCCGCTGAAACTTTGGACATTGTCGCGAAGGGTTCCCAATCCCCGACAAGACTGGTACCCTTTCACGTCCAAATCTCTCAAACTCCGGGAGAGATTCTCAAAACCGAGGTTGACATGTTTCGAGTTCCTCTCAACATTTTGGAAATCCCGCTGAAACTTTGGACATTCTGGCGAAGGGTTCCCAATCCCCGACAAGACTGGTACCCTTTCACGTCCAAATCTCTCAAACTCCGGGAGAGATTCTC
The DNA here is from genome assembly GCF_964273445.1 of Streptopelia decaocto. Lineage (NCBI taxonomy): Eukaryota > Metazoa > Chordata > Aves > Columbiformes > Columbidae > Streptopelia > Streptopelia decaocto. Next base: position 511,264 of record NW_028116159.1, read on the forward strand.
AAAACCAAGGTTGACATGTTTCGAGTTCCTCTCAACATTTTGGAAATCCCGCTGAAACTTTGGACATTCTGGCGAAGGGTTCCCAATCCCCGACAAGACTGGTACCCTTTCACGTCCAAATCTCTCAAACTCCGGGAGAGATTCTCAAAACCAAGGTTGACATGTTTCGAGTTCCTTTCAACATTTTGGAAATCCCGCTGAAACTTTGGACATTCTGGCGAAGGGTTCCCAATCCCCGACAAGACTGGTACCCTTTCACGTCCAAATCTCTCAAACTCCGGGAGAGATTCTCAAAACCAAGGTTGACATGTTTCGAGTTCCTCTCAACATTTTGGAAATCCCGCTGAAACTTTGCACATTCTCGCGAAGGGTTCCCAATCCCCGACAAGACTGGTACCCTTTCACGTCCAAATCTCTCAAACTCCGGGAGAGATTCTCAAAACCAAGGTTGACATGTTTCGAGTTCCTCTCAACATTTTGGAAATCCCGCTGAAACTTTGGACATTCTGGCGAAGGGTTCCCAATCCCCGACAAGACTGGTACCCTTTCACGTCCAAATCTCTCAAACTCCGGGAGAGATTCTCAAAACCAAGGTTGACATGTTTCGAGTTCCTCTCAACATTTTGGAAATCCCGCTGAAACTTTGGACATTCTGGCGAAGGGTTCCCAATCCCCGACAAGACTGGTACCCTTTCACGTCCAAATCTCTCAAACTCCGGGAGAGATTCTCAAAACCAAGGTTGACATGTTTCGAGTTCCTCTCAACATTTTGGAAATCCTGCTGAAACTTTGGACATTCTGGCGAAGGGTTCCCAATCCCCGACAAGACTGGTACCCTTTCACTTCCAAATCTCTCAAACTCCGGGAGAGATTCTCAAAACCAAGGTTGACATGTTTCGAGTTCCTCTCAACATTTTGGAAATCCCGCTGAAACTTTGGACATTCTCGCGAAGGGTTCCCAATCCCCGACAAGACTGGTACCCTTTCACGTCCAAATCTCTCAAACTCCGGGAGAGATTCTCAAAACCGAGGTTGACATGTTTCGAGTTCCTCTCAACATTTTGGAAATCCCGCTGAAACTTTGGACATTCTCGCGAAGGGTTCCCAATCCCCGACAAGACTGGTACCCTTTCACGTCCAAATCTCTCAAACTCCGGGAGAGATTCTCAAAGCCAAGGTTGACATGATTCGAGTTCCTCTCAACATTTTGGAAATCCCGCTGAAACTTTGGACATTCTGGCGAAGGGTTCCCAATCCCCGACAAGACTGGTACCCTTTCACGTCCAAATCTCTCAAACTCCGGGAGAGATTCTCAAAACCAAGGTTGACATGTTTCGAGTTCCTCTCAACATTTTGGAAATCCAGCTGAAACTTTGGACATTCTCGCGAAGGGTTCCCAATCCCCGACAAGACTGGTACCCTTTCACGTCCAAATCTCTCAAACTCCGGGAGAGATTCTCAAAACCAAGGTTGACATGATTCGAGTTCCTCTCAACATTTTGGAAATCCCGCTGAAACTTTGCACATTCTGGCGAAGGGTTCCCAATCCCCGACAAGACTGGTACCCTTTCACGTCCAAATCTCTCAAACTCCGGGAGAGATTCTCAAAACCAAGGTTGACATGTTTCGAGTTCCTCTCAACATTTTGGAAATCCCGCTGAAACTTTGGACATTCTGGCAAGGGTTCCCAATCCCCGACAAGACTGGTACCCTTTCACGTCCAAATCTCTCAAACTCCGGGAGAGATTCTCAAAACCAAGGTTGACATGTTTCGAGTTCCTCTCAACATTTTGGAAATCCCGCTGAAACTTTGGACATTCTCGCGAAGGGTTCCCAATCCCCGACAAGACTGGTACCCTTTCACGTCCAAATCTCTCAAACTCCGGGAGAGATTCTCAAAACCAAGGTTGACATGTTTCGAGTTCCTCTCAACATTTTGGAAATCCCGCTGAAACTTTGGACATTCTGGCGAAGGGTTCCCAATCCCCGACAAGACTGGTACCCTTTCACGTCCAAATCTCTCAAACTCCGGGAGAGATTCTCAAAACCAAGGTTGACATGTTTCGAGTTCCTCTCAACATTTTGGAAATCCCGCTGAAACTTTGGACATTCTCGCGAAGGGTTCCCAATCCCCGACAAGACTGGTACCCTTTCACGTCCAAATCTCTCAAACTCCGGGAGAGATTCTCAAAACCAAGGTTGACATGTTTCGAGTTCCTTTCAACATTTTGGAAATCCCGCTGAAACTTTGGACATTCTCGCGAAGGGTTCCCAATCCCCGACAAGACTGGTACCCTTTCACGTCCAAATCTCTCAAACTCCGGGAGAGATTCTCAAAACCAAGGTTGACATGTTTCGAGTTCCTCTCAACATTTTGGAAATCCCGCTGAAACTTTGGACATTCTCGCAAAGGGTTCCCAATCCCCGACAAGACTGGTACCCTTTCACGTCCAAATCTCTCAAACTCCGGGAGAGATTCTCAAAACCAAGGTTGACATGATTCGAGTTCCTCTCAACATTTTGGAAATCCCGCTGAAACTTTGGACATTCTCGCGAAGGGTTCCCAATCCCCGACAAGACTGGTACCCTTTCACGTCCAAATCTCTCAAACTCCGGGAGAGATTCTCAAAACCAAGGTTCACATGTTTCGAGTTCCTCTCAACATTTTGGAAATCCCGCTGAAACTTTGGACATTCTCGCGAAGGGTTCCCAATCCCCGACAAGACTGGTACCCTTTCACGTCCAAATCTCTCAAACTCCGGGAGAGATTCTCAAAACCAAGGTTGACATGTTTCGAGTTCCTCTCAACATTTTGGAAATCCCGCTGAAACTTTGGACATTCTGGCAAGGGTTCCCAATCCCCGACAAGACTGGTACCCTTTCACGTCCAAATCTCTCAAACTCCGGGAGAGATTCTCAAAACCGAGGTTGACATGTTTCGAGTTCCTCTCAACATTTTGGAAATCCCGCTGAAACTTTGGACATTCTCGCGAAGGGTTCCCAATCCCCGACAAGACTGGTACCCTTTCACGTCCAAATCTCTCAAACTCCGGGAGAGATTCTCAAAACCGAGGTTGACATGTTTCGAGTTCCTCTCAACATTTTGGAAATCCCGCTGAAACTTTGGACATTCTGGCGAAGGGTTCCCAATCCCCGACAAGACTGGTACCCTTTCACGTCCAAATCTCTCAAACTCCGGGAGAGATTCTCAAAACCAAGGTTGACATGTTTCGAGTTCCTCTCAACATTTTGGAAATCCCGCTGAAACTTTGGACATTCTGGCGAAGGGTTCCCAATCCCCGACAAGACTGGTACCCTTTCACGTCCAAATCTCTCAAACTCCGGGAGAGATTCTCAAAACCAAGGTTGACATGTTTCGAGTTCCTTTCAACATTTTGGAAATCCCGCTGAAACTTTGGACATTCTGGCGAAGGGTTCCCAATCCCCGACAAGACTGGTACCCTTTCACGTCCAAATCTCTCAAACTCCGGGAGAGATTCTCAAAACCAAGGTTGACATGTTTCGAGTTCCTCTCAACATTTTGGAAATCCCGCTGAAACTTTGCACATTCTCGCGAAGGGTTCCCAATCCCCGACAAGACTGGTACCCTTTCACGTCCAAATCTCTCAAACTCCGGGAGAGATTCTCAAAACCAAGGTTGACATGTTTCGAGTTCCTCTCAACATTTTGGAAATCCCGCTGAAACTTTGGACATTCTGGCGAAGGGTTCCCAATCCCCGACAAGACTGGTACCCTTTCACGTCCAAATCTCTCAAACTCCGGGAGAGATTCTCAAAACCAAGGTTGACATGTTTCGAGTTCCTTTCAACATTTTGGAAATCCCGCTGAAACTTTGGACATTCTCGCGAAGGGTTCCCAATCCCCGACAAGACTGGTACCCTTTCACGTCCAAATCTCTCAAACTCCGGGAGAGATTCTCAAAACCAAGGTTGACATGTTTCGAGTTCCTCTCAACATTTTGGAAATCCCGCTGAAACTTTGGACATTCTCGCAAAGGGTTCCCAATCCCCGACAAGACTGGTACCCTTTCACGTCCAAATCTCTCAAACTCCGGGAGAGATTCTCAAAACCAAGGTTGACATGATTCGAGTTCCTCTCAACATTTTGGAAATCCCGCTGAAACTTTGGACATTCTCGCGAAGGGTTCCCAATCCCCGACAAGACTGGTACCCTTTCACGTCCAAATCTCTCAAACTCCGGGAGAGATTCTCAAAACCAAGGTTGACATGTTTCGAGTTCCTCTCAACATTTTGGAAATCCCGCTGAAACTTTGGACATTCTGGCGAAGGGTTCCCAATCCCCGACAAGACTGGTACCCTTTCACGTCCAAATCTCTCAAACTCCGGGAGAGATTCTCAAAACCAAGGTTGACATGTTTCGAGTTCCTCTCAACATTTTGGAAATCCCGCTGAAACTTTGGACATTCTGGCAAGGGTTCCCAATCCCCGACAAGACTGGTACCCTTTCACGTCCAAATCTCTCAAACTCCGGGAGAGATTCTCAAAACCGAGGTTGACATGTTTCGAGTTCCTCTCAACATTTTGGAAATCCCGCTGAAACTTTGGACATTCTCGCGAAGGGTTCCCAATCCCCGACAAGACTGGTACCCTTTCACGTCCAAATCTCTCAAACTCCGGGAGAGATTCTCAAAACCGAGGTTGACATGTTTCGAGTTCCTCTCAACATTTTGGAAATCCCGCTGAAACTTTGGACATTCTGGCGAAGGGTTCCCAATCCCCGACAAGACTGGTACCCTTTCACGTCCAAATCTCTCAAACTCCGGGAGAGATTCTCAAAACCAAGGTTGACATGTTTCGAGTTCCTCTCAACATTTTGGAAATCCCGCTGAAACTTTGGACATTCTGGCGAAGGGTTCCCAATCCCCGACAAGACTGGTACCCTTTCACGTCCAAATCTCTCAAACTCCGGGAGAGATTCTCAAAACCAAGGTTGACATGTTTCGAGTTCCTTTCAACATTTTGGAAATCCCGCTGAAACTTTGGACATTCTCGCGAAGGGTTCCCAATCCCCGACAAGACTGGTACCCTTTCACGTCCAAATCTCTCAAACTCCGGGAGAGATTCTCAAAACCAAGGTTGACATGTTTCGAGTTCCTCTCAACATTTTGGAAATCCCGCTGAAACTTTGGACATTCTCGCGAAGGGTTCCCAATCCCCGACAAGACTGGTACCCTTTCACGTCCAAATCTCTCAAACTCCGGGAGAGATTCTCAAAACCAAGGTTGACATGTTTCGAGTTCCTCTCAACATTTTGGAAATCCCGCTGAAACTTTGGACATTCTGGCGAAGGGTTCCCAATCCCCGACAAGACTGGTACCCTTTCACGTCCAAATCTCTCAAACTCCGGGAGAGATTCTCAAAACCAAGGTTGACATGTTTCGAGTTCCTCTCAACATTTTGGAAATCCCGCTGAAACTTTGGACATTCTGGCAAGGGTTCCCAATCCCCGACAAGACTGGTACCCTTTCACGTCCAAATCTCTCAAACTCCGGGAGAGATTCTCAAAACCGAGGTTGACATGTTTCGAGTTCCTCTCAACATTTTGGAAATCCCGCTGAAACTTTGGACATTGTCGCGAAGGGTTCCCAATCCCCGACAAGACTGGTACCCTTTCACGTCCAAATCTCTCAAACTCCGGGAGAGATTCTCAAAACCGAGGTTGACATGTTTCGAGTTCCTCTCAACATTTTGGAAATCCCGCTGAAACTTTGGACATTCTGGCGAAGGGTTCCCAATCCCCGACAAGACTGGTACCCTTTCACGTCCAAATCTCTCAAACTCCGGGAGAGATTCTCAAAACCAAGGTTGACATGTTTCGAGTTCCTCTCAACATTTTGGAAATCCCGCTGAAACTTTGGACATTCTGGCGAAGGGTTCCCAATCCCCGACAAGACTGGTACCCTTTCACGTCCAAATCTCTCAAACTCCGGGAGAGATTCTCAAAACCAAGGTTGACATGTTTCGAGTTCCTCTCAACATTTTGGAAATCCCGCTGAAACTTTGGACATTCTGGCGAAGGGTTCCCAATCCCCGACAAGACTGGTACCCTTTCACGTCCAAATCTCTCAAACTCCGGGAGAGATTCTCAAAACCAAGGTTGACATGTTTCGAGTTCCTCTCAACATTTTGGAAATCCTGCTGAAACTTTGGACATTCTGGCGAAGGGTTCCCAATCCCCGACAAGACTGGTACCCTTTCACTTCCAAATCTCTCAAACTCCGGGAGAGATTCTCAAAACCAAGGTTGACATGTTTCGAGTTCCTCTCAACATTTTGGAAATCCCGCTGAAACTTTGGACATTCTCGCGAAGGGTTCCCAATCCCCGACAAGACTGGTACCCTTTCACGTCCAAATCTCTCAAACTCCGGGAGAGATTCTCAAAACCGAGGTTGACATGTTTCGAGTTCCTCTCAACATTTTGGAAATCCCGCTGAAACTTTGGACATTCTCGCGAAGGGTTCCCAATCCCCGACAAGACTGGTACCCTTTCACGTCCAAATCTCTCAAACTCCGGGAGAGATTCTCAAAGCCAAGGTTGACATGATTCGAGTTCCTCTCAACATTTTGGAAATCCCGCTGAAACTTTGGACATTCTGGCGAAGGGTTCCCAATCCCCGACAAGACTGGTACCCTTTCACGTCCAAATCTCTCAAACTCCGGGAGAGATTCTCAAAACCAAGGTTGACATGTTTCGAGTTCCTCTCAACATTTTGGAAATCCAGCTGAAACTTTGGACATTCTCGCGAAGGGTTCCCAATCCCCGACAAGACTGGTACCCTTTCACGTCCAAATCTCTCAAACTCCGGGAGAGATTCTCAAAACCAAGGTTGACATGATTCGAGTTCCTCTCAACATTTTGGAAATCCCGCTGAAACTTTGCACATTCTGGCGAAGGGTTCCCAATCCCCGACAAGACTGGTACCCTTTCACGTCCAAATCTCTCAAACTCCGGGAGAGATTCTCAAAACCAAGGTTGACATGTTTCGAGTTCCTCTCAACATTTTGGAAATCCCGCTGAAACTTTGGACATTCTGGCAAGGGTTCCCAATCCCCGACAAGACTGGTACCCTTTCACGTCCAAATCTCTCAAACTCCGGGAGAGATTCTCAAAACCAAGGTTGACATGTTTCGAGTTCCTCTCAACATTTTGGAAATCCCGCTGAAACTTTGGACATTCTCGCGAAGGGTTCCCAATCCCCGACAAGACTGGTACCCTTTCACGTCCAAATCTCTCAAACTCCGGGAGAGATTCTCAAAACCAAGGTTGACATGTTTCGAGTTCCTCTCAACATTTTGGAAATCCCGCTGAAACTTTGGACATTCTGGCGAAGGGTTCCCAATCCCCGACAAGACTGGTACCCTTTCACGTCCAAATCTCTCAAACTCCGGGAGAGATTCTCAAAACCAAGGTTGACATGTTTCGAGTTCCTCTCAACATTTTGGAAATCCCGCTGAAACTTTGGACATTCTCGCGAAGGGTTCCCAATCCCCGACAAGACTGGTACCCTTTCACGTCCAAATCTCTCAAACTCCGGGAGAGATTCTCAAAAGCGAGGTTGACATGTTTCGAGTTCCTCTCAACATTTTGGAAATCCCGCTGAAACTTTGGACATTCTCGCGAAGGGTTCCCAATCCCCGACAAGACTGGTACCCTTTCACGTCCAAATCTCTCAAACTCCGGGAGAGATTCTCAAAGCCAAGGTTGACATGATTCGAGTTCCTCTCAACATTTTGGAAATCCCGCTGAAACTTTGGACATTCTGGCGAAGGGTTCCCAATCCCCGACAAGACTGGTACCCTTTCACGTCCAAATCTCTCAAACTCCGGGAGAGATTCTCAAAACCAAGGTTGACATGTTTCGAGTTCCTCTCAACATTTTGGAAATCCAGCTGAAACTTTGGACATTCTCGCGAAGGGTTCCCAATCCCCGACAAGACTGGTACCCTTTCACGTCCAAATCTCTCAAACTCCGGGAGAGATTCTCAAAACCAAGGTTGACATGATTCGAGTTCCTCTCAACATTTTGGAAATCCCGCTGAAACTTTGCACATTCTGGCGAAGGGTTCCCAATCCCCGACAAGACTGGTACCCTTTCACGTCCAAATCTCTCAAACTCCGGGAGAGATTCTCAAAACCAAGGTTGACATGATTCGAGTTCCTCTCAACATTTTGGAAATCCCGCTGAAACTTTGGACATTCTGGCAAGGGTTCCCAATCCCCGACAAGACTGGTACCCTTTCACGTCCAAATCTCTCAAACTCCGGGAGAGATTCTCAAAACCGAGGTTGACATGTTTCGAGTTCCTCTCAACATTTTGGAAATCCCGCTGAAACTTTGGACATTCTCGCGAAGGGTTCCCAATCCCCGACAAGACTGGTACCCTTTCACGTCCAAATCTCTCAAACTCCGGGAGAGATTCTCAAAACCGAGGTTGACATGTTTCGAGTTCCTCTCAACATTTTGGAAATCCCGCTGAAACTTTGGACATTCTGGCGAAGGGTTCCCAATCCCCGACAAGACTGGTACCCTTTCACGTCCAAATCTCTCAAACTCCGGGAGAGATTCTCAAAACCAAGGTTGACATGTTTCGAGTTCCTCTCAACATTTTGGAAATCCCGCTGAAACTTTGGACATTCTGGCGAAGGGTTCCCAATCCCCGACAAGACTGGTACCCTTTCACGTCCAAATCTCTCAAACTCCGGGAGAGATTCTCAAAACCAAGGTTGACATGTTTCGAGTTCCTTTCAACATTTTGGAAATCCCGCTGAAACTTTGGACATTCTCGCGAAGGGTTCCCAATCCCCGACAAGACTGGTACCCTTTCACGTCCAAATCTCTCAAACTCCGGGAGAGATTCTCAAAACCAAGGTTGACATGTTTCGAGTTCCTCTCAACATTTTGGAAATCCCGCTGAAACTTTGGACATTCTGGCGAAGGGTTCCCAATCCCCGACAAGACTGGTACCCTTTCACGTCCAAATCTCTCAAACTCCGGGAGAGATTCTCAAAACCAAGGTTGACATGTTTCGAGTTCCTCTCAACATTTTGGAAATCCCGCTGAAACTTTGGACATTCTGGCGAAGGGTTCCCAATCCCCGACAAGACTGGTACCCTTTCACGTCCAAATCTCTCAAACTCCGGGAGAGATTCTCAAAACCAAGGTTCACATGTTTCGAGTTCCTTTCAACATTTTGGAAATCCCGCTGAAACTTTGGACATTCTCGCGAAGGGTTCCCAATCCCCGACAAGACTGGTACCCTTTCACGTCCAAATCTCTCAAACTCCGGGAGAGATTCTCAAAACCAAGGTTGACATGTTTCGAGTTCCTCTCAACATTTTGGAAATCCCGCTGAAACTTTGGACATTCTGGCGAAGGGTTCCCAATCCCCGACAAGACTGCTACCCTTTCACGTCCAAATCTCTCAAACTCCGGGAGAGATTCTCAAAACCAAGGTTGACATGTTTCGAGTTCCTCTCAACATTTTGGAAATCCCGCTGAAACTTTGGACATTCTGGCGAAGGGTTCCCAATCCCCGACAAGACTGGTACCCTTTCACGTCCAAATCTCTCAAACTCCGGGAGAGATTCTCAAAACCAAGGTTGACATGTTTCGAGTTCCTCTCAACATTTTGGAAATCCCGCTGAAACTTTGGACATTCTGGCGAAGGGTTCCCAATCCCCGACAAGACTGGTACCCTTTCACGTCCAAATCTCTCAAACTCCGGGAGAGATTCTCAAAACCAAGGTTGACATGTTTCGAGTTCCTTTCAACATTTTGGAAATCCCGCTGAAACTTTGGACATTCTGGCGAAGGGTTCCCAATCCCCGACAAGACTGGTACGCTTTCACGTCCAAATCTCTCAAACTCCGGGAGAGATTCTCAAAACCAAGGTTGACATGTTTCGAGTTCCTCTCAACATTTTGGAAATCCCGCTGAAACTTTGCACATTCTCGCGAAGGGTTCCCAATCCCCGACAAGACTGGTACCCTTTCACGTCCAAATCTCTCAAACTCCGGGAGAGATTCTCAAAGCCAAGGTTGACATGATTCGAGTTCCTCTCAACATTTTGGAAATCCCGCTGAAACTTTGGACATTCTGGCGAAGGGTTCCCAATCCCCGACAAGACTGGTACCCTTTCACGTCCAAATCTCTCAAACTCCGGGAGAGATTCTCAAAACCAAGGTTGACATGTTTCGAGTTCCTCTCAACATTTTGGAAATCCAGCTGAAACTTTGGACATTCTCGCGAAGGGTTCCCAATCCCCGACAAGACTGGTACCCTTTCACGTCCAAATCTCTCAAACTCCGGGAGAGATTCTCAAAACCAAGGTTGACATGTTTCGAGTTCCTCTCAACATTTTGGAAATCCCGCTGAAACTTTGGACATTCTGGCAAGGGTTCCCAATCCCCGACAAGACTGGTACCCTTTCACGTCCAAATCTCTCAAACTCCGGGAGAGATTCTCAAAACCGAGGTTGACATGTTTCGAGTTCCTCTCAACATTTTGGAAATCCCGCTGAAACTTTGGACATTGTCGGGAAGGGTTCCCAATCCCCGACAAGACTGGTACCCTTTCACGTCCAAATCTCTCAAACTCCGGGAGAGATTCTCAAAACCGAGGTTGACATGTTTCGAGTTCCTCTCAACATTTTGGAAATCCCGCTGAAACTTTGGACATTCTCGCGAAGGGTTCCCAATCCCCGACAAGACTGGTACCCTTTCACGTCCAAATCTCTCAAACTCCGGGAGAGATTCTCAAAACCAAGGTTGACATGTTTCGAGTTCCTCTCAACATTTTGGAAATCCCGCTGAAACTTTGGACATTCTGGCGAAGGGTTCCCAATCCCGGACAAGACTGGTACCCTTTCACGTCCAAATCTCTCAAACTCCGGGAGAGATTCTCAAAACCAAGGTTGACATGTTTCGAGTTCCTCTCAACATTTTGGAAATCCCGCTGAAACTTTGGACATTCTGGCGAAGGGTTCCCAATCCCCGACAAGACTGGTACCCTTTCACGTCCAAATCTCTCAAACTCCGGGAGAGATTCTCAAAACCAAGGTTGACATGTTTCGAGTTCCTTTCAACATTTTGGAAATCCCGCTGAAACTTTGGACATTCTGGCGAAGGGTTCCCAATCCCCGACAAGACTGGTACCCTTTCACGTCCAAATCTCTCAAACTCCGGGAGAGATTCTCAAAACCGAGGTTGACATGTTTCGAGTTCCTCTCAACATTTTGGAAATCCCGCTGAAACTTTGCACATTCTCGCGAAGGGTTCCCAATCCCCGACAAGACTGGTACCCTTTCACGTCCAAATCTCTCAAACTCCGGGAGAGATTCTCAAAACCAAGGTTGACATGTTTCGAGTTCCTCTCAACATTTTGGAAATCCCGCTGAAACTTTGGACATTCTGGCGAAGGGTTCCCAATCCCCGACAAGACTGGTACCCTTTCACGTCCAAATCTCTCAAACTCCGGGAGAGATTCTCAAAACCAAGGTTGACATGTTTCGAGTTCCTCTCAACATTTTGGAAATCCCGCTGAAACTTTGGACATTCTGGCGAAGGGTTCCCAATCCCCGACAAGACTGGTACCCTTTCACGTCCAAATCTCTCAAACTCTGGGAGAGATTCTCAAAACCAAGGTTGACATGTTTCGAGTTCCTTTCAACATTTTGGAAATCCCGCTGAAACTTTGGACATTCTCGCAAAGGGTTCCCAATCCCCGACAAGACTGGTACCCTTTCACGTCCAAATATCTCAAACTCCGGGAGAGATTCTCAAAACCGAGGTTGACATGTTTCGAGTTCCTCTCAACATTTTGGAAATCCCGCTGAAACTTTGGACATTCTGGCGAAGGGTTCCCAATCCCCGACAAGACTGGTACCCTTTCACGTCCAAATCTCTCAAACTCCGGGAGAGATTCTCAAAACCAAGGTTCACATGTTTCGAGTTCCTTTCAACATTTTGGAAATCCCGCTGAAACTTTGGACATTCTGGCGAAGGGTTCCCAATCCCGGACAAGACTGGTACCCTTTCACGTCCAAATCTCTCAAACTCCGGGAGAGATTCTCAAAACCAAGGTTGACATGTTTCGAGTTCCTCTCAACATTTTGGAAATCCCGCTGAAACTTTGGACATTCTGGCGAAGGGTTCCCAATCCCCGACAAGACTGGTACCCTTTCACGTCCAAATCTCTCAAACTCCGGGAGAGATTCTCAAAACCAAGGTTGACATGTTTCGAGTTCCTCTCAACATTTTGGAAATCCCGCTGAAACTTTGGACATTCTGGCGAAGGGTTCCCAATCCCCGACAAGACTGGTACCCTTTCACGTCCAAATCTCTCAAACTCCGGGAGAGATTCTCAAAACCAAGGTTGACATGTTTCGAGTTCCTCTCAACATTTTGGAAATCCCGCTGAAACTTTGGACATTCTCGCGAAGGGTTCCCAATCCCCGACAAGACTGGTACCCTTTCACGTCCAAATCTCTCAAACTCCGGGAGAGATTCTCAAAACCAAGGTTCACATGTTTCGAGTTCCTTTCAACATTTTGGAAATCCCGCTGAAACTTTGGACATTCTGGCGAAGGGTTCCCAATCCCCGACAAGACTGGTACCCTTTCACGTCCAAATCTCTCAAACTCCGGGAGAGATTCTCAAAACCAAGGTTGACATGTTCCGAGTTCCTCTCAACATTTTGGAAATCCCGCTGAAACTTTGGACATTCTCGCGAAGGGTTCCCAATCCCCGACAAGACTGGTACCCTTTCACGTCCAAATCTCTCAAACTCCGGGAGAGATTCTCAAAACCAAGGTTGACATGTTTCGAGTTCCTCTCAACATTTTGGAAATCCCGCTGAAACTTTGGACATTCTGGTGAAGGGTTCCCAATCCCCGACAAGACTGGTACCCTTTCACGTCCAAATCTCTCAAACTCCGGGAGAGATTCTCAAAACCGAGGTTGACATGTTTCGAGTTCCTCTCAACATTTTGGAAATCCCGCTGAAACTTTGGACATTCTGGCGAAGGGTTCCCAATCCCCGACAAGACTGGTACCCTTTCACGTCCAAATCTCTCAAACTCCGGGAGAGATTCTCAAAACCAAGGTTGACATGTTTCGAGTTCCTCTCAACATTTTGGAAATCCTGCTGAAACTTTGGACATTCTCGCGAAGGGTTCCCAATCCCCGACAAGACTGGTACCCTTTCACGTCCAAATCTCTCAAACTCCGGGAGAGATTCTCAAAACCAAGGTTGACATGTTTCGAGTTCCTCTCAACATTTTGGAAATCCCGCTGAAACTTTGGACATTGTCGGGAAGGGTTCCCAATCCCCGACAAGACTGGTACCCTTTCACGTCCAAATCTCTCAAACTCCGGGAGAGATTCTCAAAACCGAGGTTGACATGTTTCGAGTTCCTCTCAACATTTTGGAAATCCCGCTGAAACTTTGGACATTCTGGCGAAGGGTTCCCAATCCCCGACAAGACTGGTACCCTTTCACGTCCAAATCTCTCAAACTCCGGGAGAGATTCTCAAAGCCAAGGTTGACATGATTCGAGTTCCTCTCAACATTTTGGAAATCCCGCTGAAACTTTGGACATTCTGGCGAAGGGTTCCCAATCCCCGACAAGACTGGTACCCTTTCACGTCCAAATCTCTCAAACTCCGGGAGAGATTCTCAAAACCAAGGTTGACATGTTTCGAGTTCCTCTCAACATTTTGGAAATCCCGCTGAAACTTTGGACATTCTGGCGAAGGGTTCCCAATCCCCGACAAGACTGGTACCCTTTCACGTCCAAATCTCTCAAACTCCGGGAGAGATTCTCAAAACCAAGGTTGACATGTTTCGAGTTCCTCTCAACATTTTGGAAATCCTGCTGAAACTTTGGACATTCTCGCGAAGGGTTCCCAATCCCCGACAAGACTGGTACCCTTTCACGTCCAAATCTCTCAAACTCCGGGAGAGATTCTCAAAACCAAGGTTGACATGTTTTGAGTTCCTTTCAACATTTTGGAAATCCCGCTGAAACTTTGGACATTCTCGCAAAGGGTTCCCAATCCCCGACAAGACTGGTACCCTTTCACGTCCAAATCTCTCAAACTCCGGGAGAGATTCTCAAAACCAAGGTTGACATGTTTCGAGTTCCCCTCAACATTTTGGAAATCCCGATGAAACTTTGCACATTCTGGCGAAGGGTTCCCAATCCCCGACAAGACTGGTACCCTTTCACGTCCAAATCTCTCAAACTCCGGGAGAGATTCTCAAAACCAAGGTTGACATGTTTCGAGTTCCTCTCAACATTTTGGAAATCCCGCTGAAACTTTGGACATTCTCGCGAAGGGTTCCCAATCCCCGACAAGACTGGTACCCTTTCACGTCCAAATCTCTCAAACTCCGGGAGAGATTCTCAAAACCAAGGTTGACATGTTTCGAGTTCCTCTCAACATTTTGGAAATCCCGCTGAAACTTTGGACATTCTCGCGAAGGGTTCCCAATCCCCGACAAGACTGGTACCCTTTCACGTCCAAATCTCTCAAACTCCGGGAGAGATTCTCAAAACCAAGGTTGACATGTTTCGAGTTCCTCTCAACATTTTGGAAATCCCGCTGAAACTTTGGACATTCTCGCGAAGGGTTCCCAATCCCCGACAAGACTGGTACCCTTTCACGTCCAAATCTCTCGAACTCCGGGAGAGATTCTCAAAACCAAGGTTGACATGTTTCGAGTTCCTCTCAACATTTTGGAAATCCCGCTGAAACTTTGGACATTCTGGCGAAGGGTTCCCAATCCCCGACAAGACTGGTACCCTTTCACGTCCAAATCTCTCAAACTCCGGGAGAGATTCTCAAAACCAAGGTTCACATGTTTCGAGTTCCTTTCAACATTTTGGAAATCCCGCTGAAACTTTGGACATTCTCGCGAAGGGTTCCCAATCCCCGACAAGACTGGTACCCTTTCACGTCCAAATCTCTCAAACTCCGGGAGAGATTCTCAAAACCGAGGTTGACATGTTTCGAGTTCCTCTCAACATTTTGGAAATCCCGCTGAAACTTTGGACATTCTCGCGAAGGGTTCCCAATCCCCGACAAGACTGGTACCCTTTCACGTCCAAATCTCTCAAACTCCGGGAGAGATTCTCAAAACCGAGGTTGACATGTTTCGAGTTCCTCTCAACATTTTGGAAATCCCGCTGAAACTTTGGACATTCTGGCGAAGGGTTCCCAATCCCCGACAAGACTGGTACCCTTTCACGTCCAAATCTCTCAAACTCCGGGAGAGATTCTCAAAGCCAAGGTTGACATGATTCGAGTTCCTCTCAACATTTTGGAAATACGGCTGAAACTTTGGACATTCTGGCGAAGGGTTCCCAATCCCCGACAAGACTGGTACCCTTTCACGTCCAAATCTCTCAAACTCCGGGAGAGATTCTCAAAACCGAGGTTGACATGTTTCGAGTTCCTCTCAACATTTTGGAAATCCCGCTGAAACTTTGGACATTCTCGCGAAGGGTTCCCAATCCCCGACAAGACTGGTACCCTTTCACGTCCAAATCTCTCAAACTCCGGGAGAGATTCTCAAAACCAAGGTTGACATGTTTCGAGTTCCTCTCAACATTTTGGAAATCCCGCTGAAACTTTGGACATTCTCGCGAAGGGTTCCCAATCCCCGACAAGACTGGTACCCTTTCACGTCCAAATCTCTCAAACTCCGGGAGAGATTCTCAAAACCAGGGTTGACATGATTCGAGTTCCTCTCAACATTTTGGAAATCCCGCTGAAACTTTGGACATTCTACGAAGGGTTCCCAATCCCCGACAAGACTGGTACCCTTTCATGTCCAAATCTCTCAAACTCCGGGAGAGATTCTCAAAACCAAGGTTGACATGTTTCGAGTTCCTCTCAACATTTTGGAAATCCCGCTGAAACTTTGGACATTCTGGCGAAGGGTTCCCAATCCCCGACAAGACTGGTACCCTTTCACGTCCAAATCTCTCAAACTCCGGGAGAGATTCTCAAAACCAAGGTTGACATGTTTCGAGTTCCTCTCAACATTTTGGAAATCCCGCTGAAACTTTGGACATTCTGGCGAAGGGTTCCCAATCCCCGACAAGACTGGTACCCTTTCACGTCCAAATCTCTCAAACTCCGGGAGAGATTCTCAAAACCAGGGTTGACATGATTCGAGTTCCTCTCAACATTTTGGAAATCCCGCTGAAACTTTGGACATTCTGGCGAAGGGTTCCCAATCCCCGACAAGACTGGTACCCTTTCACGTCCAAATCTCTCAAACTCCGGGAGAGATTCTCAAAACCGAGGTTGACATGTTACGAGTTCCTCTCAACATTTTGGAAATCCCGCTGAAACTTTGGACATTCTGGCGAAGGGTTCCCAATCCTCGACAAGACTGGTACCCTTTCACGTCCAAATCTCTCAAACTCCGGGAGAGATTCTCAAAACCGAGGTTGACATGTTTCGAGTTCCTCTCAACATTTTGGAAATCCCGCTGAAACTTTGGACATTCTCGCGAAGGGTTCCCAATCCCCGACAAGACTGGTACCCTTTCACGTCCAAATCTCTCAAACTCCGGGAGAGATTCTCAAAACCGAGGTTCACATGTTTTGAGTTCCTTTCAACATTTTGGAAATCCCGCTGAAACTTTGGACATTCTGGCGAAGGGTTCCCAATCCCCGACAAGACTGGTACCCTTTCACGTCCAAATCTCTCAAACTCTGGGAGAGATTCTCAAAACCGAGGTTGACATGTTTCGAGTTCCTCTCAACATTTTGGAAATCCCGCTGAAACTTTGGACATTCTCGCGAAGGGTTCCCAATCCCCGACAAGACTGGTACCCTTTCACATCCAAATCTCTCAAACTCCGGGAGAGATTCTCAAAACCGAGGTTAGACATGTTTCGAGTTCCTCTCAACATTTTGGAAATCCCGCTGAAACTTTGGACATTCTCGCGAAGGGTTCCCAATCCCCGACAAGACTGGTACCCTTTCACGTCCAAATCTCTCAAACTCCGGGAGAGATTCTCAAAACCGAGGTTGACATGTTTCGAGTTCCTCTCAACATTTTGGAAATCCCGCTGAAACTTTGGACATTCTCGCGAAGGGTTCCCAATCCCCGACAAGACTGGTACCCTTTCACGTCCAAATCTCTCAAACTCCGGGAGAGATTCTCAAAACCGAGGTTGACATGTTTCGAGTTCCTCTCAACATTTTGGAAATCCCGCTGAAACTTTGGACATTCTGGCGAAGGGTTCCCAATCCCCGACAAGACTGGTACCCTTTCACGTCCAAATCTCTCAAACTCCGGGAGAGATTCTCAAAACCGAGGTTGACATGTTTCGAGTTCCTCTCAACATTTTGGAAATCCCGCTGAAACTTTGGACATTCTGGCGAAGGGTTCCCAATCCCCGACAAGACTGGTACCCTTTCACGTCCAAATCTCTCAAACTCCGGGAGAGATTCTCAAAACCAAGGTTCACATGTTTCAAGTTCCTTTCAACATTTTGGAAATCCCGCTGAAACTTTGGACATTCTGGCGAAGGGTTCCCAATCCCCGACAAGACTGGTACCCTTTCACGTGTAAATCTCTCAAACTCCGGGAGAGATTCTCAAAACCGAGGTTGACATGTTACGAGTTCCTCTCAACATTTTGGAAATCCCGCTGAAACTTTGGACATTCTGGCGAAGGCTTCCCAATCCTCGACAAGACTGGTACCCTTTCACGTCCAAATCTCTCAAACTCCGGGAGAGATTCTCAAAACCGAGGTTGACATGTTTCGAGTTCCTCTCAACATTTTGGAAATCCCGCTGAAACTTTGGACATTCTGGCGAAGGGTTCCCAATCCCCGACAAGACTGGTACCCTTTCACGTCCAAATCTCTCAAACTCCGGGAGAGATTCTCAAAACCAGGGTTGACATGATTCGAGTTCCTCTCAACATTTTGGAAATCCCGCTGAAACTTTGGACATTCTACGAAGGGTTCCCAATCCCCGACAAGACTGGTACCCTTTCATGTCCAAATCTCTCAAACTCCGGGAGAGATTCTCAAAACCAAGGTTCACATGTTTCAAGTTCCTCTCAACATTTTGGAAATCCCGCTGAAACTTTGGACATTCTGGCGAAGGGTTCCCAATCCCCGACAAGACTGGTACCCTTTCACGTCCAAATCTCTCAAACTCCGGGAGAGATTCTCAAAACCAAGGTTGACATGTTTCGACTTCCTCTCAACATTTTGGAAATCCCGCTGAAACTTTGGACATTCTGGCGAAGGGTTCCCAATCCCCGACAAGACTGGTACCCTTTCACGTCCAAATCTCTCAAACTCCGGGAGAGATTCTCAAAACCGAGGTTGACATGTTTCGAGTTCCTCTCAACATTTTGGAAATCCCGCTGAAACTTTGGACATTCTGGCGAAGGGTTCCCAATCCCCGACAAGACTGGTACCCTTTCACATCCAAATCTCTCAAACTCCGGGAGAGATTCTCAAAACCAAGGTTGACATGTTTCGAGTTCCTCTCAACATTTTGGAAATCCCGCTGAAACTTTGGACATTCTGGCGAAGGGTTCCCAATCCTCGACAAGACTGGTACCCTTTCACGTCCAAATCTCTCAAACTCCGGGAGAGATTCTCAAAACCGAGGTTGACATGTTTCGAGTTCCTCTCAACATTTTGGAAATCCCGCTGAAACTTTGGACATTCTCGCGAAGGGTTCCCAATCCCCGACAAGACTGGTACCCTTTCACGTCCAAATCTCTCAAACTCCGGGAGAGATTCTCAAAACCGAGGTTCACATGTTTTGAGTTCCTTTCAACATTTTGGAAATCCCGCTGAAACTTTGGACATTCTGGCGAAGGGTTCCCAATCCCCGACAAGACTGGTACCCTTTCACGTCCAAATCTCTCAAACTCCGGGAGAGATTCTCAAAACCGAGGTTGACATGTTTCGAGTTCCTCTCAACATTTTGGAAATCCCGCTGAAACTTTGGACATTCTCGCGAAGGGTTCCCAATCCCCGACAAGACTGGTACCCTTTCACGTCCAAATCTCTCAAACTCCGGGAGAGATTCTCAAAACCGAGGTTAGACATGTTTCGAGTTCCTCTCAACATTTTGGAAATCCCGCTGAAACTTTGGACATTCTCGCGAAGGGTTCCCAATCCCCGACAAGACTGGTACCCTTTCACGTCCAAATCTCTCAAACTCCGGGAGAGATTCTCAAAACCGAGGTTGACATGTTTCGAGTTCCTCTCAACATTTTGGAAATCCCGCTGAAACTTTGGACATTCTGGCGAAGGGTTCCCAATCCCCGACAAGACTGGTACCCTTTCACATCCAAATCTCTCAAACTCCGGGAGAGATTCTCAAAACCAAGGTTGACATGTTTCGAGTTCCTCTCAACATTTTGGAAATCCCGCTGAAACTTTGGACATTCTCGCGAAGGGTTCCCAATCCCCGACAAGACTGGTACCCTTTCACGTCCAAATCTCTCAAACTCCGGGAGAGATTCTCAAAACCAAGGTTGACATGTTTCGAGTTCCTCTCAACATTTTGGAAATCCCGCTGAAACTTTGGACATTCTGGCGAAGGGTTCCCAATCCCTGACAAGACTGGTACCCTTTCACGTCCAAATCTCTCAAACTCCGGGAGAGATTCTCAAAACCAAGGTTGACATGTTTCGAGTTCCTTTCAACATTTTGGAAATCCCGCTGAATCTTTGGACATTCTGGCGAAGGGTTCCCAATCCCCGACACGACTGGTACCCTTTCACGTGTAAATCTCTCAAACTCCGGGAGAGATTCTCAAAACCAAGGTTGACATGTTTCGAGTTCCTCTCAACATTTTGGAAATCCCGCTGAAACTTTGGACATTCTGGCGAAGGGTTCCCAATCCCCGACAAGACTGGTACCCTTTCACGTCCAAATCTCTCAAACTCTGGGAGAGATTCTCAAAACCGAGGTTGACATGTTTCGAGTTCCTCTCAACATTTTAGAAATCCCGCTGAAACTTTGGACATTCTGGCGAAGGGTTCCCAATCCCCGACAAGACTGGTACCCTTTCACGTCCAAATCTCTCAAACTCCGGGAGAGATTCTCAAAACCAAGGTTGACATGATTCGAGTTCCTCTCAACATTTTGGAAATCCCGCTGAAACTTTGGACATTCTCGCGAAGGGTTCCCAATCCCCGACAAGACTGGTACCCTTTCACGTCCAAATCTCTCAAACTCCGGGAGAGATTCTCAAAACCGAGGTTGACATGTTTCGAGTTCCTCTCAACATTTTGGAAATCCCGCTGAAACTTTGGACATTCTGGCGAAGGGTTCCCAATCCCCGACAAGACTGGTACCCTTTCACGTCCAAATCTCTCAAACTCCGGGAGAGATTCTCAAAACCGAGGTTGACATGTTTCGAGTTCCTCTCAACATTTTGGAAATCCCGCTGAAACTTTGGACATTCTCGCGAAGGGTTCCCAATCCCCGACAAGACTGGTACCCTTTCACGTCCAAATCTCTCAAACTCCGGGAGAGATTCTCAAAACCAGGGTTGACATGATTCGAGTTCCTCTCAACATTTTGGAAATCCCGCTGAAACTTTGGACATTCTTGCGAAGGGTTCCCAATCCCCGACAAGACTGGTACCCTTTCACGTCCAAATCTCTCAAACTCCGGGAGAGATTCTCAAAACCGAGGTTGACATGTTTCGAGTTCCTCTCAACATTTTGGAAATCCCGCTGAAACTTTGGACATTCTGGCGAAGGGTTCCCAATCCCCGACAAGACTGGTACCCTTTCACGTGCAAATCTCTCAAACTCCGGGAGAGATTCTCAAAACCGAGGTTGACATGTTTCGAGTTCCTCTCAACATTTTGGAAATCCCGCTGAAACTTTGGACATTCTGGCGAAGGGTTCCCAATCCCCGACAAGACTGGTACCCTTTCACGTCCAAATCTCTCAAACTCCGGGAGAGATTCTCAAAACCAAGGTTGACATGTTTCGAGTTCCTCTCAACATTTTGGAAATCCCGCTGAAACTTTGGACATTCTGGCGAAGGGTTCCCAATCCCCGACAAGACTGGTACCCTTTCACGTCCAAATCTCTCAAACTCCGGGAGAGATTCTCAAAACCAAGGTTGACATGTTTCGAGTTCCTCTCAACATTTTGGAAATCCCGCTGAAACTTTGGACATTCTGGCGAAGGGTTCCCAATCCCCGACAAGACTGGTACCCTTTCACGTCCAAATCTCTCAAACTCCGGGAGAGATTCTCAAAACCGAGGTTGACATGTTTCGAGTTCCTCTCAACATTTTGGAAATCCCGCTGAAACTTTGGACATTCTCGCGAAGGGTTCCCAATCCCCGACAAGACTGGTACCCTTTCACGTCCAAATCTCTCAAACTCCGGGAGAGATTCTCAAAACCAGGGTTGACATGATTCGAGTTCCTCTCAACATTTTGGAAATCCCGCTGAAACTTTGGACATTTTACGAAGGGTTCCCAATCCCCGACAAGACTGGTACCCTTTCACGTCCAAATCTCTCAAACTCCGGGAGAGATTCTCAAAACCAAGGTTGACATGTTTCGAGTTCCTCTCAACATTTTGGAAATCCCGCTGAAACTTTGGACATTCTCGCGAAGGGTTCCCAATCCCCGACAAGACTGGTACCCTTTCACGTCCAAATCTCTCAAACTCCGGGAGAGATTCTCAAAACCAAGGTTGACATGTTTCGAGTTCCTCTCAACATTTTGGAAATCGCGCTGAAACTTTGGACATTCTCGCGAAGGGTTCCCAATCCCCGACAAGACTGGTACCCTTTCACGTCCAAATCTCTCAAACTCCGGGAGAGATTCTCAAAACCAGGGTTGACATGATTCGAGTTCCTCTCAACATTTTGGAAATCCCGCTGAAACTTTGGACATTCTGGCGAAGGGTTCCCAATCCCCGACAAGACTGGTACCCTTTCACGTCCAAATCTCTCAAACTCCGGGAGAGATTCTCAAAACCGAGGTTCACATGTTTTGAGTTCCTTTCAACATTTTGGAAATCCCGCTGAAACTTTGGACATTCTGGCGAAGGGTTCCCAATCCTCGACAAGACTGGTACCCTTTCACGTCCAAATCTCTCAAACTCCGGGAGAGATTCTCAAAACCGAGGTTGACATGTTTCGAGTTCCTCTCAACATTTTGGAAATCCCGCTGAAACTTTGGACATTCTGGCGAAGGGTTCCCAATCCCCGACAAGACTAGTACCCTTTCACGTCCAAATCTCTCAAACTCCGGGAGAGATTCTCAAAACCGAGGTTCACATGTTTTGAGTTCCTTTCAACATTTTGGAAATCCCGCTGAAACTTTGGACATTCTGGCGAAGGGTTCCCAATCCCCGACAAGACTGGTACCCTTTCACGTCCAAATCTCTCAAACTCCGGGAGAGATTCTCAAAACCAAGGTTGACATGTTTCGAGTTCCTCTCAACATTTTGGAAATCCCGCTGAAACTTTGGACATTCTCGCGAAGGGTTCCCAATCCCCGACAAGACTGGTACCCTTTCACGTCCAAATCTCTCAAACTCCGGGAGAGATTCTCAAAACCGAGGTTGACATGTTTCGAGTTCCTCTCAACATTTTGGAAATCCCGCTGAAACTTTGGACATTCTCGCGAAGGGTTCCCAATCCCCGACAAGACTGGTACCCTTTCACGTCCAAATCTCTCAAACTCCGGGAGAGATTCTCAAAACCAAGGTTGACATGTTTCGAGTTCCTCTCAACATTTTGGAAATCCCGCTGAAACTTTGGACATTCTCGCGAAGGGTTCCAAATCCCCGACAAGACTGGTACCCTTTCACGTCCAAATCTCTCAAACTCCGGGAGAGATTCTCAAAAGCGAGGTTGACATGTTTCGAGTTCCTCTCAACATTTTGGAAATCCCGCTGAAACTTTGGACATTCTCGCGAAGGGTTCCCAATCCCCGACAAGACTGGTACCCTTTCACGTCCAAATCTCTCAAACTCCGGGAGAGATTCTCAAAACCGAGGTTGACATGTTTCGAGTTCCTCTCAACATTTTGGAAATCCCGCTGAAACTTTGGACATTCTCGCGAAGGGTTCCCAATCCCCGACAAGACTGGTACCCTTTCACGTCCAAATCTCTCAAACTCCGGGAGAGATTCTCAAAACCAAGGTTGACATGTTTCGAGTTCCTCTCAACATTTTGGAAATCCCGCTGAAACTTTGGACATTCTGGCGAAGGGTTCCCAATCCCCGACAAGACTGGTACCCTTTCACGTCCAAATCTCTCAAACTCCGGGAGAGATTCTCAAAACCAAGGTTGACATGTTTCGAGTTCCTCTCAACATTTTGGAAATCCCGCTGAAACTTTGGACATTCTGGTGAAGGGTTCCCAATCCCCGACAAGACTGGTACCCTTTCACGTCCAAATCTCTCAAACTCCGGGAGAGATTCTCAAAACCAAGGTTGACATGTTTCGAGTTCCTCTCAACATTTTGGAAATCCCGCTGAAACTTTGGACATTCTGGCGAAGGGTTCCCAATCCCCGACAAGAATGGTACCCTTTCACGTCCAAATCTCTCAAACTCCGGGAGAGATTCTCAAAACCGAGGTTGACATGTTTCGAGTTCCTCTCAACATTTTGGAAATCCCGCTGAAACTTTGGACATTCTGGTGAAGGGTTCTCAATCCTCGACAAGACTGGTACCCTTTCACGTCCAAATCTCTCAAACTCCGGGAGAGATTCTCAAAACCAAGGTTGACATGTTTCGAGTTCCTCTCAACATTTTGGAAATCCCGCTGAAACTTTGGACATTCTCGCGAAGGGTTCCCAATCCCCGACAAGACTGGTACCCTTTCACGTCCAAATCTCTCAAACTCCGGGAGAGATTCTCAAAACCGAGGTTCACATGTTTTGAGTTCCTTTCAACATTTTGGAAATCCCGCTGAAACTTTGGACATTCTGGCGAAGGGTTCCCAATCCCCGACAAGACTGGTACCCTTTCACGTCCAAATCTCTCAAACTCCGGGAGAGATTCTCAAAACCAAGGTTGACATGTTTCGAGTTCCTCTCAACATTTTGGAAATCCCGCTGAAACTTTGGACATTCTCGCGAAGGGTTCCCAATCCCCGACAAGACTGGTACCCTTTCACGTCCAAATCTCTCAAACTCCGGGAGAGATTCTCAAAACCAGGGTTGACATGATTCGAGTTCCTCTCAACATTTTGGAAATCCCGCTGAAACTTTGGACATTCTGGCGAAGGGTTCCCAATCCCCGACAAGACTGGTACCCTTTCACGTCCAAATCTCTCAAACTCCGGGAGAGATTCTCAAAACCGAGGTTCACATGTTTTGAGTTCCTTTCAACATTTTGGAAATCCCGCTGAAACTTTGGACATTCTGGCGAAGGGTTCCCAATCCTCGACAAGACTGGTACCCTTTCACGTCCAAATCTCTCAAACTCCGGGAGAGATTCTCAAAACCGAGGTTGACATGTTTCGAGTTCCTCTCAACATTTTGGAAATCCCGCTGAAACTTTGGACATTCTGGCGAAGGGTTCCCAATCCCCGACAAGACTAGTACCCTTTCACGTCCAAATCTCTCAAACTCCGGGAGAGATTCTCAAAACCGAGGTTCACATGTTTTGAGTTCCTTTCAACATTTTGGAAATCCCGCTGAAACTTTGGACATTCTGGCGAAGGGTTCCCAATCCCCGACAAGACTGGTACCCTTTCACGTCCAAATCTCTCAAACTCCGGGAGAGATTCTCAAAACCAAGGTTGACATGTTTCGAGTTCCTCTCAACATTTTGGAAATCCCGCTGAAACTTTGGACATTCTCGCGAAGGGTTCCCAATCCCCGACAAGACTGGTACCCTTTCACGTCCAAATCTCTCAAACTCCGGGAGAGATTCTCAAAACCGAGGTTGACATGTTTCGAGTTCCTCTCAACATTTTGGAAATCCCGCTGAAACTTTGGACATTCTCGCGAAGGGTTCCCAATCCCCGACAAGACTGGTACCCTTTCACGTCCAAATCTCTCAAACTCCGGGAGAGATTCTCAAAACCAAGGTTGACATGTTTCGAGTTCCTCTCAACATTTTGGAAATCCCGCTGAAACTTTGGACATTCTCGCGAAGGGTTCCAAATCCCCGACAAGACTGGTACCCTTTCACGTCCAAATCTCTCAAACTCCGGGAGAGATTCTCAAAAGCGAGGTTGACATGTTTCGAGTTCCTCTCAACATTTTGGAAATCCCGCTGAAACTTTGGACATTCTCGCGAAGGGTTCCCAATCCCCGACAAGACTGGTACCCTTTCACGTCCAAATCTCTCAAACTCCGGGAGAGATTCTCAAAACCGAGGTTGACATGTTTCGAGTTCCTCTCAACATTTTGGAAATCCCGCTGAAACTTTGGACATTCTCGCGAAGGGTTCCCAATCCCCGACAAGACTGGTACCCTTTCACGTCCAAATCTCTCAAACTCCGGGAGAGATTCTCAAAACCAAGGTTGACATGTTTCGAGTTCCTCTCAACATTTTGGAAATCCCGCTGAAACTTTGGACATTCTGGCGAAGGGTTCCCAATCCCCGACAAGACTGGTACCCTTTCACGTCCAAATCTCTCAAACTCCGGGAGAGATTCTCAAAACCAAGGTTGACATGTTTCGAGTTCCTCTCAACATTTTGGAAATCCCGCTGAAACTTTGGACATTCTGGTGAAGGGTTCCCAATCCCCGACAAGACTGGTACCCTTTCACGTCCAAATCTCTCAAACTCCGGGAGAGATTCTCAAAACCAAGGTTGACATGTTTCGAGTTCCTCTCAACATTTTGGAAATCCCGCTGAAACTTTGGACATTCTGGCGAAGGGTTCCCAATCCCCGACAAGAATGGTACCCTTTCACGTCCAAATCTCTCAAACTCCGGGAGAGATTCTCAAAACCGAGGTTGACATGTTTCGAGTTCCTCTCAACATTTTGGAAATCCCGCTGAAACTTTGGACATTCTGGTGAAGGGTTCTCAATCCTCGACAAGACTGGTACCCTTTCACGTCCAAATCTCTCAAACTCCGGGAGAGATTCTCAAAACCAAGGTTGACATGTTTCGAGTTCCTCTCAACATTTTGGAAATCCCGCTGAAACTTTGGACATTCTCGCGAAGGGTTCCCAATCCCCGACAAGACTGGTACCCTTTCACGTCCAAATCTCTCAAACTCCGGGAGAGATTCTCAAAACCGAGGTTCACATGTTTTGAGTTCCTTTCAACATTTTGGAAATCCCGCTGAAACTTTGGACATTCTGGCGAAGGGTTCCCAATCCCCGACAAGACTGGTACCCTTTCACGTCCAAATCTCTCAAACTCCGGGAGAGATTCTCAAAACCAAGGTTGACATGTTTCGAGTTCCTCTCAACATTTTGGAAATCCCGCTGAAACTTTGGACATTCTCGCGAAGGGTTCCCAATCCCCGACAAGACTGGTACCCTTTCACGTCCAAATCTCTCAAAATCCGGGAGAGATTCTCAAAACCAAGGTTGACATGTTTCGAGTTCCTCTCAACATTTTGGAAATCCCGCTGAAACTTTGGACATTCTGGCGAAGGGTTCCCAATCCCCGACAAGACTGGTACCCTTTCACGTCCAAATCTCTCAAACTCCGGGAGAGATTCTCAAAACCAAGGTTGACATGTTTCGAGTTCCTCTCAACATTTTGGAAATCCCGCTGAAACTTTGGACATTCTCGCGAAGGGTTCCCAATCCCCGACAAGACTGGTACCCTTTCACGTCCAAATCTCTCAAACTCCGGGAGAGATTCTCAAAACCGAGGTTGACATGTTTCGAGTTCCTCTCAACATTTTGGAAATCCCGCTGAAACTTTGGACATTCTGGCGAAGGGTTCCCAATCCCCGACAAGACTGGTACCCTTTCACGTCCAAATCTCTCAAACTCCGGGAGAGATTCTCAAAAGCGAGGTTGACATGTTTCGAGTTCCTCTCCACATTTTGGAAATCCCGCTGAAACTTTGGACATTCTCGCGAAGGGTTCCCAATCCCCGACAAGACTGGTACCCTTTCACGTCCAAATCTCTCAAACTCCGGGAGAGATTCTCAAAACCGAGGTTGACATGTTTCGAGTTCCTCTCAACATTTTGGAAATCCCGCTGAAACTTTGGACATTCTCGCGAAGGGTTCCCAATCCCCGACAAGACTGGTACCCTTTCACGTCCAAATCTCTCAAACTCCGGGAGAGATTCTCAAAACCAAGGTTGACATGTTTCGAGTTCCTCTCAACATTTTGGAAATCCCGCTGAAACTTTGGACATTCTGGCGAAGGGTTCCCAATCCCCGACAAGACTGGTACCCTTTCACGTCCAAATCTCTCAAACTCCGGGAGAGATTCTCAAAACCAAGGTTGACATGTTTCGAGTTCCTCTCAACATTTTGGAAATCCCGCTGAAACTTTGGACATTCTGGCGAAGGGTTCCCAATCCCCGACAAGAATGGTACCCTTTCACGTCCAAATCTCTCAAACTCCGGGAGAGATTCTCAAAACCGAGGTTGACATGTTTCGAGTTCCTCTCAACATTTTGGAAATCCCGCTGAAACTTTGGACATTCTGGTGAAGGGTTCTCAATCCTCGACAAGACTGGTACCCTTTCACGTCCAAATCTCTCAAACTCCGGGAGAGATTCTCAAAACCAAGGTTGACATGTTTCGAGTTCCTCTCAACATTTTGGAAATCCCGCTGAAACTTTGGACATTCTCGCGAAGGGTTCCCAATCCCCGACAAGACTGGTACCCTTTCACGTCCAAATCTCTCAAACTCCGGGAGAGATTCTCAAAACCGAGGTTCACATGTTTTGAGTTCCTTTCAACATTTTGGAAATCCCGCTGAAACTTTGGACATTCTGGCGAAGGGTTCCCAATCCCCGACAAGACTGGTACCCTTTCACGTCCAAATCTCTCAAACTCCGGGAGAGATTCTCAAAACCAAGGTTGACATGTTTCGAGTTCCTCTCAACATTTTGGAAATCCCGCTGAAACTTTGGACATTCTCGCGAAGGGTTCCCAATCCCCGACAAGACTGGTACCCTTTCACGTCCAAATCTCTCAAAATCCGGGAGAGATTCTCAAAACCAAGGTTGACATGTTTCGAGTTCCTCTCAACATTTTGGAAATCCCGCTGAAACTTTGGACATTCTGGCGAAGGGTTCCCAATCCCCGACAAGACTGGTACCCTTTCACGTCCAAATCTCTCAAACTCCGGGAGAGATTCTCAAAACCAAGGTTGACATGTTTCGAGTTCCTCTCAACATTTTGGAAATCCCGCTGAAACTTTGGACATTCTCGCGAAGGGTTCCCAATCCCCGACAAGACTGGTACCCTTTCACGTCCAAATCTCTCAAACTCCGGGAGAGATTCTCAAAACCGAGGTTGACATGTTTCGAGTTCCTCTCAACATTTTGGAAATCCCGCTGAAACTTTGGACATTCTGGCGAAGGGTTCCCAATCCCCGACAAGACTGGTACCCTTTCACGTCCAAATCTCTCAAACTCCGGGAGAGATTCTCAAAAGCGAGGTTGACATGTTTCGAGTTCCTCTCCACATTTTGGAAATCCCGCTGAAACTTTGGACATTCTCGCGAAGGGTTCCCAATCCCCGACAAGACTGGTACCCTTTCACGTCCAAATCTCTCAAACTCCGGGAGAGATTCTCAAAACCGAGGTTGACATGTTTCGAGTTCCTCTCAACATTTTGGAAATCCCGCTGAAACTTTGGACATTCTCGCGAAGGGTTCCCAATCCCCGACAAGACTGGTACCCTTTCACGTCCAAATCTCTCAAACTCCGGGAGAGATTCTCAAAACCAAGGTTGACATGTTTCGAGTTCCTCTCAACATTTTGGAAATCCCGCTGAAACTTTGGACATTCTGGCGAAGGGTTCCCAATCCCCGACAAGACTGGTACCCTTTCACGTCCAAATCTCTCAAACTCCGGGAGAGATTCTCAAAACCAAGGTTGACATGTTTCGAGTTCCTCTCAACATTTTGGAAATCCCGCTGAAACTTTGGACATTCTGGTGAAGGGTTCCCAATCCCCGACAAGACTGGTACCCTTTCACGTCCAAATCTCTCAAACTCCGGGAGAGATTCTCAAAACCAAGGTTGACATGTTTCGAGTTCCTCTCAACATTTTGGAAATCCCGCTGAAACTTTGGACATTCTCGCGAAGGGTTCCCAATCCCCGACAAGACTGGTACCCTTTCACGTCCAAATCTCTCAAAATCCGGGAGAGATTCTCAAAACCGAGGTTGACATGTTTCGAGTTCCTCTCAACATTTTGGAAATCCCGCTGAAACTTTGGACATTCTCGCGAAGGGTTCCCAATCCCCGACAAGACTGGTACCCTTTCACGTCCAAATCTCTCAAACTCCGGGAGAGATTCTCAAAACCAAGGTTGACATGTTTCGAGTTCCTCTCAACATTTTGGAAATCCCGCTGAAACTTTGGACATTCTGGCGAAGGGTTCCCAATCCCCGACAAGACTGGTACCCTTTCACGTCCAAATCTCTCAAACTCCGGGAGAGATTCTCAAAACCGAGGTTGACATGTTTCGAGTTCCTCTCAACATTTTGGAAATCCCGCTGAAACTTTGGACATTCTCGCGAAGGGTTCCCAATCCCCGACAAGACTGGTACCCTTTCACGTCCAAATCTCTCAAAATCCGGGAGAGATTCTCAAAACCGAGGTTGACATGTTTCGAGTTCCTCTCAACATTTTGGAAATCCCGCTGAAACTTTGGACATTCTGGCGAAGGGTTCCCAATCCCCGACAAGACTGGTACCCTTTCACGTCCAAATCTCTCAAACTCCGGGAGAGATTCTCAAAACCAAGGTTGACATGTTTCGAGTTCCTCTCAACATTTTGGAAATCCCGCTGAAACTTTGGACATTCTGGCGAAGGGTTCCCAATCCCCGACAAGACTGGTACCCTTTCACGTCCAAATCTCTCAAACTCCGGGAGAGATTCTCAAAACCAAGGTTGACATGTTTCGAGTTCCTCTCAACATTTTGGAAATCCCGCTGAAACTTTGGACATTCTCGCGAAGGGTTCCCAATCCCCGACAAGACTGGTACCCTTTCACGTCCAAATCTCTCAAACTCCGGGAGAGATTCTCAAAACCGAGGTTGACATGTTTCGAGTTCCTCTCAACATTTTGGAAATCCCGCTGAAACTTTGGACATTCTCGCGAAGGGTTCCCAATCCCCGACAAGACTGGTACCCTTTCACGTCCAAATCTCTCAAACTCCGGGAGAGATTCTCAAAACCGAGGTTCACATGTTTTGAGTTCCTTTCAACATTTTGGAAATCCCGCTGAAACTTTGGACATTCTCGCGAAGGGTTCCCAATCCCCGACAAGACTGGTACCCTTTCACGTCCAAATCTCTCAAACTCCGGGAGAGATTCTCAAAAGCGAGGTTGACATGTTTCGAGTTCCTCTCAACATTTTGGAAATCCCGCTGAAACTTTGGACATTCTCGCGAAGGGTTCCCAATCCCCGACAAGACTGGTACCCTTTCACGTCCAAATCTCTCAAACTCCGGGAGAGATTCTCAAAACCGAGGTTGACATGTTTCGAGTTCCTCTCAACATTTTGGAAATCCCGCTGAAACTTTGGACATTCTCGCGAAGGGTTCCCAATCCCCGACAAGACTGGTACCCTTTCACATCCAAATCTCTCAAACTCCGGGAGAGATTCTCAAAACCGAGGTTGACATGTTTCGAGTTCCTCTCAACATTTTGGAAATCCCGCTGAAACTTTGGACATTCTCGCGAAGGGTTCCCAATCCCCGACAAGACTGGTACCCTTTCACGTCCAAATCTCTCAAACTCCGGGAGAGATTCTCAAAACCAAGGTTGACATGTTTCGAGTTCCTCTCAACATTTTGGAAATCCCGCTGAAACTTTGGACATTCTGGCGAAGGGTTCCCAATCCCCGACAAGACTGGTACCCTTTGACGTCCAAATCTCTCAAACTCCGGGAGAGATTCTCAAAACCAAGGTTGACATGTTTCGAGTTCCTCTCAACATTTTGGAAATCCCGCTGAAACTTTGGGCATTCTCGCGAAGGGTTCCCAATCCCCGACAAGACTGGTACCCTTTCACGTCCAAATCTCTCAAACTCCGGGAGAGATTCTCAAAACCGAGGTTGACATGTTTTGAGTTCCTCTCAACATTTTGGAAATCCCGCTGAAACTTTGGACATTCTCGCGAAGGGTTCCCAATCCCCGACAAGACTGGTACCCTTTCACGTCCAAATCTCTCAAACTCCGGGAGAGATTCTCAAAACCAAGGTTGACATGTTTCGAGTTCCTCTCAACATTTTGGAAATCCCGCTGAAACTTTGGACATTCTCGCGAAGGGTTCCCAATCCCCGACAAGACTGGTACCCTTTCACGTCCAAATCTCTCGAACTCCGGGAGAGATTCTCAAAACCGAGGTTGACATGTTTCGAGTTCCTCTCAACATTTTGGAAATCCCGCTGAAACTTTGGACATTATCGCGAAGGGTTCCCAATCCTCGACAAGACTGGTACCCTTTCACGTCCAAATCTCTCAAACTCCGGGAGAGATTCTCAAAACCAAGGTTGACATGTTTCGAGTTCCTC
This sequence comes from Streptopelia decaocto, assembly GCF_964273445.1. Taxonomy (NCBI): domain Eukaryota; kingdom Metazoa; phylum Chordata; class Aves; order Columbiformes; family Columbidae; genus Streptopelia; species Streptopelia decaocto. The sequence continues at coordinate 542,969 of NW_028116159.1, forward strand.
TCAACATTTTGGAAATCCCGCTGAAACTTTGGACATTCTCGCGAAGGGTTCCCAATCCCCGACAAGACTGGTACCCTTTCACGTCCAAATCTCTCAAACTCCGGGAGAGATTCTCAAAACCGAGGTTGACATGTTTCGAGTTCCTCTCAACATTTTGGAAATCCCGCTGAAACTTTGGACATTCTCGCGAAGGGTTCCCAATCCCCGACAAGACTGGTACCCTTTCACGTCCAAATCTCTCAGACTCCGGGAGAGATTCTCAAAACCGAGGTTGACATGTTTCGAGTTCCTCTCAACATTTTGGAAATCCCGCTGAAACTTTGGACATTCTGGCGAAGGGTTCCCAATCCCCGACAAGACTGGTACCCTTTCACGTCCAAATCTCTCAAACTCCGGGAGAGATTCTCAAAACCAAGGTTGACATGATTCGAGTTCCTCTCAACATTTTGGAAATCCCGCTGAAACTTTGGACATTCTGGTGAAGGGTTCCCAATCCCCGACAAGACTGGTACCCTTTCACGTCCAAATCTCTCAAACTCCGGGAGAGATTCTCAAAACCAAGGTTGACATGTTTCGAGTTCCTCTCAACATTTTGGAAATCCCGCTGAAACTTTGGACATTCTCGCGAAGGGTTCCCAATCCCCGACAAGACTGGTACCCTTTCACGTCCAAATCTCTCAAACTCCGGGAGAGATTCTCAAAACCAAGGTTGACATGTTTCGAGTTCCTCTCAACATTTTGGAAATCCCGCTGAAACTTTGGACATTCTCGCGAAGGGTTCCCAATCCCCGACAAGACTGGTACCCTTTCACGTCCAAATCTCTCAAACTCCGGGAGAGATTCTCAAAACCGAGGTTGACATGTTTCGAGTTTCTCTCAACATTTTGGAAATCCCGCTGAAACTTTGGACATTCTCGCGAAGGGTTCCCAATCCCCGACAAGACTCGTACCCTTTCACGTCCAAATCTCTCAAACTCCGGGAGAGATTCTCAAAACCGAGGTTGACATGTTTCGAGTTCCTCTCAACATTTTGGAAATCCCGCTGAAACTTTGGACATTCTCGCGAAGGGTTCCCAATCCCCGACAAGACTGGTACCCTTTCACGTCCAAATCTCTCAAACTCCGGGAGAGATTCTCAAAACCGAGGTTCACATGTTTTGAGTTCCTTTCAACATTTTGGAAATCCCGCTGAAACTTTGGACATTCTCGCGAAGGGTTCCCAATCCCCGACAAGACTGGTACCCTTTCACGTCCAAATCTCTCAAACTCCGGGAGAGATTCTCAAAAGCGAGGTTGACATGTTTCGAGTTCCTCTCAACATTTTGGAAATCCCGCTGAAACTTTGGACATTCTCGCGAAGGGTTCCCAATCCCCGACAAGACTGGTACCCTTTCACGTCCAAATCTCTCAAACTCCGGGAGAGATTCTCAAAACCGAGGTTGACATGTTTCGAGTTCCTCTCAACATTTTGGAAATCCCGCTGAAACTTTGGACATTCTCGCGAAGGGTTCCCAATCCCCGACAAGACTGGTACCCTTTCACGTCCAAATCTCTCAAACTCCGGGAGAGATTCTCAAAACCGAGGTTGACATGTTTCGAGTTCCTCTCAACATTTTGGAAATCCCGCTGAAACTTTGGACATTCTCGCGAAGGGTTCCCAATCCCCGACAAGACTGGTACCCTTTCACGTCCAAATCTCTCAAACTCCGGAAGAGATTCTCAAAACCGAGGTTGACATGTTTCGAGTTCCTCTCAACATTTTGGAAATCCCGCTGAAACTTTGGACATTCTCGCGAAGGGTTCCCAATCCCCGACAAGACTGGTACCCTTTCACGTCCAAATCTCTCAAACTCCGGGAGAGATTCTCAAAACCGAGGTTGACATGTTTCGAGTTCCTCTCAACATTTTGGAAATCCCGCTGAAACTTTGGACATTCTGGCGAAGGGTTCCCAATCCCCGACAAGACTGGTACCCTTTCACGTCCAAATCTCTCAAACTCCGGGAGAGATTCTCAAAACCAAGGTTGACATGTTTCGAGTTCCTCTCAACATTTTGGAAATCCCGCTGAAACTTTGGACATTCTGGTGAAGGGTTGCCAATCCCCGACAAGACTGGTACCCTTTCACGTCCAAATCTCTCAAACTCCGGGAGAGATTCTCAAAACCAAGGTTGACATGTTTCGAGTTCCTCTCAACATTTTGGAAATCCCGCTGAAACTTTGGACATTCTCGCGAAGGGTTCCCAATCCCCGACAAGACTGGTACCCTTTCACGTCCAAATCTCTCAAACTCCGGGAGAGATTCTCAAAACCGAGGTTGACATGTTTCGAGTTCCTCTCAACATTTTGGAAATCCCGCTGAAACTTTGGACATTCTGGCGAAGGGTTCCCAATCCTCGACAAGACTGGTACCCTTTCACGTCCAAATCTCTCAAACTCCGGGAGAGATTCTCAAAACCGAGGTTGACATGTTTCGAGTTCCTCTCAACATTTTGGAAATCTCGCTGAAACTTTGGACATTCTCGCGAAGGGTTCCCAATCCCCGACAAGACTGGTACCCTTTCACGTCCAAATCTCTCAAACTCCGGGAGAGATTCTCAAAACCGAGGTTCACATGTTTTGAGTTCCTTTCAACATTATGGAAATCCCGCTGAAACTTTGGACATTCTGGCGAAGGGTTCCCAATCCCCGACAAGACTGGTACCCTTTCACGTCCAAATCTCTCAAACTCCGGGAGAGATTCTCAAAACCAAGGTTGACATGTTTCGAGTTCCTCTCAACATTTTGGAAATCCCACTGAAACTTTGGACATTCTCGCGAAGAGTTCCCAATCCCCGACAAGACTGGTACCCTTTCACGTCCAAATCTCTCAAAATCCGGGAGAGATTCTCAAAACCGAGGTTGACATGTTTCGAGTTCCTCTCAACATTTTGGAAATCCCGCTGAAACTTTGGACATTCTGGCGAAGGGTTCCCAATCCCCGACAAGACTGGTACCCTTTCACGTCCAAATCTCTCAAACTCCGGGAGAGATTCTCAAAACCAAGGTTGACATGTTTCGAGTTCCTCTCAACATTTTGGAAATCCCGCTGAAACTTTGGACATTCTGGCGAAGGGTTCCCAATCCCCGACAAGACTGGTACCCTTTCACGTCCAAATCTCTCAAACTCCGGGAGAGATTCTCAAAACCGAGGTTGACATGTTTCGAGTTTCTCTCAACATTTTGGAAATCCCGCTGAAACTTTGGACATTCTCGCGAAGGGTTCCCAATCCCCGACAAGACTGGTACCCTTTCACGTCCAAATCTCTCAAACTCCGGGAGAGATTCTCAAAACCGAGGTTGACATGTTTCGAGTTCCTCTCAACATTTTGGAAATCCCGCTGAAACTTTGGACATTCTCGCGAAGGGTTCCCAATCCCCGACAAGACTGGTACCCTTTCACGTCCAAATCTCTCAAACTCCGGGAGAGATTCTCAAAACCGAGGTTCACATGTTTTGAGTTCCTTTCAACATTTTGGAAATCCCGCTGAAACTTTGGACATTCTGGCGAAGGGTTCCCAATCCCCGACAAGACTGGTACCCTTTCACGTCCAAATCTCTCAAACTCCGGGAGAGATTCTCAAAACCAAGGTTGACATGTTTCGAGTTCCTCTCAACATTTTGGAAATCCCGCTGAAACTTTGGACATTCTCGCGAAGGGTTCCCAATCCCCGACAAGACTGGTACCCTTTCACGTCCAAATCTCTCAAACTCCGGGAGAGATTCTCAAAACCGAGGTTGACATGTTTCGAGTTCCTCTCAACATTTTGGAAATCCCGCTGAAACTTTGGACATTCTGGCGAAGGGTTCCCAATCCCCGACAAGACTGGTACCCTTTCACGTCCAAATCTCTCAACTCCGGGAGAGATTCTCAAAACCGAGGTTGACATGTTTCGAGTTCCTCTCAACATTTTGGAAATCCCGCTGAAACTTTGGACATTCTCGCGAAGGGTTCCCAATCCCCGACAAGACTGGTACCCTTTCACATCCAAATCTCTCAAACTCCGGGAGAGATTCTCAAAACCGAGGTTGACATGTTTCGAGTTCCTCTCAACATTTTGGAAATCCCGCTGAAACTTTGGACATTCTCGCGAAGGGTTCCCAATCCCCGACAAGACTGGTACCCTTTCACGTCCAAATCTCTCAAACTCCGGGAGAGATTCTCAAAACCAAGGTTGACATGGTTCGAGTTCCTCTCAACATTTTGGAAATCCTGCTGAAACTTTGGACATTCTGGCGAAGGGTTCCCAATCCCCGACAAGACTGGTACCCTTTCACGTCCAAATCTCTCAAACTCCGGGAGAGATTCTCAAAACCGAGGTTGACATGTTTCGAGTTCCTCTCAACATTTTGGAAATCCCGCTGAAACTTTGGACATTCTGGCGAAGGGTTCCCAATCCCCGACAAGACTGGTACCCTTTCACGTCCAAATCTCTCAAACTCCGGGAGAGATTCTCAAAACCGAGGTTGACATGTTTTGAGTTCCTCTCAACATTTTGGAAATCCCGCTGAAACTTTGGACATTCTCGCAAAGGGTTCCCAATCCCCGACAAGACTGGTACCCTTTCACGTCCAAATCTCTCAAACTCCGGGAGAGATTCTCAAAACCAAGGTTGACATGTTTCGAGTTCCTCTCAACATTTTGGAAATCCCGCTGAAACTTTGGACATTCTCGCGAAGGGTTCCCAATCCCCGACAAGACTGGTACCCTTTCACGTCCAAATCTCTCAGACTCCGGGAGAGATTCTCAAAACCGAGGTTGACATGTTTCGAGTTCCTCTCAACATTTTGGAAATCCCGCTGAAACTTTGGACATTCTCGCGAAGGGTTCCCAATCCCCGACAAGACTGGTACCCTTTCACGTCCAAATCTCTCAAACTCCGGGAGAGATTCTCAAAACCAAGGTTGACATGATTCGAGTTCCTCTCAACATTTTGGAAATCCCGCTGAAACTTTGGACATTCTGGTGAAGGGTTCCCAATCCCCGACAAGACTGGTACCCTTTCACGTCCAAATCTCTCAAACTCCGGGAGAGATTCTCAAAACCAAGGTTGACATGTTTCGAGTTCCTCTCAACATTTTGGAAATCCCGCTGAAACTTTGGACATTCTCGCGAAGGGTTCCCAATCCCCGACAAGACTGGTGCCCTTTCACGTCCAAATCTCTCAAACTCCGGGAGAGATTCTCAAAACCGAGGTTGACATGTTTCGAGTTCCTCTCAACATTTTGGAAATCCCGCTGAAACTTTGGACATTCTGGCGAAGGGTTCCCAATCCTCGACAAGACTGGTACCCTTTCACGTCCAAATCTCTCAAACTCCGGGAGAGATTCTCAAAACCGAGGTTCACATGTTTTGAGTTCCTTTCAACATTTTGGAAATCCCGCTGAAACTTTGGACATTCTGGCGAAGGGTTCCCAATCCCCGACAAGACTGGTACCCTTTCACGTCCAAATCTCTCAAACTCCGGGAGAGATTCTCAAAACCAAGGTTGACATGTTTCGAGTTCCTCTCAACATTTTGGAAATCCCGCTGAAACTTTGGACATTCTCGCGAAGGGTTCCCAATCCCCGACAAGACTGGTACCCTTTCACGTCCAAATCTCTCAAAATCCGGGAGAGATTCTCAAAACCGAGGTTGACATGTTTCGAGTTCCTCTCAACATTTTGGAAATCCCGCTGAAACTTTGGACATTCTCGCGAAGGGTTCCCAATCCCCGACAAGACTGGTACCCTTTCACGTCCAAATCTCTCAAACTCCAAGAGAGATTCTCAAAACCAAGGTTGACATGTTTCGAGTTCCTCTCAACATTTTGGAAATCCCGCTGAAACTTTGGACATTCTCGCGAAGGGTTCCCAATCCCCGACAAGACTGGTACCCTTTCACGTCCAAATCTCTCAAACTCCGGGAGAGATTCTCAAAACCGAGGTTCACATGTTTTGAGTTCCTTTCAACATTTTGGAAATCCCGCTGAAACTTTGGACATTCTCGCGAAGGGTTCCCAATCCCCGACAAGACTGGTACCCTTTCACGTCCAAATCTCTCAAACTCCGGGAGAGATTCTCAAAAGCGAGGTTGACATGTTTCGAGTTCCTGTCAACATTTTGGAAATCCCGCTGAAACTTTGGACATTCTCGCGAAGGGTTCCCAATCCCCGACAAGACTGGTACCCTTTCACGTCCAAATCTCTCAAACTCCGGGAGAGATTCTCAAAACCGAGGTTCACATGTTTTGAGTTCCTTTCAACATTTTGGAAATCCCGCTGAAACTTTGGACATTCTGGCGAAGGGTTCCCAATCCCCGACAAGACTGGTACCCTTTCACGTCCAAATCTCTCAAACTCCGGGAGAGATTCTCAAAAGCGAGGTTGACATGTTTCGAGTTCCTCTCAACATTTTGGAAATCCCGCTGAAACTTTGGACATTCTCGCGAAGGGTTCCCAATCCCCGACAAGACTGGTACCCTTTCACGTCCAAATCTCTCAAACTCCGGGAGAGATTCTCAAAACCGAGGTTGACATGTTTCGAGTTCCTCTCAACATTTTGGAAATCCCGCTGAAACTTTGGACATTCTGGCGAAGGGTTCCCAATCCCCGACAAGACTGGTACCCTTTCACGTCCAAATCTCTCAAACTCCGGGAGAGATTCTCAAAACCGAGGTTGACATGTTTCGAGTTCCTCTCAACATGTTAGAAATCCCGCTGAAACTTTGGACATTCTCGCGAAGGGTTCCCAATCCCCGACAAGACTGGTACCCTTTCACGTCCAAATCTCTCAAACTCCGGGAGAGATTCTCAAAACCGAGGTTGACATGTTTCGAGTTCCTCTCAACATTTTGGAAATCCCGCTGAAACTTTGGACATTCTGGCGAAGGGTTCCCAATCCCCGACAAGACTGGTACCCTTTCACGTCCAAATCTCTCAAACTCCGGGAGAGATTCTCAAAACCGAGGTTGACATGTTTCAAGTTCCTCTCAACATTTTGGAAATCCCGCTGAAACTTTGGACATTCTGGCGAAGGGTTCCCAATCCCCGACAAGACTGGTACCCTTTCACGTCCAAATCTCTCAAACTCCGGGAGAGATTCTCAAAACCAAGGTTGACATGTTTCGAGTTCCTCTCAACATTTTGGAAATCCCGCTGAAACTTTGGACATTCTCGCGAAGGGTTCCCAATCCCCGACAAGACTGGTACCCTTTCACGTCCAAATCTCTCAAACTCCGGGAGAGATTCTCAAAACCAAGGTTGACATGTTTCGAGTTCCTCTCAACATTTTGGAAATCCCGCTGAAACTTTGGACATTCTCGCGAAGGGTTCCCAATCCCCGACAAGACTGGTACCCTTTCACGTCCAAATCTCTCAAACTCCGGGAGAGATTCTCAAAACCGAGGTTGACATGTTTCGAGTTCCTCTCAACATTTTGGAAATCCCGCTGAAACTTTGGACATTCTCGCGAAGGGTTCCCAATCCTCGACAAGACTGGTACCCTTTCACGTCCAAATCTCTCAAACTCCGGGAGAGATTCTCAAAACCGAGGTTGACATGTTTCGAGTTCCTCTCAACATTTTGGAAATCTCGCTGAAACTTTGGACATTCTCGCGAAGGGTTCCCAATCCCCGACAAGACTGGTACCCTTTCACGTCCAAATCTCTCAAACTCCGGGAGAGATTCTCAAAACCAAGGTTGACATGTTTCGAGTTCCTCTCAACATTTTGGAAATCCCGCTGAAACTTTGGACATTCTGGCGAAGGGTTCCCAATCCCCGACAAGACTGGTACCCTTTCACGTCCAAATCTCTCAAACTCCGGGAGAGATTCTCAAAACCAAGGTTGACATGTTTCGAGTTCCTCTCAACATTTTGGAAATCCCGCTGAAACTTTGGACATTCTTGCGAAGGGTTCCCAATCCCCGACAAGACTGGTACCCTTTCACGTCCAAATCTCTCAAACTCCGGGAGAGATTCTCAAAACCAAGGTTGACATGTTTCGAGTTCCTCTCAACATTTTGGAAATCCCGCTGAAACTTTGGACATTCTCGCGAAGGGTTCCCAATCCCCGACAAGACTGGTACCCTTTCACGTCCAAATCTCTCAAACTCCGGGAGAGATTCTCAAAACCGAGGTTGACATGTTTCGAGTTCCTCTCAACATTTTGGAAATCCCGCTGAAACTTTGGACATTCTCGCGAAGGGTTCCCAATCCTCGACAAGACTGGTACCCTTTCACGTCCAAATCTCTCAAACTCCGGGAGAGATTCTCAAAACCGAGGTTGACATGTTTCGAGTTCCTCTCAACATTTTGGAAATCTCGCTGAAACTTTGGACATTCTCGCGAAGGGTTCCCAATCCCCGACAAGACTGGTACCCTTTCACGTCCAAATCTCTCAAACTCCGGGAGAGATTCTCAAAACCGAGGTTCACATGTTTTGAGTTCCTTTCAACATTATGGAAATCCCGCTGAAACTTTGGACATTCTGGCGAAGGGTTCCCAATCCCCGACAAGACTGGTACCCTTTCACGTCAAAATCTCTCAAACTCCGGGAGAGATTCTCAAAACCGAGGTTGACATGTTTCGAGTTCCTCTCAACATTTTGGAAATCCCGCTGAAACTTTGGACATTCTCGCGAAGGGTTCCCAATCCCCGACAAGACTGGTACCCTTTCACGTCCAAATCTCTCAAACTCCGGGAGAGATTCTCAAAACCGAGGTTGACATGTTTCGAGTTCCTCTCAACATTTTGGAAATCCCGCTGAAACTTTGGACATTCTGGCGAAGGGTTCCCAATCCCCAACAAGACTGGTACCCTTTCACGTCCAAATCTCTCAAACTCCGGGAGAGATTCTCAAAACCGAGGTTGACATGTTTCGAGTTCCTCTCAACATTTTGGAAATCCCGCTGAAACTTTGGACATTCTGGCGAAGGGTTCCCAATCCCCGACAAGACTGGTACCCTTTCACGTCCAAATCTCTCAAACTCCGGGAGAGATTCTCAAAACCGAGGTTGACATGTTTCGAGTTCCTCTCAACATTTTGGAAATCCCGCTGAAACTTTGGACATTCTCGCGAAGGGTTCCCAATCCCCGACAAGACTGGTACCCTTTCACGTCCAAATCTCTCAAACTCCGGGAGAGATTCTCAAAACCGAGGTTGACATGTTTTGAGTTCCTCTCAACATTTTGGAAATCCCGCTGAAACTTTGGACATTCTCGCGAAGGGTTCCCAATCCCCGACAAGACTGGTACCCTTTCACGTCCAAATCTCTCAAACTCCGGGAGAGATTCTCAAAACCAAGGTTGACATGTTTCGAGTTCCTCTCAACATTTTGGAAATCCCGCTGAAACTTTGGACATTCTCGCGAAGGGTTCCCAATCCCCGACAAGACTGGTACCCTTTCACGTCCAAATCTCTCAAACTCCGGGAGAGATTCTCAAAACCGAGGTTGACATGTTTCGAGTTCCTCTCAACATTTTGGAAATCCCGCTGAAACTTTGGACATTCTCGCGAAGGGTTCCCAATCCCCGACAAGACTGGTACCCTTTCACGTCCAAATCTCTCAAACTCCGGGAGAGATTCTCAAAACCGAGGTTGACATGTTTCGAGTTCCTCTCAACATTTTGGAAATCCCGCTGAAACTTTGGACATTCTGGCGAAGGGTTCCCAATCCCCGACAAGACTGGTACCCTTTCACGTCCAAATCTCTCAAACTCCGGGAGAGATTCTCAAAACCAAGGTTGACATGTTTCGAGTTCCTCTCAACATTTTGGAAATCCCGCTGAAACTTTGGACATTCTGGCGAAGGGTTCCCAATCCCCAACAAGACTGGTACCCTTTCACGTCCAAATCTCTCAAACTCCGGGAGAGATTCTCAAAACCAAGGTTGACATGATTCGAGTTCCTCTCAACATTTTGGAAATCCCGCTGAAACTTTGGACATTCTCGCGAAGGGTTCCCAATCCCCGACAAGACTGGTACCCTTTCACGTCCAAATCTCTCAAACTCCGGGAGAGATTCTCAAAACCAAGGTTCACATGTTTCGAGTTCCTCTCAACATTTTGGAAATCCCGCTGAAACTTTGGACATTCTCGCGAAGGGTTCCCAATCCCCGACAAGACTGGTACCCTTTCACGTCCAAATCTCTCAAACTCCGGGAGAGATTCTCAAAACCAAGGTTGACATGTTTCGAGTTCCTCTCAACATTTTGGAAATCCCGCTGAAACTTTGGACATTCTGGCGAAGGGTTCCCAATCCCCGACAAGACTGGTACCCTTTCACGTCCAAATCTCTCAAACTCCGGGAGAGATTCTCAAAACCGAGGTTGACATGTTTTGAGTTCCTCTCAACATTTTGGAAATCCCGCTGAAACTTTGGACATTCTCGCGAAGGGTTCCCAATCCCCGACAAGACTGGTACCCTTTCACGTCCAAATCTCTCAAACTCCGGGAGAGATTCTCAAAACCAAGGTTGACATGTTTCGAGTTCCTCTCAACATTTTGGAAATCCCGCTGAAACTTTGGACATTGTGGCGAAGGGTTCCCAATCCCCGACAAGACTGGTACCCTTTCACGTCCAAATCTCTCAAACTCCGGGAGAGATTCTCAAAACCGAGGTTGACATGTTTCGAGTTCCTCTCAACATTTTGGAAATCCCGCTGAAACTTTGGACATTCTCGCGAAGGGTTCCCAATCCCCGACAAGACTGGTACCCTTTCACGTCCAAATCTCTCAAACTCCGGGAGAGATTCTCAAAACCGAGGTTGACATGTTTCGAGTTCCTCTCAACATTTTGGAAATCCCGCTGAAACTTTGGACATTCTCGCGAAGGGTTCCCAATCCCCGACAAGACTGGTACCCTTTCACGTCCAAATCTCTCAAACTCCGGGAGAGATTCTCAAAACCGAGGTTGACATGTTTCGAGTTCCTCTCAACATTTTGGAAATCCCGCTGAAACTTTGGACATTCTCGCGAAGGGTTCCCAATCCCCGACAAGACTGGTACCCTTTCACGTCCAAATCTCTCAAACTCCGGGAGAGATTCTCAAAACCAAGGTTGACATGTTTCGAGTTCCTCTCAACATTTTGGAAATCCCGCTGAAACTTTGGACATTCTGGCGAAGGGTTCCCAATCCCCGACAAGACTGGTACCCTTTCACGTCCAAATCTCTCAAACTCCGGGAGAGATTCTCAAAACCGAGGTTGACATGTTTCGAGTTCCTCTCAACATTTTGGAAATCCCGCTGAAACTTTGGACATTCTGGCGAAGGGTTCCCAATCCCCGACAAGACTGGTACCCTTTCACGTCCAAATCTCTCAAACTCCGGGAGAGATTCTCAAAACCAAGGTTGACATGTTTCGAGTTCCTCTCAACATTTTGGAAATCCCGCTGAAACTTTGGACATTCTGGCGAAGGGTTCCCAATCCCCGACAAGACTGGTACCCTTTCACGTCCAAATCTCTCAAACTCCGGGAGAGATTCTCAAAACCAAGGTTGACATGTTTCGAGTTCCTCTCAACATTTTGGAAATCGCGCTGAAACTTTGGACATTCTCGCGAAGGGTTCCCAATCCCCGACAAGACTGGTACCCTTTCACGTCCAAATCTCTCAAACTCCGGGAGAGATTCTCAAAACCAAGGTTGACATGTTTCGAGTTCCTCTCAACATTTTGGAAATCCCGCTGAAACTTTGGACATTCTCGCGAAGGGTTCTCAATCCCCGACAAGACTGGTACCCTTTCACGTCCAAATCTCTCAAACTCCGGGAGAGATTCTCAAAACCAAGGTTGACATGTTTCAAGTTCCTCTCAACATTTTGGAAATCCCGCTGAAACTTTGGACATTCTGGCGAAGGGTTCCCAATCCCCGACAAGACTGGTACCCTTTCACGTCCAAATCTCTCAAACTCCGGGAGAGATTCTCAAAACCGAGGTTGACATGTTTTGAGTTCCTCTCAACATTTTGGAAATCCCGCTGAATCTTTGGACATTCTGGCGAAGGGTTCCCAATCCCCGACAAGACTGGTACCCTTTCACGTCCAAATCTCTCAAACTCCGGGAGAGATTCTCAAAACCAAGGTTGACATGTTTCGAGTTCCTCTCAACATTTTGGAAATCCCACTGAAACTTTGGACATTCTCGCGAAGGGTTCCCAATCCCCGACAAGACTGGTACCCTTTCACGTCCAAATCTCTCAAACTCCGGGAGAGATTCTCAAAACCGAGGTTGACATGTTTCGAGTTCCTATCAACATTTTGGAAATCCCGCTGAAACTTTGGACATTCTGGCGAAGGGTTCCCAATCCCCGACAAGACTGGTACCCTTTCACGTCCAAATCTCTCAAACTCCGGGAGAGATTCTCAAAACCAAGGTTGACATGTTTCGAGTTCCTCTCAACATTTTGGAAATCCCGCTGAAACTTTGGACATTCTGGCGAAGGGTTCCCAATCCCCGACAAGACTGGTACCCTTTCACGTCCAAATCTCTCAAACTCCAAGAGAGATTCTCAAAACCAAGGTTGACATGTTTCGAGTTCCTCTCAACATTTTGGAAATCCCGCTGAAACTTTGCACATTCTCGCGAAGGGTTCCCAATCCTCGACAAGACTGGTACCCTTTCACGTCCAAATCTCTCAAACTCCGGGAGAGATTCTCAAAACCAAGGTTGACATGTTTCGAGTTCCTCTCAACATTTTGGAAATCCCGCTGAAACTTTGGACATTCTCGCGAAGGGTTCCCAATCCCCGACAAGACTGGTACCCTTTCACGTCCAAATCTCTCAAACTCCGGGAGAGATTCTCAAAACCAAGGTTGACATGTTTCGAGTTCCTCTCAACATTTTGGAAATCCCGCTGAAACTTTGGACATTCTGGCGAAGGGTTCCCAATCCCCGACAAGACTGGTACCCTTTCACGTCCAAATCTCTCAAACTCCGGGAGAGATTCTCAAAACCGAGGTTGACATGTTTCGAGTTCCTCTCAACATTTTGGAAATCCCGCTGAAACTTTGGACATTCTCGCGAAGGGTTCCCAATCCCCGACAAGACTGGTACCCTTTCACGTCCAAATCTCTCAAACTCCGGGAGAGATTCTCAAAACCAAGGTTGACATGTTTCGAGTTCCTGTCAACATTTTGGAAATCCCGCTGAAACTTTGGACATTCTCGCGAAGGGTTCCCAATCCCTGACAAGACTGGTACCCTTTCACGTCCAAATCTCTCAAACTACGGGAGAGATTCTCAAAACCAAGGTTCACATGTTTCGAGTTCCTTTCAACATTTTGGAAATCCCGCTGAAACTTTGGACATTGTGGCGAAGGGTTCCCAATCCCCGACAAGACTGGTACCCTTTCACGTCCAAATCTCTCAAACTCCGGGAGAGATTCTCAAAACCAAGGTTGACATGTTTCGAGTTCCTCTCAACATTTTGGAAATCCCGCTGAAACTTTGGACATTCTCGCGAAGAGTTCCCAATCCCCGACAAGACTGGTACCCTTTCACGTCCAAATCTCTCAAACTCCGGGAGAGATTCTCAAAACCAAGGTTGACATGTTTCGAGTTCCTCTCAACATTTTGGAAATCCCGCTGAAACTTTGGACATTCTGGCGAACGGTTCCCAATCCCCGACAAGACTGGTACCCTTTCACGTCCAAATCTCTCAAACTCCGGGAGAGATTCTCAAAACCAAGGTTGACATGTTTCGAGTTCCTCTCAACATTTTGGAAATCCCGCTGAAACTTTGGACATTCTCGCGAAGGGTTCCCAATCCCCGACAAGACTGGTACCCTTTCACGTCCAAATCTCTCAAACTCCGGGAGAGATTCTCAAAACCGAGGTTGACATGTTTCGAGTTCCTCTCAACATTTTGGAAATCCCGCTGAAACTTTGGACATTGTGGCGAAGGGTTCCCAATCCCCGACAAGACTGGTACCCTTTCACGTCCAAATCTCTCAAACTCCGGGAGAGATTCTCAAAACCAAGGTTGACATGTTTCGAGTTCCTCTCAACATTTTGGAAATCCCGCTGAAACTTTGGACATTCTCGCGAAGGGTTCCCAATCCCTGACAAGACTGGTACCCTTTCACGTCCAAATCTCTCAAACTCCGGGAGAGATTCTCAAAACCAAGGTTGACATGTTTCGAGTTCCTTTCAACATTTTGGAAATCCCGCTGAAACTTTGGACATTCTGGCGAAGGGTTCCCAATCCCCGACAAGACTGGTACCCTTTCACGTCCAAATCTCTCAAACTCCGGGAGAGATTCTCAAAACCAAGGTTGACATGATTCGAGTTCCTCTCAACATTTTGGAAATCCCGCTGAAACTTTGGACATTCTCGCGAAGGGTTCCCAATCCCAGACAAGACTGGTACCCTTTCACGTCCAAATCTCTCACACTCCGGGAGAGATTCTCAAAACCAAGGTTGACATGTTTCGAGTTCCTCTCAACATTTTGGAAATCCCGCTGAAACTTTGGACATTCTGGTGAAGGGTTCCTAATCCCCGACAAGACTGGTACCCTTTCACGTCCAAATCTCTCAAACTCCGGGAGAGATTCTCAAAACCAAGGTTGACATGTTTCGAGTTCCTCTCAACATTTTGGAAATCCCGCTGAAACTTTGGACATTCTCGCGAAGGGTTCCCAATCCCCGACAAGACTGGTACCCTTTCACGTCCAAATCTCTCAAACTCCGGGAGAGATTCTCAAAACCAAGGTTGACATGTTTCGAGTTCCTCTCAACATTTTGGAAATCCCGCTGAAACTTTGGACATTCTCGCGAAGGGTTCCCAATCCCTGACAATACTGGTACCCTTTCACGTCCAAATCTCTCAAACTCCAGGAGAGATTCTCAAAACCGAGGTTGACATGTTTCGAGTTCCTCTCAACATTTTGGAAATCCCGCTGAAACTTTGGACATTCTGGCGAAGGGTTCCCAATCCCCGACAAGACTGGTACCCTTTCACGTCCAAATCTCTCAAACTCCGGGAGAGATTCTCAAAACCAAGGTTGACATGTTTCGAGTTCCTGTCAACATTTTGGAAATCCCGCTGAAACTTTGGACATTCTCGCGAAGGGTTCCCAATCCCTGACAAGACTGGTACCCTTTCACGTCCAAATCTCTCAAACTCCGGGAGAGATTCTCAAAACCAAGGTTCACATGTTTCGAGTTCCTTTCAACATTTTGGAAATCCCGCTGAAACTTTGGACATTCTCGCGAAGGGTTCCCAATCCCCGACAAGACTGGTACCCTTTCACGTCCAAATCTCTCAAACTCCGGGAGAGATTCTCAAAACCGAGGTTGACATGTTTCGAGTTCCTCTCAACATTTTGGAAATCCCGCTGAAACTTTGGACATTCTGGCGAAGGGTTCCCAATCCCCGACAAGACTGGTACCCTTTCACGTCCAAATCTCTCAAACTCCGGGAGAGATTCTCAAAACCGAGGTTGACATGTTTCGAGTTCCTCTCAACATTTTGGAAATCCCGCTGAAACTTTGGACATTCTCGCGAAGGGTTCCCAATCCCCGACAAGACTGGTACCCTTTCACGTCCAAATCTCTCAAACTCCGGGAGAGATTCTCAAAACCGAGGTTGACATGTTTCGAGTTCCTCTCAACATTTTGGAAATCCCGCTGAAACTTTGGACATTCTCGCGAAGGGTTCCCAATCCCCGACAAGACTGGTACCCTTTCACGTCCAAATCTCTCAAACTCCGGGAGAGATTCTCAAAACCAAGGTTGACATGGTTCGAGTTCCTCTCAACATTTTGGAAATCCCGCTGAAACTTTGGACATTCTCGCGAAGGGTTCCAAATCCCCGACAAGACTGATACCCTTTCACGTCCAAATCTCTCAAACTCCGGGAGAGATTCTCAAAACCAAGGTTGACATGTTTCGAGTTCCTCTCAACATTTTGGAAATCCCGCTGAAACTTTGGACATTCTGGCGAAGGGTTCCCAATCCCCGACAAGACTGGTACCCTTTCACGTCCAAATCTCTCAAACTCCGGGAGAGATTCTCAAAACCAAGGTTGACATGTTTCGAGTTCCTCTCAACATTTTGGAAATCCCGCTGAAACTTTGGACATTCTCGCGAAGGGTTCCCAATCCCTGACAAGACTGGTACCCTTTCACGTCCAAATCTCTCAAACTCCGGGAGAGATTCTCAAAACCGAGGTTGACATGTTTCGAGTTCCTCTCAACATTTTGGAAATCCCGCTGAAACTTTGGACATTCTCGCGAAGGGTTCCCAATCCCCGACAAGACTGGTACCCTTTCACGTCCAAATCTCTCAAACTCCGGGAGAGATTCTCAAAACCGAGGTTGACATGTTTCGAGTTCCTCTCAACATTTTGGAAATCCCGCTGAAACTTTGGACATTCTCGCGAAGGGTTCCCAATCCCCGACAAGACTGGTACCCTTTCACGTCCAAATCTCTCAAACTCCGGGAGAGATTCTCAAAACCAAGGTTGACATGTTTCGAGTTCCTCTCAACATTTTGGAAATCCCGCTGAAACTTTGGACATTGTGGCGAAGGGTTCCCAATCCCCGACAAGACTGGTACCCTTTCACGTCCAAATCTCTCAAACTCCGGGAGAGATTCTCAAAACCAAGGTTGACATGATTCGAGTTCCTCTCAACATTTTGGAAATCCCGCTGAAACTTTGGACATTCTCGTGAAGGGTTCCCAATCCCCGACAAGACTGGTACCCTTTCACGTCCAAATCTCTCAAACTCCGGGAGAGATTCTCAAAACCAAGGTTGACATGTTTCGAGTTCCTCTCAACATTTTGGAAATCCCGCTGAAACTTTGGACATTCTCGCGAAGGGTTCCCAATCCCCGACAAGACTGGTACCCTTTCACGTCCAAATCTCTCAAACTCCGGGAGAGATTCTCAAAACCGAGGTTGACATGTTTCGAGTTCCTGTCAACATTTTGGAAATCCCGCTGAAACTTTGGACATTCTCGCGAAGGGTTCCCAATCCCCGACAAGACTGGTACCCTTTCACGTCCAAATCTCTCAAACTCCGGGAGAGATTCTCAAAACCAAGGTTGACATGTTTCGAGTTCCTCTCAACATTTTGGAAATCCCGCTGAAACTTTGGACATTGTGGCGAAGGGTTCCCAATCCCCGACAAGACTGGTACCCTTTCACGTCCAAATCTCTCAAACTCCGGGAGAGATTCTCAAAACCAAGGTTGACATGATTCGAGTTCCTCTCAACATTTTGGAAATCCCGCTGAAACTTTGGACATTCTCGTGAAGGGTTCCCAATCCCCGACAAGACTGGTACCCTTTCACGTCCAAATCTCTCAAACTCCGGGAGAGATTCTCAAAACCAAGGTTGACATGTTTCGAGTTCCTCTCAACATTTTGGAAATCCCGCTGAAACTTTGGACATTCTCGCGAAGGGTTCCCAATCCCCGACAAGACTGGTACCCTTTCACGTCCAAATCTCTCAAACTCCGGGAGAGATTCTCAAAACCGAGGTTGACATGTTTCGAGTTCCTCTCAACATTTTGGAAATCCCGCTGAAACTTTGGACATTCTCGCGAAGGGTTCCCAATCCCCGACAAGACTGGTACCCTTTCACGTCCAAATCTCTCAAACTCCGGGAGAGATTCTCAAAACCAAGGTTGACATGTTTCGAGTTCCTCTCAACATTTTGGAAATCCCGCTGAAACTTTGGACATTCTGGCGAAGGGTTCCCAATCCCCGACAAGACTGGTACCCTTTCACGTCCAAATCTCTCAAACTCCGGGAGAGATTCTCAAAACCAAGGTTGACATGTTTCGAGTTCCTCTCAACATTTTGGAAATCCCGCTGAAACTTTGGACATTCTGGCGAACGGTTCCCAATCCCCGACAAGACTGGTACCCTTTCACGTCCAAATCTCTCAAACTCCGGGAGAGATTCTCAAAACCAAGGTTGACATGTTTCGTGTTCCTGTCAACATTTTGGAAATCCCGCTGAAACTTTGCACATTCTCGCGAAGGGTTCCCAATCCCCGACAAGACTGGTACCCTTTCACGTCCAAATCTCTCAAACTCCGGGAGAGATTCTCAAAACCAAGGTTGACATGTTTCGAGTTCCTCTCAACATTTTGGAAATCCCGCTGAAACTTTGGACATTCTCGCGAAGGGTTCCCAATCCCCGACAAGACTGGTACCCTTTCACGTCCAAATCTCTCAAACTCCGGGAGAGATTCTCAAAACCAAGGTTGAAATGATTCGAGTTCCTCTCAACATTTTGGAAATCCCGCTGAAACTTTGGACATTCTCGCGAAGGGTTCCCAATCCCCGACAAGACTGGTACCCTTTCACGTCCAAATCTCTCAAACTCCGGGAGAGATTCTCAAAACCAAGGTTGACATGTTTCGAGTTCCTCTCAACATTTTGGAAATCCCGCTGAAACTTTGGACATTCTGGCAAGGGTTCCCAATCCCCGACAAGACTGGTACCCTTTCACGTCCAAATCTCTCAAACTCCGGGAGAGATTCTCAAAACCAAGGTTGACATGTTTCGAGTTCCTCTCAACATTTTGGAAATCCCGCTGAAACTTTGGACATTCTCGCGAAGGGTTCCAAATCCCCGACAAGACTGGTACCCTTTCACGTCCAAATCTCTCAAACTCCGGGAGAGATTCTCAAAACCGAGGTTGACATGTTTCGAGTTCCTCTCAACATTTTGGAAATCCCGCTGAAACTTTGGACATTCTCGCGAAGGGTTCCCAATCCCCGACAAGACTGGTACCCTTTCACGTCCAAATCTCTCAAACTCCGGGAGAGATTCTCAAAACCGAGGTTGACATGTTTCGAGTTCCTCTCAACATTTTGGAAATCCCGCTGAAACTTTGGACATTCTCGCGAAGGGTTCCCAATCCCCGACAAGACTGGTACCCTTTCACGTCCAAATCTCTCAAACTCCGGGAGAGATTCTCAAAACCGAGGTTGACATGTTTCGAGTTCCTGTCAACATTTTGGAAATCCCGCTGAAACTTTGGACATTCTGGCGAAGGGTTCCCAATCCCCGACAAGACTGGTACCCTTTCACGTCCAAATCTCTCAAACTCCGGGAGAGATTCTCAAAACCAAGGTTGACATGTTTCGAGTTCCTCTCAACATTTTGGAAATCCCGCTGAAACTTTGGACATTCTGGCGAAGGGTTCCCAATCCCCGACAAGACTGGTACCCTTTCACGTCCAAATCTCTCAAACTCCGGGAGAGATTCTCAAAACCAAGGTTGACATGTTTCGAGTTCCTCTCAACATTTTGGAAATCCCGCTGAAACTTTGGACATTCTGGCGAAGGGTTCCCAATCCCGGACAAGACTGGTACCCTTTCACGTCCAAATCTCTCAAACTCCGGGAGAGATTCTCAAAACCAAGGTTGACATGTTTCGTGTTCCTGTCAACATTTTGGAAATCCCGCTGAAACTTTGCACATTCTCGCGAAGGGTTCCCAATCCCCGACAAGACTGGTACCCTTTCACGTCCAAATCTCTCAAACTCCGGGAGAGATTCTCAAAACCAAGGTTGACATGTTTCGAGTTCCTCTCAACATTTTGGAAATCCCGCTGAAACTTTGGACATTCTCGCGAAGGGTTCCCAATCCCCGACAAGACTGGTACCCTTTCACGTCCAAATCTCTCAAACTCCGGGAGAGATTCTCAAAACCAAGGTTGACATGTTTCGAGTTCCTCTCAACATTTTGGAAATCCCGCTGAAACTTTGCACATTCTCGCGAAGGGTTCCCAATCCTCGACAAGACTGGTACCCTTTCACGTCCAAATCTCTCAAACTCCGGGAGAGATTCTCAAAACCAAGGTTGACATGTTTCGAGTTCCTCTCAACATTTTGGAAATCCCGCTGAAACTTTGGACATTCTCGCGAAGGGTTCCCAATCCCCGACAAGACTGGTACCCTTTCACGTCCAAATCTCTCAAACTCCGGGAGAGATTCTCAAAACCAAGGTTGAAATGATTCGAGTTCCTCTCAACATTTTGGAAATCCCACTGAAACTTTGGACATTCTCGCGAAGGGTTCCCAATCCCCGACAAGACTGGTACCCGTTCACGTCCAAATCTCTCAAACTCCGGGAGAGATTCTCAAAACCAAGGTTGACATGTTTCGAGTTCCTCTTAACATTTTGGAAATCCCGCTGAAACTTTGGACATTCTGGCGAAGGGTTCCCAATCCCCGACAAGACTGGTACCCTTTCACGTCCAAATCTCTCAAACTCCGGGAGAGATTCTCAAAACCAAGGTTGACATGTTTCGAGTTTCTTTTAACATTTTGGAAATCCCGCTGAAACTTTGCACATTCTCGCGAAGGGTTCCCAATCCCCGACAAGACTGGTACCCTTTCACGTCCAAATCTCTCAAACTCCGGGAGAGATTCTCAAAACCAAGGTTGACATGATTCGAGTTCCTCTCAACATTTTGGAAATCCCGCTGAAACTTTGGACATTCTGGCGAAGGGTTCCCAATCCCCGACAAGACTGGTACCCTTTCACGTCCAAATCTCTCAAACTCCGGGAGAGATTCTCAAAACCAAGGTTGACATGTTTCGAGTTCCTCTCAACATTTTGGAAATCCCGCTGAAACTTTGGACATTCTGGCGAAGGGTTCCCAATCCCCGACAAGACTGGTACCCTTTCACGTCCAAATCTCTCAAACTCCGGGAGAGATTCTCAAAACCATGGTTGACATGATTCAAGTTCCTCTCAACATTTTGGAAATCCCGCTGAAACTTTGGACATTCTCGCGAAGGGTTCCCAATCCCCGACAAGACTGGTACCCTTTCACGTCCAAATCTCTCAAACTCCGGGAGAGATTCTCAAAACCGAGGTTGACATGTTTCGAGTTCCTCTCAACATTTTGGAAATCCCGCTGAAACTTTGGACATTCTGGCGAAGGGTTCCCAATCCCCGACAAGACTGGTACCCTTTCACGTCCAAATCTCTCAAACTCCGGGAGAGATTCTCAAAACCAAGGTTGACATGTTTCGAGTTCCTCTCAACATTTTGGAAATCCCGCTGAAACTTTGGACATTCTGGCGAAGGGTTCCCAATCCCCGACAAGACTGGTACCCTTTCACGTCCAAATCTCTCAAACTCCGGGAGAGATTCTCAAAACCAAGGTTGACATGTTTCGAGTTCCTGTCAACATTTTGGAAATCCCGCTGAAACTTTGGACATTCTGGCGAAGGGTTCCCAATCCCCGACAAGACTGGTACCCTTTCACGTCCAAATCTCTCAAACTCCGGGAGAGATTCTCAAAACCGAGGTTGACATGTTTCGAGTTCCTCTCAACATTTTGGAAATCCCGCTGAAACTTTGGACATTGTGGCGAAGGGTTCCCAATCCCCGACAAGACTGGTACCCTTTCACGTCCAAATCTCTCAAACTCCGGGAGAGATTCTCAAAACCAAGGTTGACATGTTTCGAGTTCCTCTCAACATTTTGGAAATCCCGCTGAAACTTTGGACATTCTGGCGAAGGGTTCCCAATCCCCGACAAGACTGGTACCCTTTCACGTCCAAATCTCTCAAACTCCGGGAGAGATTCTCAAAACCGAGGTTGACATGTTTCGAGTTCCTCTCAACATTTTGGAAATCCCGCTGAAACTTTGGACATTGTGGCGAAGGGTTCCCAATCCCCGACAAGACTGGTACCCTTTCACGTCCAAATCTCTCAAACTCCGGGAGAGATTCTCAAAACCAAGGTTGACATGTTTCGAGTTCCTCTCAACATTTTGGAAATCCCGCTGAAACCTTGGACATTCTCGCGAAGGGTTCCAAATCCCCGACAAGACTGGTACCCTTTCACGTCCAAATCTCTCAAACTCCGGGAGAGATTCTCAAAACCAAGGTTGACATGTTTCGAGTTCCTCTCAACATTTTGGAAATCCCGCTGAAACTTTGGACATTCTCGCGAAGGGTTCCCAATCCCCGACAAGAATGGTACCCTTTCACGTCCAAATCTCTCAAACTCCGGGAGAGATTCTCAAAACCGAGGTTGACATGATTCGAGTTCCTCTCAACATTTTGGAAATCCCGCTGAAACTTTGGACATTCTCGCGAAGAGTTCCCAATCCCCGACAAGACTGGTACCCTTTCACGTCCAAATCTCTCAAACTCCGGGAGAGATTCTCAAAACCAAGGTTGACATGTTTCGAATTCCTCTCAACATTTTGGAAATCCCGCTGAAACTTTGGACATTCTCGCGAAGGGTTCCCAATCCCTGACAAGACTGGTACCCTTTCACGTCCAAATCTCTCAAACTCCGGGAGAGATTCTCAAAACCATGGTTGACATGATTCAAGTTCCACTCAACATTTTGGAAATCCCGCTGAAACTTTGGACATTCTCGCGAAGGGTTCCCAATCCCCGACAAGACTGGTACCCTTTCACGTCCAAATCTCTCAAACTCCGGGAGAGATTCTCAAAACCGAGGTTGACATGTTTCGAGTTCCTCTCAACATTTTGGAAATCCCGCTGAAACTTTGGACATTCTCGCGAAGGGTTCCCAATCCCCGACAAGACTGGTACCCTTTCACGTCCAAATCTCTCAAACTCCGGGAGAGATTCTCAAAACCAAGGTTGACATGTTTCGAGTTCCTCTCAACATTTTGGAAATCCCGCTGAAACTTTGGACATTCTGGCGAAGGGTTCCCAATCCCCGACAAGACTGGTACCCTTTCACGTCCAAATCTCTCAAACTCCGGGAGAGATTCTCAAAACCAAGGTTGACATGTTTCGAGTTCCTCTCAACATTTTGGAAATCCCGCTGAAACTTTGGACATTCTCGCAAAGGGTTCCCAATCCCCGACAAGACTGGTACCCTTTCACGTCCAAATCTCTCAAACTCCGGGAGAGATTCTCAAAACCGAGGTTGACATGTTTCGAGTTCCTCTCAACATTTTGGAAATCCCGCTGAAACTTTGGACATTCTTGCGAAGGGTTCCCAATCCCCGACAAGACTGGTACCCTTTCACGTCCAAATCTCTCAAACTCCGGGAGAGATTCTCAAAACCAAGGTTGACATGTTTCGAGTTCCTCTCAACATTTTGGAAATCCCGCTGAAACTTTGGACATTGTGGCGAAGGGTTCCCAATCCCCGACAAGACTGGTACCCTTTCACGTCCAAATCTCTCAAACTCCGGGAGAGATTCCCAAAACCAAGGTTGACATATTTCGAGTTCCTCTCAACATTTTGGAAATCCCGCTGAAACTTTGGACATTCTCGCGAAGGGTTCCCAATCCCCGACAAGACTGGTACCCTTTCACGTCCAAATCTCTCAAACTCCGGGAGAGATTCTCAAAACCAAGGTTGACATGTTTCGAGTTCCTCTCAACATTTTGGAAATCCCGCTGAAACTTTGGACATTCTCGCGAAGGGTTCCCAATCCCTGACAAGACTGGTACCCTTTCACGTCCAAATCTCTCAAACTCCGGGAGAGATTCTCAAAACCAAGGTTCACATGTTTCGAGTTCCTTTCAACATTTTGGAAATCCCGCTGAAACTTTGGACATTGTGGCGAAGGGTTCCCAATCCCCGACAAGACTGGTACCCTTTCACGTCCAAATCTCTCAAACTCCGGGAGAGATTCTCAAAACCAAGGTTGACATGTTTCGAGTTCCTCTCAACATTTTGGAAATCCCGCTGAAACTTTGGACATTCTCGCGAAGGGTTCCCAATCCCCGACAAGGCTGGTACCCTTTCACGTCCAAATCTCTCGAACTCCGGGAGAGATTCTCAAAACCAAGGTTGACATGTTTCGAGTTCCTCTCAACATTTTGGAAATCCCGCTGAAACTTTGGACATTCTGGCGAAGGGTTCCCAATCCCCGACAAGACTGGTACCCTTTCACGTCCAAATCTCTCAAACTCCGGGAGAGATTCTCAAAACCAAGGTTGACATGTTTCGAGTTCCTCTCAACATTTTGGAAATCCCGCTGAAACTTTGGACATTGTGGCGAAGGGTTCCCAATCCCCGACAAGACTGGTACCCTTTCACGTCCAAATCTCTCAAACTCCGGGAGAGATTCCCAAAACCAAGGTTGACATATTTCGAGTTCCTCTCAACATTTTGGAAATCCCGCTGAAACTTTGGACATTCTCGCGAAGGGTTCCCAATCCCCGACAAGACTGGTACCCTTTCACGTCCAAATCTCTCAAACTCCGGGAGAGATTCTCAAAACCAAGGTTGACATGTTTCGAGTTCCTCTCAACATTTTGGAAATCCCGCTGAAACTTTGGACATTCTCGCGAAGGGTTCCCAATCCCTGACAAGACTGGTACCCTTTCACGTCCAAATCTCTCAAACTCCGGGAGAGATTCTCAAAACCAAGGTTCACATGTTTCGAGTTCCTTTCAACATTTTGGAAATCCCGCTGAAACTTTGGACATTGTGGCGAAGGGTTCCCAATCCCCGACAAGACTGGTACCCTTTCACGTCCAAATCTCTCAAACTCCGGGAGAGATTCTCAAAACCAAGGTTGACATGTTTCGAGTTCCTCTCAACATTTTGGAAATCCCGCTGAAACTTTGGACATTCTCGCGAAGGGTTCCCAATCCCCGACAAGGCTGGTACCCTTTCACGTCCAAATCTCTCGAACTCCGGGAGAGATTCTCAAAACCAAGGTTGACATGTTTCGAGTTCCTCTCAACATTTTGGAAATCCCGCTGAAACTTTGGACATTCTGGCGAAGGGTTCCCAATCCCCGACAAGACTGGTACCCTTTCACGTCCAAATCTCTCAAACTCCGGGAGAGATTCTCAAAACCAAGGTTGACATGTTTCGAGTTCCTCTCAACATTTTGGAAATCCCGCTGAAACTTTGGACATTCTCGCGAAGGGTTCCCAATCCCCGACAAGACTGGTACCCTTTCACGTCCAAATCTCTCAAACTCCGGGAGAGATTCTCAAAACCAAGGTTGACATGTTTCGAGTTCCTCTCAACATTTTGGAAATCCCGCTGAAACTTTGGACATTCTCGCGAAGGGTTCCCAATCCCCGACAAGACTGGTACCCTTTCACGTCCAAATCTCTCAAACTCCGGGAGAGATTCTCAAAACCGAGGTTGACATGTTTCGAGTTCCTCTCAACATTTTGGAAATCCCGCTGAAACTTTGGACATTCTGGCGAAGGGTTCCCAATCCCCGACAAGACTGGTACCCTTTCACGTCCAAATCTCTCAAACTCCGGGAGAGATTCTCAAAACCAAGGTTGACATGTTTCGAGTTCCTCTCAACATTTTGGAAATCCCGCTGAAACTTTGGACATTCTCGCGAAGGGTTCCCAATCCCCGACAAGACTGGTACCCTTTCACGTCCAAATCTCTCAAACTCCGGGAGAGATTCTCAAAACCAAGGTTGACATGTTTCGAGTTCCTCTCAACATTTTGGAAATCCCGCTGAAACTTTGGACATTCTCGCGAAGGGTTCCCAATCCCCGACAAGACTGGTACCCTTTCACGTCCAAATCTCTCAAACTCCGGGAGAGATTCTCAAAACCGAGGTTGACATGTTTCGAGTTCCTCTCAACATTTTGGAAATCCCGCTGAAACTTTGGACATTCTCGCGAAGGGTTCCCAATCCCCGACAAGACTGGTACCCTTTCACGTCCAAATCTCTCAAACTCCGGGAGAGATTCTCAAAACCAAGGTTGACATGTTTCGAGTTCCTCTCAACATTTTGGAAATCCCGCTAAAACTTTGGACATTCTCGCGAAGGGTTCCCAATCCCCGACAAGACTGGTACCCTTTCACGTCCAAATCTCTCAAACTCCGGGAGAGATTCTCAAAACCAAGGTTGACATGTGTCGAGTTCCTCTCAACATTTTGGAAATCCCGCTGAAACTTTGGACATTCTCGCGAAGGGTTCCCAATCCCCGACAAGACTGGTACCCTTTCACGTCCAAATCTCTCAAACTCCGGGAGAGATTCTCAAAACCAAGGTTGACATGTTTCGAGTTCCTCTCAACATTTTGGAAATCCCGCTGAAACTTTGGACATTCTCGCGAAGGGTTCCCAATCCCCGACAAGACTGGTACCCTTTCACGTCCAAATCTCTCAAACTCCGGGAGAGATTCTCAAAACCAAGGTTGACATGTTTCGAGTTCCTCTCAACATTTTGGAAATCCCGCTGAAACTTTGGACATTCTCGCGAAGGGTTCCCAATCCCTGACAAGACTGGTACCCTTTCACGTCCATATCTCTCAAACTCCGGGAGAGATTCTCAAAACCAAGGTTCACATGTTTCGAGTTCCTTTCAACATTTTGGAAATCCCGCTGAAACTTTGGACATTCTCGCGAAGGGTTCCCAATCCCCGACAAGACTGGTACCCTTTCACGTCCAAATCTCTCAAACTCCGGGAGAGATTCTCAAAACCAAGGTTGACATGATTCGAGTTCCTCTCAACATTTTGGAAATCCCGCTGAAACTTTGGACATTCTCGCGAAGGGTTCCCAATCCCCGACAAGACTGGTACCCTTTCACGTCCAAATCTCTCAAACTCCGGGAGAGATTCTCAAAACCGAGGTTGACATGTTTCGAGTTCCTCTCAACATTTTGGAAATCCCGCTGAAACTTTGGACATTCTGGCGAAGGGTTCCCAATCCCCAACAAGACTGGTACACTTTCACGTCCAAATCTCTCAAACTCCGGGAGAGATTCTCAAAACCAAGGTTGACATGTTTCGAGTTCCTCTCAACATTTTGGAAATCCCGCTGAAACTTTGGACATTCTCGCGAAGGGTTCCCAATCCCCGACAAGACTGGTACCCTTTCACGTCCAAATCTCTCAAACTCCGGGAGAGATTCTCAAAACCAAGGTTGACATGTTTCGAGTTCCTCTCAACATTTTGGAAATCCCGCTGAAACTTTGGACATTCTCGCGAAGGGTTCCCAATCCCCGACAAGACTGGTACCCTTTCACGTCCAAATCTCTCAAACTCCGGGAGAGATTCTCAAAACCAAGGTTGACATGATTCGAGTTCCTCTCAACATTTTGGAAATCCCGCTGAAACTTTGGACATTCTCGCGAAGGGTTCCCAATCCCCGACAAGACTGGTACCCTTTCACGTCCAAATCTCTCAAACTCCGGGAGAGATTCTCAAAACCGAGGTTGACATGTTTCGAGTTCCTCTCAACATTTTGGAAATCCCGCTGAAACTTTGGACATTCTCGCGAAGGGTTCCCAATCCCCAACAAGACTGGTACCCTTTCACGTCCAAATCTCTCAAACTCCGGGAGAGATTCTCAAAACCAAGGTTGACATGTTTCGAGTTCCTCTCAACATTTTGGAAATCCCGCTGAAACTTTGGACATTCTTGCGAAGGGTTCCCAATCCCCGACAAGACTGGTACCCTTTCACGTCCAAATCTCTCAAACTCCGGGAGAGATTCTCAAAACCAAGGTTGACATGTTTCGAGTTCCTCTCAACATTTTGGAAATCCCGCTGAAACTTTGGACATTCTCGCGAAGGGTTCCCAATCCCCGACAAGACTGGTACCCTTTCACGTCCAAATCTCTCAAACTCCGGGAGAGATTCTCAAAACCGAGGTTGACATGTTTCGAGTTCCTCTCAACATTTTGGAAATCCCGCTGAAACTTTGGACATTCTCGCGAAGGGTTCCCAATCCCCGACAAGACTGGTACCCTTTCACGTCCAAATCTCTCAAACTCCGGGAGAGATTCTCAAAACCGAGGTTGACATGTTTCGAGTTCCTCTCAACATTTTGGAAATCCCGCTGAAACTTTGGACATTCTGGCGAAGGGTTCCCAATCCCCGACAAGACTGGTACCCTTTCACGTCCAAATCTCTCAAACTCCGGGAGAGATTCTCAAAACCAAGGTTGACATGTTTCGAGTTCCTCTCAACATTTTGGAAATCTCGCTGAAACTTTGGACATTCTCGCGAAGGGTTCCCAATCCCCGACAAGACTGGTACCCTTTCACGTCCAAATCTCTCAAACTCCGGGAGAGATTCTCAAAACCAAGGTTGACATGATTCGAGTTCCTCTCAACATTTTGGAAATCCCGCTGAAACTTTGGACATTCTCGCAAAGGGTTCCCAATCCCCGACAAGACTGGTACCCTTCCACGTCCAAATCTCTCAAACTCCGGGAGAGATTCTCAAAACCGAGGTTGACATGTTTCGAGTTCCTCTCAACATTTTGGAAATCCCGCTGAAACTTTGGACATTCTCGCGAAGGGTTCCCAATCCCCGACAAGACTGGTACCCTTTCACGTCCAAATCTCTCAAACTCCGGGAGAGATTCTCAAAACCAAGGTTGACATGTTTCGAGTTCCTCTCAACATTTTGGAAATCCCGCTGAAACTTTGGACATTCTGGCGATGGGTTCCCAATCGCCGACAAGACTGGTACCCTTTCACGTCCAAATCTCTCAAACTCCGGGAGAGATTCTCAAAACCAAGGTTGACATGATTCGAGTTCCTCTCAACATTTTGGAAATCCCGCTGAAACTTTGGACATTCTCGCGAAGGGTTCCCAATCCCCGACAAGACTGGTACCCTTTCACGTCCAAATCTCTCAAACTCCGGGAGAGATTCTCAAAACCGAGGTTGACATGTTTCGAGTTCCTCTCAACATTTTGGAAATCCCGCTGAAACTTTGGACATTCTGGCGAAGGGTTCCCAATACCCAACAAGACTGGTACCCTTTCACGTCCAAATCTCTCAAACTCCGGGAGAGATTCTCAAAACCCAGGTTGACATGTTTCGAGTTCCTCTCAACATTTTGGAAATCCCGCTGAAACTTTGGACATTCTGGCGAAGGGTTCCCAATCCCCGACAAGACTGGTACCCTTTCACGTCCAAATCTCTCAAACTCCGGGAGAGATTCTCAAAACCCAGGTTGACATGTTTCGAGTTCCTCTCAACATTTTGGAAATCCCGCTGAAACTTTGGACATTCTGGCGAAGGGTTCCCAATCCCCGACAAGACTGGTACCCTTTCACATCCAAATCTCTCAAACTCCGGGAGAGATTCTCAAAACCAAGGTTGACATGTTTCGAGTTCCTCTCAACATTTTGGAAATCCCGCTGAAACTTTGGACATTCTCGCGAAGGGTTCCCAATCCCCGACAAGACTGGTACCCTTTCACGTCCAAATCTCTCAAACTCCGGGAGAGATTCTCAAAACCGAGGTTGACATGTTTCGAGTTCCTCTCAA
The DNA here is from genome assembly GCF_964273445.1 of Streptopelia decaocto. Lineage (NCBI taxonomy): Eukaryota > Metazoa > Chordata > Aves > Columbiformes > Columbidae > Streptopelia > Streptopelia decaocto. The sequence goes on from NW_028116159.1 coordinate 572,171, forward strand.
CATTTTGGAAATCCCGCTGAAACTTTGGACATTCTCGCGAAGGGTTCCCAATCCCCGACAAGACTGGTACCCTTTCACGTCCAAATCTCTCAAACTCCGGGAGAGATTCTCAAAACCGAGGTTGACATGTTTCGAGTTCCTCTCAACATTTTGGAAATCCCGCTGAAACTTTGGACATTCTCGCGAAGGGTTCCCAATCCCCGACAAGACTGGTACCCTTTCACGTCCAAATCTCTCAAACTCCGGGAGAGATTCTCAAAACCGAGGTTGACATGTTTCGAGTTCCTCTCAACATTTTGGAAATCCCGCTGAAACTTTGGACATTCTCGCGAAGGGTTCCCAATCCCCGACAAGACTGGTACCCTTTCACGTCCAAATCTCTCAAACTCCGGGAGAGATTCTCAAAACCGAGGTTGACATGTTTCGAGTTCCTCTCAACATTTTGGAAATCCCGCTGAAACTTTGGACATTCTCGCGAAGGGTTCCCAATCCCCGACAAGACTGGTACCCTTTCACGTCCAAATCTCTCAAACTCCGGGAGAGATTCTCAAAACCAAGGTTGACATGTTTCGAGTTCCTCTCAACATTTTGGAAATCCCGCTGAAACTTTGGACATTCTGGCGAAGGGTTCCCAATCCCCGACAAGACTGGTACCCTTTCACGTCCAAATCTCTCAAACTCCGGGAGAGATTCTCAAAACCAAGGTTGACATGTTTCGAGTTCCTCTTAACATTTTGGAAATCCCGCTGAAACTTTGGACATTCTGGCGATGGGTTCCCAATCGCCGACAAGACTGGTACCCTTTCACGTCCAAATCTCTCAAACTCCGGGAGAGATTCTCAAAACCAAGGTTGACATGATTCGAGTTCCTCTCAACATTTTGGAAATCCCGCTGAAACTTTGGACATTCTGGCGAAGGGTTCCCAATACCCAACAAGACTGGTACCCTTTCACGTCCAAATCTCTCAAACTCCGGGAGAGATTCTCAAAACCCAGGTTGACATGTTTCGAGTTCCTCTCAACATTTTGGAAATCCCGCTGAAACTTTGGACATTCTGGCGAAGGGTTCCCAATCCCCGACAAGACTGGTACCCTTTCACGTCCAAATCTCTCAAACTCCGGGAGAGATTCTCAAAACCCAGGTTGACATGTTTCGAGTTCCTCTCAACATTTTGGAAATCCCGCTGAAACTTTGGACATTCTGGCGAAGGGTTCCCAATCCCCAACAAGACTGGTACACTTTCACGTCCAAATCTCTCAAACTCCGGGAGAGATTCTCAAAACCAAGGTTGACATGTTTCGAGTTCCTCTCAACATTTTGGAAATCCCGCTGAAACTTTGGACATTCTCGCGAAGGGTTCCCAATCCCCGACAAGACTGGTACCCTTTCACGTCCAAATCTCTCAAACTCCGGGAGAGATTCTCAAAACCAAGGTTGACATGTTTCGAGTTCCTCTCAACATTTTGGAAATCCCGCTGAAACTTTGGACATTCTCGCGAAGGGTTCCCAATCCCCGACAAGACTGGTACCCTTTCACGTCCAAATCTCTCAAACTCCGGGAGAGATTCTCAAAACCAAGGTTGACATGATTCGAGTTCCTCTCAACATTTTGGAAATCCCGCTGAAACTTTGGACATTCTCGCGAAGGGTTCCCAATCCCCGACAAGACTGGTACCCTTTCACGTCCAAATCTCTCAAACTCCGGGAGAGATTCTCAAAACCGAGGTTGACATGTTTCGAGTTCCTCTCAACATTTTGGAAATCCCGCTGAAACTTTGGACATTCTCGCGAAGGGTTCCCAATCCCCAACAAGACTGGTACCCTTTCACGTCCAAATCTCTCAAACTCCGGGAGAGATTCTCAAAACCAAGGTTGACATGTTTCGAGTTCCTCTCAACATTTTGGAAATCCCGCTGAAACTTTGGACATTCTTGCGAAGGGTTCCCAATCCCCGACAAGACTGGTACCCTTTCACGTCCAAATCTCTCAAACTCCGGGAGAGATTCTCAAAACCAAGGTTGACATGTTTCGAGTTCCTCTCAACATTTTGGAAATCCCGCTGAAACTTTGGACATTCTCGCGAAGGGTTCCCAATCCCCGACAAGACTGGTACCCTTTCACGTCCAAATCTCTCAAACTCCGGGAGAGATTCTCAAAACCGAGGTTGACATGTTTCGAGTTCCTCTCAACATTTTGGAAATCCCGCTGAAACTTTGGACATTCTCGCGAAGGGTTCCCAATCCCCGACAAGACTGGTACCCTTTCACGTCCAAATCTCTCAAACTCCGGGAGAGATTCTCAAAACCGAGGTTGACATGTTTCGAGTTCCTCTCAACATTTTGGAAATCCCGCTGAAACTTTGGACATTCTGGCGAAGGGTTCCCAATCCCCGACAAGACTGGTACCCTTTCACGTCCAAATCTCTCAAACTCCGGGAGAGATTCTCAAAACCAAGGTTGACATGTTTCGAGTTCCTCTCAACATTTTGGAAATCTCGCTGAAACTTTGGACATTCTCGCGAAGGGTTCCCAATCCCCGACAAGACTGGTACCCTTTCACGTCCAAATCTCTCAAACTCCGGGAGAGATTCTCAAAACCAAGGTTGACATGATTCGAGTTCCTCTCAACATTTTGGAAATCCCGCTGAAACTTTGGACATTCTCGCAAAGGGTTCCCAATCCCCGACAAGACTGGTACCCTTCCACGTCCAAATCTCTCAAACTCCGGGAGAGATTCTCAAAACCGAGGTTGACATGTTTCGAGTTCCTCTCAACATTTTGGAAATCCCGCTGAAACTTTGGACATTCTCGCGAAGGGTTCCCAATCCCCGACAAGACTGGTACCCTTTCACGTCCAAATCTCTCAAACTCCGGGAGAGATTCTCAAAACCAAGGTTGACATGTTTCGAGTTCCTCTCAACATTTTGGAAATCCCGCTGAAACTTTGGACATTCTGGCGATGGGTTCCCAATCGCCGACAAGACTGGTACCCTTTCACGTCCAAATCTCTCAAACTCCGGGAGAGATTCTCAAAACCAAGGTTGACATGATTCGAGTTCCTCTCAACATTTTGGAAATCCCGCTGAAACTTTGGACATTCTCGCGAAGGGTTCCCAATCCCCGACAAGACTGGTACCCTTTCACGTCCAAATCTCTCAAACTCCGGGAGAGATTCTCAAAACCGAGGTTGACATGTTTCGAGTTCCTCTCAACATTTTGGAAATCCCGCTGAAACTTTGGACATTCTGGCGAAGGGTTCCCAATACCCAACAAGACTGGTACCCTTTCACGTCCAAATCTCTCAAACTCCGGGAGAGATTCTCAAAACCCAGGTTGACATGTTTCGAGTTCCTCTCAACATTTTGGAAATCCCGCTGAAACTTTGGACATTCTGGCGAAGGGTTCCCAATCCCCGACAAGACTGGTACCCTTTCACGTCCAAATCTCTCAAACTCCGGGAGAGATTCTCAAAACCCAGGTTGACATGTTTCGAGTTCCTCTCAACATTTTGGAAATCCCGCTGAAACTTTGGACATTCTGGCGAAGGGTTCCCAATCCCCGACAAGACTGGTACCCTTTCACATCCAAATCTCTCAAACTCCGGGAGAGATTCTCAAAACCAAGGTTGACATGTTTCGAGTTCCTCTCAACATTTTGGAAATCCCGCTGAAACTTTGGACATTCTCGCGAAGGGTTCCCAATCCCCGACAAGACTGGTACCCTTTCACGTCCAAATCTCTCAAACTCCGGGAGAGATTCTCAAAACCGAGGTTGACATGTTTCGAGTTCCTCTCAACATTTTGGAAATCCCGCTGAAACTTTGGACATTCTCGCGAAGGGTTCCCAATCCCCGACAAGACTGGTACCCTTTCACGTCCAAATCTCTCAAACTCCGGGAGAGATTCTCAAAACCGAGGTTGACATGTTTCGAGTTCCTCTCAACATTTTGGAAATCCCGCTGAAACTTTGGACATTCTCGCGAAGGGTTCCCAATCCCCGACAAGACTGGTACCCTTTCACGTCCAAATCTCTCAAACTCCGGGAGAGATTCTCAAAACCGAGGTTGACATGTTTCGAGTTCCTCTCAACATTTTGGAAATCCCGCTGAAACTTTGGACATTCTCGCGAAGGGTTCCCAATCCCCGACAAGACTGGTACCCTTTCACGTCCAAATCTCTCAAACTCCGGGAGAGATTCTCAAAACCGAGGTTGACATGTTTCGAGTTCCTCTCAACATTTTGGAAATCCCGCTGAAACTTTGGACATTCTCGCGAAGGGTTCCCAATCCCCGACAAGACTGGTACCCTTTCACGTCCAAATCTCTCAAACTCCGGGAGAGATTCTCAAAACCAAGGTTGACATGTTTCGAGTTCCTCTCAACATTTTGGAAATCCCGCTGAAACTTTGGACATTCTGGCGAAGGGTTCCCAATCCCCGACAAGACTGGTACCCTTTCACGTCCAAATCTCTCAAACTCCGGGAGAGATTCTCAAAACCAAGGTTGACATGTTTCGAGTTCCTCTTAACATTTTGGAAATCCCGCTGAAACTTTGGACATTCTGGCGATGGGTTCCCAATCGCCGACAAGACTGGTACCCTTTCACGTCCAAATCTCTCAAACTCCGGGAGAGATTCTCAAAACCAAGGTTGACATGATTCGAGTTCCTCTCAACATTTTGGAAATCCCGCTGAAACTTTGGACATTCTGGCGAAGGGTTCCCAATACCCAACAAGACTGGTACCCTTTCACGTCCAAATCTCTCAAACTCCGGGAGAGATTCTCAAAACCCAGGTTGACATGTTTCGAGTTCCTCTCAACATTTTGGAAATCCCGCTGAAACTTTGGACATTCTGGCGAAGGGTTCCCAATCCCCGACAAGACTGGTACCCTTTCACGTCCAAATCTCTCAAACTCCGGGAGAGATTCTCAAAACCCAGGTTGACATGTTTCGAGTTCCTCTCAACATTTTGGAAATCCCGCTGAAACTTTGGACATTCTGGCGAAGGGTTCCCAATCCCCGACAAGACTGGTACCCTTTCACGTCCAAATCTCTCAAACTCCGGGAGAGATTCTCAAAACCCAGGTTGACATGTTTCGAGTTCCTCTCAACATTTTGGAAATCCCGCTGAAACTTTGGACATTCTGGCGAAGGGTTCCCAATCCCCGACAAGACTGGTACCCTTTCACGTCCAAATCTCTCAAACTCCGGGAGAGATTCTCAAAACCAAGGTTGACATGTTTCGAGTTCCTCTCAACATTTTGGAAATCCCGCTGAAACTTTGGACATTCTCGCGAAGGGTTCCCAATCCCCGACAAGACTGGTACCCTTTCACGTCCAAATCTCTCAAACTCCGGGAGAGATTCTCAAAACCGAGGTTGACATGTTTCGAGTTCCTCTCAACATTTTGGAAATCCCGCTGAAACTTTGGACATTCTCGCGAAGGGTTCCCAATCCCCGACAAGACTGGTACCCTTTCACGTCCAAATCTCTCAAACTCCGGGAGAGATTCTCAAAACCGAGGTTGACATGTTTCGAGTTCCTCTCAACATTTTGGAAATCCCGCTGAAACTTTGGACATTCTCGCGAAGGGTTCCCAATCCCCGACAAGACTGGTACCCTTTCACGTCCAAATCTCTCAAACTCCGGGAGAGATTCTCAAAACCAAGGTTGACATGTTTCGAGTTCCTCTCAACATTTTGGAAATCCCGCTGAAACTTTGGACATTCTCGCGAAGGGTTCCCAATCCCCGACAAGACTGGTACCCTTTCACGTCCAAATCTCTCAAACTCCGGGAGAGATTCTCAAAACCAAGGTTGACATGTGTCGAGTTCCTTTCAACATTTTGGAAATCCCGCTGAAACTTTGGACATTGTGGTGAAGGGTTCCCAATCCCCGACAAGACTGGTACCCTTTCACGTCCAAATCTCTCAAACTCCGGGAGAGATTCTCAAAACCAAGGTTGACATGTTTCGAGTTCCTGTCAACATTTTGGAAATCCCGCTGAAACTTTGGACATTCTCGCGAAGGGTTCCCAATCCCCGACAAGACTGGTACCCTTTCACGTCCAAATCTCTCAAACTCCGGGAGAGATTCTCAAAACCAAGGTTGACATGTTTCGAGTTCCTCTCAACATTTTGGAAATCCCGCTGAAACTTTGGACATTGTGGCGAAGGGTTCCCAATCCCCGACAAGACTGGTACCCTTTCACGTCCAAATCTCTCAAACTCCGGGAGAGATTCTCAAAACCGAGGTTGACATGTTTCGAGTTCCTCTCAACATTTTGGAAATCCCGCTGAAACTTTGGACATTCTCGCGAAGGGTTCCCAATCCCCGACAAGACTGGTACCCTTTCACGTCCAAATCTCTCAAACTCCGGGAGAGATTCTCAAAACCAAGGTTGACATGTTTCGAGTTCCTCTCAACATTTTGGAAATCCCGCTGAAACTTTGGACATTCTCGCGAAGGGTTCCCAATCCCCGACAAGACTGGTACCCTTTCACGTCCAAATCTCTCAAACTCCGGGAGAGATTCTCAAAACCAAGGTTGACATGTTTCGTGTTCCTCTCAACATTTTGGAAATCCCGCTGAAACTTTGGACATTCTCGCGAAGGGTTCCCAATCCCCGACAAGACTGGTACTCTTTCACGTCCAAATCTCTCAAACTCCGGGAGAGATTCTCAAAACCAAGGTTGACATGTTTCGAGTTCCTCTCAACATTTTGGAAATCCCGCTGAAACTTTGGACATTCTCGCGAAGGGTTCCCAATCCCCGACAAGACTGGTACCCTTTCACGTCCAAATCTCTCAAACTCCGGGAGAGATTCTCAAAACCAAGGTTGACATGTTTCGAGTTCCTGTCAACATTTTGGAAATCCCGCTGAAACTTTGGACATTCTCGCGAAGGGTTCCCAATCCCCGACAAGACTGGTACCCTTTCACGTCCAAATCTCTCAAACTCCGGGAGAGATTCTCAAAACCAAGGTTGACATGATTCGAGTTCCTCTCAACATTTTGGAAATCCCGCTGAAACTTTGGACATTCTCGCGAAGGGTTCCCAATCCCCGACAGGACTGGTACCCTTTCACGTCCAAATCTCTCAAACTCCGGGAGAGATTCTCAAAACCAAGGTTGACATGATTCGAGTTCCTCTCAACATTTTGGAAATCCCGCTGAAACTTTGGACATTCTCGCGAAGGGTTCCCAATCCCCGACAAGACTGGTACCCTTTCACGTCCAAATCTCTCAAACTCCGGGAGAGATTCTCAAAACCAAGGTTGACATGTTTCGAGTTCCTCTCAACATTTTGGAAATCCCGCTGAAACTTTGGACATTCTCGCGAAGGGTTCCCAATCCCCGACAAGACTGGTACCCTTTCACGTCCAAATCTCTCAAACTCCGGGAGAGATTCTCAAAACCAAGGTTGACATGTTTCGAGTTCCTCTCAACATTTTGGAAATCCCGCTGAAACTTTGGACATTCTCGCGAAGGGTTCCCAATCCCCGACAAGACTGGTACCCTTTCACGTCCAAATCTCTCAAACTCCGGGAGAGATTCTCAAAACCAAGGTTGACATGTTTCGTGTTCCTCTCAACATTTTGGAAATCCCGCTGAAACTTTGGACATTCTCGCGAAGGGTTCCCAATCCCCGACAAGACTGGTACTCTTTCACGTCCAAATCTCTCAAACTCCGGGAGAGATTCTCAAAACCGAGGTTGACATGTTTCGAGTTCCTCTCAACATTTTGGAAATCCCGCTGAAACTTTGGACATTCTCGCGAAGGGTTCCCAATCCCCGACAAGACTGGTACACTTTCACGTCCAAATCTCTCAAACTCCGGGAGAGATTCTCAAAACCGAGGTTGACATGTTTCGAGTTCCTGTCAACATTTTGGAAATCCCGCTGAAACTTTGGACATTCTCGCGAAGGGTTCCCAATCCCCGACAAGACTGGTACCCTTTCACGTCCAAATCTCTCAAACTCCGGGAGAGATTCTCAAAACCAAGGTTGACATGTTTCGAGTTCCTCTCAACATTTTGGAAATCCCGCTGAAACTTTGGACATTCTGGCGAAGGGTTCCCAATCCCCGAACAAGACTGGTACCCTTTCACGTCCAAATCTCTCAAACTCCGGGAGAGATTCTCAAAACCAAGGTTGACATGTTTCGTGTTTCTCTCAACATTTTGGAAATCCCGCTGAAACTTTGGACATTCTCGCGAAGGGTTCCCAATCCCCGACAAGACTGGTACTCTTTCACGTCCAAATCTCTCAAACTCCGGGAGAGATTCTCAAAACCGAGGTTGACATGTTTCGAGTTCCTCTCAACATTTTGGAAATCCCGCTGAAACTTTGCACATTCTCGCAAAGGGTTCCCAATCCCCGACAAGACTGGTACCCTTTCACGTCCAAATCTCTCAAACTCCGGGAGAGATTCTCAAAACCAAGGTTGACATGTTTCGAGTTCCTCTCAACATTTTGGAAATCCCGCTGAAACTTTGGACATTCTCGCGAAGGGTTCCCAATCCCCGACAAGACTGGTACCCTTTCACGTCCAAATCTCTCAAACTCCGGGAGAGATTCTCAAAACCAAGGTTGACATGTTTCGTGTTCCTCTCAACATTTTGGAAATCCCGCTGAAACTTTGGACATTCTCGCGAAGGGTTCCCAATCCCCGACAAGACTGGTAATCTTTCACGTCCAAATCTCTCAAACTCCGGGAGAGATTCTCAAAACCGAGGTTGACATGTTTCGAGTTCCTCTCAACATTTTGGAAATCCCGCTGAAACTTTGCACATTCTCGCGAAGGGTTCCCAATCCCCGACAAGACTGGTACCCTTTCACGTCCAAATCTCTCAAACTCCGGGAGAGATTCTCAAAACCGAGGTTGACATGTTTCGAGTTCCTCTCAACATTTTGGAAATCCCGCTGAAACTTTGGACATTCTTGCGAAGGGTTCCCAATCCCCGACAAGACTGGTACCCTTTCACGTCCAAATCTCTCAAAATCTGGGAGAGATTCTCAAAACCAAGGTTGACATGTTTTGTGTTCCTCTCAACATTTTGGAAATCCCGCTGAAACTTTGGACATTCTTGCGAAGGGTTCCCAATCCCCGACAAGACTGGTACCCTTTCACGTCCAAATCTCTCAAACTCCGGGAGAGATTATCAAAACCGAGGTTGACATGTTTCGAGTTCCTCTCAACATTTTGGAAATCCCGCTGAAACTTTGGACATTCTCGCGAAGGGTTCCCAATCCCCGACAAGACTGGTACCCTTTCACGTCCAAATCTCTCAAACTCCGGGAGAGATTCTCAAAACCGAGGTTGACATGTTTCGAGTTCCTCTCAACATTTTGGAAATCCCGCTGAAACTTTGGACATTCTCGCGAAGGGTTCCCAATCCCCGACAAGACTGGTACCCTTTCACGTCCAAATCTCTCAAACTCCGGGAGAGATTCTCAAAACCAAGGTTGACATGTTTCGAGTTCCTCTCAACATTTTGGAAATCCCGCTGAAACTTTGGACATTCTGGCGAAGGGTTCCCAATCCCCGACAAGACTGGTACCCTTTCACGTCCAAATCTCTCAAACTCCGGGAGAGATTCTCAAAACCAAGGTTGACATGTTTCGTGTTCCTCTCAACATTTTGGAAATCCCGCTGAAACTTTGGACATTCTGGCGAAGGGTTCCCAATCCCCGACAAGACTGGTACTCTTTCACGTCCAAATCTCTCAAACTCCGGGAGAGATTCTCAAAACCGAGGTTGACATGTTTCGAGTTCCTCTCAACATTTTGGAAATCCCGCTGAAACTTTGGACATTCTCGCGAAGGGTTCCCAATCCCCGACAAGACTGGTACCCTTTCACGTCCAAATCTCTCAAACTCCGGGAGAGATTCTCAAAACCGAGGTTGACATGTTTCGAGTTCCTCTCAACATTTTGGAAATCCCGCTGAAACTTTGGACATTCTGGCGAAGGGTTCCCAATCCCCGACAAGACTGGTACCCTTTCACGTCCAAATCTCTCAAACTCCGGGAGAGATTCTCAAAACCAAGGTTGACATGTTTCGAGTTCCTCTCAACATTTTGGAAATCCCGCTGAAACTTTGGACATTCTGGCGAAGGGTTCCCAATCCCCGACAAGACTGGTACCCTTTCACGTCCAAATCTCTCAAACTCCGGGAGAGATTCTCAAAACCAAGGTTGACATGATTCGAGTTCCTCTCAACATTTTGGAAATCCCGCTGAAACTTTGGACATTCTCGCGAAGGGTTCCCAATCCCCGACAAGACTGGTACCCTTTCACGTCCAAATCTCTCAAACTCCGGGAGAGATTCTCAAAACCGAGGTTGACATGTTTCGAGTTCCTCTCAACATTTTGGAAATCCCGCTGAAACTTTGGACATTCTGGCGAAGGGTTCCCAATACCCAACAAGACTGGTACCCTTTCACGTCCAAATCTCTCAAACTCCGGGAGAGATTCTCAAAACCCAGGTTGACATGTTTCGAGTTCCTCTCAACATTTTGGAAATCCCGCTGAAACTTTGGACATTCTCGCGAAGGGTTCCCAATCCCCGACAAGACTGGTACCCTTTCACGTCCAAATCTCTCAAACTCCGGGAGAGATTCTCAAAACCAAGGTTGACATGTTTCGAGTTCCTCTCAACATTTTGGAAATCCCGCTGAAACTTTGGACATTCTCGCGAAGGGTTCCCAATCCCCGACAAGACTGGTACCCTTTCACGTCCAAATCTCTCAAACTCCGGGAGAGATTCTCAAAACCAAGGTTGACATGTTTCGAGTTCCTCTCAACATTTTGGAAATCCCGCTGAAACTTTGGACATTCTCGCGAAGGGTTCCCAATCCCCGACAAGACTGGTACCCTTTCACGTCCAAATCTCTCAAACTCCGGGAGAGATTCTCAAAACCGAGGTTGACATGTTTCGAGTTCCTCTCAACATTTTGGAAATCCCGCTGAAACTTTGGACATTCTCGCGAAGGGTTCCCAATCCCCGACAAGACTGGTACCCTTTCACGTCCAAATCTCTCAAACTCCGGGAGAGATTCTCAAAACCGAGGTTGACATGTTTCGAGTTCCTCTCAACATTTTGGAAATCCCGCTGAAACTTTGGACATTCTCGCGAAGGGTTCCCAATCCCCGACAAGACTGGTACCCTTTCACGTCCAAATCTCTCAAACTCCGGGAGAGATTCTCAAAACCAAGGTTGACATGTTTCGAGTTCCTGTCAACATTTTGGAAATCCCGCTGAAACTTTGGACATTCTCGCGAAGGGTTCCCAATCCCCGACAAGACTGGTACCCTTTCACGTCCAAATCTCTCAAACTCCGGGAGAGATTCTCAAAACCAAGGTTCACATGTTTCGAGTTCCTTTCAACATTTTGGAAATCCCGCTGAAACTTTGGACATTGTGGTGAAGGGTTCCCAATCCCCGACAAGACTGGTACCCTTTCACGTCCAAATCTCTCAAACTCCGGGAGAGATTCTCAAAACCAAGGTTGACATGTTTCGTGTTCCTCTCAACATTTTGGAAATCCCGCTGAAACTTTGGACATTCTCGCGAAGGGTTCCCAATCCCCGACAAGACTGGTACTCTTTCACGTCCAAATCTCTCAAACTCCGGGAGAGATTCTCAAAACCCAGGTTGACATGTTTCGAGTTCCTCTCAACATTTTGGAAATCCCGCTGAAACTTTGGACATTCTCGCGAAGGGTTCCCAATCCCCGACAAGACTGGTACCCTTTCACGTCCAAATCTCTCAAACTCCGGGAGAGATTCTCAAAACCAAGGTTGACATGATTCGAGTTCCTCTCAACATTTTGGAAATCCCGCTGAAACTTTGGACATTCTCGCGAAGGGTTCCCAATCCCCGACAAGACTGGTACCCTTTCACGTCCAAATCTCTCAAACTCCGGGAGAGATTCTCAAAACCAAGGTTGACATGATTCGAGTTCCTCTCAACATTTTGGAAATCCCGCTGAAACTTTGGACATTCTCGCGAAGGGTTCCCAATCCCCGACAAGACTGGTACCCTTTCACGTCCAAATCTCTCAAACTCCGGGAGAGATTTTTAAAACCAAGGTTGACATGTTTCGAGTTCCTCTCAACATTTTGGAAATCCCGCTGAAACTTTGGACATTCTGGCGAAGGGTTCCCAATCCCCGACAAGACTGGTACCCTTTCACGTCCAAATCTCTCAAACTCCGGGAGAGATTCTCAAAACCAAGGTTGACATGTTTCGAGTTCCTCTCAACATTTTGGAAATCCCGCTGAAACTTTGGACATTCTGGCGAAGGGTTCCCAATCCCCGACAAGACTGGTACCCTTTCACGTCCAAATCTCTCAAACTCCGGGAGAGATTCTCAAAACCAAGGTTGACATGTTTCGAGTTCCTCTCAACATTTTGGAAATCCCGCTGAAACTTTGGACATTCTGGCGAAGGGTTCCCAATCCCCGACAAGACTGGTACCCTTTCACGTCCAGATCTCTCAAACTCCGGGAGAGATTCTCAAAACCAAGGTTGACATGTTTCGAGTTCCTGTCAACATTTTGGAAATCCCGCTGAAACTTTGGACATTCTCGCGAAGGGTTCCCAATCCCCGACAAGACTGGTACCCTTTCACATCCAAATCTCTCAAACTCCGGGAGAGATTCTCAAAAGCGAGGTTGACATGTTTCGAGTTCCTCTCAACATTTTGGAAATCCCGCTGAAACTTTGGACATTCTCGCGAAGGGTTCCCAATCCCCGACAAGACTGGTACCCTTTCACGTCCAAATCTCTCAAACTCCGGGAGAGATTCTCAAAACCGAGGTTGACATGTTTCGAGTTCCTCTCAACATTTTGGAAATCCCGCTGAAACTTTGGACATTCTCGCGAAGGGTTCCCAATCCCCGACAAGACTGGTACCCTTTCACGTCCAAATCTCTCAAACTCCGGGAGAGATTCTCAAAACCAAGGTTGACATGTTTCGAGTTCCTGTCAACATTTTGGAAATCCCGCTGAAACTTTGGACATTCTCGCGAAGGGTTCCCAATCCCCGACAAGACTGGTACCCTTTCACGTCCAAATCTCTCAAACTCCGGGAGAGATTCTCAAAACCAAGGTTGACATGTTTCGAGTTCCTCTCAACATTTTGGAAATCCCGCTGAAACTTTGGACATTCTCGCGAAGGGTTCCCAATCCCCGACAAGACTGGTACCCTTTCACGTCCAAATCTCTCAAACTCCGGGAGAGATTCTCAAAACCGAGGTTGACATGTTTCGAGTTCCTCTCAACATTTTGGAAATCCCGCTGAAACTTTGGACATTCTCGCGAAGGGTTCCCAATCCCCGACAAGACTGGTACCCTTTCACGTCCAAATCTCTCAAACTCCGGGAGAGATTCTCAAAACCGAGGTTGACATGTTTCGAGTTCCTCTCAACATTTTGGAAATCCCGCTGAAACTTTGGACATTCTCGCGAAGGGTTCCCAATCCCCGACAAGACTGGTACTCTTTCACGTCCAAATCTCTCAAACTCCAGGAGAGATTCTCAAAACCAAGGTTGACATGTTTCGAGTTCCTGTCAACATTTTGGAAATCCCGCTGAAACTTTGGACATTCTCGCGAAGGGTTCCCAATCCCCGACAAGACTGGTACCCTTTCACGTCCAAATCTCTCAAACTCCGGGAGAGATTCTCAAAACCAAGGTTCACATGTTTCGAGTTCCTTTCAACATTTTGGAAATCCCGCTGAAACTTTGGACATTGTGGTGAAGGGTTCCCAATCCCCGACAAGACTGGTACCCTTTCACGTCCAAATCTCTCAAACTCCGGGAGAGATTCTCAAAACCAAGGTTGACATGTTTCGTGTTCCTCTCAACATTTTGGAAATCCCGCTGAAACTTTGGACATTCTCGCGAAGGGTTCCCAATCCCCGACAAGACTGGTACTCTTTCACGTCCAAATCTCTCAAACTCCGGGAGAGATTCTCAAAACCGAGGTTGACATGTTTCGAGTTCCTCTCAACATTTTGGAAATCCCGCTGAAACTTTGGACATTCTCGCGAAGGGTTCCCAATCCCCGACAAGACTGGTACCCTTTCACGTCCAAATCTCTCAAACTCCGGGAGAGATTCTCAAAACCGAGGTTGACATGTTTCGAGTTCCTGTCAACATTTTGGAAATCCCGCTGAAACTTTGGACATTCTCGCGAAGGGTTCCCAATCCCCGACAAGACTGGTACCCTTTCACGTCCAAATCTCTCAAACTCCGGGAGAGATTCTCAAAGCCAAGGTTGACATGATTCGAGTTCCTCTAAACATTTTGGAAATCCCGCTGAAACTTTGGACATTCTCGCGAAGGGTTCCCAATCCCCGACAAGACTGGTACCCTTTCACGTCCAAATCTCTCAAACTCCGGGAGAGATTTTTAAAACCAAGGTTGACATGTTTCGAGTTCCTCTCAACATTTTGGAAATCCCGCTGAAACTTTGGACATTCTGGCGAAGGGTTCCCAATCCCCGACAAGACTGGTACCCTTTCACGTCCAAATCTCTCAAACTCCGGGAGAGATTCTCAAAACCAAGGTTGACATGTTTCGAGTTCCTCTCAACATTTTGGAAATCCCGCTGAAACTTTGGACATTCTGGCGAAGGGTTCCCAATCCCCGACAAGACTGGTACCCTTTCACGTCCAAATCTCTCAAACTCCGGGAGAGATTCTCAAAACCAAGGTTGACATGTTTCGAGTTCCTCTCAACATTTTGGAAATCCCGCTGAAACTTTGGACATTCTCGCGAAGGGTTCCCAATCCCCGACAAGACTGGTACCCTTTCACGTCCAAATCTCTCAAACTCCGGGAGAGATTCTCAAAACCAAGGTTGACATGTTTCGAGTTCCTCTCAACATTTTGGAAATCCCGCTGAAACTTTGGACATTCTGGCGAAGGGTTCCCAATCCCCGACAAGACTGGTACCCTTTCACGTCCAAATCTCTCAAACTCCGGGAGAGATTCTCAAAACCAAGGTTGACATGTTTCGAGTTCCTCTCAACATTTTGGAAATCCCGCTGAAACTTTGGACATTCTCGCGAAGGGTTCCCAATCCCCGACAAGACTGGTACCCTTTCACGTCCAAATCTCTCAAACTCCGGGAGAGATTCTCAAAACCGAGGTTGACATGTTTCGAGTTCCTCTCAACATTTTGGAAATCCCGCTGAAACTTTGGACATTCTCGCGAAGGGTTCCCAATCCCCGACAAGACTGGTACCCTTTCACGTCCAAATCTCTCAAACTCCGGGAGAGATTCTCAAAACCCAGGTTGACATGTTTCGAGTTCCTCTCAACATTTTGGAAATCCCGCTGAAACTTTGGACATTCTGGCGAAGGGTTCCCAATCCCCGACAAGACTGGTACCCTTTCACGTCCAAATCTCTCAAACTCCGGGAGAGATTCTCAAAACCAAGGTTGACATGTTTCGAGTTCCTCTCAACATTTTGGAAATCCCGCTGAAACTTTGGACATTCTCGCAAAGGGTTCCCAATCCCCGACAAGACTGGTACCCTTTCACGTCCAAATCTCTCAAACTCCGGGAGAGATTCTCAAAACCAAGGTTGACATGTTTCGAGTTCCTCTCAACATTTTGGAAATCCCGCTGAAACTTTGGACATTCTCGCGAAGGGTTCCCAATCCCCGACAAGACTGGTACCCTTTCACGTCCAAATCTCTCAAACTCCGGGAGAGATTCTCAAAACCGAGGTTGACATGTTTCGAGTTCCTCTCAACATTTTGGAAATCCCGCTGAAACTTTGGACATTCTCGCGAAGGGTTCCCAATCCCCGACAAGACTGGTACCCTTTCACGTCCAAATCTCTCAAACTCCGGGAGAGATTCTCAAAACCGAGGTTGACATGTTTCGAGTTCCTCTCAACATTTTGGAAATCCCGCTGAAACTTTGGACATTCTCGCGAAGGGTTCCCAATCCCCGACAAGACTGGTACCCTTTCACGTCCAAATCTCTCAAACTCCGGGAGAGATTCTCAAAACCAAGGTTGACATGTTTCGAGTTCCTCTCAACATTTTGGAAATCCCGCTGAAACTTTGGACATTCTGGCGAAGGGTTCCCAATCCCCGACAAGACTGGTACCCTTTCACGTCCAAATCTCTCAAACTCCGGGAGAGATTCTCAAAACCAAGGTTGACATGATTCGAGTTCCTCTCAACATTTTGGAAATCCCGCTGAAACTTTGGACATTCTGGCGAAGGGTTCCCAATCCCCGACAAGACTGGTACCCTTTCACGTCCAAATCTCTCAAACTCCGGGAGAGATTCTCAAAACCAAGGTTGACATGATTCGAGTTCCTCTCAAGATTTTGGAAATCCCGCTGAAACTTTGGACATTCTCGCGAAGGGTTCCCAATCCCCGACAAGACTGGTACCCTTTCACGTCCAAATCTCTCAAACTCCGGGAGAGATTCTCAAAACCAAGGTTGACATGTTTCGAGTTCCTCTCAACATTTTGGAAATCCCGCTGAAACTTTGGACATTCTGGCGAAGGGTTCCCAATCCCCGACAAGACTGGTACCCTTTCACGTCCAAATCTCTCAAACTCCGGGAGAGATTCTCAAAACCAAGGTTGACATGTTTCGAGTTCCTCTCAACATTTTGGAAATCCCGCTGAAACTTTGGACATTCTGGCGAAGGGTTCCCAATCCCCGACAAGACTGGTACCCTTTCACGTCCAAATCTCTCAAACTCCGGGAGAGATTCTCAAAACCAAGGTTGACATGTCTCGTGTTCCTCTCAACATTTTGGAAATCCCGCTGAAACTTTGGACATTCTCGCGAAGGGTTCCCAATCCCCGACAAGACTGGTACTCTTTCACGTCCAAATCTCTCAAACTCCGGGAGAGATTCTCAAAACCGAGGTTGACATGTTTCGAGTTCCTCTCAACATTTTGGAAATCCCGCTGAAACTTTGGACATTCTCGCGAAGGGTTCCCAATCCCCGACAAGACTGGTACCCTTTCACGTCCAAATCTCTCAAACTCCGGGAGAGATTCTCAAAACCGAGGTTGACATGTTTCGAGTTCCTCTCAACATTTTGGAAATCCCGCTGAAACTTTGGACATTCTCGCGAAGGGTTCCCAATCCCCGACAAGACTGGTACCCTTTCACGTCCAAATCTCTCAAACTCCGGGAAAGATTCTCAAAACCAAGGTTGACATGTTTCGAGTTCCTCTCAACATTTTGGAAATCCCGCTGAAACTTTGGACATTCTGGCGAAGGGTTCCCAATCCCCGAACAAGACTGGTACCCTTTCACGTCCAAATCTCTCAAACTCCGGGAGAGATTCTCAAAACCAAGGTTGACATGTTTCGAGTTCCTCTCAACATTTTGGAAATCCCGCTGAAACTTTGGACATTCTCGCGAAGGGTTCCCAATCCCCGACAAGACTGGTACCCTTTCACGTCCAAATCTCTCAAACTCCGGGAGAGATTCTCAAAACCGAGGTTGACATGTTTCGAGTTCCTCTCAACATTTTGGAAATCCCGCTGAAACTTTGGACATTCTGGCGAAGGGTTCCCAATACCCAACAAGACTGGTACCCTTTCACGTCCAAATCTCTCAAACTCCGGGAGAGATTCTCAAAACCCAGGTTGACATGTTTCGAGTTCCTCTCAACATTTTGGAAATCCCGCTGAAACTTTGGACATTCTCGCGAAGGGTTCCCAATCCCCGACAAGACTGGTACCCTTTCACGTCCAAATCTCTCAAACTCCGGGAGAGATTCTCAAAACCAAGGTTGACATGATTCGAGTTCCTCTCAACATTTTGGAAATCCCGCTGAAACTTTGGACATTCTCGCGAAGGGTTCCCAATCCCCGACAAGACTGGTACCCTTTCACGTCCAAATCTCTCAAACTCCGGGAGAGATTCTCAAAACCGAGGTTGACATGTTTCGAGTTCCTCTCAACATTTTGGAAATCCCGCTGAAACTTTGGACATTCTGGCGAAGGGTTCCCAATCCCCGACAAGACTGGTACCCTTTCACGTCCAAATCTCTCAAACTCCGGGAGAGATTCTCAAAACCAAGGTTCACATGTTTCGAGTTCCTTTCAACATTTTGGAAATCCCGCTGAAACTTTGGACATTGTGGTGAAGGGTTCCCAATCCCCGACAAGACTGGTACCCTTTCACGTCCAAATCTCTCAAACTCCGGGAGAGATTCTCAAAACCAAGGTTGACATGCTTCGTGTTCCTCTCAACATTTTGGAAATCCCGCTGAAACTTTGGACATTCTCGCAAAGGGTTCCCAATCCCCGACAAGACTGGTACTCTTTCACGTCCAAATCTCTCAAACTCCGGGAGAGATTCTCAAAACCGAGGTTGACATGTTTCGAGTTCCTCTCAACATTTTGGAAATCCCGCTGAAACTTTGGACATTCTCGCGAAGGGTTCCCAATCCCCGACAAGACTGGTACCCTTTCACGTCCAAATCTCTCAAACTCCGGGAGAGATTCTCAAAACCGAGGTTGACATGTTTCGAGTTCCTCTCAACATTTTGGAAATCCCGCTGAAACTTTGCACATTCTCGCGAAGGGTTCCCAATCCCCGACAAGACTGGTACCCTTTCACGTCCAAATCTCTCAAACTCCGGGAGAGATTCTCAAAACCAAGGTTGACATGATTCGAGTTCCTCTCAACATTTTGGAAATCCCGCTGAAACTTTGGACATTCTCGCGAAGGGTTCCCAATCCCCGACAAGACTGGTACCCTTTCACGTCCAAATCTCTCAAACTCCGGGAGAGATTCTCAAAACCAAGGTTGACATGATTCGAGTTCCTCTCAACATTTTGGAAATCCCGCTGAAACTTTGGACATTCTCGCGAAGGGTTCCCAATCCCCAACAAGACTGGTACCCTTTCACGTCCAAATCTCTCAAACTCCGGGAGAGATTCTCAAAACCAAGGTTGACATGTTTCGAGTTCCTCTCAACATTTTGGAAATCCCGCTGAAACTTTGGACATTCTCGCGAAGGGTTCCCAATCCCCGACAAGACTGGTACCCTTTCACGTCCAAATCTCTCAAACTCCGGGAGAGATTCTCAAAACCAAGGTTGACATGTTTCGAGTTCCTCTCAACATTTTGGAAATCCCGCTGAAACTTTGGACATTCTGGCGAAGGGTTCCCAATCCCCGACAAGACTGGTACCCTTTCACGTCCAAATCTCTCAAACTCCGGGAGAGATTCTCAAAACCAAGGTTCACATGTTTCGAGTTCCTCTCAACATTTTGGAAATCCCGCTGAAACTTTGGACATTCTGGCGAAGGGTTCCCAATCCCCGACAAGACTGGTACCCTTTCACGTCCAAATCTCTCAAACTCCGGGAGAGATTCTCAAAACCAAGGTTGACATGTCTCGTGTTCCTCTCAACATTTTGGAAATCCCGCTGAAACTTTGGACATTCTCGCGAAGGGTTCCCAATCCCCGACAAGACTGGTACTCTTTCACGTCCAAATCTCTCAAACTCCGGGAGAGATTCTCAAAACCGAGGTTGACATGTTTCGAGTTCCTCTCAACATTTTGGAAATCCCGCTGAAACTTTGGACATTCTGGCGAAGGGTTCCCAATCCCCGACAAGACTGGTACCCTTTCACGTCCAAATCTCTCAAACTCCGGGAGAGATTCTCAAAACCGAGGTTGACATGTTTCGAGTTCCTCTCAACATTTTGGAAATCCCGCTGAAACTTTGGACATTCTCGCGAAGGGTTCCCAATCCCCGACAAGACTGGTACCCTTTCACGTCCAAATCTCTCAAACTCCGGGAAAGATTCTCAAAACCAAGGTTGACATGTTTCGAGTTCCTCTCAACATTTTGGAAATCCCGCTGAAACTTTGGACATTCTGGCGAAGGGTTCCCAATCCCCGAACAAGACTGGTACCCTTTCACGTCCAAATCTCTCAAACTCCGGGAGAGATTCTCAAAACCAAGGTTGACATGTTTCGAGTTCCTCTCAACATTTTGGAAATCCCGCTGAAACTTTGGACATTCTCGCGAAGGGTTCCCAATCCCCGACAAGACTGGTACCCTTTCACGTCCAAATCTCTCAAACTCCGGGAGAGATTCTCAAAACCGAGGTTGACATGTTTCGAGTTCCTCTCAACATTTTGGAAATCCCGCTGAAACTTTGGACATTCTGGCGAAGGGTTCCCAATACCCAACAAGACTGGTACCCTTTCACATCCAAATCTCTCAAACTCCGGGAGAGATTCTCAAAACCCAGGTTGACATGTTTCGAGTTCCTCTCAACATTTTGGAAATCCCGCTGAAACTTTGGACATTCTCGCGAAGGGTTCCCAATCCCCGACAAGACTGGTACCCTTTCACGTCCAAATCTCTCAAACTCCGGGAGAGATTCTCAAAACCAAGGTTGACATGATTCGAGTTCCTCTCAACATTTTGGAAATCCCGCTGAAACTTTGGACATTCTCGCGAAGGGTTCCCAATCCCCGACAAGACTGGTACCCTTTCACGTCCAAATCTCTCAAACTCCGGGAGAGATTCTCAAAACCGAGGTTGACATGTTTCGAGTTCCTCTCAACATTTTGGAAATCCCGCTGAAACTTTGGACATTCTGGCGAAGGGTTCCCAATCCCCGACAAGACTGGTACCCTTTCACGTCCAAATCTCTCAAACTCCGGGAGAGATTCTCAAAACCAAGGTTCACATGTTTCGAGTTCCTTTCAACATTTTGGAAATCCCGCTGAAACTTTGGACATTGTGGTGAAGGGTTCCCAATCCCCGACAAGACTGGTACCCTTTCACGTCCAAATCTCTCAAACTCCGGGAGAGATTCTCAAAACCAAGGTTGACATGCTTCGTGTTCCTCTCAACATTTTGGAAATCCCGCTGAAACTTTGGACATTCTCGCAAAGGGTTCCCAATCCCCGACAAGACTGGTACTCTTTCACGTCCAAATCTCTCAAACTCCGGGAGAGATTCTCAAAACCGAGGTTGACATGTTTCGAGTTCCTCTCAACATTTTGGAAATCCCGCTGAAACTTTGGACATTCTCGCGAAGGGTTCCCAATCCCCGACAAGACTGGTACCCTTTCACGTCCAAATCTCTCAAACTCCGGGAGAGATTCTCAAAACCGAGGTTGACATGTTTCGAGTTCCTCTCAACATTTTGGAAATCCCGCTGAAACTTTGCACATTCTCGCGAAGGGTTCCCAATCCCCGACAAGACTGGTACCCTTTCACGTCCAAATCTCTCAAACTCCGGGAGAGATTCTCAAAACCAAGGTTGACATGATTCGAGTTCCTCTCAACATTTTGGAAATCCCGCTGAAACTTTTGACATTCTCGCGAAGGGTTCCCAATCCCCGACAAGACTGGTACCCTTTCACGTCCAAATCTCTCAAACTCCGGGAGAGATTCTCAAAACCAAGGTTGACATGATTCGAGTTCCTCTCAACATTTTGGAAATCCCGCTGAAACTTTGGACATTCTCGCGAAGGGTTCCCAATCCCCAACAAGACTGGTACCCTTTCACGTCCAAATCTCTCAAACTCCGGGAGAGATTCTCAAAACCAAGGTTGACATGTTTCGAGTTCCTCTCAACATTTTGGAAATCCCGCTGAAACTTTGGACATTCTCGCGAAGGGTTCCCAATCCCCGACAAGACTGGTACCCTTTCACGTCCAAATCTCTCAAACTCCGGGAGAGATTCTCAAAACCAAGGTTGACATGTTTCGAGTTCCTCTCAACATTTTGGAAATCCCGCTGAAACTTTGGACATTCTGGCGAAGGGTTCCCAATCCCCGACAAGACTGGTACCCTTTCACGTCCAAATCTCTCAAACTCCGGGAGAGATTCTCAAAACCAAGGTTCACATGTTTCGAGTTCCTCTCAACATTTTGGAAATCCCGCTGAAACTTTGGACATTCTGGCGAAGGGTTCCCAATCCCCGACAAGACTGGTACCCTTTCACGTCCAAATCTCTCAATCTCCGGGAGAGATTCTCAAAACCAAGGTTGACATGTTTCGAGTTCCTCTCAACATTTTGGAAATCCCGCTGAAACTTTGGACATTCTGGCGAAGGGTTCCCAATCCCCGACAAGACTGGTACCCTTTCACGTCCAAATCTCTCAAACTCCGGGAGAGATTCTCAAAACCAAGGTTGACATGTCTCGTGTTCCTCTCAACATTTTGGAAATCCCGCTGAAACTTTGGACATTCTCGCGAAGGGTTCCCAATCCCCGACAAGACTGGTACTCTTTCACGTCCAAATCTCTGAAACTCCGGGAGAGATTCTCAAAACCGAGGTTGACATGTTTCGAGTTCCTCTCAACATTTTGGAAATCCCGCTGAAACTTTGGACATTCTGGCGAAGGGTTCCCAATCCCCGACAAGACTGGTACCCTTTCACGTCCAAATCTCTCAAACTCCGGGAGAGATTCTCAAAACCGAGGTTGACATGTTTCGAGTTCCTCTCAACATTTTGGAAATCCCGCTGAAACTTTGGACATTCTCGCGAAGGGTTCCCAATCCCCGACAAGACTGGTACCCTTTCACGTCCAAATCTCTCAAACTCCGGGAAAGATTCTCAAAACCAAGGTTGACATGTTTCGAGTTCCTCTCAACATTTTGGAAATCCCGCTGAAACTTTGGACATTCTGGCGAAGGGTTCCCAATCCCCGAACAAGACTGGTACCCTTTCACGTCCAAATCTCTCAAACTCCGGGAGAGATTCTCAAAACCAAGGTTGACATGTTTCGAGTTTCTCTCAACATTTTGGAAATCCCGCTGAAATTTTGGACATTCTCGCGAAGGGTTCCCAATCCCCGACAAGACTGGTACCCTTTCACGTCCAAATCTCTCAAACTCCGGGAGAGATTCTCAAAACCGAGGTTGACATGTTTCGAGTTCCTCTCAACATTTTGGAAATCCCGCTGAAACTTTGGACATTCTGGCGAAGGGTTCCCAATACCCAACAAGACTGGTACCCTTTCACGTCCAAATCTCTCAAACTCCGGGAGAGATTCTCAAAACCCAGGTTGACATGTTTCGAGTTCCTCTCAACATTTTGGAAATCCCGCTGAAACTTTGGACATTCTGGCGAAGGGTTCCCAATCCCCGACAAGACTGGTACCCTTTCACGTCCAAATCTCTCAAACTCCGGGAGAGATTCTCAAAACCAAGGTTGACATGTTTCGAGTTCCTCTCAACATTTTGGAAATCCCGCTGAAACTTTGGACATTCTCGCAAAGGGTTCCCAATCCCCGACAAGACTGGTACCCTTTCACGTCCAAATCTCTCAAACTCCGGGAGAGATTCTCAAAACCAAGGTTGACATGTTTCGAGTTCCTCTCAACATTTTGGAAATCCCGCTGAAACTTTGGACATTCTCGCGAAGGGTTCCCAATCCCCGACAAGACTGGTACCCTTTCACGTCCAAATCTCTCAAACTCCGGGAGAGATTCTCAAAACCGAGGTTGACATGTTTCGAGTTCCTCTCAACATTTTGGAAATCCCGCTGAAACTTTGGACATTCTCGCGAAGGGTTCCCAATCCCCGACAAGACTGGTACCCTTTCACGTCCAAATCTCTCAAACTCCGGGAGAGATTCTCAAAACCGAGGTTGACATGTTTCGAGTTCCTCTCAACATTTTGGAAATCCCGCTGAAACTTTGGACATTCTCGCGAAGGGTTCCCAATCCCCGACAAGACTGGTACCCTTTCACGTCCAAATCTCTCAAACTCCGGGAGAGATTCTCAAAACCAAGGTTGACATGTTTCGAGTTCCTCTCAACATTTTGGAAATCCCGCTGAAACTTTGGACATTCTGGCGAAGGGTTCCCAATCCCCGACAAGACTGGTACCCTTTCACGTCCAAATCTCTCAAACTCCGGGAGAGATTCTCAAAACCAAGGTTGACATGATTCGAGTTCCTCTCAACATTTTGGAAATCCCGCTGAAACTTTGGACATTCTGGCGAAGGGTTCCCAATCCCCGACAAGACTGGTACCCTTTCACGTCCAAATCTCTCAAACTCCGGGAGAGATTCTCAAAACCAAGGTTGACATGATTCGAGTTCCTCTCAACATTTTGGAAATCCCGCTGAAACTTTGGACATTCTCGCGAAGGGTTCCCAATCCCCGACAAGACTGGTACCCTTTCACGTCCAAATCTCTCAAACTCCGGGAGAGATTCTCAAAACCAAGGTTGACATGATTCGAGTTCCTCTCAACATTTTGGAAATCCCGCTGAAACTTTGGACATTCTCGCGAAGGGTTCCCAATCCCCGACAAGACTGGTACCCTTTCACGTCCAAATCTCTCAAACTCCGGGAGAGATTCTCAAAACCGAGGTTGACATGTTTCGAGTTCCTCTCAACATTTTGGAAATCCCGCTGAAACTTTGGACATTCTGGCGAAGGGTTCCCAATCCCCGACAAGACTGGTACCCTTTCACGTCCAAATCTCTCAAACTCCGGGAGAGATTCTCAAAACCAAGGTTCACATGTTTCGAGTTCCTTTCAACATTTTGGAAATCCCGCTGAAACTTTGGACATTGTGGTGAAGGGTTCCCAATCCCCGACAAGACTGGTACCCTTTCACGTCCAAATCTCTCAAACTCCGGGAGAGATTCTCAAAACCAAGGTTGACATGCTTCGTGTTCCTCTCAACATTTTGGAAATCCCGCTGAAACTTTGGACATTCTCGCGAAGGGTTCCCAATCCCCGACAAGACTGGTACTCTTTCACGTCCAAATCTCTCAAACTCCGGGAGAGATTCTCAAAACCGAGGTTGACATGTTTCGAGTTCCTCTCAACATTTTGGAAATCCCGCTGAAACTTTGGACATTCTCGCGAAGGGTTCCCAATCCCCGACAAGACTGGTACCCTTTCACGTCCAAATCTCTCAAACTCCGGGAGAGATTCTCAAAACCGAGGTTGACATGTTTCGAGTTCCTCTCAACATTTTGGAAATCCCGCTGAAACTTTGGACATTCTGGCGAAGGGTTCCCAATCCCCGACAAGACTGGTACCCTTTCACGTCCAAATCTCTCAAACTCCGGGAGAGATTCTCAAAACCAAGGTTCACATGTTTCGAGTTCCTCTCAACATTTTGGAAATCCCGCTGAAACTTTGGACATTCTGGCGAAGGGTTCCCAATCCCCGACAAGACTGGTACCCTTTCACGTCCAAATCTCTCAAACTCCGGGAGAGATTCTCAAAACCAAGGTTGACATGTTTCGAGTTCCTCTCAACATTTTGGAAATCCCGCTGAAACTTTGGACATTCTGGCGAAGGGTTCCCAATCCCCGACAAGACTGGTACCCTTTCACGTCCAAATCTCTCAAACTCCGGGAGAGATTCTCAAAACCAAGGTTGACATGTCTCGTGTTCCTCTCAACATTTTGGAAATCCCGCTGAAACTTTGGACATTCTCGCGAAGGGTTCCCAATCCCCGACAAGACTGGTACTCTTTCACGTCCAAATCTCTCAAACTCCGGGAGAGATTCTCAAAACCGAGGTTGACATGTTTCGAGTTCCTCTCAACATTTTGGAAATCCCGCTGAAACTTTGGACATTCTGGCGAAGGGTTCCCAATCCCCGACAAGACTGGTACCCTTTCACGTCCAAATCTCTCAAACTCCGGGAGAGATTCTCAAAACCAAGGTTGACATGTTTCGAGTTCCTCTCAACATTTTGGAAATCCCGCTGAAACTTTGGACATTCTCGCGAAGGGTTCCCAATCCCCGACAAGACTGGTACCCTTTCACGTCCAAATCTCTCAAACTCCGGGAAAGATTCTCAAAACCAAGGTTGACATGTTTCGAGTTCCTCTCAACATTTTGGAAATCCCGCTGAAACTTTGGACATTCTGGCGAAGGGTTCCCAATCCCCGAACAAGACTGGTACCCTTTCACGTCCAAATCTCTCAAACTCCGGGAGAGATTCTCAAAACCAAGGTTGACATGTTTCGTGTTTCTCTCAACATTTTGGAAATCCCGCTGAAACTTTGGACATTCTCGCGAAGGGTTCCCAATCCCCGACAAGACTGGTACTCTTTCACGTCCAAATCTCTCAAACTCCGGGAGAGATTCTCAAAACCGAGGTTGACATGTTTCGAGTTCCTCTCAACATTTTGGAAATCCCGCTGAAACTTTGCACATTCTCGCAAAGGGTTCCCAATCCCTGACAAGACTGGTACCCTTTCACGTCCAAATCTCTCAAACTCCGGGAGAGATTCTCAAAACCAAGGTTGACATGTTTCGAGTTCCTCTCAACATTTTGGAAATCCCGCTGAAACTTTGGACATTCTCGCGAAGGGTTCCCAATCCCCGACAAGACTGGTACCCTTTCACGTCCAAATCTCTCAAACTCCGGGAGAGATTCTCAAAACCAAGGTTGACATGTTTCGTGTTCCTCTCAACATTTTGGAAATCCCGCTGAAACTTTGGACATTCTCGCGAAGGGTTCCCAATCCCCGACAAGACTGGTACTCTTTCACGTCCAAATCTCTCAAACTCCGGGAGAGATTCTCAAAACCGAGGTTGACATGTTTCGAGTTCCTCTCAACATTTTGGAAATCCCGCTGAAACTTTGGACATTCTTGCGAAGGGTTCCCAATCCCCGACAAGACTGGTACCCTTTCACGTCCAAATCTCTCAAACTCTGGGAGAGATTCTCAAAACCAAGGTTGACATGTTTCGTGTTCCTCTCAACATTTTGGAAATCCCGCTGAAACTTTGGACATTCTGGCGAAGGGTTCCCAATCCCCGACAAGACTGGTACCCTTTCACGTCCAAATCTCTCAAACTCCGGGAGAGATTCTCAAAACCGAGGTTGACATGTTTCGAGTTCCTCTCAACATTTTGGAAATCCCGCTGAAACTTTGCACATTCTCGCAAAGGGTTCCCAATCCCCGACAAGACTGGTACCCTTTCACGTCCAAATCTCTCAAACTCCGGGAGAGATTCTCAAAACCGAGGTTGACATGTTTCGAGTTCCTGTCAACATTTTGGAAATCCCGCTGAAACTTTGGACATTCTCGCGAAGGGTTCCCAATCCCCGACAAGACTGGTACCCTTTCACGTCCAAATCTCTCAAACTCCGGGAGAGATTCTCAAAACCAAGGTTGACATGTTTCGAGTTCCTCTCAACATTTTGGAAATCCCGCTGAAACTTTGGACATTCTGGCGAAGGGTTCCCAATCCCCGACAAGACTGGTACCCTTTCACGTCCAAATCTCTCAAACTCCGGGAGAGATTCTCAAAACCAAGGTTGACATGTTTCGTGTTCCTCTCAACATTTTGGAAATCCCGCTGAAACTTTGCACATTCTCGCGAAGGGTTCCCAATCCCCGACAAGACTGGTACTCTTTCACGTCCAAATCTCTCAAACTCCGGGAGAGATTCTCAAAACCGAGGTTGACATGTTTCGAGTTCCTCTCAACATTTTGGAAATCCCGCTGAAACTTTGCACATTCTCGCGAAGGGTTCCCAATCCCCGACAAGACTGGTACCCTTTCACGTCCAAATCTCTCAAACTCCGGGAGAGATTCTCAAAACCGAGGTTGACATGTTTCGAGTTCCTCTCAACATTTTGGAAATCCCGCTGAAACTTTGGACATTCTCGCGAAGGGTTCCCAATCCCCGACAAGACTGGTACCCTTTCACGTCCAAATCTCTCAAACTCCGGGAGAGATTCTCAAAACCAAGGTTGACATGTTTCGAGTTCCTCTCAACATTTTGGAAATCCCGCTGAAACTTTGGACATTCTGGCGAAGGGTTCCCAATCCCCGACAAGACTGGTACCCTTTCACGTCCAAATCTCTCAAACTCCGGGAGAGATTCTCAAAACCAAGGTTGACATGATTCGAGTTCCTCTCAACATTTTGGAAATCCCGCTGAAACTTTGGACATTCTGGCGAAGGGTTCCCAATCCCCGACAAGACTGGTACCCTTTCACGTCCAAATCTCTCAAACTCCGGGAGAGATTCTCAAAACCAAGGTTGACATGATTCGAGTTCCTCTCAACATTTTGGAAATCCCGCTGAAACTTTGGACATTCTCGCGAAGGGTTCCCAATCCCCGACAAGACTGGTACCCTTTCACGTCCAAATCTCTCAAACTCCGGGAGAGATTCTCAAAACCAAGGTTGACATGATTCGAGTTCCTCTCAACATGTTGGAAATCCCGCTGAAACTTTGGACATTCTGGCGAAGGGTTCCCAATCCCCGACAAGACTGGTACCCTTTCACGTCCAAATCTCTCAAACTCCGGGAGAGATTCTCAAAACCGAGGTTGACATGTTTCGAGTTCCTCTCAACATTTTGGAAATCCCGCTGAAACTTTGGACATTCTGGCGAAGGGTTCCCAATCCCCGACAAGACTGGTACCCTTTCACGTCCAAATCTCTCAAACTCCGGGAGAGATTCTCAAAACCAAGGTTCACATGTTTCGAGTTCCTTTCAACATTTTGGAAATCCCGCTGAAACTTTGGACATTGTGGTGAAGGGTTCCCAATCCCCGACAAGACTGGTACCCTTTCACGTCCAAATCTCTCAAACTCCGGGAGAGATTCTCAAAACCAAGGTTGACATGCTTCGTGTTCCTCTCAACATTTTGGAAATCCCGCTGAAACTTTGGACATTCTCGCGAAGGGTTCCCAATCCCCGACAAGACTGGTACTCTTTCACGTCCAAATCTCTCAAACTCCGGGAGAGATTCTCAAAACCGAGGTTGACATGTTTCGAGTTCCTCTCAACATTTTGGAAATCCCGCTGAAACTTTGGACATTCTCGCGAAGGGTTCCCAATCCCCGACAAGACTGGTACCCTTTCACGTCCAAATCTCTCAAACTCCGGGAGAGATTCTCAAAACCGAGGTTGACATGTTTCGAGTTCCTCTCAACATTTTGGAAATCCCGCTGAAACTTTGCACATTCTCGCGAAGGGTTCCCAATCCCCGACAAGACTGGTACCCTTTCACGTCCAAATCTCTCAAACTCCGGGAGAGATTCTCAAAACCAAGGTTGACATGTTTCGAGTTCCTCTCAACATTTTGGAAATCCCGCTGAAACTTTGGACATTCTCGCGAAGGGTTCCCAATCCCCGACAAGACTGGTACCCTTTCACGTCCAAATCTCTCAAACTCCGGGAGAGATTCTCAAAACCAAGGTTGACATGATTCGAGTTCCTCTCAACATTTTGGAAATCCCGCTGAAACTTTGGACATTCTCGCGAAGGGTTCCCAATCCCCGACAAGACTGGTACCCTTTCACGTCCAAATCTCTCAAACTCCGGGAGAGATTCTCAAAACCAAGGTTGACATGATTCGAGTTCCTCTCAACATTTTGGAAATCCCGCTGAAACTTTGGACATTCTCGCGAAGGGTTCCCAATCCCCGACAAGACTGGTACCCTTTCACGTCCAAATCTCTCAAACTCCGGGAGAGATTCTCAAAACCAAGGTTGACATGTTTCGAGTTCCTCTCAACATTTTGGAAATCCCGCTGAAACTTTGGACATTCTGGCGAAGGGTTCCCAATCCCCGACAAGACTGGTACCCTTTCACGTCCAAATCTCTCAAACTCCGGGAGAGATTCTCAAAACCAAGGTTCACATGTTTCGAGTTCCTCTCAACATTTTGGAAATCCCGCTGAAACTTTGGACATTCTGGCGAAGGGTTCCCAATCCCCGACAAGACTGGTACCCTTTCACGTCCAAATCTCTCAAACTCCGGGAGAGATTCTCAAAACCAAGGTTGACATGTTTCGAGTTCCTCTCAACATTTTGGAAATCCCGCTGAAACTTTGGACATTCTGGCGAAGGGTTCCCAATCCCCGACAAGACTGGTACCCTTTCACGTCCAAATCTCTCAAACTCCGGGAGAGATTCTCAAAACCAAGGTTGACATGTCTCGTGTTCCTCTCAACATTTTGGAAATCCCGCTGAAACTTTGGACATTCTCGCGAAGGGTTCCCAATCCCCGACAAGACTGGTACTCTTTCACGTCCAAATCTCTCAAACTCCGGGAGAGATTCTCAAAACCGAGGTTGACATGTTTCGAGTTCCTCTCAACATTTTGGAAATCCCGCTGAAACTTTGGACATTCTGGCGAAGGGTTCCCAATCCCCGACAAGACTGGTACCCTTTCACGTCCAAATCTCTCAAACTCCGGGAGAGATTCTCAAAACCAAGGTTGACATGTTTCGAGTTCCTCTCAACATTTTGGAAATCCCGCTGAAACTTTGGACATTCTCGCGAAGGGTTCCCAATCCCCGACAAGACTGGTACCCTTTCACGTCCAAATCTCTCAAACTCCGGGAAAGATTCTCAAAACCAAGGTTGACATGTTTCGAGTTCCTCTCAACATTTTGGAAATCCCGCTGAAACTTTGGACATTCTGGCGAAGGGTTCCCAATCCCCGAACAAGACTGGTACCCTTTCACGTCCAAATCTCTCAAACTCCGGGAGAGATTCTCAAAACCAAGGTTGACATGTTTCGTGTTTCTCTCAACATTTTGGAAATCCCGCTGAAACTTTGGACATTCTCGCGAAGGGTTCCCAATCCCCGACAAGACTGGTACTCTTTCACGTCCAAATCTCTCAAGCTCCGGGAGAGATTCTCAAAACCGAGGTTGACATGTTTCGAGTTCCTCTCAACATTTTGGAAATCCCGCTGAAACTTTGCACATTCTCGCAAAGGGTTCCCAATCCCTGACAAGACTGGTACCCTTTCACGTCCAAATCTCTCAAACTCCGGGAGAGATTCTCAAAACCAAGGTTGACATGTTTCGAGTTCCTCTCAACATTTTGGAAATCCCGCTGAAACTTTGGACATTCTCGCGAAGGGTTCCCAATCCCCGACAAGACTGGTACCCTTTCACGTCCAAATCTCTCAAACTCCGGGAGAGATTCTCAAAACCAAGGTTGACATGTTTCGTGTTCCTCTCAACATTTTGGAAATCCCGCTGAAACTTTGGACATTCTCGCGAAGGGTTCCCAATCCCCGACAAGACTGGTACTCTTTCACGTCCAAATCTCTCAAACTCCGGGAGAGATTCTCAAAACCGAGGTTGACATGTTTCGAGTTCCTCTCAACATTTTGGAAATCCCGCTGAAACTTTGGACATTCTTGCGAAGGGTTCCCAATCCCCGACAAGACTGGTACCCTTTCACGTCCAAATCTCTCAAACTCTGGGAGAGATTCTCAAAACCAAGGTTGACATGTTTCGTGTTCCTCTCAACATTTTGGAAATCCCGCTGAAACTTTGGACATTCTGGCGAAGGGTTCCCAATCCCCGACAAGACTGGTACCCTTTCACGTCCAAATCTCTCAAACTCCGGGAGAGATTCTCAAAACCGAGGTTGACATGTTTCGAGTTCCTCTCAACATTTTGGAAATCCCGCTGAAACTTTGCACATTCTCGCAAAGGGTTCCCAATCCCCGACAAGACTGGTACCCTTTCACGTCCAAATCTCTCAAACTCCGGGAGAGATTCTCAAAACCGAGGTTGACATGTTTCGAGTTCCTGTCAACATTTTGGAAATCCCGCTGAAACTTTGGACATTCTCGCGAAGGGTTCCCAATCCCCGACAAGACTGGTACCCTTTCACGTCCAAATCTCTCAAACTCCGGGAGAGATTCTCAAAACCAAGGTTGACATGTTTCGAGTTCCTCTCAACATTTTGGAAATCCCGCTGAAACTTTGGACATTCTGGCGAAGGGTTCCCAATCCCCGACAAGACTGGTACCCTTTCACGTCCAAATCTCTCAAACTCCGGGAGAGATTCTCAAAACCAAGGTTGACATGTTTCGTGTTCCTCTCAACATTTTGGAAATCCCGCTGAAACTTTGCACATTCTCGCGAAGGGTTCCCAATCCCCGACAAGACTGGTACTCTTTCACGTCCAAATCTCTCAAACTCCGGGAGAGATTCTCAAAACCGAGGTTGACATGTTTCGAGTTCCTCTCAACATTTTGGAAATCCCGCTGAAACTTTGCACATTCTCGCGAAGGGTTCCCAATCCCCGACAAGACTGGTACCCTTTCACGTCCAAATCTCTCAAACTCCGGGAGAGATTCTCAAAACCAAGGTTCACATGTTTCGAGTTCCTTTCAACATTTTGGAAATCCCGCTGAAACTTTGGACATTGTGGTGAAGGGTTCCCAATCCCCGACAAGACTTGTACCCTTTCACGTCCAAATCTCTCAAACTCCGGGAGAGATTCTCAAAACCAAGGTTGACATGATTCGAGTTCCTCTCAACATTTTGGAAATCCCGCTGAAACTTTGGACATTCTCGCGAAGGGTTCCCAATCCCCGACAAGACTGGTACCCTTTCACGTCCAAATCTCTCAAACTCCGGGAGAGATTCTCAAAACCAAGGTTGACATGTTTCGAGTTCCTCTCAACATTTTGGAAATCCCGCTGAAACTTTGGACATTCTCGCGAAGGGTTCCCAATCCCCGACAAGACTGGTACCCTTTCACGTCCAAATCTCTCAAACTCCGGGAGAGATTCTCAAAACCGAGGTTGACATGTTTCGAGTTCCTCTCGACATTTTGGAAATCCCGCTGAAACTTTGGACATTCTCGCGAAGGGTTCCCAATCCCCGACAAGACTGGTACCCTTTCACGTCCAAATCTCTCAAACTCCGGGAGAGATTCTCAAAACCGAGGTTGACATGTTTCGAGTTCCTGTCAACATTTTGGAAATCCCGCTGAAACTTTGCACATTCTCGCGAAGGGTTCCCAATCCCCGACAAGACTGGTACCCTTTCACGTCCAAATCTCTCAAACTCCGGGAGAGATTCTCAAAACCAAGGTTCACATGTTTCGAGTTCCTTTCAACATTTTGGAAATCCCGCTGAAACTTTGGACATTCTCGCGAAGGGTTCCCAATCCCCGACAAGACTGGTACCCTTTCACGTCCAAATCTCTCAAACTCCGGGAGAGATTCTCAAAACCAAGGTTCACATGTTTCGAGTTCCTCTCAACATTTTGGAAATCCCGCTGAAACTTTGGACATTCTCGCGAAGGGTTCCCAATCCCCGACAAGACTGGTACCCTTTCACGTCCAAATCTCTCAAACTCCGGGAGAGATTCTCAAAACCGAGGTTGACATGTTTCGAGTTCCTCTCAACATTTTGGAAATCCCGCTGAAACTTTGCACATTCTCGCGAAGGGTTCCCAATCCCCGACAAGACTGGTACCCTTTCACGTCCAAATCTCTCAAACTCCGGGAGAGATTCTCAAAACCGAGGTTAACATGTTTCGAGTTCCTCTCAACATTTTGGAAATCCCGCTGAAACTTTGCACATTCTCGCGAAGGGTTCCCAATCCCCGACAAGACTGGTACCCTTTCACGTCCAAATCTCTCAAACTCCGGGAGAGATTCTCAAAACCAAGGTTGACATGATTCGAGTTCCTCTCAACATTTTGGAAATCCCGCTGAAACTTTGGACATTCTCGCGAAGGGTTCCCAATCCCCGACAAGACTGGTACCCTTTCACGTCCAAATCTCTCAAACTCCGGGAGAGATTCTCAAAACCAAGGTTGACATGTTTCGAGTTCCTCTCAACATTTTGGAAATCCCGCTGAAACTTTGGACATTCTCGCGAAGGGTTCCCAATCCCCGACAAGACTGGTACCCTTTCACGTCCAAATCTCTCAAACTCCGGGAGAGATTCTCAAAACCAAGGTTGACATGTTTCGTGTTCCTCTCAACATTTTGGAAATCCCGCTGAAACTTTGGACATTCTCACGAAGGGTTCCCAATCCCCGACAAGACTGGTACTCTTTCACGTCCAAATCTCTCAAACTCCGGGAGAGATTCTCAAAACCAAGGTTGACATGATTCGAGTTCCTCTCAACATTTTGGAAATCCCGCTGAAACATTGGACATTCTCGCGAAGGGTTCCCAATCCCCGACAAGACTGGTACCCTTTCACGTCCAAATCTCTCAAACTCCGGGAGAGATTCTCAAAACCAAGGTTGACATGATTCGAGTTCCTCTCAACATTTTGGAAATCCCGCTGAAACTTTGGACATTCTCGCGAAGGGTTCCCAATCCCCGACAAGACTGGTACCCTTTCACGTCCAAATCTCTCAAACTCCGGGAGAGATTCTCAAAACCAAGGTTGACATGTTTCGAGTTCCTCTCAACATTTTGGAAATCCCGCTGAAACTTTGGACATTCTCGCGAAGGGTTCTCAATCCCCGACAAGACTGGTACCCTTTCACGTCCAAATCTCTCAAACTCCGGGAGAGATTCTCAAAACCGAGGTTGACATGTTTCGAGTTCCTCTCAACATTTTGGAAATCCCGCTGAAACTTTGGACATTCTGGCGAAGGGTTCCCAATCCCCGACAAGACTGGTACCCTTACACGTCCAAATCTCTCAAACTCCGGGAGAGATTCTCAAAACCAAGGTTGACATGTTTCGAGTTCCTCTCAACATTTTGGAAATCCCGCTGAAACTTTGGACATTCTCGCGAAGGGTTCCCAATCCCCGACAAGACTGGTACCCTTTCACGTCCAAATCTCTCAAACTCCGGGAGAGATTCTCAAAACCAAGGTTGACATGTTTCGTGTTCCTCTCAACATTTTGGAAATCCCGCTGAAACTTTGGACATTCTGGCGAAGGGTTCCCAATCCCCGACAAGACTGGTACTCTTTCACGTCCAAATCTCTCAAACTCCGGGAGAGATTCTCAAAACCGAGGTTGACATGTTTCGAGTTCCTCTCAACATTTTGGAAATCCCGCTGAAACTTTGGACATTCTCGCGAAGGGTTCCCAATCCCCGACAAGACTGGTACCCTTTCACGTCCAAATCTCTCAAACTCCGGGAGAGATTCTCAAAACCGAGGTTGACATGTTTCGAGTTCCTGTCAACATTTTGGAAATCCCGCTGAAACTTTGGACATTCTCGCGAAGGGTTCCCAGTCCCCGACAAGACTGGTACCCTTTCACGTCCAAATCTCTCAAACTCCGGGAGAGATTCTCAAAACCAAGGTTGACATGTTTCGTGGTCC
The DNA here is from genome assembly GCF_964273445.1 of Streptopelia decaocto. Classification (NCBI taxonomy): domain Eukaryota; kingdom Metazoa; phylum Chordata; class Aves; order Columbiformes; family Columbidae; genus Streptopelia; species Streptopelia decaocto. The sequence continues at coordinate 607,211 of NW_028116159.1, forward strand.
TCTCAACATTTTGGAAATCCCGCTGAAACTTTGGACATTCTCGCGAAGGGTTCCCAATCCCCGACAAGACTGGTACTCTTTCACGTCCAAATCTCTCAAACTCCGGGCGAGATTCTCAAAACCGAGGTTGACATGTTTCGAGTTCCTCTCAACATTTTGGAAATCCCGCTGAAACTTTGCACATTCTCGCGAAGGGTTCCCAATCCCCGACAAGACTGGTACCCTTTCACGTCCAAATCTCTCAAACTCCGGGAGAGATTCTCAAAACCGAGGTTGACATGTTTCGAGTTCCTCTCAACATTTTGGAAATCCCGCTGAAACTTTGGACATTCTCGCGAAGGGTTCCCAATCCCCGACAAGACTGGTACCCTTTCACGTCCAAATCTCTCAAACTCCGGGAGAGATTCTCAAAACCGAGGTTGACATGTTTCGAGTTCCTGTCAACATTTTGGAAATCCCGCTGAAACTTTGGACATTCTTGCGAAGGGTTCCCAATCCCCGACAAGACTGGTACCCTTTCACGTCCAAATCTCTCAAACTCCGGGAGAGATTCTCAAAACCAAGGTTGACATGTTTCGAGTTCCTCTCAACATTTTGGAAATCCCGCTGAAACTTTGGACATTCTCGCGAAGGGTTCCCAATCCCCGACAAGACTGGTACCCTTTCACGTCCAAATCTCTCAAACTCCGGGAGAGATTCTCAAAACCAAGGTTGACATGTTTCGTGTTCCTCTCAACATTTTGGAAATCCCGCTGAAACTTTGGACATTCTCGCGAAGGGTTCCCAATCCCCGACAAGACTGGTACTCTTTCACGTCCAAATCTCTCAAACTCCGGGAGAGATTCTCAAAACCAAGGTTGACATGTTTCGAGTTCCTCTCAACATTTTGGAAATCCCGCTGAAAATTTGGACATTCTTGCGAAGGGTTCCCAATCCCCGACAAGACTGGTACCCTTTCACGTCCAAATCTCTCAAACTCCGGGAGAGATTCTCAAAACCAAGGTTGACATGTTTCGAGTTCCTCTCAACATTTTGGAAATCCCGCTGAAACTTTGGACATTCTCGCGAAGGGTTCCCAATCCCCGACAAGACTGGTACCCTTTCACGTCCAAATCTCTCAAACTCCGGGAGAGATTCTCAAAACCAAGGTTGACATGTTTCGAGTTCCTGTCAACATTTTGGAAATCCCGCTGAAAATTTGGACATTCTTGCGAGGGGTTCCCAATCCCCGACAAGACTGGTACCCTTTCACGTCCAAATCTCTCAAACTCCGGGAGAGATTCTCAAAACCAAGGTTGACATGTTTCGAGTTCCTCTCAACATTTTGGAAATCCCGCTGAAACTTTGGACATTCTCGCGAAGGGTTCCCAATCCCCGACAAGACTGGTACCCTGTCACGTCCAAATCTCTCAAACTCCGGGAGAGATTCTCAAAACCGAGGTTGACATGTTTCGAGTTCCTCTCAACATTTTGGAAATCCCGCTGAAACTTTGGACATTCTTGCGAAGGGTTCCCAATCCCCGACAAGACTGGTACCCTTTCACGTCCAAATCTCTCAAACTCCGGGAGAGATTCTCAAAACCAAGGTTGACATGTTTCGTGTTCCTCTTAACATTTTGGAAATCCCGCTGAAACTTTGGACATTCTCGCGAAGGGTTCCCAATCCCCGACAAGACTGGTACTCTTTCACGTCCAAATCTCTCAAACTCCGGGAGAGATTCTCAAAACCAAGGTTGACATGTTTCGAGTTCCTCTCAACATTTTGGAAATCCCGCTGAAACTTTGGACATTCTTGCGAAGGGTTCCCAATCCCCGACAAGACTGGTACCCTTTCACGTCCAAATCTCTCAAACTCCGGGAGAGATTCTCAAAACCAAGGTTGACATGTTTCGAGTTCCTCTCAACATTTTGGAAATCCCGCTGAAACTTTGGACATTCTCGCGAAGGGTTCCCAATCCCCGACAAGACTGGTACCCTTTCACGTCCAAATCTCTCAAACTCCGGGAGAGATTCTCAAAACCGAGGTTGACATGTTTCGAGTTCCTCTCAACATTTTGGAAATCCCGCTGAAACTTTGGACATTCTCGCGAAGGGTTCCCAATCCCCCACAAGACTGGTACCCTTTCACGTCCAAATCTCTCAAACTCCGGGAGAGATTCTCAAAACCAGGGTTGACATGATTCGAGTTCCTCTCAACATTTTGGAAATCCCGCTGAAACTTTGGACATTCTCACGAAGGGTTCCCAATCCCCGACAAGACTGGTACCCTTTCACGTCCAAATCTCTCAAACTCCGGGAGAGATTCTCAAAACCGAGGTTGACATGTTACGAGTTCCTCTCAACATTTTGGAAATCCCGCTGAAACTTTGGACATTCTCGCGAAGGGTTCCCAATCCCCGACAAGACTGGTACCCTTTCACGTCCAAATCTCTCAAACTCCGGGAGAGATTCTCAAAACCAAGGTTGACATGTTTCGAGTTCCTCTCAACATTTTGGAAATCCCGCTGAAACTTTGGACATTCTCGCGAAGGGTTCCCAATCCCCGACAAGACTGGTACCCTTTCACGTCCAAATCTCTCAAACTCCGGGAGAGATTCTCAAAACCAAGGTTGACATGTTTCGAGTTCCTCTCAACATTTTGGAAATCCCGCTGAAACTTTGCACATTCTCGCGAAGGGTTCCCAATCCCCGACAAGACTGGTACCCTTTCACGTCCAAATCTCTCAAACTCCGGGAGAGATTCTCAAAACCGAGGTTGACATGTTTCGAGTTCCTCTCAACATTTTGGAAATCCCGCTGAAACTTTGGACATTCTCGCGAAGGGTTCCCAATCCCCGACAAGACTGGTACCCTTTCACGTCCAAATCTCTCAAACTCCGGGAGAGATTCTCAAAACCGAGGTTGACATGATTCGAGTTCCTCTCAACATTTTGGAAATCCCGCTGAAACTTTGGACATTCTCGCGAAGGGTTCCCAATCCCCGACAAGACTGGTACCCTTTCACGTCCAAATCTCTCAAACTCCGGGAGAGATTCTCAAAACCAAGGTTGACATGTTTCGAGTTCCTCTCAACATTTTGGAAATCCCGCTGAAACTTTGGACATTCTCACGAAGGGTTCCCAATCCCCGACAAGACTGGTACCCTTTCACGTCCAAATCTCTCAAACTCCGGGAGAGATTCTCAAAACCGAGGTTGACATGTTACGAGTTCCTCTCAACATTTTGGAAATCCCGCTGAAACTTTGGACATTCTCGCGAAGGGTTCCCAATCCCCGACAAGACTGGTACCCTTTCACGTCCAAATCTCTCAAACTCCGGGAGAGATTCTCAAAACCAAGGTTGACATGTTTCGAGTTCCTCTCAACATTTTGGAAATCCCGCTGAAACTTTGGACATTCTCGCGAAGGGTTCCCAATCCCCGACAAGACTGGTACCCTTTCACGTCCAAATCTCTCAAACTCCGGGAGAGATTCTCAAAACCAAGGTTGACATGTTTCGAGTTCCTCTCAACATTTTGGAAATCCCGCTGAAACTTTGGACATTCTCGCGAAGGGTTCCCAATCCCCGACAAGACTGGTACCCTTTCACGTCCAAATCTCTCAAACTCCGGGAGAGATTCTCAAAACCGAGGTTGACATGTTTCGAGTTCCTCTCAACATTTTGGAAATCCCGCTGAAACTTTGGACATTCTCGCGAAGGGTTCCCAATCCCCGACAAGACTGGTACCCTTTCACGTCCAAATCTCTCAAACTCCGGGAGAGATTCTCAAAACCGAGGTTGACATGATTCGAGTTCCTCTCAACATTTTGGAAATCCCGCTGAAACTTTGGACATTCTTGCGAAGGGTTCCCAATCCCCGACAAGACTGGTACCCTTTCACGTCCAAATCTCTCAAACTCCGGGAGAGATTCTCAAAACCAAGGTTGACATGTTTCGAGTTCCTCTCAACATTTTGGAAATCCCGCTGAAACTTTGGACATTCTCGCGAAGGGTTCCCAATCCCCGACAAGACTGGTACCCTTTCACGTCCAAATCTCTCAAACTCCGGGAGAGATTCTCAAAACCGAGGTTGACATGTTTCGAGTTCCTCTCAACATTTTGGAAATCCCACTGAAACTTTGGACATTCTCGCGAAGGGTTCCCAATCCCCGACAAGACTGGTACCCTTTCACGTCCAAATCTCTCAAACTCCGGGAGAGATTCTCAAAACCAAGGTTGACATGTTTCGAGTTCCTCTCAACATTTTGGAAATCCCGCTGAAACTTTGGACATTCTCGCGAAGGGTTCCCAATCCCCGACAAGACTGGTACCCTTTCACGTCCAAATCTCTCAAACTCCGGGAGAGATTCTCAAAACCAAGGTTGACATGTTTCGAGTTCCTCTCAACATTTTGGAAATCCCGCTGAAACTTTGGACATTCTGGCGAAGGGTTCCCAATCCCCGACAAGACTGGTACCCTTTCACGTCCAAATCTCTCAAACTCCGGGAGAGATTCTCAAAACCAAGGTTGACATGTTTCGAGTTCCTCTCAACATTTTGGAAATCCCGCTGAAACTTTGGACATTCTCGCGAAGGGTTCCCAATCCCCGACAAGACTGGTACCCTGTCACGTCCAAATCTCTCAAACTCCGGGAGAGATTCTCAAAACCGAGGTTGACATGTTTCGAGTTCCTCTCAACATTTTGGAAATCCCGCTGAAACTTTGGACATTCTTGCGAAGGGTTCCCAATCCCCGACAAGACTGGTACCCTTTCACGTCCAAATCTCTCAAACTCCGGGAGAGATTCTCAAAACCAAGGTTGACATGTTTCGAGTTCCTCTCAACATTTTGGAAATCCCGCTGAAACTTTGGACATTCTCGCGAAGGGTTCCCAATCCCCGACAAGACTGGTACCCTTTCACGTCCAAATCTCTCAAACTCCGGGAGAGATTCTCAAAACCGAGGTTGACATGTTTCGAGTTCCTCTCAACATTTTGGAAATCCCACTGAAACTTTGGACATTCTCGCGAAGGGTTCCCAATCCCCGACAAGACTGGTACCCTTTCACGTCCAAATCTCTCAAACTCCGGGAGAGATTCTCAAAACCGAGGTTGACATGTTTCGAGTTCCTGTCAACATTTTGGAAATCCCGCTGAAACTTTGGACATTCTCGCGAAGGGTTCCCAATCCCCGACAAGACTGGTACCCTTTCACGTCCAAATCTCTCAAACTCCGGGAGAGATTCTCAAAACCAAGGTTGACATGTTTCGAGTTCCTCTCAACATTTTGGAAATCCCGCTGAAACTTTGGACATTCTGGCGAAGGGTTCCCAATCCCCGACAAGACTGGTACCCTTTCACGTCCAAATCTCTCAAACTCCGGGAGAGATTCTCAAAACCAAGGTTGACATGTTTCGTGTTCCTCTTAACATTTTGGAAATCCCGCTGAAACTTTGGACATTCTCGCGAAGGGTTCCCAATCCCCGACAAGACTGATACTCTTTCACGTCCAAATCTCTCAAACTCCGGGAGAGATTCTCAAAACCAAGGTTGACATGTTTCGAGTTCCTCTCAACATTTTGGAAATCCCGCTGAAACTTTGGACATTCTTGCGAAGGGTTCCCAATCCCCGACAAGACTGGTACCCTTTCACGTCCAAATCTCTCAAACTCCGGGAGAGATTCTCAAAACCAAGGTTGACATGTTTCGAGTTCCTCTCAACATTTTGGAAATCCCGCTGAAACTTTGGACATTCTCGCGAAGGGTTCCCAATCCCCGACAAGACTGGTACCCTTTCACGTCCAAATCTCTCAAACTCCGGGAGAGATTCTCAAAACCAAGGTTGACATGATTCGAGTTCCTCTCAACATTTTGGAAATCCCGCTGAAACTTTGGACATTCTCGCGAAGGGTTCCCAATCCCCCACAAGACTGGTACCCTTTCACGTCCAAATCTCTCAAACTCCGGGAGAGATTCTCAAAACCAGGGTTGACATGATTCGAGTTCCTCTCAACATTTTGGAAATCCCGCTGAAACTTTGGACATTCTCACGAAGGGTTCCCAATCCCCGACAAGACTGGTACCCTTTCACGTCCAAATCTCTCAAACTCCGGGAGAGATTCTCAAAACCGAGGTTGACATGTTACGAGTTCCTCTCAACATTTTGGAAATCCCGCTGAAACTTTGGACATTCTGGCGAAGGGTTCCCAATCCCCGACAAGACTGGTACCCTATCACGTCCAAATCTCTCAAACTCCGGGAGAGATTCTCAAAACCAAGGTTGACATGTTTCGAGTTCCTCTCAACATTTTGGAAATCCCGCTGAAACTTTGGACATTCTCGCGAAGGGTTCCCAATCCCCGACAAGACTGGTACCCTTTCACGTCCAAATCTCTCAAACTCCGGGAGAGATTCTCAAAACCAAGGTTGACATGTTTCGAGTTCCTCTCAACATTTTGGAAATCCCGCTGAAACTTTGCACATTCTCGCGAAGGGTTCCCAATCCCCGACAAGACTGGTACCCTTTCACGTCCAAATCTCTCAAACTCCGGGAGAGATTCTCAAAACCGAGGTTGACATGTTTTGAGACCCTCTCAACATTTTGGAAATCCCGCTGAAACTTTGGACATTCTCGCGAAGGGTTCCCAATCCCTGACAAGACTGGTACTCTTTCACGTCCAAATCTCTCAAACTCCGGGAGAGATTCTCAAAACCGAGGTTGACATGATTCGAGTTCCTCTCAACATTTTGGAAATCCCGCTGAAACTTTGGACATTCTCGCGAAGGGTTCCCAATCCCCGACAAGACTGGTACCCTTTCACGTCCAAATCTCTCAAACTCCGGGAGAGATTCTCAAAACCAAGGTTGACATGTTTCGAGTTCCTCTCAACATTTTGGAAATCCCGCTGAAACTTTGGACATTCTCGCGAAGGGTTCCCAATCCCCGACAAGACTGGTACCGTTTCACGTCCAAATCTCTCAAACTCCGGGAGAGATTCTCAAAACCAAGGTTCACATGTTTCGAGTTCCTCTCAACATTTTGGAAATCCCGCTGAAACTTTGGACATTCTCGCGAAGGGTTCCCAATCCCCGACAAGACTGGTACCCTTTCACGTCCAAATCTCTCAAACTCCGGGAGAGATTCTCAAAACCAAGGTTGACATGTTTCGAGTTCCTCTCAACATTTTGGAAATCCCGCTGAAACTTTGGACATTCTCGCGAAGGGTTCCCAATCCCCGACAAGACTGGTATTCTTTCACGTCCAAATCTCTCAAACTCCGGGAGAGATTCTCAAAACCGAGGTTGACATGTTTCGAGTTCCTCTCAACATTTTGGAAATCCCGCTGAAACTTTGGACATTCTCGCGAAGGGTTCCCAATCCCCGACAAGACTGGTACCCTTTCACGTCCAAATCTCTCAAACTCCGGGAGAGATTCTCAAAACCAAGGTTGACATGTTTCGAGTTCCTCTCAACATTTTGGAAATCCCGCTGAAACTTTGGACATTCTCGCGAAGGGTTCCCAATCCCCGACAAGACTGGTACCCTTTCACGTCCAAATCTCTCAAACTCCGGGAGAGATTCTCAAAACCAAGGTTGACATGTTTCGAGTTCCTCTCAACATTTTGAAAATCCCGCTGAAACTTTGGACATTCTCGCGAAGGGTTCCCAATCCCCGACAAGACTGGTACTCTTTCACGTCCAAATCTCTCAAACTCCGGGAGAGATTCTCAAAACCGAGGTTGACATGTTTCGAGCTCCTCTCAACATTTTGGAAATCCCGCTGAAACTTTGCACATTCTCGCGAAGGGTTCCCAATCCCCGACAAGACTGGTACCCTTTCACGTCCAAATCTCTCAAACTCCGGGAGAGATTCTCAAAACCGAGGTTGACATGTTTCGAGTTCCTCTCAACATTTTGGAAATCCCGCTGAAACTTTGGACATTCTCGCGAAGGGTTCCCAATCCCCGACAAGACTGGTACCCTTTCACGTCCAAATCTCTCAAACTCCGGGAGAGATTCTCAAAACCGAGGTTGACATGTTTCGAGTTCCTCTCAACATTTTGGAAATTCCGCTGAAACTTTGGACATTCTTGCGAAGGGTTCCCAATCCCCGACAAGACTGGTACCCTTTCACGTCCAAATCTCTCAAACTCCGGGAGAGATTCTCAAAACCGAGGTTGACATGTTTCGAGCTCCTCTCAACATTTTGGAAATCCCGCTGAAACTTTGCACATTCTCGCGAAGGGTTCCCAATCCCCGACAAGACTGGTACCCTTTCACGTCCAAATCTCTCAAACTCCGGGAGAGATTCTCAAAACCGAGGTTGACATGTTTCGAGTTCCTCTCAACATTTTGGAAATCCCGCTGAAACTTTGGACATTCTCGCGAAGGGTTCCCAATCCCCGACAAGACTGGTACCCTTTCACGTCCAAATCTCTCAAACTCCGGGAGAGATTCTCAAAACCGAGGTTGACATGTTTCGAGTTCCTCTCAACATTTTGGAAATTCCGCTGAAACTTTGGACATTCTTGCGAAGGGTTCCCAATCCCCGACAAGACTGGTACCCTTTCACGTCCAAATCTCTCAAACTCCGGGAGAGATTCTCAAAACCAAGGTTGACATGTTTCGTGTTCCTCTCAACATTTTGGAAATCCCGCTGAAACTTTGGACATTCTCGTGAAGGGTTCCCAATCCCCGACAAGACTGGTACCCTTTCATGTCCAAATCTCTCAAACTCCGGGAGAGATTCTCAAAACCAAGGTTGACATGTTTCGAGTTCCTGTCAACATTTTGGAAATCACGCTGAAAATTTGGACATTCTCGCGAAGGGTTCCCAATCCCCGACAAGACTGGTACCCTTTCACGTCCAAATCTCTCAAACTCCGGGAGAGATTCTCAAAACCAAGGTTGACATGTTTCGAGTTCCTCTCAACATTTTGGAAATCCCGCTGAAACTTTGGACATTCTCGCGAAGGGTTCCCAATCCCCGACAAGACTGGTACCCTTTCACGTCCAAATCTCTCAAACTCCGGGAGAGATTCTCAAAACCAAGGTTGACATGTTTCAAGTTCCTCTCAACATTTTGGAAATCCCGCTGAAACTTTGGACATTCTGGCGAAGGGTTCCCAATCCCCGACAAGACTGGTACCCTTTCACGTCCAAATCTCTCAAACTCCGGGAGAGATTCTCAAAACCGAGGTTGACATGTTTCGAGTTCCTCTCAACATTTTGGAAATCCCGCTGAAATGTTGGACATTCTCGCGAAGGGTTCCCAATCCCTGACAAGACTGGTACCCTTTCACGTCCAAATCTCTCAAACTCCGGGAGAGATTCTCAAAACCGAGGTTGACATGTTTCGAGTTCCTCTCAACATTTTGGAAATCCCGCTGAAACTTTGGACATTCTCGCGAAGGGTTCCCAATCCCCGACAAGACTGGTACCCTTTCACATCCAAATCTCTCAAACTCCGGGAGAGATTCTCAAAACCGAGGTTGACATGTTTCGAGTTCCTCTCAACATTTTGGAAATCCCGCTGAAACTTTGGACATTCTCGCGAAGGGTTCCCAATCCCCGACAAGACTGGTACCCTTTCACGTCCAAATCTCTGAAACTCCGGGAGAGATTCTCAAAACCGAGGTTGACATGTTTCGAGTTCCTCTCAACATTTTGGAAATCCCGCTGAAACTTTGCACATTCTCGCGAAGGGTTCCCAATCCCCGACAAGACTGGTACCCTTTCACGTCCAAATCTCTCAAACTCCGGGAGAGATTCTCAAAACCGAGGTTGACATGTTTCGAGTTCCTCTCAACATTTTGGAAATCCCGCTGAAACTTTGGACATTCTGGCGAAGGGTTCCCAATCCCCGACAAGACTGGTACCCTTTCACGTCCAAATCTCTCAAACTCCGGGAGAGATTCTCAAAACCAAGGTTGACATGATTCGAGTTCCTCTCAACATTTTGGAAATCCCGCTGAAACTTTGGACATTCTCGCGAAGGGTTCCCAATCCCCGACAAGACTGGTACCCTTTCACGTCCAAATCTCTCAAACTCTGGGAGAGATTCTCAAAACCGAGGTTGACATGTTTCGAGTTCCTCTCAACATTTTGGAAATCCCGCTGAAATGTTGGACATTCTCGCGAAGGGTTCCCAATCCCCGACAAGACTGGTACCCTTTCACGTCCAAATCTCTCAAACTCCGGGAGAGATTCTCAAACCGAGGTTGACATGTTTCGAGTTCCTCTCAACATTTTGGAAATCCCGCTGAAACTTTGGACATTCTGGCGAAGGGTTCCCAATCCCCGACAAGACTGGTACCCTTTCACGTCCAAATCTCTCAAACTCCGGGAGAGATTCTCAAAACCGAGGTTGACATGTTTCGAGTTCCTCTCAACATTTTGGAAATCCCGCTGAAACTTTGGACATTCTCGCGAAGGGTTCCTAATCCCCGACAAGACTGGTACGCTTTCACGTCCAAATCTCTCAAATTCCGGGAGAGATTCTCAAAACCAAGGTTGACATGTTTCGAGTTCCTCTCAACATTTTGGAAATCCCGCTGAAACTTTGGACATTCTCGCGAAGGGTTCCCAATCCCCGACAAGACTGGTACCCTTTCACATCCAAATCTCTCAAACTCCGGGAGAGATTCTCAAAACCGAGGTTGACATGTTTCGAGTTCCTCTCAACATTTTGGAAATCCCGCTGAAACTTTGGACATTCTGGCGAAGGGTTCCTAATCCCCGACAAGACTGGTACGCTTTCACGTCCAAATCTCTCAAATTCCGGGAGAGATTCTCAAAACCAAGGTTGACATGTTTCGAGTTCCTTTCAACATTTTGGAAATCCCGCTGAAACTTTGGACATTCTGGCGAAGGGTTCCCAATCCCCGACAAGACTGGTACCCTTTCACGTCCAAATCTCTCAAACTCCGGGAGAGATTCTCAAAACCGAGGTTGACATGTTTCGAGTTCCTCTCAACATTTTGGAAATCCCGCTGAAACTTTGGACATTCTCGCGAAGGGTTCCCAATCCCCGACAAGACTGGTACCCTTTCACGTCCAAATCTCTCAAACTCCGGGAGAGATTCTCAAAACCGAGGTTGACATGTTTCAAGTTCCTCTCAACATTTTGGAAATCCCGCTGAAACTTTGGACATTCTCGCGAAGGGTTCCCAATCCCCGACAAGACTGGTACCCTTTCACGTCCAAATCTCTCAAACTCCGGGAGAGATTCTCAAAACCGAGGTTGACATGTTTCGAGTTCCTCTCAACATTTTGGAAATCCCGCTGAAACTTTGCACATTCTCGCGAAGGGTTCCCAATCCCCGACAAGACTGGTACCCTTTCACGTCCAAATCTCTCAAACTCCGGGAGAGATTCTCAAAACCGAGGTTGACATGTTTCGAGTTCCTCTCAACATTTTGGAAATCCCGCTGAAACTTTGGACTTTCTGGCGAAGGGTTCCCAATCCCCGACAAGACTGGTACCCTTTCACGTCCAAATCTCTCAAACTCCGGGAGAGATTCTCAAAACAAAGGTTGACATGATTCGAGTTCCTCTCAACATTTTGGAAATCCCGCTGAAACTTTGGACATTCTCGCGAAGGGTTCCCAATCCCCGACAAGACTGGTACCCTTTCACGTCCAAATCTCTCAAACTCCGGGAGAGATTCTCAAAACCGAGGTTGACATGTTTCGAGTTCCTCTCAACATTTTGGAAATCCCGCTGAAACTTTGGACATTCTCGCGAAGGGTTCCCAATCCCCGACAAGACTGGTACCCTTTCACGTCCAAATCTCTGAAACTCCGGGAGAGATTCTCAAAACCGAGGTTGACATGTTTCGAGTTCCTCTCAACATTTTGGAAATCCCGCTGAAACTTTGGACATTCTCGCGAAGGGTTCCCAATCCCCGACAAGACTGGTACCCTTTCACGTCCAAATCTCTCAAACTCCGGGAGAGATTCTCAAAACCGAGGTTGACATGTTTCAAGTTCCTCTCAACATTTTGGAAATCCCGCTGAAACTTTGGACATTCTCGCGAAGGGTTCCCAATCCCCGACAAGACTGGTACCCTTTCACGTCCAAATCTCTCAAACTCCGGGAGAGATTCTCAAAACCGAGGTTGACATGTTTCGAGTTCCTCTCAACATTTTGGAAATCCCGCTGAAATGTTGGACATTCTCGCGAAGGGTTCCCAATCCCCGACAAGACTGCTACCCTTTCACGTCCAAATCTCTCAAACTCCGGGAGAGATTCTCAAAACCGAGGTTGACATGTTTCGAGTTCCTCTCAACATTTTGGAAATCCCGCTGAAACTTTGGACATTCTCGCGAAGGGTTCCCAATCCCCGACAAGACTGGTACCCTTTCACATCCAAATCTCTCAAACTCCGGGAGAGATTCTCAAAACCGAGGTTGACATGTTTCGAGTTCCTCTCAACATTTTGGAAATCCCGCTGAAACTTTGGACATTCTCGCGAAGGGTTCCCAATCCCCGACAAGACTGGTACCCTTTCACGTCCAAATCTCTGAAACTCCGGGAGAGATTCTCAAAACCGAGGTTGACATGTTTCGAGTTCCTCTCAACATTTTGGAAATCCCGCTGAAACTTTGCACATTCTCGCGAAGGGTTCCCAATCCCCGACAAGACTGGTACCCTTTCACGTCCAAATCTCTCAAACTCCGGGAGAGATTCTCAAAACCGAGGTTGACATGTTTCGAGTTCCTCTCAACATTTTGGAAATCCCGCTGAAACTTTGGACATTCTGGCGAAGGGTTCCCAATCCCCGACAAGACTGGTACCCTTTCACGTCCAAATCTCTCAAACTCCGGGAGAGATTCTCAAAACCAAGGTTGACATGTTTCGAGTTCCTCTCAACATTTTGGAAATCCCGCTGAAACTTTGGACATTCTCGCGAAGGGTTCCCAATCCCCGACAAGACTGGTACCCTTTCACGTCCAAATCTCTCAAACTCCGGGAGAGATTCTCAAAACCAAGGTTGACATGTTTCGTGTTCCTCTTAACATTTTGGAAATCCCGCTGAAACTTTGGACATTCTCGCGAAGGGTTCCCAATCCCCGACAAGACTGGTACCCTTTCACGTCCAAATCTCTCAAACTCCGGGAGAGATTCTCAAAACCAAGGTTGACATGTTTCGAGTTCCTCTCAACATTTTGGAAATCCCGCTGAAACTTTGCACATTCTCGCGAAGGGTTCCCAATCCCCGACAAGACTGGTACCCTTTCACGTCCAAATCTCTCAAACTCCGGGAGAGATTCTCAAAACCGAGGTTGACATGTTTCGAGATCCTCTCAACATTTTGGAAATCCCGCTGAAACTTTGGACATTCTCGCGAAGGGTTCCCAATCCCCGACAAGACTGGTACCCTTTCACGTCCAAATCTCTCAAACTCCGGGAGAGATTCTCAAAACCGAGGTTGACATGTTTCGAGTTCCTCTCAACATTTTGGAAATCCCGCTGAAACTTTGGACATTCTGGCGAAGGGTTCCCAATTCCCGACAAGACTGGTACCCTTTCACGTCCAAATCTCTCAAACTCCGGGAGAGATTCTCAAAACCAAGGTTGACATGTTTCGAGTTCCTCTCAACATTTTGGAAATCCCGCTGAAACTTTGGACATTCTCGCGAAGGGTTCCCAATCCCCGACAAGACTGGTACCCTTTCACGTCCAAATCTCTCAAACTCCGGGAGAGATTCTCAAAACCAAGGTTGACATGTTTCGAGTTCCTCTCAACATTTTGGAAATCCCGCTGAAACTTTGGACATTCTCGCGAAGGGTTCCCAATCCCCGACAAGACTGGTACCCTTTCACGTCCAAATCTCTCAAACTCCGGGAGAGATTCTCAAAACCAAGGTTGACATGTTTCGTGTTCCTCTCAACATTTTGGAAATCCCGCTGAAACTTTGGACATTCTCGCGAAGGGTTCCCAATCCCCGACAAGACTGGTACCCTTTCACGTCCAAATCTCTCAAACTCCGGGAGAGATTCTCAAAACCAGGGTTGACATGTTTCGAGTTCCTCTCAACATTTTGGAAATCCCGCTGAAACTTTGGACACTCTCGCGAAGGGTTCCCAATCCCCGACAAGACTGGTACCCTTTCACGTCCAAATCTCTCAAACTCCGGGAGAGATTCTCAAAACCAAGGTTGACATGTTTCGAGTTCCTCTCAACATTTTGGAAATCCCGCTGAAACTTTGGACATTCTCGCGAAGGGTTCCCAATCCCCGACAAGACTGGTACCCTTTCACGTCCAAATCTCTCAAATTCCGGGAGAGATTCTCAAAACCAAGGTTCACATGTTTCGAGTTCCTTTCAACATTTTGGAAATCCCACTGAAACTTTGGACATTCTCGCGAAGGGTTCCCAATCCCCGACAAGACTGGTACCCTTTCACGTCCAAATCTCTCAAACTCCGGGAGAGATTCTCAAAACCAAGGTTGACATGTTTCGAGTTCCTCTCAACATTTTGGAAATCCCGCTGAAACTTTGGACATTCTCGCGAAGGGTTCCCAATCCCCGACAAGACTGGTACCCTTTCACGTCCAAATCTCTCAAACTCCGGGAGAGATTCTCAAAACCAAGGTTGACATGTTTCGAGTTCCTCTCAACATTTTGGAAATCCCGCTGAAACTTTGGACATTCTCGCGAAGGGTTCCCAATCCCCGACAAGACTGGTACCCTTTCACGTCCAAATCTCTCAAACTCCGGGAGAGATTCCCATACCAAGGTTGACATGATTCGAGTTCCTCTCAACATTTTGGAAATCCCGCTGAAACTTTGCACATTCTGGCGAAGGGTTCCCAATCCCCGACAAGACTGGTACCCTTTCACGTCCAAATCTCTCAAACTCCGGGAGAGATTCTCAAAACCGAGGTTGACATGTTTCGAGTTCCTCTCAACATTTTGGAAATCCCGCTGAAACTTTGGACATTCTGGCGAAGGGTTCCCAATCCCCGACAAGACTGGTACCCTTTCACGTCCAAATCTCTCAAACTCCGGGAGAGATTCTCAAAACCAAGGTTGACATGTTTCGAGTTCCTCTCAACATTTTGGAAATCCCGCTGAAACTTTGGACATTCTCGCGAAGGGTTCCCAATCCCCGACAAGACTGGTACCCTTTCACGTCCAAATCTCTCAAACTCCGGGAGAGATTCTCAAAACCAAGGTTGACATGTTTCGTGTTCCTCTCAACATTTTGGAAATCCCGCTGAAACTTTGGACATTCTCGCGAAGGGTTCCCAATCCCCGACAAGACTGGTACCCTTTCACGTCCAAATCTCTCAAACTCCGGGAGAGATTCTCAAAACCAAGGTTGACATGTTTCGAGTTCCTCTCAACATTTTGGAAATCCCGCTGAAACTTTGCACATTCTCGCGAAGGGTTCCCAATCCCCGACAAGACTGGTACCCTTTCACGTCCAAATCTCTCAAACTCCGGGAGAGATTCTCAAAACCGAGGTTGACATGTTTCGAGATCCTCTCAACATTTTGGAAATCCCGCTGAAACTTTGGACATTCTCGCGAAGGGTTCCCAATCCCCGACAAGACTGGTACCCTTTCACGTCCAAATCTCTCAAACTCCGGGAGAGATTCTCAAAACCGAGGTTGACATGTTTCGAGTTCCTCTCAACATTTTGGAAATCCCGCTGAAACTTTGGACATTCTCGCGAAGGGTTCCCAATCCCCGACAAGACTGGTACCCTTTCACGTCCAAATCTCTCAAACTCCGGGAGAGATTCTCAAAACCGAGGTTGACATGTTTCGAGTTCCTCTCAACATTTTGGAAATCCCGCTGAAACTTTGGACATTCTCGCGAAGGGTTCCCAATCCCCGACAAGACTGGTACCCTTTCACGTCCAAATCTCTCAAACTCCGGGAGAGATTCTCAAAACCAAGGTTGACATGTTTCGAGTTCCTCTCAACATTTTGGAAATCCCGCTGAAACTTTGGACATTCTCGCGAAGGGTTCCCAATCCCCGACAAGACTGGTACCCTTTCACGTCCAAATCTCTCAAACTCCGGGAGAGATTCTCAAAACCAAGGTTGACATGTTTCGTGTTCCTCTCAACATTTTGGAAATCCCGCTGAAACTTTGGACATTCTCGCGAAGGGTTCCCAATCCCCGACAAGACTGGTACCCTTTCACGTCCAAATCTCTCAAACTCCGGGAGAGATTCTCAAAACCAGGGTTGACATGTTTCGAGTTCCTCTCAACATTTTGGAAATCCCGCTGAAACTTTGGACATTCTCGCGAAGGGTTCCCAATCCCCGACAAGACTGGTACCCTTTCACGTCCAAATCTCTCAAACTCCGGGAGAGATTCTCAAAACCGAGGTTGACATGTTTCGAGTTCCTCTCAACATTTTGGAAATCCCGCTGAAACTTTGGACATTCTCGCGAAGGGTTCCCAATCCCCGACAAGACTGGTACCCTTTCATGTCCAAATCTCTCAAACTCCGGGAGAGATTCCCATACCAAGGTTGACATGATTCGAGTTCCTCTCAACATTTTGGAAATCCCGCTGAAACTTTGGACATTCTCGCGAAGGGTTCCCAATCCCCGACAAGACTGGTACCCTTTCACGTCCAAATCTCTCAAACTCCGGGAGAGATTCTCAAAACCACGGTTCACATGTTTCGAGTTCCTTTCAACATTTTGGAAATCCCGCTGAAACTTTGGACATTCTCGCGAAGGGTTCCCAATCCCCGACAAGACTGGTACCCTTTCACGTCCAAATCTCTCAAACTCCGGGAGAGATTCTCAAAACCAAGGTTGACATGTTTCGAGTTCCTCTCAACATTTTGGAAATCCCGCTGAAACTTTGGACATTCTCGCGAAGGGTTCCCAATCCCCGACAAGACTGGTACCCTTTCACGTCCAAATCTCTCAAACTCCGGGAGAGGTTCTCAAAACCAAGGTTGACATGTTTCGAGTTCCTCTCAACATTTTGGAAATCCCGCTGAAACTTTGGACATTCTCGCGAAGGGTTCCCAATCCCCGACAAGACTGGTACCCTTTCACGTCCAAATCTCTCAAACTCCGGGAGAGATTCTCAAAACCAAGGTTGACATGTTTTGAGTTCTTCTCAACGTTTTGGAAATCCCGCTGAAACTTTGGACATTCTCGCGAAGGGTTCCCAATCCCCGACAAGACTGGTACCCTTTCATGTCCAAATCTCTCAAACTCCGGGAGAGATTCCCATACCAAGGTTGACATGATTCGAGTTCCTCTCAACATTTTGGAAATCCCGCTGAAACTTTGGACATTCTCGCGAAGGGTTCCCAATCCCCGACAAGACTGGTACCCTTTCACGTCCAAATCTCTCAAACTCCGGGAGAGATTCTCAAAACCGAGGTTGACATGTTTCGAGTTCCTCTCAACATTTTGGAAATCCCGCTGAAACTTTGGACATTCTCGCGAAGGGTTCCCAATCCCCGACAAGACTGGTACCCTTTCACGTCCAAATCTCTCAAACTCCGGGAGAGATTCTCAAAACCGAGGTTGACATGTTTCGAGTTCCTCTCAACATTTTGGAAATCCCGCTGAAACTTTGGACAGTCTCGCAAAGGGTTCCCAATCCCCGACAAGACTGGTACCCTTTCACGTCCAAATCTCTCAAACTCCGGGAGAGATTCTCAAAACCGAGGTTGACATGTTTCGAGTTCCTTTCAACATTTTGGAAATCCCACTGAAACTTTGGACATTCTCGCGAAGGGTTCCCAATCCCCGACAAGACTGGTACCCTTTCACGTCCAAATCTCTCAAACTCCGGGAGAGATTCTCAAAACCGAGGTTGACATGTTTCGAGTTCCTCTCAACATTTTGGAAATCCCGCTGAAACTTTGGACATTCTCGCGAAGGGTTCCCAATCCTCGACAAGACTGGTACCCTTTCACGTCCAAATCTCTCAAACTCCGGGAGAGATTCTCAAAACCAAGGTTGACATGTTTCGAGTTCCTCTCAACATTTTGGAAATCCCGCTGAAACTTTGGACATTCTCGCGAAGGGTTCCCAATCCCCGACAAGACTGGTACCCTTTCACGTCCAAATCTCTCAAACTCCGGGAGAGATTCTCAAAACCAAGGTTGACATGTTTCGAGTTCCTCTCAACATTTTGGAAATCCCGCTGAAACTTTGGACATTCTGGCGAAGGGTTCCCAATCCCCGACAAGACTGGTACCCTTTCACGTCCAAATCTCTCAAACACCGGGAGAGATTCTCAAAACCGAGGTTGACATGTTTCGAGTTACTCTCAACATTTTGGAAATCCCGCTGAAACTTTGGACATTAACGCGAAGGGTTACCAATCCCCGACAAGACTGGTACCCTTTCACGTCCAAATCTCTCAAACTCCGGGAGAGATTCTCAAAACCAAGGTTGACATGTTTCGAGTTCCTCTCAACATTTTGGAAATCCCGCTGAAACTTTGGACATTCTCGCGAAGGTTTCCCAATCCCCGACAAGACTGGTACCCTTTCACGTCCAAATCTCTCAAACTCCGGGAGAGATTCTCAAAACCAAGGTTGACATGTTTCGAGTTCCTCTCAACATTTTGGAAATCCCGCTGAAACTTTGGACATTCTCGCGAAGGGTTCCCAATCCCCGACAAGACTGGTACCCTTTCACGTCCAAATCTCTCAAACTCCGGGAGAGATTCTCAAAACCAAGGTTGACATGTTTCGAGTTCCTTTCAACATTTTGGAAATCCCGCTGAAACTTTGGACATTCTCGCGAAGGGTTCCCAATCCCCGACAAGACTGGTACCCTTTCACGTCCAAATCTCTCAAACTCCGGGAGAGATTCTCAAAACCACGGTTCACATGTTTCGAGTTCCTTTCAACATTTTGGAAATCCCGCTGAAACTTTGGACATTCTCGCGAAGGGTTCCCAATCCCCGACAAGACTGGTACCCTTTCACGTCCAAATCTCTCAAACTCCGGGAGAGATTCTCAAAACCAAGGTTGACATGTTTCGAGTTCCTCTCAACATTTTGGAAATCCCGCTGAAACTTTGGACATTCTCGCGAAGGGTTCCCAATCCCCGACAAGACTGGTACCCTTTCACGTCCAAATCTCTCAAACTCCGGGAGAGATTCTCAAAACCAAGGTTGACATGTTTCGAGTTCCTCTCAACATTTTGGAAATCCAGCTGAAACTTTGGACATTCTCGCGAAGGGTTCCCAATCCCCGACAAGACTGGTACCCTTTCACGTCCAAATCTCTCAAACTCCGGGAGAGATTCTCAAAACCAAGGTTGACATGTTTTGAGTTCTTCTCAACGTTTTGGAAATCCCGCTGAAACTTTGGACATTCTCGCGAAGGGTTCCCAATCCCCGACAAGACTGGTACCCTTTCATGTCCAAATCTCTCAAACTCCGGGAGAGATTCTCAAAACCAAGGTTGACATGATTCGAGTTCCTCTCAACATTTTGGAAATCCCGCTGAAACTTTGGACATTCTCGCAAAGGGTTCCCAATCCCCGACAAGACTGGTACCCTTTCACTACCAAATCTCTCAAACTCCGGGAGAGATTCTCAAAAGCGAGGTTGACATGTTTCGAGTTCCTCTCAACATTTTGGAAATCCCGCTGAAACTTTGGACATTCTCGCGAAGGGTTCCCAATCCCCGACAAGACTGGTACCCTTTCACGTCCAAATCTCTCAAACTCCGGGAGAGATTCTCAAAACCGAGGTTGACATGTTTCGAGTTCCTCTCAACATTTTGGAAATCCCGCTGAAACTTTGGACAGTCTCGCAAAGGGTTCCCAATCCCCGACAAGACTGGTACCCTTTCACGTCCAAATCTCTCAAACTCCGGGAGAGATTCTCAAAACCAAGGTTGACATGTTTCGAGTTCCTCTCAACATTTTGGAAATCCCGCTGAAACTTGGGACATTCTGGCGAAGGGTTCCCAATCCCCGACAAGACTGGTACCCTTTCACGTCCAAATCTCTCAAACTCCGGGAGAGATTCTCAAAACCGAGGTTGACATGTTTCGAGTTCCTCTCAACATTTTGGAAATCCCGCTGAAACTTTGGACATTAACGCGAAGGGTTACCAATCCCCGACAAGACTGGTACCCTTTCACGTCCAAATCTCTCAAACTCCGGGAGAGATTCTCAAAACCAAGGTTGACATGTTTCGAGTTCCTCTCAACATTTTGGAAATCCCGCTGAAACTTTGGACATTCTCGCGAAGGGTTCCCAATCCCCGACAAGACTGGTACCCTTTCACGTCCAAATCTCTCAAACTCCGGGAGAGATTCTCAAAACCAAGGTTGACATGTTTCGAGTTCCTCTCAACATTTTGGAAATCCCGCTGAAACTTTGGACATTCTGGCGAAGGGTTCCCAATCCCCGACAAGACTGGTACCCTTTCACGTCCAAATCTCTCAAACTCCGGGAGAGATTCTCAAAACCAAGGTTGACATGTTTCGAGTTCCTCTCAACATTTTGGAAATCCCGCTGAAACTTTGGACATTCTCGCGAAGGGTTCCCAATCCCCGACAAGACTGGTACCCTTTCACGTCCAAATCTCTCAAACTCCGGGAGAGATTCTCAAAACCGAGGTTGATATGTTTCGAGTTCCTCTCAACATTTTGGAAATCCCGCTGAAACTTTGGACATTCTCGCGAAGGGTTCCTAATCCCCGACAAGACTGGCACACTTTCACGTCCAAATCTCTCAAATTCCGGGAGAGATTCTCAAAACCAAGGTTGACATGTTTCGAGTTCCTTTCAACATTTTGGAAATCCCGCTGAAACTTTGGACATTCTGGCGAAGGGTTCCCAATCCCCGACAAGACTGGTACCCTTTCACGTCCAAATCTCTCAAAATCCGGGAGAGATTCTCAAAACCGAGGTTGACATGTTTCGAGTTCCTCTCAACATTTTGGAAATCCCGCTGAAACTTTGGACATTCTCGCGAAGGGTTCCCAATCCCCGACAAGACTGGTACCCTTTCACGTCCAAATCTCTCAAACTCCGGGAGAGATTCTCAAAACCAAGGTTGACATGTTTTGAGTTCTTCTCAACGTTTTGGAAATCCCGCTGAAACTTTGGACATTCTGGCGAAGGGTTCCCAATCCCCGACAAGACTGGTACCCTTTCACGTCCAAATCTCTCAAACTCCGGGAGAGATTCTCAAAACCAAGGTTGACATGATTCGAGTTCCTCTCAACATTTTGGAAATCCCGCTGAAACTTTGGACATTCTCGCAAAGGGTTCCCAATCCCCGACAAGACTGGTACCCTTTCACGTCCAAATCTCTCAAACTCCGGGAGAGATTCTCAAAACCGAGGTTGACATGTTTCGAGTTCCTCTCAACATTTTGGAAATCCCGCTGAAACTTTGGACATTCTCGCGAAGGGTTCCCAATCCCCGACAAGACTGGTACCCTTTCACGTCCAAATCTCTCAAACTCCGGGAGAGATTCTCAAAACCGAGGTTGACATGTTTCGAGTTCCTCTCAACATTTTGGAAATCCCGCTGAAACTTTGGACATTCTCGCGAAGGGTTCCCAATCCCCGACAAGACTGGTACCCTTTCACGTCCAAATCTCTCAAACTCCGGGAGAGATTCTCAAAACCAAGGTTGACATGTTTCGAGTTCCTCTCAACATTTTGGAAATCCCGCTGAAACTTTGCACATTCTCGCGAAGGGTTCCCAATCCCCGACAAGACTGGTACCCTTTCACGTCCAAATCTCTCAAACTCCGGGAGAGATTCTCAAAACCAAGGTTGACATGTTTCGAGTTCCTTTCAACATTTTGGAAATCCTGCTGAAACTTTGGACATTCTGGCGAAGGGTTCCCAATCCCCGACAAGACTGGTACCCTTTCACGTCCAAATCTCTCAAACTCCGGGAGAGATTCTCAAAACCGAGGTTGACATGTTTCGAGTTCCTCTCAACATTTTGGAAATCCCGCTGAAACTTTGGACATTCTGGCGAAGGGTTCCCAATCCCCGACAAGACTGGTACCCTTTCACGTCCAAATCTCTCAAACTCCGGGAGAGATTCTCAAAACCAAGGTTGACATGTTTCGAGTTCCTCTCAACATTTTGGAAATCCCGCTGAAACTTTGGACATTCTCGCGAAGGGTTCCCAATCCCCGACAAGACTGGTACCCTTTCACGTCCAAATCTCTCGAACTCCGGGAGAGATTCTCAAAACCAAGGTTGACATGTTTCGAGTTCCTCTCAACATTTTGGAAATCCCGCTGAAACTTTGGACATTCTCGCGAAGGGTTCCCAATCCCCGACAAGACTGGTACCCTTTCACGTCCAAATCTCTCAAACTCCGGGAGAGATTCTCAAAACCAAGGTTCACATGTTTCGAGTTCCTCTCAACATTTTGGAAATCCCGCTGAAACTTTGGACATTCTCGCGAAGGGTTCCCAATCCCCGACAAGACTGGTACCCTTTCACGTCCAAATCTCTCAAACTCCGGGAGAGATTCTCAAAACCAAGGTTGACATGTTTCGAGTTCCTCTCAACATTTTGGAAATCCCGCTGAAACTTTGGACATTCTCGCGAAGGGTACCCAATCCCCGACAAGACTGGTACCCTTTCACGTCTAAATCTCTCAAACTCCGGGAGAGATTCTCAAAACCAAGGTTGACATGTTTCGAGTTCCTCTCAACATTTTGGAAATCCAGCTGAAACTTTGGACATTCTCGCGAAGGGTTCCCAATCCCCGACAAGACTGGTACCCTTTCACGTCCAAATCTCTCAAACTCCGGGAGAGATTCTCAAAACCAAGGTTGACATGCTTTGAGTTCTTCTCAACGTTTTGGAAATCCCGCTGAAACTTTGGACATTCTCGCGAAGGGTTCCCAATCCCCGACAAGACTGGTACCCTTTCATGTCCAAATCTCTCAAACTCCGGGAGAGATTCTCAAAACCAAGGTTGACATGATTCGAGTTCCTCTCAACATTTTGGAAATCCCGCTGAAACTTTGGACATTCTCGCAAAGGGTTCCCAATCCCCGACAAGACTGGTACCCTTTCACGTCCAAATCTCTCAAACTCCGGGAGAGATTCTCAAAACCAAGGTTGACATGATTCGAGTTCCTCTCAACATTTTGGAAATCCCGCTGAAACTTTGGACATTCTCGCGAAGGGTTCCCAATCCCCGACAAGACTGGTACCCTTTCACGTCCAAATCGCTCAAACTCTGGGAGAGATTCTCAAAACCGAGGTTGACATGTTTCGAGTTCCTCTCAACATTTTGGAAATCCCGCTGAAATGTTGGACATTCTCGCGAAGGGTTCCCAATCCCCGACAAGACTGGTACCCTTTCACGTCCAAATCTCTGAAACTCCGGGAGAGATTCTCAAAACCGAGGTTGACATGTTTCGAGTTCCTCTCAACATTTTGGAAATCCCGCTGAAACTTTGGACATTCTGGCGAAGGGTTCCCAATCCCCGACAAGACTGGTACCCTTTCACGTCCAAATCTCTCAAACTCCGGGAGAGATTCTCAAAACCGAGGTTGACATGTTTCGAGTTCCTCTCAACATTTTGGAAATCCCGCTGAAACTTTGGACATTCTGGCGAAGGGTTCCTAATCCCCGACAAGACTGGTACCCTTTCACGTCCAAATCTCTCAAACTCCGGGAGAGATTCTCAAAACCAAGGTTGACATGATTCGAGTTCCTCTCAACATTTTGGAAATCCCGCTGAAACTTTGGACATTCTCGCGAAGGGTTCCCAATCCCCGACAAGACTGGTACCCTTTCACGTCCAAATCTCTCAAACTCTGGGAGAGATTCTCAAAACTGAGGTTGACATGTTTCGAGTTCCTCTCAACATTTTGGAAATCCCGCTGAAATGTTGGATATACTCGCGAAGGGTTCCCAATCCCCGACAAGACTGGTACCCTTTCACGTCCAAATCTCTCAAACTCCGGGAGAGATTCTCAAAACCGAGGTTGACATGTTTCGAGTTCCTCTCAACATTTTGGAAATCCCGCTGAAACTTTGGACATTCTCGCAAAGGGTTCCCAATCCCCGACAAGACTGGTACCCTTTCACGTCCAAATCTCTCAAACTCCGGGAGAGATTCTCAAAACCGAGGTTGACATGTTTCGAGTTCCACTCAACATTTTGGAAATCCCGCTGAAACTTTGGACATTCTCGCGAAGGGTTCCTAATCCCCGACAAGACTGGTACGCTTTCACGTCCAAATCTCTCAAATTCCGGGAGAGATTCTCAAAACCAAGGTTGACATGTTTCGAGTTCCTCTCAACATTTTGGAAATCCCGCTGAAACTTTGGACATTCTGGCGAAGGGTTCCCAATCCCCGACAAGACTGGTACCCTTTCACGTCCAAATCTCTCAAACTCCGGGAGAGATTCTCAAAACCAAGGTTGACATGTTTCGAGTTCCTCTCAACATTTTGGAAATCCCGCTGAAACTTTGCACATTCTCGCGAAGGGTTCCTAATCCCCGACAAGACTGGTACCCTTTCACGTCCAAATCTCTCAAATTCCGGGAGAGATTCTCAAAACCAAGGTTGACATGTTTCGAGTTCCTTTCAACATTTTGGAAATCCCGCTGAAACTTTGGACATTCTGGCGAAGGGTTCCCAATCCCCGACAAGACTGGTACCCTTTCACGTCCAAATCTCTCAAACTCCGGGAGAGATTCTCAAAACCCAGGTTGACATGTTTCGAGTTCCTCTCAACATTTTGGAAATCCCGCTGAAACTTTGGACATTCTGGCGAAGGGTTCCCAATCCCCGACAAGACTGGTACCCTTTCACGTCCAAATCTCTCAAACTCCGGGAGAGATTCTCAAAACCGAGGTTGACATGTTTCGAGTTCCTCTCAACATTTTGGAAATCCCGCTGAAACTTTGGACATTCTCGCAAAGGGTTCCCAATCCCCGACAAGACTGGTACCCTTTCACGTCCAAATCTCTCAAACTCCGGGAGAGATTCTCAAAACCGAGGTTGACATGTTTCGAGTTCCTCTCAACATTTTGGAAATCCCGCTGAAACTTTGGACATTCTCGCGAAGGGTTCCCAATCCCCGACAAGACTGGTACCCTTTCACATCCAAATCTCTCAAACTCCGGGAGAGATTCTCAAAACCGAGGTTGACATGTTTCGAGTTCCTCTCAACATTTTGGAAATCCCGCTGAAACTTTGCACATTCTCGCGAAGGGTTCCTAATCCCCGACAAGACTGGTACCCTTTCACGTCCAAATCTCTCAAATTCCGGGAGAGATTCTCAAAACCAAGGTTGACATGTTTCGAGTTCCTTTCAACATTTTGGAAATCCCGCTGAAACTTTGGACATTCTGGCGAAGGGTTCCCAATCCCCGACAAGACTGGTACCCTTTCACGTCCAAATCTCTCAAACTCCGGGAGAGATTCTCAAAACCGAGGTTGACATGTTTCGAGTTCCTCTCAACATTTTGGAAATCCCGCTGAAACTTTGGACTTTCTGGCGAAGGGTTCCCAATCCCCGACAAGACTGGTACCCTTTCACGTCCAAATCTCTCAAACTCCGGGAGAGATTCTCAAAACCGAGGTTGACATGTTTCGAGTTCCTCTCAACATTTTGGAAATCCCGCTGAAACTTTGGACATTCTCGCGAAGGGTTCCCAATCCCCGACAAGATTGGTACCCTTTCACGTCCAAATCTCTCAAACTCCGGGAGAGATTCTCAAAACCGAGGTTGACATGTTTCGAGTTCCTCTCAACAGTTTGGAAATCCCGCTGAAACTTTGGACATTCTCGCGAAGGGTTCCCAATCCCCGACAAGACTGGTACCCTTTCACGTCCAAATCTCTCAAACTCCGGGAGAGATTCTCAAAACCGAGGTTGACATGTTTCGAGTTCATTTCAACATTTTGGAAAACCTGCTGAAACTTTGGACATTCTCGCGAAGGGTTCCTAATCCCCGACAAGACTGGTACGCTTTCACGTCCAAATCTCTCAAATTCCGGGAGAGATTCTCAAAACCAAGGTTGACATGTTTCGAGTTCCTTTCAACATTTTGGAAATCCCGCTGAAACTTTCGACATTCTGGCGAAGGGTTCCCAATCCCCGACAAGACTGGTACCCTTTCACATCCAAATCTCTCAAACTCCGGGAGAGATTCTCAAAACCAAGGTTGACATGTTTCGAGTTCCTCTCAACATTTTGGAAATCCCGCTGAAACTTTGGACATTCTCGCGAAGGGTTCCTAATCCCCGAAAAGACTGGTACCCTTTCACGTCCAAATCTCTCAAATTCCGGGAGAGATTCTCAAAACCAACGTTGACATGTTTCGAGTTCCTTTCAACATTTTGGAAATCCCGCTGAAACTTTGGACATTCTGGCGAAGGGTTCCCAATCCCCGACAAGACTGGTACCCTTTCACGTCCAAATCTCTCAAACTCCGGGAGAGATTCTCAAAACCCAGGTTGACATGTTTCGAGTTCCTCTCAACATTTTGGAAATCCCGCTGAAACTTTGGACATTCTGGCGAAGGGTTCCCAATCCCCGACAAGACTGGTACCCTTTCACGTCCAAATCTCTCAAACTCCGTGAGAGATTCTCAAAACCGAGGTTGACATGTTTCAAGTTCCTCTCAACATTTTGGAAATCCCGCTGAAACTTTGGACATTCTGGCGAAGGGTTCCCAATCCCCGACAAGACTGGTACCCTTTCACGTCCAAATCTCTCAAACTCCGGGAGAGATTCTCAAAACCAAGGTTGACATGTTTCGAGTTCCTCTCAACATTTTGGAAATCTCGCTGAAACTTTGGACATTCTCGCGAAGGGTTCCCAATCCCCGACAAGACTGGTACCCTTTCACGTCCAAATCTCTCAAACTCCGGGAGAGATTCTCAAAACCGAGGTTGACATGTTTCGAGTTCCTCTCAACATTTTGGAAATCCCGCTGAAACTTTGGACATTCTGGCGAAGGGTTCCCAATCCCCGACAAGACTGGTACCCTTTCACGTCCAAATCTCTCAAACTCCGGGAGAGATTCTCAAAACCAAGGTTGACATGTTTCGAGTTCCTCTCAACATTTTGGAAATCCCGCTGAAACTTTGGACATTCTCGCGAAGGGTTCCCAATCCCCGACAAGACTGGTACCCTTTCACGTCCAAATCTCTCAAACTCCGGGAGAGATTCTCAAAACCAAGGTTGACATGTTTCGAGTTCCTCTCAACATTTTGGAAATCCCGCTGAAACTTTGGACATTCTCGCGAAGGGTTCCCAATCCCGACAAGACTGGTACCCTTTCACGTCCAAATCTCTCAAACTCCGGGAGAGATTCTCAAAACCAAGGTTGACATGTTTCGAGTTCCTCTCAACATTTTGGAAATCCCGCTGAAACTTTGGACATTCTCGCGAAGGGTTCCCAATCCCCGACAAGACTGGTACCCTTTCACGTCCAAATCTCTCAAACTCCGGGAGAGATTCTCAAAACCAAGGTTGACATGTTTCGAGTTCCTCTCAACATTTTGGAAATCCCGCTGAAACTTTGGACATTCTCGCGAAGGGTTCCCAATCCCCGACAAGACTGGTACCCTTTCACGTCCAAATCTCTCAAACTCCGGGAGAGATTCTCAAAACCAAGGTTGACATGATTCGAGTTCCTCTCAACATTTTGGAAATCCCGCTGAAACTTTGGACATTCTCGCGAAGGGTTCCCAATCCCCGACAAGACTGGTACCCTTTCACGTCCAAATCTCTCAAACTCCGGGAGAGATTCTCAAAACCAAGGTTGACATGTTTCGAGTTCCTCTCAACATTTTGGAAATCCCGCTGAAACTTTGGACATTCTCGCGAAGGGTTCCCAATCCCCGACAAGACTGGTACCCTTTCACGTCCAAATCTCTCAAACTCCGGGAGAGATTCTCAAAACCAAGGTTGACATGTTTCGAGTTCCTCTCAACATTTTGGAAATCCCGCTGAAACTTTGGACATTCTCGCGAAGGGTTCCCAATCCCCGACAAGACTGGTACCCTTTCACGTCCAAATCTCTCAAACTCCGGGAGAGATTCTCAAAACCGAGGTTGACATGTTTCGAGTTCCTCTCAACAGTTTGGAAATCCCGCTGAAACTTTGGACATTCTCGCGAAGGGTTCCCAATCCCCGACAAGACTGGTACCCTTTCACGTCCAAATCTCTCAAACTCCGGGAGAGATTCTCAAAACCGAGGTTGACATGTTTCGAGTTCCTCTCAACATTTTGGAAATCCCGCTGAAACTTTGGACATTCTCGCGAAGGGTTCCCAGTCCCCGACAAGACTGGTACCCTTTCACGTCCAAATCTCTCAAACTCCGGGAGAGATTCTCAAAACCAAGGTTCACATGTTTCGAGTTCCTCTCAACATTTTGGAAATCCCGCTGAAACTTTGGACATTCTCGCGAAGGGTTCCCAATCCCCGACAAGACTGGTACCCTTTCACGTCCAAATCTCTCAAACTCCGGGAGAGATTCTCAAAACCGAGGTTGACATGTTTCAAGTTCCTCTCAACATTTTGGAAATCCCGCTGAAACTTTGGACATTCTGGCGAAGGGTTCCCAATCCCCGACAAGACTGGTACCCTTTCACGTCCAAATCTCTCAAACTCCGGGAGAGATTCTCAAAACCGAGGTTGACATGTTTCGAGTTCCTCTCAACATTTTGGAAATCCCGCTGAAACTTTGGACATTCTCGCGAAGGGTTCCCAATCCCCGACAAGACTGGTACCCTTTCACGTCCAAATCTCTCAAACTCCGGGAGAGATTCTCAAAACCAAGGTTCACATGTTTCGAGTTCCTCTCAACATTTTGGAAATCCCGCTGAAACTTTGGACATTCTCGCGAAGGGTTCCCAATCCCCGACAAGACTGGTACCCTTTCACGTCCAAATCTCTCAAACTCCGGGAGAGATTCTCAAAACCAAGGTTGACATGTTTCGAGTTCCTCTCAACATTTTGGAAATCCCGCTGAAACTTTGGACATTCTCGCGAAGGGTTCCCAATCCCCGACAAGACTGGTACCCTTTCACGTCCAAATCTCTCAAACTCCGGGAGAGATTCTCAAAACCGAGGTTGACATGTTTCGAGTTCCTCTCAACATTTTGGAAATCCCGCTGAAACTTTGGACTTTCTGGCGAAGGGTTCCCAATCCCCGACAAGACTGGTACCCTTTCACGTCCAAATCTCTCAAACTCCGGGAGAGATTCTCAAAACCGAGGTTGACATGTTTCGAGTTCCTCTCAACATTTTGGAAATCCCGCTGAAACTTTGGACATTCTCGCGAAGGGTTCCCAATCCCCGACAAGATTGGTACCCTTTCACGTCCAAATCTCTCAAACTCCGGGAGAGATTCTCAAAACCGAGGTTGACATGTTTCGAGTTCCTCTCAACAGTTTGGAAATCCCGCTGAAACTTTGGACATTCTCGCGAAGGGTTCCCAATCCCCGACAAGACTGGTACCCTTTCACGTCCAAATCTCTCAAACTCCGGGAGAGATTCTCAAAACCGAGGTTGACATGTTTCGAGTTCCTCTCAACATTTTGGAAATCCCGCTGAAACTTTGGACATTCTCGCGAAGGGTTCCTAATCCCCGACAAGACTGGTACGCTTTCACGTCCAAATCTCTCAAATTCCGGGAGAGATTCTCAAAACCAAGGTTGACATGTTTCGAGTTCCTTTCAACATTTTGGAAATCCCGCTGAAACTTTGGACATTCTGGCGAAGGGTTCCCAATCCCCGACAAGACTGGTACCCTTTCACATCCAAATCTCTCAAACTCCGGGAGAGATTCTCAAAACCAAGGTTGACATGTTTCGAGTTCCTCTCAACATTTTGGAAATCCCGCTGAAACTTTGGACATTCTCGCGAAGGGTTCCTAATCCCCGAAAAGACTGGTACCCTTTCACGTCCAAATCTCTCAAATTCCGGGAGAGATTCTCAAAACCAAGGTTGACATGTTTCGAGTTCCTTTCAACATTTTGGAAATCCCGCTGAAACTTTGGACATTCTGGCGAAGGGTTCCCAATCCCCGACAAGACTGGTACCCTTTCACGTCCAAATCTCTCAAACTCCGGGAGAGATTCTCAAAACCGAGGTTGACATGTTTCGAGTTCCTCTCAACATTTTGGAAATCCCGCTGAAACTTTGGACATTCTGGCGAAGGGTTCCCAATCCCCGACAAGACTGGTACCCTTTCACGTCCAAATCTCTCAAACTCCGGGAGAGATTCTCAAAACCGAGGTTGACATGTTTCGAGTTCCTCTCAACATTTTGGAAATCCCGCTGAAACTTTGGACATTCTGGCGAAGGGTTCCCAATCCCCGACAAGACTGGTACCCTTTCACGTCCAAATCTCTCAAACTCCGGGAGAGATTCTCAAAACCAAGGTTGACATGTTTCGAGTTCCTCTCAACATTTTGGAAATCTCGCTGAAACTTTGGACATTCTCGCGAAGGGTTCCCAATCCCCGACAAGACTGGTACCCTTTCACGTCCAAATCTCTCAAACTCCGGGAGAGATTCTCAAAACCGAGGTTGACATGTTTCGAGTTCCTCTCAACATTTTGGAAATCCCGCTGAAACTTTGGACATTCTCGCGAAGGGTTCCCAATCCCCGACAAGACTGGTACCCTTTCACGTCCAAATCTCTCAAACTCCGGGAGAGATTCTCAAAACCAAGGTTGACATGTTTCGAGTTCCTCTCAACATTTTGGAAATCCCGCTGAAACTTTGGACATTCTGGCGAAGGGTTCCCAATCCCCGACAAGACTGGTACCCTTTCACGTCCAAATCTCTCAAACTCCGGGAGAGATTCTCAAAACCAAGGTTGACATGTTTCGAGTTCCTCTCAACATTTTGGAAATCCCGCTGAAACTTTGGACATTCTCGCGAAGGGTTCCCAATCCCCGACAAGACTGGTACCCTTTCACGTCCAAATCTCTCAAACTCCGGGAGAGATTCTCAAAACCAAGGTTGACATGTTTCGAGTTCCTCTCAACATTTTGGAAATCCCGCTGAAACTTTGGACATTCTCGCGAAGGGTTCCCAATCCCCGACAAGACTGGTACCCTTTCACGTCCAAATCTCTCAAACTCCGGGAGAGATTCTCAAAACCGAGGTTGACATGTTTCGAGTTCCTCTCAACATTTTGGAAATCCCGCTGAAACTTTGGACATTCTCGCGAAGGGTTCCCAATCCCCGACAAGACTGGTACCCTTTCACGTCCAAATCTCTCAAACTCCGGGAGAGATTCTCAAAACCAAGGTTGACATGTTTCGAGTTCCTCTCAACATTTTGGAAATCCCGCTGAAACTTTGGACTTTCTGGCGAAGGGTTCCCAATCCCCGACAAGACTGGTACCCTTTCGCGTCCAAATCTCTCAAACTCCGGGAGAGATTCTCAAAACCGAGGTTGACATGTTTCGAGTTCCTCTCAACATTTTGGAAATCCCGCTGAAACTTTGGACATTCTCGCGAAGGGTTCCCAATCCCCGACAAGACTGGTACCCTTTCACGTCCAAATCTCTCAAACTCCGGGAGAGATTCTCAAAACCAAGGTTGACATGTTTCGAGTTCCTCTCAACATTTTGGAAATCCCGCTGAAACTTTGGACATTCTGGCGAAGGGTTCCCAATCCCCGACAAGACTGGTACCCTTTCACGTCCAAATCTCTCAAACTCCGGGAGAGATTCTCAAAACCAAGGTTGACATGATTCGAGTTCCTCTCAACATTTTGGAAATCCCGCTGAAACTTTGGACATTCTCGCGAAGGGTTCCCAATCCCCGACAAGACTGGTACCCTTTCACGTCCAAATCTCTCAAACTCCGGGAGAGATTCTCAAAACCGAGGTTGACATGTTTCGAGTTCCTCTCAACATTTTGGAAATCCCGCTGAAACTTTGGACATTCTCGCGAAGGGTTCCCAATCCCCGACAAGACTGGTACCCTTTCACGTCCAAATCTCTCAAACTCCGGGAGAGATTCTCAAAACCAAGGTTGACATGTTTCGAGTTCCTCTCAACATTTTGGAAATCCCGCTGAAACTTTGGACTTTCTGGCGAAGGGTTCCCAATCCCCGACAAGACTGGTACCCTTTCGCGTCCAAATCTCTCAAACTCCGGGAGAGATTCTCAAAACCGAGGTTGACATGTTTCGAGTTCCTCTCAACATTTTGGAAATCCCGCTGAAACTTTGGACATTCTCGCGAAGGGTTCCCAATCCCCGACAAGACTGGTACCCTTTCACGTCCAAATCTCTCAAACTCTGGGAGAGATTCTCAAAACCCAGGTTGACATGTTTCGAGTTCCTCTCAACATTTTGGAAATCCCGCTGAAACTTTGGACATTCTCGCGAAGGGTTCCCAATCCCCGACAAGACTGGTACCCTTTCACGTCCAAATCTCTCAAACTCCGGGAGATATTCTCAAAACCGAGGTGACATGTTTCGAGTTCCTCTCAACATTTTGGAAATCCCGCTGAAACTTTGGACATTCTCGCGAAGGGTTCCCAATCCCCTACAAGATTGGTACCCTTTCACGTCCAAATCTCTCAAACTCCGGGAGAGATTCTCAAAACCGAGGTTGACATGTTTCGAGTTCCTCTCAACATTTTGGAAATCCCGCTGAAACTTTGGACATTCTCGCGAAGGGTTCCCAATCCCCGACAAGACTGGTACCCTTTCACGTCCAAATCTCTCAAACTCCGGGAGAGATTCTCAAAACCGAGGTTGACATGTTTCGAGTTCATTTCAACATTTTGGAAATCCCGCTGAAACTTTGGACATTCTCGCGAAGGGTTCCTAATCCCCGACAAGACTGGTACGCTTTCACGTCCAAATCTCTCAAATTCCGGGAGAGATTCTCAAAACCAAGGTTGACATGTTTCGAGTTCCTTTCAAGATTTTGGAAATCCCGCTGAAACTTTGGACATTCTGGCGAAGGGTTCCCAATCCCCGACAAGACTGGTACCCTTTCACGTCCAAATCTCTCAAACTCCGGGAGAGATTCTCAAAACCAAGGTTGACATGTTTCGAGTTCCTCTCAACATTTTGGAAATCCCGCTGAAACTTTGGACATTCTCGCGAAGGGTTCCTAATCCCCGACAAGACTGGTACCCTTTCACGTCCAAATCTCTGAAACTCCGGGAGAGATTCTCAAAACCAAGGTTGACATGTTTCGAGTTCCTTTCAACATTTTGGAAATCCCGCTGAAACTTTGGACATTCTGGCGAAGGGTTCCCAATCCCCGACAAGACTGGTACCCTTTCACGTCCAAATCTCTCAAACTCCGTGAGAGATTCTCAAAACCGAGGTTGACATGTTTCGAGTTCCTCTCAACATTTTGGAAATCCCGCTGAAACTTTGGACATTCTGGCGAAGGGTTCCCAATCCCCGACAAGACTGGTACCCTTTCACGTCCAAATCTCTCAAACTCCGGGAGAGATTCTCAAAACCGAGGTTGACATGATTCGAGTTCCTCTCAACATTTTGGAAATCCCGCTGAAACTTTGGACATTCTGGCGAAGGGTTCCCAATCCCCGACAAGACTGGTACCCTTTCACGTCCAAATCTCTCAAACTCCGGG
The DNA here is from genome assembly GCF_964273445.1 of Streptopelia decaocto. NCBI lineage: Eukaryota > Metazoa > Chordata > Aves > Columbiformes > Columbidae > Streptopelia > Streptopelia decaocto. The sequence continues at coordinate 640,746 of NW_028116159.1, forward strand.
AGAGATTCTCAAAACCAAGGTTGACATGTTTCGAGTTCCTCTCAACATTTTGGAAATCCCGCTGAAACTTTGGACATTCTGGCGAAGGGTTCCCAATCCCCGACAAGACTGGTACCCTTTCACGTCCAAATCTCTCAAACTCCGTGAGAGATTCTCAAAACCGAGCTTGACATGTTTCGAGTTCCTCTCAACATTTTGGAAATCCCGCTGAAACTTTGGACATTCTCGCGAAGGGTTCCCAATCCCCGACAAGACTGGTACCCTTTCACGTCCAAATCTCTCAAACTCCGGGAGAGATTCTCAAAACCAAGGTTGACATGTTTCGAGTTCCTCTCAACATTTTGAAAATCCCGCTGAAACTTTGGACATTCTCGCGAAGGGTTCCCAATCCCCGACAAGACTGGTACCCTTTCACGTCCAAATCTCTCAAACTCCGGGAGAGATTCTCAAAACCAAGGTTGACATGTTTCGAGTTCCTCTCAACATTTTGGAAATCCCGCTGAAACTTTGGACATTCTGGCGAAGGGTTCCCAATCCCCGACAAGACTGGTACCCTTTCACGTCCAAATCTCTCAAACTCCGGGAGAGATTCTCAAAACCAAGGTTGACATGTTTCGAGTTCCTCTCAACATTTTGGAAATCCCGCTGAAACTTTGGACATTCTCGCGAAGGGTTCCCAATCCCCGACAAGACTGGTACCCTTTCACGTCCAAATCTCTCAAACTCCGGGAGAGATTCTCAAAACCAAGGTTGACATGTTTCGAGTTCCTCTCAACATTTTGGAAATCCCGCTGAAACTTTGGACATTCTCGCGAAGGGTTCCCAATCCCCGACAAGACTGGTACCCTTTCACGTCCAAATCTCTCAAACTCCGGGAGAGATTCTCAAAACCAAGGTTGACATGTTTCGAGTTCCTCTCAACATTTTGGAAATCCCGCTGAAACTTTGGACATTCTGGCGAAGGGTTCCCAATCCCCGACAAGACTGGTACCCTTTCACGTCCAAATCTCTCAAACTCCGGGAGAGATTCTCAAAACCGAGGTTGACATGTTTCGAGTTCCTCTCAACATTTTGGAAATCCCGCTGAAACTTTGGACATTCTCGCGAAGGGTTCCCAATCCCCGACAAGACTGGTACCCTTTCACGTCCAAATCTCTCAAACTCCGGGAGAGATTCTCAAAACCGAGGTTGACATATTTCGAGTTCCTCTCAACATTTTGGAAATCCCGCTGAAACTTTGGACATTCTGGCGAAGGGTTCCCAATCCCCGACAAGACTGGTACCCTTTCACGTCCAAATCTCTCAAACTCCGGGAGAGATTCTCAAAACCAAGGTTGACATGATGCGAGTTCCTCTCAACATTTTGGAAATCCCGCTGAAACTTTGGACATTCTGGCGAAGGGTTCGCAATCCCCGACAAGACTGGTACCCTTTCACGTCCAAATCTCTCAAACTCCGGGAGAGATTCTCAAAACCAAGGTTGACATGTTTCGAGTTCATTTCAACATTTTGGAAATCCCGCTGAAACTTTGGACATTCTCGCGAAGGGTTCCTAATCCCCGACAAGACTGGTACCCTTTCACGTCCAAATCTCTCAAACTCCGGGAGAGATTCTCAAAACCAAGGTTGACATGTTTCGAGTTCCTTTCAACATTTTGGAAATCCCGCTGAAACTTTGGACATTCTCGCGAAGGGTTCCCAATCCCCGACAAGACTGGTACCCTTTCACGTCCAAATCTCTCAAACTCCGGGAGAGATTCTCAAAACCGAGGTTGACATGTTTCGAGTTCCTCTCAACATTTTGGAAATCCTGCTGAAACTTTGGACATTCTCTCGAAGGATTCCCAATCCCCGACAAGACTGGTACCCTTTCACGTCCAAATCTCTCAAACTCCGGGAGAGATTCTCAAAACCTAGGTTGACATGTTTCGAGTTCCTCTCAACATTTTGGAAATCCCGCTGAAACTTTGGACATTCTGGCGAAGGGTTCCCAATCCCCGACAAGACTGGTACCCTTTCACGTCCAAATCTCTCAAACTCCGGGAGAGATTCTCAAAACCGAGGTTGACATGTTTCGAGTTCCTCTCAACATTTTGGAAATCCCGCTGAAACTTTGGACATTCTCGCGAAGGGTTCCCAATCCCCGACAAGACTGGTACCCTTTCACGTCCAAATCTCTCAAACTCCGGGAGAGATTCTCAAAACCGAGGTTGACATGTTTCGAGCTCCTCTCAACATTTTGGAAATCCCGCTGAAACTTTGGACATTCTGGCGAAGGGTTCCCAATCCCCGACAAGACTGGTACCCTTTCACGTCCAAATCTCTCAAACTCCGGGAGAGATTCTCAAAACCAAGGTTGACATGTTTCGAGTTCCTCTCAACATTTTGGAAATCCAGCTGAAACTTTGGACATTCTCGCGAAGGGTTCCCAATCCCCGACAAGACTGGTAGCCTTTCACGTCCAAATCTCTCAAACTCCGGGAGAGATTCTCAAAACCAAGGTTGACATGTTTCGAGTTCCTCTCAACATTTTGGAAATCCCGCTGAAACTTTGGACATTCTCGCGAAGGGTTCCCAATCCCCGACAAGACTGGTACCCTTTCACGTCCAAATCTCTCAAACTCCGGGAGAGATTCTCAAAACCGAGGTTGACATGTTTCGAGTTCCTCTCAACATTTTGGAAATCCCGCTGAAACTTTGGACATTCTGGCGAAGGGTTCCTAATCCCCGACAAGACTGGTACCCTTTCACGTCCAAATCTCTCAAACTCCGGGAGAGATTCTCAAAACCAAGGTTGACATGATTCGAGTTCCTCTCAACATTTTGGAAATCCCGCTGAAACTTTGGACATTCTCGCGAAGGGTTCCCAATCCCCGACAAGACTGGTACCCTTTCACGTCCAAATCTCTCAAACTCCGGGAGAGATTCTCAAAACCAAGGTTGACATGTTTCGAGTTCCTCTCAACATTTTGGAAATCCCACTGAAACTTTGGACATTCTCGCGAAGGGTTCCTAATCCCCGACAAGACTGGTACCCTTTCACGTCCAAATCTCTCAAATTCCGGGAGAGATTCTCAAAACCAAGGTTGACATGTTTCGAGTTCCTTTCAACATTTTGGAAATCCCGCTGAAACTTTGGACATTCTCGCGAAGGGTTCCCAATCCCCGACAAGACTGGTACCCTTTCACGTCCAAATCTCTCAAACTCCGGGAGAGATTCTCAAAACCGAGGTTGACATGTTTCGAGTTCCTCTCAACATTTTGGAAATCCCGCTGAAACTTTGGACATTCTCTCGAAGGATTCCCAATCCCCGACAAGACTGGTACCCTTTCACGTCCAAATCTCTCAAACTCCGGGAGAGATTCTCAAAACCGAGGTTGACATGTTTCGAGTTCCTCTCAACATTTTGGAAATCCCGCTGAAACTTTGGACATTCTCGCGAAGGGTTCCCAATCCCCGACAAGACTGGTACCCTTTCACGTCCAAATCTCTCAAACTCCGGGAGAGATTCTCAAAACCGAGGTTGACATGTTTCGAGTTCCTCTCAACATTTTGGAAATCCCGCTGAAACTTTGGACATTCTCGCGAAGGGTTCCCAATCCCCGACAAGACTGGTACCCTTTCACGTCCAAATCTCTCAAACTCCGGGAGAGATTCTCAAAACCGAGGTTGACATGTTTTGAGTTCCTCTCAACATTTTGGAAATCCCGCTGAAACTTTGGACATTCTCGCGAAGGGTTCCCAATCCCCGACAAGACTGGTACCCTTTCACGTCCAAATCTCTCAAACTCCGGGAGAGATTCTCAAAACCGAGGTTGACATGTTTCGAGTTCCTCTCAACATTTTGGAAATCCCGCTGAAACTTTGGACATTCTGGCGAAGGGTTCCCAATCCCCGACAAGACTGGTACCCTTTCACGTCCAAATCTCTCAAACTCCGGGAGAGATTCTCAAAACCAAGGTTGACATGTTTCGAGTTCCTCTCAACATTTTGGAAATCCCGCTGAAACTTTGGACATTCTGGCGAAGGGTTCGCAATCCCCGACAAGGCTGGTACCCTTTCACGTCCAAATCTCTCAAACTCCGGGATAGATTCTCAAAACCGAGGTTGACATGTTTCGAGTTCCTCTCAACATTTTGGAAATCCCGCTGAAACTTTGGACATTCTGGCGAAGGGTTCCCAATCCCCGACAAGACTGGTACCCTTTGACGTCCAAATCTCTCAAACTCCGGGAGAGATTCTCAAAACCGAGGTTGACATGTTTCGAGTTCCTCTCAACATTTTGGAAATCCCGCTGAAACTTTGGACATTCTCGCGAAGGGTTCCCAATCCCCGACAAGACTGGTACCCTTTCACGTCCAAATCTCTCAAACTCCGGGAGAGATTCTCAAAACCAAGGTTGACATGATTCGAGTTCCTCTCAACATTTTGGAAATCCCGCTGAAACTTTGGACATTCTCGCGAAGGGTTCCCAATCCCCGACAAGACTGGTACCCTTTCACGTCCAAATCTCTCAAACTCCGGGAGAGATTCTCAAAACCAAGGTTGACATGTTTCGAGTTCCTCTCAACATTTTGGAAATCCCACTGAAACTTTGGACATTCTCGCGAAGGGTTCCTAATCCCCGACAAGACTGGTACCCTTTCACGTCCAAATCTCTCAAATTCTGGGAGAGATTCTCAAAACCAAGGTTGACATGTTTCGAGTTCCTTTCAACATTTTGGAAATCCCGCTGAAACTTTGGACATTCTCGCGAAGGGTTCCCAATCCCCGACAAGACTGGTACCCTTTCACGTCCAAATCTCTCAAACTCCGGGAGAGATTCTCAAAACCGAGGTTGACATGCTTCGAGTTCCTCTCAATATTTTGGAAATCCCGCTGAAACTTTGGACATTCTGGCGAAGGGTTCCCAATCCCCGACAAGACTGGTACCCTTTCACGTCCAAATCTCTCAAACTCCGGGAGAGATTCTCAAAACCGAGGTTGACATGTTTCGAGTTCCTCTCAACATTTTGGAAATCCCGCTGAAACTTTGGACATTCTCGCGAAGGGTTCCCAATCCCCGACAAGACTGGTACCCTTTCACGTCCAAATCTCTCAAACTCCGGGAGAGATTCTCAAAACCGAGGTTGACATGTTTCGAGTTCCTCTCAACATTTTGGAAATCCCGCTGAAATGTTGGACATTCTGGCGAATGGTTCCCAATCCCCGACAAGACTGGTACCCTTTCACGTCCAAATCTCTCAAACTCCGGGAGAGATTCTCAAAACCAAGGTTGACATGTTTCGAGTTCCTCTCAACATTTTGGAAATCCCGCTGAAACTTTGGACATTCTCGCGAAGGGTTCCCAATCCCCGACAAGACTGGTACCCTTTCACGTCCAAATCTCTCAAACTCCGGGAGAGATTCTCAAAACCGAGGTTGACATGTTTCGAGTTCCTCTCAACATTTTGGAAATCCCGCTGAAAATTTGGACATTCTCTCGAAGGATTCCCAATCCCCGACAAGACTGGTACCCTTTCACGTCCAAATCTCTCAAACTCCGGGAGAGATTCTCAAAACCGAGGTTGACATGTTTCGAGTTCCTCTCAACATTTTGGAAATCCCGCTGAAACTTTGGACATTCTCGCGAAGGGTTCGCAATCCCCGACAAGACTGGTACCCTTTCACGTCCAAATCTCTCAAACTCCGGGAGAGATTCTCAAAACCGAGGTTGACATGTTTCGAGTTCATTTCAACATTTTGGAAATCCCGCTGAAACTTTGGACATTCTCGCGAAGGGTTCCTAATCCCCGACAAGACTGGTACGCTTTCACGTCCAAATCTCTCAAACTCCGGGAGAGATTCTCAAAACCAAGGTTGACATGTTTCGAGTTCCTTTCAACATTTTGGAAATCCCGCTGAAACTTTGGACATTCTCGCGAAGGGTTCCCAATCCCCGACAAGACTGGTACCCTTTCACATCCAAATCTCTCAAACTCCGGGAGAGATTCTCAAAACCGAGGTTGACATGTTTCGAGTTCCTCTCAACATTTTGGAAATCCCGCTGAAAATTTGGACATTCTCTCGAAGGATTCCCAATCCCCGACAAGACTGGTACCCTTTCACGTCCAAATCTCTCAAACTCCGGGAGAGATTCTCAAAACCGAGGTTGACATGTTTCGAGTTCCTCTCAACATTTTGGAAATCCCGCTGAAACTTTGGACATTCTCGCGAAGGGTTCGCAATCCCCGACAAGACTGGTACCCTTTCACGTCCAAATCTCTCAAACTCCGGGAGAGATTCTCAAAACCGAGGTTGACATGTTTCGAGTTCATTTCAACATTTTGGAAATCCCGCTGAAACTTTGGACATTCTCGCGAAGGGTTCCTAATCCCCGACAAGACTGGTACGCTTTCACGTCCAAATCTCTCAAACTCCGGGAGAGATTCTCAAAACCAAGGTTGACATGTTTCGAGTTCCTTTCAACATTTTGGAAATCCCGCTGAAACTTTGGACATTCTCGCGAAGGGTTCCCAATCCCCGACAAGACTGGTACCCTTTCACATCCAAATCTCTCAAACTCCGGGAGAGATTCTCAAAACCGAGGTTGACATGTTTCGAGTTCCTCTCAACATTTTGGAAATCCCGCTGAAACTTTGGACATTCTGGCGAAGGGTTCCCAATCCCCGACAAGACTGGTACCCTTTCACGTCCAAATCTCTCAAACTCCGGGAGAGATTCTCAAAACCGAGGTTGACATGTTTCGAGTTCCTCTCAACATTTTGGAAATCCCGCTGAAACTTTGGACATTCTCGCGAAGGGTTCCCAATCCCCGACAAGACTGGTACCCTTTCACGTCCAAATCTCTCAAACTCCGGGAGAGATTCTCAAAACCGAGGTTGACATGTTTCGAGTTCCTCTCAACATTTTGGAAATCCCGCTGAAAATTTGGACATTCTCTCGAAGGATTCCCAATCCCCGACAAGACTGGTACCCTTTCACGTCCAAATCTCTCAAACTCCGGGAGAGATTCTCAAAACCGAGGTTGACATGTTTCAAGTTCCTCTCAACATTTTGGAAATCCCGCTGAAACTTTGGACATTCTGGCGAAGGGTTCCCAATCCCCGACAAGACTGGTACCCTTTCACGTCCAAATCTCTCAAATTCTGGGAGAGATTCTCAAAACCAAGGTTGACATGTTTCGAGTTCCTTTCAACATTTTGGAAATCCCGCTGAAACTTTGGACATTCTCGCGAAGGGTTCCCAATCCCCGACAAGACTGGTACCCTTTCACGTCCAAATCTCTCAAACTCCGGGAGAGATTCTCAAAACCGAGGTTGACATGCTTCGAGTTCCTCTCAATATTTTGGAAATCCCGCTGAAACTTTGGACATTCTGGCGAAGGGTTCCCAATCCCCGACAAGACTGGTACCCTTTCACGTCCAAATCTCTCAAACTCCGGGAGAGATTCTCAAAACCGAGGTTGACATGTTTCGAGTTCCTCTCAACATTTTGGAAATCCCGCTGAAACTTTGGACATTCTTGCGAAGGGTTCCCAATCCCCGACAAGACTGGTACCCTTTCATGTCCAAATCTCTCAAACTCCGGGAGAGATTCTCAAAACCGAGGTTGACATGTTTCGAGTTCCTCTCAACATTTTGGAAATCCCGCTGAAATGTTGGACATTCTGGCGAATGGTTCCCAATCCCCGACAAGACTGGTACCCTTTCACGTCCAAATCTCTCAAACTCCGGGAGAGATTCTCAAAACCAAGGTTGACATGTTTCGAGTTCCTCTCAACATTTTGGAAATCCCGCTGAAACTTTGGACATTCTCGCGAAGGGTTCCCAATCCCCGACAAGACTGGTACCCTTTCACGTCCAAATCTCTCAAACTCCGGGAGAGATTCTCAAAACCGAGGTTGACATGTTTCGAGTTCCTCTCAACATTTTGGAAATCCCGCTGAAACTTTGGACATTCTCGCGAAGGGTTCCCAATCCCCGACAAGACTGGTACCCTTTCACGTCCAAATCTCTCAAACTCCGGGAGAGATTCTCAAAACCGAGGTTGACATGTTTCGAGTTCCTCTCAACATTTTGGAAATCCCGCTGAAACTTTGGACATTCTCGCGAAGGGTTCGCAATCCCCGACAAGACTGGTACCCTTTCACGTCCAAATCTCTCAAACTCCGGGAGAGATTCTCAAAACCGAGGTTGACATGTTTCGAGTTCATTTCAACATTTTGGAAATCCCGCTGAAACTTTGGACATTCTCGCGAAGGGTTCCTAATCCCCGACAAGACTGGTACGCTTTCACGTCCAAATCTCTCAAACTCCGGGAGAGATTCTCAAAACCAAGGTTGACATGTTTCGAGTTCCTTTCAACATTTTGGAAATCCCGCTGAAACTTTGGACATTCTCGCGAAGGGTTCCCAATCCCCGACAAGACTGGTACCCTTTCACATCCAAATCTCTCAAACTCCGGGAGAGATTCTCAAAACCGAGGTTGACATGTTTCGAGTTCCTCTCAACATTTTGGAAATCCCGCTGAAACTTTGGACATTCTGGCGAAGGGTTCCCAATCCCCGACAAGACTGGTACCCTTTCACGTCCAAATCTCTCAAACTCCGGGAGAGATTCTCAAAACCGAGGTTGACATGTTTCGAGTTCCTCTCAACATTTTGGAAATCCCGCTGAAACTTTGGACATTCTCGCGAAGGGTTCCCAATCCCCGACAAGACTGGTACCCTTTCACGTCCAAATCTCTCAAACTCCGGGAGAGATTCTCAAAACCAAGGTTGACATGTTTCGAGTTCCTCTCAACATTTTGGAAATCCCGCTGAAACTTTGGACATTCTCGCGAAGGGTTCCCAATCCCCGACAAGACTGGTACCCTTTCACGTCCAAATCTCTCAAACTCCGGGAGAGATTCTCAAAACCGAGGTTGACATGTTTCGAGTTCCTCTCAACATTTTGGAAATCCCGCTGAAAATTTGGACATTCTCTCGAAGGATTCCCAATCCCCGACAAGACTGGTACCCTTTCACGTCCAAATCTCTCAAACTCCGGGAGAGATTCTCAAAACCGAGGTTGACATGTTTCGAGTTCCTCTCAACATTTTGGAAATCCCGCTGAAACTTTGGACATTCTGGCGAAGGGTTCCCAATCCCCGACAAGACTGGTACCCTTTCACGTCCAAATCTCTCAAACTCCGGGAGAGATTCTCAAAACCAAGGTTGACATGTTTCGAGTTCCTCTCAACATTTTGGAAATCCCGCTGAAACTTTGGACATTCTCGCGAAGGGTTCCCAATCCCCGACAAGACTGGTACCCTTTCACGTCCAAATCTCTCAAACTCCGGGAGAGATTCTCAAAACCGAGGTTGACATGTTTCGAGTTCCTCTCAACATTTTGGAAATCCCGCTGAAACTTTGGACATTCTGGCGAAGGGTTCCCAATCCCCGACAAGACTGGTACCCTTTCACGTCCAAATCTCTCAAACTCCGGGAGAGATTCTCAAAACCGAGGTTGACATGTTTCGAGTTCCTCTCAACATTTTGGAAATCCCGCTGAAACTTTGGACATTCTGGCGAAGGGTTCCCAATCCCCGACAAGACTGGTACCCTTTCACGTCCAAATCTCTCAAACTCCGGGAGAGATTCTCAAAACCAAGGTTGACATGTTTCGAGTTCCTCTCAACATTTTGGAAATCCCGCTGAAACTTTGGACATTCTCGCGAAGGGTTCCCAATCCCCGACAAGACTGGTACCCTTTCACGTCCAAATCTCTCAAACTCCGGGAGAGATTTTCAAAACCGAGGTTGACATGTTTCGAGTTCATTTCAACATTTTGGAAATCCCGCTGAAACTTTGGACATTCTCGCGAAGGGTTCCTAATCCCCGACAAGACTGGTACCCTTTCACGTCCAAATCTCTCAAATTCTGGGAGAGATTCTCAAAACCAAGGTTGACATGTTTCGAGTTCCTTTCAACATTTTGGAAATCCCGCTGAAACTTTGGACATTCTCGCGAAGGGTTCCCAATCCCCGACAAGACTGGTACCCTTTCACGTCCAAATCTCTCAAACTCCGGGAGAGATTCTCAAAACCGAGGTTGACATGCTTCGAGTTCCTCTCAACATTTTGGAAATCCCGCTGAAACTTTGGACATTCTGGCGAAGGGTTCCCAATCCCCGACAAGACTGGTACCCTTTCACGTCCAAATCTCTCAAACTCCGGGAGAGATTCTCAAAACCGAGGTTGACATGTTTCTAGTTCCTCTCAACATTTTGGAAATCCTGCTGAAATGTTGGACATTCTGGCGAAGGCTTCCCAATCCCCGACAAGACTGGTACCCTTTCACGTCCAAATCTCTCAAACTCCGGGAGAGATTCTCAAAACCAAGGTTGACATGTTTCGAGTTCCTCTCAACATTTTGGAAATCCCGCTGAAACTTTGGACATTCTGGCGAAGGGTTCCCAATCCCCGACAAGACTGGTACCCTTTCACGTCCAAATCTCTCAAACTCCGGGAGAGATTCTCAAAACCGAGGTTGACATGTTTCGAGTTCCTCTCAACATTTTGGAAATCCCGCTGAAACTTTGGACTTTCTGGCGAAGGGTTCCCAATCCCCGACAAGACTGGTACCCTTTCACGTCCAAATCTCTCAAACTCCGGGAGAGATTCTCAAAACCGAGGTTGACATGTTTCGAGTTCCTCTCAACATTTTGGAAATCCCGCTGAAACTTTGGACATTCTTGCGAAGGGTTCCTAATCCCCGACAAGACTGGTACGCTTTCACGTCCAAATCTCTCAAACTCCGGGAGAGATTCTCAAAACCAAGGTTGACATGTTTCGAGTTCCTTTCAACATTTTGGAAATCCCGCTGAAACTTTGGACATTCTCGCGAAGGGTTCCCAATCCCCGACAAGACTGGTACCCTTTCACATCCAAATCTCTCAAACTCCGGGAGAGATTCTCAAAACCGAGGTTGACATGTTTCGAGTTCCTCTCAACATTTTGGAAATCCCGCTGAAACTTTGGACATTCTGGCGAAGGGTTCCCAATCCCCGACAAGACTGGTACCCTTTCACGTCCAAATCTCTCAAACTCCGGGAGAGATTCTCAAAACCGAGGTTGACATGTTTCGAGTTCCTCTCAACATTTTGGAAATCCCGCTGAAACTTTGGACATTCTCGCGAAGGGTTCCCAATCCCCGACAAGACTGGTACCCTTTCACGTCCAAATCTCTCAAACTCCGGGAGAGATTCTCAAAACCGAGGTTGACATGCTTCGAGTTCCTCTCAATATTTTGGAAATCCCGCTGAAACTTTGGACATTCTGGCGAAGGGTTCCCAATCCCCGACAAGACTGGTACCCTTTCACGTCCAAATCTCTCAAACTCCGGGAGAGATTCTCAAAACCGAGGTTGACATGTTTCGAGTTCCTCTCAACATTTTGGAAATCCCGCTGAAACTTTGGACATTCTCGCGAAGGGTTCCCAATCCCCGACAAGACTGGTACCCTTTCACGTCCAAATCTCTCAAACTCCGGGAGAGATTCTCAAAACCGAGGTTGACATGTTTCGAGTTCCTCTCAACATTTTGGAAATCCCGCTGAAATGTTGGACATTCTGGCGAATGGTTCCCAATCCCCGACAAGACTGGTACCCTTTCACGTCCAAATCTCTCAAACTCCGGGAGAGATTCTCAAAACCAAGGTTGACATGTTTCGAGTTCCTCTCAACATTTTGGAAATCCCGCTGAAACTTTGGACATTCTCGCGAAGGGTTCCCAATCCCCGACAAGACTGGTACCCTTTCACGTCCAAATCTCTCAAACTCCGGGAGAGATTCTCAAAACCGAGGTTGACATGTTTCGAGTTCCTCTCAACATTTTGGAAATCCCGCTGAAACTTTGGACATTCTCGCGAAGGGTTCCCAATCCCCGACAAGACTGGTACCCTTTCACGTCCAAATCTCTCAAACTCCGGGAGAGATTCTCAAAACCGAGGTTGACATGTTTCGAGTTCCTCTCAACATTTTGGAAATCCCGCTGAAACTTTGGACATTCTCGCGAAGGGTTCGCAATCCCCGACAAGACTGGTACCCTTTCACGTCCAAATCTCTCAAACTCCGGGAGAGATTCTCAAAACCGAGGTTGACATGTTTCGAGTTCATTTCAACATTTTGGAAATCCCGCTGAAACTTTGGACATTCTCGCGAAGGGTTCCTAATCCCCGACAAGACTGGTACGCTTTCACGTCCAAATCTCTCAAACTCCGGGAGAGATTCTCAAAACCAAGGTTGACATGTTTCGAGTTCCTTTCAACATTTTGGAAATCCCGCTGAAACTTTGGACATTCTCGCGAAGGGTTCCCAATCCCCGACAAGACTGGTACCCTTTCACATCCAAATCTCTCAAACTCCGGGAGAGATTCTCAAAACCGAGGTTGACATGTTTCGAGTTCCTCTCAACATTTTGGAAATCCCGCTGAAACTTTGGACATTCTGGCGAAGGGTTCCCAATCCCCGACAAGACTGGTACCCTTTCACGTCCAAATCTCTCAAACTCCGGGAGAGATTCTCAAAACCGAGGTTGACATGTTTCGAGTTCCTCTCAACATTTTGGAAATCCCGCTGAAACTTTGGACATTCTCGCGAAGGGTTCCCAATCCCCGACAAGACTGGTACCCTTTCACGTCCAAATCTCTCAAACTCCGGGAGAGATTCTCAAAACCAAGGTTGACATGTTTCGAGTTCCTCTCAACATTTTGGAAATCCCGCTGAAACTTTGGACATTCTCGCGAAGGGTTCCCAATCCCCGACAAGACTGGTACCCTTTCACGTCCAAATCTCTCAAACTCCGGGAGAGATTCTCAAAACCGAGGTTGACATGTTTCGAGTTCCTCTCAACATTTTGGAAATCCCGCTGAAAATTTGGACATTCTCTCGAAGGATTCCCAATCCCCGACAAGACTGGTACCCTTTCACGTCCAAATCTCTCAAACTCCGGGAGAGATTCTCAAAACCGAGGTTGACATGTTTCGAGTTCCTCTCAACATTTTGGAAATCCCGCTGAAACTTTGGACATTCTGGCGAAGGGTTCCCAATCCCCGACAAGACTGGTACCCTTTCACGTCCAAATCTCTCAAACTCCGGGAGAGATTCTCAAAACCAAGGTTGACATGTTTCGAGTTCCTCTCAACATTTTGGAAATCCCGCTGAAACTTTGGACATTCTCGCGAAGGGTTCCCAATCCCCGACAAGACTGGTACCCTTTCACGTCCAAATCTCTCAAACTCCGGGAGAGATTCTCAAAACCGAGGTTGACATGTTTCGAGTTCCTCTCAACATTTTGGAAATCCCGCTGAAACTTTGGACATTCTGGCGAAGGGTTCCCAATCCCCGACAAGACTGGTACCCTTTCACGTCCAAATCTCTCAAACTCCGGGAGAGATTCTCAAAACCGAGGTTGACATGTTTCGAGTTCCTCTCAACATTTTGGAAATCCCGCTGAAACTTTGGACATTCTGGCGAAGGGTTCCCAATCCCCGACAAGACTGGTACCCTTTCACGTCCAAATCTCTCAAACTCCGGGAGAGATTCTCAAAACCAAGGTTGACATGTTTCGAGTTCCTCTCAACATTTTGGAAATCCCGCTGAAACTTTGGACATTCTCGCGAAGGGTTCCCAATCCCCGACAAGACTGGTACCCTTTCACGTCCAAATCTCTCAAACTCCGGGAGAGATTTTCAAAACCGAGGTTGACATGTTTCGAGTTCATTTCAACATTTTGGAAATCCCGCTGAAACTTTGGACATTCTCGCGAAGGGTTCCTAATCCCCGACAAGACTGGTACCCTTTCACGTCCAAATCTCTCAAATTCTGGGAGAGATTCTCAAAACCAAGGTTGACATGTTTCGAGTTCCTTTCAACATTTTGGAAATCCCGCTGAAACTTTGGACATTCTTGCGAAGGGTTCCCAATCCCCGACAAGACTGGTACCCTTTCACGTCCAAATCTCTCAAACTCCGGGAGAGATTCTCAAAACCGAGGTTGACATGCTTCGAGTTCCTCTCAACATTTTGGAAATCCCGCTGAAACTTTGGACATTCTGGCGAAGGGTTCCCAATCCCCGACAAGACTGGTACCCTTTCACGTCCAAATCTCTCAAACTCCGGGAGAGATTCTCAAAACCGAGGTTGACATGTTTCTAGTTCCTCTCAACATTTTGGAAATCCCGCTGAAATGTTGGACATTCTGGCGAAGGCTTCCCAATCCCCGACAAGACTGGTACCCTTTCACGTCCAAATCTCTCAAACTCCGGGAGAGATTCTCAAAACCAAGGTTGACATGTTTCGAGTTCCTCTCAACATTTTGGAAATCCCGCTGAAACTTTGGACATTCTGGCGAAGGGTTCCCAATCCCCGACAAGACTGGTACCCTTTCACGTCCAAATCTCTCAAACTCCGGGAGAGATTCTCAAAACCGAGGTTGACATGTTTCGAGTTCCTCTCAACATTTTGGAAATCCCGCTGAAACTTTGGACTTTCTGGCGAAGGGTTCCCAATCCCCGACAAGACTGGTACCCTTTCACGTCCAAATCTCTCAAACTCCGGGAGAGATTCTCAAAACCGAGGTTGACATGTTTCGAGTTCCTCTCAACATTTTGGAAATCCCGCTGAAACTTTGGACATTCTTGCGAAGGGTTCCCAATCCCCGACAAGACTGGTACCCTTTCACGTCCAAATCTCTCAAACTCCGGGAGAGATTCTCAAAACCGAGGTTGACATGTTTCGAGTTCCTCTCAACATTTTGGAAATCCCGCTGAAACTTTGGACATTCTCGCGAAGGGTTCCCAATCCCCGACAAGACTGGTACCCTTTCACGTCCAAATCTCTCAAACTCCGGGAGAGATTCTCAAAACCAAGGTTGACATGTTTCGAGTTCCTCTCAACATTTTGGAAATCCCGCTGAAACTTTGGACATTCTCGCGAGGATTCCCAATCCCCGACAAGACTGGTACCCTTTCACGTCCAAATCTCTCAAACTCCGGGAGAGATTCTCAAAACCGAGGTTGACATGTTTCGAGTTCCTCTCAACATTTTGGAAATCCCGCTGAAACTTTGGACATTCTCGCGAAGGGTTCCCAATCCCCGACAAGACTGGTACCCTTTCACGTCCAAATCTCTCAAACTCCGGGAGAGATTCTCAAAACCGAGGTTGACATGTTTCGAGTTCCTCTCAACATTTTGGAAATCCCGCTGAAACTTTGGACATTCTCGCGAAGGGTTCCCAATCCCCGACAAGACTGGTACCCTTTCACGTCCAAATCTCTCAAACTCCGGGAGAGATTTTCAAAACCAAGGTTGACATGTTTCGAGTTCCTTTCAACATTTTGGAAATCCCGCTGAAACTTTGGACATTCTCGCGAAGGGTTCCCAATCCCCGACAAGACTGGTACCCTTTCACGTCCAAATCTCTCAAACTCCGGGAGAGATTCTCAAAACCGAGGTTGACATGTTTCGAGTTCCTCTCAACATTTTGGAAATCCCGCTGAAACTTTGGACATTCTCGCGAAGGGTTCCCAATCCCCGACAAGACTGGTACCCTTTCACGTCCAAATCTCTCAAACTCCGGGAGAGATTCTCAAAACCGAGGTTGACATGTTTCGAGTTCCTCTCAACATTTTGGAAATCCCGCTGAAACTTTGGACATTCTCGCGAAGGGTTCCCAATCCCCGACAAGACTGGTACCCTTTCACGTCCAAATCTCTCAAACTCCGGGAGAGATTCTCAAAACCAAGGTTGACATGTTTCGAGTTCCTCTCAACATTTTGGAAATCCCGCTGAAACTTTGGACATTCTCGCGAAGGGTTCCCAATCCCCGACAAGACTGGTACCCTTTCACGTCCAAATCTCTCAAACTCCGGGAGAGATTCTCAAAACCGAGGTTGACATGTTTCGAGTTCCTCTCAACATTTTGGAAATCCCGCTGAAACTTTGGACATTCTGGCGAAGGGTTCCCAATCCCCGACAAGACTGGTACCCTTTCACGTCCAAATCTCTCAAACTCCGGGAGAGATTCTCAAAACCGAGGTTGACATGTTTCGAGTTCCTCTCAACATTTTGGAAATCCCGCTGAAACTTTGGACATTCTGGCGAAGGGTTCCCAATCCCCGACAAGACTGGTACCCTTTCACGTCCAAATCTCTCAAACTCCGGGAGAGATTCTCAAAACCAAGGTTGACATGTTTCGAGTTCCTCTCAACATTTTGGAAATCCCGCTGAAACTTTGGACATTCTCGCGAAGGGTTCCCAATCCCCGACAAGACTGGTACCCTTTCACGTCCAAATCTCTCAAACTCCGGGAGAGATTTTCAAAACCGAGGTTGACATGTTTCGAGTTCATTTCAACATTTTGGAAATCCCGCTGAAACTTTGGACATTCTCGCGAAGGGTTCCTAATCCCCGACAAGACTGGTACCCTTTCACGTCCAAATCTCTCAAATTCTGGGAGAGATTCTCAAAACCAAGGTTGACATGTTTCGAGTTCCTTTCAACATTTTGGAAATCCCGCTGAAACTTTGGACATTCTCGCGAAGGGTTCCCAATCCCCGACAAGACTGGTACCCTTTCACGTCCAAATCTCTCAAACTCCGGGAGAGATTCTCAAAACCGAGGTTGACATGCTTCGAGTTCCTCTCAACATTTTGGAAATCCCGCTGAAACTTTGGACATTCTGGCGAAGGGTTCCCAATCCCCGACAAGACTGGTACCCTTTCACGTCCAAATCTCTCAAACTCCGGGAGAGATTCTCAAAACCGAGGTTGACATGTTTCTAGTTCCTCTCAACATTTTGGAAATCCCGCTGAAATGTTGGACATTCTGGCGAAGGCTTCCCAATCCCCGACAAGACTGGTACCCTTTCACGTCCAAATCTCTCAAACTCCGGGAGAGATTCTCAAAACCAAGGTTGACATGTTTCGAGTTCCTCTCAACATTTTGGAAATCCCGCTGAAACTTTGGACATTCTGGCGAAGGGTTCCCAATCCCCGACAAGACTGGTACCCTTTCACGTCCAAATCTCTCAAACTCCGGGAGAGATTCTCAAAACCGAGGTTGACATGTTTCGAGTTCCTCTCAACATTTTGGAAATCCCGCTGAAACTTTGGACTTTCTGGCGAAGGGTTCCCAATCCCCGACAAGACTGGTACCCTTTCACGTCCAAATCTCTCAAACTCCGGGAGAGATTCTCAAAACCGAGGTTGACATGTTTCGAGTTCCTCTCAACATTTTGGAAATCCCGCTGAAACTTTGGACATTCTTGCGAAGGGTTCCCAATCCCCGACAAGACTGGTACCCTTTCACGTCCAAATCTCTCAAACTCCGGGAGAGATTCTCAAAACCGAGGTTGACATGTTTCGAGTTCCTCTCAACATTTTGGAAATCCCGCTGAAACTTTGGACATTCTGGCGAAGGCTTCCCAATCCCCGACAAGACTGGTACCCTTTCACGTCCAAATCTCTCAAACTCCGGGAGAGATTCTCAAAACCAAGGTTGACATGTTTCGAGTTCCTCTCAACATTTTGGAAATCCCGCTGAAACTTTGGACATTCTCGCGAGGATTCCCAATCCCCGACAAGACTGGTACCCTTTCACGTCCAAATCTCTCAAACTCCGGGAGAGATTCTCAAAACCGAGGTTGACATGTTTCGAGTTCCTCTCAACATTTTGGAAATCCCGCTGAAACTTTGGACATTCTCGCGAAGGGTTCCCAATCCCCGACAAGACTGGTACCCTTTCACGTCCAAATCTCTCAAACTCCGGGAGAGATTCTCAAAACCGAGGTTGACATGTTTCGAGTTCCTCTCAACATTTTGGAAATCCCGCTGAAACTTTGGACATTCTCGCGAAGGGTTCCCAATCCCCGACAAGACTGGTACCCTTTCACGTCCAAATCTCTCAAACTCCGGGAGAGATTTTCAAAACCAAGGTTGACATGTTTCGAGTTCCTTTCAACATTTTGGAAATCCCGCTGAAACTTTGGACATTCTCGCGAAGGGTTCCCAATCCCCGACAAGACTGGTACCCTTTCACGTCCAAATCTCTCAAACTCCGGGAGAGATTCTCAAAACCGAGGTTGACATGTTTCGAGTTCCTCTCAACATTTTGGAAATCCCGCTGAAACTTTGGACATTCTGGCGAAGGGTTCCCAATCCCCGACAAGACTGGTACCCTTTCACGTCCAAATCTCTCAAACTCCGGGAGAGATTCTCAAAACCGAGGTTGACATGTTTCGAGTTCCTCTCAACATTTTGGAAATCCCGCTGAAACTTTGGACATTCTCGCGAAGGGTTCCCAATCCCCGACAAGACTGGTACCCTTTCACGTCCAAATCTCTCAAACTCCGGGAGAGATTTTCAAAACCAAGGTTGACATGTTTCGAGTTCCTTTCAACATTTTGGAAATCCCGCTGAAACTTTGGACATTCTCGCGAAGGGTTCCCAATCCCCGACAAGACTGGTACCCTTTCACGTCCAAATCTCTCAAACTCCGGGAGAGATTCTCAAAACCGAGGTTGACATGCTTCGAGTTCCTCTCAACATTTTGGAAATCCCGCTGAAACTTTGGACATTCTGGCGAAGGGTTCCCAATCCCCGACAAGACTGGTACCCTTTCACGTCCAAATCTCTCAAACTCCGGGAGAGATTCTCAAAACCGAGGTTGACATGTTTCGAGTTCCTCTCAACATTTTGGAAATCCCGCTGAAATGTTGGACATTCTCGCGAAGGGTTCCCAATCCCCGACAAGACTGGTACCCTTTCACGTCCAAATCTCTCAAACTCCGGGAGAGATTCTCAAAACCGAGGTTGACATGTTTCGAGTTCCTCTCAACATTTTGGAAATCCCGCTGAAACTTTGGACATTCTTGCGAAGGGTTCCCAATCCCCGACAAGACTGGTACCCTTTCACGTCCAAATCTCTCAAACTCCGGGAGAGATTCTCAAAACCGAGGTTGACATGTTTCGAGTTCCTCTCAACATTTTGGAAATCCCGCTGAAATGTTGGACATTCTGGCGAATGGTTCCCAATCCCCGACAAGACTGGTACCCTTTCACGTCCAAATCTCTCAAACTCCGGGAGAGATTCTCAAAACCAAGGTTGACATGTTTCGAGTTCCTCTCAACATTTTGGAAATCCCGCTGAAACTTTGGACATTCTCGCGAAGGGTTCCCAATCCCCGACAAGACTGGTACCCTTTCACGTCCAAATCTCTCAAACTCCGGGAGAGATTCTCAAAACCAAGGTTGACATGTTTCGAGTTCCTCTCAACATTTTGGAAATCCCGCTGAAACTTTGGACATTCTCGCGAAGGGTTCCCAATCCCCGACAAGACTGGTACCCTTTCACGTCCAAATCTCTCAAACTCCGGGAGAGATTCTCAAAACCGAGGTTGACATGTTTCGAGTTCCTCTCAACATTTTGGAAATCCCGCTGAAACTTTGGACATTCTCGCGAAGGGTTCGCAATCCCCGACAAGACTGGTACCCTTTCACGTCCAAATCTCTCAAACTCCGGGAGAGATTCTCAAAACCGAGGTTGACATGTTTCGAGTTCATTTCAACATTTTGGAAATCCCGCTGAAACTTTGGACATTCTCGCGAAGGGTTCCTAATCCCCGACAAGACTGGTACGCTTTCACGTCCAAATCTCTCAAACTCCGGGAGAGATTCTCAAAACCAAGGTTGACATGTTTCGAGTTCCTTTCAACATTTTGGAAATCCCGCTGAAACTTTGGACATTCTCGCGAAGGGTTCCCAATCCCCGACAAGACTGGTACCCTTTCACATCCAAATCTCTCAAACTCCGGGAGAGATTCTCAAAACCGAGGTTGACATGTTTCGAGTTCCTCTCAACATTTTGGAAATCCCGCTGAAACTTTGGACATTCTGGCGAAGGGTTCCCAATCCCCGACAAGACTGGTACCCTTTCACGTCCAAATCTCTCAAACTCCGGGAGAGATTCTCAAAACCGAGGTTGACATGTTTCGAGTTCCTCTCAACATTTTGGAAATCCCGCTGAAACTTTGGACATTCTCGCGAAGGGTTCCCAATCCCCGACAAGACTGGTACCCTTTCACGTCCAAATCTCTCAAACTCCGGGAGAGATTCTCAAAACCAAGGTTGACATGTTTCGAGTTCCTCTCAACATTTTGGAAATCCCGCTGAAACTTTGGACATTCTCGCGAAGGGTTCCCAATCCCCGACAAGACTGGTACCCTTTCACGTCCAAATCTCTCAAACTCCGGGAGAGATTCTCAAAACCGAGGTTGACATGTTTCGAGTTCCTCTCAACATTTTGGAAATCCCGCTGAAAATTTGGACATTCTCTCGAAGGATTCCCAATCCCCGACAAGACTGGTACCCTTTCACGTCCAAATCTCTCAAACTCCGGGAGAGATTCTCAAAACCGAGGTTGACATGTTTCGAGTTCCTCTCAACATTTTGGAAATCCCGCTGAAACTTTGGACATTCTGGCGAAGGGTTCCCAATCCCCGACAAGACTGGTACCCTTTCACGTCCAAATCTCTCAAACTCCGGGAGAGATTCTCAAAACCAAGGTTGACATGTTTCGAGTTCCTCTCAACATTTTGGAAATCCCGCTGAAACTTTGGACATTCTCGCGAAGGGTTCCCAATCCCCGACAAGACTGGTACCCTTTCACGTCCAAATCTCTCAAACTCCGGGAGAGATTCTCAAAACCGAGGTTGACATGTTTCGAGTTCCTCTCAACATTTTGGAAATCCCGCTGAAACTTTGGACATTCTGGCGAAGGGTTCCCAATCCCCGACAAGACTGGTACCCTTTCACGTCCAAATCTCTCAAACTCCGGGAGAGATTCTCAAAACCGAGGTTGACATGTTTCGAGTTCCTCTCAACATTTTGGAAATCCCGCTGAAACTTTGGACATTCTGGCGAAGGGTTCCCAATCCCCGACAAGACTGGTACCCTTTCACGTCCAAATCTCTCAAACTCCGGGAGAGATTCTCAAAACCAAGGTTGACATGTTTCGAGTTCCTCTCAACATTTTGGAAATCCCGCTGAAACTTTGGACATTCTCGCGAAGGGTTCCCAATCCCCGACAAGACTGGTACCCTTTCACGTCCAAATCTCTCAAACTCCGGGAGAGATTTTCAAAACGGAGGTTGACATGTTTCGAGTTCATTTCAACATTTTGGAAATCCCGCTGAAACTTTGGACATTCTCGCGAAGGGATCCTAATCCCCGACAAGACTGGTACCCTTTCACGTCCAAATCTCTCAAATTCTGGGAGAGATTCTCAAAACCAAGGTTGACATGTTTCGAGTTCCTTTCAACATTTTGGAAATCCCGCTGAAACTTTGGACATTCTCGCGAAGGGTTCCCAATCCCCGACAAGACTGGTACCCTTTCACGTCCAAATCTCTCAAACTCCGGGAGAGATTCTCAAAACCGAGGTTGACATGCTTCGAGTTCCTCTCAACATTTTGGAAATCCCGCTGAAACTTTGGACATTCTGGCGAAGGGTTCCCAATCCCCGACAAGACTGGTACCCTTTCACGTCCAAATCTCTCAAACTCCGGGAGAGATTCTCAAAACCAAGGTTGACATGTTTCGAGTTCCTCTCAACATTTTGGAAATCCCGCTGAAATGTTGGACATTCTGGCGAAGGCTTCCCAATCCCCGACAAGACTGGTACCCTTTCACGTCCAAATCTCTCAAACTCCGGGAGAGATTCTCAAAACCAAGGTTGACATGTTTCGAGTTCCTCTCAACATTTTGGAAATCCCGCTGAAACTTTGGACATTCTGGCGAAGGGTTCCCAATCCCCGACAAGACTGGTACCCTTTCACGTCCAAATCTCTCAAACTCCGGGAGAGATTCTCAAAACCGAGGTTGACATGTTTCGAGTTCCTCTCAACATTTTGGAAATCCCGCTGAAACTTTGGACTTTCTGGCGAAGGGTTCCCAATCCCCGACAAGACTGGTACCCTTTCACGTCCAAATCTCTCAAACTCCGGGAGAGATTCTCAAAACCGAGGTTGACATGTTTCGAGTTCCTCTCAACATTTTGGAAATCCCGCTGAAACTTTGGACATTCTTGCGAAGGGTTCCCAATCCCCGACAAGACTGGTACCCTTTCACGTCCAAATCTCTCAAACTCCGGGAGAGATTCTCAAAACCGAGGTTGACATGTTTCGAGTTCCTCTCAACATTTTGGAAATCCCGCTGAAACTTTGGACATTCTCGCGAAGGGTTCCCAATCCCCGACAAGACTGGTACCCTTTCACGTCCAAATCTCTCAAACTCCGGGAGAGATTCTCAAAACCAAGGTTGACATGTTTCGAGTTCCTCTCAACATTTTGGAAATCCCGCTGAAACTTTGGACATTCTCGCGAGGATTCCCAATCCCCGACAAGACTGGTACCCTTTCACGTCCAAATCTCTCAAACTCCGGGAGAGATTCTCAAAACCGAGGTTGACATGTTTCGAGTTCCTCTCAACATTTTGGAAATCCCGCTGAAACTTTGGACATTCTCGCGAAGGGTTCCCAATCCCCGACAAGACTGGTACCCTTTCACGTCCAAATCTCTCAAACTCCGGGAGAGATTCTCAAAACCGAGGTTGACATGTTTCGAGTTCCTCTCAACATTTTGGAAATCCCGCTGAAACTTTGGACATTCTCGCGAAGGGTTCCCAATCCCCGACAAGACTGGTACCCTTTCACGTCCAAATCTCTCAAACTCCGGGAGAGATTTTCAAAACCAAGGTTGACATGTTTCGAGTTCCTTTCAACATTTTGGAAATCCCGCTGAAACTTTGGACATTCTCGCGAAGGGTTCCCAATCCCCGACAAGACTGGTACCCTTTCACGTCCAAATCTCTCAAACTCCGGGAGAGATTCTCAAAACCGAGGTTGACATGCTTCGAGTTCCTCTCAACATTTTGGAAATCCCGCTGAAACTTTGGACATTCTGGCGAAGGGTTCCCAATCCCCGACAAGACTGGTACCCTTTCACGTCCAAATCTCTCAAACTCCGGGAGAGATTCTCAAAACCGAGGTTGACATGTTTCGAGTTCCTCTCAACATTTTGGAAATCCCGCTGAAATGTTGGACATTCTCGCGAAGGGTTCCCAATCCCCGACAAGACTGGTACCCTTTCACGTCCAAATCTCTCAAACTCCGGGAGAGATTCTCAAAACCAAGGTTGACATGTTTCGAGTTCCTCTCAACATTTTGGAAATCCCGCTGAAACTTTGGACATTCTGGCGAAGGGTTCCCAATCCCCGACAAGACTGGTACCCTTTCACGTCCAAATCTCTCAAACTCCGGGAGAGATTCTCAAAACCGAGGTTGACATGTTTCGAGTTCCTCTCAACATTTTGGAAATCCCGCTGAAACTTTGGACTTTCTGGCGAAGGGTTCCCAATCCCCGACAAGACTGGTACGCTTTCACGTCCAAATCTCTCAAACTCCGGGAGAGATTCTCAAAACCGAGGTTGACATGTTTCGAGTTCCTCTCAACATTTTGGAAATCCTGCTGAAACTTTGGACATTCTTGCGAAGGGTTCCCAATCCCCGACAAGACTGGTACCCTTTCACGTCCAAATCTCTCAAACTCCGGGAGAGATTCTCAAAACCGAGGTTGACATGTTTCGAGTTCCTCTCAACATTTTGGAAATCCCGCTGAAACTTTGGACATTCTCGCGAAGGGTTCCCAATCCCCGAAAAGACTGGTACCCTTTCACGTCCAAATCTCTCAAACTCCGGGAGAGATTCTCAAAACCAAGGTTGACATGTTTCGAGTTCCTCTCAACATTTTGGAAATCCCGCTGAAACTTTGGACATTCTCGCGAGGATTCCCAATCCCCGACAAGACTGGTACCCTTTCACGTCCAAATCTCTCAAACTCCGGGAGAGATTCTCAAAACCGAGGTTGACATGTTTCGAGTTCCTCTCAACATTTTGGAAATCCCGCTGAAACTTTGGACATTCTCCCGAAGGGTTCCCAATCCCCGACAAGACTGGTACCCTTTCACGTCCAAATCTCTCAAACTCCGGGAGAGATTCTCAAAACCAAGGTTGACATGTTTCGAGTTCCTCTCAACATTTTGGAAATCCCGCTGAAACTTTGGACATTCTGGCGAAGGGTTCCCAATCCCCGACAAGACTGGTACCCTTTCACGTCCAAATCTCTCAAACTCCGGGAGAGATTCTCAAAACCGAGGTTGACATGTTTCGAGTTCCTCTCAACATTTTGGAAATCCCGCTGAAACTTTGGACATTCTGGCGAAGGGTTCCCAATCCCCGACAAGACTGGTACCCTTTCACGTCCAAATCTCTCAAACTCCGGGAGAGATTCTCAAAACCAAGGTTGACATGTTTCGAGTTCCTCTCAACATTTTGGAAATCCCGCTGAAACTTTGGACATTCTCGCGAAGGGTTCCCAATCCCCGACAAGACTGGTACCCTTTCACGTCCAAATCTCTCAAACTCCGGGAGAGATTTTCAAAACCGAGGTTGACATGTTTCGAGTTCATTTCAACATTTTGGAAATCCCGCTGAAACTTTGGACATTCTCGCGAAGGGTTCCTAATCCCCGACAAGACTGGTACCCTTTCACGTCCAAATCTCTCAAATTCTGGGAGAGATTCTCAAAACCAAGGTTGACATGTTTCGAGTTCCTTTCAACATTTTGGAAATCCCGCTGAAACTTTGGACATTCTCGCGAAGGGTTCCCAATCCCCGACAAGACTGGTACCCTTTCACGTCCAAATCTCTCAAACTCCGGGAGAGATTCTCAAAACCGAGGTTGACATGCTTCGAGTTCCTCTCAACATTTTGGAAATCCCGCTGAAACTTTGGACATTCTGGCGAAGGGTTCCCAATCCCCGACAAGACTGGTACCCTTTCACGTCCAAATCTCTCAAACTCCGGGAGAGATTCTCAAAACCGAGGTTGACATGTTTCTAGTTCCTCTCAACATTTTGGAAATCCCGCTGAAATGTTGGACATTCTCGCGAAGGGTTCCCAATCCCCGACAAGACTGGTACCCTTTCACGTCCAAATCTCTCAAACTCCGGGAGAGATTCTCAAAACCAAGGTTGACATGTTTCGAGTTCCTCTCAACATTTTGGAAATCCCGCTGAAACTTTGGACATTCTGGCGAAGGGTTCCCAATCCCCGACAAGACTGGTACCCTTTCACGTCCAAATCTCTCAAACTCCGGGAGAGATTCTCAAAACCGAGGTTGACATGTTTCGAGTTCCTCTCAACATTTTGGAAATCCCGCTGAAACTTTGGACTTTCTGGCGAAGGGTTCCCAATCCCCGACAAGACTGGTACCCTTTCACGTCCAAATCTCTCAAACTCCGGGAGAGATTCTCAAAACCGAGGTTGACATGTTTCGAGTTCCTCTCAACATTTTGGAAATCCCGCTGAAACTTTGGACATTCTTGCGAAGGGTTCCCAATCCCCGACAAGACTGGTACCCTTTCACGTCCAAATCTCTCAAACTCCGGGAGAGATTCTCAAAACCGAGGTTGACATGTTTCGAGTTCCTCTCAACATTTTGGAAATCCCGCTGAAACTTTGGACATTCTGGCGAAGGGTTCCCAATCCCCGACAAGACTGGTACCCTTTCACGTCCAAATCTCTCAAACTCCGGGAGAGATTCTCAAAACCGAGGTTGACATGTTTCTAGTTCCTCTCAACATTTTGGAAATCCCGCTGAAATGTTGGACATTCTGGCGAAGGCTTCCCAATCCCCGACAAGACTGGTACCCTTTCACGTCCAAATCTCTCAAACTCCGGGAGAGATTCTCAAAACCAAGGTTGACATGTTTCGAGTTCCTCTCAACATTTTGGAAATCCCGCTGAAACTTTGGACATTCTGGCGAAGGGTTCCCAATCCCCGACAAGACTGGTACCCTTTCACGTCCAAATCTCTCAAACTCCGGGAGAGATTCTCAAAACCGAGGTTGACATGTTTCGAGTTCCTCTCAACATTTTGGAAATCCCGCTGAAACTTTGGACTTTCTGGCGAAGGGTTCCCAATCCCCGACAAGACTGGTACCCTTTCACGTCCAAATCTCTCAAACTCCGGGAGAGATTCTCAAAACCGAGGTTGACATGTTTCGAGTTCCTCTCAACATTTTGGAAATCCCGCTGAAACTTTGGACATTCTTGCGAAGGGTTCCCAATCCCCGACAAGACTGGTACCCTTTCACGTCCAAATCTCTCAAACTCCGGGAGAGATTCTCAAAACCGAGGTTGACATGTTTCGAGTTCCTCTCAACATTTTGGAAATCCCGCTGAAACTTTGGACATTCTCGCGAAGGGTTCCCAATCCCCGACAAGACTGGTACCCTTTCACGTCCAAATCTCTCAAACTCCGGGAGAGATTCTCAAAACCAAGGTTGACATGTTTCGAGTTCCTCTCAACATTTTGGAAATCCCGCTGAAACTTTGGACATTCTCGCGAGGATTCCCAATCCCCGACAAGACTGGTACCCTTTCACGTCCAAATCTCTCAAACTCCGGGAGAGATTCTCAAAACCGAGGTTGACATGTTTCGAGTTCCTCTCAACATTTTGGAAATCCCGCTGAAACTTTGGACATTCTCGCGAAGGGTTCCCAATCCCCGACAAGACTGGTACCCTTTCACGTCCAAATCTCTCAAACTCCGGGAGAGATTCTCAAAACCGAGGTTGACATGTTTCGAGTTCCTCTCAACATTTTGGAAATCCCGCTGAAACTTTGGACATTCTCGCGAAGGGTTCCCAATCCCCGACAAGACTGGTACCCTTTCACGTCCAAATCTCTCAAACTCCGGGAGAGATTTTCAAAACCAAGGTTGACATGTTTCGAGTTCCTTTCAACATTTTGGAAATCCCGCTGAAACTTTGGACATTCTCGCGAAGGGTTCCCAATCCCCGACAAGACTGGTACCCTTTCACGTCCAAATCTCTCAAACTCAGGGAGAGATTCTCAAAACCGAGGTTGACATGCTTCGAGTTCCTCTCAACATTTTGGAAATCCCGCTGAAACTTTGGACATTCTGGCGAAGGGTTCCCAATCCCCGACAAGACTGGTACCCTTTCACGTCCAAATCTCTCAAACTCCGGGAGAGATTCTCAAAACCGAGGTTGACATGTTTCGAGTTCCTCTCAACATTTTGGAAATCCCGCTGAAATGTTGGACATTCTCGCGAAGGGTTCCCAATCCCCGACAAGACTGGTACCCTTTCACGTCCAAATCTCTCAAACTCCGGGAGAGATTCTCAAAACCAAGGTTGACATGTTTCGAGTTCCTCTCAACATTTTGGAAATCCCGCTGAAACTTTGGACATTCTGGCGAAGGGTTCCCAATCCCCGACAAGACTGGTACCCTTTCACGTCCAAATCTCTCAAACTCCGGGAGAGATTCTCAAAACCGAGGTTGACATGTTTCGAGTTCCTCTCAACATTTTGGAAATCCCGCTGAAACTTTGGACTTTCTGGCGAAGGGTTCCCAATCCCCGACAAGACTGGTACGCTTTCACGTCCAAATCTCTCAAACTCCGGGAGAGATTCTCAAAACCGAGGTTGACATGTTTCGAGTTCCTCTCAACATTTTGGAAATCCTGCTGAAACTTTGGACATTCTGGCGAAGGGTTCCCAATCCCCGACAAGACTGGTACCCTTTCACGTCCAAATCTCTCAAACTCCGGGAGAGATTCTCAAAACCGAGGTTGACATGTTTCGAGTTCCTCTCAACATTTTGGAAATCCCGCTGAAACTTTGGACATTCTCGCGAAGGGTTCCCAATCCCCGACAAGACTGGTACCCTTTCACGTCCAAATCTCTCAAACTCCGGGAGAGATTCTCAAAACCAAGGTTGACATGTTTCGAGTTCCTCTCAACATTTTGGAAATCCCGCTGAAACTTTGGACATTCTCGCGAGGATTCCCAATCCCCGACAAGACTGGTACCCTTTCACGTCCAAATCTCTCAAACTCCGGGAGAGATTCTCAAAACCGAGGTTGACATGTTTCGAGTTCCTCTCAACATTTTGGAAATCCCGCTGAAACTTTGGACATTCTCCCGAAGGGTTCCCAATCCCCGACAAGACTGGTACCCTTTCACGTCCAAATCTCTCAAACTCCGGGAGAGATTCTCAAAACCGAGGTTGACATGTTTCGAGTTCCTCTCAACATTTTGGAAATCCCGCTGAAACTTTGGACTTTCTGGCGAAGGGTTCCCAATCCCCGACAAGACTGGTACGCTTTCACGTCCAAATCTCTCAAACTCCGGGAGAGATTCTCAAAACCGAGGTTGACATGTTTCGAGTTCCTCTCAACATTTTGGAAATCCTGCTGAAACTTTGGACATTCTTGCGAAGGGTTCCCAATCCCCGACAAGACTGGTACCCTTTCACGTCCAAATCTCTCAAACTCCGGGAGAGATTCTCAAAACCGAGGTTGACATGTTTCGAGTTCCTCTCAACATTTTGGAAATCCCGCTGAAACTTTGGACATTCTCGCGAAGGGTTCCCAATCCCCGACAAGACTGGTACCCTTTCACGTCCAAATCTCTCAAACTCCGGGAGAGATTCTCAAAACCAAGGTTGACATGTTTCGAGTTCCTCTCAACATTTTGGAAATCCCGCTGAAACTTTGGACATTCTCGCGAGGATTCCCAATCCCCGACAAGACTGGTACCCTTTCACGTCCAAATCTCTCAAACTCCGGGAGAGATTCTCAAAACCGAGGTTGACATGTTTCGAGTTCCTCTCAACATTTTGGAAATCCCGCTGAAACTTTGGACATTCTCCCGAAGGGTTCCCAATCCCCGACAAGACTGGTACCCTTTCACGTCCAAATCTCTCAAACTCCGGGAGAGATTCTCAAAACCAAGGTTGACATGTTTCGAGTTCCTCTCAACATTTTGGAAATCCCGCTGAAACTTTGGACATTCTGGCGAAGGGTTCCCAATCCCCGACAAGACTGGTACCCTTTCACGTCCAAATCTCTCAAACTCCGGGAGAGATTCTCAAAACCGAGGTTGACATGTTTCGAGTTCCTCTCAACATTTTGGAAATCCCGCTGAAACTTTGGACATTCTGGCGAAGGGTTCCCAATCCCCGACAAGACTGGTACCCTTTCACGTCCAAATCTCTCAAACTCCGGGAGAGATTCTCAAAACCAAGGTTGACATGTTTCGAGTTCCTCTCAACATTTTGGAAATCCCGCTGAAACTTTGGACATTCTCGCGAAGGGTTCCCAATCCCCGACAAGACTGGTACCCTTTCACGTCCAAATCTCTCAAACTCCGGGAGAGATTTTCAAAACCGAGGTTGACATGTTTCGAGTTCATTTCAACATTTTGGAAATCCCGCTGAAACTTTGGACATTCTCGCGAAGGGTTCCTAATCCCCGACAAGACTGGTACCCTTTCACGTCCAAATCTCTCAAATTCTGGGAGAGATTCTCAAAACCAAGGTTGACATGTTTCGAGTTCCTTTCAACATTTTGGAAATCCCGCTGAAACTTTGGACATTCTCGCGAAGGGTTCCCAATCCCCGACAAGACTGGTACCCTTTCACGTCCAAATCTCTCAAACTCCGGGAGAGATTCTCAAAACCGAGGTTGACATGCTTCGAGTTCCTCTCAACATTTTGGAAATCCCGCTGAAACTTTGGACATTCTGGCGAAGGGTTCCCAATCCCCGACAAGACTGGTACCCTTTCACGTCCAAATCTCTCAAACTCCAGGAGAGATTCTCAAAACCGAGGTTGACATGTTTCTAGTTCCTCTCAACATTTTGGAAATCCCGCTGAAATGTTGGACATTCTCGCGAAGGGTTCCCAATCCCCGACAAGACTGGTACCCTTTCACGTCCAAATCTCTCAAACTCCGGGAGAGATTCTCAAAACCAAGGTTGACATGTTTCGAGTTCCTCTCAACATTTTGGAAATCCCGCTGAAACTTTGGACATTCTGGCGAAGGGTTCCCAATCCCCGACAAGACTGGTACCCTTTCACGTCCAAATCTCTCAAACTCCGGGAGAGATTCTCAAAACCGAGGTTGACATGTTTCGAGTTCCTTTCAACATTTTGGAAATCCCGCTGAAACTTTGGACATTCTCGCGAAGGGTTCCCAATCCCCGACAAGACTGGTACCCTTTCACGTCCAAATCTCTCAAACTCCGGGAGAGATTCTCAAAACCGAGGTTGACATGCTTCGAGTTCCTCTCAACATTTTGGAAATCCCGCTGAAACTTTGGACATTCTGGCGAAGGGTTCCCAATCCCCGACAAGACTGGTACCCTTTCACGTCCAAATCTCTCAAACTCCGGGAGAGATTCTCAAAACCGAGGTTGACATGTTTCTAGTTCCTCTCAACATTTTGGAAATCCCGCTGAAATGTTGGACATTCTCGCGAAGGGTTCCCAATCCCCGACAAGACTGGTACCCTTTCACGTCCAAATCTCTCAAACTCCGGGAGAGATTCTCAAAACCAAGGTTGACATGTTTCGAGTTCCTCTCAACATTTTGGAAATCCCGCTGAAACTTTGGACATTCTGGCGAAGGGTTCCCAATCCCCGACAAGACTGGTACCCTTTCACGTCCAAATCTCTCAAACTCCGGGAGAGATTCTCAAAACCGAGGTTGACATGTTTCGAGTTCCTCTCAACATTTTGGAAATCCCGCTGAAACTTTGGACATTCTCGCGAAGGGTTCCCAATCCCCGACAAGACTGGTACCCTTTCACGTCCAAATCTCTCAAACTCCGGGAGAGATTCTCAAAACCGAGGTTGACATGTTTCGAGTTCCTCTCAACATTTTGGAAATCCCGCTGAAACTTTGGACATTCTCGCGAAGGGTTCCCAATCCCCGACAAGACTGGTACCCTTTCACGTCCAAATCTCTCAAACTCCGGGAGAGATTTTCAAAACCGAGGTTGACATGTTTCGAGTTCATTTCAACATTTTGGAAATCCCGCTGAAACTTTGGACATTCTCGCGAAGGGTTCCTAATCCCCGACAAGACTGGTACCCTTTCACGTCCAAATCTCTCAAATTCTGGGAGAGATTCTCAAAACCAAGGTTGACATGTTTCGAGTTCCTTTCAACATTTTGGAAATCCCGCTGAAACTTTGGACATTCTCGCGAAGGGTTCCCAATCCCCGACAAGACTGGTACCCTTTCACGTCCAAATCTCTCAAACTCCGGGAGAGATTCTCAAAACCGAGGTTGACATGCTTCGAGTTCCTCTCAACATTTTGGAAATCCCGCTGAAACTTTGGACATTCTGGCGAAGGGTTCCCAATCCCCGACAAGACTGGTACCCTTTCACGTCCAAATCTCTCAAACTCCGGGAGAGATTCTCAAAACCGAGGTTGACATGTTTCGAGTTCCTCTCAACATTTTGGAAATCCCGCTGAAATGTTGGACATTCTCGCGAAGGGTTCCCAATCCCCGACAAGACTGGTACCCTTTCACGTCCAAATCTCTCAAACTCCGGGAGAGATTCTCAAAACCGAGGTTGACATGTTTCGAGTTCCTCTCAACATTTTGGAAATCCCGCTGAAATGTTGGACATTCTCGCGAAGGGTTCCCAATCCCCGACAAGACTGGTACCCTTTCACGTCCAAATCTCTCAAACTCCGGGAGAGATTCTCAAAACCAAGGTTGACATGTTTCGAGTTCCTCTCAACATTTTGGAAATCCCGCTGAAACTTTGGACATTCTCGCGAAGGGTTCCCAATCCCCGACAAGACTGGTACCCTTTCACGTCCAAATCTCTCAAACTCCGGGAGAGATTCTCAAAACCGAGGTTGACATGTTTCGAGTTCCTCTCAACATTTTGGAAATCCCGCTGAAACTTTGGACATTCTCGCGAAGGGTTCCCAATCCCCGACAAGACTGGTACCCTTTCACGTCCAAATCTCTCAAACTCCGGGAGAGATTCTCAAAACCGAGGTTGACATGTTTCGAGTTCCTCTCAACATTTTGGAAATCCCGCTGAAACTTTGGACATTCTGGCGAAGGGTTCCCAATCCCCGACAAGACTGGTACCCTTTCACGTCCAAATCTCTCAAACTCCGGGAGAGATTCTCAAAACCGAGGTTGACATGTTTCGAGTTCCTCTCAACATTTTGGAAATCCCGCTGAAACTTTGGACATTCTGGCGAAGGGTTCCCAATCCCCGACAAGACTGGTACCCTTTCACGTCCAAATCTCTCAAACTCCGGGAGAGATTCTCAAAACCGAGGTTGACATGTTTCGAGTTCCTCTCAACATTTTGGAAATCCCGCTGAAACTTTGGACATTCTCGCGAAGGGTTCCCAATCCCCGACAAGACTGGTACCCTTTCACGTCCAAATCTCTCAAACTCCGGGAGAGATTCTCAAAACCAAGGTTGACATGTTTCGAGTTCCTCTCAACATTTTGGAAATCCCGCTGAAACTTTGGACATTCTCGCGAAGGGTTCCCAATCCCCGACAAGACTGGTACCCTTTCACGTCCAAATCTCTCAAACTCCGGGAGAGATTCTCAAAACCGAGGTTGACATGCTTCGAGTTCCTCTCAACATTTTGGAAATCCCGCTGAAACTTTGGACATTCTGGCGAAGGGTTCCCAATCCCCGACAAGACTGGTACCCTTTCACGTCCAAATCTCTCAAACTCCGGGAGAGATTCTCAAAACCGAGGTTGACATGTTTCGAGTTCCTCTCAACATTTTGGAAATCCCGCTGAAACTTTGGACATTCTCGCGAAGGGTTCCCAATCCCCGACAAGACTGGTACCCTTTCACGTCCAAATCTCTCAAACTCCGGGAGAGATTCTCAAAACCAAGGTTGACATGTTTCGAGTTCCTCTCAACATTTTGGAAATCCCGCTGAAGCTTTGGACATTCTCGCGAAGGGTTCCCAATCCCCGACAAGACTGGTACCCTTTCACGTCCAAATCTCTCAAACTCCGGGAGAGATTCTCAAAACCAAGGTTGACATGTTTCGAGTTCCTCTCAACATTTTGGAAATCCCGCTGAAACTTTGGACATTCTCGCGAAGGGTTCCCAATCCCCGACAAGACTGGTACCCTTTCACGTCCAAATCTCTCAAACTCCGGGAGAGATTCTCAAAACCGAGGTTGACATGTTTCGAGTTCCTCTCAACATTTTGGAAATCCCGCTGAAACTTTGGACATTCTCGCGAAGGGTTCCCAATCCCCGACAAGACTGGTACCCTTTCACGTCCAAATCTCTCAAACTCCGGGAGAGATTCTCAAAACCAAGGTTGACATGTTTCGAGTTCCTCTCAACATTTTGGAAATCCCGCTGAAATGTTGGACATTCTCGCGAAGGGTTCCCAATCCCCGACAAGACTGGTACCCTTTCACGTCCAAATCTCTCAAACTCCGGGAGAGATTCTCAAAACCAAGGTTGACATGTTTCGAGTTCCTCTCAACATTTTGGAAATCCCGCTGAAACTTTGGACATTCTCACGAAGGGTTCCCAATCCCCGACAAGACTGGTACCCTTTCACGTCCAAATCTCTCAAACTCCGGGAGAGATTCTCAAAACCAAGGTTGACATGTTTCGAGTTCCTCTCAACATTTTGGAAATCCCGCTGAAACTTTGGACATTCTCGCGAAGGGTTCCCAATCCCCGACAAGACTGGTACCCTTTCACGTCCAAATCTCTCAAACTCCGGGAGAGATTCTCAAAACCGAGGTTGACATGTTTCGAGTTCCTCTCAACATTTTGGAAATCCCGCTGAAACTTTGGACATTCTGGCGAAGGGTTCCCAATCCCCGACAAGACTGGTACCCTTTCACGTCCAAATCTCTCAAACTCCGGGAGAGATTCTCAAAACCGAGGTTGACATGTTTCGAGTTCCTCTCAACATTTTGGAAATCCCGCTGAAACTTTGGACATTCTGGCGAAGGGTTCCCAATCCCCGACAAGACTGGTACCCTTTCACGTCCAAATCTCTCAAACTCCGGGAGAGATTCTCAAAACCGAGGTTGACATGTTTCGAGTTCCTCTCAACATTTTGGAAATCCCGCTGAAATGTTGGACATTCTCGCGAAGGGTTCCCAATCCCCGACAAGACTGGTACCCTTTCACGTCCAAATCTCTCAAACTCCGGGAGAGATTCTCAAAACCAAGGTTGACATGTTTCGAGTTCCTCTCAACATTTTGGAAATCCCGCTGAAACTTTGGACATTCTCGCGAAGGGTTCCCAATCCCCGACAAGACTGGTACCCTTTCACGTCCAAATCTCTCAAACTCCGGGAGAGATTCTCAAAACCGAGGTTGACATGTTTCGAGTTCCTCTCAACATTTTGGAAATCCCGCTGAAACTTTGGACATTCTCGCGAAGGGTTCCCAATCCCCGACAAGACTGGTACCCTTTCACGTCCAAATCTCTCAAACTCCGGGAGAGATTCTCAAAACCGAGGTTGACATGTTTCGAGTTCCTCTCAACATTTTGGAAATCCCGCTGAAACTTTGGACATTCTCGCGAAGGGTTCCCAATCCCCGACAAGACTGGTACCCTTTCACGTCCAAATCTCTCAAACTCCGGGAGAGATTCTCAAAACCGAGGTTGACATGTTTCGAGTTCCTCTCAACATTTTGGAAATCCCGCTGAAACTTTGGACATTCTCGCGAAGGGTTCCCAATCCCCGACAAGACTGGTACCCTTTCACGTCCAAATCTCTCAAACTCCGGGAGAGATTCTCAAAACCGAGGTTGACATGTTTCGAGTTCCTCTCAACATTTTGGAAATCCCGCTGAAACTTTGGACATTCTCGCGAAGGGTTCCCAATCCCCGACAAGACTGGTACCCTTTCACGTCCAAATCTCTCAAACTCCGGGAGAGATTCTCAAAACCAAGGTTGACATGTTTCGAGTTCCTCTCAACATTTTGGAAATCCCGCTGAAACTTTGGACATTCTCGCGAAGGGTTCCCAATCCCCGACAAGACTGGTACCCTTTCACGTCCAAATCTCTCAAACTCCGGGAGAGATTCTCAAAACCGAGGTTGACATGCTTCGAGTTCCTCTCAACATTTTGGAAATCCCGCTGAAACTTTGGACATTCTGGCGAAGGGTTCCCAATCCCCGACAAGACTGGTACCCTTTCACGTCCAAATCTCTCAAACTCCGGGAGAGATTCTCAAAACCGAGGTTGACATGTTTCGAGTTCCTCTCAACATTTTGGAAATCCCGCTGAAACTTTGGACATTCTCGCGAAGGGTTCCCAATCCCCGACAAGACTGGTACCCTTTCACGTCCAAATCTCTCAAACTCCGGGAGAGATTCTCAAAACCAAGGTTGACATGTTTCGAGTTCCTCTCAACATTTTGGAAATCCCGCTGAAGCTTTGGACATTCTCGCGAAGGGTTCCCAATCCCCGACAAGACTGGTACCCTTTCACGTCCAAATCTCTCAAACTCCGCGAGAGATTCTCAAAACCAAGGTTGACATGTTTCGAGTTCCTCTCAACATTTTGGAAATCCCGCTGAAACTTTGGACATTCTCGCGAAGGGTTCCCAATCCCCGACAAGACTGGTACCCTTTCACGTCCAAATCTCTCAAACTCCGGGAGAGATTCTCAAAACCGAGGTTGACATGTTTCGAGTTCCTCTCAACATTTTGGAAATCCCGCTGAAACTTTGGACATTCTCGCGAAGGGTTCCCAATCCCCGACAAGACTGGTACCCTTTCACGTCCAAATCTCTCAAACTCCGGGAGAGATTCTCAAAACCAAGGTTGACATGTTTCGAGTTCCTCTCAACATTTTGGAAATCCCGCTGAAATGTTGGACATTCTCGCGAAGGGTTCCCAATCCCCGACAAGACTGGTACCCTTTCACGTCCAAATCTCTCAAACTCCGGGAGAGATTCTCAAAACCAAGGTTGACATGTTTCGAGTTCCTCTCAACATTTTGGAAATCCCGCTGAAACTTTGGACATTCTCACGAAGGGTTCCCAATCCCCGACAAGACTGGTACCCTTTCACGTCCAAATCTCTCAAACTCCGGGAGAGATTCTCAAAACCAAGGTTGACATGTTTCGAGTTCCTCTCAACATTTTGGAAATCCCGCTGAAACTTTGGACATTCTCGCGAAGGGTTCCCAATCCCCGACAAGACTGGTACCCTTTCACGTCCAAATCTCTCAAACTCCGGGAGAGATTCTCAAAACCGAGGTTGACATGTTTCGAGTTCCTCTCAACATTTTGGAAATCCCGCTGAAACTTTGGACATTCTGGCGAAGGGTTCCCAATCCCCGACAAGACTGGTACCCTTTCACGTCCAAATCTCTCAAACTCCGGGAGAGATTCTCAAAACCGAGGTTGACATGTTTCGAGTTCCTCTCAACATTTTGGAAATCCCGCTGAAACTTTGGACATTCTGGCGAAGGGTTCCCAATCCCCGACAAGACTGGTACCCTTTCACGTCCAAATCTCTCAAACTCCGGGAGAGATTCTCAAAACCGAGGTTGACATGTTTCGAGTTCCTCTCAACATTTTGGAAATCCCGCTGAAATGTTGGACATTCTCGCGAAGGGTTCCCAATCCCCGACAAGACTGGTACCCTTTCACGTCCAAATCTCTCAAACTCCGGGAGAGATTCTCAAAACCAAGGTTGACATGTTTCGAGTTCCTCTCAACATTTTGGAAATCCCGCTGAAACTTTGGACATTCTCGCGAAGGGTTCCCAATCCCCGACAAGACTGGTACCCTTTCACGTCCAAATCTCTCAAACTCCGGGAGAGATTCTCAAAACCGAGGTTGACATGTTTCGAGTTCCTCTCAACATTTTGGAAATCCCGCTGAAACTTTGGACATTCTCGCGAAGGGTTCCCAATCCCCGACAAGACTGGTACCCTTTCACGTCCAAATCTCTCAAACTCCGGGAGAGATTCTCAAAACCGAGGTTGACATGTTTCGAGTTCCTCTCAACATTTTGGAAATCCCGCTGAAACTTTGGACATTCTGGCGAAGGGTTCCCAATCCCCGACAAGACTGGTACCCTTTCACGTCCAAATCTCTCAAACTCCGGGAGAGATTCTAAAAACCAAGGTTGACATGTTTCGAGTTCCTCTCAACATTTTGGAAATCCCGCTGAAACTTTGGACATTCTCGCGAAGGGTTCCCAATCCCCGACAAGACTGGTACCCTTTCACGTCCAAATCTCTCAAACTCCGGGAGAGATTCTCAAAACCGAGGTTGACATGTTTCGAGTTCATTTCAACATTTTGGAAATCCCGCTGAAACTTTGGACATTCTCGCGAAGGGTTCCTAATCCCCGACAAGACTGGTACCCTTTCACGTCCAAATCTCTCAAATTCCGGGAGAGATTCTCAAAACCGAGGTTGACATGTTTCGAGTTCCTTTCAACATTTTGGAAATCCCGCTGAAACTTTGGACATTCTGGCGAAGGGTTCCCAATCCCCGACAAGACTGGTACCCTTTCACGTCCAAATCTCTCAAACTCCGGGAGAGATTCTCAAAACCGAGGTTGACATGTTTCGAGTTCCTCTCAACATTTTGGAAATCCCGCTGAAACTTTGGACATTCTCGCGAAGGATTCCCAATCCCCGACAAGACTGGTACCCTTTCACGTCCAAATCTCTCAAACTCCGGGAGAGATTCTCAAAACCAAGGTTGACATGTTTCGAGTTCCTCTCAACATTTTGGAAATCCCGCTGAAACTTTGGACATTCTCGCGAAGGGTTCCCAATCCCCGACAAGACTAGTACCCTTTCACGTCCAAATCTCTCAAACTCCGGGAGAGATTCTCAAAACCGAGGTTGACATGTTTCGAGTTCCTCTCAACATTTTGGAAATCCCGCTGAAACTTTGGACATTCTCGCGAAGGGTTCCCAATCCCCGACAAGACTGGTACCCTTTCACGTCCAAATCTCTCAAACTCCGGGAGAGATTCTCAAAACCGAGGTTGACATGTTTCGAGTTCCTCTCAACATTTTGGAAATCCCGCTGAAACTTTGGACATTCTGGCGAAGGGTTCCCAATCCCCGACAAGACTGGTACCCTTTCACGTCCAAATCTCTCAAACTCCGGGAGAGATTCTCAAAACCAAGGTTGACATGTTTCGAGTTCCTCTCAACATTTTGGAAATCCCGCTGAAACTTTGGACATTCTGGCGAAGGGTTCCCAATCCCCGACAAGACTGGTACCCTTTCACGTCCAAATCTCTCAAACTCCGGGAGAGATTCTCAAAACCGAGGTTGACATGTTTCGAGTTCCTCTCAACATTTTGGAAATCCCGCTGAAACTTTGGACATTCTCGCGAAGGGTTCCCAATCCCCGACAAGACTGGTACCCTTTCACGTCCAAATCTCTCAAACTCCGGGAGAGATTCTCAAAACCAAGGTTGACATGTTTCGAGTTCCTCTCAACATTTTGGAAATCCCGCTGAAATGTTGGACATTCTCGCGAAGGGTTCCCAATCCCCGACAAGACTGGTACCCTTTCACGTCCAAATCTCTCAAACTCCGGGAGAGATTCCCAAAACCAAGGTTGACATGTTTCGAGTTCCTCTCAACATTTTGGAAATCCCGCTGAAACTTTGGACATTCTCGCGAAGGGTTCCCAATCCCCGACAAGACTGGTACCCTTTCACGTCCAAATCTCTCAAACTCCGGGAGAGATTCTCAAAACCGAGGTTGACATGTTTCGAGTTCCTCTCAACATTTTGGAAATCCCGCTGAAACTTTGGACATTCTCGCGAAGGGTTCCCAATCCCCGACAAGACTGGTACCCTTTCACGTCCAAATCTCTCAAAGTCCGGGAGAGATTCTCAAAACCGAGGTTGACATGTTTCGAGTTCCTCTCAACATTTTGGAAATCCCGCTGAAACTTTGGACATTCTGGCGAAGGGTTCCCAATCCCCGACAAGACTGGTACCCTTTCACGTCCAAATCTCTCAAACTCCGGGAGAGATTCTCAAAACCGAGGTTGACATGTTTCGAGTTCCTCTCAACATTTTGGAAATCCCGCTGAAACTTTGGACATTCTCGCGAAGGGTTCCCAATCCCCGACAAGACTGGTACCCTTTCACGTCCAAATCTCTCAAACTCCGGGAGAGATTCTCAAAACCGAGGTTGACATGTTTCGAGTTCCTCTCAACATTTTGGAAATCCCGCTGAAAATTTGGACATTCTCTCGAAGGATTCCCAATCCCCGACAAGACTGGTACCCTTTCACGTCCAAATCTCTCAAACTCCGGGAGAGATTCTCAAAACCGAGGTTGACATGTTTCAAGTTCCTCTCAACATTTTGGAAATCCCGCTGAAACTTTGGACATTCTGGCGAAGGGTTCCCAATCCCCGACAAGACTGGTACCCTTTCACGTCCAAATCTCTCAAATTCTGGGAGAGATTCTCAAAACCAAGGTTGACATGTTTCGAGTTCCTTTCAACATTTTGGAAATCCCGCTGAAACTTTGGACATTCTCGCGAAGGGTTCCCAATCCCCGACAAGACTGGTACCCTTTCACGTCCAAATCTCTCAAACTCCGGGAGAGATTCTCAAAACCGAGGTTGACATGTTTCGAGTTCCTCTCAACATTTTGGAAATCCCGCTGAAACTTTGGACATTCTCGCGAAGGGTTCCCAATCCCCGACAAGACTGGTACCCTTTCACGTCCAAATCTCTCAAACTCCGGGAGAGATTCTCAAAACCAAGGTTGACATGTTTCGAGTTCCTCTCAACATTTTGGAAATCCCGCTGAAATGTTGGACATTCTCGCGAAGGGTTCCCAATCCCCGACAAGACTGGTACCCTTTCACGTCCAAATCTCTCAAACTCCGGGAGAGATTCCCAAAACCAAGGTTGACATGTTTCGAGTTCCTCTCAACATTTTGGAAATCCCGCTGAAACTTTGGACATTCTCGCGAAGGGTTCCCAATCCCCGACAAGACTGGTACCCTTTCACGTCCAAATCTCTCAAACTCCGGGAGAGATTCTCAAAACCGAGGTTGACATGTTTCGAGTTCCTCTCAACATTTTGGAAATCCCGCTGAAACTTTGGACATTCTCGCGAAGGGTTCCCAATCCCCGACAAGACTGGTACCCTTTCACGTCCAAATCTCTCAAAGTCCGGGAGAGATTCTCAAAACCGAGGTTGACATGTTTCGAGTTCCTCTCAACATTTTGGAAATCCCGCTGAAACTTTGGACATTCTGGCGAAGGGTTCCCAATCCCCGACAAGACTGGTACCCTTTCACGTCCAAATCTCTCAAACTCCGGGAGAGATTCTCAAAACCGAGGTTGACATGTTTCGAGTTCCTCTCAACATTTTGGAAATCCCGCTGAAACTTTGGACATTCTCGCGAAGGGTTCCCAATCCCCGACAAGACTGGTACCCTTTCACGTCCAAATCTCTCAAACTCCGGGAGAGATTCTCAAAACCGAGGTTGACATGTTTCGAGTTCCTCTCAACATTTTGGAAATCCCGCTGAAACTTTGGACATTCTCGCGAAGGGTTCCCAATCCCCGACAAGACTGGTACCCTTTCACGTCCAAATCTCTCAAAGTCCGGGAGAGATTCTCAAAACCGAGGTTGACATGTTTCGAGTTCCTCTCAACATTTTGGAAATCCCGCTGAAACTTTGGACATTCTGGCGAAGGGTTCCCAATCCCCGACAAGACTGGTACCCTTTCACGTCCAAATCTCTCAAACTCCGGGAGAGATTCTCAAAACCGAGGTTGACATGTTTCGAGTTCCTCTCAACATTTTGGAAATCCCGCTGAAACTTTGGACATTCTCGCGAAGGGTTCCCAATCCCCGACAAGACTGGTACCCTTTCACGTCCAAATCTCTCAAACTCCGGGAGAGATTCTCAAAACCGAGGTTGACATGTTTCGAGTTCCTCTCAACATTTTGGAAATCCCGCTGAAAATTTGGACATTCTCTCGAAGGATTCCCAATCCCCGACAAGACTGGTACCCTTTCACGTCCAAATCTCTCAAACTCCGGGAGAGATTCTCAAAACCGAGGTTGACATGTTTCAAGTTCCTCTCAACATTTTGGAAATCCCGCTGAAACTTTGGACATTCTGGCGAAGGGTTCCCAATCCCCGACAAGACTGGTACCCTTTCACGTCCAAATCTCTCAAATTCTGGGAGAGATTCTCAAAACCAAGGTTGACATGTTTCGAGTTCCTTTCAACATTTTGGAAATCCCGCTGAAACTTTGGACATTCTCGCGAAGGGTTCCCAATCCCCGACAAGACTGGTACCCTTTCACGTCCAAATCTCTCAAACTCCGGGAGAGATTCTCAAAACCGAGGTTGACATGCTTCGAGTTCCTCTCAATATTTTGGAAATCCCGCTGAAACTTTGGACATTCTGGCGAAGGGTTCCCAATCCCCGACAAGACTGGTACCCTTTCACGTCCAAATCTCTCAAACTCCGGGAGAGATTCTCAAAACCGAGGTTGACATGTTTCGAGTTCCTCTCAACATTTTGGAAATCCCGCTGAAACTTTGGACATTCTTGCGAAGGGTTCCCAATCCCCGACAAGACTGGTACCCTTTCATGTCCAAATCTCTCAAACTCCGGGAGAGATTCTCAAAACCGAGGTTGACATGTTTCGAGTTCCTCTCAACATTTTGGAAATCCCGCTGAAATGTTGGACATTCTGGCGAATGGTTCCCAATCCCCGACAAGACTGGTACCCTTTCACGTCCAAATCTCTCAAACTCCGGGAGAGATTCTCAAAACCAAGGTTGACATGTTTCGAGTTCCTCTCAACATTTTGGAAATCCCGCTGAAACTTTGGACATTCTCGCGAAGGGTTCCCAATCCCCGACAAGACTGGTACCCTTTCACGTCCAAATCTCTCAAACTCCGGGAGAGATTCTCAAAACCGAGGTTGACATGTTTCGAGTTCCTCTCAACATTTTGGAAATCCCGCTGAAACTTTGGACATTCTCGCGAAGGGTTCCCAATCCCCGACAAGACTGGTACCCTTTCACGTCCAAATCTCTCAAACTCCGGGAGAGATTCTCAAAACCGAGGTTGACATGTTTCGAGTTCCTCTCAACATTTTGGAAATCCCGCTGAAACTTTGGACATTCTCGCGAAGGGTTCGCAATCCCCGACAAGACTGGTACCCTTTCACGTCCAAATCTCTCAAACTCCGGGAGAGATTCTCAAAACCGAGGTTGACATGTTTCGAGTTCATTTCAACATTTTGGAAATCCCGCTGAAACTTTGGACATTCTCGCGAAGGGTTCCTAATCCCCGACAAGACTGGT
This sequence comes from Streptopelia decaocto, assembly GCF_964273445.1. Classification (NCBI taxonomy): domain Eukaryota; kingdom Metazoa; phylum Chordata; class Aves; order Columbiformes; family Columbidae; genus Streptopelia; species Streptopelia decaocto. The sequence continues at coordinate 683,046 of NW_028116159.1, forward strand.
ACGCTTTCACGTCCAAATCTCTCAAACTCCGGGAGAGATTCTCAAAACCAAGGTTGACATGTTTCGAGTTCCTTTCAACATTTTGGAAATCCCGCTGAAACTTTGGACATTCTCGCGAAGGGTTCCCAATCCCCGACAAGACTGGTACCCTTTCACATCCAAATCTCTCAAACTCCGGGAGAGATTCTCAAAACCGAGGTTGACATGTTTCGAGTTCCTCTCAACATTTTGGAAATCCCGCTGAAACTTTGGACATTCTGGCGAAGGGTTCCCAATCCCCGACAAGACTGGTACCCTTTCACGTCCAAATCTCTCAAACTCCGGGAGAGATTCTCAAAACCGAGGTTGACATGTTTCGAGTTCCTCTCAACATTTTGGAAATCCCGCTGAAACTTTGGACATTCTCGCGAAGGGTTCCCAATCCCCGACAAGACTGGTACCCTTTCACGTCCAAATCTCTCAAACTCCGGGAGAGATTCTCAAAACCAAGGTTGACATGTTTCGAGTTCCTCTCAACATTTTGGAAATCCCGCTGAAACTTTGGACATTCTCGCGAAGGGTTCCCAATCCCCGACAAGACTGGTACCCTTTCACGTCCAAATCTCTCAAACTCCGGGAGAGATTCTCAAAACCGAGGTTGACATGTTTCGAGTTCCTCTCAACATTTTGGAAATCCCGCTGAAAATTTGGACATTCTCTCGAAGGATTCCCAATCCCCGACAAGACTGGTACCCTTTCACGTCCAAATCTCTCAAACTCCGGGAGAGATTCTCAAAACCGAGGTTGACATGTTTCGAGTTCCTCTCAACATTTTGGAAATCCCGCTGAAACTTTGGACATTCTGGCGAAGGGTTCCCAATCCCCGACAAGACTGGTACCCTTTCACGTCCAAATCTCTCAAACTCCGGGAGAGATTCTCAAAACCAAGGTTGACATGTTTCGAGTTCCTCTCAACATTTTGGAAATCCCGCTGAAACTTTGGACATTCTCGCGAAGGGTTCCCAATCCCCGACAAGACTGGTACCCTTTCACGTCCAAATCTCTCAAACTCCGGGAGAGATTCTCAAAACCGAGGTTGACATGTTTCGAGTTCCTCTCAACATTTTGGAAATCCCGCTGAAACTTTGGACATTCTGGCGAAGGGTTCCCAATCCCCGACAAGACTGGTACCCTTTCACGTCCAAATCTCTCAAACTCCGGGAGAGATTCTCAAAACCGAGGTTGACATGTTTCGAGTTCCTCTCAACATTTTGGAAATCCCGCTGAAACTTTGGACATTCTGGCGAAGGGTTCCCAATCCCCGACAAGACTGGTACCCTTTCACGTCCAAATCTCTCAAACTCCGGGAGAGATTCTCAAAACCAAGGTTGACATGTTTCGAGTTCCTCTCAACATTTTGGAAATCCCGCTGAAACTTTGGACATTCTCGCGAAGGGTTCCCAATCCCCGACAAGACTGGTACCCTTTCACGTCCAAATCTCTCAAACTCCGGGAGAGATTTTCAAAACCGAGGTTGACATGTTTCGAGTTCATTTCAACATTTTGGAAATCCCGCTGAAACTTTGGACATTCTCGCGAAGGGTTCCTAATCCCCGACAAGACTGGTACCCTTTCACGTCCAAATCTCTCAAATTCTGGGAGAGATTCTCAAAACCAAGGTTGACATGTTTCGAGTTCCTTTCAACATTTTGGAAATCCCGCTGAAACTTTGGACATTCTCGCGAAGGGTTCCCAATCCCCGACAAGACTGGTACCCTTTCACGTCCAAATCTCTCAAACTCCGGGAGAGATTCTCAAAACCGAGGTTGACATGCTTCGAGTTCCTCTCAACATTTTGGAAATCCCGCTGAAACTTTGGACATTCTGGCGAAGGGTTCCCAATCCCCGACAAGACTGGTACCCTTTCACGTCCAAATCTCTCAAACTCCGGGAGAGATTCTCAAAACCGAGGTTGACATGTTTCTAGTTCCTCTCAACATTTTGGAAATCCTGCTGAAATGTTGGACATTCTGGCGAAGGCTTCCCAATCCCCGACAAGACTGGTACCCTTTCACGTCCAAATCTCTCAAACTCCGGGAGAGATTCTCAAAACCAAGGTTGACATGTTTCGAGTTCCTCTCAACATTTTGGAAATCCCGCTGAAACTTTGGACATTCTGGCGAAGGGTTCCCAATCCCCGACAAGACTGGTACCCTTTCACGTCCAAATCTCTCAAACTCCGGGAGAGATTCTCAAAACCGAGGTTGACATGTTTCGAGTTCCTCTCAACATTTTGGAAATCCCGCTGAAACTTTGGACTTTCTGGCGAAGGGTTCCCAATCCCCGACAAGACTGGTACCCTTTCACGTCCAAATCTCTCAAACTCCGGGAGAGATTCTCAAAACCGAGGTTGACATGTTTCGAGTTCCTCTCAACATTTTGGAAATCCCGCTGAAACTTTGGACATTCTTGCGAAGGGTTCCTAATCCCCGACAAGACTGGTACGCTTTCACGTCCAAATCTCTCAAACTCCGGGAGAGATTCTCAAAACCAAGGTTGACATGTTTCGAGTTCCTTTCAACATTTTGGAAATCCCGCTGAAACTTTGGACATTCTCGCGAAGGGTTCCCAATCCCCGACAAGACTGGTACCCTTTCACATCCAAATCTCTCAAACTCCGGGAGAGATTCTCAAAACCGAGGTTGACATGTTTCGAGTTCCTCTCAACATTTTGGAAATCCCGCTGAAACTTTGGACATTCTGGCGAAGGGTTCCCAATCCCCGACAAGACTGGTACCCTTTCACGTCCAAATCTCTCAAACTCCGGGAGAGATTCTCAAAACCGAGGTTGACATGTTTCGAGTTCCTCTCAACATTTTGGAAATCCCGCTGAAACTTTGGACATTCTCGCGAAGGGTTCCCAATCCCCGACAAGACTGGTACCCTTTCACGTCCAAATCTCTCAAACTCCGGGAGAGATTCTCAAAACCGAGGTTGACATGCTTCGAGTTCCTCTCAATATTTTGGAAATCCCGCTGAAACTTTGGACATTCTGGCGAAGGGTTCCCAATCCCCGACAAGACTGGTACCCTTTCACGTCCAAATCTCTCAAACTCCGGGAGAGATTCTCAAAACCGAGGTTGACATGTTTCGAGTTCCTCTCAACATTTTGGAAATCCCGCTGAAACTTTGGACATTCTCGCGAAGGGTTCCCAATCCCCGACAAGACTGGTACCCTTTCACGTCCAAATCTCTCAAACTCCGGGAGAGATTCTCAAAACCGAGGTTGACATGTTTCGAGTTCCTCTCAACATTTTGGAAATCCCGCTGAAATGTTGGACATTCTGGCGAATGGTTCCCAATCCCCGACAAGACTGGTACCCTTTCACGTCCAAATCTCTCAAACTCCGGGAGAGATTCTCAAAACCAAGGTTGACATGTTTCGAGTTCCTCTCAACATTTTGGAAATCCCGCTGAAACTTTGGACATTCTCGCGAAGGGTTCCCAATCCCCGACAAGACTGGTACCCTTTCACGTCCAAATCTCTCAAACTCCGGGAGAGATTCTCAAAACCGAGGTTGACATGTTTCGAGTTCCTCTCAACATTTTGGAAATCCCGCTGAAACTTTGGACATTCTCGCGAAGGGTTCCCAATCCCCGACAAGACTGGTACCCTTTCACGTCCAAATCTCTCAAACTCCGGGAGAGATTCTCAAAACCGAGGTTGACATGTTTCGAGTTCCTCTCAACATTTTGGAAATCCCGCTGAAACTTTGGACATTCTCGCGAAGGGTTCGCAATCCCCGACAAGACTGGTACCCTTTCACGTCCAAATCTCTCAAACTCCGGGAGAGATTCTCAAAACCGAGGTTGACATGTTTCGAGTTCATTTCAACATTTTGGAAATCCCGCTGAAACTTTGGACATTCTCGCGAAGGGTTCCTAATCCCCGACAAGACTGGTACGCTTTCACGTCCAAATCTCTCAAACTCCGGGAGAGATTCTCAAAACCAAGGTTGACATGTTTCGAGTTCCTTTCAACATTTTGGAAATCCCGCTGAAACTTTGGACATTCTCGCGAAGGGTTCCCAATCCCCGACAAGACTGGTACCCTTTCACATCCAAATCTCTCAAACTCCGGGAGAGATTCTCAAAACCGAGGTTGACATGTTTCGAGTTCCTCTCAACATTTTGGAAATCCCGCTGAAACTTTGGACATTCTGGCGAAGGGTTCCCAATCCCCGACAAGACTGGTACCCTTTCACGTCCAAATCTCTCAAACTCCGGGAGAGATTCTCAAAACCGAGGTTGACATGTTTCGAGTTCCTCTCAACATTTTGGAAATCCCGCTGAAACTTTGGACATTCTCGCGAAGGGTTCCCAATCCCCGACAAGACTGGTACCCTTTCACGTCCAAATCTCTCAAACTCCGGGAGAGATTCTCAAAACCAAGGTTGACATGTTTCGAGTTCCTCTCAACATTTTGGAAATCCCGCTGAAACTTTGGACATTCTCGCGAAGGGTTCCCAATCCCCGACAAGACTGGTACCCTTTCACGTCCAAATCTCTCAAACTCCGGGAGAGATTCTCAAAACCGAGGTTGACATGTTTCGAGTTCCTCTCAACATTTTGGAAATCCCGCTGAAAATTTGGACATTCTCTCGAAGGATTCCCAATCCCCGACAAGACTGGTACCCTTTCACGTCCAAATCTCTCAAACTCCGGGAGAGATTCTCAAAACCGAGGTTGACATGTTTCGAGTTCCTCTCAACATTTTGGAAATCCCGCTGAAACTTTGGACATTCTGGCGAAGGGTTCCCAATCCCCGACAAGACTGGTACCCTTTCACGTCCAAATCTCTCAAACTCCGGGAGAGATTCTCAAAACCAAGGTTGACATGTTTCGAGTTCCTCTCAACATTTTGGAAATCCCGCTGAAACTTTGGACATTCTCGCGAAGGGTTCCCAATCCCCGACAAGACTGGTACCCTTTCACGTCCAAATCTCTCAAACTCCGGGAGAGATTCTCAAAACCGAGGTTGACATGTTTCGAGTTCCTCTCAACATTTTGGAAATCCCGCTGAAACTTTGGACATTCTGGCGAAGGGTTCCCAATCCCCGACAAGACTGGTACCCTTTCACGTCCAAATCTCTCAAACTCCGGGAGAGATTCTCAAAACCGAGGTTGACATGTTTCGAGTTCCTCTCAACATTTTGGAAATCCCGCTGAAACTTTGGACATTCTGGCGAAGGGTTCCCAATCCCCGACAAGACTGGTACCCTTTCACGTCCAAATCTCTCAAACTCCGGGAGAGATTCTCAAAACCAAGGTTGACATGTTTCGAGTTCCTCTCAACATTTTGGAAATCCCGCTGAAACTTTGGACATTCTCGCGAAGGGTTCCCAATCCCCGACAAGACTGGTACCCTTTCACGTCCAAATCTCTCAAACTCCGGGAGAGATTTTCAAAACCGAGGTTGACATGTTTCGAGTTCATTTCAACATTTTGGAAATCCCGCTGAAACTTTGGACATTCTCGCGAAGGGTTCCTAATCCCCGACAAGACTGGTACCCTTTCACGTCCAAATCTCTCAAATTCTGGGAGAGATTCTCAAAACCAAGGTTGACATGTTTCGAGTTCCTTTCAACATTTTGGAAATCCCGCTGAAACTTTGGACATTCTTGCGAAGGGTTCCCAATCCCCGACAAGACTGGTACCCTTTCACGTCCAAATCTCTCAAACTCCGGGAGAGATTCTCAAAACCGAGGTTGACATGCTTCGAGTTCCTCTCAACATTTTGGAAATCCCGCTGAAACTTTGGACATTCTGGCGAAGGGTTCCCAATCCCCGACAAGACTGGTACCCTTTCACGTCCAAATCTCTCAAACTCCGGGAGAGATTCTCAAAACCGAGGTTGACATGTTTCTAGTTCCTCTCAACATTTTGGAAATCCCGCTGAAATGTTGGACATTCTGGCGAAGGCTTCCCAATCCCCGACAAGACTGGTACCCTTTCACGTCCAAATCTCTCAAACTCCGGGAGAGATTCTCAAAACCAAGGTTGACATGTTTCGAGTTCCTCTCAACATTTTGGAAATCCCGCTGAAACTTTGGACATTCTGGCGAAGGGTTCCCAATCCCCGACAAGACTGGTACCCTTTCACGTCCAAATCTCTCAAACTCCGGGAGAGATTCTCAAAACCGAGGTTGACATGTTTCGAGTTCCTCTCAACATTTTGGAAATCCCGCTGAAACTTTGGACTTTCTGGCGAAGGGTTCCCAATCCCCGACAAGACTGGTACCCTTTCACGTCCAAATCTCTCAAACTCCGGGAGAGATTCTCAAAACCGAGGTTGACATGTTTCGAGTTCCTCTCAACATTTTGGAAATCCCGCTGAAACTTTGGACATTCTTGCGAAGGGTTCCCAATCCCCGACAAGACTGGTACCCTTTCACGTCCAAATCTCTCAAACTCCGGGAGAGATTCTCAAAACCGAGGTTGACATGTTTCGAGTTCCTCTCAACATTTTGGAAATCCCGCTGAAACTTTGGACATTCTCGCGAAGGGTTCCCAATCCCCGACAAGACTGGTACCCTTTCACGTCCAAATCTCTCAAACTCCGGGAGAGATTCTCAAAACCAAGGTTGACATGTTTCGAGTTCCTCTCAACATTTTGGAAATCCCGCTGAAACTTTGGACATTCTCGCGAGGATTCCCAATCCCCGACAAGACTGGTACCCTTTCACGTCCAAATCTCTCAAACTCCGGGAGAGATTCTCAAAACCGAGGTTGACATGTTTCGAGTTCCTCTCAACATTTTGGAAATCCCGCTGAAACTTTGGACATTCTCGCGAAGGGTTCCCAATCCCCGACAAGACTGGTACCCTTTCACGTCCAAATCTCTCAAACTCCGGGAGAGATTCTCAAAACCGAGGTTGACATGTTTCGAGTTCCTCTCAACATTTTGGAAATCCCGCTGAAACTTTGGACATTCTCGCGAAGGGTTCCCAATCCCCGACAAGACTGGTACCCTTTCACGTCCAAATCTCTCAAACTCCGGGAGAGATTTTCAAAACCAAGGTTGACATGTTTCGAGTTCCTTTCAACATTTTGGAAATCCCGCTGAAACTTTGGACATTCTCGCGAAGGGTTCCCAATCCCCGACAAGACTGGTACCCTTTCACGTCCAAATCTCTCAAACTCCGGGAGAGATTCTCAAAACCGAGGTTGACATGTTTCGAGTTCCTCTCAACATTTTGGAAATCCCGCTGAAACTTTGGACATTCTCGCGAAGGGTTCCCAATCCCCGACAAGACTGGTACCCTTTCACGTCCAAATCTCTCAAACTCCGGGAGAGATTCTCAAAACCGAGGTTGACATGTTTCGAGTTCCTCTCAACATTTTGGAAATCCCGCTGAAACTTTGGACATTCTCGCGAAGGGTTCCCAATCCCCGACAAGACTGGTACCCTTTCACGTCCAAATCTCTCAAACTCCGGGAGAGATTCTCAAAACCAAGGTTGACATGTTTCGAGTTCCTCTCAACATTTTGGAAATCCCGCTGAAACTTTGGACATTCTCGCGAAGGGTTCCCAATCCCCGACAAGACTGGTACCCTTTCACGTCCAAATCTCTCAAACTCCGGGAGAGATTCTCAAAACCGAGGTTGACATGTTTCGAGTTCCTCTCAACATTTTGGAAATCCCGCTGAAACTTTGGACATTCTGGCGAAGGGTTCCCAATCCCCGACAAGACTGGTACCCTTTCACGTCCAAATCTCTCAAACTCCGGGAGAGATTCTCAAAACCGAGGTTGACATGTTTCGAGTTCCTCTCAACATTTTGGAAATCCCGCTGAAACTTTGGACATTCTGGCGAAGGGTTCCCAATCCCCGACAAGACTGGTACCCTTTCACGTCCAAATCTCTCAAACTCCGGGAGAGATTCTCAAAACCAAGGTTGACATGTTTCGAGTTCCTCTCAACATTTTGGAAATCCCGCTGAAACTTTGGACATTCTCGCGAAGGGTTCCCAATCCCCGACAAGACTGGTACCCTTTCACGTCCAAATCTCTCAAACTCCGGGAGAGATTTTCAAAACCGAGGTTGACATGTTTCGAGTTCATTTCAACATTTTGGAAATCCCGCTGAAACTTTGGACATTCTCGCGAAGGGTTCCTAATCCCCGACAAGACTGGTACCCTTTCACGTCCAAATCTCTCAAATTCTGGGAGAGATTCTCAAAACCAAGGTTGACATGTTTCGAGTTCCTTTCAACATTTTGGAAATCCCGCTGAAACTTTGGACATTCTCGCGAAGGGTTCCCAATCCCCGACAAGACTGGTACCCTTTCACGTCCAAATCTCTCAAACTCCGGGAGAGATTCTCAAAACCGAGGTTGACATGCTTCGAGTTCCTCTCAACATTTTGGAAATCCCGCTGAAACTTTGGACATTCTGGCGAAGGGTTCCCAATCCCCGACAAGACTGGTACCCTTTCACGTCCAAATCTCTCAAACTCCGGGAGAGATTCTCAAAACCGAGGTTGACATGTTTCTAGTTCCTCTCAACATTTTGGAAATCCCGCTGAAATGTTGGACATTCTGGCGAAGGCTTCCCAATCCCCGACAAGACTGGTACCCTTTCACGTCCAAATCTCTCAAACTCCGGGAGAGATTCTCAAAACCAAGGTTGACATGTTTCGAGTTCCTCTCAACATTTTGGAAATCCCGCTGAAACTTTGGACATTCTGGCGAAGGGTTCCCAATCCCCGACAAGACTGGTACCCTTTCACGTCCAAATCTCTCAAACTCCGGGAGAGATTCTCAAAACCGAGGTTGACATGTTTCGAGTTCCTCTCAACATTTTGGAAATCCCGCTGAAACTTTGGACTTTCTGGCGAAGGGTTCCCAATCCCCGACAAGACTGGTACCCTTTCACGTCCAAATCTCTCAAACTCCGGGAGAGATTCTCAAAACCGAGGTTGACATGTTTCGAGTTCCTCTCAACATTTTGGAAATCCCGCTGAAACTTTGGACATTCTTGCGAAGGGTTCCCAATCCCCGACAAGACTGGTACCCTTTCACGTCCAAATCTCTCAAACTCCGGGAGAGATTCTCAAAACCGAGGTTGACATGTTTCGAGTTCCTCTCAACATTTTGGAAATCCCGCTGAAACTTTGGACATTCTGGCGAAGGCTTCCCAATCCCCGACAAGACTGGTACCCTTTCACGTCCAAATCTCTCAAACTCCGGGAGAGATTCTCAAAACCAAGGTTGACATGTTTCGAGTTCCTCTCAACATTTTGGAAATCCCGCTGAAACTTTGGACATTCTCGCGAGGATTCCCAATCCCCGACAAGACTGGTACCCTTTCACGTCCAAATCTCTCAAACTCCGGGAGAGATTCTCAAAACCGAGGTTGACATGTTTCGAGTTCCTCTCAACATTTTGGAAATCCCGCTGAAACTTTGGACATTCTCGCGAAGGGTTCCCAATCCCCGACAAGACTGGTACCCTTTCACGTCCAAATCTCTCAAACTCCGGGAGAGATTCTCAAAACCGAGGTTGACATGTTTCGAGTTCCTCTCAACATTTTGGAAATCCCGCTGAAACTTTGGACATTCTCGCGAAGGGTTCCCAATCCCCGACAAGACTGGTACCCTTTCACGTCCAAATCTCTCAAACTCCGGGAGAGATTTTCAAAACCAAGGTTGACATGTTTCGAGTTCCTTTCAACATTTTGGAAATCCCGCTGAAACTTTGGACATTCTCGCGAAGGGTTCCCAATCCCCGACAAGACTGGTACCCTTTCACGTCCAAATCTCTCAAACTCCGGGAGAGATTCTCAAAACCGAGGTTGACATGTTTCGAGTTCCTCTCAACATTTTGGAAATCCCGCTGAAACTTTGGACATTCTGGCGAAGGGTTCCCAATCCCCGACAAGACTGGTACCCTTTCACGTCCAAATCTCTCAAACTCCGGGAGAGATTCTCAAAACCGAGGTTGACATGTTTCGAGTTCCTCTCAACATTTTGGAAATCCCGCTGAAACTTTGGACATTCTCGCGAAGGGTTCCCAATCCCCGACAAGACTGGTACCCTTTCACGTCCAAATCTCTCAAACTCCGGGAGAGATTTTCAAAACCAAGGTTGACATGTTTCGAGTTCCTTTCAACATTTTGGAAATCCCGCTGAAACTTTGGACATTCTCGCGAAGGGTTCCCAATCCCCGACAAGACTGGTACCCTTTCACGTCCAAATCTCTCAAACTCCGGGAGAGATTCTCAAAACCGAGGTTGACATGCTTCGAGTTCCTCTCAACATTTTGGAAATCCCGCTGAAACTTTGGACATTCTGGCGAAGGGTTCCCAATCCCCGACAAGACTGGTACCCTTTCACGTCCAAATCTCTCAAACTCCGGGAGAGATTCTCAAAACCGAGGTTGACATGTTTCGAGTTCCTCTCAACATTTTGGAAATCCCGCTGAAATGTTGGACATTCTCGCGAAGGGTTCCCAATCCCCGACAAGACTGGTACCCTTTCACGTCCAAATCTCTCAAACTCCGGGAGAGATTCTCAAAACCGAGGTTGACATGTTTCGAGTTCCTCTCAACATTTTGGAAATCCCGCTGAAACTTTGGACATTCTTGCGAAGGGTTCCCAATCCCCGACAAGACTGGTACCCTTTCACGTCCAAATCTCTCAAACTCCGGGAGAGATTCTCAAAACCGAGGTTGACATGTTTCGAGTTCCTCTCAACATTTTGGAAATCCCGCTGAAATGTTGGACATTCTGGCGAATGGTTCCCAATCCCCGACAAGACTGGTACCCTTTCACGTCCAAATCTCTCAAACTCCGGGAGAGATTCTCAAAACCAAGGTTGACATGTTTCGAGTTCCTCTCAACATTTTGGAAATCCCGCTGAAACTTTGGACATTCTCGCGAAGGGTTCCCAATCCCCGACAAGACTGGTACCCTTTCACGTCCAAATCTCTCAAACTCCGGGAGAGATTCTCAAAACCGAGGTTGACATGTTTCGAGTTCCTCTCAACATTTTGGAAATCCCGCTGAAACTTTGGACATTCTCGCGAAGGGTTCCCAATCCCCGACAAGACTGGTACCCTTTCACGTCCAAATCTCTCAAACTCCGGGAGAGATTCTCAAAACCGAGGTTGACATGTTTCGAGTTCCTCTCAACATTTTGGAAATCCCGCTGAAACTTTGGACATTCTCGCGAAGGGTTCGCAATCCCCGACAAGACTGGTACCCTTTCACGTCCAAATCTCTCAAACTCCGGGAGAGATTCTCAAAACCGAGGTTGACATGTTTCGAGTTCATTTCAACATTTTGGAAATCCCGCTGAAACTTTGGACATTCTCGCGAAGGGTTCCTAATCCCCGACAAGACTGGTACGCTTTCACGTCCAAATCTCTCAAACTCCGGGAGAGATTCTCAAAACCAAGGTTGACATGTTTCGAGTTCCTTTCAACATTTTGGAAATCCCGCTGAAACTTTGGACATTCTCGCGAAGGGTTCCCAATCCCCGACAAGACTGGTACCCTTTCACATCCAAATCTCTCAAACTCCGGGAGAGATTCTCAAAACCGAGGTTGACATGTTTCGAGTTCCTCTCAACATTTTGGAAATCCCGCTGAAACTTTGGACATTCTGGCGAAGGGTTCCCAATCCCCGACAAGACTGGTACCCTTTCACGTCCAAATCTCTCAAACTCCGGGAGAGATTCTCAAAACCGAGGTTGACATGTTTCGAGTTCCTCTCAACATTTTGGAAATCCCGCTGAAACTTTGGACATTCTCGCGAAGGGTTCCCAATCCCCGACAAGACTGGTACCCTTTCACGTCCAAATCTCTCAAACTCCGGGAGAGATTCTCAAAACCAAGGTTGACATGTTTCGAGTTCCTCTCAACATTTTGGAAATCCCGCTGAAACTTTGGACATTCTCGCGAAGGGTTCCCAATCCCCGACAAGACTGGTACCCTTTCACGTCCAAATCTCTCAAACTCCGGGAGAGATTCTCAAAACCGAGGTTGACATGTTTCGAGTTCCTCTCAACATTTTGGAAATCCCGCTGAAAATTTGGACATTCTCTCGAAGGATTCCCAATCCCCGACAAGACTGGTACCCTTTCACGTCCAAATCTCTCAAACTCCGGGAGAGATTCTCAAAACCGAGGTTGACATGTTTCGAGTTCCTCTCAACATTTTGGAAATCCCGCTGAAACTTTGGACATTCTGGCGAAGGGTTCCCAATCCCCGACAAGACTGGTACCCTTTCACGTCCAAATCTCTCAAACTCCGGGAGAGATTCTCAAAACCAAGGTTGACATGTTTCGAGTTCCTCTCAACATTTTGGAAATCCCGCTGAAACTTTGGACATTCTCGCGAAGGGTTCCCAATCCCCGACAAGACTGGTACCCTTTCACGTCCAAATCTCTCAAACTCCGGGAGAGATTCTCAAAACCGAGGTTGACATGTTTCGAGTTCCTCTCAACATTTTGGAAATCCCGCTGAAACTTTGGACATTCTGGCGAAGGGTTCCCAATCCCCGACAAGACTGGTACCCTTTCACGTCCAAATCTCTCAAACTCCGGGAGAGATTCTCAAAACCGAGGTTGACATGTTTCGAGTTCCTCTCAACATTTTGGAAATCCCGCTGAAACTTTGGACATTCTGGCGAAGGGTTCCCAATCCCCGACAAGACTGGTACCCTTTCACGTCCAAATCTCTCAAACTCCGGGAGAGATTCTCAAAACCAAGGTTGACATGTTTCGAGTTCCTCTCAACATTTTGGAAATCCCGCTGAAACTTTGGACATTCTCGCGAAGGGTTCCCAATCCCCGACAAGACTGGTACCCTTTCACGTCCAAATCTCTCAAACTCCGGGAGAGATTTTCAAAACGGAGGTTGACATGTTTCGAGTTCATTTCAACATTTTGGAAATCCCGCTGAAACTTTGGACATTCTCGCGAAGGGATCCTAATCCCCGACAAGACTGGTACCCTTTCACGTCCAAATCTCTCAAATTCTGGGAGAGATTCTCAAAACCAAGGTTGACATGTTTCGAGTTCCTTTCAACATTTTGGAAATCCCGCTGAAACTTTGGACATTCTCGCGAAGGGTTCCCAATCCCCGACAAGACTGGTACCCTTTCACGTCCAAATCTCTCAAACTCCGGGAGAGATTCTCAAAACCGAGGTTGACATGCTTCGAGTTCCTCTCAACATTTTGGAAATCCCGCTGAAACTTTGGACATTCTGGCGAAGGGTTCCCAATCCCCGACAAGACTGGTACCCTTTCACGTCCAAATCTCTCAAACTCCGGGAGAGATTCTCAAAACCAAGGTTGACATGTTTCGAGTTCCTCTCAACATTTTGGAAATCCCGCTGAAATGTTGGACATTCTGGCGAAGGCTTCCCAATCCCCGACAAGACTGGTACCCTTTCACGTCCAAATCTCTCAAACTCCGGGAGAGATTCTCAAAACCAAGGTTGACATGTTTCGAGTTCCTCTCAACATTTTGGAAATCCCGCTGAAACTTTGGACATTCTGGCGAAGGGTTCCCAATCCCCGACAAGACTGGTACCCTTTCACGTCCAAATCTCTCAAACTCCGGGAGAGATTCTCAAAACCGAGGTTGACATGTTTCGAGTTCCTCTCAACATTTTGGAAATCCCGCTGAAACTTTGGACTTTCTGGCGAAGGGTTCCCAATCCCCGACAAGACTGGTACCCTTTCACGTCCAAATCTCTCAAACTCCGGGAGAGATTCTCAAAACCGAGGTTGACATGTTTCGAGTTCCTCTCAACATTTTGGAAATCCCGCTGAAACTTTGGACATTCTTGCGAAGGGTTCCCAATCCCCGACAAGACTGGTACCCTTTCACGTCCAAATCTCTCAAACTCCGGGAGAGATTCTCAAAACCGAGGTTGACATGTTTCGAGTTCCTCTCAACATTTTGGAAATCCCGCTGAAACTTTGGACATTCTCGCGAAGGGTTCCCAATCCCCGACAAGACTGGTACCCTTTCACGTCCAAATCTCTCAAACTCCGGGAGAGATTCTCAAAACCAAGGTTGACATGTTTCGAGTTCCTCTCAACATTTTGGAAATCCCGCTGAAACTTTGGACATTCTCGCGAGGATTCCCAATCCCCGACAAGACTGGTACCCTTTCACGTCCAAATCTCTCAAACTCCGGGAGAGATTCTCAAAACCGAGGTTGACATGTTTCGAGTTCCTCTCAACATTTTGGAAATCCCGCTGAAACTTTGGACATTCTCGCGAAGGGTTCCCAATCCCCGACAAGACTGGTACCCTTTCACGTCCAAATCTCTCAAACTCCGGGAGAGATTCTCAAAACCGAGGTTGACATGTTTCGAGTTCCTCTCAACATTTTGGAAATCCCGCTGAAACTTTGGACATTCTCGCGAAGGGTTCCCAATCCCCGACAAGACTGGTACCCTTTCACGTCCAAATCTCTCAAACTCCGGGAGAGATTTTCAAAACCAAGGTTGACATGTTTCGAGTTCCTTTCAACATTTTGGAAATCCCGCTGAAACTTTGGACATTCTCGCGAAGGGTTCCCAATCCCCGACAAGACTGGTACCCTTTCACGTCCAAATCTCTCAAACTCCGGGAGAGATTCTCAAAACCGAGGTTGACATGCTTCGAGTTCCTCTCAACATTTTGGAAATCCCGCTGAAACTTTGGACATTCTGGCGAAGGGTTCCCAATCCCCGACAAGACTGGTACCCTTTCACGTCCAAATCTCTCAAACTCCGGGAGAGATTCTCAAAACCGAGGTTGACATGTTTCGAGTTCCTCTCAACATTTTGGAAATCCCGCTGAAATGTTGGACATTCTCGCGAAGGGTTCCCAATCCCCGACAAGACTGGTACCCTTTCACGTCCAAATCTCTCAAACTCCGGGAGAGATTCTCAAAACCAAGGTTGACATGTTTCGAGTTCCTCTCAACATTTTGGAAATCCCGCTGAAACTTTGGACATTCTGGCGAAGGGTTCCCAATCCCCGACAAGACTGGTACCCTTTCACGTCCAAATCTCTCAAACTCCGGGAGAGATTCTCAAAACCGAGGTTGACATGTTTCGAGTTCCTCTCAACATTTTGGAAATCCCGCTGAAACTTTGGACTTTCTGGCGAAGGGTTCCCAATCCCCGACAAGACTGGTACGCTTTCACGTCCAAATCTCTCAAACTCCGGGAGAGATTCTCAAAACCGAGGTTGACATGTTTCGAGTTCCTCTCAACATTTTGGAAATCCTGCTGAAACTTTGGACATTCTTGCGAAGGGTTCCCAATCCCCGACAAGACTGGTACCCTTTCACGTCCAAATCTCTCAAACTCCGGGAGAGATTCTCAAAACCGAGGTTGACATGTTTCGAGTTCCTCTCAACATTTTGGAAATCCCGCTGAAACTTTGGACATTCTCGCGAAGGGTTCCCAATCCCCGAAAAGACTGGTACCCTTTCACGTCCAAATCTCTCAAACTCCGGGAGAGATTCTCAAAACCAAGGTTGACATGTTTCGAGTTCCTCTCAACATTTTGGAAATCCCGCTGAAACTTTGGACATTCTCGCGAGGATTCCCAATCCCCGACAAGACTGGTACCCTTTCACGTCCAAATCTCTCAAACTCCGGGAGAGATTCTCAAAACCGAGGTTGACATGTTTCGAGTTCCTCTCAACATTTTGGAAATCCCGCTGAAACTTTGGACATTCTCCCGAAGGGTTCCCAATCCCCGACAAGACTGGTACCCTTTCACGTCCAAATCTCTCAAACTCCGGGAGAGATTCTCAAAACCAAGGTTGACATGTTTCGAGTTCCTCTCAACATTTTGGAAATCCCGCTGAAACTTTGGACATTCTGGCGAAGGGTTCCCAATCCCCGACAAGACTGGTACCCTTTCACGTCCAAATCTCTCAAACTCCGGGAGAGATTCTCAAAACCGAGGTTGACATGTTTCGAGTTCCTCTCAACATTTTGGAAATCCCGCTGAAACTTTGGACATTCTGGCGAAGGGTTCCCAATCCCCGACAAGACTGGTACCCTTTCACGTCCAAATCTCTCAAACTCCGGGAGAGATTCTCAAAACCAAGGTTGACATGTTTCGAGTTCCTCTCAACATTTTGGAAATCCCGCTGAAACTTTGGACATTCTCGCGAAGGGTTCCCAATCCCCGACAAGACTGGTACCCTTTCACGTCCAAATCTCTCAAACTCCGGGAGAGATTTTCAAAACCGAGGTTGACATGTTTCGAGTTCATTTCAACATTTTGGAAATCCCGCTGAAACTTTGGACATTCTCGCGAAGGGTTCCTAATCCCCGACAAGACTGGTACCCTTTCACGTCCAAATCTCTCAAATTCTGGGAGAGATTCTCAAAACCAAGGTTGACATGTTTCGAGTTCCTTTCAACATTTTGGAAATCCCGCTGAAACTTTGGACATTCTCGCGAAGGGTTCCCAATCCCCGACAAGACTGGTACCCTTTCACGTCCAAATCTCTCAAACTCCGGGAGAGATTCTCAAAACCGAGGTTGACATGCTTCGAGTTCCTCTCAACATTTTGGAAATCCCGCTGAAACTTTGGACATTCTGGCGAAGGGTTCCCAATCCCCGACAAGACTGGTACCCTTTCACGTCCAAATCTCTCAAACTCCGGGAGAGATTCTCAAAACCGAGGTTGACATGTTTCTAGTTCCTCTCAACATTTTGGAAATCCCGCTGAAATGTTGGACATTCTCGCGAAGGGTTCCCAATCCCCGACAAGACTGGTACCCTTTCACGTCCAAATCTCTCAAACTCCGGGAGAGATTCTCAAAACCAAGGTTGACATGTTTCGAGTTCCTCTCAACATTTTGGAAATCCCGCTGAAACTTTGGACATTCTGGCGAAGGGTTCCCAATCCCCGACAAGACTGGTACCCTTTCACGTCCAAATCTCTCAAACTCCGGGAGAGATTCTCAAAACCGAGGTTGACATGTTTCGAGTTCCTCTCAACATTTTGGAAATCCCGCTGAAACTTTGGACTTTCTGGCGAAGGGTTCCCAATCCCCGACAAGACTGGTACCCTTTCACGTCCAAATCTCTCAAACTCCGGGAGAGATTCTCAAAACCGAGGTTGACATGTTTCGAGTTCCTCTCAACATTTTGGAAATCCCGCTGAAACTTTGGACATTCTTGCGAAGGGTTCCCAATCCCCGACAAGACTGGTACCCTTTCACGTCCAAATCTCTCAAACTCCGGGAGAGATTCTCAAAACCGAGGTTGACATGTTTCGAGTTCCTCTCAACATTTTGGAAATCCCGCTGAAACTTTGGACATTCTGGCGAAGGGTTCCCAATCCCCGACAAGACTGGTACCCTTTCACGTCCAAATCTCTCAAACTCCGGGAGAGATTCTCAAAACCGAGGTTGACATGTTTCTAGTTCCTCTCAACATTTTGGAAATCCCGCTGAAATGTTGGACATTCTGGCGAAGGCTTCCCAATCCCCGACAAGACTGGTACCCTTTCACGTCCAAATCTCTCAAACTCCGGGAGAGATTCTCAAAACCAAGGTTGACATGTTTCGAGTTCCTCTCAACATTTTGGAAATCCCGCTGAAACTTTGGACATTCTGGCGAAGGGTTCCCAATCCCCGACAAGACTGGTACCCTTTCACGTCCAAATCTCTCAAACTCCGGGAGAGATTCTCAAAACCGAGGTTGACATGTTTCGAGTTCCTCTCAACATTTTGGAAATCCCGCTGAAACTTTGGACTTTCTGGCGAAGGGTTCCCAATCCCCGACAAGACTGGTACCCTTTCACGTCCAAATCTCTCAAACTCCGGGAGAGATTCTCAAAACCGAGGTTGACATGTTTCGAGTTCCTCTCAACATTTTGGAAATCCCGCTGAAACTTTGGACATTCTTGCGAAGGGTTCCCAATCCCCGACAAGACTGGTACCCTTTCACGTCCAAATCTCTCAAACTCCGGGAGAGATTCTCAAAACCGAGGTTGACATGTTTCGAGTTCCTCTCAACATTTTGGAAATCCCGCTGAAACTTTGGACATTCTCGCGAAGGGTTCCCAATCCCCGACAAGACTGGTACCCTTTCACGTCCAAATCTCTCAAACTCCGGGAGAGATTCTCAAAACCAAGGTTGACATGTTTCGAGTTCCTCTCAACATTTTGGAAATCCCGCTGAAACTTTGGACATTCTCGCGAGGATTCCCAATCCCCGACAAGACTGGTACCCTTTCACGTCCAAATCTCTCAAACTCCGGGAGAGATTCTCAAAACCGAGGTTGACATGTTTCGAGTTCCTCTCAACATTTTGGAAATCCCGCTGAAACTTTGGACATTCTCGCGAAGGGTTCCCAATCCCCGACAAGACTGGTACCCTTTCACGTCCAAATCTCTCAAACTCCGGGAGAGATTCTCAAAACCGAGGTTGACATGTTTCGAGTTCCTCTCAACATTTTGGAAATCCCGCTGAAACTTTGGACATTCTCGCGAAGGGTTCCCAATCCCCGACAAGACTGGTACCCTTTCACGTCCAAATCTCTCAAACTCCGGGAGAGATTTTCAAAACCAAGGTTGACATGTTTCGAGTTCCTTTCAACATTTTGGAAATCCCGCTGAAACTTTGGACATTCTCGCGAAGGGTTCCCAATCCCCGACAAGACTGGTACCCTTTCACGTCCAAATCTCTCAAACTCAGGGAGAGATTCTCAAAACCGAGGTTGACATGCTTCGAGTTCCTCTCAACATTTTGGAAATCCCGCTGAAACTTTGGACATTCTGGCGAAGGGTTCCCAATCCCCGACAAGACTGGTACCCTTTCACGTCCAAATCTCTCAAACTCCGGGAGAGATTCTCAAAACCGAGGTTGACATGTTTCGAGTTCCTCTCAACATTTTGGAAATCCCGCTGAAATGTTGGACATTCTCGCGAAGGGTTCCCAATCCCCGACAAGACTGGTACCCTTTCACGTCCAAATCTCTCAAACTCCGGGAGAGATTCTCAAAACCAAGGTTGACATGTTTCGAGTTCCTCTCAACATTTTGGAAATCCCGCTGAAACTTTGGACATTCTGGCGAAGGGTTCCCAATCCCCGACAAGACTGGTACCCTTTCACGTCCAAATCTCTCAAACTCCGGGAGAGATTCTCAAAACCGAGGTTGACATGTTTCGAGTTCCTCTCAACATTTTGGAAATCCCGCTGAAACTTTGGACTTTCTGGCGAAGGGTTCCCAATCCCCGACAAGACTGGTACGCTTTCACGTCCAAATCTCTCAAACTCCGGGAGAGATTCTCAAAACCGAGGTTGACATGTTTCGAGTTCCTCTCAACATTTTGGAAATCCTGCTGAAACTTTGGACATTCTGGCGAAGGGTTCCCAATCCCCGACAAGACTGGTACCCTTTCACGTCCAAATCTCTCAAACTCCGGGAGAGATTCTCAAAACCGAGGTTGACATGTTTCGAGTTCCTCTCAACATTTTGGAAATCCCGCTGAAACTTTGGACATTCTCGCGAAGGGTTCCCAATCCCCGACAAGACTGGTACCCTTTCACGTCCAAATCTCTCAAACTCCGGGAGAGATTCTCAAAACCAAGGTTGACATGTTTCGAGTTCCTCTCAACATTTTGGAAATCCCGCTGAAACTTTGGACATTCTCGCGAGGATTCCCAATCCCCGACAAGACTGGTACCCTTTCACGTCCAAATCTCTCAAACTCCGGGAGAGATTCTCAAAACCGAGGTTGACATGTTTCGAGTTCCTCTCAACATTTTGGAAATCCCGCTGAAACTTTGGACATTCTCCCGAAGGGTTCCCAATCCCCGACAAGACTGGTACCCTTTCACGTCCAAATCTCTCAAACTCCGGGAGAGATTCTCAAAACCGAGGTTGACATGTTTCGAGTTCCTCTCAACATTTTGGAAATCCCGCTGAAACTTTGGACTTTCTGGCGAAGGGTTCCCAATCCCCGACAAGACTGGTACGCTTTCACGTCCAAATCTCTCAAACTCCGGGAGAGATTCTCAAAACCGAGGTTGACATGTTTCGAGTTCCTCTCAACATTTTGGAAATCCTGCTGAAACTTTGGACATTCTTGCGAAGGGTTCCCAATCCCCGACAAGACTGGTACCCTTTCACGTCCAAATCTCTCAAACTCCGGGAGAGATTCTCAAAACCGAGGTTGACATGTTTCGAGTTCCTCTCAACATTTTGGAAATCCCGCTGAAACTTTGGACATTCTCGCGAAGGGTTCCCAATCCCCGACAAGACTGGTACCCTTTCACGTCCAAATCTCTCAAACTCCGGGAGAGATTCTCAAAACCAAGGTTGACATGTTTCGAGTTCCTCTCAACATTTTGGAAATCCCGCTGAAACTTTGGACATTCTCGCGAGGATTCCCAATCCCCGACAAGACTGGTACCCTTTCACGTCCAAATCTCTCAAACTCCGGGAGAGATTCTCAAAACCGAGGTTGACATGTTTCGAGTTCCTCTCAACATTTTGGAAATCCCGCTGAAACTTTGGACATTCTCCCGAAGGGTTCCCAATCCCCGACAAGACTGGTACCCTTTCACGTCCAAATCTCTCAAACTCCGGGAGAGATTCTCAAAACCAAGGTTGACATGTTTCGAGTTCCTCTCAACATTTTGGAAATCCCGCTGAAACTTTGGACATTCTGGCGAAGGGTTCCCAATCCCCGACAAGACTGGTACCCTTTCACGTCCAAATCTCTCAAACTCCGGGAGAGATTCTCAAAACCGAGGTTGACATGTTTCGAGTTCCTCTCAACATTTTGGAAATCCCGCTGAAACTTTGGACATTCTGGCGAAGGGTTCCCAATCCCCGACAAGACTGGTACCCTTTCACGTCCAAATCTCTCAAACTCCGGGAGAGATTCTCAAAACCAAGGTTGACATGTTTCGAGTTCCTCTCAACATTTTGGAAATCCCGCTGAAACTTTGGACATTCTCGCGAAGGGTTCCCAATCCCCGACAAGACTGGTACCCTTTCACGTCCAAATCTCTCAAACTCCGGGAGAGATTTTCAAAACCGAGGTTGACATGTTTCGAGTTCATTTCAACATTTTGGAAATCCCGCTGAAACTTTGGACATTCTCGCGAAGGGTTCCTAATCCCCGACAAGACTGGTACCCTTTCACGTCCAAATCTCTCAAATTCTGGGAGAGATTCTCAAAACCAAGGTTGACATGTTTCGAGTTCCTTTCAACATTTTGGAAATCCCGCTGAAACTTTGGACATTCTCGCGAAGGGTTCCCAATCCCCGACAAGACTGGTACCCTTTCACGTCCAAATCTCTCAAACTCCGGGAGAGATTCTCAAAACCGAGGTTGACATGCTTCGAGTTCCTCTCAACATTTTGGAAATCCCGCTGAAACTTTGGACATTCTGGCGAAGGGTTCCCAATCCCCGACAAGACTGGTACCCTTTCACGTCCAAATCTCTCAAACTCCAGGAGAGATTCTCAAAACCGAGGTTGACATGTTTCTAGTTCCTCTCAACATTTTGGAAATCCCGCTGAAATGTTGGACATTCTCGCGAAGGGTTCCCAATCCCCGACAAGACTGGTACCCTTTCACGTCCAAATCTCTCAAACTCCGGGAGAGATTCTCAAAACCAAGGTTGACATGTTTCGAGTTCCTCTCAACATTTTGGAAATCCCGCTGAAACTTTGGACATTCTGGCGAAGGGTTCCCAATCCCCGACAAGACTGGTACCCTTTCACGTCCAAATCTCTCAAACTCCGGGAGAGATTCTCAAAACCGAGGTTGACATGTTTCGAGTTCCTTTCAACATTTTGGAAATCCCGCTGAAACTTTGGACATTCTCGCGAAGGGTTCCCAATCCCCGACAAGACTGGTACCCTTTCACGTCCAAATCTCTCAAACTCCGGGAGAGATTCTCAAAACCGAGGTTGACATGCTTCGAGTTCCTCTCAACATTTTGGAAATCCCGCTGAAACTTTGGACATTCTGGCGAAGGGTTCCCAATCCCCGACAAGACTGGTACCCTTTCACGTCCAAATCTCTCAAACTCCGGGAGAGATTCTCAAAACCGAGGTTGACATGTTTCTAGTTCCTCTCAACATTTTGGAAATCCCGCTGAAATGTTGGACATTCTCGCGAAGGGTTCCCAATCCCCGACAAGACTGGTACCCTTTCACGTCCAAATCTCTCAAACTCCGGGAGAGATTCTCAAAACCAAGGTTGACATGTTTCGAGTTCCTCTCAACATTTTGGAAATCCCGCTGAAACTTTGGACATTCTGGCGAAGGGTTCCCAATCCCCGACAAGACTGGTACCCTTTCACGTCCAAATCTCTCAAACTCCGGGAGAGATTCTCAAAACCGAGGTTGACATGTTTCGAGTTCCTCTCAACATTTTGGAAATCCCGCTGAAACTTTGGACATTCTCGCGAAGGGTTCCCAATCCCCGACAAGACTGGTACCCTTTCACGTCCAAATCTCTCAAACTCCGGGAGAGATTCTCAAAACCGAGGTTGACATGTTTCGAGTTCCTCTCAACATTTTGGAAATCCCGCTGAAACTTTGGACATTCTCGCGAAGGGTTCCCAATCCCCGACAAGACTGGTACCCTTTCACGTCCAAATCTCTCAAACTCCGGGAGAGATTTTCAAAACCGAGGTTGACATGTTTCGAGTTCATTTCAACATTTTGGAAATCCCGCTGAAACTTTGGACATTCTCGCGAAGGGTTCCTAATCCCCGACAAGACTGGTACCCTTTCACGTCCAAATCTCTCAAATTCTGGGAGAGATTCTCAAAACCAAGGTTGACATGTTTCGAGTTCCTTTCAACATTTTGGAAATCCCGCTGAAACTTTGGACATTCTCGCGAAGGGTTCCCAATCCCCGACAAGACTGGTACCCTTTCACGTCCAAATCTCTCAAACTCCGGGAGAGATTCTCAAAACCGAGGTTGACATGCTTCGAGTTCCTCTCAACATTTTGGAAATCCCGCTGAAACTTTGGACATTCTGGCGAAGGGTTCCCAATCCCCGACAAGACTGGTACCCTTTCACGTCCAAATCTCTCAAACTCCGGGAGAGATTCTCAAAACCGAGGTTGACATGTTTCGAGTTCCTCTCAACATTTTGGAAATCCCGCTGAAATGTTGGACATTCTCGCGAAGGGTTCCCAATCCCCGACAAGACTGGTACCCTTTCACGTCCAAATCTCTCAAACTCCGGGAGAGATTCTCAAAACCGAGGTTGACATGTTTCGAGTTCCTCTCAACATTTTGGAAATCCCGCTGAAATGTTGGACATTCTCGCGAAGGGTTCCCAATCCCCGACAAGACTGGTACCCTTTCACGTCCAAATCTCTCAAACTCCGGGAGAGATTCTCAAAACCAAGGTTGACATGTTTCGAGTTCCTCTCAACATTTTGGAAATCCCGCTGAAACTTTGGACATTCTCGCGAAGGGTTCCCAATCCCCGACAAGACTGGTACCCTTTCACGTCCAAATCTCTCAAACTCCGGGAGAGATTCTCAAAACCGAGGTTGACATGTTTCGAGTTCCTCTCAACATTTTGGAAATCCCGCTGAAACTTTGGACATTCTCGCGAAGGGTTCCCAATCCCCGACAAGACTGGTACCCTTTCACGTCCAAATCTCTCAAACTCCGGGAGAGATTCTCAAAACCGAGGTTGACATGTTTCGAGTTCCTCTCAACATTTTGGAAATCCCGCTGAAACTTTGGACATTCTGGCGAAGGGTTCCCAATCCCCGACAAGACTGGTACCCTTTCACGTCCAAATCTCTCAAACTCCGGGAGAGATTCTCAAAACCGAGGTTGACATGTTTCGAGTTCCTCTCAACATTTTGGAAATCCCGCTGAAACTTTGGACATTCTGGCGAAGGGTTCCCAATCCCCGACAAGACTGGTACCCTTTCACGTCCAAATCTCTCAAACTCCGGGAGAGATTCTCAAAACCGAGGTTGACATGTTTCGAGTTCCTCTCAACATTTTGGAAATCCCGCTGAAACTTTGGACATTCTCGCGAAGGGTTCCCAATCCCCGACAAGACTGGTACCCTTTCACGTCCAAATCTCTCAAACTCCGGGAGAGATTCTCAAAACCAAGGTTGACATGTTTCGAGTTCCTCTCAACATTTTGGAAATCCCGCTGAAACTTTGGACATTCTCGCGAAGGGTTCCCAATCCCCGACAAGACTGGTACCCTTTCACGTCCAAATCTCTCAAACTCCGGGAGAGATTCTCAAAACCGAGGTTGACATGCTTCGAGTTCCTCTCAACATTTTGGAAATCCCGCTGAAACTTTGGACATTCTGGCGAAGGGTTCCCAATCCCCGACAAGACTGGTACCCTTTCACGTCCAAATCTCTCAAACTCCGGGAGAGATTCTCAAAACCGAGGTTGACATGTTTCGAGTTCCTCTCAACATTTTGGAAATCCCGCTGAAACTTTGGACATTCTCGCGAAGGGTTCCCAATCCCCGACAAGACTGGTACCCTTTCACGTCCAAATCTCTCAAACTCCGGGAGAGATTCTCAAAACCAAGGTTGACATGTTTCGAGTTCCTCTCAACATTTTGGAAATCCCGCTGAAGCTTTGGACATTCTCGCGAAGGGTTCCCAATCCCCGACAAGACTGGTACCCTTTCACGTCCAAATCTCTCAAACTCCGGGAGAGATTCTCAAAACCAAGGTTGACATGTTTCGAGTTCCTCTCAACATTTTGGAAATCCCGCTGAAACTTTGGACATTCTCGCGAAGGGTTCCCAATCCCCGACAAGACTGGTACCCTTTCACGTCCAAATCTCTCAAACTCCGGGAGAGATTCTCAAAACCGAGGTTGACATGTTTCGAGTTCCTCTCAACATTTTGGAAATCCCGCTGAAACTTTGGACATTCTCGCGAAGGGTTCCCAATCCCCGACAAGACTGGTACCCTTTCACGTCCAAATCTCTCAAACTCCGGGAGAGATTCTCAAAACCAAGGTTGACATGTTTCGAGTTCCTCTCAACATTTTGGAAATCCCGCTGAAATGTTGGACATTCTCGCGAAGGGTTCCCAATCCCCGACAAGACTGGTACCCTTTCACGTCCAAATCTCTCAAACTCCGGGAGAGATTCTCAAAACCAAGGTTGACATGTTTCGAGTTCCTCTCAACATTTTGGAAATCCCGCTGAAACTTTGGACATTCTCACGAAGGGTTCCCAATCCCCGACAAGACTGGTACCCTTTCACGTCCAAATCTCTCAAACTCCGGGAGAGATTCTCAAAACCAAGGTTGACATGTTTCGAGTTCCTCTCAACATTTTGGAAATCCCGCTGAAACTTTGGACATTCTCGCGAAGGGTTCCCAATCCCCGACAAGACTGGTACCCTTTCACGTCCAAATCTCTCAAACTCCGGGAGAGATTCTCAAAACCGAGGTTGACATGTTTCGAGTTCCTCTCAACATTTTGGAAATCCCGCTGAAACTTTGGACATTCTGGCGAAGGGTTCCCAATCCCCGACAAGACTGGTACCCTTTCACGTCCAAATCTCTCAAACTCCGGGAGAGATTCTCAAAACCGAGGTTGACATGTTTCGAGTTCCTCTCAACATTTTGGAAATCCCGCTGAAACTTTGGACATTCTGGCGAAGGGTTCCCAATCCCCGACAAGACTGGTACCCTTTCACGTCCAAATCTCTCAAACTCCGGGAGAGATTCTCAAAACCGAGGTTGACATGTTTCGAGTTCCTCTCAACATTTTGGAAATCCCGCTGAAATGTTGGACATTCTCGCGAAGGGTTCCCAATCCCCGACAAGACTGGTACCCTTTCACGTCCAAATCTCTCAAACTCCGGGAGAGATTCTCAAAACCAAGGTTGACATGTTTCGAGTTCCTCTCAACATTTTGGAAATCCCGCTGAAACTTTGGACATTCTCGCGAAGGGTTCCCAATCCCCGACAAGACTGGTACCCTTTCACGTCCAAATCTCTCAAACTCCGGGAGAGATTCTCAAAACCGAGGTTGACATGTTTCGAGTTCCTCTCAACATTTTGGAAATCCCGCTGAAACTTTGGACATTCTCGCGAAGGGTTCCCAATCCCCGACAAGACTGGTACCCTTTCACGTCCAAATCTCTCAAACTCCGGGAGAGATTCTCAAAACCGAGGTTGACATGTTTCGAGTTCCTCTCAACATTTTGGAAATCCCGCTGAAACTTTGGACATTCTCGCGAAGGGTTCCCAATCCCCGACAAGACTGGTACCCTTTCACGTCCAAATCTCTCAAACTCCGGGAGAGATTCTCAAAACCGAGGTTGACATGTTTCGAGTTCCTCTCAACATTTTGGAAATCCCGCTGAAACTTTGGACATTCTCGCGAAGGGTTCCCAATCCCCGACAAGACTGGTACCCTTTCACGTCCAAATCTCTCAAACTCCGGGAGAGATTCTCAAAACCGAGGTTGACATGTTTCGAGTTCCTCTCAACATTTTGGAAATCCCGCTGAAACTTTGGACATTCTCGCGAAGGGTTCCCAATCCCCGACAAGACTGGTACCCTTTCACGTCCAAATCTCTCAAACTCCGGGAGAGATTCTCAAAACCAAGGTTGACATGTTTCGAGTTCCTCTCAACATTTTGGAAATCCCGCTGAAACTTTGGACATTCTCGCGAAGGGTTCCCAATCCCCGACAAGACTGGTACCCTTTCACGTCCAAATCTCTCAAACTCCGGGAGAGATTCTCAAAACCGAGGTTGACATGCTTCGAGTTCCTCTCAACATTTTGGAAATCCCGCTGAAACTTTGGACATTCTGGCGAAGGGTTCCCAATCCCCGACAAGACTGGTACCCTTTCACGTCCAAATCTCTCAAACTCCGGGAGAGATTCTCAAAACCGAGGTTGACATGTTTCGAGTTCCTCTCAACATTTTGGAAATCCCGCTGAAACTTTGGACATTCTCGCGAAGGGTTCCCAATCCCCGACAAGACTGGTACCCTTTCACGTCCAAATCTCTCAAACTCCGGGAGAGATTCTCAAAACCAAGGTTGACATGTTTCGAGTTCCTCTCAACATTTTGGAAATCCCGCTGAAGCTTTGGACATTCTCGCGAAGGGTTCCCAATCCCCGACAAGACTGGTACCCTTTCACGTCCAAATCTCTCAAACTCCGCGAGAGATTCTCAAAACCAAGGTTGACATGTTTCGAGTTCCTCTCAACATTTTGGAAATCCCGCTGAAACTTTGGACATTCTCGCGAAGGGTTCCCAATCCCCGACAAGACTGGTACCCTTTCACGTCCAAATCTCTCAAACTCCGGGAGAGATTCTCAAAACCGAGGTTGACATGTTTCGAGTTCCTCTCAACATTTTGGAAATCCCGCTGAAACTTTGGACATTCTCGCGAAGGGTTCCCAATCCCCGACAAGACTGGTACCCTTTCACGTCCAAATCTCTCAAACTCCGGGAGAGATTCTCAAAACCAAGGTTGACATGTTTCGAGTTCCTCTCAACATTTTGGAAATCCCGCTGAAATGTTGGACATTCTCGCGAAGGGTTCCCAATCCCCGACAAGACTGGTACCCTTTCACGTCCAAATCTCTCAAACTCCGGGAGAGATTCTCAAAACCAAGGTTGACATGTTTCGAGTTCCTCTCAACATTTTGGAAATCCCGCTGAAACTTTGGACATTCTCACGAAGGGTTCCCAATCCCCGACAAGACTGGTACCCTTTCACGTCCAAATCTCTCAAACTCCGGGAGAGATTCTCAAAACCAAGGTTGACATGTTTCGAGTTCCTCTCAACATTTTGGAAATCCCGCTGAAACTTTGGACATTCTCGCGAAGGGTTCCCAATCCCCGACAAGACTGGTACCCTTTCACGTCCAAATCTCTCAAACTCCGGGAGAGATTCTCAAAACCGAGGTTGACATGTTTCGAGTTCCTCTCAACATTTTGGAAATCCCGCTGAAACTTTGGACATTCTGGCGAAGGGTTCCCAATCCCCGACAAGACTGGTACCCTTTCACGTCCAAATCTCTCAAACTCCGGGAGAGATTCTCAAAACCGAGGTTGACATGTTTCGAGTTCCTCTCAACATTTTGGAAATCCCGCTGAAACTTTGGACATTCTGGCGAAGGGTTCCCAATCCCCGACAAGACTGGTACCCTTTCACGTCCAAATCTCTCAAACTCCGGGAGAGATTCTCAAAACCGAGGTTGACATGTTTCGAGTTCCTCTCAACATTTTGGAAATCCCGCTGAAATGTTGGACATTCTCGCGAAGGGTTCCCAATCCCCGACAAGACTGGTACCCTTTCACGTCCAAATCTCTCAAACTCCGGGAGAGATTCTCAAAACCAAGGTTGACATGTTTCGAGTTCCTCTCAACATTTTGGAAATCCCGCTGAAACTTTGGACATTCTCGCGAAGGGTTCCCAATCCCCGACAAGACTGGTACCCTTTCACGTCCAAATCTCTCAAACTCCGGGAGAGATTCTCAAAACCGAGGTTGACATGTTTCGAGTTCCTCTCAACATTTTGGAAATCCCGCTGAAACTTTGGACATTCTCGCGAAGGGTTCCCAATCCCCGACAAGACTGGTACCCTTTCACGTCCAAATCTCTCAAACTCCGGGAGAGATTCTCAAAACCGAGGTTGACATGTTTCGAGTTCCTCTCAACATTTTGGAAATCCCGCTGAAACTTTGGACATTCTGGCGAAGGGTTCCCAATCCCCGACAAGACTGGTACCCTTTCACGTCCAAATCTCTCAAACTCCGGGAGAGATTCTAAAAACCAAGGTTGACATGTTTCGAGTTCCTCTCAACATTTTGGAAATCCCGCTGAAACTTTGGACATTCTCGCGAAGGGTTCCCAATCCCCGACAAGACTGGTACCCTTTCACGTCCAAATCTCTCAAACTCCGGGAGAGATTCTCAAAACCGAGGTTGACATGTTTCGAGTTCATTTCAACATTTTGGAAATCCCGCTGAAACTTTGGACATTCTCGCGAAGGGTTCCTAATCCCCGACAAGACTGGTACCCTTTCACGTCCAAATCTCTCAAATTCCGGGAGAGATTCTCAAAACCGAGGTTGACATGTTTCGAGTTCCTTTCAACATTTTGGAAATCCCGCTGAAACTTTGGACATTCTGGCGAAGGGTTCCCAATCCCCGACAAGACTGGTACCCTTTCACGTCCAAATCTCTCAAACTCCGGGAGAGATTCTCAAAACCGAGGTTGACATGTTTCGAGTTCCTCTCAACATTTTGGAAATCCCGCTGAAACTTTGGACATTCTCGCGAAGGATTCCCAATCCCCGACAAGACTGGTACCCTTTCACGTCCAAATCTCTCAAACTCCGGGAGAGATTCTCAAAACCAAGGTTGACATGTTTCGAGTTCCTCTCAACATTTTGGAAATCCCGCTGAAACTTTGGACATTCTCGCGAAGGGTTCCCAATCCCCGACAAGACTAGTACCCTTTCACGTCCAAATCTCTCAAACTCCGGGAGAGATTCTCAAAACCGAGGTTGACATGTTTCGAGTTCCTCTCAACATTTTGGAAATCCCGCTGAAACTTTGGACATTCTCGCGAAGGGTTCCCAATCCCCGACAAGACTGGTACCCTTTCACGTCCAAATCTCTCAAACTCCGGGAGAGATTCTCAAAACCGAGGTTGACATGTTTCGAGTTCCTCTCAACATTTTGGAAATCCCGCTGAAACTTTGGACATTCTGGCGAAGGGTTCCCAATCCCCGACAAGACTGGTACCCTTTCACGTCCAAATCTCTCAAACTCCGGGAGAGATTCTCAAAACCAAGGTTGACATGTTTCGAGTTCCTCTCAACATTTTGGAAATCCCGCTGAAACTTTGGACATTCTGGCGAAGGGTTCCCAATCCCCGACAAGACTGGTACCCTTTCACGTCCAAATCTCTCAAACTCCGGGAGAGATTCTCAAAACCGAGGTTGACATGTTTCGAGTTCCTCTCAACATTTTGGAAATCCCGCTGAAACTTTGGACATTCTCGCGAAGGGTTCCCAATCCCCGACAAGACTGGTACCCTTTCACGTCCAAATCTCTCAAACTCCGGGAGAGATTCTCAAAACCAAGGTTGACATGTTTCGAGTTCCTCTCAACATTTTGGAAATCCCGCTGAAATGTTGGACATTCTCGCGAAGGGTTCCCAATCCCCGACAAGACTGGTACCCTTTCACGTCCAAATCTCTCAAACTCCGGGAGAGATTCCCAAAACCAAGGTTGACATGTTTCGAGTTCCTCTCAACATTTTGGAAATCCCGCTGAAACTTTGGACATTCTCGCGAAGGGTTCCCAATCCCCGACAAGACTGGTACCCTTTCACGTCCAAATCTCTCAAACTCCGGGAGAGATTCTCAAAACCGAGGTTGACATGTTTCGAGTTCCTCTCAACATTTTGGAAATCCCGCTGAAACTTTGGACATTCTCGCGAAGGGTTCCCAATCCCCGACAAGACTGGTACCCTTTCACGTCCAAATCTCTCAAAGTCCGGGAGAGATTCTCAAAACCGAGGTTGACATGTTTCGAGTTCCTCTCAACATTTTGGAAATCCCGCTGAAACTTTGGACATTCTGGCGAAGGGTTCCCAATCCCCGACAAGACTGGTACCCTTTCACGTCCAAATCTCTCAAACTCCGGGAGAGATTCTCAAAACCGAGGTTGACATGTTTCGAGTTCCTCTCAACATTTTGGAAATCCCGCTGAAACTTTGGACATTCTCGCGAAGGGTTCCCAATCCCCGACAAGACTGGTACCCTTTCACGTCCAAATCTCTCAAACTCCGGGAGAGATTCTCAAAACCGAGGTTGACATGTTTCGAGTTCCTCTCAACATTTTGGAAATCCCGCTGAAAATTTGGACATTCTCTCGAAGGATTCCCAATCCCCGACAAGACTGGTACCCTTTCACGTCCAAATCTCTCAAACTCCGGGAGAGATTCTCAAAACCGAGGTTGACATGTTTCAAGTTCCTCTCAACATTTTGGAAATCCCGCTGAAACTTTGGACATTCTGGCGAAGGGTTCCCAATCCCCGACAAGACTGGTACCCTTTCACGTCCAAATCTCTCAAATTCTGGGAGAGATTCTCAAAACCAAGGTTGACATGTTTCGAGTTCCTTTCAACATTTTGGAAATCCCGCTGAAACTTTGGACATTCTCGCGAAGGGTTCCCAATCCCCGACAAGACTGGTACCCTTTCACGTCCAAATCTCTCAAACTCCGGGAGAGATTCTCAAAACCGAGGTTGACATGTTTCGAGTTCCTCTCAACATTTTGGAAATCCCGCTGAAACTTTGGACATTCTCGCGAAGGGTTCCCAATCCCCGACAAGACTGGTACCCTTTCACGTCCAAATCTCTCAAACTCCGGGAGAGATTCTCAAAACCAAGGTTGACATGTTTCGAGTTCCTCTCAACATTTTGGAAATCCCGCTGAAATGTTGGACATTCTCGCGAAGGGTTCCCAATCCCCGACAAGACTGGTACCCTTTCACGTCCAAATCTCTCAAACTCCGGGAGAGATTCCCAAAACCAAGGTTGACATGTTTCGAGTTCCTCTCAACATTTTGGAAATCCCGCTGAAACTTTGGACATTCTCGCGAAGGGTTCCCAATCCCCGACAAGACTGGTACCCTTTCACGTCCAAATCTCTCAAACTCCGGGAGAGATTCTCAAAACCGAGGTTGACATGTTTCGAGTTCCTCTCAACATTTTGGAAATCCCGCTGAAACTTTGGACATTCTCGCGAAGGGTTCCCAATCCCCGACAAGACTGGTACCCTTTCACGTCCAAATCTCTCAAAGTCCGGGAGAGATTCTCAAAACCGAGGTTGACATGTTTCGAGTTCCTCTCAACATTTTGGAAATCCCGCTGAAACTTTGGACATTCTGGCGAAGGGTTCCCAATCCCCGACAAGACTGGTACCCTTTCACGTCCAAATCTCTCAAACTCCGGGAGAGATTCTCAAAACCGAGGTTGACATGTTTCGAGTTCCTCTCAACATTTTGGAAATCCCGCTGAAACTTTGGACATTCTCGCGAAGGGTTCCCAATCCCCGACAAGACTGGTACCCTTTCACGTCCAAATCTCTCAAACTCCGGGAGAGATTCTCAAAACCGAGGTTGACATGTTTCGAGTTCCTCTCAACATTTTGGAAATCCCGCTGAAACTTTGGACATTCTCGCGAAGGGTTCCCAATCCCCGACAAGACTGGTACCCTTTCACGTCCAAATCTCTCAAAGTCCGGGAGAGATTCTCAAAACCGAGGTTGACATGTTTCGAGTTCCTCTCAACATTTTGGAAATCCCGCTGAAACTTTGGACATTCTGGCGAAGGGTTCCCAATCCCCGACAAGACTGGTACCCTTTCACGTCCAAATCTCTCAAACTCCGGGAGAGATTCTCAAAACCGAGGTTGACATGTTTCGAGTTCCTCTCAACATTTTGGAAATCCCGCTGAAACTTTGGACATTCTCGCGAAGGGTTCCCAATCCCCGACAAGACTGGTACCCTTTCACGTCCAAATCTCTCAAACTCCGGGAGAGATTCTCAAAACCGAGGTTGACATGTTTCGAGTTCCTCTCAACATTTTGGAAATCCCGCTGAAAATTTGGACATTCTCTCGAAGGATTCCCAATCCCCGACAAGACTGGTACCCTTTCACGTCCAAATCTCTCAAACTCCGGGAGAGATTCTCAAAACCGAGGTTGACATGTTTCAAGTTCCTCTCAACATTTTGGAAATCCCGCTGAAACTTTGGACATTCTGGCGAAGGGTTCCCAATCCCCGACAAGACTGGTACCCTTTCACGTCCAAATCTCTCAAATTCTGGGAGAGATTCTCAAAACCAAGGTTGACATGTTTCGAGTTCCTTTCAACATTTTGGAAATCCCGCTGAAACTTTGGACATTCTCGCGAAGGGTTCCCAATCCCCGACAAGACTGGTACCCTTTCACGTCCAAATCTCTCAAACTCCGGGAGAGATTCTCAAAACCGAGGTTGACATGCTTCGAGTTCCTCTCAATATTTTGGAAATCCCGCTGAAACTTTGGACATTCTGGCGAAGGGTTCCCAATCCCCGACAAGACTGGTACCCTTTCACGTCCAAATCTCTCAAACTCCGGGAGAGATTCTCAAAACCGAGGTTGACATGTTTCGAGTTCCTCTCAACATTTTGGAAATCCCGCTGAAACTTTGGACATTCTTGCGAAGGGTTCCCAATCCCCGACAAGACTGGTACCCTTTCATGTCCAAATCTCTCAAACTCCGGGAGAGATTCTCAAAACCGAGGTTGACATGTTTCGAGTTCCTCTCAACATTTTGGAAATCCCGCTGAAATGTTGGACATTCTGGCGAATGGTTCCCAATCCCCGACAAGACTGGTACCCTTTCACGTCCAAATCTCTCAAACTCCGGGAGAGATTCTCAAAACCAAGGTTGACATGTTTCGAGTTCCTCTCAACATTTTGGAAATCCCGCTGAAACTTTGGACATTCTCGCGAAGGGTTCCCAATCCCCGACAAGACTGGTACCCTTTCACGTCCAAATCTCTCAAACTCCGGGAGAGATTCTCAAAACCGAGGTTGACATGTTTCGAGTTCCTCTCAACATTTTGGAAATCCCGCTGAAACTTTGGACATTCTCGCGAAGGGTTCCCAATCCCCGACAAGACTGGTACCCTTTCACGTCCAAATCTCTCAAACTCCGGGAGAGATTCTCAAAACCGAGGTTGACATGTTTCGAGTTCCTCTCAACATTTTGGAAATCCCGCTGAAACTTTGGACATTCTCGCGAAGGGTTCGCAATCCCCGACAAGACTGGTACCCTTTCACGTCCAAATCTCTCAAACTCCGGGAGAGATTCTCAAAACCGAGGTTGACATGTTTCGAGTTCATTTCAACATTTTGGAAATCCCGCTGAAACTTTGGACATTCTCGCGAAGGGTTCCTAATCCCCGACAAGACTGGTACGCTTTCACGTCCAAATCTCTCAAACTCCGGGAGAGATTCTCAAAACCAAGGTTGACATGTTTCGAGTTCCTTTCAACATTTTGGAAATCCCGCTGAAACTTTGGACATTCTCGCGAAGGGTTCCCAATCCCCGACAAGACTGGTACCCTTTCACATCCAAATCTCTCAAACTCCGGGAGAGATTCTCAAAACCGAGGTTGACATGTTTCGAGTTCCTCTCAACATTTTGGAAATCCCGCTGAAACTTTGGACATTCTGGCGAAGGGTTCCCAATCCCCGACAAGACTGGTACCCTTTCACGTCCAAATCTCTCAAACTCCGGGAGAGATTCTCAAAACCGAGGTTGACATGTTTCGAGTTCCTCTCAACATTTTGGAAATCCCGCTGAAACTTTGGACATTCTCGCGAAGGGTTCCCAATCCCCGACAAGACTGGTACCCTTTCACGTCCAAATCTCTCAAACTCCGGGAGAGATTCTCAAAACCAAGGTTGACATGTTTCGAGTTCCTCTCAACATTTTGGAAATCCCGCTGAAACTTTGGACATTCTCGCGAAGGGTTCCCAATCCCCGACAAGACTGGTACCCTTTCACGTCCAAATCTCTCAAACTCCGGGAGAGATTCTCAAAACCGAGGTTGACATGTTTCGAGTTCCTCTCAACATTTTGGAAATCCCGCTGAAAATTTGGACATTCTCTCGAAGGATTCCCAATCCCCGACAAGACTGGTACCCTTTCACGTCCAAATCTCTCAAACTCCGGGAGAGATTCTCAAAACCGAGGTTGACATGTTTCGAGTTCCTCTCAACATTTTGGAAATCCCGCTGAAACTTTGGACATTCTGGCGAAGGGTTCCCAATCCCCGACAAGACTGGTACCCTTTCACGTCCAAATCTCTCAAACTCCGGGAGAGATTCTCAAAACCAAGGTTGACATGTTTCGAGTTCCTCTCAACATTTTGGAAATCCCGCTGAAACTTTGGACATTCTCGCGAAGGGTTCCCAATCCCCGACAAGACTGGTACCCTTTCACGTCCAAATCTCTCAAACTCCGGGAGAGATTCTCAAAACCGAGGTTGACATGTTTCGAGTTCCTCTCAACATTTTGGAAATCCCGCTGAAACTTTGGACATTCTGGCGAAGGGTTCCCAATCCCCGACAAGACTGGTACCCTTTCACGTCCAAATCTCTCAAACTCCGGGAGAGATTCTCAAAACCGAGGTTGACATGTTTCGAGTTCCTCTCAACATTTTGGAAATCCCGCTGAAACTTTGGACATTCTGGCGAAGGGTTCCCAATCCCCGACAAGACTGGTACCCTTTCACGTCCAAATCTCTCAAACTCCGGGAGAGATTCTCAAAACCAAGGTTGACATGTTTCGAGTTCCTCTCAACATTTTGGAAATCCCGCTGAAACTTTGGACATTCTCGCGAAGGGTTCCCAATCCCCGACAAGACTGGTACCCTTTCACGTCCAAATCTCTCAAACTCCGGGAGAGATTTTCAAAACCGAGGTTGACATGTTTCGAGTTCATTTCAACATTTTGGAAATCCCGCTGAAACTTTGGACATTCTCGCGAAGGGTTCCTAATCCCCGACAAGACTGGTACCCTTTCACGTCCAAATCTCTCAAATTCTGGGAGAGATTCTCAAAACCAAGGTTGACATGTTTCGAGTTCCTTTCAACATTTTGGAAATCCCGCTGAAACTTTGGACATTCTCGCGAAGGGTTCCCAATCCCCGACAAGACTGGTACCCTTTCACGTCCAAATCTCTCAAACTCCGGGAGAGATTCTCAAAACCGAGGTTGACATGCTTCGAGTTCCTCTCAACATTTTGGAAATCCCGCTGAAACTTTGGACATTCTGGCGAAGGGTTCCCAATCCCCGACAAGACTGGTACCCTTTCACGTCCAAATCTCTCAAACTCCGGGAGAGATTCTCAAAACCGAGGTTGACATGTTTCTAGTTCCTCTCAACATTTTGGAAATCCTGCTGAAATGTTGGACATTCTGGCGAAGGCTTCCCAATCCCCGACAAGACTGGTACCCTTTCACGTCCAAATCTCTCAAACTCCGGGAGAGATTCTCAAAACCAAGGTTGACATGTTTCGAGTTCCTCTCAACATTTTGGAAATCCCGCTGAAACTTTGGACATTCTGGCGAAGGGTTCCCAATCCCCGACAAGACTGGTACCCTTTCACGTCCAAATCTCTCAAACTCCGGGAGAGATTCTCAAAACCGAGGTTGACATGTTTCGAGTTCCTCTCAACATTTTGGAAATCCCGCTGAAACTTTGGACTTTCTGGCGAAGGGTTCCCAATCCCCGACAAGACTGGTACCCTTTCACGTCCAAATCTCTCAAACTCCGGGAGAGATTCTCAAAACCGAGGTTGACATGTTTCGAGTTCCTCTCAACATTTTGGAAATCCCGCTGAAACTTTGGACATTCTTGCGAAGGGTTCCTAATCCCCGACAAGACTGGTACGCTTTCACGTCCAAATCTCTCAAACTCCGGGAGAGATTCTCAAAACCAAGGTTGACATGTTTCGAGTTCCTTTCAACATTTTGGAAATCCCGCTGAAACTTTGGACATTCTCGCGAAGGGTTCCCAATCCCCGACAAGACTGGTACCCTTTCACATCCAAATCTCTCAAACTCCGGGAGAGATTCTCAAAACCGAGGTTGACATGTTTCGAGTTCCTCTCAACATTTTGGAAATCCCGCTGAAACTTTGGACATTCTGGCGAAGGGTTCCCAATCCCCGACAAGACTGGTACCCTTTCACGTCCAAATCTCTCAAACTCCGGGAGAGATTCTCAAAACCGAGGTTGACATGTTTCGAGTTCCTCTCAACATTTTGGAAATCCCGCTGAAACTTTGGACATTCTCGCGAAGGGTTCCCAATCCCCGACAAGACTGGTACCCTTTCACGTCCAAATCTCTCAAACTCCGGGAGAGATTCTCAAAACCGAGGTTGACATGCTTCGAGTTCCTCTCAATATTTTGGAAATCCCGCTGAAACTTTGGACATTCTGGCGAAGGGTTCCCAATCCCCGACAAGACTGGTACCCTTTCACGTCCAAATCTCTCAAACTCCGGGAGAGATTCTCAAAACCGAGGTTGACATGTTTCGAGTTCCTCTCAACATTTTGGAAATCCCGCTGAAACTTTGGACATTCTCGCGAAGGGTTCCCAATCCCCGACAAGACTGGTACCCTTTCACGTCCAAATCTCTCAAACTCCGGGAGAGATTCTCAAAACCGAGGTTGACATGTTTCGAGTTCCTCTCAACATTTTGGAAATCCCGCTGAAATGTTGGACATTCTGGCGAATGGTTCCCAATCCCCGACAAGACTGGTACCCTTTCACGTCCAAATCTCTCAAACTCCGGGAGAGATTCTCAAAACCAAGGTTGACATGTTTCGAGTTCCTCTCAACATTTTGGAAATCCCGCTGAAACTTTGGACATTCTCGCGAAGGGTTCCCAATCCCCGACAAGACTGGTACCCTTTCACGTCCAAATCTCTCAAACTCCGGGAGAGATTCTCAAAACCGAGGTTGACATGTTTCGAGTTCCTCTCAACATTTTGGAAATCCCGCTGAAACTTTGGACATTCTCGCGAAGGGTTCCCAATCCCCGACAAGACTGGTACCCTTTCACGTCCAAATCTCTCAAACTCCGGGAGAGATTCTCAAAACCGAGGTTGACATGTTTCGAGTTCCTCTCAACATTTTGGAAATCCCGCTGAAACTTTGGACATTCTCGCGAAGGGTTCGCAATCCCCGACAAGACTGGTACCCTTTCACGTCCAAATCTCTCAAACTCCGGGAGAGATTCTCAAAACCGAGGTTGACATGTTTCGAGTTCATTTCAACATTTTGGAAATCCCGCTGAAACTTTGGACATTCTCGCGAAGGGTTCCTAATCCCCGACAAGACTGGTACGCTTTCACGTCCAAATCTCTCAAACTCCGGGAGAGATTCTCAAAACCAAGGTTGACATGTTTCGAGTTCCTTTCAACATTTTGGAAATCCCGCTGAAACTTTGGACATTCTCGCGAAGGGTTCCCAATCCCCGACAAGACTGGTACCCTTTCACATCCAAATCTCTCAAACTCCGGGAGAGATTCTCAAAACCGAGGTTGACATGTTTCGAGTTCCTCTCAACATTTTGGAAATCCCGCTGAAACTTTGGACATTCTGGCGAAGGGTTCCCAATCCCCGACAAGACTGGTACCCTTTCACGTCCAAATCTCTCAAACTCCGGGAGAGATTCTCAAAACCGAGGTTGACATGTTTCGAGTTCCTCTCAACATTTTGGAAATCCCGCTGAAACTTTGGACATTCTCGCGAAGGGTTCCCAATCCCCGACAAGACTGGTACCCTTTCACGTCCAAATCTCTCAAACTCCGGGAGAGATTCTCAAAACCAAGGTTGACATGTTTCGAGTTCCTCTCAACATTTTGGAAATCCCGCTGAAACTTTGGACATTCTCGCGAAGGGTTCCCAATCCCCGACAAGACTGGTACCCTTTCACGTCCAAATCTCTCAAACTCCGGGAGAGATTCTCAAAACCGAGGTTGACATGTTTCGAGTTCCTCTCAACATTTTGGAAATCCCGCTGAAAATTTGGACATTCTCTCGAAGGATTCCCAATCCCCGACAAGACTGGTACCCTTTCACGTCCAAATCTCTCAAACTCCGGGAGAGATTCTCAAAACCGAGGTTGACATGTTTCGAGTTCCTCTCAACATTTTGGAAATCCCGCTGAAACTTTGGACATTCTGGCGAAGGGTTCCCAATCCCCGACAAGACTGGTACCCTTTCACGTCCAAATCTCTCAAACTCCGGGAGAGATTCTCAAAACCAAGGTTGACATGTTTCGAGTTCCTCTCAACATTTTGGAAATCCCGCTGAAACTTTGGACATTCTCGCGAAGGGTTCCCAATCCCCGACAAGACTGGTACCCTTTCACGTCCAAATCTCTCAAACTCCGGGAGAGATTCTCAAAACCGAGGTTGACATGTTTCGAGTTCCTCTCAACATTTTGGAAATCCCGCTGAAACTTTGGACATTCTGGCGAAGGGTTCCCAATCCCCGACAAGACTGGTACCCTTTCACGTCCAAATCTCTCAAACTCCGGGAGAGATTCTCAAAACCGAGGTTGACATGTTTCGAGTTCCTCTCAACATTTTGGAAATCCCGCTGAAACTTTGGACATTCTGGCGAAGGGTTCCCAATCCCCGACAAGACTGGTACCCTTTCACGTCCAAATCTCTCAAACTCCGGGAGAGATTCTCAAAACCAAGGTTGACATGTTTCGAGTTCCTCTCAACATTTTGGAAATCCCGCTGAAACTTTGGACATTCTCGCGAAGGGTTCCCAATCCCCGACAAGACTGGTACCCTTTCACGTCCAAATCTCTCAAACTCCGGGAGAGATTTTCAAAACCGAGGTTGACATGTTTCGAGTTCATTTCAACATTTTGGAAATCCCGCTGAAACTTTGGACATTCTCGCGAAGGGTTCCTAATCCCCGACAAGACTGGTACCCTTTCACGTCCAAATCTCTCAAATTCTGGGAGAGATTCTCAAAACCAAGGTTGACATGTTTCGAGTTCCTTTCAACATTTTGGAAATCCCGCTGAAACTTTGGACATTCTTGCGAAGGGTTCCCAATCCCCGACAAGACTGGTACCCTTTCACGTCCAAATCTCTCAAACTCCGGGAGAGATTCTCAAAACCGAGGTTGACATGCTTCGAGTTCCTCTCAACATTTTGGAAATCCCGCTGAAACTTTGGACATTCTGGCGAAGGGTTCCCAATCCCCGACAAGACTGGTACCCTTTCACGTCCAAATCTCTCAAACTCCGGGAGAGATTCTCAAAACCGAGGTTGACATGTTTCTAGTTCCTCTCAACATTTTGGAAATCCCGCTGAAATGTTGGACATTCTGGCGAAGGCTTCCCAATCCCCGACAAGACTGGTACCCTTTCACGTCCAAATCTCTCAAACTCCGGGAGAGATTCTCAAAACCAAGGTTGACATGTTTCGAGTTCCTCTCAACATTTTGGAAATCCCGCTGAAACTTTGGACATTCTGGCGAAGGGTTCCCAATCCCCGACAAGACTGGTACCCTTTCACGTCCAAATCTCTCAAACTCCGGGAGAGATTCTCAAAACCGAGGTTGACATGTTTCGAGTTCCTCTCAACATTTTGGAAATCCCGCTGAAACTTTGGACTTTCTGGCGAAGGGTTCCCAATCCCCGACAAGACTGGTACCCTTTCACGTCCAAATCTCTCAAACTCCGGGAGAGATTCTCAAAACCGAGGTTGACATGTTTCGAGTTCCTCTCAACATTTTGGAAATCCCGCTGAAACTTTGGACATTCTTGCGAAGGGTTCCCAATCCCCGACAAGACTGGTACCCTTTCACGTCCAAATCTCTCAAACTCCGGGAGAGATTCTCAAAACCGAGGTTGACATGTTTCGAGTTCCTCTCAACATTTTGGAAATCCCGCTGAAACTTTGGACATTCTCGCGAAGGGTTCCCAATCCCCGACAAGACTGGTACCCTTTCACGTCCAAATCTCTCAAACTCCGGGAGAGATTCTCAAAACCAAGGTTGACATGTTTCGAGTTCCTCTCAACATTTTGGAAATCCCGCTGAAACTTTGGACATTCTCGCGAGGATTCCCAATCCCCGACAAGACTGGTACCCTTTCACGTCCAAATCTCTCAAACTCCGGGAGAGATTCTCAAAACCGAGGTTGACATGTTTCGAGTTCCTCTCAACATTTTGGAAATCCCGCTGAAACTTTGGACATTCTCGCGAAGGGTTCCCAATCCCCGACAAGACTGGTACCCTTTCACGTCCAAATCTCTCAAACTCCGGGAGAGATTCTCAAAACCGAGGTTGACATGTTTCGAGTTCCTCTCAACATTTTGGAAATCCCGCTGAAACTTTGGACATTCTCGCGAAGGGTTCCCAATCCCCGACAAGACTGGTACCCTTTCACGTCCAAATCTCTCAAACTCCGGGAGAGATTTTCAAAACCAAGGTTGACATGTTTCGAGTTCCTTTCAACATTTTGGAAATCCCGCTGAAACTTTGGACATTCTCGCGAAGGGTTCCCAATCCCCGACAAGACTGGTACCCTTTCACGTCCAAATCTCTCAAACTCCGGGAGAGATTCTCAAAACCGAGGTTGACATGTTTCGAGTTCCTCTCAACATTTTGGAAATCCCGCTGAAACTTTGGACATTCTCGCGAAGGGTTCCCAATCCCCGACAAGACTGGTACCCTTTCACGTCCAAATCTCTCAAACTCCGGGAGAGATTCTCAAAACCGAGGTTGACATGTTTCGAGTTCCTCTCAACATTTTGGAAATCCCGCTGAAACTTTGGACATTCTCGCGAAGGGTTCCCAATCCCCGACAAGACTGGTACCCTTTCACGTCCAAATCTCTCAAACTCCGGGAGAGATTCTCAAAACCAAGGTTGACATGTTTCGAGTTCCTCTCAACATTTTGGAAATCCCGCTGAAACTTTGGACATTCTCGCGAAGGGTTCCCAATCCCCGACAAGACTGGTACCCTTTCACGTCCAAATCTCTCAAACTCCGGGAGAGATTCTCAAAACCGAGGTTGACATGTTTCGAGTTCCTCTCAACATTTTGGAAATCCCGCTGAAACTTTGGACATTCTGGCGAAGGGTTCCCAATCCCCGACAAGACTGGTACCCTTTCACGTCCAAATCTCTCAAACTCCGGGAGAGATTCTCAAAACCGAGGTTGACATGTTTCGAGTTCCTCTCAACATTTTGGAAATCCCGCTGAAACTTTGGACATTCTGGCGAAGGGTTCCCAATCCCCGACAAGACTGGTACCCTTTCACGTCCAAATCTCTCAAACTCCGGGAGAGATTCTCAAAACCAAGGTTGACATGTTTCGAGTTCCTCTCAACATTTTGGAAATCCCGCTGAAACTTTGGACATTCTCGCGAAGGGTTCCCAATCCCCGACAAGACTGGTACCCTTTCACGTCCAAATCTCTCAAACTCCGGGAGAGATTTTCAAAACCGAGGTTGACATGTTTCGAGTTCATTTCAACATTTTGGAAATCCCGCTGAAACTTTGGACATTCTCGCGAAGGGTTCCTAATCCCCGACAAGACTGGTACCCTTTCACGTCCAAATCTCTCAAATTCTGGGAGAGATTCTCAAAACCAAGGTTGACATGTTTCGAGTTCCTTTCAACATTTTGGAAATCCCGCTGAAACTTTGGACATTCTCGCGAAGGGTTCCCAATCCCCGACAAGACTGGTACCCTTTCACGTCCAAATCTCTCAAACTCCGGGAGAGATTCTCAAAACCGAGGTTGACATGCTTCGAGTTCCTCTCAACATTTTGGAAATCCCGCTGAAACTTTGGACATTCTGGCGAAGGGTTCCCAATCCCCGACAAGACTGGTACCCTTTCACGTCCAAATCTCTCAAACTCCGGGAGAGATTCTCAAAACCGAGGTTGACATGTTTCTAGTTCCTCTCAACATTTTGGAAATCCCGCTGAAATGTTGGACATTCTGGCGAAGGCTTCCCAATCCCCGACAAGACTGGTACCCTTTCACGTCCAAATCTCTCAAACTCCGGGAGAGATTCTCAAAACCAAGGTTGACATGTTTCGAGTTCCTCTCAACATTTTGGAAATCCCGCTGAAACTTTGGACATTCTGGCGAAGGGTTCCCAATCCCCGACAAGACTGGTACCCTTTC
Organism: Streptopelia decaocto; assembly: GCF_964273445.1. Lineage (NCBI taxonomy): Eukaryota > Metazoa > Chordata > Aves > Columbiformes > Columbidae > Streptopelia > Streptopelia decaocto. The sequence continues at coordinate 725,824 of NW_028116159.1, forward strand.
ACGTCCAAATCTCTCAAACTCCGGGAGAGATTCTCAAAACCGAGGTTGACATGTTTCGAGTTCCTCTCAACATTTTGGAAATCCCGCTGAAACTTTGGACTTTCTGGCGAAGGGTTCCCAATCCCCGACAAGACTGGTACCCTTTCACGTCCAAATCTCTCAAACTCCGGGAGAGATTCTCAAAACCGAGGTTGACATGTTTCGAGTTCCTCTCAACATTTTGGAAATCCCGCTGAAACTTTGGACATTCTTGCGAAGGGTTCCCAATCCCCGACAAGACTGGTACCCTTTCACGTCCAAATCTCTCAAACTCCGGGAGAGATTCTCAAAACCGAGGTTGACATGTTTCGAGTTCCTCTCAACATTTTGGAAATCCCGCTGAAACTTTGGACATTCTGGCGAAGGCTTCCCAATCCCCGACAAGACTGGTACCCTTTCACGTCCAAATCTCTCAAACTCCGGGAGAGATTCTCAAAACCAAGGTTGACATGTTTCGAGTTCCTCTCAACATTTTGGAAATCCCGCTGAAACTTTGGACATTCTCGCGAGGATTCCCAATCCCCGACAAGACTGGTACCCTTTCACGTCCAAATCTCTCAAACTCCGGGAGAGATTCTCAAAACCGAGGTTGACATGTTTCGAGTTCCTCTCAACATTTTGGAAATCCCGCTGAAACTTTGGACATTCTCGCGAAGGGTTCCCAATCCCCGACAAGACTGGTACCCTTTCACGTCCAAATCTCTCAAACTCCGGGAGAGATTCTCAAAACCGAGGTTGACATGTTTCGAGTTCCTCTCAACATTTTGGAAATCCCGCTGAAACTTTGGACATTCTCGCGAAGGGTTCCCAATCCCCGACAAGACTGGTACCCTTTCACGTCCAAATCTCTCAAACTCCGGGAGAGATTTTCAAAACCAAGGTTGACATGTTTCGAGTTCCTTTCAACATTTTGGAAATCCCGCTGAAACTTTGGACATTCTCGCGAAGGGTTCCCAATCCCCGACAAGACTGGTACCCTTTCACGTCCAAATCTCTCAAACTCCGGGAGAGATTCTCAAAACCGAGGTTGACATGTTTCGAGTTCCTCTCAACATTTTGGAAATCCCGCTGAAACTTTGGACATTCTGGCGAAGGGTTCCCAATCCCCGACAAGACTGGTACCCTTTCACGTCCAAATCTCTCAAACTCCGGGAGAGATTCTCAAAACCGAGGTTGACATGTTTCGAGTTCCTCTCAACATTTTGGAAATCCCGCTGAAACTTTGGACATTCTCGCGAAGGGTTCCCAATCCCCGACAAGACTGGTACCCTTTCACGTCCAAATCTCTCAAACTCCGGGAGAGATTTTCAAAACCAAGGTTGACATGTTTCGAGTTCCTTTCAACATTTTGGAAATCCCGCTGAAACTTTGGACATTCTCGCGAAGGGTTCCCAATCCCCGACAAGACTGGTACCCTTTCACGTCCAAATCTCTCAAACTCCGGGAGAGATTCTCAAAACCGAGGTTGACATGCTTCGAGTTCCTCTCAACATTTTGGAAATCCCGCTGAAACTTTGGACATTCTGGCGAAGGGTTCCCAATCCCCGACAAGACTGGTACCCTTTCACGTCCAAATCTCTCAAACTCCGGGAGAGATTCTCAAAACCGAGGTTGACATGTTTCGAGTTCCTCTCAACATTTTGGAAATCCCGCTGAAATGTTGGACATTCTCGCGAAGGGTTCCCAATCCCCGACAAGACTGGTACCCTTTCACGTCCAAATCTCTCAAACTCCGGGAGAGATTCTCAAAACCGAGGTTGACATGTTTCGAGTTCCTCTCAACATTTTGGAAATCCCGCTGAAACTTTGGACATTCTTGCGAAGGGTTCCCAATCCCCGACAAGACTGGTACCCTTTCACGTCCAAATCTCTCAAACTCCGGGAGAGATTCTCAAAACCGAGGTTGACATGTTTCGAGTTCCTCTCAACATTTTGGAAATCCCGCTGAAATGTTGGACATTCTGGCGAATGGTTCCCAATCCCCGACAAGACTGGTACCCTTTCACGTCCAAATCTCTCAAACTCCGGGAGAGATTCTCAAAACCAAGGTTGACATGTTTCGAGTTCCTCTCAACATTTTGGAAATCCCGCTGAAACTTTGGACATTCTCGCGAAGGGTTCCCAATCCCCGACAAGACTGGTACCCTTTCACGTCCAAATCTCTCAAACTCCGGGAGAGATTCTCAAAACCGAGGTTGACATGTTTCGAGTTCCTCTCAACATTTTGGAAATCCCGCTGAAACTTTGGACATTCTCGCGAAGGGTTCCCAATCCCCGACAAGACTGGTACCCTTTCACGTCCAAATCTCTCAAACTCCGGGAGAGATTCTCAAAACCGAGGTTGACATGTTTCGAGTTCCTCTCAACATTTTGGAAATCCCGCTGAAACTTTGGACATTCTCGCGAAGGGTTCGCAATCCCCGACAAGACTGGTACCCTTTCACGTCCAAATCTCTCAAACTCCGGGAGAGATTCTCAAAACCGAGGTTGACATGTTTCGAGTTCATTTCAACATTTTGGAAATCCCGCTGAAACTTTGGACATTCTCGCGAAGGGTTCCTAATCCCCGACAAGACTGGTACGCTTTCACGTCCAAATCTCTCAAACTCCGGGAGAGATTCTCAAAACCAAGGTTGACATGTTTCGAGTTCCTTTCAACATTTTGGAAATCCCGCTGAAACTTTGGACATTCTCGCGAAGGGTTCCCAATCCCCGACAAGACTGGTACCCTTTCACATCCAAATCTCTCAAACTCCGGGAGAGATTCTCAAAACCGAGGTTGACATGTTTCGAGTTCCTCTCAACATTTTGGAAATCCCGCTGAAACTTTGGACATTCTGGCGAAGGGTTCCCAATCCCCGACAAGACTGGTACCCTTTCACGTCCAAATCTCTCAAACTCCGGGAGAGATTCTCAAAACCGAGGTTGACATGTTTCGAGTTCCTCTCAACATTTTGGAAATCCCGCTGAAACTTTGGACATTCTCGCGAAGGGTTCCCAATCCCCGACAAGACTGGTACCCTTTCACGTCCAAATCTCTCAAACTCCGGGAGAGATTCTCAAAACCAAGGTTGACATGTTTCGAGTTCCTCTCAACATTTTGGAAATCCCGCTGAAACTTTGGACATTCTCGCGAAGGGTTCCCAATCCCCGACAAGACTGGTACCCTTTCACGTCCAAATCTCTCAAACTCCGGGAGAGATTCTCAAAACCGAGGTTGACATGTTTCGAGTTCCTCTCAACATTTTGGAAATCCCGCTGAAAATTTGGACATTCTCTCGAAGGATTCCCAATCCCCGACAAGACTGGTACCCTTTCACGTCCAAATCTCTCAAACTCCGGGAGAGATTCTCAAAACCGAGGTTGACATGTTTCGAGTTCCTCTCAACATTTTGGAAATCCCGCTGAAACTTTGGACATTCTGGCGAAGGGTTCCCAATCCCCGACAAGACTGGTACCCTTTCACGTCCAAATCTCTCAAACTCCGGGAGAGATTCTCAAAACCAAGGTTGACATGTTTCGAGTTCCTCTCAACATTTTGGAAATCCCGCTGAAACTTTGGACATTCTCGCGAAGGGTTCCCAATCCCCGACAAGACTGGTACCCTTTCACGTCCAAATCTCTCAAACTCCGGGAGAGATTCTCAAAACCGAGGTTGACATGTTTCGAGTTCCTCTCAACATTTTGGAAATCCCGCTGAAACTTTGGACATTCTGGCGAAGGGTTCCCAATCCCCGACAAGACTGGTACCCTTTCACGTCCAAATCTCTCAAACTCCGGGAGAGATTCTCAAAACCGAGGTTGACATGTTTCGAGTTCCTCTCAACATTTTGGAAATCCCGCTGAAACTTTGGACATTCTGGCGAAGGGTTCCCAATCCCCGACAAGACTGGTACCCTTTCACGTCCAAATCTCTCAAACTCCGGGAGAGATTCTCAAAACCAAGGTTGACATGTTTCGAGTTCCTCTCAACATTTTGGAAATCCCGCTGAAACTTTGGACATTCTCGCGAAGGGTTCCCAATCCCCGACAAGACTGGTACCCTTTCACGTCCAAATCTCTCAAACTCCGGGAGAGATTTTCAAAACGGAGGTTGACATGTTTCGAGTTCATTTCAACATTTTGGAAATCCCGCTGAAACTTTGGACATTCTCGCGAAGGGATCCTAATCCCCGACAAGACTGGTACCCTTTCACGTCCAAATCTCTCAAATTCTGGGAGAGATTCTCAAAACCAAGGTTGACATGTTTCGAGTTCCTTTCAACATTTTGGAAATCCCGCTGAAACTTTGGACATTCTCGCGAAGGGTTCCCAATCCCCGACAAGACTGGTACCCTTTCACGTCCAAATCTCTCAAACTCCGGGAGAGATTCTCAAAACCGAGGTTGACATGCTTCGAGTTCCTCTCAACATTTTGGAAATCCCGCTGAAACTTTGGACATTCTGGCGAAGGGTTCCCAATCCCCGACAAGACTGGTACCCTTTCACGTCCAAATCTCTCAAACTCCGGGAGAGATTCTCAAAACCAAGGTTGACATGTTTCGAGTTCCTCTCAACATTTTGGAAATCCCGCTGAAATGTTGGACATTCTGGCGAAGGCTTCCCAATCCCCGACAAGACTGGTACCCTTTCACGTCCAAATCTCTCAAACTCCGGGAGAGATTCTCAAAACCAAGGTTGACATGTTTCGAGTTCCTCTCAACATTTTGGAAATCCCGCTGAAACTTTGGACATTCTGGCGAAGGGTTCCCAATCCCCGACAAGACTGGTACCCTTTCACGTCCAAATCTCTCAAACTCCGGGAGAGATTCTCAAAACCGAGGTTGACATGTTTCGAGTTCCTCTCAACATTTTGGAAATCCCGCTGAAACTTTGGACTTTCTGGCGAAGGGTTCCCAATCCCCGACAAGACTGGTACCCTTTCACGTCCAAATCTCTCAAACTCCGGGAGAGATTCTCAAAACCGAGGTTGACATGTTTCGAGTTCCTCTCAACATTTTGGAAATCCCGCTGAAACTTTGGACATTCTTGCGAAGGGTTCCCAATCCCCGACAAGACTGGTACCCTTTCACGTCCAAATCTCTCAAACTCCGGGAGAGATTCTCAAAACCGAGGTTGACATGTTTCGAGTTCCTCTCAACATTTTGGAAATCCCGCTGAAACTTTGGACATTCTCGCGAAGGGTTCCCAATCCCCGACAAGACTGGTACCCTTTCACGTCCAAATCTCTCAAACTCCGGGAGAGATTCTCAAAACCAAGGTTGACATGTTTCGAGTTCCTCTCAACATTTTGGAAATCCCGCTGAAACTTTGGACATTCTCGCGAGGATTCCCAATCCCCGACAAGACTGGTACCCTTTCACGTCCAAATCTCTCAAACTCCGGGAGAGATTCTCAAAACCGAGGTTGACATGTTTCGAGTTCCTCTCAACATTTTGGAAATCCCGCTGAAACTTTGGACATTCTCGCGAAGGGTTCCCAATCCCCGACAAGACTGGTACCCTTTCACGTCCAAATCTCTCAAACTCCGGGAGAGATTCTCAAAACCGAGGTTGACATGTTTCGAGTTCCTCTCAACATTTTGGAAATCCCGCTGAAACTTTGGACATTCTCGCGAAGGGTTCCCAATCCCCGACAAGACTGGTACCCTTTCACGTCCAAATCTCTCAAACTCCGGGAGAGATTTTCAAAACCAAGGTTGACATGTTTCGAGTTCCTTTCAACATTTTGGAAATCCCGCTGAAACTTTGGACATTCTCGCGAAGGGTTCCCAATCCCCGACAAGACTGGTACCCTTTCACGTCCAAATCTCTCAAACTCCGGGAGAGATTCTCAAAACCGAGGTTGACATGCTTCGAGTTCCTCTCAACATTTTGGAAATCCCGCTGAAACTTTGGACATTCTGGCGAAGGGTTCCCAATCCCCGACAAGACTGGTACCCTTTCACGTCCAAATCTCTCAAACTCCGGGAGAGATTCTCAAAACCGAGGTTGACATGTTTCGAGTTCCTCTCAACATTTTGGAAATCCCGCTGAAATGTTGGACATTCTCGCGAAGGGTTCCCAATCCCCGACAAGACTGGTACCCTTTCACGTCCAAATCTCTCAAACTCCGGGAGAGATTCTCAAAACCAAGGTTGACATGTTTCGAGTTCCTCTCAACATTTTGGAAATCCCGCTGAAACTTTGGACATTCTGGCGAAGGGTTCCCAATCCCCGACAAGACTGGTACCCTTTCACGTCCAAATCTCTCAAACTCCGGGAGAGATTCTCAAAACCGAGGTTGACATGTTTCGAGTTCCTCTCAACATTTTGGAAATCCCGCTGAAACTTTGGACTTTCTGGCGAAGGGTTCCCAATCCCCGACAAGACTGGTACGCTTTCACGTCCAAATCTCTCAAACTCCGGGAGAGATTCTCAAAACCGAGGTTGACATGTTTCGAGTTCCTCTCAACATTTTGGAAATCCTGCTGAAACTTTGGACATTCTTGCGAAGGGTTCCCAATCCCCGACAAGACTGGTACCCTTTCACGTCCAAATCTCTCAAACTCCGGGAGAGATTCTCAAAACCGAGGTTGACATGTTTCGAGTTCCTCTCAACATTTTGGAAATCCCGCTGAAACTTTGGACATTCTCGCGAAGGGTTCCCAATCCCCGAAAAGACTGGTACCCTTTCACGTCCAAATCTCTCAAACTCCGGGAGAGATTCTCAAAACCAAGGTTGACATGTTTCGAGTTCCTCTCAACATTTTGGAAATCCCGCTGAAACTTTGGACATTCTGGCGAAGGGTTCCCAATCCCCGACAAGACTGGTACCCTTTCACGTCCAAATCTCTCAAACTCCGGGAGAGATTCTCAAAACCGAGGTTGACATGTTTCGAGTTCCTCTCAACATTTTGGAAATCCCGCTGAAACTTTGGACATTCTCCCGAAGGGTTCCCAATCCCCGACAAGACTGGTACCCTTTCACGTCCAAATCTCTCAAACTCCGGGAGAGATTCTCAAAACCAAGGTTGACATGTTTCGAGTTCCTCTCAACATTTTGGAAATCCCGCTGAAACTTTGGACATTCTCGCGAAGGGTTCCCAATCCCCGACAAGACTGGTACCCTTTCACGTCCAAATCTCTCAAACTCCGGGAGAGATTCTCAAAACCGAGGTTGACATGTTTCGAGTTCCTCTCAACATTTTGGAAATCCCGCTGAAACTTTGGACATTCTGGCGAAGGGTTCCCAATCCCCGACAAGGCTGGTACCCTTTCACGTCCAAATCTCTCAAACTCCGGGAGAGATTCTCAAAACCAAGGTTGACATGTTTCGAGTTCCTCTCAACATTTTGGAAATCCCGCTGAAACTTTGGACATTCTCGCGAAGGGTTCCCAATCCCCGACAAGACTGGTACCCTTTCACGTCCAAATCTCTCAAACTCCGGGAGAGATTTTCAAAACCGAGGTTGACATGTTTCGAGTTCATTTCAACATTTTGGAAATCCCGCTGAAACTTTGGACATTCTCGCGAAGGGTTCCTAATCCCCGACAAGACTGGTACCCTTTCACGTCCAAATCTCTCAAATTCTGGGAGAGATTCTCAAAACCAAGGTTGACATGTTTCGAGTTCCTTTCAACATTTTGGAAATCCCGCTGAAACTTTGGACATTCTCGCGAAGGGTTCCCAATCCCCGACAAGACTGGTACCCTTTCACGTCCAAATCTCTCAAACTCCGGGAGAGATTCTCAAAACCGAGGTTGACATGCTTCGAGTTCCTCTCAACATTTTGGAAATCCCGCTGAAACTTTGGACATTCTGGCGAAGGGTTCCCAATCCCCGACAAGACTGGTACCCTTTCACGTCCAAATCTCTCAAACTCCGGGAGAGATTCTCAAAACCGAGGTTGACATGTTTCTAGTTCCTCTCAACATTTTGGAAATCCCGCTGAAATGTTGGACATTCTCGCGAAGGGTTCCCAATCCCCGACAAGACTGGTACCCTTTCACGTCCAAATCTCTCAAACTCCGGGAGAGATTCTCAAAACCAAGGTTGACATGTTTCGAGTTCCTCTCAACATTTTGGAAATCCCGCTGAAACTTTGGACATTCTGGCGAAGGGTTCCCAATCCCCGACAAGACTGGTACCCTTTCACGTCCAAATCTCTCAAACTCCGGGAGAGATTCTCAAAACCGAGGTTGACATGTTTCGAGTTCCTCTCAACATTTTGGAAATCCCGCTGAAACTTTGGACTTTCTGGCGAAGGGTTCCCAATCCCCGACAAGACTGGTACCCTTTCACGTCCAAATCTCTCAAACTCCGGGAGAGATTCTCAAAACCGAGGTTGACATGTTTCGAGTTCCTCTCAACATTTTGGAAATCCCGCTGAAACTTTGGACATTCTTGCGAAGGGTTCCCAATCCCCGACAAGACTGGTACCCTTTCACGTCCAAATCTCTCAAACTCCGGGAGAGATTCTCAAAACCGAGGTTGACATGTTTCGAGTTCCTCTCAACATTTTGGAAATCCCGCTGAAACTTTGGACATTCTGGCGAAGGGTTCCCAATCCCCGACAAGACTGGTACCCTTTCACGTCCAAATCTCTCAAACTCCGGGAGAGATTCTCAAAACCGAGGTTGACATGTTTCTAGTTCCTCTCAACATTTTGGAAATCCCGCTGAAATGTTGGACATTCTGGCGAAGGCTTCCCAATCCCCGACAAGACTGGTACCCTTTCACGTCCAAATCTCTCAAACTCCGGGAGAGATTCTCAAAACCAAGGTTGACATGTTTCGAGTTCCTCTCAACATTTTGGAAATCCCGCTGAAACTTTGGACATTCTGGCGAAGGGTTCCCAATCCCCGACAAGACTGGTACCCTTTCACGTCCAAATCTCTCAAACTCCGGGAGAGATTCTCAAAACCGAGGTTGACATGTTTCGAGTTCCTCTCAACATTTTGGAAATCCCGCTGAAACTTTGGACTTTCTGGCGAAGGGTTCCCAATCCCCGACAAGACTGGTACCCTTTCACGTCCAAATCTCTCAAACTCCGGGAGAGATTCTCAAAACCGAGGTTGACATGTTTCGAGTTCCTCTCAACATTTTGGAAATCCCGCTGAAACTTTGGACATTCTTGCGAAGGGTTCCCAATCCCCGACAAGACTGGTACCCTTTCACGTCCAAATCTCTCAAACTCCGGGAGAGATTCTCAAAACCGAGGTTGACATGTTTCGAGTTCCTCTCAACATTTTGGAAATCCCGCTGAAACTTTGGACATTCTCGCGAAGGGTTCCCAATCCCCGACAAGACTGGTACCCTTTCACGTCCAAATCTCTCAAACTCCGGGAGAGATTCTCAAAACCAAGGTTGACATGTTTCGAGTTCCTCTCAACATTTTGGAAATCCCGCTGAAACTTTGGACATTCTCGCGAGGATTCCCAATCCCCGACAAGACTGGTACCCTTTCACGTCCAAATCTCTCAAACTCCGGGAGAGATTCTCAAAACCGAGGTTGACATGTTTCGAGTTCCTCTCAACATTTTGGAAATCCCGCTGAAACTTTGGACATTCTCGCGAAGGGTTCCCAATCCCCGACAAGACTGGTACCCTTTCACGTCCAAATCTCTCAAACTCCGGGAGAGATTTTCAAAACCAAGGTTGACATGTTTCGAGTTCCTTTCAACATTTTGGAAATCCCGCTGAAACTTTGGACATTCTCGCGAAGGGTTCCCAATCCCCGACAAGACTGGTACCCTTTCACGTCCAAATCTCTCAAACTCAGGGAGAGATTCTCAAAACCGAGGTTGACATGCTTCGAGTTCCTCTCAACATTTTGGAAATCCCGCTGAAACTTTGGACATTCTGGCGAAGGGTTCCCAATCCCCGACAAGACTGGTACCCTTTCACGTCCAAATCTCTCAAACTCCGGGAGAGATTCTCAAAACCGAGGTTGACATGTTTCGAGTTCCTCTCAACATTTTGGAAATCCCGCTGAAATGTTGGACATTCTCGCGAAGGGTTCCCAATCCCCGACAAGACTGGTACCCTTTCACGTCCAAATCTCTCAAACTCCGGGAGAGATTCTCAAAACCAAGGTTGACATGTTTCGAGTTCCTCTCAACATTTTGGAAATCCCGCTGAAACTTTGGACATTCTGGCGAAGGGTTCCCAATCCCCGACAAGACTGGTACCCTTTCACGTCCAAATCTCTCAAACTCCGGGAGAGATTCTCAAAACCGAGGTTGACATGTTTCGAGTTCCTCTCAACATTTTGGAAATCCCGCTGAAACTTTGGACTTTCTGGCGAAGGGTTCCCAATCCCCGACAAGACTGGTACGCTTTCACGTCCAAATCTCTCAAACTCCGGGAGAGATTCTCAAAACCGAGGTTGACATGTTTCGAGTTCCTCTCAACATTTTGGAAATCCTGCTGAAACTTTGGACATTCTGGCGAAGGGTTCCCAATCCCCGACAAGACTGGTACCCTTTCACGTCCAAATCTCTCAAACTCCGGGAGAGATTCTCAAAACCGAGGTTGACATGTTTCGAGTTCCTCTCAACATTTTGGAAATCCCGCTGAAACTTTGGACATTCTCGCGAAGGGTTCCCAATCCCCGACAAGACTGGTACCCTTTCACGTCCAAATCTCTCAAACTCCGGGAGAGATTCTCAAAACCAAGGTTGACATGTTTCGAGTTCCTCTCAACATTTTGGAAATCCCGCTGAAACTTTGGACATTCTCGCGAGGATTCCCAATCCCCGACAAGACTGGTACCCTTTCACGTCCAAATCTCTCAAACTCCGGGAGAGATTCTCAAAACCGAGGTTGACATGTTTCGAGTTCCTCTCAACATTTTGGAAATCCCGCTGAAACTTTGGACATTCTCCCGAAGGGTTCCCAATCCCCGACAAGACTGGTACCCTTTCACGTCCAAATCTCTCAAACTCCGGGAGAGATTCTCAAAACCGAGGTTGACATGTTTCGAGTTCCTCTCAACATTTTGGAAATCCCGCTGAAACTTTGGACTTTCTGGCGAAGGGTTCCCAATCCCCGACAAGACTGGTACGCTTTCACGTCCAAATCTCTCAAACTCCGGGAGAGATTCTCAAAACCGAGGTTGACATGTTTCGAGTTCCTCTCAACATTTTGGAAATCCTGCTGAAACTTTGGACATTCTTGCGAAGGGTTCCCAATCCCCGACAAGACTGGTACCCTTTCACGTCCAAATCTCTCAAACTCCGGGAGAGATTCTCAAAACCGAGGTTGACATGTTTCGAGTTCCTCTCAACATTTTGGAAATCCCGCTGAAACTTTGGACATTCTCGCGAAGGGTTCCCAATCCCCGACAAGACTGGTACCCTTTCACGTCCAAATCTCTCAAACTCCGGGAGAGATTCTCAAAACCAAGGTTGACATGTTTCGAGTTCCTCTCAACATTTTGGAAATCCCGCTGAAACTTTGGACATTCTCGCGAGGATTCCCAATCCCCGACAAGACTGGTACCCTTTCACGTCCAAATCTCTCAAACTCCGGGAGAGATTCTCAAAACCGAGGTTGACATGTTTCGAGTTCCTCTCAACATTTTGGAAATCCCGCTGAAACTTTGGACATTCTCCCGAAGGGTTCCCAATCCCCGACAAGACTGGTACCCTTTCACGTCCAAATCTCTCAAACTCCGGGAGAGATTCTCAAAACCAAGGTTGACATGTTTCGAGTTCCTCTCAACATTTTGGAAATCCCGCTGAAACTTTGGACATTCTGGCGAAGGGTTCCCAATCCCCGACAAGACTGGTACCCTTTCACGTCCAAATCTCTCAAACTCCGGGAGAGATTCTCAAAACCGAGGTTGACATGTTTCGAGTTCCTCTCAACATTTTGGAAATCCCGCTGAAACTTTGGACATTCTGGCGAAGGGTTCCCAATCCCCGACAAGACTGGTACCCTTTCACGTCCAAATCTCTCAAACTCCGGGAGAGATTCTCAAAACCAAGGTTGACATGTTTCGAGTTCCTCTCAACATTTTGGAAATCCCGCTGAAACTTTGGACATTCTCGCGAAGGGTTCCCAATCCCCGACAAGACTGGTACCCTTTCACGTCCAAATCTCTCAAACTCCGGGAGAGATTTTCAAAACCGAGGTTGACATGTTTCGAGTTCATTTCAACATTTTGGAAATCCCGCTGAAACTTTGGACATTCTCGCGAAGGGTTCCTAATCCCCGACAAGACTGGTACCCTTTCACGTCCAAATCTCTCAAATTCTGGGAGAGATTCTCAAAACCAAGGTTGACATGTTTCGAGTTCCTTTCAACATTTTGGAAATCCCGCTGAAACTTTGGACATTCTCGCGAAGGGTTCCCAATCCCCGACAAGACTGGTACCCTTTCACGTCCAAATCTCTCAAACTCCGGGAGAGATTCTCAAAACCGAGGTTGACATGCTTCGAGTTCCTCTCAACATTTTGGAAATCCCGCTGAAACTTTGGACATTCTGGCGAAGGGTTCCCAATCCCCGACAAGACTGGTACCCTTTCACGTCCAAATCTCTCAAACTCCAGGAGAGATTCTCAAAACCGAGGTTGACATGTTTCTAGTTCCTCTCAACATTTTGGAAATCCCGCTGAAATGTTGGACATTCTCGCGAAGGGTTCCCAATCCCCGACAAGACTGGTACCCTTTCACGTCCAAATCTCTCAAACTCCGGGAGAGATTCTCAAAACCAAGGTTGACATGTTTCGAGTTCCTCTCAACATTTTGGAAATCCCGCTGAAACTTTGGACATTCTGGCGAAGGGTTCCCAATCCCCGACAAGACTGGTACCCTTTCACGTCCAAATCTCTCAAACTCCGGGAGAGATTCTCAAAACCGAGGTTGACATGTTTCGAGTTCCTCTCAACATTTTGGAAATCCCGCTGAAACTTTGGACATTCTCGCGAAGGGTTCCCAATCCCCGACAAGACTGGTACCCTTTCACGTCCAAATCTCTCAAACTCCGGGAGAGATTCTCAAAACCGAGGTTGACATGTTTCGAGTTCCTCTCAACATTTTGGAAATCCCGCTGAAACTTTGGACATTCTCGCGAAGGGTTCCCAATCCCCGACAAGACTGGTACCCTTTCACGTCCAAATCTCTCAAACTCCGGGAGAGATTTTCAAAACCGAGGTTGACATGTTTCGAGTTCATTTCAACATTTTGGAAATCCCGCTGAAACTTTGGACATTCTCGCGAAGGGTTCCTAATCCCCGACAAGACTGGTACCCTTTCACGTCCAAATCTCTCAAACTCAGGGAGAGATTCTCAAAACCGAGGTTGACATGCTTCGAGTTCCTCTCAACATTTTGGAAATCCCGCTGAAACTTTGGACATTCTGGCGAAGGGTTCCCAATCCCCGACAAGACTGGTACCCTTTCACGTCCAAATCTCTCAAACTCCGGGAGAGATTCTCAAAACCGAGGTTGACATGCTTCGAGTTCCTCTCAACATTTTGGAAATCCCGCTGAAACTTTGGACATTCTGGCGAAGGGTTCCCAATCCCCGACAAGACTGGTACCCTTTCACGTCCAAATCTCTCAAACTCCGGGAGAGATTCTCAAAACCGAGGTTGACATGTTTCGAGTTCCTCTCAACATTTTGGAAATCCCGCTGAAATGTTGGACATTCTCGCGAAGGGTTCCCAATCCCCGACAAGACTGGTACCCTTTCACATCCAAATCTCTCAAACTCCGGGAGAGATTCTCAAAACCAAGGTTGACATGTTTCGAGTTCCTCTCAACATTTTGGAAATCCCGCTGAAACTTTGGACATTCTGGCGAAGGGTTCCCAATCCCCGACAAGACTGGTACCCTTTCACGTCCAAATCTCTCAAACTCCGGGAGAGATTCTCAAAACCGAGGTTGACATGTTTCGAGTTCCTCTCAACATTTTGGAAATCCCGCTGAAACTTTGGACTTTCTGGCGAAGGGTTCCCAATCCCCGACAAGACTGGTACGCTTTCACGTCCAAATCTCTCAAACTCCGGGAGAGATTCTCAAAACCGAGGTTGACATGTTTCGAGTTCCTCTCAACATTTTGGAAATCCTGCTGAAACTTTGGACATTCTTGCGAAGGGTTCCCAATCCCCGACAAGACTGGTACCCTTTCACGTCCAAATCTCTCAAACTCCGGGAGAGATTCTCAAAACCGAGGTTGACATGTTTCGAGTTCCTCTCAACATTTTGGAAATCCCGCTGAAACTTTGGACATTCTCGCGAAGGGTTCCCAATCCCCGACAAGACTGGTACCCTTTCACGTCCAAATCTCTCAAACTCCGGGAGAGATTCTCAAAACCAAGGTTGACATGTTTCGAGTTCCTCTCAACATTTTGGAAATCCCGCTGAAACTTTGGACATTCTCGCGAGGATTCCCAATCCCCGACAAGACTGGTACCCTTTCACGTCCAAATCTCTCAAACTCCGGGAGAGATTCTCAAAACCGAGGTTGACATGTTTCGAGTTCCTCTCAACATTTTGGAAATCCCGCTGAAACTTTGGACATTCTCCCGAAGGGTTCCCAATCCCCGACAAGACTGGTACCCTTTCACGTCCAAATCTCTCAAACTCCGGGAGAGATTCTCAAAACCAAGGTTGACATGTTTCGAGTTCCTCTCAACATTTTGGAAATCCCGCTGAAACTTTGGACATTCTGGCGAAGGGTTCCCAATCCCCGACAAGACTGGTACCCTTTCACGTCCAAATCTCTCAAACTCCGGGAGAGATTCTCAAAACCGAGGTTGACATGTTTCGAGTTCCTCTCAACATTTTGGAAATCCCGCTGAAACTTTGGACATTCTGGCGAAGGGTTCCCAATCCCCGACAAGACTGGTACCCTTTCACGTCCAAATCTCTCAAACTCCGGGAGAGATTCTCAAAACCAAGGTTGACATGTTTCGAGTTCCTCTCAACATTTTGGAAATCCCGCTGAAACTTTGGACATTCTCGCGAAGGGTTCCCAATCCCCGACAAGACTGGTACCCTTTCACGTCCAAATCTCTCAAACTCCGGGAGAGATTTTCAAAACCGAGGTTGACATGTTTCGAGTTCATTTCAACATTTTGGAAATCCCGCTGAAACTTTGGACATTCTCGCGAAGGGTTCCTAATCCCCGACAAGACTGGTACCCTTTCACGTCCAAATCTCTCAAATTCTGGGAGAGATTCTCAAAACCAAGGTTGACATGTTTCGAGTTCCTTTCAACATTTTGGAAATCCCGCTGAAACTTTGGACATTCTCGCGAAGGGTTCCCAATCCCCGACAAGACTGGTACCCTTTCACGTCCAAATCTCTCAAACTCCGGGAGAGATTCTCAAAACCGAGGTTGACATGCTTCGAGTTCCTCTCAACATTTTGGAAATCCCGCTGAAACTTTGGACATTCTGGCGAAGGGTTCCCAATCCCCGACAAGACTGGTACCCTTTCACGTCCAAATCTCTCAAACTCCGGGAGAGATTCTCAAAACCGAGGTTGACATGTTTCTAGTTCCTCTCAACATTTTGGAAATCCCGCTGAAATGTTGGACATTCTCGCGAAGGGTTCCCAATCCCCGACAAGACTGGTACCCTTTCACGTCCAAATCTCTCAAACTCCGGGAGAGATTCTCAAAACCAAGGTTGACATGTTTCGAGTTCCTCTCAACATTTTGGAAATCCCGCTGAAACTTTGGACATTCTGGCGAAGGGTTCCCAATCCCCGACAAGACTGGTACCCTTTCACGTCCAAATCTCTCAAACTCCGGGAGAGATTCTCAAAACCGAGGTTGACATGTTTCGAGTTCCTCTCAACATTTTGGAAATCCCGCTGAAACTTTGGACATTCTCGCGAAGGGTTCCCAATCCCCGACAAGACTGGTACCCTTTCACGTCCAAATCTCTCAAACTCCGGGAGAGATTCTCAAAACCGAGGTTGACATGTTTCGAGTTCCTCTCAACATTTTGGAAATCCCGCTGAAACTTTGGACATTCTCGCGAAGGGTTCCCAATCCCCGACAAGACTGGTACCCTTTCACGTCCAAATCTCTCAAACTCCGGGAGAGATTTTCAAAACCGAGGTTGACATGTTTCGAGTTCATTTCAACATTTTGGAAATCCCGCTGAAACTTTGGACATTCTCGCGAAGGGTTCCTAATCCCCGACAAGACTGGTACCCTTTCACGTCCAAATCTCTCAAATTCTGGGAGAGATTCTCAAAACCAAGGTTGACATGTTTCGAGTTCCTTTCAACATTTTGGAAATCCCGCTGAAACTTTGGACATTCTCGCGAAGGGTTCCCAATCCCCGACAAGACTGGTACCCTTTCACGTCCAAATCTCTCAAACTCCGGGAGAGATTCTCAAAACCGAGGTTGACATGCTTCGAGTTCCTCTCAACATTTTGGAAATCCCGCTGAAACTTTGGACATTCTGGCGAAGGGTTCCCAATCCCCGACAAGACTGGTACCCTTTCACGTCCAAATCTCTCAAACTCCGGGAGAGATTCTCAAAACCGAGGTTGACATGTTTCGAGTTCCTCTCAACATTTTGGAAATCCCGCTGAAATGTTGGACATTCTCGCGAAGGGTTCCCAATCCCCGACAAGACTGGTACCCTTTCACGTCCAAATCTCTCAAACTCCGGGAGAGATTCTCAAAACCGAGGTTGACATGTTTCGAGTTCCTCTCAACATTTTGGAAATCCCGCTGAAATGTTGGACATTCTCGCGAAGGGTTCCCAATCCCCGACAAGACTGGTACCCTTTCACGTCCAAATCTCTCAAACTCCGGGAGAGATTCTCAAAACCAAGGTTGACATGTTTCGAGTTCCTCTCAACATTTTGGAAATCCCGCTGAAACTTTGGACATTCTCGCGAAGGGTTCCCAATCCCCGACAAGACTGGTACCCTTTCACGTCCAAATCTCTCAAACTCCGGGAGAGATTCTCAAAACCGAGGTTGACATGTTTCGAGTTCCTCTCAACATTTTGGAAATCCCGCTGAAACTTTGGACATTCTCGCGAAGGGTTCCCAATCCCCGACAAGACTGGTACCCTTTCACGTCCAAATCTCTCAAACTCCGGGAGAGATTCTCAAAACCGAGGTTGACATGTTTCGAGTTCCTCTCAACATTTTGGAAATCCCGCTGAAACTTTGGACATTCTGGCGAAGGGTTCCCAATCCCCGACAAGACTGGTACCCTTTCACGTCCAAATCTCTCAAACTCCGGGAGAGATTCTCAAAACCGAGGTTGACATGTTTCGAGTTCCTCTCAACATTTTGGAAATCCCGCTGAAACTTTGGACATTCTGGCGAAGGGTTCCCAATCCCCGACAAGACTGGTACCCTTTCACGTCCAAATCTCTCAAACTCCGGGAGAGATTCTCAAAACCGAGGTTGACATGTTTCGAGTTCCTCTCAACATTTTGGAAATCCCGCTGAAACTTTGGACATTCTCGCGAAGGGTTCCCAATCCCCGACAAGACTGGTACCCTTTCACGTCCAAATCTCTCAAACTCCGGGAGAGATTCTCAAAACCAAGGTTGACATGTTTCGAGTTCCTCTCAACATTTTGGAAATCCCGCTGAAACTTTGGACATTCTCGCGAAGGGTTCCCAATCCCCGACAAGACTGGTACCCTTTCACGTCCAAATCTCTCAAACTCCGGGAGAGATTCTCAAAACCGAGGTTGACATGCTTCGAGTTCCTCTCAACATTTTGGAAATCCCGCTGAAACTTTGGACATTCTGGCGAAGGGTTCCCAATCCCCGACAAGACTGGTACCCTTTCACGTCCAAATCTCTCAAACTCCGGGAGAGATTCTCAAAACCGAGGTTGACATGTTTCGAGTTCCTCTCAACATTTTGGAAATCCCGCTGAAACTTTGGACATTCTCGCGAAGGGTTCCCAATCCCCGACAAGACTGGTACCCTTTCACGTCCAAATCTCTCAAACTCCGGGAGAGATTCTCAAAACCAAGGTTGACATGTTTCGAGTTCCTCTCAACATTTTGGAAATCCCGCTGAAGCTTTGGACATTCTCGCGAAGGGTTCCCAATCCCCGACAAGACTGGTACCCTTTCACGTCCAAATCTCTCAAACTCCGGGAGAGATTCTCAAAACCAAGGTTGACATGTTTCGAGTTCCTCTCAACATTTTGGAAATCCCGCTGAAACTTTGGACATTCTCGCGAAGGGTTCCCAATCCCCGACAAGACTGGTACCCTTTCACGTCCAAATCTCTCAAACTCCGGGAGAGATTCTCAAAACCGAGGTTGACATGTTTCGAGTTCCTCTCAACATTTTGGAAATCCCGCTGAAACTTTGGACATTCTCGCGAAGGGTTCCCAATCCCCGACAAGACTGGTACCCTTTCACGTCCAAATCTCTCAAACTCCGGGAGAGATTCTCAAAACCAAGGTTGACATGTTTCGAGTTCCTCTCAACATTTTGGAAATCCCGCTGAAATGTTGGACATTCTCGCGAAGGGTTCCCAATCCCCGACAAGACTGGTACCCTTTCACGTCCAAATCTCTCAAACTCCGGGAGAGATTCTCAAAACCAAGGTTGACATGTTTCGAGTTCCTCTCAACATTTTGGAAATCCCGCTGAAACTTTGGACATTCTCACGAAGGGTTCCCAATCCCCGACAAGACTGGTACCCTTTCACGTCCAAATCTCTCAAACTCCGGGAGAGATTCTCAAAACCAAGGTTGACATGTTTCGAGTTCCTCTCAACATTTTGGAAATCCCGCTGAAACTTTGGACATTCTCGCGAAGGGTTCCCAATCCCCGACAAGACTGGTACCCTTTCACGTCCAAATCTCTCAAACTCCGGGAGAGATTCTCAAAACCGAGGTTGACATGTTTCGAGTTCCTCTCAACATTTTGGAAATCCCGCTGAAACTTTGGACATTCTGGCGAAGGGTTCCCAATCCCCGACAAGACTGGTACCCTTTCACGTCCAAATCTCTCAAACTCCGGGAGAGATTCTCAAAACCGAGGTTGACATGTTTCGAGTTCCTCTCAACATTTTGGAAATCCCGCTGAAACTTTGGACATTCTGGCGAAGGGTTCCCAATCCCCGACAAGACTGGTACCCTTTCACGTCCAAATCTCTCAAACTCCGGGAGAGATTCTCAAAACCGAGGTTGACATGTTTCGAGTTCCTCTCAACATTTTGGAAATCCCGCTGAAATGTTGGACATTCTCGCGAAGGGTTCCCAATCCCCGACAAGACTGGTACCCTTTCACGTCCAAATCTCTCAAACTCCGGGAGAGATTCTCAAAACCAAGGTTGACATGTTTCGAGTTCCTCTCAACATTTTGGAAATCCCGCTGAAACTTTGGACATTCTCGCGAAGGGTTCCCAATCCCCGACAAGACTGGTACCCTTTCACGTCCAAATCTCTCAAACTCCGGGAGAGATTCTCAAAACCGAGGTTGACATGTTTCGAGTTCCTCTCAACATTTTGGAAATCCCGCTGAAACTTTGGACATTCTCGCGAAGGGTTCCCAATCCCCGACAAGACTGGTACCCTTTCACGTCCAAATCTCTCAAACTCCGGGAGAGATTCTCAAAACCGAGGTTGACATGTTTCGAGTTCCTCTCAACATTTTGGAAATCCCGCTGAAACTTTGGACATTCTCGCGAAGGGTTCCCAATCCCCGACAAGACTGGTACCCTTTCACGTCCAAATCTCTCAAACTCCGGGAGAGATTCTCAAAACCGAGGTTGACATGTTTCGAGTTCCTCTCAACATTTTGGAAATCCCGCTGAAACTTTGGACATTCTCGCGAAGGGTTCCCAATCCCCGACAAGACTGGTACCCTTTCACGTCCAAATCTCTCAAACTCCGGGAGAGATTCTCAAAACCGAGGTTGACATGTTTCGAGTTCCTCTCAACATTTTGGAAATCCCGCTGAAACTTTGGACATTCTCGCGAAGGGTTCCCAATCCCCGACAAGACTGGTACCCTTTCACGTCCAAATCTCTCAAACTCCGGGAGAGATTCTCAAAACCAAGGTTGACATGTTTCGAGTTCCTCTCAACATTTTGGAAATCCCGCTGAAACTTTGGACATTCTCGCGAAGGGTTCCCAATCCCCGACAAGACTGGTACCCTTTCACGTCCAAATCTCTCAAACTCCGGGAGAGATTCTCAAAACCGAGGTTGACATGCTTCGAGTTCCTCTCAACATTTTGGAAATCCCGCTGAAACTTTGGACATTCTGGCGAAGGGTTCCCAATCCCCGACAAGACTGGTACCCTTTCACGTCCAAATCTCTCAAACTCCGGGAGAGATTCTCAAAACCGAGGTTGACATGTTTCGAGTTCCTCTCAACATTTTGGAAATCCCGCTGAAACTTTGGACATTCTCGCGAAGGGTTCCCAATCCCCGACAAGACTGGTACCCTTTCACGTCCAAATCTCTCAAACTCCGGGAGAGATTCTCAAAACCAAGGTTGACATGTTTCGAGTTCCTCTCAACATTTTGGAAATCCCGCTGAAGCTTTGGACATTCTCGCGAAGGGTTCCCAATCCCCGACAAGACTGGTACCCTTTCACGTCCAAATCTCTCAAACTCCGCGAGAGATTCTCAAAACCAAGGTTGACATGTTTCGAGTTCCTCTCAACATTTTGGAAATCCCGCTGAAACTTTGGACATTCTCGCGAAGGGTTCCCAATCCCCGACAAGACTGGTACCCTTTCACGTCCAAATCTCTCAAACTCCGGGAGAGATTCTCAAAACCGAGGTTGACATGTTTCGAGTTCCTCTCAACATTTTGGAAATCCCGCTGAAACTTTGGACATTCTCGCGAAGGGTTCCCAATCCCCGACAAGACTGGTACCCTTTCACGTCCAAATCTCTCAAACTCCGGGAGAGATTCTCAAAACCAAGGTTGACATGTTTCGAGTTCCTCTCAACATTTTGGAAATCCCGCTGAAATGTTGGACATTCTCGCGAAGGGTTCCCAATCCCCGACAAGACTGGTACCCTTTCACGTCCAAATCTCTCAAACTCCGGGAGAGATTCTCAAAACCAAGGTTGACATGTTTCGAGTTCCTCTCAACATTTTGGAAATCCCGCTGAAACTTTGGACATTCTCACGAAGGGTTCCCAATCCCCGACAAGACTGGTACCCTTTCACGTCCAAATCTCTCAAACTCCGGGAGAGATTCTCAAAACCAAGGTTGACATGTTTCGAGTTCCTCTCAACATTTTGGAAATCCCGCTGAAACTTTGGACATTCTCGCGAAGGGTTCCCAATCCCCGACAAGACTGGTACCCTTTCACGTCCAAATCTCTCAAACTCCGGGAGAGATTCTCAAAACCGAGGTTGACATGTTTCGAGTTCCTCTCAACATTTTGGAAATCCCGCTGAAACTTTGGACATTCTGGCGAAGGGTTCCCAATCCCCGACAAGACTGGTACCCTTTCACGTCCAAATCTCTCAAACTCCGGGAGAGATTCTCAAAACCGAGGTTGACATGTTTCGAGTTCCTCTCAACATTTTGGAAATCCCGCTGAAACTTTGGACATTCTGGCGAAGGGTTCCCAATCCCCGACAAGACTGGTACCCTTTCACGTCCAAATCTCTCAAACTCCGGGAGAGATTCTCAAAACCGAGGTTGACATGTTTCGAGTTCCTCTCAACATTTTGGAAATCCCGCTGAAATGTTGGACATTCTCGCGAAGGGTTCCCAATCCCCGACAAGACTGGTACCCTTTCACGTCCAAATCTCTCAAACTCCGGGAGAGATTCTCAAAACCAAGGTTGACATGTTTCGAGTTCCTCTCAACATTTTGGAAATCCCGCTGAAACTTTGGACATTCTCGCGAAGGGTTCCCAATCCCCGACAAGACTGGTACCCTTTCACGTCCAAATCTCTCAAACTCCGGGAGAGATTCTCAAAACCGAGGTTGACATGTTTCGAGTTCCTCTCAACATTTTGGAAATCCCGCTGAAACTTTGGACATTCTCGCGAAGGGTTCCCAATCCCCGACAAGACTGGTACCCTTTCACGTCCAAATCTCTCAAACTCCGGGAGAGATTCTCAAAACCGAGGTTGACATGTTTCGAGTTCCTCTCAACATTTTGGAAATCCCGCTGAAACTTTGGACATTCTGGCGAAGGGTTCCCAATCCCCGACAAGACTGGTACCCTTTCACGTCCAAATCTCTCAAACTCCGGGAGAGATTCTAAAAACCAAGGTTGACATGTTTCGAGTTCCTCTCAACATTTTGGAAATCCCGCTGAAACTTTGGACATTCTCGCGAAGGGTTCCCAATCCCCGACAAGACTGGTACCCTTTCACGTCCAAATCTCTCAAACTCCGGGAGAGATTCTCAAAACCGAGGTTGACATGTTTCGAGTTCATTTCAACATTTTGGAAATCCCGCTGAAACTTTGGACATTCTCGCGAAGGGTTCCTAATCCCCGACAAGACTGGTACCCTTTCACGTCCAAATCTCTCAAATTCCGGGAGAGATTCTCAAAACCGAGGTTGACATGTTTCGAGTTCCTTTCAACATTTTGGAAATCCCGCTGAAACTTTGGACATTCTGGCGAAGGGTTCCCAATCCCCGACAAGACTGGTACCCTTTCACGTCCAAATCTCTCAAACTCCGGGAGAGATTCTCAAAACCGAGGTTGACATGTTTCGAGTTCCTCTCAACATTTTGGAAATCCCGCTGAAACTTTGGACATTCTCGCGAAGGATTCCCAATCCCCGACAAGACTGGTACCCTTTCACGTCCAAATCTCTCAAACTCCGGGAGAGATTCTCAAAACCAAGGTTGACATGTTTCGAGTTCCTCTCAACATTTTGGAAATCCCGCTGAAACTTTGGACATTCTCGCGAAGGGTTCCCAATCCCCGACAAGACTAGTACCCTTTCACGTCCAAATCTCTCAAACTCCGGGAGAGATTCTCAAAACCGAGGTTGACATGTTTCGAGTTCCTCTCAACATTTTGGAAATCCCGCTGAAACTTTGGACATTCTCGCGAAGGGTTCCCAATCCCCGACAAGACTGGTACCCTTTCACGTCCAAATCTCTCAAACTCCGGGAGAGATTCTCAAAACCGAGGTTGACATGTTTCGAGTTCCTCTCAACATTTTGGAAATCCCGCTGAAACTTTGGACATTCTGGCGAAGGGTTCCCAATCCCCGACAAGACTGGTACCCTTTCACGTCCAAATCTCTCAAACTCCGGGAGAGATTCTCAAAACCAAGGTTGACATGTTTCGAGTTCCTCTCAACATTTTGGAAATCCCGCTGAAACTTTGGACATTCTGGCGAAGGGTTCCCAATCCCCGACAAGACTGGTACCCTTTCACGT
The DNA here is from genome assembly GCF_964273445.1 of Streptopelia decaocto. Taxonomy (NCBI): domain Eukaryota; kingdom Metazoa; phylum Chordata; class Aves; order Columbiformes; family Columbidae; genus Streptopelia; species Streptopelia decaocto. The sequence continues at coordinate 749,182 of NW_028116159.1, forward strand.
CCAAATCTCTCAAACTCCGGGAGAGATTCTCAAAACCGAGGTTGACATGTTTCGAGTTCCTCTCAACATTTTGGAAATCCCGCTGAAACTTTGGACATTCTCGCGAAGGGTTCCCAATCCCCGACAAGACTGGTACCCTTTCACGTCCAAATCTCTCAAACTCCGGGAGAGATTCTCAAAACCAAGGTTGACATGTTTCGAGTTCCTCTCAACATTTTGGAAATCCCGCTGAAATGTTGGACATTCTCGCGAAGGGTTCCCAATCCCCGACAAGACTGGTACCCTTTCACGTCCAAATCTCTCAAACTCCGGGAGAGATTCCCAAAACCAAGGTTGACATGTTTCGAGTTCCTCTCAACATTTTGGAAATCCCGCTGAAACTTTGGACATTCTCGCGAAGGGTTCCCAATCCCCGACAAGACTGGTACCCTTTCACGTCCAAATCTCTCAAACTCCGGGAGAGATTCTCAAAACCGAGGTTGACATGTTTCGAGTTCCTCTCAACATTTTGGAAATCCCGCTGAAACTTTGGACATTCTCGCGAAGGGTTCCCAATCCCCGACAAGACTGGTACCCTTTCACGTCCAAATCTCTCAAAGTCCGGGAGAGATTCTCAAAACCGAGGTTGACATGTTTCGAGTTCCTCTCAACATTTTGGAAATCCCGCTGAAACTTTGGACATTCTGGCGAAGGGTTCCCAATCCCCGACAAGACTGGTACCCTTTCACGTCCAAATCTCTCAAACTCCGGGAGAGATTCTCAAAACCGAGGTTGACATGTTTCGAGTTCCTCTCAACATTTTGGAAATCCCGCTGAAACTTTGGACATTCTGGCGAAGGGTTCCCAATCCCCGACAAGACTGGTACCCTTTCACGTCCAAATCTCTCAAACTCCGGGAGAGATTCTCAAAACCGAGGTTGACATGTTTCGAGTTCCTCTCAACATTTTAGAAATCCCGCTGAAATGTTGGACATTCTGGCGAAGGGTTCCCAATCCCCGACAAGACTGGTACCCTTTCACGTCCAAATCTCTCAAACTCCGGGAGAGATTCTCAAAACCGAGGTTGACATGTTTCGAGTTCCTCTCAACATTTTGGAAATCCCGCTGAAACTTTGGACATTCTCGCGAAGGGTTCCCAATCCCCGACAAGACTGGTAACCTTTCACGTCCACATCTCTCAAACTCCGGGAGAGATTCTCAAAACCAAGGTTGACATGTTTCGAGTTCCTCTCAACATTTTGGAAATCCCGCTGAAACTTGGGACATTCTGGCGAAGGGTTCCCAATCCCCGACAAGACTGGTACCCTTTCACGTCCAAATCTCTCAAACTCCGGGAGAGATTCTCAAAACCGAGGTTGACATGTTTCGAGTTCCTCTCAACATTTTGGAAATCCCGCTGAAACTTTGGACATTCTCGCGAAGGGTTCCCAATCCCCGACAAGACTGGTACCCTTTCACGTCCAAATCTCTCAAACTCCGGGAGAGATTCTCAAAACCGAGGTTGACATGTTTCGAGTTCCTCTCAACATTTTGGAAATCCCGCTGAAACTTTGGACATTCTCGCAAAGGGTTCCCAATCCCCGACAAGACTGGTACCCTTTCACGTCCAAATCTCTCAAACTCCGGGAGAGATTCTCAAAACCGAGGTTGACATGTTTCGAGTTCCTCTCAACATTTTGGAAATCCCGCTGAAACTTTGGACATTCTCGCGAAGGGTTCCCAATCCCCGACAAGACTGGTACCCTTTCACGTCCAAATCTCTCAAACTCCGGGAGAGATTCTCAAAACCGAGGTTGACATGTTTCGAGTTCCTCTCAACATTTTGGAAATCCCGCTGAAACTTTGGACATTCTCGCGAAGGGTTCCCAATCCCCGACAAGACTGGTACCCTTTCACGTCCAAATCTCTCAAACTCCGGGAGAGATTCTCAAAACCAAGGTTGACATGTTTCGAGTTCCTCTCAACATTTTGGAAATCCCGCTGAAACTTTGGACATTCTCGCGAAGGGTTCCCAATCCCCGACAAGACTGGTACCCTTTCACGTCCAAATCTCTCAAACTCCGGGAGAGATTCTCAAAACCAAGGTTGACATGTTTCGAGTTCCTCTCAACATTTTGGAAATCCCGCTGAAACTTTGGACATTCTGGCGAAGGGTTCCCAATCCCCGACAAGACTGGTACCCTTTCACGTCCAAATCTCTCAAACTCCGGGAGAGATTCTCAAAACCAAGGTTGACATGTTTCGAGTTCCTCTCAACATTTTGGAAATCCCGCTGAAACTTTGGACATTCTCGCAAAGGGTTCCCAATCCCCGACAAGACTGGTACCCTTTCACGTCCAAATCTCTCAAACTCCGGGAGAGATTCTCAAAACCAAGGTTGACATGTTTCGAGTTCCTCTCAACATTTTGGAAATCCCGCTGAAACTTTGGACATTCTCGCGAAGGGTTCCCAATCTCCGGCAAGACTGGTACCCTTTCACGTCCAAATCTCTCAAACTCCGGGAGAGATTCTCAAAACCAAGGTTGACATGTTTCGACTTCCTTTCAACATTTTGGAAATCCCGCTGAAACTTTGGACATTCTCGCGAAGGGTTCCCAATCCCGACAAGATTGGTACCCTTTCACGTCCAAATCTCTCAGACTCCGGGAGAGATTCTCAAAACCGAGGTTGACATGTTTCGAGTTCCTCTCAACATTTTGGAAATCCCGCTGAAACTTTGGACATTCTCGCGAAGGGTTCCCAATCCCCGAAAAGACTGGTACCCTTTCACGTCCAAATCTCTCAAACTCCGGGAGAGATTCTCAAAACCAAGGTTGACATGTTTCGAGTTCCTCTCAACATTTTGGAAATCCCTCTGAAAATTTGGACATTCTCGCGAAGGGTTCCCAATTCCCGACAAGACTGGTACCCTTTCACGTCCAAATCTCTCAAACTCCGGGAGAGATTCTCAAAACCAAGGTTGACATGTTTCGAGTTCCTCTCAACATTTTGGAAATCCCGCTGAAACTTTGGACATTCTCGCGAAGGGTTCCCAATCCCCGACAAGACTGGTACCCTTTCACGTCCAAATCTCTCAAACTCCGGGAGAGATTCTCAAAACCGAGGTTGACATGTTTCGAGTTCCTCTCAACATTTTGGAAATCCCGCTGAAACTTTGGACATTCTCGCGAAGGGTTCCCTATCCCCGACAAGACTGGTACACTTTCACGTCCACATCTCTCAAACTCCAGGAGAGATTCCCAAAACCAAGGTTGACATGTTTCGAGTTCCTCTCAACATTTTGGAAATCCCGCTGAAACTTTGGACATTCTCGCGAAGGGTTCCCAATCCCCGACAAGACTGGTACCCTTTCACGTCCAAATCTCTCAAACTCCGGGAGAGATTCTCAAAACCGAGGTTGACATGTTTCGAGTTCCTCTCAACATTTTGGAAATCCCGCTGAAACTTTGGACATTCTGGCGAAGGGTTCCCAATCCCCGACAAGACTGGTACCCTTTCACGTCCAAATCTCTCAAACTCCGGGAGAGATTCTCAAAACCAAGGTTGACATGTTTCGAGTTCCTCTCAACATTTTGGAAATCCCGCTGAAACTTTGGACATTCTCGCGAAGGGTTCCCAATCCCCGACAAGACTGGTACCCTTTCACGTCCAAATCTCTCAAACTCCGGGAGAGATTCTCAAAACCAAGGTTCACATGTTTCGAGTTCCTCTCAACATTTTGGAAATCCCGCTGAAACTTTGGACATTCTCGCGAAGGGTTCCCAATTCCCGACAAGACTGGTACCCTTTCACGTCCAAATCTCTCAAACTCCGGGAGAGATTCTCAAAACCGAGGTTGACATGTTTCGAGTTCCTCTCAACATTTTGGAAATCCCGCTGAAACTTTGGACATTCTGGCGAAGGGTTCCCAATCCCCGACAAGACTGGTACCCTTTCACGTCCAAATCTCTCAAACTCCGGGAGAGATTCTCAAAACCAAGGTTGACATGTTTCGAGTTCCTCTCAACATTTTGGAAATCCCGCTGAAACTTTGGACATTCTCGCGAAGGGTTCCCAATCCCCGACAAGACTGGTATCCTTTCACGTCCAAATCTCTCAAACTCCGGGAGAGATTCTCAAAACCAAGGTTGACATGTTTCGAGTTCCTTTCAACATTTTGGATATCCCGCTGAAACTTTGGACATTCTGGCGAAGGGTTCCCAATCCCCGACAAGACTGGTACCCTTTCACGTCCAAATCTCTCAAACGCCGGGAGAGATTCTCAAAACCAAGGTTGACATGTTTCGAGTTCCTCTCAACATTTTGGAAATCCCGCTGAAACTTGGACATTCTCGCGAAGGGTTCCCAATCCCCGACCAGACTGGTACCCTTTCACGTCCAAATCTCTCAAACTCCGGGAGAGATTCTCAAAACCGAGGTTGACATGTTTCGAGTTCCTCTCAACATTTTGGAAATCCCGCTGAAACTTTGGACATTCTGGCGAAGGGTTCCCAATTCCCGACAAGATTGGTACCCTTTCACGTCCAAATCTCTCAAACTCCGGGAGAGATTCTCAAAACCAAGGTTGACATGTTTCGAGTTCCTCTCAAGATTTTGGAAATCCCGCTGAAACTTTGGACATTCTCGCGAAGGGTTCCCAATCCCTGACAAGACTGGTACCCTTTCACGTCCAAATCTCTCAAACTCCGGGAGAGATTCTCAAAACCAAGGTTGACATGTTTCGAGTTCCTCTCAACATTTTGGAAATCCCGCTGAAACTTTGGACATTCTCGCGAAGGGTTCCCAATCCCCGACAAGACTGGTACCCTTTCACGTCCAAATCTCTCAAACTCCGGGAGACGTTCTCAAAACCAAGGTTGACATGATTCGAGTTCCTCTCAACATTTTGGAAATCCCGCTGAAACTTTGGACATTCTCGCGAAGGGTTCCCAATTCCCGACAAGACTGGTACCCTTTCACGTCCAAATCTCTCAAACTCCGGGAGAGATTCTCAAAACCAAGGTTGACATGTTTCGAGTTCCTCTCAACATTTTGGAAATCCCGCTGAAACTTTGGACATTCTCGCGAAGGGTTCCCAATCCCCGACAAGACTGGTACCCTTTCACGTCCAAATCTCTCAAACTCCGGGAGAGATTCTCAAAACCAAGGTTGACATGTTTCGAGTTCCTCTCAACATTTTGGAAATCCCGCTGAAACTTTGGACATTCTCGCGAAGGGTTCCCAATCCCCGACAAGACTGGTACCCTTTCACGTCCAAATCTCTCAAACTCCGGGAGAGATTCTCAAAACCGAGGTTGACATGTTTCGAGTTCCTCTCAACATTTTGGAAATCCCACTGAAACTTTGGACATTCTCGCGAAGGGTTCCCAATCCCCGACAAGACTGGTACCCTTTCACGTCCAAATCTCTCAAACTCCGGGAGAGATTCTCAAAACCGAGGTTGACATGTTTCGAGTTCCTCTCAACATTTTGGAAATCCCGCTGAAACTTTGGACATTCTCGCGAAGGGTTCCCAATCGCCGACAAGACTGGTACCCTTTCACGTCCAAATCTCTCAAACTCCGGGAGAGATTCTCAAAACCGAGGTTGACATGTTTCGAGTTCCTCTCAACATTTTGGAAATCCCGCTGAAACTTTGGACATTCTGGCGAAGGGTTCCCAATCCCCGACAAGACTGGTACCCTTTCACGTCCAAATCTCTCAAACTCCGGGAGAGATTCTCAAAACCAAGGTTGACATGTTTCGAGTTCCTCTCAACATTTTGGAAATCCCGCTGAAACTTTGGACATTCTGGCGAAGGGTTCCCAATCCCCGACAAGACTGGTACCCTTTCACGTCCAAATCTCTCAAACTCCGGGAGAGATTCTCAAAAACCATGTTCACATGTTTCGAGTTCCTTTCAACATTTTGGAAATCCCACTGAAACTTTGGACATTCTCGCGAAGGGTTCCCAATCCCCGACAAGACTGGTACCCTTTCACGTCCAAATCTCTCAAACTCCGGGAGAGATTCTCAAAACCAAGGTTCACATGTTTCGAGTTCCTTTCAACATTTTGGAAATCCCGCTGAAACTTTGGACATTCTGGCGAAGGGTTCCCAATCCCCGACAAGACTGGTACCCTTTCACGTCCAAATCTCTCAAACTCCGGGAGAGATTCTCAAAACCAAGGTTCACATGTTTCGAGTTCCTTTAAACATTTTGGAAATCCCGCTGAAACTTTGGACATTCTCGCGAAGGGTTCCCAATCCCCGACAAGACTGGTACCCTTTCACGTCCAAATCTCTCAAACTCCGGGAGAGATTCTCAAAACCAAGGTTGACATGTTTCGAGTTCCTCTCAACATTTTGGAAATCCCGCTGAAACTTTGGACATTCTGGCGAAGGGTTCCCAATCCCCGACAAGACTGGTACCCTTTCACGTCCAAATCTCTCAAACTCTGGGAGAGATTCTCAAAACCAAGGTTGACATGTTTCGAGTTCCTCTCAACATTTTGGAAATCCCGCTGAAACTTTGGACATTCTGGCGAAGGGTTCCCAATCCCCGACAAGACTGGTACCCTTTCACGTCCAAATCTCTCAAACTCCGGGAGAGATTCTCAAAACCCAGGTTGACATGTTTCGAGTTCCTCTGAACATTTTGGAAATCCCGCTGAAACTTTGGACATTCTCGCGAAGGGTTCCCAATCCCCGACAAGACTGGTACCCTTTCACGTCCAAATCTCTCAAACTCCGGGAGAGATTCTCAAAACCAAGGTTGACATGTTTCGAGTTCCTCTCAACATTTTGGAAATCCCGCTGAAACTTTGGACATTCTCGCGAAGGGTTCCCAATCCCCGACAAGACTGGTACCCTTTCACGTCCAAATCTCTCAAACTCCGGGAGAGATTCTCAAAACCAAGGTTGACATGTTTCGAGTTCCTCTCAACATTTTGGAAATCCCGCTGAAACTTTGGACATTCTCGCGAAGGGTTCCCAATCCCCGACAAGACTGGTACCCTTTCACGTCCAAATCTCTCAAACTCCGGGAGAGATTCTCAAAACCAAGGTTGACATGTTTCGAGTTCCTCTCAACATTTTGGAAATCCCGCTGAAACTTTGGACATTCTGGCGAAGGGTTCCCAATCCCCGACAAGACTGGTACCCTTTCACGTCCAAATCTCTCAAACTCCGGGAGAGATTCTCAAAACCAAGGTTGACATGTTTCGAGTTCCTCTCAACATTTTGGAAATCCCGCTGAAACTTTGGACATTCTGGCGAAGGGTTCCCAATCCCCGACAAGACTGGTACCCTTTCACGTCCAAATCTCTCAAACTCCGGGAGAGATTCTCAAAAACCATGTCCACATGTTTCGAGTTCCTTTCAACATTTTGGAAATCCCACTGAAACTTTGGACATTCTCGCGAAGGGTTCCCAATCCCCGACAAGACTGGTACCCTTTCACGTCCAAATCTCTCAAACTCCGGGAGAGGTTCTCAAAACCAAGGTTGATATGTTTCGAGTTCCTTTCAACATTTTGGAAATCCCGCTGAAACTTTGGACATTCTGGCGAAGGGTTCCCAATCCCCGACAAGACTGGTACCCTTTCACGTCCAAATCTCTCAAACTCCGGGAGAGATTCTCAAAACCAAGGTTCACATGTTTCGAGTTCCTTTAAACATTTTGGAAATCCCGCTGAAACTTTGGACATTCTCGCGAAGGGTTCCCAATCCCCGACAAGACTGGTACCCTTTCAGGTCCAAATCTCTCAAACTCCGGGAGAGATTCTCAAAACCAAGGTTGACATGTTTCGAGTTCCTCTCAACATTTTGGAAATCCCGCTGAAACTTTGGACATTCTCGCGAAGGGTTCCCAATCCCCGACAAGACTGGTACCCTTTCACGTCCAAATCTCTCAAACTCCGGGAGAGATTCTCAAAACCGAGGTTGACATGTTTCGAGTTCCTCTCAACATTTTGGAAATCCCGCTGAAACTTTGGACATTCTGGCGAAGGGTTCCCAATCCCCGACAAGACTGGTACCCTTTCACGTCCAAATCTCTCAAACTCCGGGAGAGAGTCTCAAAACCAAGGTTGACATGTTTCGAGTTCCTCTCAACATTTTGGAAATCCCGCTGAAACTTTGGACATTCTGGCGAAGGGTTCCCAATCCCCGACAAGACTGGTACCCTTTCACGTCCAAATCTCTCAAACTCCGGGAGAGATTCTCAAAACCAAGGTTGACATGTTTCGAGTTCCTCTCAACATTTTGGAAATCCCGCTGAAACTTTGGACATTCTGGCGAAGGGTTCCCAATCCCCGACAAGACTGGTACCCTTTCACGTCCAAATCTCTCAAACTCCGGGAGAGATTCTCAAAAACCATGTCCACATGTTTCGAGTTCCTTTCAACATTTTGGAAATCCCACTGAAACTTTGGACATTCTCGCGAAGGGTTCCCAATCCCCGACAAGACTGGTACCCTTTCACGTCCAAATCTCTCAAACTCCGGGAGAGGTTCTCAAAACCAAGGTTGATATGTTTCGAGTTCCTTTCAACATTTTGGAAATCCCGCTGAAACTTTGGACATTCTGGCGAAGGGTTCCCAATCCCCGACAAGACTGGTACCCTTTCACGTCCAAATCTCTCAAACTCCGGGAGAGATTCTCAAAACCAAGGTTCACATGTTTCGAGTTCCTTTAAACATTTTGGAAATCCCGCTGAAACTTTGGACATTCTCGCGAAGGGTTCCCAATCCCCGACAAGACTGGTACCCTTTCACGTCCAAATCTCTCAAACTCCGGGAGAGATTCTCAAAACCAAGGTTGACATGTTTCGAGTTCCTCTCAACATTTTGGAAATCCCGCTGAAACTTTGGACATTCTGGCGAAGGGTTCCCAATCCCCGACAAGACTGGTACCCTTTCACGTCCAAATCTCTCAAACTCCGGGAGAGATTCTCAAAACCAAGGTTGACATGTTTCGAGTTCCTCTCAACATTTTGGAAATCCCGCTGAAACTTTGGACATTCTGGCGAAGGGTTCCCAATCCCCGACAAGACTGGTACCCTTTCACGTCCAAATCTCTCAAACTCCGGGAGAGATTCTCAAAACCAAGGTTGACATGTTTCGAGTTCCTCTCAACATTTTGGAAATCCCGCTGAAACTTTGGACATTCTCGCGAAGGGTTCCCAATCCCCGACAAGACTGGTACCCTTTCACGTCCAAATCTCTCAAACTCCGGGAGAGATTCTCAAAACCGAGGTTGACATGTTTCGAGTTCCTCTCAACATTTTGGAAATCCCGCTGAAACTTTGGACATTCTCGCGAAGGGTTCCCAATCCCCGACAAGACTGGTACCCTTTCACGTCCAAATCTCTCAAACTCCGGGAGAGATTCTCAAAACCAAGGTTGACATGTTTCGAGTTCCTCTCAACATTTTGGAAATCCCGCTGAAACTTTGGACATTCTGGCGAAGGGTTCCCAATCCCCGACAAGACTGGTACCCTTTCACGTCCAAATCTCTCAAACTCCGGGAGAGATTCTCAAAACCAAGGTTGACATGTTTCGAGTTCCTCTCAACATTTTGGAAATCCCGCTGAAACTTTGGATATTCTGGCGAAGGGTTCCCAATCCCCGACAAGACTGGTACCCTTTCACGTCCAAATCTCTCAAACTCCGGGAGAGATTCTCAAAACCAAGGTTGACATGTTTCGAGTTCCTCTCAACATTTTGGAAATCCCGCTGAAACTTTGGACATTCTCGCGAAGGGTTCCCAATCCCCGACAAGACTGGTACCCTTTCACGTCCAAATCTCTCAAACTCCGGGAGAGATTCTCAAAACCAAGGTTGACATGTTTCGAGTTCCTCTCAACATTTTGGAAATCCCGCTGAAACTTTGCACATTCTGGCGAAGGGTTCCCAATCCCCGACAAGACTGGTACCCTTTCACGTCCAAATCTCTCAAACTCCGGGAGAGATTCTCAAAACCAAGGTTGACATGTTTCGAGTTCCTCTCAACATTTTGGAAATCCCGCTGAAACTTTGGACATTCTCGCGAAGGGTTCCCAATCCCCGACAAGACTGGTACCCTTTCACGTCCAAATCTCTCAAAATCCGGGAGAGATTCTCAAAACCGAGGTTGACATGTTTCGAGTTTCTCTCAACATTTTGGAAATCCCGCTGAAACTTTGGACATTCTGGCGAAGGGTTCCCAATCCCCGACAAGACTGGTACCCTTTCACGTCCAAATCGCTCAAACTCCGGGAGAGATTCTCAAAACCAAGGTTGACATGTTTCGACTTCCTTTCAACATTTTGGAAATCCCGCTGAAACTTTGGACATTCTCGCGAAGGGTTCCCAATCCCCGACAAGATTGGTACCCTTTCACGTCCAAATCTCTCAGACTCCGGGAGAGATTCTCAAAACCAAGGTTGACATGTTTCGAGTTCCTCTCAACATTTTGGAAATCCCGCTGAAACTTTGGACATTCTCGCGAAGGGTTCCCAATCCCCGACAAGACTGGTACCCTTTCATGTCCAAATCTCTCAAACTCCGGGAGAGATTCTCAAAACCAAGGTTGACCTTTTTCGAGTTCCTCTCAACATTTTGGAAATCCCGCTGAAACTTTGGACATTCTCGCGAAGGGTTCCCAATTCCCGACAAGACTGGTACCCTTTCACGTCCAAATCTCTCAAACTCCGGGAGAGATTCTCAAAACCGAGGTTGACATGTTTCGAGTTCCTCTCAACATTTTGGAAATCCCGCTGAAACTTTGGACATTCTCGCGAAGGGTTCCCAATCCCCGACAAGACTGGTACCCTTTCACGTCCAAATCTCTCAAACTCCGGGAGAGATTCTCAAAACCGAGGTTGACATGTTTCGAGTTTTTCTCAACATTTTGGAAATCCCGCTGAAACTTTGGACATTCTCGCGAAGGGTTCCCAATCCCCGACAAGACTGGTACACTTTCACGTCCACATCTCTCAAACTCCGGGAGAGATTCTCAAAACCAAGGTTGACATGTTTCGAGTTCCTCTCAACATTTTGGAAATCCCGCTGAAACTTTGGACATTCTCGCGAAGGGTTCCCAATCCCCGACAAGACTGGTACCCTTTCACGTCCAAATCTCTCAAACTCCGGGAGAGATTCTCAAAACCAAGGTTGACATGTTTCGAGTTCCTCTCAACATTTTGGAAATCCCGCTGAAACTTTGGACATTCTCGCGAAGGGTTCCCAATCCCCGACAAGACTGGTACCCTTTCACGTCCAAATCTCTCAAACTCCGGGAGAGATTCTCAAAACCAAGGTTGACATGTTTCGAGTTCCTCTCAACATTTTGGAAATCCCGCTGAAACTTTGGACATTCTGGCGAAGGGTTCCCAATCCCCGACAAGACTGGTACCCTTTCACGTCCAAATCTCTCAAACTCCGGGAGAGATTCTCAAAACCGAGGTTGACATGTTTCGAGTTCCTCTCAACATTTTGGAAATCCCGCTGAAACTTTGGACATTCTGGCGAAGGGTTCCCAATCCCCGACAAGACTGGTACCCTTTCACATCCAAATCTTTCAAAATCCGGGAGAGATTCTCAAAACCGAGGTTGACATGTTTCGAGTTCCTCTCAACATTTTGGAAATCCCGCTGAAACTTTGGACATTCTGGCGAAGGGTTCCCAATCCCCGACAAAACTGGTACCCTTTCACGTCCAAATCTCTCAAACTCCGGGAGAGATTCTCAAAACCGAGGTTGACATGTTTCGAGTTCCTCTCAACATTTTGGAAATCCCGCTGAAACTTTGGACATTCTGGCGAAGGGTTCCCAATCCCCGACAAGACTGGTACCCTTTCACGTCCAAATCTCTCAAACTCCGGGAGAGATTCTCAAAACCAAGGTTGACATGTTTCGAGTTCCTCTCAACATTTTGGAAATCCCGCTGAAACTTTGTCCATTCTGGCGAAGGGTTCCCAATCCCCAACAAGACTGGTACCCTTTCACGTCCAAATCTCTCAAACTCCGGGAGAGATTCTCAAAACCAAGGTTGACATGTTTCGAGTTCCTCTCAACATTTTGGAAATCCCGCTGAAACTTTGTCCATTCTGGCGAAGGGTTCCCAATCCCCGACAAGACTGGTACCCTTTCACGTCCAAATCTCTCAAACTCCGGGAGAGATTCTCAAAACCAAGGTTGACATGTTTCGAGTTCCTCTCAACATTTTGGAAATCCCGCTGAAACTTTGGACATTCTGGCGAAGGGTTCCCAATCCCCGACAAGACTGGTACCCTTTCACGTCCAAATCTCTCAAACTCCGGGAGAGATTCTCAAAACTGAGGTTGACATGTTTCGAGTTCCTCTCAACATTTTGGAAATCCCGCTGAAACTTTGGACATTCTGGCGAAGGGTTCCCAATCCCCGACAAGACTGGTACCCTTTCACGTCCAAATCTCTCAAACTCCGGGAGAGATTCTCAAAACTGAGGTTGACATGTTTCGAGTTCCTCTCAACATTTTGGAAATCCCACTGAAACTTTGGACATTCTCGCGAAGGGTTCCCAATCCCCGACAAGAGTGGTACCCTTTCACGTCCAAATCTCTCAAACTCCGGGAGAGATTCTCAAAACTGAGGTTGACATGTTTCGAGTTCCTCTCAACATTTTGGAAATCCCACTGAAACTTTGGACATTCTCGCGAAGGGTTCCCAATCCCCGACAAGAGTGGTACCCTTTCACGTCCAAATCTCTCAAACTCCGGGAGAGATTCTCAAAACCAAGGTTGACATGTTTCGAGTTCCTCTCAACATTTTGGAAATCCCGCTGAAACTTTGCACATTCTCGCGAAGGGTTCCCAATCCCCGACAAGACTGGTACCCTTTCACGTCCAAATCTCTCAAACTCCGGGAGAGATTCTCAAAACCGAGGTTGACATGTTTTGAGTTCCTTTCAACATTTTGGAAATCCCGCTGAAACTTTGGACATTCTCGCGAAGGGTTCCCAATCCCCGACAAGACTGGTACCCTTTCACGTCCAAATCTCTCAAACTCCGGGAGAGATTCTCAAAACCGAGGTTGACATGTTTTGAGTTCCTCTCAACATTTTGGAAATCCCGCTGAAACTTTGGACATTCTCGCGAAGGGTTCCCAATCCCCGACAAGACTGGTACCCTTTCACGTCCAAATCTCTCAAACTCCGGGAGACGTTCTCAAAACCAAGGTTGACATGATTCGAGTTCCTCTCAACATTTTGGAAATCCCGCTGAAACTTTGGACATTCTCGCGAAGGGTTCCCAATTCCCGACAAGACTGGTACCCTTTCACGTCCAAATCTCTCAAACTCCGGGAGAGATTCTCAAAACCAAGGTTGACATGTTTCGAGTTCCTCTCAACATTTTGGAAATCCCGCTGAAACTTTGGACATTCTCGCGAAGGGTTCCCAATCCCCGACAAGACTGGTACCCTTTCACGTCCAAATCTCTCAAACTCCGGGAGAGATTCTCAAAACCAAGGTTGACATGTTTCGAGTTCCTCTCAACATTTTGGAAATCCCGCTGAAACTTTGGACATTCTCGCGAAGGGTTCCCAATCCCCGACGAGACTGGTACCCTTTCACGTCCAAATCTCTCAAACTCCGGGAGAGATTCTCAAAACCGAGGTTGACATGTTTCGAGTTCCTCTCAACATTTTGGAAATCCCACTGAAATTTTGGACATTCTCGCGAAGGGTTCCCAATCCCCGACAAGACTGGTACCCTTTCACGTCCAAATCTCTCAAACTCCGGGAGAGATTCTCAAAACCGAGGTTGACATGTTTCGAGTTCCTCTCAACATTTTGGAAATCCCGCTGAAACTTTGGACATTCTCGCGAAGGGTTCCCAATCGCCGACAAGACTGGTACCCTTTCACGTCCAAATCTCTGAAACTCCGGGAGAGATTCTCAAAACCGAGGTTGACATGTTTCGAGTTCCTCTCAACATTTTGGAAATCCCGCTGAAAATTTGGACATTCTGGCGAAGGGTTCCCAATCCCCGACAAGACTGGTACCCTTTCACGTCCAAATCTCTCAAACTCCGGGAGAGATTCTCAAAACCAAGGTTGACATGTTTCGAGTTCCTCTCAACATTTTGGAAATCCCGCTGAAACTTTGGACATTCTGGCGAAGGGTTCCCAATCCCCGGCAAGACTGGTACCCTTTCACGTCCAAATCTCTCAAACTCCGGGAGAGATTCTCAAAAACCATGTTCACATGTTTCGAGTTCCTTTCAACATTTTGGAAATCCCACTGAAACTTTGGACATTCTCGCGAAGGGTTCCCAATCCCCGACAAGACTGGTACCCTTTCACGTCCAAATCTCTCAAACTCCGGGAGAGATTCTCAAAACCAAGGTTCACATGTTTCGAGTTCCTTTCAACATTTTGGAAATCCCGCTGAAACTTTGGACATTCTGGCGAAGGGTTCCCAATCCCCGACAAGACTGGTACCCTTTCACGTCCAAATCTCTCAAACTCCGGGAGAGATTCTCAAAACCGAGGTTCACATGTTTCGAGTTCCTTTAAACATTTTGGAAATCCCGCTGAAACTTTGGACATTCTCGCGAAGGGTTCCCAATCCCCGACAAAACTGGTACCCTTTCACGTCCAAATCTCTCAAACTCCGGGAGAGATTCTCAAAACCAAGGTTGACATGTTTCGAGTTCCTCTCAACATTTTGGAAATCCCGCTGAAACTTTGGACATTCTGGCGAAGGGTTCCCAATCCCCGACAAGACTGGTACCCTTTCACGTCCAAATCTCTCAAACTCCGGGAGAGATTCTCAAAACCAAGGTTGACATGTTTCGAGTTCCTCTCAACATTTTGGAAATCCCGCTGAAACTTTGGACATTCTGGCGAAGGGTTCCCAATCCCCGACAAGACTGGTACCCTTTCACGTCCAAATCTCTCAAACTCCGGGAGAGATTCTCAAAACCCAGGTTGACATGTTTCGAGTTCCTCTCAACATTTTGGAAATCCCGCTGAAACTTTGGACATTCTCGCGAAGGGTTCCCAATCCCCGACAAGACTGGTACCCTTTCACGTCCAAATCTCTCAAACTCCGGGAGAGATTCTCAAAACCGAGGTTGACATGTTTCGAGTTCCTCTCAACATTTTGGAAATCCCGCTGAAACTTTGGACATTCTCGCGAAGGGTTCCCAATCCCCGACAAGACTGGTACCCTTTCACGTCCAAATCTCTCAAACTCCGGGAGAGATTCTCAAAACCAAGGTTGACATGTTTCGAGTTCCTCTCAACATTTTGGAAATCCCGCTGAAACTTTGGACATTCTCGCGAAGGGTTCCCAATCCCCGACAAGACTGGTACCCTTTCACGTCCAAATCTCTCAAACTCCGGGAGAGATTCTCAAAACCAAGGTTGACATGTTTCGAGTTCCTCTCAACATTTTGGAAATCCCGCTGAAACTTTGGACATTCTGGCGAAGGGTTCCCAATCCCCGACAAGACTGGTACCCTTTCACGTCCAAATCTCTCAAACTCCGGGAGAGATTCTCAAAACCAAGGTTGACATGTTTCGAGTTCCTCTCAACATTTTGGAAATCCCGCTGAAACTTTGGACATTCTGGCGAAGGGTTCCCAATCCCCGACAAGACTGGTACCCTTTCACGTCCACATCTCTCAAACTCCGGGAGAGATTCTCAAAAACCATGTCCATATGTTTCGAGTTCCTTTCAACATTTTGGAAATCCCACTGAAACTTTGGACATTCTCGCGAAGGGTTCCCAATCCCCGACAAGACTGGTACCCTTTCACGTCCAAATCTCTCAAACTCCGGGAGAGGTTCTCAAAACCAAGGTTGATATGTTTCGAGTTCCTTTCAACATTTTGGAAATCCCGCTGAAACTTTGGACATTCTGGCGAAGGGTTCCCAATCCCCGACAAGACTGGTACCCTTTCACGTCCAAATCTCTCAAACTCCGGGAGAGATTCTCAAAACCAAGGTTCACATGTTTCGAGTTCCTTTAAACATTTTGGAAATCCCGCTGAAACTTTGGACATTCTCGCGAAGGGTTCCCAATCCCCGACAAGACTGGTACCCTTTCACGTCCAAATCTCTCAAACTCCGGGAGAGATTCTCAAAACCAAGGTTGACATGTTTCGAGTTCCTCTCAACATTTTGGAAATCCCGCTGAAACTTTGGACATTCTGGCGAAGGGTTCCCAATCCCCGACAAGACTGGTACCCTTTCACGTCCAAATCTCTCAAACTCCGGGAGAGATTCTCAAAACCAAGGTTGACATGTTTCGAGTTCCTCTCAACATTTTGGAAATCCCGCTGAAACTTTGGACATTCTGGCGAAGGGTTCCCAATCCCCGACAAGACTGGTACCCTTTCACGTCCAAATCTCTCAAACTCCGGGAGAGATTCTCAAAACCAAGGTTGACATGTTTCGAGTTCCTCTCAACATTTTGGAAATCCCGCTGAAACTTTGGACATTCTCGCGAAGGGTTCCCAATCCCCGACAAGACTGGTACCCTTTCACGTCCAAATCTCTCAAACTCCGGGAGAGATTCTCAAAACCGAGGTTGACATGTTTCGAGTTCCTCTCAACATTTTGGAAATCCCGCTGAAACTTTGGACATTCTCGCGAAGGGTTCCCAATCCCCGACAAGACTGGTACCCTTTCACGTCCAAATCTCTCAAACTCCGGGAGAGATTCTCAAAACCAAGGTTGACATGTTTCGAGTTCCTCTCAACATTTTGGAAATCCCGCTGAAACTTTGGACATTCTCGCGAAGGGTTCCCAATCCCCGACAAGACTGGTACCCTTTCACGTCCAAATCTCTCAAACTCCGGGAGAGATTCTCAAAACCAAGGTTGACATGTTTCGAGTTCCTCTCAACATTTTGGAAATCCCGCTGAAACTTTGGACATTCTGGCGAAGGGTTCCCAATCCCCGACAAGACTGGTACCCTTTCACGTCCAAATCTCTCAAACTCCGGGAGAGATTCTCAAAACCAAGGTTGACATGTTTCGAGTTCCTCTCAACATTTTGGAAATCCCGCTGAAACTTTGGATATTCTGGCGAAGGGTTCCCAATCCCCGACAAGACTGGTACCCTTTCACGTCCAAATCTCTCAAACTCCGGGAGAGATTCTCAAAACCAAGGTTGACATGTTTCGAGTTCCTCTCAACATTTTGGAAATCCCGCTGAAACTTTGGACATTCTCGCGAAGGGTTCCCAATCCCCGACAAGACTGGTACCCTTTCACGTCCAAATCTCTCAAACTCCGGGAGAGATTCTCAAAACCAAGGTTGACATGTTTCGAGTTCCTCTCAACATTTTGGAAATCCCGCTGAAACTTTGGACATTCTGGCGAAGGGTTCCCAATCCCCGACAAGACTGGTACCCTTTCACGTCCAAATCTCTCAAACTCCGGGAGAGATTCTCAAAACCAAGGTTGACATGTTTCGAGTTCCTCTCAACATTTTGGAAATCCCGCTGAAACTTTGGACATTCTCGCGAAGGGTTCCCAATCCCCGACAAGACTGGTACCCTTTCACGTCCAAATCTCTCAAACTCCGGGAGAGATTCTCAAAACCAAGGTTGACATGTTTCGAGTTCCTCTCAACATTTTGGAAATCCCGCTGAAACTTTGGACATTCTGGCGAAGGGTTCCCAATCCCCGACAAGACTGGTACCCTTTCACGTCCAAATCTCTCAAACTCCGGGAGAGATTCTCAAAACCAAGGTTGACATGTTTCGAGTTCCTCTCAACATTTTGGAAATCCCGCTGAAACTTTGGACATTCTGGCGAAGGGTTCCCAATCCCCGACAAGACTGGTACCCTTTCACGTCCACATCTCTCAAACTCCGGGAGAGATTCTCAAAAACCATGTCCATATGTTTCGAGTTCCTTTCAACATTTTGGAAATCCCACTGAAACTTTGGACATTCTCGCGAAGGGTTCCCAATCCCCGACAAGACTGGTACCCTTTCACGTCCAAATCTCTCAAACTCCGGGAGAGGTTCTCAAAACCAAGGTTGATATGTTTCGAGTTCCTTTCAACATTTTGGAAATCTCGCTGAAACTTTGGACATTCTGGCGAAGGGTTCCCAATCCCCGACAAGACTGGTACCCTTTCACGTCCAAATCTCTCAAACTCCGGGAGAGATTCTCAAAACCGAGGTTGACATGTTTCGAGTTCCTCTCAACATTTTGGAAATCCCGCTGAAACTTTGGACATTCTCGCGAAGGGTTCCCAATCCCCGACAAGACTGGTACCCTTTCACGTCCAAATCTCTCAAACTCCGGGAGAGATTCTCAAAACCAAGGTTGACATGTTTCGAGTTCCTCTCAACATTTTGGAAATCCCGCTGAAACTTTGGACATTCTCGCGAAGGGTTCCCAATCCCCGACAAGACTGGTACCCTTTCACGTCCAAATCTCTCAAACTCCGGGAGAGATTCTCAAAACCAAGGTTGACATGTTTCGAGTTCCTCTCAACATTTTGGAAATCCCGCTGAAACTTTGGACATTCTGGCGAAGGGTTCCCAATCCCCGACAAGACTGGTACCCTTTCACGTCCAAATCTCTCAAACTCCGGGAGAGATTCTCAAAACCAAGGTTGACATGTTTCGAGTTCCTCTCAACATTTTGGAAATCCCGCTGAAACTTTGGACATTCTGGCGAAGGGTTCCCAATCCCCGACAAGACTGGTACCCTTTCACGTCCACATCTCTCAAACTCCGGGAGAGATTCTCAAAAACCATGTCCATATGTTTCGAGTTCCTTTCAACATTTTGGAAATCCCACTGAAACTTTGGACATTCTCGCGAAGGGTTCCCAATCCCCGACAAGACTGGTACCCTTTCACGTCCAAATCTCTCAAACTCCGGGAGAGGTTCTCAAAACCAAGGTTGATATGTTTCGAGTTCCTTTCAACATTTTGGAAATCCCGCTGAAACTTTGGACATTCTGGCGAAGGGTTCCCAATCCCCGACAAGACTGGTACCCTTTCACGTCCAAATCTCTCAAACTCCGGGAGAGATTCTCAAAACCAAGGTTCACATGTTTCGAGTTCCTTCAAACATTTTGGAAATCCCGCTGAAACTTTGGACATTCTCGCGAAGGGTTCCCAATCCCCGACAAGACTGGTACCCTTTCACGTCCAAATCTCTCAAACTCCGGGAGAGATTCTCAAAACCAAGGTTGACATGTTTCGAGTTCCTCTCAACATTTTGGAAATCCCGCTGAAACTTTGGACATTCTGGCGAAGGGTTCCCAATCCCCGACAAGACTGGTACCCTTTCACGTCCAAATCTCTCAAACTCCGGGAGAGATTCTCAAAACCAAGGTTGACATGTTTCGAGTTCCTCTCAACATTTTGGAAATCCCGCTGAAACTTTGGACATTCTGGCGAAGGGTTCCCAATCCCCGACAAGACTGGTACCCTTTC
Organism: Streptopelia decaocto; assembly: GCF_964273445.1. NCBI lineage: Eukaryota > Metazoa > Chordata > Aves > Columbiformes > Columbidae > Streptopelia > Streptopelia decaocto. Next base: position 768,594 of record NW_028116159.1, read on the forward strand.
ACGTCCAAATCTCTCAAACTCCGGGAGAGATTCTCAAAACCAAGGTTGACATGTTTCGAGTTCCTCTCAACATTTTGGAAATCCCGCTGAAACTTTGGACATTCTCGCGAAGGGTTCCCAATCCCCGACAAGACTGGTACCCTTTCACGTCCAAATCTCTCAAACTCCGGGAGAGATTCTCAAAACCGAGGTTGACATGTTTCGAGTTCCTCTCAACATTTTGGAAATCCCGCTGAAACTTTGGACATTCTCGCGAAGGGTTCCCAATCCCCGACAAGACTGGTACCCTTTCACGTCCAAATCTCTCAAACTCCGGGAGAGATTCTCAAAACCAAGGTTGACATGTTTCGAGTTCCTCTCAACATTTTGGAAATCCCGCTGAAACTTTGGACATTCTCGCGAAGGGTTCCCAATCCCCGACAAGACTGGTACCCTTTCACGTCCAAATCTCTCAAACTCCGGGAGAGATTCTCAAAACCAAGGTTGACATGTTTCGAGTTCCTCTCAACATTTTGGAAATCTCGCTGAAACTTTGGACATTCTGGCGAAGGGTTCCCAATCCCCGACAAGACTGGTACCCTTTCACGTCCAAATCTCTCAAACTCCGGGAGAGATTCTCAAAACCAAGGTTGACATGTTTCGAGTTCCTCTCAACATTTTGGAAATCCCGCTGAAACTTTGTCCATTCTGGCGAAGGGTTCCCAATCCCCGACAAGACTGGTACCCTTTCACGTCCAAATCTCTCAAACTCCGGGAGAGATTCTCAAAACCAAGGTTGACATGTTTCGAGTTCCTCTCAACATTTTGGAAATCCCGCTGAAACTTTGGACATTCTCGCGAAGGGTTCCCAATCCCCGACAAGACTGGTACCCTTTCACGTCCAAATCTCTCAAACTCCGGGAGAGATTCTCAAAACCAAGGTTGACATGTTTCGAGTTCCTCTCAACATTTTGGAAATCCCGCTGAAACTTTGGACATTCTGGCGAAGGGTTCCCAATCCCCGACAAGACTGGTACCCTTTCACGTCCAAATCTCTCAAACTCCGGGAGAGATTCTCAAAACCAAGGTTGACATGTTTTGAGTTCCTCTCAACATTTTGGAAATCCCGCTGAAACTTTGGACATTCTCGCGAAGGGTTCCCAATCCCCGACAAGACTGGTACCCTTTCACGTCCAAATCTCTCAAAATCCGGGAGAGATTCTCAAAACCGAGGTTGACATGTTTCGAGTTTCTCTCAACATTTTGGAAATCCCGCTGAAACTTTGGACATTCTGGCGAAGGGTTCCCAATCCCCGACAAGACTGGTACCCTTTCACGTCCAAATCGCTCAAACTCCGGGAGAGATTCTCAAAACCAAGGTTGACATGTTTCGAGTTCCTCTCAACATTTTGGAAATCCCGCTGAAACTTTGGACATTCTCGCGAAGGGTTCCCAATCCCCGACAAGACTGGTACCCTTTCACGTCCAAATCTCTCAAAGTCCGGGAGAGATTCTCAAAACCAAGGTTGACATGTTTCGAGTTCCTCTCAACATTTTGGAAATCCCGCTGAAACTTTGGACATTCTCGCGAAGGGTTCCCAATCCCCGACAAGACTGGTACCCTTTCACGTCCAAATCTCTCAAACTCCGGGAGAGATTCTCAAAACCAAGGTTGACCTTTTTCGAGTTCCTCTCAACATTTTGGAAATCCCGCTGAAACTTTGGACATTCTCGCGAAGGGTTCCCAATCCCCGACAAGACTGGTACCCTTTCACGTCCAAATCTCTCAAACTCCGGGAGAGATTCTCAAAACCGAGGTTGACATGTTTCGAGTTCCTTTCAACATTTTGGAAATCCCGCTGAAACTTTGGACATTCTCGCGAAGGGTTCCCAATCCCCGACAAGACTGGTACCCTTTCACGTCCAAATCTCTCAAACTCCGGGAGAGATTCTCAAAACCGAGGTTGACATGTTTCGAGTTTTTCTCAACATTTTGGAAATCCCGCTGAAACTTTGGACATTCTCGCGAAGGGTTCCCAATTCCCAACAAGACTGGTACCCTTTCACGTCCAAATCTCTCAAACTCCGGGAGAGATTCTCAAAACCAAGGTTCACATGTTTCGAGTTCCTCTCAACATTTTGGAAATCCCGCTGAAACTTTGGACATTCTCGCGAAGGGTTCCCAATCCCCGACAAGACTGGTACCCTTTCACGTCCAAATCTCTCAAACTCCGGGAGAGATTCTCAAAACCAAGGTTGACATGTTTCGAGTTCCTCTCAACATTTTGGAAATCCCGCTGAAACTTTGGACATTCTCGCGAAGGGTTCCCAATCCCCGACAAGACTGGTACCCTTTCACGTCCAAATCTCTCAAACTCCGGGAGAGATTCTCAAAACCAAGGTTGACATGTTTCGAGTTCCTCTCAACATTTTGGAAATCCCGCTGAAACTTTGGACATTCTGGCGAAGGGTTCCCAATCCCCGACAAGACTGGTACCCTTTCACGTCCAAATCTCTCAAACTCCGGGAGAGATTCTCAAAACCGAGGTTGACATGTTTCGAGTTCCTCTCAACATTTTGGAAATCCCGCTGAAACTTTGGACATTCTGGCGAAGGGTTCCCAATCCCCGACAAGACTGGTACCCTTTCACATCCAAATCTTTCAAAATCCGGGAGAGATTCTCAAAACCAAGGTTGACATGTTTCGAGTTCCTTTCAACATTTTGGAAATCCCGCTGAAACTTTGGACATTCTGGCGAAGGGTTCCCAATCCCCGACAAAACTGGTACCCTTTCACGTCCAAATCTCTCAAACTCCGGGAGAGATTCTCAAAACCGAGGTTGACATGTTTCGAGTTCCTCTCAACATTTTGGAAATCCCGCTGAAACTTTGGACATTCTGGCGAAGGGTTCCCAATCCCCGACAAGACTGGTACCCTTTCACGTCCAAATCTCTCAAACTCCGGGAGAGATTCTCAAAACCAAGGTTGACATGTTTCGAGTTCCTCTCAACATTTTGGAAATCCCGCTGAAACTTTGTCCATTCTGGCGAAGGGTTCCCAATCCCCGACAAGACTGGTACCCTTTCACGTCCAAATCTCTCAAACTCCGGGAGAGATTCTCAAAACCAAGGTTGACATGTTTCGAGTTCCTCTCAACAGTTTGGAAATCCCGCTGAAACTTTGTCCATTCTGGCGAAGGGTTCCCAATCCCCGACAAGACTGGTACCCTTTCACGTCCAAATCTCTCAAACTCCGGGAGAGATTCTCAAAACTGAGGTTGACATGTTTCGAGTTCCTCTCAACATTTTGGAAATCCCGCTGAAACTTTGGACATTCTGGCGAAGGGTTCCCAATCCCCGACAAGACTGGTACCCTTTCACGTCCAAATCTCTCAAACTCCGGGAGAGATTCTCAAAACTGAGGTTGACATGTTTCGAGTTCCTCTCAACATTTTGGAAATCCCGCTGAAACTTTGGACATTCTCGCGAAGGGTTCCCAATCCCCGACAAGAGTGGTACCCTTTCACGTCCAAATCTCTCAAACTCCGGGAGAGATTCTCAAAACTGAGGTTGACATGTTTCGAGTTCCTCTCAACATTTTGGAAATCCCACTGAAACTTTGGACATTCTCGCGAAGGGTTCCCAATCCCCGACAAGAGTGGTACCCTTTCACGTCCAAATCTCTCAAACTCCGGGAGAGATTCTCAAAACCAAGGTTGACATGTTTCGAGTTCCTCTCAACATTTTGGAAATCCCGCTGAAACTTTGCACATTCTCGCGAAGGGTTCCCAATCCCCGACAAGACTGGTACCCTTTCACGTCCAAATCTCTCAAACTCCGGGAGAGATTCTCAAAACCGAGGTTGACATGTTTTGAGTTCCTTTCAACATTTTGGAAATCCCGCTGAAACTTTGGACATTCTCGCGAAGGGTTCCCAATCCCCGACAAGACTGGTACCCTTTCACGTCCAAATCTCTCAAACTCCGGGAGAGATTCTCAAAACCGAGGTTGACATGTTTTGAGTTCCTCTCAACATTTTGGAAATCCCGCTGAAACTTTGGACATTCTCGCGAAGGGTTCCCAATCCCCGACAAGACTGGTACCCTTTCACGTCCAAATCTCTCAAACTCCGGGAGAGATTCTCAAAACCAAGGTTGACATGATTCGAGTTCCTCTCAACATTTTGGAAATCCCGCTGAAACTTTGGACATTCTCGCGAAGGGTTCCCAATCCCCGACAAGACTGGTACCCTTTCACGTCCAAATCTCTCAAACTCCGGGAGAGATTCTCAAAACCGAGGTTGAAATGTTTCGAGTTCCTCTCAACATTTTGGAAATCCCGCTGAAACTTTGGACATTCTCGTGAAGGGTTCCCAATCCCCGACGAGACTGGTACCCTTTCACGTCCAAATCTCTCAAACTCCGGGAGAGATTCTCAAAACCAAGGTTGACATGATTCGAGTTCCTCTCAACATTTTGGAAATCCCGCTGAAACTTTGGACATTCTCGCGAACGGTTCCCAATTCCCGACAAGACTGGTACCCTTTCACGTCCAAATCTCTCAAACTCCGGGAGAGATTCTCAAAACCAAGGTTGACATGTTTCGAGTTCCTCTCAACATTTTGGAAATCCCGCTGAAACTTTGGACATTCTCGCGAAGGGTTACCAATCCCCGACGAGACTGGTACCCTTTCACGTCCAAATCTCTCAAACTCCGGGAGAGATTCTCAAAACCAAGGTTGACATGATTCGAGTTCCTCTCAACATTTTGGAAATCCCGCTGAAACTTTGGACATTCTGGCGAAGGGTTCCCAATTCCCGACAAGACTGGTACCCTTTCACGTCCAAATCTCTCAAACTCCGGGAGAGATTCTCAAAACCAAGGTTGACATGTTTCGAGTTCCTCTCAACATTTTGGAAATCCCGCTGAAACTTTGGACATTCTGGCGAAGGGTTCCCAATCCCCGACAAGACTGGTACCCTTTCACGTCCAAATCTCTCAAACTCCGGGAGAGATTCTCAAAACCGAGGTTGACATGTTTCGAGTTCCTCTCAACATTTTGGAAATCCCGCTGAAACTTTGGACATTCTGGCGAAGGGTTCCCAATCCCCGACAAGACTGGTACCCTTTCACATCCAAATCTTTCAAAATCCGGGAGAGATTCTCAAAACCGAGGTTGACATGTTTCGAGTTCCTCTCAACATTTTGGAAATCCCGCTGAAACTTTGGACATTCTGGCGAAGGGTTCCCAATCCCCGACAAAACTGGTACCCTTTCACGTCCAAATCTCTCAAACTCCGGGAGAGATTCTCAAAACCGAGGTTGACATGTTTCGAGTTCCTCTCAACATTTTGGAAATCCCGCTGAAACTTTGGACATTCTGGCGAAGGGTTCCCAATTCCCGACAAGACTGGTACCCTTTCACGTCCAAATCTCTCAAACTCCGGGAGAGATTCTCAAAACCAAGGTTGACATGTTTCGAGTTCCTCTCAACATTTTGGAAATCCCGCTGAAACTTTGTCCATTCTGGCGAAGGGTTCCCAATCCCCGACAAGACTGGTACCCTTTCACGTCCAAATCTCTCAAACTCCGGGAGAGATTCTCAAAACCAAGGTTGACATGTTTCGAGTTCCTCTCAACATTTTGGAAATCCTGCTGAAACTTTGGACATTCTGGCGAAGGGTTCCCAATCCCCGACAAGACTGGTACCCTTTCACGTCCAAATCTCTCAAACTCCGGGAGAGATTCTCAAAAACAAGGTTGACATGTTTCGAGTTCCTCTCAACATTTTGGAAATCCCGCTGAAACTTTGGACATTCTGGCGAAGGGTTCCCAATCCCCGACAAGACTGGTACCCTTTCACGTCCAAATCTCTCAAACTCCGGGAGAGATTCTCAAAACTGAGGTTGACATGTTTCGAGTTCCTCTCAACATTTTGGAAATCCCGCTGAAACTTTGGACATTCTGGCGAAGGGTTCCCAATCCCCGACAAGACTGGTACCCTTTCACGTCCAAATCTCTCAAACTCCGGGAGAGATTCTCAAAACCGAGGTTGACATGTTTCGAGTTCCTCTCAACATTTTGGAAATCCCGCTGAAACTTTGGACATTCTCGCGAAGGGTTCCCAATCCCCGACAAGACTGGTACCCTTTCACGTCCAAATCTCTCAAACTCCGGGAGAGATTCTCAAAACCGAGGTTGACATGATTCGAGTTCCTCTCAACATTTTGGAAATCCCGCTGAAACTTTGGACATTCTCGCGAAGGGTTCCCAATCCCCGACAAGACTGGTACCCTTTCACGTCCAAATCTCTCAAACTCCGGGAGAGATTCTCAAAACCGAGGTTGACATGTTTCGAGTTCCTCTCAACATTTTGGAAATCCCGCTGAAACTTTGGACATTCTCGCGAAGGGTTCCCAATCCCCGACGAGACTGGTACCCTTTCACGTCCAAATCTCTCAAACTCCGGGAGAGATTCTCAAAACCAAGGTTGACATGATTCGAGTTCCTCTCAACATTTTGGAAATCCCGCTGAAACTTTGGACATTCTGGCGAAGGGTTCCCAATTCCCGACAAGACTGGTACCCTTTCACGTCCAAATCTCTCAAACTCCGGGAGAGATTCTCAAAACCAAGGTTGACATGTTTCGAGTTCCTCTCAACATTTTGGAAATCCCGCTGAAACTTTGGACATTGTCGCGAAGGGTTCCCAATCCCCGACAAGACTGGTACCCTTTCACGTCCAAATCTCTCAAACTCCGGGAGAGATTCTCAAAACCATGGTTCACATGTTTCGAGTTCTTTTCAACATTTTGGAAATCCCGCTGAAACTTTGGACATTCTCGCGAAGGGTTCCCAATCCCCGACAAGACTGGTACCCTTTCACGTCCAAATCTCTCAAACTCCGGGAGAGATTCTCAAAACCGAGGTTGACATGTTTCGAGTTCCTCTCAACATTTTGGAAATCCCGCTGAAACTTTGGACACTCTCGCGAAGGGTTCCCAATCCCCGACAAGACTGGTACCCTTTCACGTCCAAATCTCTCAAACTCCGGGAGAGATTCTCAAAACCAAGGTTGACATGTTTCGAGTTCCTCTCAACATTTTGGAAATCCCGCTGAAACTTTGGACATTCTGGCGAAGGGTTCCCAATCCCCGACAAGACTGGTACCCTTTCACGTCCAAATCCTTCAAAATCCGGGAGAGATTCTCAAAACCGAGGTTGACATGTTTCGAGTTCCTCTCAACATTTTGGAAATCCCGCTGAAACTTTGGACATTCTCGCGAAGGGTTCCCAATCCCCGACAAGACTGGTACCCTTTCACGTCCAAATCTCTCAAACTCCGGGAGAGATTCTCAAAACCAAGGTTGACATGTTTCGAGTTCCTCTCAACATTTTGGAAATCCCGCTGAAACTTTGCACATTCTCGCGAAGGGTTCCCAATCCCCGACAAGACTGGTACCCTTTCACGTCCAAATCTGTCAAACTCCGGGAGAGATTCTCAAAACCAAGGTTGACATGTTTCGAGTTCCTCTCAACATTTTGGAAATCCCGCTGAAACTTTGGACATTCTCGCGAAGGGTTCCCAATCCCCGACAAGACTGGTACCCTTTCACGTCCAAATCTCTCAAACTCCGGGAGAGATTCTCAAAACCGAGGTTGACATGTTTCGAGTTCCTCTCAACAGTTTGGAAATCCCGCTGAAACTTTGGACATTCTCGCGAAGGGTTCCCAATCCCCGACAAGACTGGTACCCTTTCACGTCCAAATCTCTCAAACTCCGGGAGAGATTCTCAAAACCGAGGTTGACATGTTTCGAGTTCCTCTCAACATTTTGGAAATCCCACTGAAACTTTGGACATTCTCGCGAAGGGTTCCCAATCCCCGACAAGACTGGTACCCTTTCACGTCCAAATCTCTCAAACTCCGGGAGAGATTCTCAAAACCAAGGTTGACATGTTTCGAGTTCCTCTCAACATTTTGGAAATCCCGCTGAAACTTTGGACATTCTCGCGAACGGTTCCCAATCCCCGACAAGACTGGTACCCTTTCACGTCCAAATCTCTCAAACTCCGTGAGAGATTCTCAAAACCGAGGTTCACATGTTTCAAGTTCCTCTCAACATTTTGGAAATCCCGCTGAAACTTTGGACATTCTGGCGAAGGGTTCCCAATCCCCGACAAGACTGGTACCCTTTCACGTCCAAATCTCTCAAACTCCGGGAGAGATTCTCAAAACCGAGGTTGACATGTTTCGAGTTCCTCTCAACATTTTGGAAATCCCGCTGAAACTTTGGACATTCTCGCGAAGGGTTCCCAATCCCCGACGAGACTGGTACCCTTTCACGTCCAAATCTCTCAAACTCCGGGAGAGATTCTCAAAACCAAGGTTGACATGATTCGAGTTCCTCTCAACATTTTGGAAATCCCGCTGAAACTTTGGACATTCTCGCGAAGGGTTCCCAATTCCCGACAAGACTGGTACCCTTTCACGTCCAAATCTCTCAAACTCCGGGAGAGATTCTCAAAACCAAGGTTGACATGTTTCGAGTTCCTCTCAACATTTTGGAAATCCCGCTGAAACTTTGGACATTCTGGCGAAGGGTTCCCAATCCCCGACAAGACTGGTACCCTTTCACGTCCAAATCTCTCAAACTCCGGGAGAGATTCTCAAAACCATGGTTCACATGTTTCGAGTTCCTTTCAACATTTTGGAAATCCCGCTGAAACTTTGGACATTCTCGCGAAGGGTTCCCAATCCCCGACAAGACTGGTACCCTTTCACGTCCAAATCTCTCAAACTCCGGGAGAGATTCTCAAAACCGAGGTTGACATGTTTCGAGTTCCTCTCAACATTTTGGAAATCCCGCTGAAACTTTGGACACTCTCGCGAAGGGTTCCCAATCCCCGACAAGACTGGTACCCTTTCACGTCCAAATCTCTCAAACTCCGGGAGAGATTCTCAAAACCGAGGTTGACATGTTTCGAGTTCCTCTCAACATTTTGGAAATCCCACTGAAACTTTGGACATTCTCGCGAAGGGTTCCCAATCCCCGACAAGACTGGTACCCTTTCACGTCCAAATCTCTCAAACTCCGGGAGAGATTCTCAAAACCAAGGTTCACATGCTTCGAGTTCCTTTCAACATTTTGGAAATCCCGCTGAAACTTTGGACATTCTGGCGAAGGGTTCCCAATCCCCGACAAGACTGGTACCCTTTCACGTCCAAATCTCTCAAACTCCGGGAGAGATTCTCAAAACCGAGGTTGACATGTTTCGAGTTCCTCTCAACATTTTGGAAATCCCGCTGAAACTTTGGACATTCTGGCGAAGGGTTCCCAATCGCCGACAAGACTGGTACCCTTTCACGTCCAAATCTCTCAAACTCCGGGAGAGATTCTCAAAACCAAGGTTGACATGTTTCGAGTTCCTCTCAACATTTTGGAAATCCCGCTGAAACTTTGGACATTCTCGCGAAGGGTTCCCAATCGCCGACAAGACTGGTACACTTTCACGTCCAAATCTCTCAGACTCCTGGAGAGATTCTCAAAACCCATGTTCACATGTTTCGAGTTCCTTTCAACATTTTGGAAATCCCGCTGAAACTTTGGACATTCTCGCGAAGGGTTCCCAATCCCCGACAAGACTGGTACCCTTTCACGTCCAAATCTCTCAAACTCCGGGAGAGATTCTCAAAACCAAGGTTCACATGTTTCGAGTTCCTTTCAACATTTTGGAAATCCCGCTGAAACTTTGGACATTCTGGCGAAGGGTTCCCAATCCCCGACAAGACTGGTACCCTTTCACGTCCAAATCTCTCAAACTCCGGGAGAGATTCTCAAAACCAAGGTTGACATGCTTCGAGTTCCTCTCAACATTTTGGAAATCCCGCTGAAACTTTGGACATTCTCGCGAAAGGTTCCCAATTCCCGACAAGACTGGTACCCTTTCACGTCCAAATCTCTCAAACTCCAGGAGAGATTCTCAAAACCAAGGTTGACATGTTTCGAGTTCCTCTCAACATTTTGGAAATCCCGCTGAAACTTTGGACATTCTCGCGAAGGGTTCCCAATCCCCGACAAGACTGGTACCCTTTCACGTCCAAATATCTCAAACTCTGGGAGAGATTCTCAAAACCAAGGTTGACATGTTTCGAGTTCCTCTCAACAGTTTGGAAATCCCGCTGAAACTTTGGACATTCTGGCGAAGGGTTCCCAATCCCCGACAAGACTGGTACCCTTTCACGTCCAAATCTCTCAAACTCCGGGAGAGATTCTCAAAACCGAGGTTGACATGTTTCGAGTTCCTCTCAACATTTTGGAAATCCCGCTGAAACTTTGGACATTCTCGCGAAGGGTTCCCAATCCCCGACAAGACTGGTACCCTTTCACGTCCAAATCTCTCAAACTCCGGGAGAGATTCTCAAAACCAAGGTTGACATGTTTCGAGTTCCTCTCAACATTTTGGAAATCCCGCTGAAACTTTGGACATTCTCGCGAAGGCTTCCCAATCCCCGACAAGACTGGTACCCTTTCACGTCCAAATCTCTAAAACTCTGGGAGAGATTCTCAAAACCAAGGTTGACATGTTTCGAGTTCCTCTCAACATTTTGGAAATCCCGCTGAAACTTTGGACATTCTGGCGAAGGGTTCCCAATCCCCGACAAGACTGGTACCCTTTCACGTCCAAATCTCTCAAACTCCGGGAGAGATTCTCAAAACCAAGGTTGACATGTTTCGAGTTCCTCTCAACATTTTGGAAATCCCGCTGAAACTTTGGACATTCTGGCGAAGGGTTCCCAATCCCCGACAAGACTGGTACCCTTTCACGTCCAAATCTCTCAAACTCCGGGAGAGATTCTCAAAACCAAGGTTGCCATGTTTCGAGTTCCTCTCAACATTTTGGAAATCCCGCTGAAACTTTGGACATTCTCGCGAAGGGTTCCCAATCCCCGACAAGACTGGTACCCTTTCACGTCCAAATCTCTCAAACTCCGGGAGAGATTCTCAAAACCAAGGTTGACATGTTTCGAGTTCCTCTCAACATTTTGGAAATCCCGCTGAAACTTTGGACATTCTCGCGAAGGGTTCCCAATCCCTGACAAGACTGGTACACTTTCACGTCCAAATCTCTCAAACTCCGGGAGAGATTCTCAAAACCAAGGTTCACATGTTTCGAGTTCCTTTCAACATTTTGGAAATCCCGCTGAAACTTTGGACATTCTCGCGAAGGGTTCCCAATCCCCGACAAGACTGGTACCCTTTCACGTCCAAATCTCTCAAACTCCGGGAGAGATTCTCAAAACCAAGGTTGACATGTTTCGAGTTCCTCTCAACATTTTGGAAATCCCGCTGAAACTTTGGACATTCTGGCGAAGGGTTCCCAATCCCCGACAAGACTGGTACCCTTTCACGTCCAAATCTCTCAAACTCCGGGAGAGATTCTCAAAACCGAGGTTGACATGCTTCGAGTTCCTCTCAACATTTTGGAAATCCCGCTGAAACTTTGGACATTCTCACGAAAGGTTCCCAATTCCCGACAAGACTGGTACCCTTTCACGTCCAAATCTCTCAAACTCCAGGAGAGATTCTCAAAACCAAGGTTGACATGTTTCGAGTTCCTCTCAACATTTTGGAAATCCCGCTGAAACTTTGGACATTCTCGCGAAGGGTTCCCAATCCCCGACAAGACTGGTACCCTTTCACGTCCAAATCTCTCAAACTCTGGGAGAGATTCTCAAAACCAAGGTTGACATGTTTTGAGTTCCTCTCAACATTTTGGAAATCCCGCTGAAACTTTGGACATTCTCGCGAAGGGTTCCCAATCCCTGACAAGACTGGTACCCTTTCACGTCCAAATCTCTCAAACTCCGGGAGAGATTCTCAAAACCGAGGTTGACATGTTTCGAGTTCCTCTCAACATTTTGGAAATCCCGCTGAAACTTTGGACATTCTCGCGAAGGGTTCCCAATCCCCGACAAGACTGGTACCCTTTCACGTCCAAATCTCTCAAAGTCCGGGAGAGATTCTCAAAACCAAGGTTGACATGTTTCGAGTTCCTCTCAACATTTTGGAAATCCCGCTGAAACTTTGGACATTCTCGCGAAGGGTTCCCAATCCCCGACAAGACTGGTACCCTTTCACGTCCAAATCTCTAAAACTCCGGGAGAGATTCTCAAAACCAAGGTTGACATGTTTCGAGTTCCTCTCAACATTTTGGAAATCCCGCTGAAACTTTGGACATTCTGGCGAAGGGTTCCCAATCCCCGACAAGACTGGTACCCTTTCACGTCCAAATCTCTCAAACTCCGGGAGAGATTCTCAAAACCAAGGTTGACATGTTTCGAGTTCCTCTCAACATTTTGGAAATCCCGCTGAAACTTTGGACATTCTGGCGAAGGGTTCCCAATCCCCGACAAGACTGGTACCCTTTCACGTCCAAATCTCTCAAACTCCGGGAGAGATTCTCAAAACCAAGGTTGACATGTTTCGAGTTCCTCTCAACATTTTGGAAATCCCGCTGAAACTTTGGACATTCTCGCGAAGGGTTCCCAATCCCCGACAAGACTGGTACCCTTTCACGTCCAAATCTCTCAAACTCCGGGAGAGATTCTCAAAACCAAGGTTGACATGTTTCGAGTTCCTCTCAACATTTTGGAAATCCCGCTGAAACTTTGGACATTCTCGCGAAGGGTTCCCAATCCCCGACAAGACTAGTACCCTTTCACGTCCAAATCTCTCAAACTCCGGGAGAGATTCTCAAAACCAAGGTTGACATGTTTCGAGTTCCTCTCAACATTTTGGAAATCCCGCTGAAACTTTGGTCATTCTCGCGAAGGGTTCCCAATCCCCGACAAGACTATTACCCTTTCACGTCCAAATCTCTCAAACTCCGGGAGAGATTCTCAAAACCAAGGTTGACATGATTCGAGTTCCTCTCAACATTTTGGAAATCCCGCTGAAACTTTGGACATTCTCGCGAAGGGTTCCCAATTCCCGACAAGACTGGTACCTTTTCACGTCCAAATCTCTCAAACTCCGGGAGAGATTCTCAAAACCGAGGTTGACATGTTTCGAGTTCCTCTCAACATTTTGGAAATCCCGCTGAAACTTTGGACATTCTCCCGAAGGGTTCCCAATCCCCGACAAGACTGGTACCCTTTCACGTCCAAATCTCTCAAACTCCGGGAGAGATTCTCAAAACCAAGGTTGACATGTTTCGAGTTCCTCTCAACATTTTGGAAATCCCGCTGAAACTTTGGACATTCTGGCGAAGGGTTCCCAATCCCCGACAAGACTGGTACCCTTTCACGTCCAAATCTCTCAAACTCCGGGAGAGATTCTCAAAACCAAGGTTGACATGTTTTGAGTTCCTCTCAACATTTTGGAAATCCCGCTGAAACTTTGGACATTCTCGCGAAGGGTTCCCAGTCCCCGACAAGACTGGTACCCTTTCACGTCCAAATCTCTCAAACTCCGGGAGAGATTCTCAAAACCGAGGTTGACATGTTTCGAGTTCCTCTCAACATTTTGGAAATCCCGCTGAAACTTTGGACATTCTGGCGAAGGGTTCCCAATCCCCGACAAGACTGGTACCCTTTCACGTCCAAATCTCTCAAACTCCGGGAGAGATTCTCAAAACCAAGGTTGACATGTTTCGAGTTCCTCTCAACATTTTGGAAATCCCGCTGAAACTTTGGACATTCTTGCGAAGGGTTCCCAATCCCCGACAAGACTGGTACCCTTTCACGTCCAAATCTCTCAAACTCCGGGAGAGATTCTCAAAACCAAGGTTCACATGTTTCGAGTTCCTTTCAACATTTTGGAAATCCCGCTGAAACTTTGGACATTCTCGCGAAGGGTTCCCAATCCCCGACAAGACTGGTACCCTTTCACGTCCAAATCTCTCAAACTCCGGGAGAGATTCTCAAAACCGAGGTTGACATGTTTCGAGTTCCTCTCAACATTTTGGAAATCCCACTGAAACTTTGGACATTCTCGCGAAGGGTTCCCAATCCCCGACAAGACTGGTACCCTTTCACGTCCAAATCTCTCAAACTCCGGGAGAGATTCTCAAAACCAAGGTTGACATGTTTTGAGTTCTCTCAACATTTTGGAAATCCCGCTGAAACTTTGGACATTCTCGCGATGGGTTCCCAATCCCCGACAAGACTGGTACCCTTTCACGTCCAAATCTCTCAAACTCCGGGAGAGATTCTCAAAACCGAGGTTGACATGTTTCGAGTTCCTCTCAACATTTTGGAAATCCCGCTGAAACTTTGGACATTCTCGCGAAGGGTTCCCAATCCCCGACAAGACTGGTACCCTTTCACGTCCAAATCTCTCAAACTCCGGGAGAGATTCTCAAAACCAAGGTTGACATGATTCGAGTTCCTCTCAACATTTTGGAAATCTTGCTGAAACTTTGGACATTCTCGCGAAGGGTTCCCAATTCCCGACAAGACTGGTACCCTTTCACGTCCAAATCTCTCAAACTCCGGGAGAGATTCTCAAAACCAAGGTTGACATGTTTCGAGTTCCTCTCAACATTTTGGAAATCCCGCTGAAACTTTGGACATTCTGGCGAAGGGTTCCCAATCCCCGACAAGACTGGTACCCTTTCACGTCCAAATCTCTCAAACTCCGGGAGAGATTCTCAAAACCAAGGTTGACATGTTTCGAGTTCCTCTCAACATTTTGGAAATCCCGCTGAAACTTTGGACATTCTCGCGAAGGGTTCCCAATCCCCGACAAGACTGGTACCCTTTCACGTCCAAATCTCTAAAACTCCGGGAGAGATTCTCAAAACCGAGGTTGACATGTTTCGAGTTCCTCTCAACATTTTGGAAATCCCGCTGAAACTTTGGACATTCTGGCGAAGGGTTCCCAATCCCCGACAAGACTGGTACCCTTTCACGTCCAAATCTCTCAAACTCCGGGAGAGATTCTCAAAACCAAGGTTGACATGTTTCGAGTTCCTCTCAACATTTTGGAAAACCCGCTGAAACTTTGGACATTCTGGCGAAGGGTTCCCAATCCCCGACAAGACTGGTACCCTTTCACGTCCAAATCTCTCAAACTCCGGGAGAGATTCTCAAAACCAAGGTTGACATGTTTCGAGTTCCTCTCAACATTTTGGAAATCCCGCTGAAACTTTGGACATTCTGGCGAAGGGTTCCCAATCCCCGACAAGACTGGTACCCTTTCACGTCCAAATCTCTCAAACTCCGGGAGAGATTCTCAAAACCAAGGTTGACATGTTTCGAGTTCCTCTCAACATTTTGGAAATCCCGCTGAAACTTTGGACATTCTCGCGAAGGGTTCCCAATCCCCGACAAGACTAGTACCCTTTCACGTCCAAATCTCTCAAACTCCGGGAGAGATTCTCAAAACCAAGGTTGACATGTTTCGAGTTCCTCTCAACATTTTGGAAATCCCGCTGAAACTTTGGACATTCTCGCGAAGGGTTCCCAATCCCCGACAAGACTAGTACCCTTTCACGTCCAAATCTCTCAAACTCCGGGAGAGATTCTCAAAACCAAGGTTGACATGATTCGAGTTCCTCTCAACATTTTGGAAATCCCGCTGAAACTTTGGACATTCTCGCGAAGGGTTCCCAATCCCCGACAAGACTGGTACCCTTTCACGTCCAAATCTCTCAAACTCCGGGAGAGATTCTCAAAACCAAGGTTGACATGTTTCGAGTTCCTCTCAACATTTTGGAAATCCCGCTGAAACTTTGGACATTCTGGCGAAGGGTTCCCAATCCCCGACAAGACTGGTACCCTTTCACGTCCAAATCTCTCAAACTCCGGGAGAGATTCTCAAAACCAAGGTTGACATGTTTCGAGTTCCTCTCAACATTTTGGAAATCCCGCTGAAACTTTGGACATTCTCGCGAAGGGTTCCCAATCCCCGACAAGACTGGTACCCTTTCACGTCCAAATCTCTCAAACTCCGGGAGAGATTCTCAAAACCGAGGTTGACATGTTTCGAGTTCCTCTCAACATTTTGGAAATCCCGCTGAAACTTTGGACATTCTGGCGAAGGGTTCCCAATCCCCGACAAGACTGGTACCCTTTCACGTCCAAATCTCTCAAACTCCGGGAGAGATTCTCAAAACCAAGGTTGACATGTTTCGAGTTCCTCTCAACATTTTGGAAATCCCGCTGAAACTTTGGACATTCTCGCGAAGGGTTCCCAATCCCCGACAAGACTGGTACCCTTTCACGTCCAAATCTCTAAAACTCCGGGAGAGATTCTCAAAACCGAGGTTGACATGTTTCGAGTTCCTCTCAACATTTTGGAAATCCCGCTGAAACTTTGGACATTCTGGCGAAGGGTTCCCAATCCCCGACAAGACTGGTACCCTTTCACGTCCAAATCTCTCAAACTCCGGGAGAGGTTCTCAAAACCAAGGTTGACATGTTTCGAGTTCCTCTCAACATTTTGGAAATCCCGCTGAAACTTTGGACATTCTGGCGAAGGGTTCCCAATCCCCGACAAGACTGGTACCCTTTCACGTCCAAATCTCTCAAACTCCGGGAGAGATTCTCAAAACCAAGGTTGACATGTTTCGAGTTCCTCTCAACATTTTGGAAATCCCGCTGAAACTTTGGACATTCTGGCGAAGGGTTCCCAATCCCCGACAAGACTGGTACCCTTTCACGTCCAAATCTCTCAAACTCCGGGAGAGATTCTCAAAACCAAGGTTGACATGTTTCGAGTTCCTCTCAACATTTTGGAAATCCCGCTGAAACTTTGGACATTCTCGCGAAGGGTTCCCAATCCCCGACAAGACTAGTACCCTTTCACGTCCAAATCTCTCAAACTCCGGGAGAGATTCTCAAAACCAAGGTTGACATGTTTCGAGTTCCTCTCAACATTTTGGAAATCCCGCTGAAACTTTGGACATTCTCGCGAAGGGTTCCCAATCCCCGACAAGACTAGTACCCTTTCACGTCCAAATCTCTCAAACTCCGGGAGAGATTCTCAAAACCAAGGTTGACATGATTCGAGTTCCTCTCAACATTTTGGAAATCCCGCTGAAACTTTGGACATTCTCGCGAAGGGTTCCCAATCCCCGACAAGACTGGTACCCTTTCACGTCCAAATCTCTCAAACTCCGGGAGAGATTCTCAAAACCAAGGTTGACATGTTTCGAGTTCCTCTCAACATTTTGGAAATCCCGCTGAAACTTTGGACATTCTGGCGAAGGGTTCCCAATCCCCGACAAGACTGGTACCCTTTCACGTCCAAATCTCTCAAACTCCGGGAGAGATTCTCAAAACCAAGGTTGACATGTTTCGAGTTCCTCTCAACATTTTGGAAATCCCGCTGAAACTTTGGACATTCTCGCGAAGGGTTCCCAATCCCCGACAAGACTGGTACCCTTTCACGTCCAAATCTCTCAAACTCCGGGAGAGATTCTCAAAACCGAGGTTGACATGTTTCGAGTTCCTCTCAACATTTTGGAAATCCCGCTGAAACTTTGGACATTCTGGCGAAGGGTTCCCAATCCCCGACAAGACTGGTACCCTTTCACGTCCAAATCTCTCAAACTCCGGGAGAGATTCTCAAAACCAAGGTTGACATGTTTCGAGTTCCTCTCAACATTTTGGAAATCCCGCTGAAACTTTGGACATTCTGGCGAAGGGTTCCCAATCCCCGACAAGACTGGTACCCTTTCACGTCCAAATCTCTCAAACTCCGGGAGAGATTCTCAAAACCAAGGTTGACATGTTTCGAGTTCCTCTCAACATTTTGGAAATCCCGCTGAAACTTTGGACATTCTGGCGAAGGGTTCCCAATCCCCGACAAGACTGGTACCCTTTCACGTCCAAATCTCTCAAACTCCGGGAGAGATTCTCAAAACCGAGGTTGACATGTTTCGAGTTCCTCTCAACATTTTGGAAATCCCGCTGAAACTTTGGACATTCTGGCGAAGGGTTCCCAATCCCCGACAAGACTGGTACCCTTTCACGTCCAAATCTCTCAAACTCCGGGAGAGATTCTCAAAACCAAGGTTGACATGTTTCGAGTTCCTCTCAACATTTTGGAAATCCCGCTGAAACTTTGGACATTCTTGCGAAGGGTTCCCAATCCCCGACAAGACTGGTACCCTTTCACGTCCAAATCTCTCAAACTCCGGGAGAGATTCTCAAAACCAAGGTTCACATGTTTCGAGTTCCTTTCAACATTTTGGAAATCCCGCTGAAACTTTGGACATTCTGGCGAAGGGTTCCCAATCCCCGACAAGACTGGTACCCTTTCACGTCCAAATCTCTCAAAGTCTGAAAGAGATTCTCAAAACCGAGGTTGACATGTTTCGAGTTCCTTTCAACATTTTGGAAATCCCGCTGAAACTTTGGACATTCTCGCGAAGGGTTCCCAATCCCCGACAAGACTGGTACCCTTTCACGTCCAAATCTCTCAAACTCCGGGAGAGATTCTCAAAACCAAGGTTGACATGTTTCGAGTTCCTTTCAACATTTTGGAAATCCTGCTGAAACTTTGGACATTCTCGCGAAGGGTTCCCAATCCCCGACAAGACTGGTACCCTTTCACGACCAAATCTCTCAAACTCCGGGAGAGATTCTCAAAGCCAAGGTTGACATGTTGCGAGTTCCTTTCAACATTTTAGAAATCCCGCTGAAACTTTGGTCATTCTCGCGAAGGGTTCCCAATCCCCGACAAGACTGGTACCCTTTCACGTCCAAATCTCTCAAACTCCGGGAGAGATTCTCAAAACCGAGGTTGACATGTTTCGAGTTCCTCTCAACATTTTGGAAATCCCGCTGAAACTTTGGACATTCTCGCGAAGGGTTCCCAATCCCTGACAAGATTGGTACCCTTTCACGTCCAAATCTCTCAAACTCCGGGAGAGTTTCTCAAAACCAAGGTTGACATGTTTCGAGCTCCTTTCAACATTTTAGAAATCCCGCTGAAACTTTGGTCATTCTCGCGAAGGGTTCCCAATCCCCGACAAGACTGGTACCCTTTCACGTCCAAATCTCTCAAACTCCGGGAGAGATTCTCAAAACCGAGGTTGACATGTTTCGAGTTCCTCTCAACATTTTGGAAATCCCGCTGAAACTTTGGACATTCTGGCGAAGGGTTCCCAATTCCCGACAAGACTGGTACCCTTTCACGTCCAAATCTCTCAAACTCCGGGAGAGATTCTCAAAACCAAGGTTGACATGTTTCGAGTTCCTCTCAACATTTTGGAAATCCCGCTGAAACTTTGGACATTCTGGCGAAGGGTTCCCAATCCCCGACAAGACTGGTACCCTTTCACGTCCAAATCTCTCAAACTCCGGGAGAGATTCTCAAAACCGAGGTTGACATGTTTCGAGTTCCTCTCAACATTTTGGAAATCCCGCTGAAACTTTGGACATTCTGGCGAAGGGTTCCCAATCCCCGACAAGACTGGTACCCTTTCACGTCCAAATCTCTCAAACTCCGGGAGAGATTCTCAAAACCGAGGTTGACATGTTTCGAGTTCCTCTCAACATTTTGGAAATCCCGCTGAAACTTTGGACATTCTGGCGAAGGGTTCCCAATCCCCGACAAGACTGGTACCCTTTCACGTCCAAATCTCTCAAACTCCGGGAGAGATTCTCAAAACCAAGGTTGACATGATTCGAGTTCCTCTCAACATTTTGGAAATCCCGCTGAAACTTTGGACATTCTGGCGAAGGGTTCCCAATCCCCGACAAGACTGGTACCCTTTCACGTCCAAATCTCTCAAACTCCAGGAGAGATTCTCAAAACCAAGGTTCACATGTTTCGAGTTCCTTTCAACATTTTGGAAATCCCGCTGAAACTTTGGACATTCTGGCGAAGGGTTCCCAATCCCCGACAAGACTGGTACCCTTTCACGTCCAAATCTCTCAAACTCCGGGAGAGATTCTCAAAACCGAGGTTGACATGTTTCGAGTTCCTCTCAACATTTTGGAAATCCCGCTGAAACTTTGGACATTCTCGCGAAGGGTTCCCAATCCCCGACAAGACTGGTACCCTTTCACGTCCAAATCTCTCAAACTCCGGGAGAGATTCTCAAAACCAAGGTTGACATGATTCGAGTTCCTCTCAACATTTTGGAAATCTTGCTGAAACTTTGGACATTCTCGCGAAGGGTTCCCAATTCCCGACAAGACTGGTACCCTTTCACGTCCAAATCTCTCAAACTCCGGGAGAGATTCTCAAAACCAAGGTTGACATGTTTCGAGTTCCTCTCAACATTTTGGAAATCCCGCTGAAACTTTGGACATTCTGGCGAAGGGTTCCCAATCCCCGACAAGACTGGTACCCTTTCACGTCCAAATCTCTCAAACTCCGGGAGAGATTCTCAAAACCAAGGTTCACATGTTTCGAGTTCCTCTCAACATTTTGGAAATCCCGCTGAAACTTTGGACATTCTCGCAAAGGGTTCCCAATCCCCGACAAGACTGGTACCCTTTCACGTCCAAATCTCTCAAACTCCGGGAGAGATTCTCAAAACCGAGGTTGACATGTTTCGAGTTCCTCTCAACATTTTGGAAATCCCGCTGAAACTTTGGACATTCTGGCGAAGGGTTCCCAATCCCCGACAAGACTGGTACCCTTTCACGTCCAAATCTCTCAAACTCCGGGAGAGATTCTCAAAACCAAGGTTGACATGTTTCGAGTTCCTCTCAACATTTTGGAAATCCCGCTGAAACTTTGGACATTCTTGCGAAGGGTTCCCAATCCCCGACAAGACTGGTACCCTTTCACGTCCAAATCTCTCAAACTCCGGGAGAGATTCTCAAAACCAAGGTTCACATGTTTCGAGTTCCTTTCAACATTTTGGAAATCCCGCTGAAACTTTGGATATTCTGGCGAAGGGTTCCCAATCCCCGACAAGACTGGTACCCTTTCACGTCCAAATCTCTCAAACTCCGGGAGAGATTCTCAAAACCGAGGTTGACATGTTTCGAGTTCCTCTCAACATTTTGGAAATCCCACTGAAACTTTGGACATTCTGGCGAAGGGTTCCCAATCCCCGACAAGACTGGTACCCTTTCACGTCCAAATCTCTCAAACTCCGGGAGAGATTCTCAAAACCAAGGTTCACATGTTTCGAGTTCCTCTCAACATTTTGGAAATCCCGCTGAAACTTTGGACATTCTCGCGAAGGGTTCCCAATCCCCGACAAGACTGGTACCCTTTCACGTCCAAATCTCTCAAACTCCGGGAGAGATTCTCAAAACCAAGGTTGACATGTTTTGAGTTCTCTCAACATTTTGGAAATCCCGCTGAAACTTTGGACATTCTCGCGAAGGGTTCCCAGTCCCCGACAAGACTGGTACCCTTTCACGTCCAAATCTCTCAAACTCCGGGAGAGATTCTCAAAACCGAGGTTGACATGTTTCGAGTTCCTCTCAACATTTTGGAAATCCCGCTGAAACTTTGGACATTCTCGCGAAGGGTTCCCAATCCCCGACAAGACTGGTACCCTTTCACGTCCAAATCTCTCAAACTCCGGGAGAGATTCTCAAAACCAAGGTTGACATGTTTCGAGTTCCTCTCAACATTTTGGAAATCCCGCTGAAACTTTGGACATTCTGGCGAAGGGTTCCCAATCCCCGACAAGACTGGTACCCTTTCACGTCCAAATCTCTCAAACTCCGGGAGAGATTCTCAAAACCGAGGTTGACATGTTTCGAGTTCCTCTCAACATTTTGGAAATCCCACTGAAACTTTGGACATTCTCGCGAAGGGTTCCCAATCCCCGACAAGACTGGTACCCTTTCACGTCCAAATCTCTCAAACTCCGGGAGAGATTCTCAAAACCAAGGTTGACATGTTTCGAGTTCCTCTCAACATTTTGGAAATCCCGCTGAAACTTTGGACATTCTCGCGAAGGGTTCCCAATCCCCGACAAGACTGGTACCCTTTCACGTCCAAATCTCTCAAACTCCGGGAGAGATTCTCAAAACCAAGGTTGACATGTTTTGAGTTCTCTCAACATTTTGGAAATCCCGCTGAAACTTTGGACATTCTCGCGAAGGGTTCCCAGTCCCCGACAAGACTGGTACCCTTTCACGTCCAAATCTCTCAAACTCCGGGAGAGATTCTCAAAACCGAGGTTGACATGTTTCGAGTTCCTCTCAACATTTTGGAAATCCCGCTGAAACTTTGGACATTCTCGCGAAGGGTTCCCAATCCCCGACAAGACTGGTACCCTTTCACGTCCAAATCTCTCAAACTCCGGGAGAGATTCTCAAAACCAAGGTTGACATGATTCGAGTTCCTCTCAACATTTTGGAAATCTTGCTGAAACTTTGGACATTCTCGCGAAGGGTTCCCAATCCCCGACAAGACTGGTACCCTTTCACGTCCAAATCTCTCAAACTCCGGGAGAGATTCTCAAAACCAAGGTTGACATGTTTCGAGTTCCTCTCAACATTTTGGAAATCCCGCTGAAACTTTGGACATTCTCGCAAAGGGTTCCCAATCCCCGACAAGACTGGTACCCTTTCACGTCCAAATCTCTCAAACTCCGGGAGAGATTCTCAAAACCAAGGTTGACATGTTTCGAGTTCTTCTCAACATTTTGGAAATCCCGCTGAAACTTTGGACATTCTGGCGAAGGGTTCCCAATCCCCGACAAGACTGGTACCCTTTCACGTCCAAATCTCTCAAACTCCGGGAGAGATTCTCAAAACCGAGGTTGACATGTTTCGAGTTCCTCTCAACATTTTGGAAATCCCGCTGAAACTTTGCACATTCTGGCGAAGGGTTCCCAATCCCCGACAAGACTGGTACCCTTTCACGTCCAAATCTCTCAAACTCCGGGAGAGATTCTCAAAACCAAGGTTGACATGTTTCGAGTTCCTCTCAACATTTTGGAAATCCCGCTGAAACTTTGGACATTCTTGCGAAGGGTTCCCAATCCCCGACAAGACTGGTACCCTTTCACGTCCAAATCTCTCAAACTCCGGGAGAGATTCTCAAAACCAAGGTTCACATGTTTCGAGTTCCTTTCAACATTTTGGAAATCCCGCTGAAACTTTGGATATTCTGGCGAAGGGTTCCCAATCCCCGACAAGACTGGTACCCTTTCACGTCCAAATCTCTCAAACTCCGGGAGAGATTCTCAAAACCGAGGTTGACATGTTTCGAGTTCCTCTCAACATTTTGGAAATCCCACTGAAACTTTGGACATTCTGGCGAAGGGTTCCCAATCCCCGACAAGACTGGTACCCTTTCACGTCCAAATCTCTCAAACTCCGGGAGAGATTCTCAAAACCAAGGTTGACATGTTTCGAGTTCCTCTCAACATTTTGGAAATCCCGCTGAAACTTTGGACATTCTCGCGAAGGGTTCCCAATCCCCGACAAGACTGGTACCCTTTCACGTCCAAATCTCTCAAACTCCGGGAGAGATTCTCAAAACCAAGGTTGACATGTTTTGAGTTCTCTCAACATTTTGGAAATCCCGCTGAAACTTTGGACATTCTCGCGAAGGGTTCCCAGTCCCCGACAAGACTGGTACCCTTTCACGTCCAAATCTCTCAAACTCCGGGAGAGATTCTCAAAACCGAGGTTGACATGTTTCGAGTTCCTCTCAACATTTTGGAAATCCCGCTGAAACTTTGGACATTCTCGCGAAGGGTTCCCAATCCCCGACAAGACTGGTACCCTTTCACGTCCAAATCTCTCAAACTCCGGGAGAGATTCTCAAAACCAAGGTTGACATGTTTCGAGTTCCTCTCAACATTTTGGAAATCCCGCTGAAACTTTGGACATTCTGGCGAAGGGTTCCCAATCCCCGACAAGACTGGTACCCTTTCACGTCCAAATCTCTCAAACTCCGGGAGAGATTCTCAAAACCGAGGTTGACATGTTTCGAGTTCCTCTCAACATTTTGGAAATCCCACTGAAACTTTGGACATTCTCGCGAAGGGTTCCCAATCCCCGACAAGACTGGTACCCTTTCACGTCCAAATCTCTCAAACTCCGGGAGAGATTCTCAAAACCAAGGTTGACATGTTTCGAGTTCCTCTCAACATTTTGGAAATCCCGCTGAAACTTTGGACATTCTCGCGAAGGGTTCCCAATCCCCGACAAGACTGGTACCCTTTCACGTCCAAATCTCTCAAACTCCGGGAGAGATTCTCAAAACCAAGGTTGACATGTTTTGAGTTCTCTCAACATTTTGGAAATCCCGCTGAAACTTTGGACATTCTCGCGAAGGGTTCCCAGTCCCCGACAAGACTGGTACCCTTTCACGTCCAAATCTCTCAAACTCCGGGAGAGATTCTCAAAACCGAGGTTGACATGTTTCGAGTTCCTCTCAACATTTTGGAAATCCCGCTGAAACTTTGGACATTCTCGCGAAGGGTTCCCAATCCCCGACAAGACTGGTACCCTTTCACGTCCAAATCTCTCAAACTCCGGGAGAGATTCTCAAAACCAAGGTTGACATGATTCGAGTTCCTCTCAACATTTTGGAAATCTTGCTGAAACTTTGGACATTCTCGCGAAGGGTTCCCAATCCCCGACAAGACTGGTACCCTTTCACGTCCAAATCTCTCAAACTCCGGGAGAGATTCTCAAAACCAAGGTTGACATGTTTCGAGTTCCTCTCAACATTTTGGAAATCCCGCTGAAACTTTGGACATTCTCGCAAAGGGTTCCCAATCCCCGACAAGACTGGTACCCTTTCACGTCCAAATCTCTCAAACTCCGGGAGAGATTCTCAAAACCAAGGTTGACATGTTTCGAGTTCTTCTCAACATTTTGGAAATCCCGCTGAAACTTTGGACATTCTGGCGAAGGGTTCCCAATCCCCGACAAGACTGGTACCCTTTCACGTCCAAATCTCTCAAACTCCGGGAGAGATTCTCAAAACCGAGGTTGACATGTTTCGAGTTCCTCTCAACATTTTGGAAATCCCGCTGAAACTTTGCACATTCTGGCGAAGGGTTCCCAATCCCCGACAAGACTGGTACCCTTTCACGTCCAAATCTCTCAAACTCCGGGAGAGATTCTCAAAACCAAGGTTGACATGTTTCGAGTTCCTCTCAACATTTTGGAAATCCCGCTGAAACTTTGGACATTCTCGCGAAGGGTTCCCAATCCCCGACAAGACTGGTACCCTTTCACGTCCAAATCTCTCAAACTCCGGGAGAGATTCTCAAAACCAAGGTTGACATGTTTCGAGTTCCTCTCAACATTTTGGAAATCCCGCTGAAACTTTGGACATTCTCGCGAAGGGTTCCCAATCCCCGACAAGACTAGTACCCTTTCACGTCCAAATCTCTCAAACTCCGGGAGAGATTCTCAAAACCAAGGTTGACATGTTTCGAGTTCCTCTCAACATTTTGGAAATCCCGCTGAAACTTTGGACATTCTCGCGAAGGGTTCCCAATCCCCGACAAGACTAGTACCCTTTCACGTCCAAATCTCTCAAACTCCGGGAGAGATTCTCAAAACCAAGGTTGACATGATTTGAGTTCCTCTCAACATTTTGGAAATCCCGCTGAAACTTTGGACATTCTCGCGAAGGGTTCCCAATTCCCGACAAGACTGGTACCCTTTCACGTCCAAATCTCTCAAACTCCGGGAGAGATTCTCAAAACCAAGGTTGACATGTTTCGAGTTCCTCTCAACATTTTGGAAATCCCGCTGAAACTTTGCACATTCTGGCGAAGGGTTCCCAATCCCCGACAAGACTGGTACCCTTTCACGTCCAAATCTCTCAAACTCCGGGAGAGATTCTCAAAACCAAGGTTGACATGTTTCGAGTTCCTCTCAACATTTTGGAAATCCCGCTGAAACTTTGGACATTCTGGCGAAGGGTTCCCAATCCCCGACAAGACTGGTACCCTTTCACGTCCAAATCTCTCAAACTCCGGGAGAGATTCTCAAAACCGAGGTTGACATGTTTCGAGTTCCTCTCAACATTTTGGAAATCCCGCTGAAACTTTGGACATTCTGGCGAAGGGTTCCCAATCCCCGACAAGACTGGTACCCTTTCACGTCCAAATCTCTCAAACTCCGGGAGAGATTCTCAAAACCAAGGTTGACATGTTTCGAGTTCCTCTCAACATTTTGGAAATCCCGCTGAAACTTTGCACATTCTGGCGAAGGGTTCCCAATCCCCGACAAGACTGGTACCCTTTCACGTCCAAATCTCTCAAACTCCGGGAGAGATTCTCAAAACCAAGGTTGACATGTTTCGAGTTCCTCTCAACATTTTGGAAATCCCGCTGAAACTTTGGACATTCTGGCGAAGGGTTCCCAATCCCCGACAAGACTGGTACCCTTTCACGTCCAAATCTCTCAAACTCCGGGAGAGATTCTCAAAACCGAGGTTGACATGTTTCGAGTTCCTCTCAACATTTTGGAAATCCCGCTGAAACTTGGGACATTCTGGCGAAGGGTTCCCAATCCCCGACAAGACTGGTACCCTTTCACGTCCAAATCTCTCAAACTCCGGGAGAGATTCTCAAAACCAAGGTTGACATGTTTCGAGTTCCTCTCAACATTTTGGAAATCCCGCTGAAACTTTGGACATTCTGGCGAAGGGTTCCCAATCCCCGACAAGACTGGTACCCTTTCACGTCCAAATCTCTCAAACTCCGGGAGAGATTCTCAAAACCGAGGTTGACATGTTTCGAGTTCCTCTCAACATTTTGGAAATCCCGCTGAAACTTTGGACATTCTCGCAAAGGGTTCCCAATCCCCGACAAGACTGGTACCCTTTCACGTCCAAATCTCTCAAACTCCGGGAGAGATTCTCAAAACCAAGGTTGACATGTTTCGAGTTCTTCTCAACATTTTGGAAATCCCGCTGAAACTTTGGACATTCTGGCGAAGGGTTCCCAATCCCCGACAAGACTGGTACCCTTTCACGTCCAAATCTCTCAAACTCCGGGAGAGATTCTCAAAACCGAGGTTGACATGTTTCGAGTTCCTCTCAACATTTTGGAAATCCCGCTGAAACTTTGCACATTCTGGCGAAGGGTTCCCAATCCCCGACAAGACTGGTACCCTTTCACGTCCAAATCTCTCAAACTCCGGGAGAGATTCTCAAAACCAAGGTTGACATGTTTCGAGTTCCTCTCAACATTTTGGAAATCCCGCTGAAACTTTGGACATTCTCGCGAAGGGTTCCCAATCCCCGACAAGACTGGTACCCTTTCACGTCCAAATCTCTCAAACTCCGGGAGAGATTCTCAAAACCAAGGTTGACATGTTTCGAGTTCCTCTCAACATTTTGGAAATCCCGCTGAAACTTTGGACATTCTCGCGAAGGGTTCCCAATCCCCGACAAGACTAGTACCCTTTCACGTCCAAATCTCTCAAACTCCGGGAGAGATTCTCAAAACCAAGGTTGACATGTTTCGAGTTCCTCTCAACATTTTGGAAATCCCGCTGAAACTTTGGACATTCTCGCGAAGGGTTCCCAATCCCCGACAAGACTAGTACCCTTTCACGTCCAAATCTCTCAAACTCCGGGAGAGATTCTCAAAACCAAGGTTGACATGATTCGAGTTCCTCTCAACATTTTGGAAATCCCGCTGAAACTTTGGACATTCTCGCGAAGGGTTCCCAATTCCCGACAAGACTGGTACCCTTTCACGTCCAAATCTCTCAAACTCCGGGAGAGATTCTCAAAACCAAGGTTGACATGTTTCGAGTTCCTCTCAACATTTTGGAAATCCCGCTGAAACTTTGCACATTCTGGCGAAGGGTTCCCAATCCCCGACAAGACTGGTACCCTTTCACGTCCAAATCTCTCAAACTCCGGGAGAGATTCTCAAAACCAAGGTTGACATGTTTCGAGTTCCTCTCAACATTTTGGAAATCCCGCTGAAACTTTGGACATTCTGGCGAAGGGTTCCCAATCCCCGACAAGACTGGTACCCTTTCACGTCCAAATCTCTCAAACTCCGGGAGAGATTCTCAAAACCGAGGTTGACATGTTTCGAGTTCCTCTCAACATTTTGGAAATCCCGCTGAAACTTTGGACATTCTGGCGAAGGGTTCCCAATCCCCGACAAGACTGGTACCCTTTCACGTCCAAATCTCTCAAACTCCGGGAGAGATTCTCAAAACCAAGGTTGACATGTTTCGAGTTCCTCTCAACATTTTGGAAATCCCGCTGAAACTTTGCACATTCTGGCGAAGGGTTCCCAATCCCCGACAAGACTGGTACCCTTTCACGTCCAAATCTCTCAAACTCCGGGAGAGATTCTCAAAACCAAGGTTGACATGTTTCGAGTTCCTCTCAACATTTTGGAAATCCCGCTGAAACTTTGGACATTCTGGCGAAGGGTTCCCAATCCCCGACAAGACTGGTACCCTTTCACGTCCAAATCTCTCAAACTCCGGGAGAGATTCTCAAAACCGAGGTTGACATGTTTCGAGTTCCTCTCAACATTTTGGAAATCCCGCTGAAACTTTGCACATTCTCGCGAAGGGTTCCCAATCCCCGACAAGACTGGTACCCTTTCACGTCCAAATCTCTCAAACTCCGGGAGAGATTCTCAAAACCAAGGTTGACATGTTGCGAGTTCCTCTCAACATTTTGGAAATCCCGCTGAAACTTTGGACATTCTTGCGAAGGGTTCCCAATCCCCGACAAGACTGGTACCCTTTCACGTCCAAATCTCTCAAACTCCGGGAGAGATTCTCAAAACCAAGGTTCACATGTTTCGAGTTCCTCTCAACATTTTGGAAATCCCGCTGAAACTTTGGACATTCTGGCGAAGGGTTCCCAATCCCCGACAAGACTAGTACCCTTTCACGTCCAAATCTCTCAAACTCCGGGAGAGATTCTCAAAACCAAGGTTGACATGATTCGAGTTCCTCTCAACATTTTGGAAATCCCGCTGAAACTTTGGACATTCTCGCGAAGGGTTCCCAATTCCCGACAAGACTGGTACCCTTTTACGTCCAAATCTCTCAAACTCCGGGAGAGATTCTCAAAACCAAGGTTGACATGTTTCGAGTTCCTCTCAACATTTTGGAAATCTTGCTGAAACTTTGGACATTCTGGCGAAGGGTTCCCAATCCCCGACAAGACTGGTACCCTTTCACGTCCAAATCTCTCAAACTCCGGGAGAGATTCTCAAAACCAAGGTTGACATGTTTCGAGTTCCTCTCAACATTTTGGAAATCCCGCTGAAACTTTGGACATTCTCGCGAAGGGTTCCCAATCCCCGACAAGACTAGTACCCTTTCACGTCCAAATCTCTCAAACTCCGGGAGAGATTCTCAAAACCAAGGTTGACATGATTCGAGTTCCTCTCAACATTTTGGAAATCCCGCTGAAACTTTGGACATTCTGGCGAAGGGTTCCCAATTCCCGACAAGACTGGTACCCTTTCACGTCCAAATCTCTCAAACTCCGGGAGAGATTCTCAAAACCAAGGTTGACATGTTTCGAGTTCCTCTCAACATTTTGGAAATCCCGCTGAAACTTTGGACATTCTGGCGAAGGGTTCCCAATCCCCGACAAGACTGGTACCCTTTCACGTCCAAATCTCTCAAACTCCGGGAGAGATTCTCAAAACCAAGGTTGACATGTTTCGAGTTCCTCTCAACATTTTGGAAATCCCGCTGAAACTTTGGACATTCTCGCGAAGGGTTCCCAATCCCCGACAAGACTGGTACCCTTTCACGTCCAAATCTCTCAAACTCCGGGAGAGATTCTCAAAACCAAGGTTGACATGTTTCGAGTTCCTCTCAACATTTTGGAAATCCCGCTGAAACTTTGGACATTCTGGCGAAGGGTTCCCAATCCCCGACAAGACTGGTACCCTTTCACGTCCAAATCTCTCAAACTCCGGGAGAGATTCTCAAAACCAAGGTTGACATGTTTCGAGTTCCTCTCAACATTTTGGAAATCCCGCTGAAACTTTGGACATTCTCGCGAAGGGTTCCCAATCCCCGACAAGACTGGTACCCTTTCACGTCCAAATCTCTCAAACTCCGGGAGAGATTCTCAAAACCAAGGTTGACATGTTTCGAGTTCCTCTCAACATTTTGGAAATCCCGCTGAAACTTTGGACATTCTGGCGAAGGGTTCCCAATCCCCGACAAGACTGGTACCCTTTCACGTCCAAATCTCTCAAACTCCGGGAGAGATTCTTAAAACCGAGGTTGACATGTTTCGAGTTCCTCTCAACATTTTGGAAATCCCGCTGAAACTTTGGACATTCTGGCGAAGGGTTCCCAATCCCCGACAAGACTGGTACCCTTTCACGTCCAAATCTCTCAAACTCCGGGAGAGATTCTCAAAACCAAGGTTGACATGTTTCGAGTTCCTCTCAACATTTTGGAAATCCCGCTGAAACTTTGGACATTCTTGCGAAGGGTTCCCAATCCCCGACAAGACTGGTACCCTTTCACGTCCAAATCTCTCAAACTCCGGGAGAGATTCTCAAAACCAAGGTTCACATGTTTCGAGTTCCTTTCAACATTTTGGAAATCCCGCTGAAACTTTGGACATTCTGGCGAAGGGTTCCCAATCCCCGACAAGACTGGTACCCTTTCACGTCCAAATCTCTCAAACTCCGGGAGAGATTCTCAAAACCAAGGTTGACATGTTTCGAGTTCCTCTCAACATTTTGGAAATCCCGCTGAAACTTTGGACATTCTCGCGAAGGGTTCCCAATCCCCGACAAGACTGGTACCCTTTCACGTCCAAATCTCTCAAACTCCGGGAGAGATTCTCAAAACCGAGGTTGACATGTTTCGAGTTCCTCTCAACATTTTGGAAATCCCGCTGAAACTTTGGACATTCTGGCGAAGGGTTCCCAATCCCCGACAAGACTGGTACCCTTTCACGTCCAAATCTCTCAAACTCCGGGAGAGATTCTCAAAACCGAGGTTGACATGTTTCGAGTTCCTCTCAACATTTTGGAAATCCCGCTGAAACTTTGGACATTCTGGCGAAGGGTTCCCAATCCCCGACAAGACTGGTACCCTTTCACGTCCAAATCTCTCAAACTCCAGGAGAGATTCTCAAAACCAAGGTTGACATGTTTCGAGTTCCTCTCAACATTTTGGAAATCCCGCTGAAACTTTGGACATTCTCGCGAAGGGTTCCCAATCCCCGACAAGACTGGTACCCTTTCACGTCCAAATCTCTCAAACTCCGGGAGAGATTCTCAAAACCAAGGTTGACATGTTTCGAGTTCCTCTCAACATTTTGGAAATCCCGCTGAAACTTTGGACATTCTCGCGAAGGGTTCCCAATCCCCGACAAGACTGGTACCCTTTCACGTCCAAATCTCTCAAACTCCGGGAGAGATTCTCAAAACCAAGGTTGACATGTTTCGAGTTCCTCTCAACATTTTGGAAATCCCGCTGAAACTTTGGACATTCTCGCGAAGGGTTCCCAATCCCCGACAAGACTAGTACCCTTTCACGTCCAAATCTCTCAAACTCCGGGAGAGATTCTCAAAACCAAGGTTGACATGTTTCGAGTTCCTCTCAACATTTTGGAAATCTTGCTGAAACTTTGGACATTCTGGCGAAGGGTTCCCAATTCCCGACAAGACTGGTACCCTTTCACGTCCAAATCTCTCAAACTCCGGGAGAGATTCTCAAAACCAAGGTTGACATGTTTCGAGTTCCTCTCAACATTTTGGAAATCCCGCTGAAACTTTGGACATTCTGGCGAAGGGTTCCCAATCCCCGACAAGACTGGTACCCTTTCACGTCCAAATCTCTCAAACTCCGGGAGAGATTCTCAAAACCGAGGTTGACATGTTTCGAGTTCCTCTCAACATTTTGGAAATCCCGCTGAAACTTTGGACATTCTGGCGAAGGGTTCCCAATCCCCGACAAGACTGGTACCCTTTCACGTCCAAATCTCTCAAACTCCGGGAGAGATTCTCAAAACCGAGGTTGACATGTTTCGAGTTCCTCTCAACATTTTGGAAATCCCGCTGAAACTTTGCACATTCTGGCGAAGGGTTCCCAGTTCCCGACAAGACTGGTACCCTTTCACGTCCAAATCTCTCAAACTCCGGGAGAGATTCTCAAAACCAAGGTTGACATGTTTCGAGTTCCTCTCAACATTTTGGAAATCCCGCTGAAACTTTGGACATTCTGGCGAAGGGTTCCCAATCCCCGACAAGACTGGTACCCTTTCACGTCCAAATCTCTCAAACTCCGGGAGAGATTCTCAAAACCAAGGTTGACATGTTTCGAGTTCCTCTCAACATTTTGGAAATCCCGCTGAAACTTTGGACATTCTCGCGAAGGGTTCCCAATCCCCGACAAGACTGGTACCCTTTCACGTCCAATTCTCTCAAACTCCGGGAGAGATTCTCAAAACCGAGGTTGACATGTTTCGAGTTCCTCTCAACATTTTGGAAATCCCGCTGAAACTTTGGACATTCTGGCGAAGGGTTCCCAATCCCCGACAAGACTGGTACCCTTTCACGTCCAAATCTCTCAAACTCCGGGAGAGATTCTCAAAACCAAGGTTGACATGTTTCGAGTTCCTCTCAACATTTTGGAAATCCCGCTGAAACTTTGGACATTCTGGCGAAG
The DNA here is from genome assembly GCF_964273445.1 of Streptopelia decaocto. NCBI lineage: Eukaryota > Metazoa > Chordata > Aves > Columbiformes > Columbidae > Streptopelia > Streptopelia decaocto. Next base: position 801,113 of record NW_028116159.1, read on the forward strand.
GGTTCCCAATCCCCGACAAGACTGGTACCCTTTCACGTCCAAATCTCTCAAACTCCGGGAGAGATTCTCAAAACCGAGGTTGACGTGTTTCGAGTTCCTCTCAACATTTTGGAAATCCCGCTGAAACTTTGGACATTCTGGCGAAGGGTTCCCAATCCCCGACAAGACTGGTACCCTTTCACGTCCAAATCTCTCAAACTCCGGGAGAGATTCTCAAAACCAAGGTTGACATGTTTCGAGTTCCTCTCAACATGTTGGAAATCCCGCTGAAACTTTGGACATTCTCGCGAAGGGTTCCCAATCCCCGACAAGACTGGTACCCTTTCACGTCCAAATCTCTCAAACTCTGGGAGAGATTCTCAAAACCGAGGTTGACATGTTTCGAGTTCCTCTCAACATTTTGGAAATCCCGCTGAAACTTTGGACATTCTGGCGAAGGGTTCCCAATCCCCGACAAGACTGGTACCCTTTCACGTCCAAATCTCTCAAACTCCGGGAGAGATTCTCAAAACCAAGGTTGACATGTTTCGAGTTCCTCTCAACATTTTGGAAATCCCGCTGAAACTTTGGACATTCTCGCGAAGGGTTCCCAATCCCCTACAAGACTAGTACCCTTTCACGTCCAAATCTCTCAAACTCCGGGAGAGATTCTCAAAACCAAGGTTGACATGTTTCGAGTTCCTCTCAACATTTTGGAAATCTTGCTGAAACTTTGGACATTCTGGCGAAGGGTTCCCAATCCCCGACAAGACTGGTACCCTTTCACGTCCAAATCTCTCAAACTCCGGGAGAGATTCTCAAAACCGAGGTTGACATGTTTCGAGTTCCTCTCAACATTTTGGAAATCCCGCTGAAACTTTGGACATTCTCGCGAAGGGTTCCCAATCCCCGACAAGACTGGTACCCTTTCACGTCCAAATCTCTGAAACTCCGGGAGAGATTCTCAAAACCGAGGTTGACATGTTTCGAGTTCCTCTCAACATTTTGGAAATCCCGCTGAAACTTTGCACATTCTGGCCAAGGGTTCCCAATCCCCGACAAGACTGGTACCCTTTCACGTCCAAATCTCTCAAACTCCGGGAGAGATTCTCAAAACCAAGGTTGACATGTTTCGAGTTCCTCTCAACATTTTGGAAATCCCGCTGAAACTTTGGACATTCTGGCGAAGGGTTCCCAATCCCCGACAAGACTGGTACCCTTTCACGTCCAAATCTCTCAAACTCCGGGAGAGATTCTCAAAACCAAGGTTGACATGTTTCGAGTTCCTCTCAACATTTTGGAAATCTTGCTGAAACTTTGGACATTCTGGCGAAGGGTTCCCAATCCCCGACAAGACTGGTACCCTTTCACGTCCAAATCTCTCAAACTCCGGGAGAGATTCTCAAAACCGAGGTTGACATGTTTCGAGTTCCTCTCAACATTTTGGAAATCCCGCTGAAGCACTGGACATTCTGGCGAAGGGTTCCCAATCCCCGACAAGACTGGTACCCTTTCACGTCCAAATCTCTCAAACTCCGGGAGAGATTCTCAAAACCAAGGTTGACATGTTTCGAGTTCCTCTCAACATTTTGGAAATCCCGCTGAAACTTTGGACATTCTGGCGAAGGGTTCCCAATCCCCGACAAGACTGGTACCCTTTCACGTCCAAATCTCTCAAACTCCGGGAGAGATTCTCAAAACCGAGGTTGACATGTTTCGAGTTCCTCTCAACATTTTGGAAATCCCACTGAAACTTTGGACATTCTGGCGAAGGGTTCCCAATCCCCGACAAGACTGGTACCCTTTCACGTCCAAATCTCTCAAACTCCGGGAGAGATTCTCAAAACCAAGGTTGACATGTTTCGAGTTACTCTCAACATGTTGGAAATCCCGCTGAAACTTTGGACATTCTCGCGAAGGGTTCCCAATCCCCGACAAGACTGGTACCCTTTCACGTCCAAATCTCTCAAACTCCGGGAGAGATTCTCAAAACCGAGGTTGACATGTTTCGAGTTCCTCTCAACATTTTGGAAATCCCGCTGAAACTTTGGACATTCTGGCGAAGGGTTCCCAATCCCCGACAAGACTGGTACCCTTTCACGTCCAAATCTCTCAAACTCCGGGAGAGATTCTCAAAACCGAGGTTGACATGTTTCGAGTTCCTCTCAACATTTTGGAAATCCCACTGAAACTTTGGACATTCTGGCGAAGGGTTCCCAATCCCCGACAAGACTGGTACCCTTTCACGTCCAAATCTCTCAAACTCCGGGAGAGATTCTCAAAACCAAGGTTCACATGTTTCGAGTTCCTCTCAACATTTTGGAAATCCCGCTGAAACTTTGGACATTCTCGCGAAGGGTTCCCAATCCCCGACAAGACTGGTACCCTTTCACGTCCAAATCTCTCAAACTCCGGGAGAGATTCTCAAAACCAAGGTTGACATGTTTTGAGTTCTCTCAACATTTTGGAAATCCCGCTGAAACTTTGGACATTCTCGCGAAGGGTTCCCAGTCCCCGACAAGACTGGTACCCTTTCACGTCCAAATCTCTCAAACTCCGGGAGAGATTCTCAAAACCGAGGTTGACATGTTTCGAGTTCCTCTCAACATTTTGGAAATCCCGCTGAAACTTTGGACATTCTCGCGAAGGGTTCCCAATCCCCGACAAGACTGGTACCCTTTCACGTCCAAATCTCTCAAACTCCGGGAGAGATTCTCAAAACCAAGGTTGACATGTTTCGAGTTCCTCTCAACATTTTGGAAATCCCGCTGAAACTTTGGACATTCTCGCGAAGGGTTCCCAATCCCCGACAAGACTGGTACCCTTTCACGTCCAAATCTCTCAAACTCCGGGAGAGATTCTCAAAACCCAGGTTGACATGTTTCGAGTTCCTCTCAACATTTTGGAAATCCCGCTGAAACTTTGGACATTCTGGCGAAGGGTTCCCAATCCCCGACAAGACTGGTACCCTTTCACGTCCAAATCTCTCAAACTCCGGGAGAGATTCTCAAAACCAAGGTTGACATGTTTCGAGTTCCTCTCAACATTTTGGAAATCCCGCTGAAACTTTGGACATTCTTGCGAAGGGTTCCCAATCCCCGACAAGACTGGTACCCTTTCACGTCCAAATCTCTCAAACTCCGGGAGAGATTCTCAAAACCAAGGTTCACATGTTTCGAGTTCCTTTCAACATTTTGGAAATCCCGCTGAAACTTTGGACATTCTGGCGAAGGGTTCCCAATCCCCGACAAGACTGGTACCCTTTCACGTCCAAATCTCTCAAACTCCGGGAGAGATTCTCAAAACCGAGGTTGACATGTTTCGAGTTCCTCTCAACATTTTGGAAATCCCACTGAAACTTTGGACATTCTCGCGAAGGGTTCCCAATCCCCGACAAGACTGGTACCCTTTCACGTCCAAATCTCTCAAACTCCGGGAGAGATTCTCAAAACCAAGGTTGACATGTTTCGAGTTCCTCTCAACATTTTGGAAATCCCGCTGAAACTTTGGACATTCTCGCGAAGGGTTCCCAATCCCCGACAAGACTGGTACCCTTTCACGTCCAAATCTCTCAAACTCCGGGAGAGATTCTCAAAACCAAGGTTGACATGTTTTGAGTTCTCTCAACATTTTGGAAATCCCGCTGAAACTTTGGACATTCTCGCGAAGGGTTCCCAGTCCCCGACAAGACTGGTACCCTTTCACGTCCAAATCTCTCAAACTCCGGGAGAGATTCTCAAAACCGAGGTTGACATGTTTCGAGTTCCTCTCAACATTTTGGAAATCCCGCTGAAACTTTGGACATTCTGGCGAAGGGTTCCCAATCCCCGACAAGACTGGTACCCTTTCACGTCCAAATCTCTCAAACTCCGGGAGAGATTCTCAAAACCAAGGTTGACATGTTTCGAGTTCCTCTCAACATTTTGGAAATCCCGCTGAAACTTTGGACATTCTCGCAAAGGGTTCCCAATCCCCGACAAGACTGGTACCCTTTCACGTCCAAATCTCTCAAACTCCGGGAGAGATTCTCAAAACCGAGGTTGACATGTTTCGAGTTCCTCTCAACATTTTGGAAATCCCGCTGAAACTTTGGACATTCTGGCGAAGGGTTCCCAATCCCCGACAAGACTGGTACCCTTTCACGTCCAAATCTCTCAAACTCCGGGAGAGATTCTCAAAACCAAGGTTGACATGTTTCGAGTTCTTCTCAACATTTTGGAAATCCCGCTGAAACTTTGGACATTCTGGCGAAGGGTTCCCAATCCCCGACAAGACTGGTACCCTTTCACGTCCAAATCTCTCAAACTCCGGGAGAGATTCTCAAAACCGAGGTTGACATGTTTCGAGTTCCTCTCAACATTTTGGAAATCCCGCTGAAACTTTGCACATTCTGGCGAAGGGTTCCCAATCCCCGACAAGACTGGTACCCTTTCACGTCCAAATCTCTCAAACTCCGGGAGAGATTCTCAAAACCAAGGTTGACATGTTTCGAGTTCCTCTCAACATTTTGGAAATCCCGCTGAAACTTTGGACATTCTCGCGAAGGGTTCCCAATCCCCGACAAGACTGGTACCCTTTCACGTCCAAATCTCTCAAACTCCGGGAGAGATTCTCAAAACCAAGGTTGACATGTTTCGAGTTCCTCTCAACATTTTGGAAATCCCGCTGAAACTTTGGACATTCTCGCGAAGGGTTCCCAATCCCCGACAAGACTAGTACCCTTTCACGTCCAAATCTCTCAAACTCCGGGAGAGATTCTCAAAACCAAGGTTGACATGTTTCGAGTTCCTCTCAACATTTTGGAAATCCCGCTGAAACTTTGGACATTCTCGCGAAGGGTTCCCAATCCCCGACAAGACTAGTACCCTTTCACGTCCAAATCTCTCAAACTCCGGGAGAGATTCTCAAAACCAAGGTTGACATGATTCGAGTTCCTCTCAACATTTTGGAAATCCCGCTGAAACTTTGGACATTCTCGCGAAGGGTTCCCAATTCCCGACAAGACTGGTACCCTTTCACGTCCAAATCTCTCAAACTCCGGGAGAGATTCTCAAAACCAAGGTTGACATGTTTCGAGTTCCTCTCAACATTTTGGAAATCCCGCTGAAACTTTGGACATTCTCGCGAAGGGTTCCCAATCCCCGACAAGACTGGTACCCTTTCACGTCCAAATCTCTCAAACTCCGGGAGAGATTCTCAAAACCGAGGTTGACATGTTTCGAGTTCCTCTCAACATTTTGGAAATCCCACTGAAACTTTGGACATTCTCGCGAAGGGTTCCCAATCCCCGACAAGACTGGTACCCTTTCACGTCCAAATCTCTCAAACTCCGGGAGAGATTCTCAAAACCAAGGTTGACATGTTTCGAGTTCCTCTCAACATTTTGGAAATCCCGCTGAAACTTTGGACATTCTCGCGAAGGGTTCCCAATCCCCGACAAGACTGGTACCCTTTCACGTCCAAATCTCTCAAACTCCGGGAGAGATTCTCAAAACCAAGGTTGACATGTTTTGAGTTCTCTCAACATTTTGTAAATCCCGCTGAAACTTTGGACATTCTCGCGAAGGGTTCCCAGTCCCCGACAAGACTGGTACCCTTTCACGTCCAAATCTCTCAAACTCCGGGAGAGATTCTCAAAACCGAGGTTGACATGTTTCGAGTTCCTCTCAACATTTTGGAAATCCCGCTGAAACTTTGGACATTCTCGCGAAGGGTTCCCAATCCCCGACAAGACTGGTACCCTTTCACGTCCAAATCTCTCAAACTCCGGGAGAGATTTTCAAAACCAAGGTTGACATGATTCGAGTTCCTCTCAACATTTTGGAAATCTTGCTGAAACTTTGGACATTCTCGCGAAGGGTTCCCAATCCCCGACAAGACTGGTACCCTTTCACGTCCAAATCTCTCAAACTCCGGGAGAGATTCTCAAAACCAAGGTTGACATGTTTCGAGTTCCTCTCAACATTTTGGAAATCCCGCTGAAACTTTGGACATTCTGGCGAAGGGTTCCCAATCCCCGACAAGACTGGTACCCTTTCACGTCCAAATCTCTCAAACTCCGGGAGAGATTCTCAAAACCAAGGTTGACATGTTTCGAGTTCCTCTCAACATTTTGGAAATCCCGCTGAAACTTTGGACATTCTCGCGAAGGGTTCCCAATCCCCGACAAGACTGGTACCCTTTCACGTCCAAATCTCTCAAACTCCGGGAGAGATTCTCAAAACCGAGGTTGACATGTTTCGAGTTCCTCTCAACATTTTGGAAATCCCGCTGAAACTTTGGACATTCTGGCGAAGGGTTCCCAATCCCCGACAAGACTGGTACCCTTTCACGTCCAAATCTCTCAAACTCCGGGAGAGATTCTCAAAACCAAGGTTGACATGTTTCGAGTTCTTCTCAACATTTTGGAAATCCCGCTGAAACTTTGGACATTCTGGCGAAGGGTTCCCAATCCCCGACAAGACTGGTACCCTTTCACGTCCAAATCTCTCAAACTCCGGGAGAGATTCTCAAAACCGAGGTTGACATGTTTCGAGTTCCTCTCAACATTTTGGAAATCCCGCTGAAACTTTGCACATTCTGGCGAAGGGTTCCCAATCCCCGACAAGACTGGTACCCTTTCACGTCCAAATCTCTCAAACTCCGGGAGAGATTCTCAAAACCAAGGTTGACATGTTTCGAGTTCCTCTCAACATTTTGGAAATCCCGCTGAAACTTTGGACATTCTCGCGAAGGGTTCCCAATCCCCGACAAGACTGGTACCCTTTCACGTCCAAATCTCTCAAACTCCGGGAGAGATTCTCAAAACCAAGGTTGACATGTTTCGAGTTCCTCTCAACATTTTGGAAATCCCGCTGAAACTTTGGACATTCTCGCGAAGGGTTCCCAATCCCCGACAAGACTAGTACCCTTTCACGTCCAAATCTCTCAAACTCCGGGAGAGATTCTCAAAACCAAGGTTGACATGTTTCGAGTTCCTCTCAACATTTTGGAAATCCCGCTGAAACTTTGGACATTCTCGCGAAGGGTTCCCAATCCCCGACAAGACTAGTACCCTTTCACGTCCAAATCTCTCAAACTCCGGGAGAGATTCTCAAAACCAAGGTTGACATGATTCGAGTTCCTCTCAACATTTTGGAAATCCCGCTGAAACTTTGGACATTCTCGCGAAGGGTTCCCAATTCCCGACAAGACTGGTACCCTTTCACGTCCAAATCTCTCAAACTCCGGGAGAGATTCTCAAAACCAAGGTTGACATGTTTCGAGTTCCTCTCAACATTTTGGAAATCCCGCTGAAACTTTGCACATTCTGGCGAAGGGTTCCCAATCCCCGACAAGACTGGTACCCTTTCACGTCCAAATCTCTCAAACTCCGGGAGAGATTCTCAAAACCAAGGTTGACATGTTTCGAGTTCCTCTCAACATTTTGGAAATCCCGCTGAAACTTTGGACATTCTGGCGAAGGGTTCCCAATCCCCGACAAGACTGGTACCCTTTCACGTCCAAATCTCTCAAACTCCGGGAGAGATTCTCAAAACCGAGGTTGACATGTTTCGAGTTCCTCTCAACATTTTGGAAATCCCGCTGAAACTTTGGACATTCTGGCGAAGGGTTCCCAATCCCCGACAAGACTGGTACCCTTTCACGTCCAAATCTCTCAAACTCCGGGAGAGATTCTCAAAACCAAGGTTGACATGTTTCGAGTTCCTCTCAACATTTTGGAAATCCCGCTGAAACTTTGCACATTCTGGCGAAGGGTTCCCAATCCCCGACAAGACTGGTACCCTTTCACGTCCAAATCTCTCAAACTCCGGGAGAGATTCTCAAAACCAAGGTTGACATGTTTCGAGTTCCTCTCAACATTTTGGAAATCCCGCTGAAACTTTGGACATTCTGGCGAAGGGTTCCCAATCCCCGACAAGACTGGTACCCTTTCACGTCCAAATCTCTCAAACTCCGGGAGAGATTCTCAAAACCGAGGTTGACATGTTTCGAGTTCCTCTCAACATTTTGGAAATCCCGCTGAAACTTTGGACATTCTGGCGAAGGGTTCCCAATCCCCGACAAGACTGGTACCCTTTCACGTCCAAATCTCTCAAACTCCGGGAGAGATTCTCAAAACCAAGGTTGACATGTTGCGAGTTCCTCTCAACATTTTGGAAATCCCGCTGAAACTTTGGACATTCTTGCGAAGGGTTCCCAATCCCCGACAAGACTGGTACCCTTTCACGTCCAAATCTCTCAAACTCCGGGAGAGATTCTCAAAACCAAGGTTCACATGTTTCGAGTTCCTTTCAACATTTTGGAAATCCCGCTGAAACTTTGGACATTCTGGCGAAGGGTTCCCAATCCCCGACAAGACTAGTACCCTTTCACGTCCAAATCTCTCAAACTCCGGGAGAGATTCTCAAAACCAAGGTTGACATGATTCGAGTTCCTCTCAACATTTTGGAAATCCCGCTGAAACTTTGGACATTCTCGCGAAGGGTTCCCAATTCCCGACAAGACTGGTACCCTTTTACATCCAAATCTCTCAAACTCCGGGAGAGATTCTCAAAACCAAGGTTGACATGTTTCGAGTTCCTCTCAACATTTTGGAAATCCCGCTGAAACTTTGGACATTCTGGCGAAGGGTTCCCAATCCCCGACAAGACTGGTACCCTTTCACGTCCAAATCTCTCAAACTCCGGGAGAGATTCTCAAAACCAAGGTTGACATGTTTCGAGTTCCTCTCAACATTTTGGAAATCCCGCTGAAACTTTGGACATTCTCGCGAAGGGTTCCCAATCCCCGACAAGACTAGTACCCTTTCACGTCCAAATCTCTCAAACTCCGGGAGAGATTCTCAAAACCAAGGTTGACATGTTTCGAGTTCCTCTCAACATTTTGGAAATCCCGCTGAAACTTTGGACATTCTGGCGAAGGGTTCCCAATCCCCGACAAGACTGGTACCCTTTCACGTCCAAATCTCTCAAACTCCGGGAGAGATTCTCAAAACCAAGGTTGACATGTTTCGAGTTCCTCTCAACATTTTGGAAATCCCGCTGAAACTTTGGACATTCTCGCGAAGGGTTCCCAATCCCCGACAAGACTGGTACCCTTTCACGTCCAAATCTCTCAAACTCCGGGAGAGATTCTCAAAACCGAGGTTGACATGTTTCGAGTTCCTCTCAACATTTTGGAAATCCCGCTGAAACTTTGGACATTCTGGCGAAGGGTTCCCAATCCCCGACAAGACTGGTACCCTTTCACGTCCAAATCTCTCAAACTCCGGGAGAGATTCTCAAAACCAAGGTTGACATGTTTCGAGTTCCTTTCAACATTTTGGAAATCCCGCTGAAACTTTGGACATTCTCGCGAAGGGTTCCCAATCCCCGACAAGACTGGTACCCTTTCACGTCCAAATCTCTCAAACTCCGGGAGAGATTCTCAAAACCAAGGTTGACATGTTTCGAGTTCCTCTCAACATTTTGGAAATCCCGCTGAAACTTTGGACATTCTGGCGAAGGGTTCCCAATCCCCGACAAGACTGGTACCCTTTCACGTCCAAATCTCTCAAACTCCGGGAGAGATTCTTAAAACCGAGGTTGACATGTTTCGAGTTCCTCTCAACATTTTGGAAATCCCGCTGAAACTTTGGACATTCTGGCGAAGGGTTCCCAATCCCCGACAAGACTGGTACCCTTTCACGTCCAAATCTCTCAAACTCCGGGAGAGATTCTCAAAACCAAGGTTGACATGTTTCGAGTTCCTCTCAACATTTTGGAAATCCCGCTGAAACTTTGGACATTCTTGCGAAGGGTTCCCAATCCCCGACAAGACTGGTACCCTTTCACGTCCAAATCTCTCAAACTCCGGGAGAGATTCTCAAAACCAAGGTTCACATGTTTCGAGTTCCTTTCAACATTTTGGAAATCCCGCTGAAACTTTGGACATTCTGGCGAAGGGTTCCCAATCCCCGACAAGACTGGTACCCTTTCACGTCCAAATCTCTCAAACTCCGGGAGAGATTCTCAAAACCGAGGTTGACATGTTTCGAGTTCCTCTCAACATTTTGGAAATCCCACTGAAACTTTGGACATTCTCGCGAAGGGTTCCCAATCCCCGACAAGACTGGTACCCTTTCACGTCCAAATCTCTCAAACTCCGGGAGAGATTCTCAAAACCAAGGTTGACATGTTTCGAGTTCCTCTCAACATTTTGGAAATCCCGCTGAAACTTTGGACATTCTCGCGAAGGGTTCCCAATCCCCGACAAGACTGGTACCCTTTCACGTCCAAATCTCTCAAACTCCGGGAGAGATTCTCAAAACCAAGGTTGACATGTTTCGAGTTCCTCTCAACATTTTGGAAATCCCGCTGAAACTTTGGACATTCTCGTGAGGGGTTCCCAATCCCCGACAAGACTGGTACCCTTTCACGTCCAAATCTCTCAAACTCCGGGAGAGATTCTCAAAACCGAGGTTGACATGTTTCGAGTTCCTCTCAACATTTTGGAAATCCCGCTGAAACTTTGGACATTCTGGCGAAGGGTTCCCAATCCCCGACAAGACTGGTACCCTTTCACGTCCAAATCTCTCAAACTCCAGGAGAGATTCTCAAAACCAAGGTTGACATGTTTCGAGTTCCTCTCAACATTTTGGAAATCCCGCTGAAACTTTGCACATTCTGGCGAAGGGTTCCCAATCCCCGACAAGACTGGTACCCTTTCACGTCCAAATCTCTCAAACTCCGGGAGAGATTCTCAAAACCAAGGTTGACATGTTTCGAGTTCCTCTCAACATTTTGGAAATCCCGCTGAAACTTTGGACATTCTCGCGAAGGGTTCCCAATCCCCGACAAGACTGGTACCCTTTCACGTCCAAATCTCTCAAACTCCGGGAGAGATTCTCAAAACCAAGGTTGACATGTTTCGAGTTCCTCTCAACATTTTGGAAATCCCGCTGAAACTTTGGACATTCTCGCGAAGGGTTCCCAATCCCCGACAAGACTAGTACCCTTTCACGTCCAAATCTCTCAAACTCCGGGAGAGATTCTCAAAACCAAGGTTGACATGTTTCGAGTTCCTCTCAACATTTTGGAAATCTTGCTGAAACTTTGGACATTCTGGCGAAGGGTTCCCAATTCCCGACAAGACTGGTACCCTTTCACGTCCAAATCTCTCAAACTCCGGGAGAGATTCTCAAAACCAAGGTTGACATGTTTCGAGTTCCTCTCAACATTTTGGAAATCCCGCTGAAACTTTGGACATTCTGGCGAAGGGTTCCCAATCCCCGACAAGACTGGTACCCTTTCACGTCCAAATCTCTCAAACTCCGGGAGAGATTCTCAAAACCGAGGTTGACATGTTTCGAGTTCCTCTCAACATTTTGGAAATCCCGCTGAAACTTTGGACATTCTCGCGAAGGGTTCCCAATCCCCGACAAGACTGGTACCCTTTCACGTCCAAATCTCTCAAACTCCGGGAGAGATTCTCAAAACCGAGGTTGACATGTTTCGAGTTCCTCTCAACATTTTGGAAATCCCGCTGAAACTTTGCACATTCTGGCGAAGGGTTCCCAGTTCCCGACAAGACTGGTACCCTTTCACGTCCAAATCTCTCAAACTCCGGGAGAGATTCTCAAAACCAAGGTTGACATGTTTCGAGTTCCTCTCAACATTTTGGAAATCCCGCTGAAACTTTGGACATTCTGGCGAAGGGTTCCCAATCCCCGACAAGACTGGTACCCTTTCACGTCCAAATCTCTCAAACTCCGGGAGAGATTCTCAAAACCAAGGTTGACATGTTTCGAGTTCCTCTCAACATTTTGGAAATCCCGCTGAAACTTTGGACATTCTCGCGAAGGGTTCCCAATCCCCGACAAGACTGGTACCCTTTCACGTCCAATTCTCTCAAACTCCGGGAGAGATTCTCAAAACCGAGGTTGACATGTTTCGAGTTCCTCTCAACATTTTGGAAATCCCGCTGAAACTTTGGACATTCTGGCGAAGGGTTCCCAATCCCCGACAAGACTGGTACCCTTTCACGTCCAAATCTCTCAAACTCCGGGAGAGATTCTCAAAACCAAGGTTGACATGTTTCGAGTTCCTCTCAACATTTTGGAAATCCCGCTGAAACTTTGGACATTCTGGCGAAGGGTTCCCAATCCCCGACAAGACTGGTACCCTTTCACGTCCAAATCTCTCAAACTCCGGGAGAGATTCTCAAAACCGAGGTTGACATGTTTCGAGTTCCTCTCAACATTTTGGAAATCCCGCTGAAACTTTGGACATTCTGGCGAAGGGTTCCCAATCCCCGACAAGACTGGTACCCTTTCACGTCCAAATCTCTCAAACTCCGGGAGAGATTCTCAAAACCAAGGTTGACATGTTTCGAGTTCCTCTCAACATGTTGGAAATCCCGCTGAAACTTTGGACATTCTCGCGAAGGGTTCCCAATCCCCGACAAGACTGGTACCCTTTCACGTCCAAATCTCTCAAACTCCGGGAGAGATTCTCAAAACCGAGGTTGACATGTTTCGAGTTCCTCTCAACATTTTGGAAATCCCGCTGAAACTTTGGACATTCTGGCGAAGGGTTCCCAATCCCCGACAAGACTGGTACCCTTTCACGTCCAAATCTCTCAAACTCCGGGAGAGATTCTCAAAACCAAGGTTGACATGTTTCGAGTTCCTCTCAACATTTTGGAAATCCCGCTGAAACTTTGGACATTCTCGCGAAGGGTTCCCAATCCCCGACAAGACTAGTACCCTTTCACGTCCAAATCTCTCAAACTCCGGGAGAGATTCTCAAAACCAAGGTTGACATGTTTCGAGTTCCTCTCAACATTTTGGAAATCTTGCTGAAACTTTGGACATTCTGGCGAAGGGTTCCCAATCCCCGACAAGACTGGTACCCTTTCACGTCCAAATCTCTCAAACTCCGGGAGAGATTCTCAAAACCGAGGTTGACATGTTTCGAGTTCCTCTCAACATTTTGGAAATCCCGCTGAAACTTTGGACATTCTCGCGAAGGGTTCCCAATCCCCGACAAGACTGGTACCCTTTCACGTCCAAATCTCTCAAACTCCGGGAGAGATTCTCAAAACCAAGGTTGACATGTTTCGAGTTCCTCTCAACATTTTGGAAATCCCGCTGAAACTTTGCACATTCTGGCGAAGGGTTCCCAGTTCCCGACAAGACTGGTACCCTTTCACGTCCAAATCTCTCAAACTCCGGGAGAGATTCTCAAAACCAAGGTTGACATGTTTCGAGTTCCTCTCAACATTTTGGAAATCCCGCTGAAACTTTGGACATTCTGGCGAAGGGTTCCCAATCCCCGACAAGACTGGTACCCTTTCACGTCCAAATCTCTCAAACTCCGGGAGAGATTCTCAAAACCAAGGTTGACATGTTTCGAGTTCCTCTCAACATGTTGGAAATCCCGCTGAAACTTTGGACATTCTGGCGAAGGGTTCCCAATCCCCGACAAGACTGGTACCCTTTCACGTCCAAATCTCTCAAACTCCGGGAGAGATTCTCAAAACCGAGGTTGACATGTTTCGAGTTCCTCTCAACATTTTGGAAATCCCGCTGAAACTTTGGACATTCTGGCGAAGGGTTCCCAATGCCCGACAAGACTGGTACCCTTTCACGTCCAAATCTCTCAAACTCCGGGAGAGATTCTCAAAACCAAGGTTGACATGATTCGAGTTCCTCTCAACATTTTGGAAATCCCGCTGAAACTTTGGACATTCTGGCGAAGGGTTCCCAATCCCCGACAAGACTGGTACCCTTTCACGTCCAAATCTCTCAAACTCCGGGAGAGATTCTCAAAACCGAGGTTGACATGTTTCGAGTTCCTCTCAACATTTTGGAAATCCCGCTGAAACTTTGCACATTCTCGCGAAGGGTTCCCAATCCCCGACAAGACTGGTACCCTTTCACGTCCAAATCTCTCAAACTCCGGGAGAGATTCTCAAAACCAAGGTTGACATGTTTCGAGTTCCTCTCAACATTTTGGAAATCCCGCTGAAACTTTGGACATTCTGGCGAAGGGTTCCCAATCCCCGACAAGACTGGTACCCTTTCACGTCCAAATCTCTCAAAATCCGGGAGAGATTCTCAAAACCGAGGTTGACATGTTGCGAGTTCCTCTCAACATTTTGGAAATCCCGCTGAAACTTTGGACATTCTGGCGAAGGGTTCCCAATCCCCGACAAGACTGGTACCCTTTCACGTCCAAATCTCTCAAACTCCGGGAGAGATTCTCAAAACCGAGGTTGACATGTTTCGAGTTCCTCTCAACATTTTGGAAATCCCGCTGAAACTTTGGACATTCTGGCGAAGGGTTCCCAATCCCCGACAAGACTGGTACCCTTTCACGTCCAAATCTCTCAAACTCCGGGAGAGATTCTCAAAACCGAGGTTGACATGTTTCGAGTTCCTCTCAACATTTTGGAAATCCCGCTGAAACTTTGGACATTCTCGCGAAGGGTTCCCAATCCCCGACAAGACTGGTACCCTTTCACGTCCAAATCTCTCAAACTCCGGGAGAGATTCTCAAAACCAAGGTTGACATGTTTCGAGTTCCTCTCAACATTTTAGAAATCCCGCTGAAACTTTGGACATTCTCGCGAAGGGTTCCCAATTCCCGACAAGACTGGTACCCTTTCACGTCCAAATCTCTCAAACTCCGGGAGAGATTCTCAAAACCAAGGTTGACATGTTTCGAGTTCCTCTCAACATTTTGGAAATCCCACTGAAACTTTGGACATTCTGGCGAAGGGTTCCCAATCCCCGACAAGACTGGTACCCTTTCACGTCCAAATCTCTCAAACTCCGGGAGAGATTCTCAAAACCAAGGTTGACATGTTTCGAGTTCCTCTCAACATTTTGGAAATCCCGCTGAAACTTTGGACATTCTGGCGAAGGGTTCCCAATCCCCGACAAGACTGGTACCCTTTCACGTCCAAATCTCTCAAACTCCGGGAGAGATTCTCAAAACCAAGGTTGACATGTTTCGAGTTCCTCTCAACATTTTGGAAATCCCGCTGAAACTTTGGACATTCTCGCGAAGGGTTCCCAATCCCCGACAAGACTGGTACCCTTTCACGTCCAAATCTCTCAAACTCCGGGAGAGATTCTCAAAACCGAGGCTGACATGTTTCGAGTTCCTCTCAACATTTTGGAAATCCCGCTGAAACTTTGGACATTCTGGCGAAGGGTTCCCAATCCCCGACAAGACTGGTACCCTTTCACGTCCAAATCTCTCAAACTCCGGGAGAGATTCTCAAAACCAAGGTTGACATGTTTCGAGTTCCTCTCAACATTTTGGAAATCCCGCTGAAACTTTGGACATTCTGGCGAAGGGTTCCCAATCCCCGACAAGACTGGTACCCTTTCACGTCCAAATCTCTCAAACTCCGGGAGAGATTCTCAAAACCAAGGTTGACATGTTTCGAGTTCCTCTCAACATTTTGGAAATCCCGCTGAAACTTTGGACATTCTGGCGAAGGGTTCCCAATCCCCGACAAGACTGGTACCCTTTCACGTCCAAATCTCTCAAACTCCGGGAGAGGTTCTCAAAACCGAGGTTGACATGTTTCGAGTTCCTCTCAACATTTTGGAAATCCCGCTGAAACTTTGGACATTCTGGCGAAGGGTTCCCAATCCCCGACAAGACTGGTACCCTTTCACGTCCAAATCTCTCAAACTCCGGGAGAGATTCTCAAAACCAAGGTTGACATGTTTCGAGTTCCTCTCAACATTTTGGAAATCCCGCTGAAACTTTGTCCATTCTGGCGAAGGGTTCCCAATCCCCGACAAGACTGGTACCCTTTCACGTCCAAATCTCTCAAACTCCGGGAGAGATTCTCAAAACCAAGGTTGACATGTTTCGAGTTCCTCTCAACATTTTGGAAATCCCGCTGAAACTTTGGACATTCTCGCGAAGGGTTCCCAATCCCCGACAAGACTGGTACCCTTTCACGTCCAAATCTCTCAAACTCCGGGAGAGATTCTCAAAACCGAGGTTGACATGTTTCGAGTTCCTCTCAACATTTTGGAAATCCCGCTGAAACTTTGGACATTCTGGCGAAGGGTTCCCAATCCCCGACAAGACTGGTACCCTTTCACGTCCAAATCTCTCAAACTCCGGGAGAGATTCTCAAAACCAAGGTTGACATGTTTCGAGTTCCTCTCAACATTTTGGAAATCCCGCTGAAACTTTGGACATTCTCGCGAAGGGTTCCCAATCCCCGACAAGACTGGTACCCTTTCACGTCCAAATCTCTCAAACTCCGGGAGAGATTCTCAAAACCAAGGTTGACATGATTCGAGTTCCTCTCAACATTTTGGAAATCCCGCTGAAACTTTGGACATTCTGGCGAAGGGTTCCCAATCCCCGACAAGACTGGTACCCTTTCACGTCCAAATCTCTCAAACTCCGGGAGAGATTCTGAAAACCAAGGTTGACATGTTTCGAGTTCCTCTCAACATTTTGCAAATCCCTCTGAAACTTTGGACATTCTCGCGAAGGGTCCCCAATCCCCGACAAGACTGGTACCCTTTCACGTCCAAATCTCTCAAACTCCGGGAGAGATTCTCAAAACCAAGGTTCACATGTTTCGAGTTCCTCTTAACATTTTGGAAATCCCGCTGAAACTTTGGACATTCTGGCGAAGGGTTCCCAATCCCCGACAAGACTGGTACCCTTTCACGTCCAAATCTCTCAAACTCCGGGAGAGATTCTCAAAACCGAGGTTGACATGTTTCGAGTTCCTCTCAACATTTTGGAAATCCCGCTGAAACTTTGGACATTCTCGCGAAGGGTTCCCAATCCCCGACAAGACTGGTACCCTTTCACGTCCAAATCTCTCAAACTCCGGGAGAGATTCTCAAAACCAAGGTTGACATGTTTCGAGTTCCTCTCAACATTTTGGAAATCCCGCTGAAACTTTGGACATTCTGGCGAAGGGTTCCCAATCCCCGACAAGACTGGTACCCTTTCACGTCCAAATCTCTCAAACTCCGGGAGAGATTCTCAAAACCGAGGTTGACATGTTTCGAGTTCCTCTCAACATTTTGGAAATCCCGCTGAAACTTTGGACATTCTCGCGAAGGGTTCCCAATCCCCGACAAGACTGGTACCCTTTCACGTCCAAATCTCTCAAACTCCGGGAGAGATTCTCAAAACCAAGGTTGACATGTTTCGAGTTCCTCTCAACATTTTGGAAATCCTGCTGAAACTTTGGACATTCTCGCGAAGGGTTCCCAATCCCCGACAAGACTGGTACCCTTTCACGTCCAAATCTCTCAAACTCCGGGAGAGATTCTCAAAACCGAGGTTGACATGTTTCGAGTTCCTCTCAACATTTTGGAAATCCCGCTGAAACTTTGGACATTCTCGCGAAGGGTTCCCAATCCCCGACAAGACTGGTACCCTTTCACGTCCAAATCTCTCAAACTCCGGGAGAGATTCTCAAAACCAAGGTTGACATGTTTCGAGTTCCTCTCAACATTTTGGAAATCCCGCTGAAACTTTGGACATTCTGGCGAAGGGTTCCCAATCCCCGACAAGACTGGTACCCTTTCACGTCCAAATCTCTCAAACTCCGGGAGAGATTCTCAAAACCAAGGTTGACATGATTCGAGTTCCTCTCAACATTTTGGAAATCCCGCTGAAACTTTGGACATTCTGGCGAAGGGTTCCCAATCCCCGACAAGACTGGTACCCTTTCACGTCCAAATCTCTCAAACTCCGGGAGAGATTCTCAAAACCAAGGTTGACATGTTTCGAGTTCCTCTCAACATTTTGCAAATCCCTCTGAAACTTTGGACATTCTCGCGAAGGGTCCCCAATCCCCGACAAGACTGGTACACTTTCACGTCCAAATCTCTCAAACTCCGGGAGAGATTCTCAAAACCAAGGTTCACATGTTTCGAGTTCCTCTTAACATTTTGGAAATCCCGCTGAAACTTTGGACATTCTGGCGAAGGGTTCCCAATCCCCGACAAGACTGGTACCCTTTCACGTCCAAATCTCTCAAACTCCGGGAGAGATTCTCAAAACCGAGGTTGACATGTTTCGAGTTCCTCTCAACATTTTGGAAATCCCGCTGAAACTTTGGACATTCTCGCGAAGGGTTCCCAATCCCCGACAAGACTGGTACCCTTTCACGTCCAAATCTCTCAAACTCCGGGAGAGATTCTCAAAACCAAGGTTGACATGTTTCGAGTTCCTCTCAACATTTTGGAAATCCCGCTGAAACTTTGGACATTCTCGCGAAGGGTTCCCAATCCCCGACAAGACTGGTACCCTTTCACGTCCAAATCTCTCAAACTCCGGGAGAGATTCTCAAAACCAAGGTTGACATGATTCGAGTTCCTCTCAACATTTTGGAAATCCCGCTGAAACTTTGGACATTCTCGCGAAGGGTTCCCAATCCCCGACAAGACTGGTACCCTTTCACGTCCAAATCTCTCAAACTCCGGGAGAGATTCTCAAAACCGAGGTTGACATGTTTCGAGTTCCTCTCAACATTTTGGAAATCCCGCTGAAACTTTGGACATTCTGTCGAAGGGTTCCCAATCCCCGACAAGACTGGTACCCTTTCACGTCCAAATCTCTCAAACTCTGGGAGAGATTCTCAAAACCAAGGTTGACATGTTTCGAGTTCCTCTCAACATTTTGGAAATCCCGCTGAAACTTTGCACATTCTGGCGAAGGGTTCCCAATCCCCGACAAGACTGGTACCCTTTCACGTCCAAATCTCTCAAACTCCGGGAGAGATTCTCAAAACCAAGGTTGACATGTTTCGAGTTCCTCTCAACATTTTGGAAATCCCGCTGAAACTTTGGACATTCTCGCGAAGGGTTCCCAATCCCCGACAAGACTGGTACCCTTTCACGTCCAAATCTCTCAAACTCTGGGAGAGATTCTCAAAACCAAGGTTGACATGTTTCGAGTTCCTCTCAACATTTTGGAAATCCCGCTGAAACTTTGGACATTCTCGCGAAGGGTTCCCAATCCCCGACAAGACTGGTACCCTTTCACGTCCAAATCTCTCAAACTCCGGGAGAGATTCTCAAAACCGAGGTTGACATGTTGCGAGTTCCTCTCAACATTTTGGAAATCCCGCTGAAACTTTGGACATTCTGGCGAAGGGTTCCCAATTCCCGACAAGACTGGTACCCTTTCACGTCCAAATCTCTCAAACTCCGGGAGAGATTCTCAAAACCAAGTTGACATGTTTCGAGTTCCTCTCAACATCCCCAAGCGTACCCTTTCACTTCCAAATCTCTAAATCCGGGAGAGATTCTCAAACCGAGGTTGACATGTTTCGAGTTCTCTCAACATTTTGGAAATCCCGCTGAAACTTTGGACATTCTGGCGAAGGTCAGTGACTGATTCGGTTCCTCTCAACATTTTGGAAATCCCGCTGAAACTTTGGACATTCTGGCGAAGGGTTCCCAATCCCCGACAAGACTGGTACCCTTTCACGTCCAAATCTCTAACTCCGGAGAGATTCTCAAACCAAGGTGACATGTTTCGAGTTCCTCTCAACATTTTGGAAATCCCGCTGAAACTTTGTTCTGGCGAAGGGTTCCCAATCCCCGACAAGACTGGTACCCTTTCACGTCCAAATCTCTCAAACTCCGGGAGAGATTCTCAAAACCAAGGTTGACATGTTTCGAGTTCCTCTCAACATTTTGGAAATCCCGCTGAAACTTTGGACATTCTGGCGAAGGGTTCCCAATCCCCGACAAGACTGGTACCCTTTCACGTTCAAATCTCTCAAACTCCGGGAGAGATTCTCAAAACCAAGGTTGACATGTTTCGAGTTCCTCTCAACATTTTGGAAATCCCGCTGAAACTTTGGACATTCTGGCGAAGGGTTCCCAATCCCCGACAAGACTGGTACCCTTTCACGTCCAAATCTCTCAAACTCCGGGAGAGATTCTCAAAACCAAGGTTGACATGTTTCGAGTTCCTCTCAACATTTTGGAAATCCCGCTGAAACTTTGGACATTCTGGCGAAGGGTTCCCAATCCCCGACAAGACTGGTACCCTTTCACGTCCAAATCTCTCAAACTCCGGGAGAGATTCTCAAAACCAAGGTTGACATGATTCGAGTTCCTCTCAACATTTTGGAAATCCCGCTGAAACTTTGGACATTCTGGCGAAGGGTTCCCAATCCCCGACAAGACTGGTACCCTTTCACGTCCAAATCTCTCAAACTCCGGGAGAGATTCTCAAAACCAAGGTTGACATGTTTCGAGTTCCTCTCAACATTTTGGAAATCCCGCTGAAACTTTGGACATTCTGGCGAAGGGTTCCCAATCCCCGACAAGACTGGTACCCTTTCACGTCCAAATCTCTCAAACTCCGGGAGAGATTCTCAAAACCAAGGTTGACATGTTTCGAGTTCCTCTCAACATTTTGGAAATCCCGCTGAAACTTTGGACATTCTCGCGAAGGGTTCCCAATCCCCGACAAGACTGGTACCCTTTCACGTCCAAATCTCTCAAAATCCGGGAGAGATTCTCAAAACCGAGGTTGACATGTTTCGAGTTCCTCTCAACATTTTGGAAATCCCGCTGAAACTTTGGACATTCTGGCGAAGGGTTCCCAATCCCTGACAAGACTGGTACCCTTTCACGTCCAAATCTCTGAAACTCCGGGAGAGATTCTCAAAACCGAGGTTGACATGTTTCGAGTTCCTCTCAACATTTTGGAAATCCCGCTGAAACTTTGGACATTCTCGCGAATGGTTCCCAATCCCTGACAAGACTGGTACCCTTTCACGTCCAAATCTCTCAAACTCCGGGAGAGATTCTCAAAACCAAGGTTGACATGTTTCGAGTTCCTCTCAACATTTTGGAAATCCCGCTGAAACTTTGGACATTCTCGCGAAGGGTTCCCAATCTCCGACAAGACTGGTACCCTTTCACGTCCAAATCTCTCAAACTCCGGGAGAGATTCTCAAAACCAAGGTTGACATGTTTCGAGTTCCTCTCAACATTTTGGAAATCCCGCTGAAACTTTGGACATTCTGGCGAAGGGTTCCCAATCCCCGACAAGACTGGTACCCTTTCACGTCCAAATCTCTCAAACTCCGGGAGAGATTCTCAAAACCGAGGTTGACATGTTTCGAGTTCCTCTCAACATTTTGGAAATCCCGCTGAAACTTTGGACATTCTGGCGAAGGGTTCCCAATCCCCGACAAGACTGGTACCCTTTCACGTTCAAATCTCTCAAACTCCGGGAGAGATTCTCAAAACCAAGGTTGACATGTTTCGAGTTCCTCTCAACATTTTGGAAATCCCGCTGAAACTTTGGACATTCTCGCGAAGGGTTCCCAATCCCCGACAAGACTGGTACCCTTTCACGTCCAAATCTCTCAAACTCCGGGAGAGATTCTCAAAACCAAGGTTGACATGTTTCGAGTTCCTCAAAACATTTTGGAAATCCCGCTGAAACTTTGGACATTCTCGCGAAGGGTTCCCAATCCCCGACAAGACTGGTACCCTTTCACGTCCAAATCTCTCAAACTCCGGGAGAGATTGTCAAAACCAAGGTTGACATGATTCGAGTTCCTCTCAACATTTTGGAAATCCCGCTGAAACTTTGGACATTCTCGCGAAGGGTTCCCAATCCCCGACAAGACTGGTACCCTTTCACGTCCAAATCTCTCAAACTCCGGGAGAGATTCTCAAAACCAAGGTTGACATGATTCGAGTTCCTCTCAACATTTTGGAAATCCCGCTGAAACTTTGGACATTCTGGCGAAGGGTTCCCAATCCCCGACAAGACTGGTACCCTTTCACGTCCAAATCTCTCAAACTCCGGGAGAGATTCTCAAAACCAAGGTTGACATGTTTCGAGTTCCTCTCAACATTTTGGAAATCCCGCTGAAACTTTGGACATTCTCGCGAAGGGTTCCCAATCCCCGACAAGACTGGTACCCTTTCACGTCCAAATCTCTCAAACTCCGGGAGAGATTCTCAAAACCAAGGTTGACATGTTTCGAGTTCCTCTCAACATTTTGGAAATCCCGCTGAAACTTTGGACATTCTCGCGAAGGGTTCCCAATCCCTGACAAGACTGGTACCCTTTCACGTCCAAATCTCTCAAACTCCGGGAGAGATTCTCAAAACCAAGGTTGACATGTTTCGAGTTCCTCAAAACATTTTGGAAATCCCGCTGAAACTTTGGACATTCTCGCGAAGGGTTCCCAATCCCCGACAAGACTGGTACCCTTTCACGTCCAAATCTCTCAAACTCCGGGAGAGATTCTCAAAACCAAGGTTGACATGATTCGAGTTCCTCTCAACATTTTGGAAATCCCGCTGAAACTTTGGACATTCTCGCGAAGGGTTCCCAATCCCCGACAAGACTGGTACCCTTTCACGTCCAAATCTCTCAAACTCCGGGAGAGATTCTCAAAACCAAGGTTGACATGATTCGAGTTCCTCTCAACATTTTGGAAATCCCGCTGAAACTTTGGACATTCTGGCGAAGGGTTCCCAATCCCCGACAAGACTGGTACCCTTTCACGTCCAAATCTCTCAAACTCCGGGAGAGATTCTCAAAACCAAGGTTGACATGTTTCGAGTTCCTCTCAACATTTTGGAAATCCCGCTGAAACTTTGGACATTCTCGCGAAGGGTTCCCAATTCCCGACAAGACTGGTACCCTTTCACTTCCAAATCTCTCAAACTCCGGGAGAGATTCTCAAAACCAAGGTTGACATGTTTCGAGTTCCTCTCAACATTTTGGAAATCCCGCTGAAACTTTGGACATTCTGGCGAATGGTTCCCAATCCCCGACAAGACTGGTACCCTTTCACGTCCAAATCTCTCAAACTCCGGGAGAGATTCTCAAAACCGAGGTTGACATGTTTCGAGTTCCTCTCAACATTTTGGAAATCCCGCTGAAACTTTGGACATTCTCGCGAAGGGTTCCCAATCCCCGACAAGACTGGTACCCTTTCACGTCCAAATCTCTCAAACTCCGGGAGAGATTCTCAAAACCAAGGTTCACATGTTTCGAGTTCCTCTCAACATTTTGGAAATCCCGCTGAAACTTTGCACATTCTGGCGAAGGGTTCCCAATCCCCAACAAGACTGGTACCCTTTCACGTCCAAATCTCTCAAACTCCGGGAGAGATTCTCAAAACCAAGGTTGACATGTTTCGAGTTCCTCTCAACATTTTGGAAATCCCGCTGAAACTTTGGACATTCTGGCGAATGGTTCCCAATCCCCGACAAGACTGGTACCCTTTCACGTCCAAATCTCTCAAACTCCGGGAGAGATTCTCAAAACCAAGGTTCACATGTTTCGAGTTCCTCTCAACATTTTGGAAATCCCGCTGAAACTTTGGACATTCTCGCGAAGGGTTCCCAATCCCCAACAAGACTGGTACCCTTTCACGTCCAAATCTCTCAAACTCCGGGAGAGATTCTCAAAACCGAGGTTGACATGTTTCGAGTTCCTCTCAACATTTTGGAAATCCCGCTGAAACTTTGGACATTCTGGCGAAGGGTTCCCAATCCCCGACAAGACTGGTACCCTTTCACGTCCAAATCTCTCAAACTCCGGGAGAGATTCTCAAAACCAAGGTTGACATGATTCGAGTTCCTCTCAACATTTTGGAAATCCCGCTGAAACTTTGGACATTCTGGCGAAGGGTTCCCAATCCCCGACAAGACTGGTACCCTTTCACGTCCAAATCTCTCAAACTCCGGGAGAGATTCTCAAAACCAAGGTTGACATGATTCGAGTTCCTCTCAACATTTTGGAAATCCCGCTGAAACTTTGGACATTCTGGCGAAGGGTTCCCAATCCCCGACAAGACTGGTACCCTTTCACGTCCAAATCTCTGAAACTCCGGGAGAGATTCTCAAAACCAAGGTTGACATGTTTCGAGTTCCTCTCAACATTTTGGAAATCCCGCTGAAACTTTGGACATTCTGGCGAAGGGTTCCCAATCCCCGACAAGACTGGTACCCTTTCACGTCCAAATCTCTCAAACTCCGGGAGAGATTCTCAAAACCAAGGTTGACATGTTTCGAGTTCCTCTCAACATTTTGGAAATCCCGCTGAAACTTTGGACATTCTCGCGAAGGGTTCCCAATCCCCGACAAGACTGGTACCCTTTCACGTCCAAATCTCTCAAAATCCGGGAGAGATTCTCAAAACCGAGGTTGACATGTTTCGAGTTCCTCTCAACATTTTGGAAATCCCGCTGAAACTTTGGACATTCTGGCGAAGGGTTCCCAATCCCTGACAAGACTGGTACCCTTTCACGTCCAAATCTCTGAAACTCCGGGAGAGATTCTCAAAACCGAGGTTGACATGTTTTGAGTTCCTCTCAACATTTTGGAAATCCCGCTGAAACTTTGGACATTCTCGCGAATGGTTCCCAATCCCTGACAAGACTGGTACCCTTTCACGTCCAAATCTCTCAAACTCCGGGAGAGATTCTCAAAACCAAGGTTGACATGTTTTGAGTTCCTCTCAACATTTTGGAAATCCCGCTGAAACTTTGGACATTCTCGCGAAGGGTTCCCAATCTCCGACAAGACTGGTACCCTTTCACGTCCAAATCTCTCAAACTCCGGGAGAGATTCTCAAAACCAAGGTTGACATGTTTCGAGTTCCTCTCAACATTTTGGAAATCCCGCTGAAACTTTGGACATTCTGGCGAAGGGTTCCCAATCCCCGACAAGACTGGTACCCTTTCACGTCCAAATCTCTCAAACTCCGGGAGAGATTCTCAAAACCGAGGTTGACATGTTTCGAGTTCCTCTCAACATTTTGGAAATCCCGCTGAAACTTTGGACATTCTGGCGAAGGGTTCCCAATCCCCGACAAGACTGGTACCCTTTCACGTTCAAATCTCTCAAACTCCGGGAGAGATTCTCAAAACCAAGGTTGACATGTTTCGAGTTCCTCTCAACATTTTGGAAATCCCGCTGAAACTTTGGACATTCTCGCGAAGGGTTCCCAATCCCCGACAAGACTGGTACCCTTTCACGTCCAAATCTCTCAAACTCCGGGAGAGATTCTCAAAACCAAGGTTGACATGTTTCGAGTTCCTCAAAACATTTTGGAAATCCCGCTGAAACTTTGGACATTCTCGCGAAGGGTTCCCAATCCCCGACAAGACTGGTACCCTTTCACGTCCAAATCTCTCAAACTCCGGGAGAGATTCTCAAAACCAAGGTTGACATGATTCGAGTTCCTCTCAACATTTTGGAAATCCCGCTGAAACTTTGGACATTCTCGCGAAGGGTTCCCAATCCCCGACAAGACTGGTACCCTTTCACGTCCAAATCTCTCAAACTCCGGGAGAGATTCTCAAAACCAAGGTTGACATGATTCGAGTTCCTCTCAACATTTTGGAAATCCCGCTGAAACTTTGGACATTCTGGCGAAGGGTTCCCAATCCCCGACAAGACTGGTACCCTTTCACGTCCAAATCTCTCAAACTCCGGGAGAGATTCTCAAAACCAAGGTTGACATGTTTCGAGTTCCTCTCAACATTTTGGAAATCCCGCTGAAACTTTGGACATTCTCGCGAAGGGTTCCCAATCCCCGACAAGACTGGTACCCTTTCACGTCCAAATCTCTCAAACTCCGGGAGAGATTCTCAAAACCAAGGTTGACATGTTTCGAGTTCCTCTCAACATTTTGGAAATCCCGCTGAAACTTTGGACATTCTCGCGAAGGGTTCCCAATTCCCGACAAGACTGGTACCCTTTCACGTCCAAATCTCTCAAACTCCGGGAGAGATTCTCAAAACCAAGGTTGACATGTTTCGAGTTCCTCTCAACATTTTGGAAATCCCGCTGAAACTTTGGACATTCTGGCGAATGGTTCCCAATCCCCGACAAGACTGGTACCCTTTCACGTCCAAATCTCTCAAACTCCGGGAGAGATTCTCAAAACCGAGGTTGACATGTTTCGAGTTCCTCTCAACATTTTGGAAATCCCGCTGAAACTTTGGACATTCTCGCGAAGGGTTCCCAATCCCCGACAAGACTGGTACCCTTTCACGTCCAAATCTCTCAAACTCCGGGAGAGATTCTCAAAACCAAGGTTCACATGTTTCGAGTTCCTCTCAACATTTTGGAAATCCCGCTGAAACTTTGCACATTCTGGCGAAGGGTTCCCAATCCCCAACAAGACTGGTACCCTTTTACGTCCAAATCTCTCAAACTACGGGAGAGATTCTCAAAACCAAGGTTGACATGTTTCGAGTTCCTCTCAACATTTTGGAAATCCCGCTGAAACTTTGGACATTCTCGCGAAGGGTTCCCAATCCCCGACAAGACTGGCACCCTTACACGTCCAAATCTCTCAAACTCCGGGAGAGATTCTCAAAACCAAGGTTCACATGTTTCGAGTTCCTCTCAACATTTTGGAAATCCCGCTGAAACTTTGGACATTCTCGCGAAGGGTTCCCAATCCCCGACAAGACTGGTACCCTTTCACGTCCAAATCTCTCAAACTCCGGGAGAGATTCTCAAAACCGAGGTTGACATGTTTCGAGTTCCTCTCAACATTTTGGAAATCCCGCTGAAACTTTGGACATTCTGGCGAAGGGTTCCCAATCCCCAAAAAGACTGGTACCCTTTCACGTCCAAATCTCTCAAACTCCGGGAGAGATTCTCAAAACCAAGGTTGACATGTTTCGAGTTCCTCTCAACATTTTGGAAATCCCGCTGAAACTTTGGACATTCTGGCGAAGGGTTCCCAATCCCCGACAAGACTGGTACCCTTTCACGTCCAAATCTCTCAAACTCCGGGAGAGATTCTCAAAACCAAGGTTGACATGTTTCGAGTTCCTCTCAACATTTTGGAAATCCCGCTGAAACTTTGGACATTCTGGCGAAGGGTTCCCAATCCCCGACAAGACTGGTACCCTTTCACGTCCAAATCTCTCAAACTCCGGGAGAGATTCTCAAAACCGAGGTTGACATGTTTCGAGTTCCTCTCAACATTTTGGAAATCCCGCTGAAACTTTGGACATTCTGGCGAAGGGTTCCCAATCCCCGACAAGACTGGTACCCTTTCACGTCCAAATCTCTCAAACTCCGGGAGAGATTCTCAAAACCAAGGTTGACATGTTTCGAGTTCCTCTCAACATTTTGGAAATCCCGCTGAAACTTTGGACATTCTCGCGAAGGGTTCCCAATCCCCGACAAGACTGGTACCCTTTCACGTCCAAATCTCTCAAACTCCGGGAGAGATTCTCAAAACCAAGGTTGACATGTTTCGAGTTCCTCTCAACATTTTGGAAATCCCGCTGAAACTTTGGACATTCTCGCGAAGGGTTCCCAATCCCCGACAAGACTGGTACCCTTTCACGTCCAAATCTCTCAAACTCCGGGAGAGATTCTCAAAACCAAGGTTGACATGTTTCGAGTTCCTCTCAACATTTTGGAAATCCCGCTGAAACTTTGGACATTCTCGCGAAGGGTTCCCAATCCCTGACAAGACTGGCACCCTTTCACGTCCAAATCTCTCAAACTCCGGGAGAGATTCTCAAAACCAAGGTTGACATGATTCGAGTTCCTCTCAACATTTTGGAAATCCCGCTGAAACTTTGGACATTCTGGCGAAGGGTTCCCAATCCCCGACAAGACTGGTACCCTTTCACGTCCAAATCTCTCAAACTCCGGGAGAGATTCTCAAAACCGAGGTTGACATGTTTCGAGTTCCTCTCAACATTTTGGAAATCCCGCTGAAACTTTGGACATTCTGGCGAAGGGTTCCCAATCCCCGACAAGACTGGTACCCTTTCACGTCCAAATCTCTCAAACTCCGGGAGAGATTCTCAAAACCAAGGTTGACATGTTTCGAGTTCCTTTCAACATTTTGGAAATCCCGCTGAAACTTTGGACATTCTCGCGAAGGGTTCCCAATCCCCGACAAGACTGGCACCCTTACACGTCCAAATCTCTCAAACTCCGGGAGAGATTCTCAAAACCAAGGTTGACATGATTCGAGTTCCTCTCAACATTTTGGAAATCCCGCTGAAACTTTGGACATTCTGGCGAAGGGTTCCCAATCCCCAACAAGACTGGTACCCTTTCACGTCCAAATCTCTCAAACTCCGGGAGAGATTCTCAAAACCAAGGTTGACATGTTTCGAGTTCCTCTCAACATTTTGGAAATCCCGCTGAAACTTTGGACATTCTGGCGAAGGGTTCCCAATCCCCGACAAGACTGGTACCCTTTCACGTCCAAATCTCTCAAACTCCGGGAGAGATTCTCAAAACCAAGGTTGACATGTTTCGAGTTCCTCTCAACATTTTGGAAATCCCGCTGAAACTTTGGACATTCTGGCGAAGGGTTCCCAATATCCGACAAGACTGGTACCCTTTCACGTCCAAATCTCTCAAACTCCGGGAGAGATTCTCAAAACCAAGGTTGACATGATTCGAGTTCCTCTCAACATTTTGGAAATCCCGCTGAAACTTTGGACGTTCTCGCGAAGGGTTCCCAATCCCCGACAAGACTGGTACCCTTTCACGTCCAAATCTCTCAAACTCCGAGAGAGATTCTCAAAACCGAGGTTGACATGTTTCGAGTTCCTCTCAAAATTTTGGAAATCCCGCTGAAACTTTGGACATTCTCGCGAAGGGTTCCCAATCCCCGACAAGACTGGTACCCTTTCACGTCCAAATCTCTCAAACTCCGGGAGAGATTCTCAAAACCGAGGTTGACATGTTTCGAGTTCCTCTCAACATTTTGGAAATCCCGCTGAAACTTTGGACATTCTGGCGAAGGGTTCCCAATCCCCGACAAGACTGGTACCCTTTCATGTCCAAATCTCTCAAACTCCGGGAGAGATTCTCAAAACCAAGGTTGACATGTTTCGTGTTCCTCTCAACATTTTGGAAATCCCGCTGAAACTTTGGACATTCTGGCGAAGGGTTCCCAATCCCCGACAAGACTGGTACCCTTTCACGTCCAAATCTCTCAAACTCCGGGAGAGATTCTCAAAACCAAGGTTGACATGTTGCGAGTTCCTCTCAACATTTTGGAAATCCCGCTGAAACTTTGGACATTCTGGCGAAGGGTTCCCAATCCCCGACAAGACTGGTACCCTTTCACGTCCAAATCTCTCAAACTCCGGGAGAGATTCTCAAAACCAAGGTTGACATGTTTCGAGTTCCTCTCAACATTTTGGAAATCCCGCTGAAACTTTGGACATTCTCGCGAAGGGTTCCCAATCCCCGACAAGACTGGTACCCTTTCACGTCCAAATCTCTCAAACTCCGGGAGAGATTCTCAAAACCAAGGTTGACATGTTTCGAGTTCCTCTCAACATTTTGGAAATCCCGCTGAAACTTTGGACATTCTCGCGAAGGGTTCCCAATCCCTGACAAGACTGGCACCCTTTCACGTCCAAATCTCTCAAACTCCGGGAGAGATTCTCAAAACCAAGGTTGACATGATTCGAGTTCCTCTCAACATTTTGGAAATCCCGCTGAAACTTTGGACATTCTGGCGAAGGGTTCCCAATCCCCGACAAGACTGGTACCCTTTCACGTCCAAATCTCTCAAACTCCGGGAGAGATTCTCAAAACCGAGGTTGACATGTTTCGAGTTCCTCTCAACATTTTGGAAATCCCGCTGAAACTTTGGACATTCTGGCGAAGGGTTCCCAATCCCCGACAAGACTGGTACCCTTTCACGTCCAAATCTCTCAAACTCCGGGAGAGATTCTCAAAACCAAGGTTGACATGTTTCGAGTTCCTCTCAACATTTTGGAAATCCCGCTGAAACTTTGGACATTCTCGCGAAGGGTTCCCAATCCCCGACAAGACTGGCACCCTTACACGTCCAAATCTCTCAAACTCCGGGAGAGATTCTCAAAACCAAGGTTGACATGATTCGAGTTCCTCTCAACACTTTGGAAATCCCGCTGAAACTTTGGACATTCTCGCGAAGGGTTCCCAATCCCCGACAAGACTGGTACCCTTTCACGTCCAAATCTCTCAAACTCCGGGAGAGATTCTCAAAACCAAGGTTCACATGTTTCGAGTTCCTCTCAACATTTTGGAAATCCCGCTGAAACTTTGGACATTCTCGCGAAGGGTTCCCAATCCCCGACAAGACTGGTACCCTTTCACGTCCAAATCTCTCAAACTCCGGGAGAGATTCTCAAAACCAAGGTTGACATGTTTCGAGTTCCTCTCAAAATTTTGGAAATCCCGCTGAAACTTTGGACATTCTCGCGAAGGGTTCCCAATCCCCGACAAGACTGGTACCCTTTCACGTCCAAATCTCTCAAACTCCGGGAGAGATTCTCAAAACCAAGGTTGACATGTTTCGAGTTCCTCTCAACATTTTGGAAATCCCGCTGAAACTTTGGACATTCTCGCGAAGGGTTCCCAATCCCCGACAAGACTGGTACCCTTTCACGTCCAAATCTCTCAAACTCCGGGAGAGATTCTCAAAACCAACGTTGACATGTTTCGAGTTCCTCTCAACATTTTGGAAATCCCGCTGAAACTTTGGACATTCTGGCGAAGGGTTCCCAATCCCCGACAAGACTGGTACCCTTTCACGTCCAAATCTCTCAAACTCCGGGAGAGATTCTCAAAACCGAGGTTGACATGTTTCGAATTCCTCTCAACATTTTGGAAATCCCGCTGAAACTTTGGACATTCTCGCGCAGGGTTCCCAATCCCCGACAAGACTGGTACCCTTTCACGTCCAAATCTCTCAAAGTCCGGGAGAGATTCTCAAAACCAAGGTTGACATGTTTCGAGTTCCTCTCAACATTTTGGAAATCCCGCTGAAACTTTGGACATTCTGGCGAATGGTTCCCAATCCCCGACAAGACTGGTACCCTTTCACGTCCAAATCTCTCAAACTCCGGGAGAGATTCTCAAAACCAAGGTTGACATGATTCGAGTTCCTCTCAACATTTTGGAAATCCCGCTGAAACTTTGGACGTTCTCGCGAAGGGTTCCCAATCCCCGACAAGACTGGTACCCTTTCACGTCCAAATCTCTCAAACTCCGGGAGAGATTCTCAAAACCGAGGTTGACATGTTTCGAGTTCCTCTCAACATTTTGGAAATCCCGCTGAAACTTTGGACATTCTCGCGAAGGGTTCCCAATCCCCGACAAGACTGGTACCCTTTCACGTCCAAATCTCTCAAACTCCGGGAGAGATTCTCAAAACCGAGGTTGACATGTTTCGAGTTCCTCTCAACATTTTGGAAATCCCGCTGAAACTTTGGACATTCTGGCGAAGGGTTCCCAATCCCCGACAAGACTGGTACCCTTTCACGTCCAAATCTCTCAAACTCCGGGAGAGATTCTCAAAACCAAGGTTGACATGTTTCGAGTTCCTCTCAACATTTTGGAAATCCCGCTGAAACTTTGGACATTCTGGCGAAGGGTTCCCAATCCCCGACAAGACTGGTACCCTTTCACGTCCAAATCTCTCAAACTCCGGGAGAGATTCTCAAAACCAAGGTTGACATGTTTCGAGTTCCTCTCAACATTTTGGAAATCCCGCTGAAACTTTGGACATTCTGGCGAAGGGTTCCCAATCCCCGACAAGACTGGTACCCTTTCACGTCCAAATCTCTCAAACTCCGGGAGAGATTCTCAAAACCAAGGTTGACATGTTTCGAGTTCCTCTCAACATTTTGGAAATCCCGCTGAAACTTTGGACATTCTGGCGAAGGGTTCCCAATCCCCGACAAGACTGGTACCCTTTCACGTCCAAATCTCTCAAACTCCGGGAGAGATTCTCAAAACCAAGGTTGACATGTTTCGAGTTCCTCTCAACATTTTGGAAATCCCGCTGAAACTTTGCACATTCTGGCGAAGGGTTCCCAATCCCCGACAAGACTGGTACCCTTTCACGTCCAAATCTCTCAAACTCCGGGAGAGATTCTCAAAACCCAGGTTGACATGTTTCGAGTTCCTCTCAACATTTTGGAAATCCCGCTGAAACTTTGGACATTCTCGCGAAGGGTTCCCAATCCCCGACAAGACTGGTACCCTTTCACGTCCAAATCTCTCAAACTCCGGGAGAGATTCTCAAAACCAAGGTTGACATGTTTCGAGTTCCTCTCAACATTTTGGAAATCCCGCTGAAACTTTGGACATTCTCGCGAAGGGTTCCCAATCCCCGACAAGACTGGTACCCTTTCACGTCCAAATCTCTCAAACTCCGGGAGAGATTCTCAAAACCAAGGTTGACATGTTTCGAGTTCCTCTCAACATTTTGGAAATCCCGCTGAAACTTTGGACATTCTCGCGAAGGGTTCCCAATCCCTGACAAGACTGGTACCCTTTCACGTCCAAATCTCTCAAACTCCGGGAGAGATTCTCAAAACCAAGGTTGACATGTTTCGAGTTCCTCTCAACATTTTGGAAATCCCGCTGAAACTTTGGACATTCTGGCGAAGGGTTCCCAATCCCCGACAAGACTGGTACCCTTTCATGTCCAAATCTCTCAAACTCCGGGAGAGATTCTCAAAACCAAGGTTGACATGTTTCGAGTTCCTCTCAACATTTTGGAAATCCCGCTGAAACTTTGGACATTCTCGCGAAGGGTTCCCAATCACCGACAAGACTGGTACCCTTTCACGTCCAAATCTCTCAAACTCCGGGAGAGGTTCTCAAAACCAAGGTTGATATGTTCGAGTTCCTCTCAACATTTTGGAAATCCTGCTGAAGCTTTGGACATTCTGGCGAAGGGTTCCCAATCCCCGACAAGACTGGTACCCTTTCACGTCCAAATCTCTCAAACTCCGGGAGAGATTCTCAAAACCAAGGTTGACATGTTTCGAGTTCCTCTCAACATTTTGGAAATCCCGCTGAAACTTTGGACATTCTGGCGAAGGGTTCCCAATCCCCGACAAGACTGGTACCCTTTCACGTCCAAATCTCTCAAACTCCGGGAGAGATTCTCAAAACCAAGGTTCACATGTTTCGAGTTCCTCTCAACATTTTGGAAATCCCGCTGAAACTTTGGACATTCTCGCGAAGGGTTCCCAATCCCCGACAAGACTGGTACCCTTTCACGTCCAAATCTCTCAAACTCCGGGAGAGATTCTCAAAACCGAGGTTGACATGTTTCGAGTTCCTCTCAACATTTTGGAAATCCCGCTGAAACTTTGGACATTCTGGCGAAGGGTTCCCAATCCCCAAAAAGACTGGTACCCTTTCACGTCCAAATCTCTCAAACTCCGGGAGAGATTCTCAAAACCCAGGTTGACATGTTTCGAGTTCCTCTCAACATTTTGGAAATCCCGCTGAAACTTTGGACATTCTGGCGAAGGGTTCCCAATCCCCGACAAGACTGGTACCCTTTCACGTCCAAATCTCTCAAACTCCGGGAGAGATTCTCAAAACCAAGGTTGACATGTTTCGAGTTCCTCTCAACATTTTGGAAATCCCGCTGAAACTTTGGACATTCTCGCGAAGGGTTCCCAATCCCCGACAAGACTGGTACCCTTTCACGTCCAAATCTCTCAAACTCCGGGAGAGATTCTCAAAACCGAGGTTGACATGTTTCGAGTTCCTCTCAACATTTTGGAAATCCCGCTGAAACTTTGGACATTCTGGCGAAGGGTTCCCAATCCCCGACAAGACTGGTACCCTTTCACGTCCAAATCTCTCAAACTCCGGGAGAGATTCTCAAAACCAAGGTTGACATGTTTCGAGTTCCTCTCAACATTTTGGAAATCCCGCTGAAACTTTGGACATTCTGGCGAAGGGTTCCCAATCCCCGACAAGACTGGTACCCTTTCACGTCCAAATCTCTCAAACTCCGGGAGAGATTCTCAAAACCAAGGTTGACATGTTTCGAGTTCCTCTCAACATTTTGGAAATCCCGCTGAAACTTTGGACATTCTCGCGAAGGGTTCCCAATCCCCGACAAGACTGGTACCCTTTCACGTCCAAATCTCTCAAACTCCGGGAGAGATTCTCAAAACCAAGGTTGACATGTTTCGAGTTCCTCTCAACATTTTGGAAATCCCGCTGAAACTTTGAACATTCTCGCGAAGGGTTCCCAATCCCTGACAAGACTGGCACCCTTTCACGTCCAAATCTCTCAAACTCCGGGAGAGATTCTCAAAACCAAGGTTGACATGATTCGAGTTCCTCTCAACATTTTGGAAATCCCGCTGAAACTTTGGACATTCTGGCGAAGGGTTCCCAATCCCCGACAAGACTGGTACCCTTTCACGTCCAAATCTCTCAAACTCCGGGAGAGATTCTCAAAACCGAGGTTGACATGTTTCGAGTTCCTCTCAACATTTTGGAAATCCCGCTGAAACTTTGGACATTCTGGCGAAGGGTTCCCAATCCCCGACAAGACTGGTACCCTTTCACGTCCAAATCTCTCAAACTCCGGGAGAGATTCTCAAAACCAAGGTTGACATGTTTCGAGTTCCTCTCAACATTTTGGAAATCCCGCTGAAACTTTGGACATTCTCGTGAAGGGTTCCCAATCCCCGACAAGACTGGCACCCTTACACGTCCAAATCTCTCAAACTCCGGGAGAGATTCTCAAAACCAAGGTTGACATGATTCGAGTTCCTCTCAACATTTTGGAAATCCCGCTGAAACTTTGGACATTCTGGCGAAGGGTTCCCAATCCCCGACAAGACTGGTACCCTTTCACGTCCAAATCTCTCAAACTCCGGGAGAGATTCTCAAAACCAAGGTTGACATGTTTCGAGTTCCTCTCAACATTTTGGAAATCCCGCTGAAACTTTGCACATTCTGGCGAAGGGTTCCCAATCCCCGACAAGACTGGTACCCTTTCACGTCCAAATCTCTCAAACTCCGGGAGAGATTCTCAAAACCAAGGTTGACATGTTTCGAGTTCCTCTCAACATTTTGGAAATCCCGCTGAAACTTTGGACATTCTCGCGAAGGGTTCCCAATCCCCGACAAGACTGGTACCCTTTCACGTCCAAATCTCTCAAACTCCGGGAGAGATTCTCAAAACCGAGGTTGACATGTTTCGAGTTCCTCTCAACATTTTGGAAATCCCGCTGAAACTTTGGACATTCTCGCGAAGGGTTCCCAATCCCCGACAAGACTGGTACCCTTTCACGTCCAAATCTCTCAAACTCCGGGAGAGATTCTCAAAACCAAGGTTGACATGTTTCGAGTTCCATTAAACATTTTGGAAATCCCGCTGAAACTTTGGACATTCTCGCGCAGGGTTCCCAATCCCCGACAAGACTGGTACCCTTTCACGTCCAAATCTCTCAAACTCCGGGAGAGATTCTCAAAACCAAGGTTGACATGTTTCGAGTTCCTCTCAACATTTTGGAAATCCCGCTGAAACTTTGGACATTCTCGCGAAGGGTTCCCAATCCCCGACAAGACTGGTACCCTTTCACGTCCAAATCTCTCAAACTCCGGGAGAGATTCTCAAAACCGAGGTTGACATGTTTCGAATTCCTCTCAACATTTTGGAAATCCCGCTGAAACTTTGGACATTCTCGCGCAGGGTTCCCAATCCCCGACAAGACTGGTACCCTTTCACGTCCAAATCTCTCAAAGTCCGGGAGAGATTCTCAAAACCAAGGTTGACATGTTTCGAGTTCCTCTCAACATTTTGGAAATCCCGCTGAAACTTTGGACATTCTGGCGAAGGGTTCCCAATCCCCGACAAGACTGGTACCCTTTCACGTCCAAATCTCTCAAACTCCGGGAGAGATTCTCAAAACCAAGGTTGACATGATTCGAGTTCCTCTCAACATTTTGGAAATCCCGCTGAAACTTTGGACGTTCTCGCGAAGGGTTCCCAATCCCCGACAAGACTGGTACCCTTTCACGTCCAAATCTCTCAAACTCCGGGAGAGATTCTCAAAACCGAGGTTGACATGTTTCGAGTTCCTCTCAACATTTTGGAAATCCCGCTGAAACTTTGGACATTCTCGCGAAGGGTTCCCAATCCCCGACAAGACTGGTACCCTTTCACGTCCAAATCTCTCAAACTCCGGGAGAGATTCTCAAAACCGAGGTTGACATGTTTCGAGTTCCTCTCAACATTTTGGAAATCCCGCTGAAACTTTGGACATTCTGGCGAAGGGTTCCCAATCCCCGACAAGACTGGTACCCTTTCACGTCCAAATCTCTCAAACTCCGGGAGAGATTCTCAAAACCAAGGTTGACATGTTTCGAGTTCCTCTCAACATTTTGGAAATCCCGCTGAAACTTTGGACATTCTGGCGAAGGGTTCCCAATCCCCGACAAGACTGGTACCCTTTCACGTCCAAATCTCTCAAACTCCGGGAGAGATTCTCAAAACCAAGGTTGACATGTTTCGAGTTCCTCTCAACATTTTGGAAATCCCGCTGAAACTTTGGACATTCTGGCGAAGGGTTCCCAATCCCCGACAAGACTGGCACCCTTTCACGTCCAAATCTCTCAAACTCCGGGAGAGATTCTCAAAACCGAGGTTGACATGTTTCGAGTTCCTCTCAACATTTTGGAAATCCCGCTGAAACTTTGGACATTCTGGCGAAGGGTTCCCAATCCCCGACAAGACTGGTACCCTTTCACGTCCAAATCTCTCAAACTCCGGGAGAGATTCTCAAAACCAAGGTTGACATGTTTCGAGTTCCTCTCAACATTTTGGAAATCCCGCTGAAACTTTGCACATTCTGGCGAAGGGTTCCCAATCCCCGACAAGACTGGTACCCTTTCACGTCCAAATCTCTCAAACTCCGGGAGAGATTCTCAAAACCCAGGTTGACATGTTTCGAGTTCCTCTCAACATTTTGGAAATCCCGCTGAAACTTTGGACATTCTCGCGAAGGGTTCCCAATCCCCGACAAGACTGGTACCCTTTCACGTCCAAATCTCTCAAACTCCGGGAGAGATTCTCAAAACCAAGGTTGACATGTTTCGAGTTCCTCTCAACATTTTGGAAATCCCGCTGAAACTTTGGACATTCTCGCGAAGGGTTCCCAATCCCCGACAAGACTGGTACCCTTTCACGTCCAAATCTCTCAAACTCCGGGAGAGATTCTCAAAACCAAGGTTGACATGTTTCGAGTTCCTCTCAACATTTTGGAAATCCCGCTGAAACTTTGGACATTCTCGCGAAGGGTTCCCAATCCCCGACAAGACTGGTACCCTTTCACGTCCAAATCTCTCAAACTCCGGGAGAGATTCTCAAAACCAAGGTTGACATGTTTCGAGTTCCTCTCAACATTTTGGAAATCCCGCTGAAACTTTGGACATTCTCGCGAAGGGTTCCCAATCCCCGACAAGACTGGTACCCTTTCACGTCCAAATCTCTCAAACTCCGGGAGAGATTCTCAAAACCAAGGTTGACATGTTTCGAGTTCCTCTCAACATTTTGGAAATCCCGCTGAAACTTTGGACATTCTGGCGAAGGGTTCCCAATATCCGACAAGACTGGTACCCTTTCACGTCCAAATCTCTCAAACTCCGGGAGAGGTTCTCAAAACCAAGGTTGATATGTTTCGAGTTCCTCTCAACATTTTGGAAATCCTGCTGAAACTTTGGACATTCTGGCGAAGGGTTCCCAATCCCCGACAAGACTGGTACCCTTTCACGTCCAAATCTGTCAAACTCCGGGAGAGATTCTCAAAACCAAGGTTGACATGTTTCGAGTTCCTCTCAACATTTTGGAAATCCCGCTGAAACTTTGGACATTCTGGCGAAGGGTTCCCAATCCCCGACAAGACTGGTACCCTTTCACGTCCAAATCTCTCAAACTCCGGGAGAGATTCTCAAAACCAAGGTTGACATGTTTCGAGTTCCTCTCAACATTTTGGAAATCCCGCTGAAACTTTGGACATTCTCGCGAAGGGTTCCCAATCCCCGACAAGACTGGTACCCTTTCACGTCCAAATCTCTCAAACTCCGGGAGAGATTCTCAAAACCGAGGTTGACATGTTTCGAATTCCTCTCAACATTTTGGAAATCCCGCTGAAACTTTGGACATTCTCGCGCAGGGTTCCCAATCCCCGACAAGACTGGTACCCTTTCACGTCCAAATCTCTCAAACTCCGGGAGAGATTCTCAAAACCAAGGTTGACATGTTTCGAGTTCCTCTCAACATTTTGGAAATCCCGCTGAAACTTTGGACATTCTGGCGAAGGGTTCCCAATCCCCGACAAGACTGGTACCCTTTCACGTCCAAATCTCTCAAACTCCGGGAGAGATTCTCAAAACCAAGGTTGACATGTTTCGAGTTCCTCTCAACATTTTGGAAATCCCGCTGAAACTTTGGACATTCTGGCGAAGGGTTCCCAATCCCCGACAAGACTGGTACCCTTTCACGTCCAAATCTCTCAAACTCCGGGAGAGATTCTCAAAACCAAGGTTGACATGTTTCGAGTTCCTCTCAACATTTTGGAAATCCCGCTGAAACTTTGGACATTCTGGCGAAGGGTTCCCAATCCCCGACAAGACTGGCACCCTTTCACGTCCAAATCTCTCAAACTCCGGGAGAGATTCTCAAAACCGAGGTTGACATGTTTCGAGTTCCTCTCAACATTTTGGAAATCCCGCTGAAACTTTGGACATTCTGGCGAAGGGTTCCCAATCCCCGACAAGACTGGTACCCTTTCACGTCCAAATCTCTCAAACTCCGGGAGAGATTCTCAAAACCAAGGTTGACATGTTTCGAGTTCCTCTCAACATTTTGGAAATCCCGCTGAAACTTTGCACATTCTGGCGAAGGGTTCCCAATCCCCGACAAGACTGGTACCCTTTCACGTCCAAATCTCTCAAACTCCGGGAGAGATTCTCAAAACCCAGGTTGACATGTTTCGAGTTCCTCTCAACATTTTGGAAATCCCGCTGAAACTTTGGACATTCTCGCGAAGGGTTCCCAATCCCCGACAAGACTGGTACCCTTTCACGTCCAAATCTCTCAAACTCCGGGAGAGATTCTCAAAACCAAGGTTGACATGTTTCGAGTTCCTCTCAACATTTTGGAAATCCCGCTGAAACTTTGGACATTCTCGCGAAGGGTTCCCAATCCCCGACAAGACTGGTACCCTTTCACGTCCAAATCTCTCAAACTCCGGGAGAGATTCTCAAAACCAAGGTTGACATGTTTCGAGTTCCTCTCAACATTTTGGAAATCCCGCTGAAACTTTGGACATTCTCGCGAAGGGTTCCCAATCCCCGACAAGACTGGTACCCTTTCACGTCCAAATCTCTCAAACTCCGGGAGAGATTCTCAAAACCAAGGTTGACATGTTTCGAGTTCCTCTCAACATTTTGGAAATCCCGCTGAAACTTTGGACATTCTGGCGAAGGGTTCCCAATCCCCGACAAGACTGGTACCCTTTCACGTCCAAATCTCTCAAACTCCGGGAGAGATTCTCAAAACCAAGGTTGACATGTTTCGAGTTCCTCTCAACATTTTGGAAATCCCGCTGAAACTTTGGACATTCTGGCGAAGGGTTCCCAATATCCGACAAGACTGGTACCCTTTCACGTCCAAATCTCTCAAACTCCGGGAGAGGTTCTCAAAACCAAGGTTGATATGTTTCGAGTTCCTCTCAACATTTTGGAAATCCTGCTGAAACTTTGGACATTCTGGCGAAGGGTTCCCAATCCCCGACAAGACTGGTACCCTTTCACGTCCAAATCTCTCAAACTCCGGGAGAGATTCTCAAAATCAAGGTTGACATGTTTCGAGTTCCTCTCAACATTTTGGAAATCCCGCTGAAACTTTGGACATTCTGGCGAAGGGTTCCCAATCCCCGACAAGACTGGTACCCTTTCACGTCCAAATCTCTCAAACTCCGGGAGAGATTCTCAAAACCGAGGTTGACATGTTTCGAGTTCCTCTCAACATTTTGGAAATCCCGCTGAAACTTTGGACATTCTGGCGAAGGGTTCCCAATCCCCGACAAGACTGGTACCCTTTCACGTCCAAATCTCTCAAACTCCGGGAGAGATTCTCAAAACCAAGGTTGACATGTTTCGAGTTCCTCTCAACATTTTGGAAATCCCGCTGAAACTTTGGACATTCTCGCGAAGGGTTCCCAATCCCCGACAAGACTGGTACCCTTTCACGTCCAAATCTCTCAAACTCCGGGAGAGATTCTCAAAACCGAGGTTGACATGTTTCGAATTCCTCTCAACATTTTGGAAATCCCGCTGAAACTTTGGACATTCTCGCGCAGGGTTCCCAATCCCCGACAAGACTGGTACCCTTTCACGTCCAAATCTCTCAAACTCCGGGAGAGATTCTCAAAACCAAGGTTGACATGTTTCGAGTTCCTCTCAACATTTTGGAAATCCCGCTGAAACTTTGGACATTCTCGCGAAGGCTTCCCAATCCCCGACAAGACTGGTACCCTTTCACGTCCAAATCTCTCAAACTCCGGGAGAGATTCTCAAAACCAAGGTTGACATGATTCGAGTTCCTCTCAACATTTTGGAAATCCCGCTGAAACTTTGGACGTTCTCGCGAAGGGTTCCCAATCCCCGACAAGACTGGTACCCTTTCACGTCCAAATCTCTCAAACTCCGGGAGAGATTCTCAAAACCAAGGTTGACATGTTTCGAGTTCCTCTCAACATTTTGGAAATCCCGTTGAAACTTCGGACATTCTGGCGAAGGGTTCCCAATCCCCGACAAGACTGGTACCCTTTCACGTCCAAATCTCTCAAACTCCGGGAGAGATTCTCAAAACCAAGGTTGACATGTTTCGAGTTCCTCTCAACATTTTGGAAATCCCGCTGAAACTTTGGACATTCTGGCGAAGGGTTCCCAATCCCCGACAAGACTGGTACCCTTTCACGTCCAAATCTCTCAAACTCCGGGAGAGATTCTCAAAACCGAGGTTGACATGTTTCGAGTTCCTCTCAACATTTTGGAAATCCCGCTGAAACTTTGTCCATTCTGGCGAAGGGTTCCCAATCCCCGACAAGACTGGTACCCTTTCACGTCCAAATCTCTCAAACTCCGGGAGAGATTCTCAAAACCAAGGCTCACATGTTTCGAGTTCCTCTCAACATTTTGGAAATCCCGCTGAAACTTTGGACATTCTCGCGAAGGGTTCCCAATCCCCGACAAGACTGGTACCCTTTCACGTCCAAATCTCTCAAACTCCGGGAGAGATTCTCAAAACCAAGGTTGACATGTTTCGAGTTCCTCTCAACATTTTGGAAATCCCGCTGAAACTTTGGACATTCTCGCGAAGGGTTCCCAATCCCCGACAAGACTGGTACCCTTTCACGTCCAAATCTCTCAAACTCCGGGAGAGATTCTCAAAACCAAGGTTGACATGTTTCGAGTTCCTCTCAACATTTTGGAAATCCCGCTGAAACTTTGGACATTCTGGCGAAGGGTTCCCAATCCCCGACAAGACTGGTACCCTTTCACGTCCAAATCTCTCAAACTCCGGGAGAGATTCTCAAAACCAAGGTTGACATGTTTCGAGTTCCTCTCAACATTTTGGAAATCCCGCTGAAACTTTGGACATTCTCGCGAAGGGTTCCCAATCCCTGACAAGACTGGTACCCTTTCACGTCCAAATCTCTCAAACTCCGGGAGAGATTCTCAAAACCAAGGTTGACATGTTTCGAGTTCCTCTCAACATTTTGGAAATCCCGCTGAAACTTTGGACATTCTGGCGAAGGGTTCCCAATCCCCGACAAGACTGGTACCCTTTCACGTCCAAATCTCTCAAACTCCGGGAGAGATTCTCAAAACCAAGGTTCACATGTTTCGAGTTCCTCTCAACATTTTGGAAATCCCGCTGAAACTTTGGACATTCTGGCGAAGGGTTCCCAATCCCCGACAAGACTGGTACCCTTTCACGTCCAAATCTCTCAAACTCCGGGAGAGATTCTCAAAACCCAGGTTGACATGTTTCGAGTTCCTCTCAACATTTTGGAAATCCCGCTGAAACTTTGGACATTCTGGCGAAGGGTTCCCAATCCCCGACAAGACTGGTACCCTTTCACGTCCAAATCTCTCAAACTCCGGGAGAGATTCTCAAAACCAAGGTTCACATGTTTCGAGTTCCTCTCAACATTTTGGAAATCCCGCTGAAACTTTGGACATTCTCGCGAAGGGTTCCCAATCCCTGACAAGACTGGTACCCTTTCACGTCCAAATCTCTCAAACTCCGGGAGAGATTCTCAAAACCAAGGTTCACATGTTTCGAGTTCCTCTCAAC
This sequence comes from Streptopelia decaocto, assembly GCF_964273445.1. Lineage (NCBI taxonomy): Eukaryota > Metazoa > Chordata > Aves > Columbiformes > Columbidae > Streptopelia > Streptopelia decaocto. The sequence continues at coordinate 843,262 of NW_028116159.1, forward strand.
ATTTTGGAAATCCCGCTGAAACTTTGGACATTCTGGCGAAGGGTTCCCAATCCCCGACAAGACTGGTACCCTTTCACGTCCAAATCTCTCAAACTCCGGGAGAGATTCTCAAAACCAAGGTTGACATGTTTCGAGTTCCTCTCAACATTTTGGAAATCCCGCTGAAACTTTGGACATTCTGGCGAAGGGTTCCCAATATCCGACAAGACTGGTACCCTTTCACGTCCAAATCTCTCAAACTCCGGGAGAGGTTCTCAAAACCAAGGTTGATATGTTTCGAGTTCCTCTCAACATTTTGGAAATCCTGCTGAAACTTTGGACATTCTCGCGAAGGGTTCCCAATCCCCGACAAGACTGGTACCCTTTCACGTCCAAATCTCTCAAACTCCGGGAGAGATTCTCAAAACCAAGGTTGACATGTTTCGAGTTCCTCTCAACATTTTGGAAATCCCGCTGAAACTTTGGACATTCTGGCGAAGGGTTCCCAATCCCCGACAAGACTGGTACCCTTTCACGTCCAAATCTCTCAAACTCCGGGAGAGATTCTCAAAACCGAGGTTGACATGTTTCGAGTTCCTCTCAACATTTTGGAAATCCCGCTGAAACTTTGGACATTCTCGCGAAGGGTTCCCAATCCCCGACAAGACTGGTACCCTTTCACGTCCAAATCTCTCAAACTCCGGGAGAGATTCTCAAAACCAAGGTTGACATGTTTCGAGTTCCTCTCAACATTTTGGAAATCCCGCTGAAACTTTGGACATTCTCGCGAAGGGTTCCCAATCCCCGACAAGACTGGTACCCTTTCACGTCCAAATCTCTCAAACTCCGGGAGAGATTCTCAAAACCAAGGTTGACATGTTTCGAGTTCCTCTCAACATTTTGGAAATCCCGCTGAAACTTTGGACATTCTCGCGAAGGGTTCCCAATCCCCGACAAGACTGGCACCCTTACACGTCCAAATCTCTCAAACTCGGGGAGAGATTCTCAAAACCAAGGTTGACATGATTCGAGTTCCTCTCAACATTTTGGAAATCCCGCTGAAACTTTGGACATTCTGGCGAAGGGTTCCCAATCCCCGACAAGACTGGTACCCTTTCACGTCCAAATCTCTCAAACTCCGGGAGAGATTCTCAAAATCAAGGTTGACATGTTTCGAGTTCCTCTCAACATTTTGGAAATCCCGCTGAAACTTTGGACATTCTGGCGAAGGGTTCCCAATCCCCGACAAGACTGGTACCCTTTCACGTCCAAATCTCTCAAACTCCGGGAGAGATTCTCAAAACCAAGGTTGACATGTTTCGAGTTCCTCTCAACATTTTGGAAATCCCGCTGAAACTTTGGACATTCTGGCGAAGGGTTCCCAATCCCCGACAAGACTGGTACCCTTTCACGTCCAAATCTCTCAAACTCCGGGAGAGATTCTCAAAACCAAGGTTGACATGTTTCGAGTTCCTCTCAACATTTTGGAAATCCCGCTGAAACTTTGGACATTCTGGCGAAGGGTTCCCAATCCCCGACAAGACTGGTACCCTTTCATGTCCAAATCTCTCAAACTCCGGGAGAGATTCTCAAAACCAAGGTTGACATGTTTCGAGTTCCTCTCAACATTTTGGAAATCCCGCTGAAACTTTGGACATTCTCGCGAAGGGTTCCCAATCCCCGACAAGACTGGTACCATTTCACGTCCAAATCTCTCAAACTCCGGGAGAGATTCTCAAAACCGAGGTTGACATGTTTCGAATTCCTCTCAACATTTTGGAAATCCCGCTGAAACTTTGGACTTTCTCGCGCAGGGTTCCCAATCCCTGACAAGACTGGTACCCTTTCACGTCCAAATCTCTCAAACTCCGGGAGAGATTCTCAAAACCAAGGTTGACATGTTTCGAGTTCCTCTCAACATTTTGGAAATCCCGCTGAAACTTTGGACATTCTGGCGAAGGCTTCCCAATCCCCGACAAGACTGGTACCCTTTCACGTCCAAATCTCTCAAACTCCGGGAGAGATTCTCAAAACCAAGGTTGACATGATTCGAGTTCCTCTCAACATTTTGGAAATCCCGCTGAAACATTGGACGTTCTCGCGAAGGGTTCCCAATCCCCGACAAGACTGGTACCCTTTCACGTCCAAATCTCTCAAACTCCGGGAGAGATTCTCAAAACCGAGGTTGACATGTTTCGAGTTCCTCTCAACATTTTGGAAATCCCACTGAAACTTTGGACATTCTCGCGAAGGGTTCCCAATCCCCGACAAGACTGGTACCCTTTCACGTCCAAATCTCTCAAACTCCGGGAGAGATTCTCAAAACCGAGGTTGACATGTTTCGAGTTCCTCTCAACATTTTGGAAATCCCGCTGAAACTTTGGACATTCTCGCGAAGGGTTCCCAATCCCCGACAAGACTGGTACCCTTTCACGTCCAAATCTCTCAAACTCCGGGAGAGATTCTCAAAACCAAGGTTGACATGTTTCGAGTTCCTCTCAACATTTTGGAAATCCCGCTGAAACTTTGGACATTCTGGCGAAGGGTTCCCAATCCCCGACAAGACTGGTACCCTTTCACGTCCAAATCTCTCAAACTCCGGGAGAGATTCTCAAAACCAAGGTTGACATGTTTCGAGTTCCTCTCAACATTTTGGAAATCCCGCTGAAACTTTGGACATTCTGGCGAAGGGTTCCCAATCCCCGACAAGACTGGCACCCTTTCACGTCCAAATCTCTCAAACTCCGGGAGAGATTCTCAAAACCGAGGTTGACATGTTTCGAGTTCCTCTCAACATTTTGGAAATCCCGCTGAAACTTTGGACATTCTGGCGAAGGGTTCCCAATCCCCGACAAGACTGGTACCCTTTCACGTCCAAATCTCTCAAACTCCGGGAGAGATTCTCAAAACCGAGGTTGACATGTTTCGAGTTCCTCTCAACATTTTGGAAATCCCGCTGAAACTTTGGACATTCTGGCGAAGGGTTCCCAATCCCCGACAAGACTGGTACCCTTTCACGTCCAAATCTCTCAAACTCCGGGAGAGATTCTCAAAACCCAGGTTGACATGTTTCGAGTTCCTCTCAACATTTTGGAAAACCCGCTGAAACTTTGGACATTCTCGCGAAGGGTTCCCAATCCCCGACAAGACTGGTACCCTTTCACGTCCAAATCTCTCAAACTCCGGGAGAGATTCTCAAAACCAAGGTTGACATGTTTCGAGTTCCTCTCAACATTTTGGAAATCCCGCTGAAACTTTGGACATTCTCGCGAAGGGTTCCCAATCCCCGACAAGACTGGTACCCTTTCACGTCCAAATCTCTCAAACTCCGGGAGAGATTCTCAAAACCAAGGTTGACATGTTTCGAGTTCCTCTCAACATTTTGGAAATCCCGCTGAAACTTTGGACATTCTCGCGAAGGGTTCCCAATCCCTGACAAGACTGGTACCCTTTCACGTCCAAATCTCTCAAACTCCGGGAGAGATTCTCAAAACCAAGGTTGACATGTTTCGAGTTCCTCTCAACATTTTGGAAATCCCGCTGAAACTTTGGACATTCTGGCGAAGGGTTCCCAATCCCCGACAAGACTGGTACCCTTTCACGTCCAAATCTCTCAAACTCCGGGAGAGATTCTCAAAACCAAGGTTGACATGTTTCGAGTTCCTCTCAACATTTTGGAAATCCCGCTGAAACTTTGGACATTCTGGCGAAGGGTTCCCAATATCCGACAAGACTGGTACCCTTTCACGTCCAAATCTCTCAAACTCCGGGAGAGGTTCTCAAAACCAAGGTTGATATGTTTCGAGTTCCTCTCAACATTTTGGAAATCCTGCTGAAACTTTGGACATTCTGGCGAAGGGTTCCCAATCCCCGACAAGACTGGTACCCTTTCACGTCCAAATCTGTCAAACTCCGGGAGAGATTCTCAAAACCAAGGTTGACATGTTTCGAGTTCCTCTCAACATTTTGGAAATCCCGCTGAAACTTTGGACATTCTGGCGAAGGGTTCCCAATCCCCGACAAGACTGGTACCCTTTCACGTCCAAATCTCTCAAACTCCGGGAGAGATTCTCAAAACCAAGGTTGACATGTTTCGAGTTCCTCTCAACATTTTGGAAATCCCGCTGAAACTTTGGACATTCTGGCGAAGGGTTCCCAATCCCCGACAAGACTGGTACCCTTTCACGTCCAAATCTCTCAGACTCCGGGAGAGATTCTCAAAACCAAGGTTGACATGTTTCGAGTTCCTCTCAACATTTTGGAAATCCCGCTGAAACTTTGGACATTCTCGCGAAGGGTTCCCAATCCCCGACAAGACTGGTACCCTTTCACGTCCAAATCTCTCAAACTCCGGGAGAGATTCTCAAAACCGAGGTTGACATGTTTCGAATTCCTCTCAACATTTTGGAAATCCCGCTGAAACTTTGGACATTCTGGCGAAGGGTTCCCAATCCCCGACAAGACTGGTACCCTTTCACGTCCAAATCTCTCAAACTCCGGGAGAGATTCTCAAAACCAAGGTTGACATGTTTCGAGTTCCTCTCAACATTTTGGAAATCCCGCTGAAACTTTGGACATTCTCGCGAAGGGTTCCCAATCCCCGACAAGACTGGTACCCTTTCACGTCCAAATCTCTCAAACTCCGGGAGAGATTCTCAAAACCAAGGTTGACATGTTTCGAGTTCCTCTCAACATTTTGGAAATCCCGCTGAAACTTTGGACATTCTCGCGAAGGGTTCCCAATCCCTGACAAGACTGGTACCCTTTCACGTCCAAATCTCTCAAACTCCGGGAGAGATTCTCAAAACCAAGGTTGACATGTTTCGAGTTCCTCTCAACATTTTGGAAATCCCGCTGAAACTTTGGACATTCTGGCGAAGGGTTCCCAATCCCCGACAAGACTGGTACCCTTTCACGTCCAAATCTCTCAAACTCCGGGAGAGATTCTCAAAACCAAGGTTCACATGTTTCGAGTTCCTCTCAACATTTTGGAAATCCCGCTGAAACTTTGGACATTCTGGCGAAGGGTTCCCAATATCCGACAAGACTGGTACCCTTTCACGTCCAAATCTCTCAAACTCCGGGAGAGGTTCTCAAAACCAAGGTTGATATGTTTCGAGTTCCTCTCAACATTTTGGAAATCCTGCTGAAACTTTGGACATTCTGGCGAAGGGTTCCCAATCCCCGACAAGACTGGTACCCTTTCACGTCCAAATCTGTCAAACTCCGGGAGAGATTCTCAAAACCAAGGTTGACATGTTTCGAGTTCCTCTCAACATTTTGGAAATCCCGCTGAAACTTTGGACATTCTCGCGAAGGGTTCCCAATCCCCGACAAGACTGGTACCCTTTCACGTCCAAATCTCTCAAACTCCGGGAGAGATTCTCAAAACCGAGGTTGACATGTTTCGAGTTCCTCTCAACATTTTGGAAATCCCGCTGAAACTTTGGACATTCTGGCGAAGGGTTCCCAATCCCCGACAAGACTGGTACCCTTTCACGTCCAAATCTCTCAAACTCCGGGAGAGATTCTCAAAACCAAGGTTGACATGTTTCGAGTTCCTCTCAACATTTTGGAAATCCCGCTGAAACTTTGGACATTCTCGCGAAGGGTTCCCAATCCCCGACAAGACTGGTACCCTTTCACGTCCAAATCTCTCAAACTCCGGGAGAGATTCTCAAAACCGAGGTTGACATGTTTCGAATTCCTCTCAACATTTTGGAAATCCCGCTGAAACTTTGGACATTCTCGCGCAGGGTTCCCAATCCCCGACAAGACTGGTACCCTTTCACGTCCAAATCTCTCAAACTCCGGGAGAGATTCTCAAAACCAAGGTTGACATGTTTCGAGTTCCTCTCAACATTTTGGAAATCCCGCTGAAACTTTGGACATTCTGGCGAAGGGTTCCCAATCCCCGACAAGACTGGTACCCTTTCACGTCCAAATCTCTCAAACTCCGGGAGAGATTCTCAAAACCAAGGTTGACATGTTTCGAGTTCCTCTCAACATTTTGGAAATCCCGCTGAAACTTTGGACATTCTGGCGAAGGGTTCCCAATATCCGACAAGACTGGTACCCTTTCACGTCCAAATCTCTCAAACTCCGGGAGAGGTTCTCAAAACCAAGGTTGACATGTTTCGAGTTCCTCTCAACATTTTGGAAATCCCGCTGAAACTTTGGACATTCTCGCGAAGGGTTCCCAATCCCCGACAAGACTGGTACCCTTTCACGTCCAAATCTCTCAAACTCCGGGAGAGATTCTCAAAACCAAGGTTGACATGTTTCGAGTTCCTCTCAACATTTTGGAAATCCCGCTGAAACTTTGGACATTCTCGCGAAGGGTTCCCAATCCCCGACAAGACTGGTACCCTTTCACGTCCAAATCTCTCAAACTCCGGGAGAGATTCTCAAAACCGAGGTTGACATGTTTCGAGTTCCTCTCAACATTTTGGAAATCCCGCTGAAACTTTGGACATTCTCGCGAAGGGTTCCCAATCCCCGACAAGACTGGTACCCTTTCACGTCCAAATCTCTCAAACTCCGGGAGAGATTCTCAAAACCGAGGTTGACATGTTTCGAGTTCCTCTCAACATTTTGGAAATCCCGCTGAAACTTTGGACATTCTGGCGAAGGGTTCCCAATCCCCGACAAGACTGGTACCCTTTCACGTCCAAATCTCTCAAACTCCGGGAGAGATTCTCAAAACCGAGGTTGACATGTTTCGAGTTCCTCTCAACATTTTGGAAATCCCGCTGAAACTTTGGACATTCTGGCGAAGGGTTCCCAATCCCCGACAAGACTGGTACCCTTTCACGTCCAAATCTCTCAAACTCCGGGAGAGATTCTCAAAACCGAGGTTGACATGTTTCGAGTTCCTCTCAACATTTTGGAAATCCCGCTGAAACTTTGGACATTCTCGCGAAGGGTTCCCAATCCCCGACAAGACTGGTACCCTTTCACGTCCAAATCTCTCAAACTCCGGGAGAGATTCTCAAAACCAAGGCTCACATGTTTCGAGTTCCTCTCAACATTTTGGAAATCCCGCTGAAACTTTGGACATTCTGGCGAAGGGTTCCCAATCCCCGACAAGACTGGTACCCTTTCACGTCCAAATCTCTCAAACTCCGGGAGAGATTCTCAAAACCAAGGTTGACATGTTTCGAGTTCCTCTCAACATTTTGGAAATCCCACTGAAACTTTGGACATTCTCGCGAAGGGTTCCCAATCCCCGACAAGACTGGTACCCTTTCACGTCCAAATCTCTCAAACTCCGGGAGAGATTCTCAAAACCAAGGTTGAAATGTTTCTAGTTCCTGTCAACATTTTGGAAATCCCGCTGAAACTTTGGACATTCTGGCGAAGGGTTCCCAATCCCCGACAAGACTGGTACCCTTTCACGTCCAAATCTCTCAAACTCCGGGAGAGATTCTCAAAACCCAGGTTGACATGTTTCGAGTTCCTCTCAACATTTTGGAAATCCCGCTGAAACTTTGGACATTCTGGCGAAGGGTTCCCAATCCCCGACAAGACTGGTACCCTTTCACGTCCAAATCTCTCAAACTCCGGGAGAGATTCTCAAAACCAAGGTTGACCTTTTTCGAGTTCCTCTCAACATTTTGGAAATCCCGCTGAAACTTTGGACATTCTGGCGAAGGGTTCCCAATCCCTGACAAGACTGGTACCCTTTCACGTCCAAATCTCTCAAACTCCGGGAGAGATTCTCAAAACCAAGGTTGACATGTTTCGAGTTCCTCTCAACATTTTGGAAATCCCGCTGAAACTTTGGACATTCTGGCGAAGGGTTCCCAATCCCCGACAAGACTGGTACCCTTTCACGTCCAAATCTCTCGAACTCCGGGAGAGATTCTCAAAACCGAGGTTGACATGTTTCGAGTTCCTCTCAACATTTTGGAAATCCCGCTGAAACTTTGGACATTCTGGCGAAGGGTTCCCAATCCCCGACAAGACTGGTACCCTTTCACGTCCAAATCTCTCAAACTCCGGGAGAGATTCTCAAAACCAAGGCTCACATGTTTCGAGTTCCTCTCAACATTTTGGAAATCCCGCTGAAACTTTGGACATTCTGGCGAAGGGTTCCCAATATCCGACAAGACTGGTACCCTTTCACGTCCAAATCTCTCAAACTCCGGGAGAGATTCTCAAAACCAAGGTTCACATGTTTCGAGTTCCTCTCAACATTTTGGAAATCCCACTGAAACTTTGGACATTCTGGCGAAGGGTTCCCAATCCCCGACAAGACTGGTACCCTTTCACGTCCAAATCTCTCAAACTCCGGGAGAGATTCTCAAAACCAAGGTTGAAATGTTTCTAGTTCCTGTCAACATTTTGGAAATCCCGCTGAAACTTTGGACATTCTGGCGAAGGGTTCCCAATCCCCGACAAGACTGGTACCCTTTCACGTCCAAATCTCTCAAACTCCGGGAGAGATTCTCAAAACCAAGGTTGACATGTTTCGAGTTCCTCTCAACATTTTGGAAATCCCGCTGAAACTTTGGACATTCTCGCGAAGGGTTCCCAATCCCCGACAAGACTGGTACCCTTTCACGTCCAAATCTCTCAAACTCCGGGAGAGATTCTCAAAACCAAGGTTGACATGTTTCGAGTTCCTCTCAACATTTTGGAAATCCCGCTGAAACTTTGGACATTCTGGCGAAGGGTTCCCAATCCCCGACAAGACTGGTACCCTTTCACGTCCAAATCTCTCAAACTCCGGGAGAGGTTCTCAAAACCAAGGTTGATATGTTTCGAGTTCCTCTCAACATTTTGGAAATCCCGCTGAAACTTTGGACATTCTCGCGAAGGGTTCCCAATCCCCGACAAGACTGGTACCCTTTCACGTCCAAATCTGTCAAACTCCGGGAGAGATTCTCAAAACCAAGGTTGACATGTTTCGAGTTCCTCTCAACATTTTGGAAATCCCGCTGAAACTTTGGACATTCTGGCGAAGGGTTCCCAATCCCCGACAAGACTGGTACCCTTTCACGTCCAAATCTCTCAAACTCCGGGAGAGATTCTCAAAACCAAGGTTGACATGTTTCGAGTTCCTCTCAACATTTTGGAAATCCCGCTGAAACTTTGGACATGCTCGCGAAGGGTTCCCAATCCCCGACAAGACTGGTACCCTTTCACGTCCAAATCTCTCCAACTCCGGGAGAGATTCTCAAAACCAAGGTTGACATGTTTCGAGTTCCTCTCAACATTTTGGAAATCCCACTGAAACTTTGGACATTCTCGCGAAGGGTTCCCAATCCCCGACAAGACTGGTACCCTTTCACGTCCAAATCTCTCAAACTCCGGGAGAGATTCTCAAAACCAAGGTTGAAATGTTTCTAGTTCCTGTCAACATTTTGGAAATCCCGCTGAAACTTTGGACATTCTCGCGAAGGGTTCCCAATCCCCGACAAGACTGGTACCCTTTCACGTCCAAATCTCTCGAACTCCGGGAGAGATTCTCAAAACCCAGGTTGACATGTGTCGAGTTCCTCTCAACATTTTGGAAATCCCGCTGAAACTTTGGACATTCTCGCGAAGGGTTCCCAATCCCCGACAAGACTGGTACCCTTTCACGTCCAAATCTCTCGAACTCCGGGAGAGATTCTCAAAACCGAGGTTGACATGTTTCGAGTTCCTCTCAACATTTTGGAAATCCCGCTGAAACTTTGGACATTCTGGCGAAGGGTTCCCAATCCCCGACAAGACTGGTACCCTTTCACGTCCAAATCTCTCAAACTCCGGGAGAGATTCTCAAAACCAAGGCTCACATGTTTCGAGTTCCTCTCAACATTTTGGAAATCCCGCTGAAACTTTGGACATTCTGGCGAAGGGTTCCCAATATCCGACAAGACTGGTACCCTTTCACGTCCAAATCTCTCAAACTCCGGGAGAGATTCTCAAAACCAAGGTTCACATGTTTCGAGTTCCTCTCAACATTTTGGAAATCCCACTGAAACTTTGGACATTCTGGCGAAGGGTTCCCAATCCCCGACAAGACTGGTACCCTTTCACGTCCAAATCTCTCAAACTCCGGGAGAGATTCTCAAAACCAAGGTTGAAATGTTTCTAGTTCCTGTCAACATTTTGGAAATCCCGCTGAAACTTTGGACATTCTGGCGAAGGGTTCCCAATCCCCGACAAGACTGGTACCCTTTCACGTCCAAATCTCTCAAACTCCGGGAGAGATTCTCAAAACCAAGGTTGACATGTTTCGAGTTCCTCTCAACATTTTGGAAATCCCGCTGAAACTTTGGACATTCTCGCGAAGGGTTCCCAATCCCCGACAAGACTGGTACCCTTTCACGTCCAAATCTCTCAAACTCCGGGAGAGATTCTCAAAACCAAGGTTGACATGTTTCGAGTTCCTCTCAACATTTTGGAAATCCCGCTGAAACTTTGGACATTCTGGCGAAGGGTTCCCAATCCCCGACAAGACTGGTACCCTTTCACGTCCAAATCTCTCAAACTCCGGGAGAGGTTCTCAAAACCAAGGTTGATATGTTTCGAGTTCCTCTCAACATTTTGGAAATCCCGCTGAAACTTTGGACATTCTCGCGAAGGGTTCCCAATCCCCGACAAGACTGGTACCCTTTCACGTCCAAATCTGTCAAACTCCGGGAGAGATTCTCAAAACCAAGGTTGACATGTTTCGAGTTCCTCTCAACATTTTGGAAATCCCGCTGAAACTTTGGACATTCTGGCGAAGGGTTCCCAATCCCCGACAAGACTGGTACCCTTTCACGTCCAAATCTCTCAAACTCCGGGAGAGATTCTCAAAACCAAGGTTGACATGTTTCGAGTTCCTCTCAACATTTTGGAAATCCCGCTGAAACTTTGGACATTCTGGCGAAGGGTTCCCAATCCCCGACAAGACTGGTACCCTTTCACGTCCAAATCTCTCAAACTCCGGGAGAGATTCTCAAAACCAAGGTTGACATGTTTCGAGTTCCTCTCAACATTTTGGAAATCCCACTGAAACTTTGGACATTCTCGCGAAGGGTTCCCAATCCCCGACAAGACTGGTACCCTTTCACGTCCAAATCTCTCAAACTCCGGGAGAGATTCTCAAAACCAAGGTTGAAATGTTTCTAGTTCCTGTCAACATTTTGGAAATCCCGCTGAAACTTTGGACATTCTGGCGAAGGGTTCCCAATCCCCGACAAGACTGGTACCCTTTCACGTCCAAATCTCTCGAACTCCGGGAGAGATTCTCAAAACCCAGGTTGACATGTGTCGAGTTCCTCTCAACATTTTGGAAATCCCGCTGAAACTTTGGACATTCTGGCGAAGGGTTCCCAATCCCCGACAAGACTGGTACCCTTTCACGTCCAAATCTGTCAAACTCCGGGAGAGATTCTCAAAACCAAGGTTGACATGTTTCGAGTTCCTCTCAACATTTTGGAAATCCCGCTGAAACTTTGGACATTCTGGCGAAGGGTTCCCAATCCCCGACAAGACTGGTACCCTTTCACGTCCAAATCTCTCAAACTCCGGGAGAGATTCTCAAAACCGAGGTTGACATGTTTCGAGTTCCTCTCAACATTTTGGAAATCCCGCTGAAACTTTGGACATTCTGGCGAAGGGTTCCCAATCCCTGACAAGACTGGTACCCTTTCACGTCCAAATCTCTCAAACTCCGGGAGAGATTCTCAAAACCAAGGTTGACATGTTTCGAGTTCCTCTCAACATTTTGGAAATCCCGCTGAAACTTTGGACATTCTGGCGAAGGGTTCCCAATCCCCGACAAGACTGGTACCCTTTCACGTCCAAATCTCTCAAACTCCGGGAGAGATTCTCAAAACCAAGGTTGACATGTTTCGAGTTCCTCTCAACATTTTGGAAATCCCGCTGAAACTTTGGACATTCTGGCGAAGGGTTCCCAATCCCCGACAAGACTGGTACCCTTTCACGTCCAAATCTCTCAAACTCCGGGAGAGATTCTCAAAACCGAGGTTGACATGTTTCGAGTTCCTCTCAACATTTTGGAAATCCCACTGAAACTTTGGACATTCTGGCGAAGGGTTCCCAATCCCCGACAAGACTGGTACCCTTTCACGTCCAAATCTCTCAAACTCCGGGAGAGATTCTCAAAACCAAGGTTGACATGTTTCGAGTTCCTCTCAACATTTTGGAAATCCCGCTGAAACTTTGGACATTCTGGCGAAGGGTTCCCAATCCCCGACAAGACTGGTACCCTTTCACGTCCAAATCTCTCAAACTCCGGGAGAGATTCTCAAAACCAAGGTTGACCTTTTTCGAGTTCCTCTCAACATTTTGGAAATCCCGCTGAAACTTTGGACATTCTGGCGAAGGGTTCCCAATCCCTGACAAGACTGGTACCCTTTCACGTCCAAATCTCTCAAACTCCGGGAGAGATTCTCAAAACCAAGGTTGACATGTTTCGAGTTCCTCTCAACATTTTGGAAATCCCGCTGAAACTTTGGACATTCTGGCGAAGGGTTCCCAATCCCCGACAAGACTGGTACCCTTTCACGTCCAAATCTCTCGAACTCCGGGAGAGATTCTCAAAACCGAGGTTGACATGTTTCGAGTTCCTCTCAACATTTTGGAAATCCCGCTGAAACTTTGGACATTCTGGCGAAGGGTTCCCAATCCCCGACAAGACTGGTACCCTTTCACGTCCAAATCTCTCAAACTCCGGGAGAGATTCTCAAAACCAAGGCTCACATGTTTCGAGTTCCTCTCAACATTTTGGAAATCCCGCTGAAACTTTGGACATTCTGGCGAAGGGTTCCCAATATCCGACAAGACTGGTACCCTTTCACGTCCAAATCTCTCAAACTCCGGGAGAGATTCTCAAAACCAAGGTTCACATGTTTCGAGTTCCTCTCAACATTTTGGAAATCCCACTGAAACTTTGGACATTCTGGCGAAGGGTTCCCAATCCCCGACAAGACTGGTACCCTTTCACGTCCAAATCTCTCAAACTCCGGGAGAGATTCTCAAAACCAAGGTTGAAATGTTTCTAGTTCCTGTCAACATTTTGGAAATCCCGCTGAAACTTTGGACATTCTGGCGAAGGGTTCCCAATCCCCGACAAGACTGGTACCCTTTCACGTCCAAATCTCTCAAACTCCGGGAGAGATTCTCAAAACCAAGGTTGACATGTTTCGAGTTCCTCTCAACATTTTGGAAATCCCGCTGAAACTTTGGACATTCTCGCGAAGGGTTCCCAATCCCCGACAAGACTGGTACCCTTTCACGTCCAAATCTCTCAAACTCCGGGAGAGATTCTCAAAACCAAGGTTGACATGTTTCGAGTTCCTCTCAACATTTTGGAAATCCCGCTGAAACTTTGGACATTCTGGCGAAGGGTTCCCAATCCCCGACAAGACTGGTACCCTTTCACGTCCAAATCTCTCAAACTCCGGGAGAGGTTCTCAAAACCAAGGTTGATATGTTTCGAGTTCCTCTCAACATTTTGGAAATCCCGCTGAAACTTTGGACATTCTCGCGAAGGGTTCCCAATCCCCGACAAGACTGGTACCCTTTCACGTCCAAATCTGTCAAACTCCGGGAGAGATTCTCAAAACCAAGGTTGACATGTTTCGAGTTCCTCTCAACATTTTGGAAATCCCGCTGAAACTTTGGACATTCTGGCGAAGGGTTCCCAATCCCCGACAAGACTGGTACCCTTTCACGTCCAAATCTCTCAAACTCCGGGAGAGATTCTCAAAACCAAGGTTGACATGTTTCGAGTTCCTCTCAACATTTTGGAAATCCCGCTGAAACTTTGGACATGCTCGCGAAGGGTTCCCAATCCCCGACAAGACTGGTACCCTTTCACGTCCAAATCTCTCCAACTCCGGGAGAGATTCTCAAAACCAAGGTTGACATGTTTCGAGTTCCTCTCAACATTTTGGAAATCCCACTGAAACTTTGGACATTCTCGCGAAGGGTTCCCAATCCCCGACAAGACTGGTACCCTTTCACGTCCAAATCTCTCAAACTCCGGGAGAGATTCTCAAAACCAAGGTTGAAATGTTTCTAGTTCCTGTCAACATTTTGGAAATCCCGCTGAAACTTTGGACATTCTCGCGAAGGGTTCCCAATCCCCGACAAGACTGGTACCCTTTCACGTCCAAATCTCTCGAACTCCGGGAGAGATTCTCAAAACCCAGGTTGACATGTGTCGAGTTCCTCTCAACATTTTGGAAATCCCGCTGAAACTTTGGACATTCTCGCGAAGGGTTCCCAATCCCCGACAAGACTGGTACCCTTTCACGTCCAAATCTCTCAAACTCCGGGAGAGATTCTCAAAACCGAGGTTGACATGTTTCGAGTTCCTCTCAACATTTTGGAAATCCCGCTGAAACTTTGGACATTCTCGCGAAGGGTTCCCAATCCCCGACAAGACTGGTACCCTTTCACGTCCAAATCTCTCAAACTCCGGGAGAGATTCTCAAAACCGAGGTTGAAATGTTTCTAGTTCCTGTCAACATTTTGGAAATCCCGCTGAAACTTTGGACATTCTGGCGAAGGGTTCCCAATCCCCGACAAGACTGGTACCCTTTCACGTCCAAATCTCTCAAACTCCGGGAGAGATTCTCAAAACCAAGGTTGACATGTTTCGAGTTCCTCTCAACATTTTGGAAATCCCGCTGAAACTTTGGACATTCTCGCGAAGGGTTCCCAATCCCCGACAAGACTGGTACCCTTTCACGTCCAAATCTCTCAAACTCCGGGAGAGATTCTCAAAACCAAGGTTGACATGTTTCGAGTTCCTCTCAACATTTTGGAAATCCCGCTGAAACTTTGGACATTCTGGCGAAGGGTTCCCAATATCCGACAAGACTGGTACCCTTTCACGTCCAAATCTCTCAAACTCCGGGAGAGGTTCTCAAAACCAAGGTTGATATGTTTCGAGTTCCTCTCAACATTTTGGAAATCCTGCTGAAACTTTGGACATTCTCGCGAAGGGTTCCCAATCCCCGACAAGACTGGTACCCTTTCACGTCCAAATCTGTCAAACTCCGGGAGAGATTCTCAAAACCAAGGTTGACATGTTTCGAGTTCCTCTCAACATTTTGGAAATCCCGCTGAAACTTTGGACATTCTGGCGAAGGGTTCCCAATCCCCGACAAGACTGGTACCCTTTCACGTCCAAATCTCTCAAACTCCGGGAGAGATTCTCAAAACCAAGGTTGACATGTTTCGAGTTCCTCTCAACATTTTGGAAATCCCGCTGAAACTTTGGACATTCTGGCGAAGGGTTCCCAATCCCCGACAAGACTGGTACCCTTTCACGTCCAAATCTCTCAAACTCCGGGAGAGATTCTCAAAACCAAGGTTGACATGTTTCGAGTTCCTCTCAACATTTTGGAAATCCCACTGAAACTTTGGACATTCTCGCGAAGGGTTCCCAATCCCCGACAAGACTGGTACCCTTTCACGTCCAAATCTCTCAAACTCCGGGAGAGATTCTCAAAACCAAGGTTGAAATGTTTCTAGTTCCTGTCAACATTTTGGAAATCCCGCTGAAACTTTGGACATTCTGGCGAAGGGTTCCCAATCCCCGACAAGACTGGTACCCTTTCACGTCCAAATCTCTCGAACTCCGGGAGAGATTCTCAAAACCCAGGTTGACATGTGTCGAGTTCCTCTCAACATTTTGGAAATCCCGCTGAAACTTTGGACATTCTGGCGAAGGGTTCCCAATCCCCGACAAGACTGGTACCCTTTCACGTCCAAATCTGTCAAACTCCGGGAGAGATTCTCAAAACCAAGGTTGACATGTTTCGAGTTCCTCTCAACATTTTGGAAATCCCGCTGAAACTTTGGACATTCTGGCGAAGGGTTCCCAATCCCCGACAAGACTGGTACCCTTTCACGTCCAAATCTCTCAAACTCCGGGAGAGATTCTCAAAACCGAGGTTGACATGTTTCGAGTTCCTCTCAACATTTTGGAAATCCCGCTGAAACTTTGGACATTCTCGCGAAGGGTTCCCAATCCCCGACAAGACTGGTACCCTTTCACGTCCAAATCTCTCAAACTCCGGGAGAGATTCTCAAAACCAAGGTTGACATGTTGCGAGTTCCTCTCAACATTTTGGAAATCCCGCTGAAACTTTGGACATTCTGGCGAAGGGTTCCCAATCCCCGACAAGACTGGTACCCTTTCACGTCCAAATCTCTCAAACTCCGGGAGAGATTCTCAAAACCAAGGTTGACAAGTTTCGAGTTCCTCTCAACATTTTGGAAATCCCGCTGAAACTTTGGACATTCTGGCGAAGGGTTCCCAATCCCCGACAAGACTGGTACCCTTTCACGTCCAAATCTCTCAAACTCCGGGAGAGATTCTCAAAACCAAGGCTCACATGTTTCGAGTTCCTCTCAACATTTTGGAAATCCCGCTGAAACTTTGGACATTCTGGCGAAGGGTTCCCAATCCCTGACAAGACTGGTACCCTTTCACGTCCAAATCTCTCAAACTCCGGGAGAGATTCTCAAAACCAAGGTTGACATGTTTCGAGTTCCTCTCAACATTTTGGAAATCCCGCTGAAACTTTGGACATTCTGGCGAAGGGTTCCCAATCCCCGACAAGACTGGTACCCTTTCACGTCCAAATCTCTCAAACTCCGGGAGAGATTCTCAAAACCAAGGTTGACATGTTTCGAGTTCCTCTCAACATTTTGGAAATCCCGCTGAAACTTTGGACATTCTGGCGAAGGGTTCCCAATATCCGACAAGACTGGTACCCTTTCACGTCCAAATCTCTCAAACTCCGGGAGAGGTTCTCAAAACCGAGGTTTATATGTTTCGAGTTCCTCTCAACATTTTGGAAATCCTGCTGAAACTTTGGACATTCTCGCGAAGGGTTCCCAATCCCCGACAAGACTGGCACCCTTTCACGTCCAAATCTCTCAAACTCCGGGAGAGATTCTCAAAACCAAGGTTGACATGTTTCGAGTTCCTCTCAACATTTTGGAAATCCCGCTGAAACTTTGGACATTCTGGCGAAGGGTTCCCAATCCCCGACAAGACTGGTACCCTTTCACGTCCAAATCTCTCAAACTCCGGGAGAGATTCTCAAAACCAAGGTTGACATGTTTCGAGTTCCTCTCAACATTTTGGAAATCCCGCTGAAACTTTGGACATTCTGGCGAAGGGTTCCCAATCCCCGACAAGACTGGTACCCTTTCACGTCCAAATCTGTCAAACTCCGGGAGAGATTCTCAAAACCAAGGTTGACATGTTTCGAGTTCCTCTCAACATTTTGGAAATCCCACTGAAACTTTGGACATTCTCGCGAAGGGTTCCCAATCCCCGACAAGACTGGTACCCTTTCACGTCCAAATCTCTCAAACTCCGGGAGAGATTCTCAAAACCAAGGTTGACATGTGTCGAGTTCCTCTCAACATTTTGGAAATCCCGCTGAAACTTTGGACATTCTCGCGAAGGGTTCCCAATCCCCGACAAGACTGGTACCCTTTCACGTCCAAATCTCTCAAACTCCGGGAGAGATTCTCAAAACCAAGGTTGACATGTGTCGAGTTCCTCTCAACATTTTGGAAATCCCGCTGAAACTTTGGACATTCTGGCGAAGGGTTCCCAATCCCCGACAAGACTGGTACCCTTTCACGTCCAAATCTCTCAAACTCCGGGAGAGATTCTCAAAACCAAGGTTGACAAGTTTCGAGTTCCTCTCAACATTTTGGAAATCCCGCTGAAACTTTGGACATTCTGGCGAAGGGTTCCCAATCCCCGACAAGACTGGTACCCTTTCACGTCCAAATCTCTCAAACTCCGGGAGAGATTCTCAAAACCAAGGCTCACATGTTTCGAGTTCCTCTCAACATTTTGGAAATCCCGCTGAAACTTTGGACATTCTGGCGAAGGGTTCCCAATCCCTGACAAGACTGGTACCCTTTCACGTCCAAATCTCTCAAACTCCGGGAGAGATTCTCAAAACCAAGGTTGACATGTTTCGAGTTCCTCTCAACATTTTGGAAATCCCGCTGAAACTTTGGACATTCTGGCGAAGGGTTCCCAATCCCCGACAAGACTGGTACCCTTTCACGTCCAAATCTCTCAAACTCCGGGAGAGATTCTCAAAACCAAGGTTGACATGTTTCGAGTTCCTCTCAACATTTTGGAAATCCCGCTGAAACTTTGGACATTCTGGCGAAGGGTTCCCAATATCCGACAAGACTGGTACCCTTTCACGTCCAAATCTCTCAAACTCCGGGAGAGGTTCTCAAAACCGAGGTTGATATGTTTCGAGTTCCTCTCAACATTTTGGAAATCCTGCTGAAACTTTGGACATTCTCGCGAAGGGTTCCCAATCCCCGACAAGACTGGCACCCTTTCACGTCCAAATCTCTCAAACTCCGGGAGAGATTCTCAAAACCAAGGTTGACATGTTTCGAGTTCCTCTCAACATTTTGGAAATCCCGCTGAAACTTTGGACATTCTGGCGAAGGGTTCCCAATCCCCGACAAGACTGGTACCCTTTCACGTCCAAATCTCTCAAACTCCGGGAGAGATTCTCAAAACCAAGGTTGACATGTTTCGAGTTCCTCTCAACATTTTGGAAATCCCGCTGAAACTTTGGACATTCTGGCGAAGGGTTCCCAATCCCCGACAAGACTGGTACCCTTTCACGTCCAAATCTGTCAAATTCCGGGAGAGATTCTCAAAACCAAGGTTGACATGTTTCGAGTTCCTCTCAACATTTTGGAAATCCCACTGAAACTTTGGACATTCTCGCGAAGGGTTCCCAATCCCCGACAAGACTGGTACCCTTTCACGTCCAAATCTCTCAAACTCCGGGAGAGATTCTCAAAACCAAGGTTGACATGTGTCGAGTTCCTCTCAACATTTTGGAAATCCCGCTGAAACTTTGGACATTCTCGCGAAGGGTTCCCAATCCCCGACAAGACTGGTACCCTTTCACGTCCAAATCTCTCAAACTCCGGGAGAGATTCTCAAAACCAAGGTTGACATGTGTCGAGTTCCTCTCAACATTTTGGAAATCCCGCTGAAACTTTGGACATTCTCGCGAAGGGTTCCCAATCCCCGACAAGACTGGTACCCTTTCACGTCCAAATCTCTCAAACTCCGGGAGAGATTCTCAAAACCAAGGTTGACATGTTTCGAGTTCCTCTCAAGATTTTGGAAATCCCGCTGAAACTTTGGACATTCTGGCGAAGGGTTCCCAATCCCCGACAAGACTGGTACCCTTTCACGTCCAAATCTCTCAAACTCCGGGAGAGATTCTCAAAACCGAGGTTTACATGTTTCGAGTTCCTCTCAACATTTTGGAAATCCCGCTGAAACTTTGGACATTCTGGCGAAGGGTTCCCAATCCCCGACAAGACTGGTACCCTTTCACGTCCAAATCTCTCAAACTCCGGGAGAGATTCTCAAAACCAAGGTTGACATGTTTCGAGTTCCTCTCAACATTTTGGAAATCCCGCTGAAACTTTGGACATTCTGGCAAAGGGTTCCCAATATCCGACAAGACTGGTACCCTTTCACGTCCAAATCTCTCAAACTCCGGGAGAGGTTCTCAAAACCAAGGTTGATATGTTTCGAGTTCCTCTCAACATTTTGGAAATCCTGCTGAAACTTTGGACATTCTCGCGAAGGGTTCCCAATCCCCGACAAGACTGGTACCCTTTCACGTCCAAATCTGTCAAACTCCGGGAGAGATTCTCAAAACCAAGGTTGACATGTTTCGAGTTCCTCTCAACATTTTGGAAATCCTGCTGAAACTTTGGACATTCTCGCGAAGGGTTCCCAATCCCCGACAAGACTGGTACCCTTTCACGTCCAAATCTCTCAAACTCCGGGAGAGATTCTCAAAACCAAGGTTGACATGTTTCGAGTTCCTCTCAACATTTTGGAAATCCCGCTGAAACTTTGGACATTCTGGCGAAGGGTTCCCAATCCCCGACAAGACTGGTACCCTTTCACGTCCAAATCTCTCAAACTCCGGGAGAGATTCTCAAAACCGAGGTTGACATGTTTCGAGTTCCTCTCAACATTTTGGAAATCCCACTGAAACTTTGGACATTCTGGCGAAGGGTTCCCAATCCCCGACAAGACTGGTACCCTTTCACGTCCAAATCTCTCAAACTCCGGGAGAGATTCTCAAAACCGAGGTTGACATGTGTCGAGTTCCTCTCAACATTTTGGAAATCCCGCTGAAACTTTGGACATTCTCGCGAAGGGTTCCCAATCCCCGACAAGACTGGTACCCTTTCACGTCCAAATCTCTCAAACTCCGGGAGAGATTCTCAAAACCAAGGTTGACATGTGTCGAGTTCCTCTCAACATTTTGGAAATCCCGCTGAAACTTTGGACATTCTCGCGAAGGGTTCCCAATCCCCGACAAGACTGGTACCCTTTCACGTCCAAATCTCTCAAACTCCGGGAGAGATTCTCAAAACCAAGGTTGACATGTTTCGAGTTCCTCTCAACATTTTGGAAATCCCGCTGAAACTTTGGACATTCTCGCGAAGGGTTCCCAATCCCCGACAAGACTGGTACCCTTTCACGTCCAAATCTCTCAAACTCCGGGAGAGATTCTCAAAACCAAGGTTGACATGTGTCGAGTTCCTCTCAACATTTTGGAAATCCCGCTGAAACTTTGGACATTCTCGCGAAGGGTTCCCAATCCCCGACAAGACTGGTACCCTTTCACGTCCAAATCTCTCAAACTCCGGGAGAGATTCTCAAAACCAAGGTTGACATGTTTCGAGTTCCTCTCAACATTTTGGAAATCCCGCTGAAACTTTGGACATTCTCGCGAAGGGTTCCCAATCCCCGACAAGACTGGTACCCTTTCACGTCCAAATCTCTCAAACTCCGGGAGAGATTCTCAAAACCGAGGTTGACATGTTTCGAGTTCCTCTCAACATTTTGGAAATCCCGCTGAAACTTTGGACATTCTCGCGAAGGGTTCCCAATCCCCGACAAGACTGGTACCCTTTCACGTCCAAATCTCTCAAACTCCGGGAGAGATTCTCAAAACCAAGGTTGACATGTTTCGAGTTCCTCTCAACATTTTGGAAATCCCGCTGAAACTTTGGACATTCTGGCAAAGGGTTCCCAATATCCGACAAGACTGGTACCCTTTCACGTCCAAATCTCTCAAACTCCGGGAGAGGTTCTCAAAACCAAGGTTGATATGTTTCGAGTTCCTCTCAACATTTTGGAAATCCTGCTGAAACTTTGGACATTCTCGCGAAGGGTTCCCAATCCCCGACAAGACTGGTACCCTTTCACGTCCAAATCTGTCAAACTCCGGGAGAGATTCTCAAAACCAAGGTTGACATGTTTCGAGTTCCTCTCAACATTTTGGAAATCCCGCTGAAACTTTGGACATTCTGGCGAAGGGTTCCCAATCCCCGACAAGACTGGTACCCTTTCACGTCCAAATCTGTCAAACTCCGGGAGAGATTCTCAAAACCAAGGTTGACATGTTTCGAGTTCCTCTCAACATTTTGGAAATCCCGCTGAAACTTTGGACATTCTGGCGAAGGGTTCCCAATCCCCGACAAGACTGGTACCCTTTCACGTCCAAATCTCTCAAACTCCGGGAGAGATTCTCAAAACCAAGGTTGACATGTGTCGAGTTCCTCTCAGCATTTTGGAAATCCCGCTGAAACTTTGGACATTCTCGCGAAGGGTTCCCAATCCCCGACAAGACTGGTACCCTTTCACGTCCAAATCTGTCAAACTCCGGGAGAGATTCTCAAAACCAAGGTTGACATGTTTCGAGTTCCTCTCAACATTTTGGAAATCCCGCTGAAACTTTGGACATTCTCGCGAAGGGTTCCCAATCCCCAACAAGACTGGTACCCTTTCACGTCCAAATCTCTCCAACTCCGGGAGAGATTCTCAAAACCGAGGTTTACATGTTTCGAGTTCCTCTCAACATTTTGGAAATCCCGCTGAAACTTTGGACATTCTCGCGAAGGGTTCCCAATCCCCGACAAGACTGGTACCCTTTCACGTCCAAATCTCTCAAACTCCGGGAGAGATTCTCAAAACCAAGGTTGACATGTTTCGAGTTCCTCTCAACATTTTGGAAATCCCGCTGAAACTTTGGACATTATGGCAAAGGGTTCCCAATATCCGACAAGACTGGTACCCTTTCACGTCCAAATCTCTCATACTCCGGGAGAGGTTCTCAAAAAAAAGGTTGATATGTTTCGAGTTCCTCTCAACATTTTGGAAATCCTGCTGAAACTTTGGACATTCTCGCGAAGGGTTCCCAATCCCCGACAAGACTGGTACCCTTTCACGTCCAAATCTCTCAAACTCCGGGAGAGATTCTCAAAACCAAGGTTGACATGTTTCGAGTTCCTCTCAACATTTTGGAAATCCCGCTGAAACTTTGGACATTCTGGCGAAGGGTTCCCAATCCCCGACAAGACTGGTACCCTTTCACGTCCAAATCTCTCAAACTCCGGGAGAGATTCTCAAAACCAAGGTTGACATGTTTCGAGTTCCTCTCAACATTTTGGAAATCCCGCTGAAACTTTGGACATTCTCGCGAAGGGTTCCCAATCCCCGACAAGACTGGTACCCTTTCACGTCCAAATCTGTCAAACTCCGGGAGAGATTCTCAAAACCCAGGTTGACATGTTTCGAGTTCCTCTCAACATTTTGGAAATCCCGCTGAAACTTTGGACATTCTGGCGAAGGGTTCCCAATCCCCGACAAGACTGGTACCCTTTCACGTCCAAATCTCTCAAACTCCGGGAGAGATTCTCAAAACCGAGGTTGACATGTTTCGAGTTCCTCTCAACATTTTGGAAATCCCGCTGAAACTTTGGACATTCTCGCGAAGGGTTCCCAATCCCCGACAAGACTGGTACCCTTTCACGTCCAAATCTCTCAAACTCCGGGAGAGATTCTCAAAACCAAGGTTGACATGTTGCGAGTTCCTCTCAACATTTTGGAAATCCCGCTGAAACTTTGGACATTCTGGCGAAGGGTTCCCAATCCCCGACAAGACTGGTACCCTTTCACGTCCAAATCTCTCAAACTCCGGGAGAGATTCTCAAAACCAAGGTTGACAAGTTTCGAGTTCCTCTCAACATTTTGGAAATCCCGCTGAAACTTTGGACATTCTCGCGAAGGGTTCCCAATCCCCGACAAGACTGGTACCCTTTCACGTCCAAATCTCTCAAACTCCGGGAGAGATTCTCAAAACCAAGGTTGACATGTTTCGAGTTCCTCTCAACATTTTGGAAATCCCGCTGAAACTTTGGACATTCTGGCAAAGGGTTCCCAATATCCGACAAGACTGGTACCCTTTCACGTCCAAATCTCTCAAACTCCGGGAGAGGTTCTCAAAACCAAGGTTGATATGTTTCGAGTTCCTCTCAACATTTTGGAAATCCTGCTGAAACTTTGGACATTCTCGCGAAGGGTTCCCAATCCCCGACAAGACTGGTACCCTTTCACGTCCAAATCTGTCAAACTCCGGGAGAGATTCTCAAAACCAAGGTTGACATGTTTCGAGTTCCTCTCAACATTTTGGAAATCCCGCTGAAACTTTGGACATTCTGGCGAAGGGTTCCCAATCCCCGACAAGACTGGTACCCTTTCACGTCCAAATCTCTCAAACTCCGGGAGAGATTCTCAAAACCAAGGTTGACATGTTTCGAGTTCCTCTCAACATTTTGGAAATCCCGCTGAAACTTTGGACATTCTCGCGAAGGGTTCCCAATCCCCAACAAGACTGGTACCCTTTCACGTCCAAATCTCTCAAACTCTGGGAGAGATTCTCAAAACCGAGGTTTACATGTTTCGAGTTCCTCTCAACATTTTGGAAATCCCGCTGAAACTTTGGACATTCTGGCGAAGGGTTCCCAATCCCCGACAAGACTGGTACCCTTTCACGTCCAAATCTCTCAAACTCCGGGAGAGATTCTCAAAACCAAGGTTGACATGTTTCGAGTTCCTCTCAACATTTTGGAAATCCCGCTGAAACTTTGGACATTCTGGCAAAGGGTTCCCAATATCCGACAAGACTGGTACCCTTTCACGTCCAAATCTCTCAAACTCCGGGAGAGGTTCTCAAAACCAAGGTTGATATGTTTCGAGTTCCTCTCAACATTTTGGAAATCCTGCTGAAACTTTGGACATTCTCGCGAAGGGTTCCCAATCCCCGACAAGACTGGTACCCTTTCACGTCCAAATCTGTCAAACTCCGGGAGAGATTCTCAAAACCAAGGTTGACATGTTTCGAGTTCCTCTCAACATTTTGGAAATCTTGCTGAAACTTTGGACATTCTGGCGAAGGGTTCCCAATCCCCGACAAGACTGGTACCCTTTCACGTCCAAATCTCTCAAACTCCGGGAGAGATTCTCAAAACCAAGGTTGACATGTTTCGAGTTCCTCTCAACATTTTGGAAATCCCGCTGAAACTTTGGACATTCTGGCGAAGGGTTCCCAATCCCCGACAAGACTGGTACCCTTTCACGTCCAAATCTCTCAAACTCCGGGAGAGATTCTCAAAACCAAGGTTGACATGTTTCGAGTTCCTCTCAACATTTTGGAAATCCCGCTGAAACTTTGGACATTCTGGCGAAGGGTTCCCAATCCCCGACAAGACTGGTACCCTTTCACGTCCAAATCTCTCAAACTCCGGGAGAGATTCTCAAAACCGAGGTTGACATGTTTCGAGTTCCTCTCAACATTTTGGAAATCCCGCTGAAACTTTGGACATTCTCGCGAAGGGTTCCCAATCCCCGACAAGACTGGTACCCTTTCACGTCCAAATCTCTCAAACTCCGGGAGAGATTCTCAAAACCAAGGTTGACATGTTGCGAGTTCCTCTCAACATTTTGGAAATCCCGCTGAAACTTTGGACATTCTGGCGAAGGGTTCCCAATCCCCGACAAGACTGGTACCCTTTCACGTCCAAATCTCTCAAACTCCGGGAGAGATTCTCAAAACCAAGGTTGACAAGTTTCGAGTTCCTCTCAACATTTTGGAAATCCCGCTGAAACTTTGGACATTCTCGCGAAGGGTTCCCAATCCCCGACAAGACTGGTACCCTTTCACGTCCAAATCTCTCAAACTCCGGGAGAGATTCTCAAAACCAAGGTTGACATGTTTCGAGTTCCTCTCAACATTTTGGAAATCCCGCTGAAACTTTGGACATTCTCGCGAAGGGTTCCCAATCCCCGACAAGACTGGCACCCTTACACGTCCAAATCTCTCAAACTCCGGGAGAGATTCTCAAAACCAAGGTTGACATGATTCGAGTTCCTCTCAACATTTTGGAAATCCCGCTGAAACTTTGGACATTCTGGCGAAGGGTTCCCAATCCCCGACAAGACTGGTACCCTTTCACGTCCAAATCTCTCAAACTCCGGGAGAGATTCTCAAAACCAAGGTTGACATGTTTCGAGTTCCTCTCAACATTTTGGAAATCCCGCTGAAACTTTGGACATTCTCGCGAAGGGTTCCCAATCCCCGACAAGACTGGTACCCTTTCACGTCCAAATCTCTCAAACTCCGGGAGAGATTCTCAAAACCAAGGTTGACATGTTTCGAGTTCCTCTCAACATTTTGGAAATCCCGCTGAAACTTTGGACATTCTGGCGAAGGGTTCCCAATCCCCGACAAGACTGGTACCCTTTCACGTCCAAATCTCTCAAACTCCGGGAGAGATTCTCAAAACCGAGGTTGACATGTTTCGAGTTCCTCTCAACATTTTGGAAATCCCGCTGAAACTTTGGACATTCTGGCGAAGGGTTCCCAATCCCCGACAAGACTGGTACCCTTTCACGTCCAAATCTCTCAAACTCCGGGAGAGATTCTCAAAACCAAGGTTGACATGTTTCGAGTTCCTCTCAACATTTTGGAAATCCCGCTGAAACTTTGGACATTCTCGCGAAGGGTTCCCAATCCCCGACAAGACTGGTACCCTTTCACGTCCAAATCTCTCAAACTCCGGGAGAGATTCTCAAAACCGAGGTTGACATGTTTCGAATTCCTCTCAACATTTTGGAAATCCCGCTGAAACTTTGGACATTCTCGCGAAGGGTTCCCAATCCCCGACAAGACTGGTACCCTTTCACGTCCAAATCTCTCAAACTCCGGGAGAGATTCTCAAATCCAAGGTTGACATGTTTCGAGTTCCTCTCAACATTTTGGAAATCCCGCTGAAACTTCGGACATTCTGGCAAAGGGTTCCCAATCCCCGACAAGACTGGTACCCTTTCACGTCCAAATCTCTCAAACTCCGGGAGAGATTCTCAAAACCAAGGTTGACATGTTTCGAGTTCCTCTCAACATTTTGGAAATCCCGCTGAAACTTTGGACATTCTCGCGAAGGGTTCCCAATCCCCGACAAGACTGGTACCCTTTCACGTCCAAATCTCTCAAACTCCGGGAGAGATTCTCAAAACCGAGGTTGACATGTTTCGAGTTCCTCTCAACATTTTGGAAATCCCGCTGAAACTTTGGACATTCTCGCGAAGGGTTCCCAATCCCCGACAAGACTGGTACCCTTTCACGTCCAAATCTCTCAAACTCCGGGAGAGATTCTCAAAACCGAGGTTGACATGTTTCGAGTTCCTCTCAACATTTTGGAAATCCCGCTGAAACTTTGGACATTCTCGCGAAGGGTTCCCAATCCCCGACAAGACTGGTACCCTTTCACGTCCAAATCTCTCAAACTCCGGGAGAGATTCTCAAAACCAAGGTTGACATGTTTCGAGTTCCTCTCAACATTTTGGAAATCCCGCTGAAACTTTGGACATTCTGGCGAAGGGTTCCCAATCCCCGACAAGACTGGTACCCTTTCACGTCCAAATCTCTCAAACTCCGGGAGAGATTCTCAAAACCAAGGTTGACATGTTTCGAGTTCCTCTCAACATTTTGGAAATCCCGCTGAAACTTTGGACATTCTGGCGAAGGGTTCCCAATCCCCGACAAGACTGGTACCCTTTCACGTCCAAATCTCTCAAACTCCGGGAGAGATTCTCAAAACCGAGGTTGACATGTTTCGAGTTCCTTTCAACATTTTGGAAATCCCGCTGAAACTTTGGACATTCTGGCGAAGGGTTCCCAATCCTCGACAAGACTGGTACCCTTTCACGTCCAAATCTGTCAAACTCCGGGAGAGATTCTCAAAACCAAGGTTCACATGTTTCGAGTTCCTCTCAACATTTTGGAAATCCCGCTGAAACTTTGGACATTCTGGCGAATGGTTCCCAATCTCCGACAAGACTGGTACCCTTTCACGTCCAAATCTCTCCAACTCCGGGAGAGATTCTCAAAACCAAGGTTGACATGTTTCGAGTTCCTCTCAACATTTAGGAAATCCCACTGAAACTTTGGACATTCTCGCGAAGGGTTCCCAATCCCCGACAAGACTGGTACCCTTTCACGTCCAAATCTCTCAAACTCCGGGAGAGATTCTCAAAACCGAGGTTGACATGTTTCGAGTTCCTTTCAACATTTTGGAAATCCCGCTGAAACTTTGGACATTCTGGCGAAGGGTTCCCAATCCTCGACAAGACTGGTACCCTTTCACGTCCAAATCTCTCAAACTCCGGGAGAGATTCTCAAAACCAAGGTTCACATGTTTCGAGTTCCTCTCAACATTTTGGAAATCCCGCTGAAACTTTGGACATTCTGGCGAAGGGTTCCCAATCCCCGACAAGACTGGTACCCTTTCACGTCCAAATCTCTCAAACTCCGGGAGAGATTCTCAAAACCAAGGTTGACATGTTTCGAGTTCCTCTCAACATTTTGGAAATCCCGCTGAAACTTTGGACATTCTCGCGAAGGGTTCCCAATCCCCGACAAGACTGGTACCCTTTCACGTCCAAATCTCTCAAACTCCGGGAGAGATTCTCAAAACCGAGGTTGACATGTTTCGAATTCCTCTCAACATTTTGGAAATCCCGCTGAAACTTTGGACATTCTCGCGAAGGGTTCCCAATCCCCGACAAGACTGGTACCCTTTCACGTCCAAATCTCTCAAACTCCGGGAGAGATTCTCAAATCCAAGGTTGACATGTTTCGAGTTCCTCTCAACATTTTGGAAATCCCGCTGAAACTTCGGACATTCTGGCAAAGGGTTCCCAATCCCCGACAAGACTGGTACCCTTTCACGTCCAAATCTCTCAAACTCCGGGAGAGATTCTCAAAACCAAGGTTGACATGTTTCGAGTTCCTCTCAACATTTTGGAAATCCCGCTGAAACTTTGGACATTCTCGCGAAGGGTTCCCAATCCCCGACAAGACTGGTACCCTTTCACGTCCAAATCTCTCAAACTCCGGGAGAGATTCTCAAAACCGAGGTTGACATGTTTCGAGTTCCTCTCAACATTTTGGAAATCCCGCTGAAACTTTGGACATTCTCGCGAAGGGTTCCCAATCCCCGACAAGACTGGTACCCTTTCACGTCCAAATCTCTCAAACTCCGGGAGAGATTCTCAAAACCAAGGTTGACATGTTTCGAGTTCCTCTCAACATTTTGGAAATCCCGCTGAAACTTTGGACATTCTCGCGAAGGGTTCCCAATCCCCGACAAGACTGGTACCCTTTCACGTCCAAATCTCTCAAACTCCGGGAGAGATTCTCAAAACCAAGGTTGACATGTTTCGAGTTCCTCTCAACATTTTGGAAATCCCGCTGAAACTTTGGACATTCTGGCGAAGGGTTCCCAATCCCCGACAAGACTGGTACCCTTTCACGTCCAAATCTCTCAAACTCCGGGAGAGATTCTCAAAACCAAGGTTGACATGTTTCGAGTTCCTCTCAACATTTTGGAAATCCCGCTGAAACTTTGGACATTCTGGCGAAGGGTTCCCAATCCCCGACAAGACTGGTACCCTTTCACGTCCAAATCTCTCAAACTCCGGGAGAGATTCTCAAAACCGAGGTTGACATGTTTCGAGTTCCTTTCAACATTTTGGAAATCCCGCTGAAACTTTGGACATTCTGGCGAAGGGTTCCCAATCCTCGACAAGACTGGTACCCTTTCACGTCCAAATCTGTCAAACTCCGGGAGAGATTCTCAAAACCAAGGTTCACATGTTTCGAGTTCCTCTCAACATTTTGGAAATCCCGCTGAAACTTTGGACATTCTGGCGAATGGTTCCCAATCTCCGACAAGACTGGTACCCTTTCACGTCCAAATCTCTCCAACTCCGGGAGAGATTCTCAAAACCAAGGTTGACATGTTTCGAGTTCCTCTCAACATTTAGGAAATCCCACTGAAACTTTGGACATTCTCGCGAAGGGTTCCCAATCCCCGACAAGACTGGTACCCTTTCACGTCCAAATCTCTCAAACTCCGGGAGAGATTCTCAAAACCGAGGTTGACATGTTTCGAGTTCCTTTCAACATTTTGGAAATCCCGCTGAAACTTTGGACATTCTGGCGAAGGGTTCCCAATCCTCGACAAGACTGGTACCCTTTCACGTCCAAATCTCTCAAACTCCGGGAGAGATTCTCAAAACCAAGGTTCACATGTTTCGAGTTCCTCTCAACATTTTGGAAATCCCGCTGAAACTTTGGACATTCTGGCGAATGGTTCCCAATCTCCGACAAGACTGGTACCCTTTCACGTCCAAATCTCTCCAACTCCGGGAGAGATTCTCAAAACCAAGGTTGACATGTTTCGAGTTCCTCTCAACATTTAGGAAATCCCACTGAAACTTTGGACATTCTCGCGAAGGGTTCCCAATCCCCGACAAGACTGGTACCCTTTCACGTCCAAATCTCTCAAACTCCGGGAGAGATTCTCAAAACCAAGGTTGACATGTTTCGAGTTCCTCTCAACATTTTGGAAATCCCGCTGAAACTTTGGACATTCTGGCGAATGGTTCCCAATCTCCGACAAGACTGGTACCCTTTCACGTCCAAATCTCTCCAACTCCGGGAGAGATTCTCAAAACCAAGGTTGACATGTTTCGAGTTCCTCTCAACATTTAGGAAATCCCACTGAAACTTTGGACATTCTCGCGAAGGGTTCCCAATCCCCGACAAGACTGGTACCCTTTCACGTCCAAATCTCTCAAACTCCGGGAGAGATTCTCAAAACCAAGGTTGAAATGTTTCTAGTTCCTGTCAACATTTTGGAAATCCCGCTAAAACTTTGCACATTCTGGCGAAGGGTTCCCAATCCCCGACAAGACTGGTACCCTTTCACGTCCAAATCTCTCAAACTCCGGGAGAGATTCTCAAAACCCAGGTTGACATGTTTCGAGTTCCTCTCAACATTTTGGAAATCCCGCTGAAACTTTGGACATTCTGGCGAAGGGTTCCCAATCCCCGACAAGACTGGTACCCTTTCACGTCCAAATCTCTCAAACTCCGGGAGAGATTCTCAAAACCAAGGTTCACATGTTTCGAGTTCCTCTCAACATTTTGGAAATCCCGCTGAAACTTTGGACATTCTGGCGAATGGTTCCCAATCTCCGACAAGACTGGTACCCTTTCACGTCCAAATCTCTCCAACTCCGGGAGAGATTCTCAAAACCAAGGTTGACATGTTTCGAGTTCCTCTCAACATTTAGGAAATCCCACTGAAACTTTGGACATTCTCGCGAAGGGTTCCCAATCCCCGACAAGACTGGTACCCTTTCACGTCCAAATCTCTCAAACTCCGGGAGAGATTCTCAAAACCAAGGTTGAAATGTTTCTAGTTCCTGTCAACATTTTGGAAATCCCGCTAAAACTTTGGACATTCTGGCGAAGGGTTCCCAATCCCCGACAAGACTGGTACCCTTTCACGTCCAAATCTCTCAAACTCCGGGAGAGATTCTCAAAACCCAGGTTGACATGTTTCGAGTTCCTCTCAACATTTTGGAAATCCCGCTGAAACTTTGGACATTCTCGCGAAGGGTTCCCAATCCCCGACAAGACTGGTACCCTTTCACGTCCAAATCTCTCAAACTCCGGGAGAGATTCTCAAAACCAAGGTTGACATGTTTCGAGTTCCTCTCAACATTTTGGAAATCCCGCTGAAACTTTGGACATTCTCGCGAAGGGTTCCCAATCCCCGACAAGACTGGTACCCTTTCACGTCCAAATCTCTCAAACTCCGGGAGAGATTCTCAAAACCGAGGTTTACATGTTTCGAGTTCCTCTCAACATTTTGGAAATCCCGCTGAAACTTTGGACATTCTGGCGAAGGGTTCCCAATCCCTGACAAGACTGGTACCCTTTCACGTCCAAATCTCTCAAACTCCGGGAGAGATTCTCAAAACCAAGGTTGACATGTTTCGAGTTCCTCTCAACATTTTGGAAATCCCGCTGAAACTTTGGACATTCTGGCGAAAGGTTCCCAATCCCCGACAAGACTGGTACCCTTTCACGTCCAAATCTCTCAAACTCCGGGAGAGATTCTCAAAACCAAGGTTGACATGTTTCGAGTTCCTCTCAACATTTTGGAAATCCCGCTGAAACTTTGGACATTCTCGCGAAGGGTTCCCAATATCCGACAAGACTGGTACCCTTTCACGTCCAAATCTCTCAAACTCCGGGAGAGGTTCTCAAAACCAAGGTTGATATGTTTCGAGTTCCTCTCAACATTTTGGAAATCCTGCTGAAACTTTGGACATTCTCGCGAAGGGTTCCCAATCCCCGACAAGACTGGTACCCTTTCACGTCCAAATCTGTCAAACTCCGGGAGAGATTCTCAAAACCAAGGTTGACATGTTTCGAGTTCCTCTCAACATTTTGGAAATCCCGCTGAAACTTTGGACATTCTGGCGAAGGGTTCCCAATCCCCGACAAGACTGGTACCCTTTCACGTCCAAATCTCTCAAACTCCGGGAGAGATTCTCAAAACCAAGGTTGACATGTTTCGAGTTCCTCTCAACATTTTGGAAATCCCGCTGAAACTTTGGACATTCTGGCGAAGGGTTCCCAATCCCCGACAAGACTGGTACCCTTTCACGTCCAAATCTCTCAAACTCCGGGAGAGATTCTCAAAACCGAGGTTGACATGTTTCGAGTTCCACTCAACATTTTGGAAATCCCGCTGAAACTTTGGACATTCTCGCGAAGGGTTCCCAATCCCCGACAAGACTGGTACCCTTTCACGTCCAAATCTCTCAAACTCCGGGAGAGATTCTCAAAACCGAGGTTGACATGTTTCGAGTTCCTCTCAACATTTTGGAAATCCCGCTGAAACTTTGGACATTCTCGCGAAGGGTTCCCAATCCCCGACAAGACTGGCACCCTTACACGTCCAAATCTCTCAAACTCCGGGAGAGATTCTCAAAACCAAGGTTGACATGATTCGAGTTCCTCTCAACATTTTGGAAATCCCGCTGAAACTTTGGACATTCTGGCGAAGGGTTCCCAATCCCCGACAAGACTGGTACCCTTTCACGTCCAAATCTCTCAAACTCCGGGAGAGATTCTCAAAACCAAGGTTGACATGTTTCGAGTTCCTCTCAACATTTTGGAAATCCCGCTGA
Source organism: Streptopelia decaocto (assembly GCF_964273445.1). Lineage (NCBI taxonomy): Eukaryota > Metazoa > Chordata > Aves > Columbiformes > Columbidae > Streptopelia > Streptopelia decaocto. Next base: position 875,693 of record NW_028116159.1, read on the forward strand.
AACTTTGGACATTCTCGCGAAGGGTTCCCAATCCCCGACAAGACTGGTACCCTTTCACGTCCAAATCTCTCAAACTCCGGGAGAGATTCTCAAAACCAAGGTTGACATGTTTCGAGTTCCTCTCAACATTTTGGAAATCCCGCTGAAACTTTGGACATTCTGGCGAAGGGTTCCCAATCCCCGACAAGACTGGTACCCTTTCACGTCCAAATCTCTCAAACTCCGGGAGAGATTCTCAAAACCGAGGTTGACATGTTTCGAGTTCCTCTCAACATTTTGGAAATCCCGCTGAAACTTTGGACATTCTGGCGAAGGGTTCCCAATCCCCGACAAGACTGGTACCCTTTCACGTCCAAATCTCTCAAACTCCGGGAGAGATTCTCAAAACCGAGGTTGACATGTTTCGAGTTCCTCTCAACATTTTGGAAATCCCGCTGAAACTTTGGACATTCTCGCGAAGGGTTCCCAATCCCCGACAAGACTGGTACCCTTTCACGTCCAAATCTCTCAAACTCCGGGAGAGATTCTCAAAACCGAGGTTGACATGTTTCGAATTCCTCTCAACATTTTGGAAATCCCGCTGAAACTTTGGACATTCTCGCGAAGGGTTCCCAATCCCCGACAAGACTGGTACCCTTTCACGTCCAAATCTCTCAAACTCCGGGAGAGATTCTCAAATCCAAGGTTGACATGTTTCGAGTTCCTCTCAACATTTTGGAAATCCCGCTGAAACTTCGGACATTCTGGCAAAGGGTTCCCAATCCCCGACAAGACTGGTACCCTTTCACGTCCAAATCTCTCAAACTCCGGGAGAGATTCTCAAAACCAAGGTTGACATGATTCGAGTTCCTCTCAACATTTTGGAAATCCCGCTGAAACTTTGGACATTCTGGCGAAGGGTTCCCAATCCCCGACAAGACTGGTACCCTTTCATGTCCAAATCTCTCAAACTCCGGGAGAGATTCTCAAAACCGAGGTTGACACGTTTCGAGTTCCTCTCAACATTTTGGAAATCCCGCTGAAACTTTGGACATTCTGGCGAAGGGTTCCCAATCCCCGACAAGACTGGTACCCTTTCACGTCCAAATCTCTCAAACTCCGGGAGAGATTCTCAAAACCAAGGTTGACATGTTTCGAGTTCCTCTCAACATTTTGGAAATCCCGCTGAAACTTTGGACATTCTCGCGAAGGGTTCCCAATCCCCGACAAGACTGGTACCCTTTCACGTCCAAATCTCTCAAACTCCGGGAGAGATTCTCAAAACCGAGGTTGACATGTTTCGAGTTCCTCTCAACATTTTGGAAATCCCGCTGAAACTTTGGACATTCTCGCGAAGGGTTCCCAATCCCCGACAAGACTGGTACCCTTTCACGTCCAAATCTCTCAAACTCCAGGAGAGATTCTCAAAACCAAGGTTGACATGTTTCGAGTTCCTCTCAACATTTTGGAAATCCCGCTGAAACTTTGGACATTCTCGCGAAGGGTTCCCAATCCCCGACAAGACTGGTACCCTTTCACGTCCAAATCTCTCAAACTCCGGGAGAGATTCTCAAAACCGAGGTTGACATGTTTCGAGTTCCTCTCAACATTTTGGAAATCCCGCTGAAACTTTGGACATTCTGGCGAAGGGTTCCCAATATCCGACAAGACTGGTACCCTTTCACGTCCAAATCTCTCAAACTCCGGGAGAGATTCTCAAAACCAAGGTTGACATGTTTCGAGTTCCTCTCAACATTTTGGAAATCCCGCTGAAACTTTGGACATTCTGGCGAAGGGTTCCCAATCCCCGACAAGACTGGTACCCTTTCACGTCCAAATCTCTCAAACTCCGGGAGAGATTCTCAAAACCAAGGTTGACATGTTTCGAGTTCCTTTTAACATTTTGGAAATCCCGCTGAAACTTTGGACACTCTCGCGAAGGGTTCCCAATCCCCGACAAGACTGGTACCCTTTCACGTCCAAATCTCTCAAACTCCGGGAGAGATTCTCAAAACCGAGGTTGACATGTTTCGAGTTCCTCTCAACATTTTGGAAATCCCGCTGAAACTTTGGACATTCTCGCGCAGGGTTCCCAATCCCCGACAAGACTGGTACCCTTTCACGTCCAAATCTCTCAAAGTCCGGGAGAGATTCTCAAAACCAAGGTTGACATGTTTCGAGTTCCTCTCAACATTTTGGAAATCCCGCTGAAACTTTGGACATTCTGGCGAAGGGTTCCCAATATCCGACAAGACTGGTACCCTTTCACGTCCAAATCTCTCAAACTCCGGGAGAGGTTCTCAAAACCAAGGTTGACATGTTTCGAGTTCCTTTCAACATTTTGGAAATCCTGCTGAAACTTTGGACATTCTCGCGAAGGGTTCCCAAACCCCGACAAGACTGGTACCCTTTCACGTCCAAATCTGTCAAACTCCGGGAGAGATTCTCAAAACCAAGGTTGACATGTTTCGAGTTCCTCTCAACATTTTGGAAATCCCGCTGAAACTTTGGACATTCTCGCGAAGGGTTCCCAATCCCCGACAAGACTGGTACCCTTTCACGTCCAAATCTCTCAAACTCCGGGAGAGATTCTCAAAACCAAGGTTGACATGTTTCGAGTTCCTCTCAACATTTTGGAAATCCCGCTGAAACTTTGGACATTCTGGCGAAGGGTTCCCAATCCCCGACAAGACTGGTACCCTTTCACGTCCAAATCTCTCAAACTCCGGGAGAGATTCTCAAAACCGAGGTTGACATGTTTCGAGTTCCTCTCAACATTTTGGAAATCCCGCTGAAACTTTGGACATTCTTGCGAAGGGTTCCCAATCCCCGACAAGACTGGTACCCTTTCACGTCCAAATCTCTCAAACTCCGGGAGAGATTCTCAAAACCGAGGTTGACATGTTTCGAGTTCCTCTCAACATTTTGGAAATCCCGCTGAAACTTTGGACATTCTGGCGAAGGGTTCCCAATCCCCGACAAGACTGGTACCCTTTCACGTCCAAATCTCTCAAACTCCAGGAGAGATTCTCAAAACCAAGGTTGACATGTTTCGAGTTCCTCTCAACATTTTGGAAATCCCGCTGAAACTTTGGACATTCTCGCGAAGGGTTCCCAATCCCCGACAAGACTGGTACCCTTTCACGTCCAAATCTCTCAAACTCCGGGAGAGATTCTCAAAACCGAGGTTGACATGTTTCGAGTTCCTCTCAACATTTTGGAAATCCCGCTGAAACTTTGGACATTCTGGCGAAGGGTTCCCAATATCCGACAAGACTGGTACCCTTTCACGTCCAAATCTCTCAAACTCCGGGAGAGATTCTCAAAACCAAGGTTGACATGTTTCGAGTTCCTCTCAACATTTTGGAAATCCCGCTGAAACTTTGGACATTCTGGCGAAGGGTTCCCAATCCCCGACAAGACTGGTACCCTTTCACGTCCAAATCTCTCAAACTCCGGGAGAGATTCTCAAAACCAAGGTTGACATGTTTCGAGTTCCTTTTAACATTTTGGAAATCCCGCTGAAACTTTGGACACTCTCGCGAAGGGTTCCCAATCCCCGACAAGACTGGTACCCTTTCACGTCCAAATCTCTCAAACTCCGGGAGAGATTCTCAAAACCAAGGTTGACATGTTTCGAGTTCCTCTCAACATTTTGGAAATCCCGCTGAAACTTTGGACATTCTCGCGAAGGGTTCCCAATCCCCGACAAGACTGGTACCCTTTCACGTCCAAATCTCTCAAACTCCGGGAGAGATTCTCAAAACCGAGGTTGACATGTTTCGAGTTCCTCTCAACATTTTGGAAATCCCGCTGAAACTTTGGACATTCTCGCGAAGGGTTCCCAATCCCTGACAAGACTGGTACCCTTTCACGTCCAAATCTCTCAAACTCCGGGAGAGATTCTCAAAACCGAGGTTGACATGTTTCGAGTTCCTCTCAACATTTTGGAAATCCCGCTGAAACTTTGGACATTCTGGCGAAGGGTTCCCAATCCCCGACAAGACTGGTACCCTTTCACGTCCAAATCTCTCAAACTCCAGGAGAGATTCTCAAAACCAAGGTTGACATGTTTCGAGTTCCTCTCAACATTTTGGAAATCCCGCTGAAACTTTGGACATTCTGGCGAAGGGTTCCCAATATCCGACAAGACTGGTACCCTTTCACGTCCAAATCTCTCAAACTCCGGGAGAGGTTCTCAAAACCAAGGTTGACATGTTTCGAGTTCCTCTCAACATTTTGGAAATCCTGCTGAAACTTTGGACATTCTGGCGAAGGGTTCCCAATCCCCGACAAGACTGGTACCCTTTCACGTCCAAATCTCTCAAACTCCGGGAGAGATTCTCAAAACCAAGGTTGACATGTTTCGAGTTCCTTTTAACATTTTGGAAATCCCGCTGAAACTTTGGACATTCTGGCGAAGGGTTCCCAATCCCCGACAAGATTGGTACCCTTTCACGTCCAAATCTCTCAAACTCCGGGAGAGATTCTCAAAACCAAGGTTGACATGTTTCGAGTTCCTCTCAACATTTTGGAAATCCCGCTGAAACTTTGGACATTCTCGCGAAGGGTTCCCAATCCCCGACAAGACTGGTACCCTTTCACGTCCAAATCTCTCAAACTCCGGGAGAGATTCTCAAAACCGAGGTTGACATGTTTCGAGTTCCTCTCAACATTCTGGAAATCCCGCTGAAACTTTGAACATTCTCGCGAAGGGTTCCCAATCCCCGACAAGACTGGTACCCTTTCACGTCCAAATCTCTCAAACTCCGGGAGAGATTCTCAAAACCAAGGTTGACATGGTTCCAGTTCCTTTCAACATTTTGGAAATCCCGCTGACACTTTGGACATTCTCGCGAAGGGTTCCTAATCCCCGAGAAGACTGGTACCCTTTCACGTCCAAATCTCTCAAACTCCGGGAGAGATTCTCAAAACCAAGGTTCACATGTTTCGAGTTCCTTTCAACATTTTGGAAATCCCACTGAAACTTTGGACATTCTCGCGAAGGGTTCCCAATATCCGACAAGACTGGTACCCTTTCACGTCCAAATCTCTCAAACTCCAGGAGAGATTCTCAAAACCAAGGTTGACATGTTTCGAGTTCCTCTCAACATTTTGGAAATCCCGCTGAAACTTTGGACATTCTCGCGAAGGGTTCCCAATCCCCGACAAGACTGGTACCCTTTCACGTCCAAATCTCTCAAACTCCGGGAGAGATTCTCAAAACCAAGGTTGACATGTTTCGAGTTCCTCTCAACATTTTGGAAATCCCGCTGAAACTTTGGACATTCTGGCGAAGGGTTCCCAATCCCCGACAAGACTGGTACCCTTTCACGTCCAAATCTCTCAAACTCCGGGAGAGATTCTCAAAACCAAGGTTGACATGTTTCGAGTTCCTCTCAACATTTTGGAAATCCCGCTGAAACTTTGAACATTCTCGCGAAGGGTTCCCAATCCCCGACAAGACTGGTACCCTTTCACGTCCAAATCTCTCAAACTCCGGGAGAGATTCTCAAAACCAAGGTTGACATGGTTCCAGTTCCTCTCAACATTTTGGAAATCCCGCTGACACTTTGGACATTCTCGCGAAGGGTTCCTAATCCCCGAGAAGACTGGTACCCTTTCACGTCCAAATCTCTCAAACTCCGGGAGAGATTCTCAAAACCAAGGTTCACATGTTTCGAGTTCCTCTCAACATTTTGGAAATCCCACTGAAACTTTGGACATTCTCGCGAAGGGTTCCCAATCCCTGACAAGACTGGTACCCTTTCACGTCCAAATCTCTCAAACTCCGGGAGAGATTCTCAAAACCGAGGTTGACATGTTTCGAGTTCCTCTCAACATTTTGGAAATCCCGCTGAAACTTTGGACATTCTCGCGAAGGGTTCCCAATCCCTGACAAGACTGGTACCCTTTCACGTCCAAATCTCTCAAACTCCGGGAGAGATTCTCAAAACCGAGGTTGACATGTTTCGAGTTCCTCTCAACATTTTGGAAATCCCGCTGAAACTTTGGACATTCTGGCGAAGGGTTCCCAATCCCCGACAAGACTGGTACCCTTTCACGTCCAAATCTCTCAAACTCCGGGAGAGATTCTCAAAACCAAGGTTGACATGTTTCGAGTTCCTCTCAACATTTTGGAAATCCCGCTGAAACTTTGGACATTCTAGCGAAGGAGTCCCAATCCCCGACAAGACTGGTACCCTTTCACGTCCAAATCTCTCAAACTCCGGGAGAGATTCTCAAAACCAAGGTTGACATGTGTCGAGTTCCTCTCAACAATTTGGAAATCCCGCTGAAACTTTGGACATTCTGGCGAAGGGTTCCCAATCCCCGACAAGACTGGTACCCTTTCACGTCCAAATCTCTCAAACTCCGGGAGAGATTCTCAAAACCGAGGTTTACATGTTTCAAGTTCCTCTCAACATTTTGGAAATCCCGCTGAAACTTTGGACATTCTGGCGAAGGGTTCCCAATCCCCGACAAGACTGGTACCCCTTCAAGTCCAAATCTCTCAAAGTCCGGGAGAGATTCTCAAAACCAAGGTTGACATGTTTCGAGTTCCTCTCAACATTTTGGAAATCCCGCTGAAACTTTGGACATTCTGGCGAAGGGTTCCCAATCCCCGACAAGACTGGTACCCTTTCACGTCCAAATCTCTCAAACTCCGGGAGAGATTCTCAAAACCAAGGTTGACATGTTTCGAGTTCCTCTCAACATTTTGGAAATCCCGCTGAAACTTTGGACATTCTCGCGAAGGGTTCCCAATCCCCGACAAGACTGGTACCCTTTCACGTCCAAATCTCTCAAACTCCGGGAGAGATTCTCAAAACCAAGGTTGACATGTTTCGAGTTCCTCTCAACATTTTGGAAATCCCGCTGAAACTTTGGACATTCTCGCGAAGGGTTCCCAATCCCCGACAAGACTGGTACCCTTTCACGTCCAAATCTCTCAAACTCCGGGAGAGATTCTCAAAACCAAGGTTGACATGTTTCGAGTTCCTCTCAACATTTTGGAAATCCCGCTGAAACTTTGCACATTCTGGCGAAGGGTTCCCAATCCCCGACAAGACTGGTACCCTTTCACGTCCAAATCTCTCAAACTCCGGGAGAGATTCTCAAAACCATGGTTCACATGTATCGAGTTCCTTTCAACATTTTGGAAATCCCGCTGAAACTTTGGACATTCTGTCGAAGGGTTCCCAATCCCCGACAAGACTGGTACCCTTTCACGTCCAAATCTCTCAAACTCCGGGAGAGATTCTCAAAACCAAGGTTGACATGTTTCGAGTTCCTCTCAACATTTTGGAAATCCCGCTGAAACTTTGGACATTCTCGCGAAGGGTTCCCAATCCCCGACAAGACTGGTACCCTTTCACGTCCAAATCTCTCAAACTCCGGGAGAGATTCTCAAAACCAAGGTTGACATGATTCGTGTTCCTCTCAACATTTTGGAAATCCCGCTGAAACTTTGGACATTCTGGCGAATGGTTCCCAATCCCCGACAAGACTGGTACCCTTTCACGTCCAAATCTCTGAAACTCTGGGAGAGATTCTCAAAACCAAGGTTGACATGTTTCGAGTTCCTCTCAACATTTTGGAAATCCCGCTGAAACTTTGGACATTCTGGCGAAGGGTTCCCAATCCCCGACAAGACTGCTACCCCTTCACGTCCAAATCTCTCAAAGTCCGGGAGAGATTCTCAAAACCAAGGTTGACATGTTTCGAGTTCCTCTCAACATTTTGGAAATCCCGCTGAAACTTTGGACATTCTCGCGAAGGGTTCCTAATCCCCGAGAAGACTGGTACCCTTTCACGTCCAAATCTCTCAAACTCCGGGAGAGATTCTCAAAACCAAGGTTGACATGGTTCCAGTTCCTCTCAACATTTTGGAAATCCCGCTGACACTTTGGACATTCTCGCGAAGGGTTCCTAATCCCCGAGAAGACTGGTACCCTTTCACGTCCAAATCTCTCAAACTCCGGGAGAGATTCTCAAAACCAAGGTTCACATGTTTCGAGTTCCTCTCAACATTTTGGAAATCCCACTGAAACTTTGGACATTCTCGCGAAGGGTTCCCAATCCCTGACAAGACTGGTACCCTTTCACGTCCAAATCTCTCAAACTCCGGGAGAGATTCTCAAAACCGAGGTTGACATGTTTCGAGTTCCTCTCAACATTTTGGAAATCCCGCTGAAACTTTGGACATTCTCGCGAAGGGTTCCCAATCCCTGACAAGACTGGTACCCTTTCACGTCCAAATCTCTCAAACTCCGGGAGAGATTCTCAAAACCGAGGTTGACATGTTTCGAGTTCCTCTCAACATTTTGGAAATCCCGCTGAAACTTTGGACATTCTGGCGAAGGGTTCCCAATCCCCGACAAGACTGGTACCCTTTCACGTCCAAATCTCTCAAACTCCGGGAGAGATTCTCAAAACCAAGGTTGACATGTTTCGAGTTCCTCTCAACATTTTGGAAATCCCGCTGAAACTTTGGACATTCTAGCGAAGGAGTCCCAATCCCCGACAAGACTGGTACCCTTTCACGTCCAAATCTCTCAAACTCCGGGAGAGATTCTCAAAACCAAGGTTGACATGTTTCGAGTTCCTCTCAACAATTTGGAAATCCCGCTGAAACTTTGGACATTCTGGCGAAGGGTTCCCAATCCCCGACAAGACTGGTACCCTTTCACGTCCAAATCTCTCAAACTCCGGGAGAGATTCTCAAAACCGAGGTTTACATGTTTCAAGTTCCTCTCAACATTTTGGAAATCCCGCTGAAACTTTGGACATTCTGGCGAAGGGTTCCCAATCCCCGACAAGACTGGTACCCCTTCAAGTCCAAATCTCTCAAAGTCCGGGAGAGATTCTCAAAACCAAGGTTGACATGTTTCGAGTTCCTCTCAACATTTTGGAAATCCCGCTGAAACTTTGGACATTCTGGCGAAGGGTTCCCAATCCCCGACAAGACTGGTACCCTTTCACGTCCAAATCTCTCAAACTCCGGGAGAGATTCTCAAAACCAAGGTTGACATGTTTCGAGTTCCTCTCAACATTTTGGAAATCCCGCTGAAACTTTGGACATTCTCGCGAAGGGTTCCCAATCCCCGACAAGACTGGTACCCTTTCACGTCCAAATCTCTCAAACTCCGGGAGAGATTCTCAAAACCAAGGTTGACATGTTTCGAGTTCCTCTCAACATTTTGGAAATCCCGCTGAAACTTTGGACATTCTCGCGAAGGGTTCCCAATCCCCGACAAGACTGGTACCCTTTCACGTCCAAATCTCTCAAACTCCGGGAGAGATTCTCAAAACCAAGGTTGACATGTTTCGAGTTCCTCTCAACATTTTGGAAATCCCGCTGAAACTTTGCACATTCTGGCGAAGGGTTCCCAATCCCCGACAAGACTGGTACCCTTTCACGTCCAAATCTCTCAAACTCCGGGAGAGATTCTCAAAACCATGGTTCACATGTATCGAGTTCCTTTCAACATTTTGGAAATCCCGCTGAAACTTTGGACATTCTGTCGAAGGGTTCCCAATCCCCGACAAGACTGGTACCCTTTCACGTCCAAATCTCTCAAACTCCGGGAGAGATTCTCAAAACCAAGGTTGACATGTTTCGAGTTCCTCTCAACATTTTGGAAATCCCGCTGAAACTTTGGACATTCTCGCGAAGGGTTCCCAATCCCCGACAAGACTGGTACCCTTTCACGTCCAAATCTCTCAAACTCCGGGAGAGATTCTCAAAACCAAGGTTGACATGATTCGTGTTCCTCTCAACATTTTGGAAATCCCGCTGAAACTTTGGACATTCTGGCGAATGGTTCCCAATCCCCGACAAGACTGGTACCCTTTCACGTCCAAATCTCTGAAACTCTGGGAGAGATTCTCAAAACCAAGGTTGACATGTTTCGAGTTCCTCTCAACATTTTGGAAATCCCGCTGAAACTTTGGACATTCTGGCGAAGGGTTCCCAATCCCCGACAAGACTGCTACCCCTTCACGTCCAAATCTCTCAAAGTCCGGGAGAGATTCTCAAAACCAAGGTTGACATGTTTCGAGTTCCTCTCAACATTTTGGAAATCCCGCTGAAACTTTGGACATTCTCGCGAAGGCTTCCCAATCCCCGACAAGACTGGTACCCTTTCACGTCCAAATCTCTCAAACTCCGGGAGAGATTCTCAAAACCAAGGTTGACATGTTTCGAGTTCCTCTCAACATTTTGGAAATCCCGCTGAAACTTTGGACATTCTGGCGAAGGGTTCCCAATCCCCGACAAGACTGGTACCCTTTCACGTCCAAATCTCTCAAACTCCGGGAGAGATTCTCAAAACCAAGGTTGACATGTTTCGAGTTCCTCTCAACATTTTGGAAATCCCGCTGAAACTTTGGACATTCTCGCGAAGGGTTCCCAATCCCCGACAAGACTGGTACACTTTCACGTCCAAATCTCTCAAACTCCGGGAGAGATTCTCAAAACCAAGGTTTACATGATTCGAGTTCCTCTCAACATTTTGGAAATCCCGCTGAAACTTTGAACATTCTCGCGAAGGGTTCCCAATATCCGACAAGACTGGTACCCTTTCACGTCCAAATCTCTCAAACTCCGGGAGAGATTCTCAAAACCAAGGTTCACATGTTTCGAGTTCCTTTCAAAATTTTGGAAATCCCGCTGAAACTTTGGACATTCTCGCGAAGGGTTCCCAATCCCCGACAAGACTGGTACCCTTTCACGTCCAAATCTCTCAAACTCCGGGAGAGATTCTCAAAACCAAGGTTGACATGTTTCGAGTTCCTCTCAACATTTTGGAAATCCCGCTGAAACTTTGGACATTCTCGCGAAGGGTTCCCAATCCCCGACAAGACTGGTACCCTTTCACGTCCAAATCTCTCAAACTCCGGGAGAGATTCTCAAAACCGAGGTTGACATGTTTCGAGTTCCTCTCAACATTTTGGAAATCCCGCTGAAACTTTGGACATTCTCGCGAAGGGTTCCCAATCCCCGACAAGACTGGTACCCTTTCACGTCCAAATCTCTCAAACTCCGGGAGAGATTCTCAAAACCAAGGTTGACATGTTTCGAGTTCCTCTCAACATTTTGGAAATCCCGCTGAAACTTTGGACATTCTCGCGAAGGGTTCCCAATCCCCGACAAGACTGGTACCCTTTCACGTCCAAATCTCTCAAACTCCGGGAGAGATTCTCAAAACCAAGGTTGACATGTTTCGAGTTCCTCTCAACATTTTGGAAATCCCGCTGAAACTTTGGACATTCTCGCGAAGGGTTCCCAATCCCCGACAAGACTGGTACCCTTTCACGTCCAAATCTCTCAAACTCCGGGAGAGATTCTCAAAACCAAGGTTGACATGTTTCGAGTTCCTCTCAACATTTTGGAAATCCCGCTGAAACTTTGGACATTCTCGCGAAGGGTTCCCAATCCCCGACAAGACTGGTACCCTTTCACGTCCAAATCTCTCAAACTCCGTGAGAGATTCTCAAAACCGAGGTTGACATGTTTCGAGTTCCTCTCAACATTTTGGAAATCCCGCTGAAACTTTGGACATTCTGTCGAAGGGTTCCCAATCCCCGACAAGACTGGTACCCTTTCACGTCCAAATCTCTCAAACTCCGGGAGAGATTCTCAAAACCAAGGTTGACATGTTTCGAGTTCCTCTCAACATTTTGGAAATCCCGCTGAAACTTTGGACATTCTGGCGAAGGGTTCCCAATCCCCGACAAGACTGGTACCCTTTCACGTCCAAATCTCTCAAACTCCGGGAGAGATTCTCAAAACCAAGGTTGACATGTTTCGAGTTCCTCTCAACATTTTGGAAATCCCGCTGAAACTTTGGACATTCTCGCGAAGGGTTCCCAATCCCCGACAAGACTGGCACCCTTTCACGTCCAAATCTCTCAAACTCCGGGAGAGATTCTCAAAACCAAGGTTGACATGATTCGAGTTCCTCTCAACATTTTGGAAATCCCGCTGAAACTTTGGACATTCTGGCGAAGGGTTCCCAATCCCCGACAAGACTGGTACCCTTTCACGTCCAAATCTCTGAAACTCCGGGAGAGATTCTCAAAACCAAGGTTGACATGATTCGAGTTCCTCTCAACATTTTGGAAATCCCGCTGAAACTTTGGACATTCTCGCGAAGGGTTCCCAATCCCCGACAAGACTGGTACCCTTTCACGTCCAAATCTCTCAAACTCCGGGAGAGATTCTCAAAACCAAGGTTGACATGTTTCGAGTTCCTCCCAACATTTTGGAAATCCCGCTGAAACTTTGGACATTCTTGCGAAGGGTTCCCAATCCCCGACAAGACTGGTACCCTTTCACGTCCAAATCTCTCAAACTCCGGGAGAGATTCTCAAAACCAAGGTTGACATGTTTCGAGTTCCTCTCAACATTTTGGAAATCCCGCTGAAACTTTGGACATTCTCGCGAAGGGTTCCCAATCCCCGACAAGACTGGTACCCTTTCACGTCCAAATCTCTCAAACTCCGGGAGAGATTCTCAAAACCAAGGTTCACATGTTTCGAGTTCCTTTCAACATTTTGGAAATCCCGCTGAAACTTTGGACATTCTTGCGAAGGGTTCCCAATCCCCGACAAGACTGGTACCCTTTCACGTCCAAATCTCTCAAACTCCGGGAGAGATTCTCAAAACCAAGGTTCACATGTTTCGAGTTCCTTTCAAAATTTTGGAAATCCCGCTGAAACTTTGGACATTCTCGCGAAGGGTTCCCAATCCCCGACAAGACTGGTACCCTTTCACGTCCAAATCTCTCAAACTCCGGGAGAGATTCTCAAAACCAAGGTTGACATGTTTCGAGTTCCTCTCAACATTTTGGAAATCCCGCTGAAACTTTGGACATTCTCGCGAAGGGTTCCCAATCCCCGACAAGACTGGTACCCTTTCACGTCCAAATCTCTCAAACTCCGGGAGAGATTCTCAAAACCGAGGTTGACATGTTTCGAGTTCCTCTCAACATTTTGGAAATCCCGCTGAAACTTTGGACATTCTCGCGAAGGGTTCCCAATCCCCGACAAGACTGGTACCCTTTCACGTCCAAATCTCTCAAACTCCGGGAGAGATTCTCAAAACCAAGGTTGACATGTTTCGAGTTCCTCTCAACATTTTGGAAATCCCGCTGAAACTTTGGACATTCTCGCGAAGGGTTCCCAATCCCCGACAAGACTGGTACCCTTTCACGTCCAAATCTCTCAAACTCCGGGAGAGATTCTCAAAACCAAGGTTGACATGTTTCGAGTTCCTCTCAACATTTTGGAAATCCCGCTGAAACTTTGGACATTCTCGCGAAGGGTTCCCAATCCCCGACAAGACTGGTACCCTTTCACGTCCAAATCTCTCAAACTCCGGGAGAGATTCTCAAAACCAAGGTTGACATGTTTCGAGTTCCTCTCAACATTTTGGAAATCCCGCTGAAACTTTGGACATTCTGGCGAAGGGTTCCCAATCCCCGACAAGACTGGTACCCTTTCACGTCCAAATCTCTCAAACTCCGGGAGAGATTCTCAAAACCGAGGTTGACATGTTTCGAGTTCCTCTCAACATTTTGGAAATCCCGCTGAAACTTTGGACATTCTGTCGAAGGGTTCCCAATCCCCGACAAGACTGGTACCCTTTCACGTCCAAATCTCTCAAACTCCGGGAGAGATTCTCAAAACCAAGGTTGACATGTTTCGAGTTCCTCTCAACATTTTGGAAATCCCGCTGAAACTTTGGACATTCTCGCGAAGGGTTCCCAATCCCCGACAAGACTGGCACCCTTTCACGTCCAAATCTCTCAAACTCCGGGAGAGATTCTCAAAACCAAGGTTGACATGATTCGAGTTCCTCTCAACATTTTGGAAATCCCGCTGAAACTTTGGACATTCTGGCGAAGGGTTCCCAATCCCCGACAAGACTGGTACCCTTTCACGTCCAAATCTCTGAAACTCCGGGAGAGATTCTCAAAACCAAGGTTGACATGATTTGAGTTCCTCTCAACATTTTGGAAATCCCGCTGAAACTTTGAACATTCTCGCGAAGGGTTCCCAATCCCCGACAAGACTGGTACCCTTTCACGTCCAAATCTCTCAAACTCCGGGAGAGATTCTCAAAACCAAGGTTCACATGTTTCGAGTTCCTCTCAACATTTTGGAAATCCCGCTGAAACTTTGGACATTCTCGCGAAGGGTTCCCAATCCCCGACAAGACTGGTACCCTTTCACGTCCAAATCTCTCAAACTCCGGGAGAGATTCTCAAAACCGAGGTTGACATGTTTCGAGTTCCTCTCAACATTTTGGAAATCCCGCTGAAACTTTGGACATTCTGGCGAAGGGTTCCCAATCCCCGACAAGACTGGTACCCTTTCACGTCCAAATCTCTCAAACTCCGGGAGAGATTCTCAAAACCAAGGTTGACATGTTTCGAGTTCCTCTGAACATTTTGGAAATCCCGCTGAAACTTTGGACATTCTCGCGAAGGGTTCCCAATCCCCGACAAGACTGGTACCCTTTCACGTCCAAATCTCTGAAACTCCGGGAGAGATTCTCAAAACCATGGTTCACATGTTTCGAGTTCCTTTCAACATTTTGGAAATCCCGCTGAAACTTTGGACATTCTGGCGAAGGGTTCCCAATCCCCGACAAGACTGGTACCCTTTCACGTCCAAATCTCTCAAACTCCGGGAGAGATTCTCAAAACCGAGGTTGACATGTTTCGAGTTCCTCTCAACATTTTGGAAATCCCGCTGAAACTTTGGACATTCTGGCGAAGGGTTCCCAATCCCCGACAAGACTGGTACCCTTTCACGTCCAAATCTCTCAAACTCCGGGAGAGATTCTCAAAACCGAGGTTGACATGTTTCGAGTTCCTCTCAACATTTTGGAAATCCCGCTGAAACTTTGGACATTCTCGCGAAGGGTTCCCAATTCCCGACAAGACTGGTACCCTTTCACGTCCAAATCTCTCAAACTCCGGGAGAGATTCTCAAAACCAAGGTTGACATGTTTCGAGTTCCTCTCAACATTTTGGAAATCCCGCTGAAACTTTGGACATTCTGGCGAATGGTTCCCAATCCCCGACAAGACTGGTACCCTTTCACGTCCAAATCTCTCAAACTCCGGGAGAGATTCTCAAAACCAAGGTTGACATGTTTCGAGTTCCTCTCAACATTTTGGAAAACCCGCTGAAACTTTGGACATTCTGGCGAAGGGTTCCCAATCCCCGACAAGACTGGTACCCTTTCACGTCCAAATCTCTCAAACTCCGGGAGAGATTCTCAAAACCAAGGTTGACATGATTCGAGTTCCTCTCAACATTTTGGAAATCCTGCTGAAAATTTGGACATTCTCGCGAAGGGTTCCCAATTCCCGACAAGACTGGTACCCTTTCACGTCCAAATCTCTCAAACTCCGGGAGAGATTCTCAAAACCAAGGTTGACATGTTTCGAGTTCCTCTCAACATTTTGGAAATCCCGCTGAAACTTTGGACATTCTGGCGAAGGGTTCCCAATCCCCGACAAGACTGGTACCCTTTCACGTCCAAATCTCTCAAACTCCGGGAGAGATTCTCAAAACCAAGGTTGACATGTTTCGAGTTCCTCTCAACATTTTGGAAATCCCGCTGAAACTTTGGACATTCTCGCGAAGGGTTCCCAATCCCCGACAAGACTGGCACCCTTTCACGTCCAAATCTCTCAAACTCCGGGAGAGATTCTCAAAACCAAGGTTGACATGATTCGAGTTCCTCTCAACATTTTGGAAATCCCGCTGAAACTTTGGACATTCTCGCGAAGGGTTCCCAATCCCCGACAAGACTGGTACCCTTTCACGTCCAAATCTCTGAAACTCCGGGAGAGATTCTCAAAACCATGGTTCACATGTTTCGAGTTCCTTTCAACATTTTGGAAATCCCGCTGAAACTTTGGACATTCTGGCGAAGGGTTCCCAATCCCCGACAAGACTGGTACCCTTTCACGTCCAAATCTCTCAAACTCCGGGAGAGATTCTCAAAACCGAGGTTGACATGTTTCGAGTTCCTCTCAACATTTTGGAAATCCCGCTGAAACTTTGGACATTCTCGCGAAGGGTTCCCAATCCCCGACAAGACTGGTACCCTTTCACGTCCAAATCTCTCAAACTCCGGGAGAGATTCTCAAAACCGAG
This sequence comes from Streptopelia decaocto, assembly GCF_964273445.1. NCBI lineage: Eukaryota > Metazoa > Chordata > Aves > Columbiformes > Columbidae > Streptopelia > Streptopelia decaocto. The sequence continues at coordinate 891,853 of NW_028116159.1, forward strand.
GTTGACATGTTTCGAGTTCCTCTCAACATTTTGGAAATCCCGCTGAAACTTTGGACATTCTCGCGAAGGGTTCCCAATTCCCGACAAGACTGGTACCCTTTCACGTCCAAATCTCTCAAACTCCGGGAGAGATTCTCAAAACCAAGGTTGACATGTTTCGAGTTCCTCTCAACATTTTGGAAATCCCGCTGAAACTTTGGACATTCTGGCGAATGGTTCCCAATCCCCGACAAGACTGGTACCCTTTCACGTCCAAATCTCTCAAACTCCGGGAGAGATTCTCAAAACCAAGGTTGACATGTTTCGAGTTCCTCTCAACATTTTGGAAAACCCGCTGAAACTTTGGACATTCTCGCGAAGGGTTCCCAATCCCCGACAAGACTGGTACCCTTTCACGTCCAAATCTCTCAAACTCCGGGAGAGATTCTCAAAACCAAGGTTGACATGATTCGAGTTCCTCTCAACATTTTGGAAATCCCGCTGAAACTTTGGACATTCTCGCGAAGGGTTCCCAATTCCCGACAAGACTGGTACCCTTTCACGTCCAAATCTCTCAAACTCCGGGAGAGATTCTCAAAACCAAGGTTGACATGTTTCGAGTTCCTCTCAACATTTTGGAAATCCCGCTGAAACTTTGGACATTCTCGCGAAGGGTTCCCAATCCCCGACAATACTGGTACCCTTTCACGTCCAAATCTCTCAAACTCCGGGAGAGATTCTCAAAACCAAGGTTGACATGTTTCGAGTTCCTCTCAACATTTTGGAAATCCCGCTGAAACTTTGGACATTCTCGCGAAGGGTTCCCAATCCCCGACAAGACTGGTACCCTTTCACGTCCAAATCTCTCAAACTCCGGGAGAGATTCTCAAAACCAAGGTTGACATGTTTCGAGTTCCTCTGAACATTTTGGAAATCCCGCTGAAACTTTGGACATTCTCGCGAAGGGTTCCCAATCCCCGACAAGACTGGTACCCTTTCACGTCCAAATCTCTGAAACTCCGGGAGAGATTCTCAAAACCATGGTTCACATGTTTCGAGTTCCTTTCAACATTTTGGAAATCCCGCTGAAACTTTGGACATTCTGGCGAAGGGTTCCCAATCCCCGACAAGACTGGTACCCTTTCACGTCCAAATCTCTCAAACTCCGGGAGAGATTCTCAAAACCGAGGTTGACATGTTTCGAGTTCCTCTCAACATTTTGGAAATCCCGCTGAAACTTTGGACATTCTGGCGAAGGGTTCCCAATCCCCGACAAGACTGGTACCCTTTCACGTCCAAATCTCTCAAACTCCGGGAGAGATTCTCAAAACCGAGGTTGACATGTTTCGAGTTCCTCTCAACATTTTGGAAATCCCGCTGAAACTTTGGACATTCTCGCGAAGGGTTCCCAATTCCCGACAAGACTGGTACCCTTTCACGTCCAAATCTCTCAAACTCCGGGAGAGATTCTCAAAACCAAGGTTGACATGTTTCGAGTTCCTCTCAACATTTTGGAAATCCCGCTGAAACTTTGGACATTCTGGCGAATGGTTCCCAATCCCCGACAAGACTGGTACCCTTTCACGTCCAAATCTCTCAAACTCCGGGAGAGATTCTCAAAACCAAGGTTGACATGTTTCGAGTTCCTCTCAACATTTTGGAAAACCCCCTGAAACTTTGGACATTCTCGCGAAGGGTTCCCAATCCCCGACAAGACTGGTACCCTTTCACGTCCAAATCTCTCAAACTCCGGGAGAGATTCTCAAAACCAAGGTTGACATGATTCGAGTTCCTCTCAACATTTTGGAAATCCCGCTGAAACTTTGGACATTCTCGCGAAGGGTTCCCAATTCCCGACAAGACTGGTACCCCTTCACGTCCAAATCTCTCAAACTCCGGGAGAGATTCTCAAAACCAAGGTTGACATGTTTCGAGTTCCTCTCAACATTTTGGAAATCCCGCTGAAACTTTGGACATTCTCACGAAGGGTTCCCAATCCCCGACAGGACTGGTACCCTTTCACGTCCAAATCTCTGAAACTCCGGGAGAGATTCTCAAAACCGAGGTTGACATGTTTCGAGTTCCTCTCAACATTTTGGAAATCCCGCTGAAACTTTGGACATTCTGGCGAAGGGTTCCCAATCCCCGACAAGACTGGTACCCTTTCACGTCCAAATCTCTGAAACTCCGGGAGAGATTCTCAAAACCGAGGTTGACATGTTTCGAGTTCCTCTCAACATTTTAGAAATCCCGCTGAAACTTTGGACATTCTGGCGAAGGGTTCCCAATCCCCGACAAGACTGGTACACTTTCACGTCCAAATCTCTCAAACTCCGGGAGAGATTCTCAAAACCATGGTTCACATGTTTCGAGTTCCTTTCAACATTTTGGAAATCCCGCTGAAACTTTGGACATTCTGGCGAAGGGTTCCCAATCCCCGACAAGACTGGTACACTTTCACGTCCAAATCTCTCAAACTCCGGGAGGGATTCTCAAAACCGAGGTTGACATGTTTCGAGTTCCTCTCAACATTTTGGAAAACCCGCTGAAACTTTGGACATTCTCGCGAAGGGTTCCCAATCCCCGACAAGACTGGTACCCTTTCACGTCCAAATCTCTCAAACTCCGGGAGAGATTCTCAAAACCAAGGTTGACATGTTTCGAGTTCCTCTCAACATTTTGGAAATCCCGCTGAAACTTTGGACATTCTGGCGAAGGGTTCCCAATTCCCGACAAGACTGGTACCCTTTCACGTCCAAATCTCTCAAACTCCGGGAGAGATTCTCAAAACCAAGGTTGACATGTTTCGACTTCCTCTCAACATTTTGGAAATCCCGCTGAAACTTTGGACATTCTCGTGAAGGGTTCCCAATCCCCGACAAGACTGGTACCCTTTCACGTCCAAATCTCTCAAACTCCGGGAGAGATTCTCAAAACCGAGGTTGACATGTTTCGAGTTCCTCTCAACATTTTGGAAATCCCGCTGAAACTTTGGACATTCTGGCGAAGGGTTCCCAATCCCCGACAAGACTGGTACCCTTTCACGTCCAAATCTCTCAAACTCCGGGAGAGATTCTCAAAACCGAGGTTGACATGTTTCGAGTTCCTCTCAACATTTTGGAAATCCCGCTGAAACTTTGGACATTCTGGCGAAGGGTTCCCAATCCCCGACAAGACTGGTACCCTTTCACGTCCAAATCTCTCAAACTCCGGGAGAGATTCTCAAAACCGAGGTTGACATGTTTCGAGTTCCTCTCAACATTTTGGAAATCCCGCTGAAACTTTGGACATTCTCGCGAAGGGTTCCCAATCCCCGACAAGACTGGTACCCTTTCACGTCCAAATCTCTCAAACTCCGGGAGAGATTTTCAAAACCAAGGTTGACATGTTTCGAGTTCCTCTCAAAATTTTGGAAATCCCGCTGAAACTTTGGACATTCTGGCGAAGGGTTCCCAATCCCCGACAAGACTGGTACCCTTTCACGTCCAAATCTCTCAAACTCCGGGAGAGATTCTCAAAACCGAGGTTGACATGATACGAGTTCCTCTCAACATTTTGGAAATCCTGCTGAAACTTTGGACATTCTGGCGAAGGGTTCCCAATCCCCGACAAGACTGGTACCCTTTCACGTCCAAATCTCTCAAACTCCGGGAGAGATTCTCAAAACCAAGGTTGACATGTTTCGAGTTCCTCTCAACATTTTGGAAATCCCGCTGAAACTTTGGACATTCTCGCGAAGGGTTCCCAATCCCCGACAAGACTGGTACCCTTTCACGTCCAAATCTCTCAAACTCCGGGAGAGATTCTCAAAACCGAGGTTGACATGTTTCGAGTTCCTCTCAACATTTTGGAAACCCCGCTGAAACTTTGGACATTCTGGCGAAGGGTTCCCAATCCCCGACAAGACTGGTACCCTTTCACGTCCAAATCTCTCAAACTCCGGGAGAGATTCTCAAAACCAAGGTTGACATGTTTCGAGTTCCTCTCAACATTTTGGAAATCCCGCTGAAACTTTGGACATTCTGGCGAAGGGTTCCCAATTCCCGACAAGACTGGTACCCTTTCACGTCCAAATCTCTCAAACTCCGGGAGAGATTCTCAAAACCAAGGTTGACATGTTTCGAGTTCCTCTCAACATTTTGGAAATCCCGCTGAAACTTTGGACATTCTGGCGAATGGTTCCCAATCCCCGACAAGACTGGTACCCTTTCACGTCCAAATCTCTCAAACTCCGGGAGAGATTCTCAAAACCAAGGTTGACATGTTTCGAGTTCCTCTCAACATTTTGGAAAACCCGCTGAAACTTTGGACATTCTCGCGAAGGGTTCCCAATCTCCGACAAGACTGGTACCCTTTCACGTCCAAATCTCTCAAACTCCGGGAGAGATTCTCAAAACCAAGGTTGACATGATTCGAGTTCCTCTCAACATTTTGGAAATCCCGCTGAAACTTTGGACATTCTCGCGAAGGGTTCCCAATCCCCGACAAGACTGGTACCCTTTCACGTCCAAATCTCTCAAACTCCGGGAGAGATTCTCAAAACCAAGGTTGACATGTTTCGAGTTCCTGTCAACATTTTGGAAATCCCGCTGAAACTTTGGACATTCTGGCGAAGGGTTCCCAATCCCCGACAAGACTGGTACCCTTTCACGTCCAAATCTCTCAAACTCCGGGAGAGATTCTCAAAACCAAGGTTCACATGTTTTGAGTTCCTCTGAACATTTTGGAAATCCCGCTGAAACTTTGGACATTCTCGCGAAGGGTTCCCAATCCCCGACAAGACTGGTACCCTTTCACGTCCAAATCTCTCAAAGTCCGGGAGAGATTCTCAAAACCAAGGTTGACATGTTTCGAGTTCCTCTCAACAGTTTGGAAATCCCGCTGAAACTTTGGACATTCTCGCGAAGGGTTCCCAATCCCCGACAAGACTGGTACCCTTTCACGTCCAAATCTCTCAAACTCCGGGAGAGATTCTCAAAACCAAGGTTGACATGTTTCGAGTTCCTCTCAACATTTTGGAAATCCCGCTGAAACTTTGGACATTCTCGCGAAGGGTTCCCAATCCCCGACAAGACTGGTACCCTTTCACGTCCAAATCTCTGAAACTCCGGGAGAGATTCTCAAAACCGAGGTTGACATGTTTCGAGTTCCTCTCAACATTTTGGAAATCCCGCTGAAACTTTGGACATTCTGGCGAAGGGTTCCCAATCCCCGACAAGACTGGTACCCTTTCACGTCCAAATCTCTCAAACTCCGGGAGAGATTCTCAAAACCGAGGTTGACATGTTTCGAGTTCCTCTCAACATGTTAGAAATCCCGCTGAAACTTTGGACATTCTCGCGAAGGGTTCCCAATCCCCGACAAGACTGGTACCCTTTCACGTCCAAATCTCTCAAACTCCGGGAGAGATTCTCAAAACCAAGGTTGACATGTTTCGAGTTCCTCTGAACATTTTGGAAATCCCGCTGAAACTTTGGACATTCTCGCGAAGGGTTCCCAATCCCCGACAAGACTGGTACCCTTTCACGTCCAAATCTCTCAAACTCCGGGAGAGATTCTCAAAACCAAGGTTGACATGATTCGAGTTCCTCTCAACATTTTGGAAATCCCGCTGAAACTTTGGACATTCTCGCGAAGGGTTCCCAATCCCCGACAAGACTGGCACCCTTTCACGTCCAAATCTCTCAAACTCCGGGAGAGATTCTCAAAACCAAGGTTGACATGTTTCGAGTTCCTGTCAACATTTTGGAAATCCCGCTGAAACTTTGGACATTCTGGCGAAGGGTTCCCAATCCCCGACAAGACTGGTACCCTTTCACGTCCAAATCTCTCAAACTCCGTGAGATATTCTCAAAACCAAGGTTCACATGTTTCGAGTTCCTCTCAACAATTTGGAAATCCCGCTGAAACTTTGGACATTCTCGCGAAGGGTTCCCAATCCCCGACAAGACTGGTACCCTTTCACGTCCAAATCTCTCAAAGTCCGGGAGAGATTCTCAAAACCAAGGTTGACATGTTTCGAGTTCCTCTCAACATTTTGGAAATCCCGCTGAAACTTTGGACATTCTCGCGAAGGGTTCCCAATCCCCGACAAGACTGGTACCCTTTCACGTCCAAATCTCTCAAACTCCGGGAGAGATTCTCAAAACCAAGGTTGACATGTTTCGAGTTCCTCTCAACATTTTGGAAATCCCGCTGAAACTTTGGACATTCTCGCAAAGGGTTCCCAATCCCCGACAAGACTGGTACCCTTTCACGTCCAAATCTCTGAAACTCCGGGAGAGATTCTCAAAACCGAGGTTGACATGTTTCGAGTTCCTTTCAACATTTTGGAAATCCCGCTGAAACTTTGGACATTCTGGCGAAGGGTTCCCAATCCCCGACAAGACTGGTACCCTTTCACGTCCAAATCTCTCAAACTCCGGGAGAGATTCTCAAAACCGAGGTTGACATGTTTCGAGTTCCTCTCAACATTTTAGAAATCCCGCTGAAACTTTGGACATTCTCGCGAAGGGTTCCCAATCCCCGACAAGACTGGTACCCTTTCACGTCCAAATCTCTCAAACTCCGGGAGAGATTCTCAAAACCAAGGTTGACATGTTTCGAGTTCCTCTCAACATTTTGGAAATCCCGCTGAAACTTTGGACATTCTGGCGAAGGGTTCCCAATTCCCGACAAGACTGGTACCCTTTCACGTCCAAATCTCTCAAACTCCGGGAGAGATTCTCAAAACCAAGGCTGACATGTTTCGAGTTCCTTTCAACATTTTGGAAATCCCGCTGAAACTTTGGACATTCTCGCGAATGGTTCCCAATCCCCGAAAGACTGGTACCCTTTCACGTCCAAATCTCTCAAACTCCGGGAGAGATTCTCAAAACCAAGGTTGACATGTTTCGAGTTCCTCTCAACATTTTGGAAATCCCGCTGAAACTTTGGACATTCTCGCGAAGGGTTCCCAATCCCCGACAAGACTGGTACCCTTTCACGTCCAAATCTCTGAAACTCCGGGAGAGATTCTCAAAACCAAGGTTGACATGTTTCGAGTTCCTCTCAACATTTTGGAAATCCCGCTGAAACTTTGGACATTCTGTCGAAGGGTTCCCAATCCCCGACAAGACTGGTACCCTTTCACGTCCAAATCTCTCAAACTCCGGGAGAGATTCTCAAAACCGAGGTTGACATGATACGAGTTCCTCTCAACATTTTGGAAATCCTGCTGAAACTTTGGACATTCTCGCGAAGGGTTCCCAATCCCCGACAAGACTGGTACCCTTTCACGTCCAAATCTCTCAAACTCCGGGAGAGATTCTCAAAACCAAGGTTGACATGTTTCGAGTTCCTCTCAACATTTTGGAAATCCCGCTGAAACTTTGGACATTCTCGCGAAGGGTTCCCAATCCCCGACAAGACTGGTACCCTTTCACGTCCAAATCTCTGAAACTCCGGGAGAGATTCTCAAAACCATGGTTCACATGTTTCGAGTTCCTTTCAACATTTTGGAAATCCCGCTGAAACTTTGGACATTCTCGCGAAGGGTTCCCAATCCCCGACAAGACTGGTACCCTTTCACGTCCAAATCTCTCAAACTCCGGGAGAGATTCTCAAAACCGAGGTTGACATGTTTCGAGTTCCTCTCAACATTTTGGAAATCCCGCTGAAACTTTGGACATTCTGGCGAAGGGTTCCCAATCCCCGACAAGACTGGTACCCTTTCACGTCCAAATCTCTCAAACTCCGGGAGAGATTCTCAAAACCGAGGTTGACATGTTTCGAGTTCCTCTCAACATTTTGGAAATCCCGCTGAAACTTTGGACATTCTCGCGAAGGGTTCCCAATTCCCGACAAGACTGGTACCCTTTCACGTCCAAATCTCTCAAACTCCGGGAGAGATTCTCAAAACCAAGGTTGACATGTTTCGAGTTCCTCTCAACATTTTGGAAATCCCGCTGAAACTTTGGACATTCTGGCGAATGGTTCCCAATCCCCGACAAGACTGGTACCCTTTCACGTCCAAATCTCTCAAACTCCGGGAGAGATTCTCAAAACCAAGGTTGACATGTTTCGAGTTCCTCTCAACATTTTGGAAAACCCGCTGAAACTTTGGACATTCTGGCGAAGGGTTCCCAATCCCCGACAAGACTGGTACCCTTTCACGTCCAAATCTCTCAAACTCCGGGAGAGATTCTCAAAACCAAGGTTGACATGATTCGAGTTCCTCTCAACATTTTGGAAATCCCGCTGAAACTTTGGACATTCTGGCGAAGGGTTCCCAATCCCCGACAAGACTGGTACCCTTTCACGTCCAAATCTCTCAAACTCCGGGAGAGATTCTCAAAACCAAGGTTGACATGTTTCGAGTTCCTCTCAACATTTTGGAAATCCCGCTGAAACTTTGGACATTCTGGCGAAGGGTTCCCAATCCCCGACAAGACTGGTACCCTTTCACGTCCAAATCTCTCAAACTCCGGGAGAGATTCTCAAAACCAAGGTTCACATGTTTCGAGTTCCTCTGAACATTTTGGAAATCCCGCTGAAACTTTGGACATTCTCGCGAAGGGTTCCCAATCCCCGACAAGACTGGTACCCTTTCACGTGCAAATCTCTCAAACTCCGGGAGAGATTCTCAAAACCAAGGTTGACATGTTTCGAGTTCCTCTCAACATTTTGGAAATCCCGCTGAAACTTTGGACATTCTGGCGAAGGGTTCCCAATTCCCGACAAGACTGGTACCCTTTCACGTCCAAATCTCTCAAACTCCGGGAGAGATTCTCAAAACCAAGGTTGACATGTTTCGAGTTCCTTTCAACATTTTGGAAATCCCGCTGAAACTTTGGACATTCTCGCGAATGGTTCCCAATCCCCGAAAGACTGGTACCCTTTCACGTCCAAATCTCTCAAACTCTGGGAGAGATTCTCAAAACCAAGGTTGACATGTTTCGAGTTCCTCTGAACATTTTGGAAATCCCGCTGAAACTTTGGACATTCTCGCGAAGGGTTCCCAATCCCCGACAAGACTGGTACCCTTTCACGTCCAAATCTCTCAAAGTCCGGGAGAGATTCTCAAAACCAAGGTTGACATGTTTCGAGTTCCTCTCAACAGTTTGGAAATCCCGCTGAAACTTTGGACATTCTGGCGAAGGGTTCCCAATCCCCGACAAGACTGGTACCCTTTCACGTCCAAATCTCTCAAACTCCGGGAGAGATTCTCAAAACCAAGGTTGACATGTTTCGAGTTCCTCTCAACATTTTGGAAATCCCGCTGAAACTTTGGACATTCTGGCGAAGGGTTCCCAATCCCCGACAAGACTGGTACCCTTTCACGTCCAAATCTCTGAAACTCCGGGAGAGATTCTCAAAACCGAGGTTGACATGTTTCGAGTTCCTCTCAACATTTTGGAAATCCCGCTGAAACTTTGGACATTCTGGCGAAGGGTTCCCAATCCCCGACAAGACTGGTACCCTTTCACGTCCAAATCTCTCAAACTCCGGGAGAGATTCTCAAAACCGAGGTTGACATGTTTCGAGTTCCTCTCAACATTTTAGAAATCCCGCTGAAACTTTGGACATTCTCGCGAAGGGTTCCCAATCCCCGACAAGACTGGTACCCTTTCACGTCCAAATCTCTCAAACTCCGGGAGAGATTCTCAAAACCAAGGTTGACATGTTTCGAGTTCCTCTCAACATTTTGGAAATCCCGCTGAAACTTTGGACATTCTGGCGAAGGGTTCCCAATTCCCGACAAGACTGGTACCCTTTCACGTCCAAATCTCTCAAACTCCGGGAGAGATTCTCAAAACCAAGGTTGACATGTTTCGAGTTCCTTTCAACATTTTGGAAATCCCGCTGAAACTTTGGACATTCTCGCGAATGGTTCCCAATCCCCGAAAGACTGGTACCCTTTCACGTCCAAATCTCTCAAACTCCGGGAGAGATACTCAAAACCAAGGTTGACATGTTTCGAGTTCCTCTCAACATTTTGGAAATCCCGCTGAAACTTTGGACATTCTCGCGAAGGGTTCCCAATCCCCGACAAGACTGGTACCCTTTCACGTCCAAATCTCTGAAACTCCGGGAGAGATTCTCAAAACCATGGTTCACATGTTTCGAGTTCCTCTCAACATTTTGGAAATCCCGCTGAAACTTTGGACATTCTGGCGAAGGGTTCCCAATCCCCGACAAGACTGGTACCCTTTCACGTCCAAATCTCTCAAACTCCGGGAGAGATTCTCAAAACCGAGGTTGACATGTTTCGAGTTCCTCTCAACATTTTAGAAATCCCGCTGAAACTTTGGACATTCTCGCGAAGGGTTCCCAATCCCCGACAAGACTGGTACCCTTTCACGTCCAAATCTCTCAAACTCCGGGAGAGATTCTCAAAACCAAGGTTGACATGTTTCGAGTTCCTCTCAACATTTTGGAAATCCCGCTGAAACTTTGGACATTCTCGCGAAGGGTTCCCAATCCCCGACAAGACTGGTACCCTTTCACGTCCAAATCTCTGAAACTCCGGGAGAGATTCTCAAAACCATGGTTCACATGTTTCGAGTTCCTCTCAACATTTTGGAAATCCCGCTGAAACTTTGGACATTCTGGCGAAGGGTTCCCAATCCCCGACAAGACTGGTACCCTTTCACGTCCAAATCTCTCAAACTCCGGGAGAGATTCTCAAAACCGAGGTTGACATGTTTCGAGTTCCTCTCAACATTTTAGAAATCCCGCTGAAACTTTGGACATTCTCGCGAAGGGTTCCCAATCCCCGACAAGACTGGTACCCTTTCACGTCCAAATCTCTCAAACTCCGGGAGAGATTCTCAAAACCAAGGTTGACATGTTTCGAGTTCCTCTCAACATTTTGGAAATCCCGCTGAAACTTTGGACATTCTCGCGAATGGTTCCCAATCCCCGAAAGACTGGTACCCTTTCACGTCCAAATCTCTCAAACTCCGGGAGAGATACTCAAAACCAAGGTTGACATGTTTCGAGTTCCTCTCAACATTTTGGAAATCCCGCTGAAACTTTGGACATTCTCGCGAAGGGTTCCCAATCCCCGACAAGACTGGTACCCTTTCACGTCCAAATCTCTGAAACTCCGGGAGAGATTCTCAAAACCATGGTTCACATGTTTCGAGTTCCTCTCAACATTTTGGAAATCCCGCTGAAACTTTGGACATTCTGGCGAAGGGTTCCCAATCCCCGACAAGACTGGTACCCTTTCACGTCCAAATCTCTCAAACTCCGGGAGAGATTCTCAAAACCGAGGTTGCCATGATACGAGTTCCTCTCAACATTTTGGAAATCCTGCTGAAACTTTGGACATTCTCGCGAAGGGTTCCCAATCCCCGACAAGACTGGTACCCTTTCACATCCAAATCTCTCAAACTCCGGGAGAGATTCTCAAAACCAAGGTTGACATGTTTCGAGTTCCTCTCAACATTTTGGAAATCCCGCTGAAACTTTGGACATTCTCGCGAAGGGTTCCCAATCCCCGACAAGACTGGTACCCTTTCACGTCCAAATCTCTCAAACTCCGGGAGAGATTCTCAAAACCAAGGTTGACATGTTTCGAGTTCCTCTCAACATTTTGGAAATCCTGCTGAAACTTTGGACATTCTCGCGAAGGGTTCCCAATCCCCGACAAGACTGGTACCCTTTCACGTCCAAATCTCTCAAACTCCGGGAGAGATTCTCAAAACCAAGGTTGACATGTTTCGAGTTCCTCTCAACATTTTGGAAATCCCGCTGAAACTTTGGACATTCTGGCGAAGGGTTCCCAATCCCCGACAAGACTGGTACCCTTTCACGTCCAAATCTCTCAAACTCCGGGAGAGATTCTCAAAACCGAGGTTTACATGTTTCGAGTTCCTCTCAACATTTTGGAAATCCCGCTGAAACTTTGGACATTCTCGCGAAGGGTTCCCAATCCCCGACAAGACTGGTACCCTTTCACGTCCAAATCTCTCAGACTCCGGGAGAGATTCTCAAAACCGAGGTTGACATGTTTCGAGTTCCTCTCAACATTTTGGAAATCCCGCTGAAACTTTGGACATTCTGGCGAAGGGTTCCCAATCCCCGACAAGACTGGTACCCTTTCACGTCCAAATCTCTCAAACTCCGGGAGAGATTCTCAAAACCAAGGTTGACATGTTTCGAGTTCCTCTCAACATTTTGGAAATCCCGCTGAAACTTTGGACATTCTCGCGAAGGGTTCCCAATCCCCGACAAGACTGGTACCCTTTCACGTCCAAATCTCTCAAACTCCGGGAGAGATTCTCAAAACCAAGGTTGACATGTTTCGAGTTCCTCTCAACATTTTGGAAATCCAGCTGAAACTTTGGACATTCTGGCGAAGGGTTCCCAATCCCCGACAAGATTGGTACCCTTTCACGTCCAAATCTCTCAAACTCCGGGAGAGATTCTCAAAACCGAGGTTGACATGTTTCGAGTTCCTCTCAACATTTTGGAAATCCCGCTGAAACTTTGGACATTCTGGCGAAGGGTTCCCAATCCCCGACAAGACTGGTACCCTTTCACGTCCAAATCTCTCAAACTCCGGGAGAGATTCTCAAAACCAAGGTTGACATGTTTCGAGTTCCTCTCAACATTTTGGAAATCCCGCTGAAACTTTGGACATTCTGGCGAAGGGTTCCCAATCCCCGACAAGACTGGTACCCTTTCACGTCCAAATCTCTGAAACTCTGGGAGAGATTCTCAAAACCGAGGTTGACATGTTTCGAGTTCCTCTCAACATTTTGGAAATCCCGCTGAAACTTTGGACATTCTCGCGAAGGGTTCCCAATCCCCGACAAGACTGGTACCCTTTCACGTCCAAATCTCTCAAACTCCGGGAGAGATTCTCAAAACCAAGGTTGACATGTTTCGAGTTCCTCTCAACATTTTGGAAATCCAGCTGAAACTTTGGACATTCTGGCGAAGGGTTCCCAATCCCCAACAAGACTGGTACCCTTTCACGTCCAAATCTCTCCAACTCCGGGAGAGATTCTCAAAACCGAGGTTGACATGTTTCGAGTTCCTCTCAACATTTTGGAAATCCCGCTGAAACTTTGGACATTCTGGCGAAGGGTTCCCAATCCCCGACAAGACTGGTACCCTTTCACGTCCAAATCTCTCAAACTCCGGGAGAGATTCTCAAAACCAAGGTTGACATGTTTCGAGTTCCTCTCAACATTTTGGAAATCCCGCTGAAACTTTGGACATTCTCGCGAAGGGTTCCCAATACCCGACAAGACTGGTACCCTTTCACGTCCAAATCTCTCAAACTCCGGGAGAGATTCTCAAAACCAAGGTTGACATGTTTCGAGTTCCTCTCAACATTTTGGAAATCCAGCTGAAACTTTGGACATTCTGGCGAAGGGTTCCCAATCCCCAACAAGACTGGTACCCTTTCACGTCCAAATCTCTCCAACTCCGGGAGAGATTCTCAAAACCGAGGTTGACATGTTTCGAGTTCCTCTCAACATTTTGGAAATCCCGCTGAAACTTTGGACATTCTCGCGAAGGGTTCCCAATCCCCGACAAGACTGGTACCCTTTCACGTCCAAATCTCTCAAACTCCGGGAGAGATTCTCAAAACCGAGGTTGACATGTTTCGAGTTCCTCTCAACATTTTGGAAATCCCGCTGAAACTTTGGACATTCTGGCGAAGGGTTCCCAATCCCCGACAAGACTGGTACCCTTTCACGTCCAAATCTCTCAAACTCCGGGAGAGATTCTCAAAACCGAGGTTGACATGTTTCGAGTTCCTCTCAACATTTTGGAAATCCCGCTGAAACTTTGGACATTCTCGCGAAGGGTTCCCAATCCCCGACAAGACTGGTACCCTTTCACGTCCAAATCTCTCAAACTCCGGGAGAGATTCTCAAAACCGAGGTTGACATGTTTCGAGTTCCTCTCAACATTTTGGAAATCCCGCTGAAACTTTGGACATTCTCGCGAAGGGTTCCCAATCCCCGACAAGACTGGTACCCTTTCACGTCCAAATCTCTCAAACTCCGGGAGAGATTCTCAAAACCAAGGTTGACATGTTTCGAGTTCCTCTCAACATTTTGGAAATCCCGCTGAAACTTTGGACATTCTGGCGAAGGGTTCCCAATCCCCGACAAGACTGGTACCCTTTCACGTCCAAATCTCTCAAACTCCGGGAGAGATTCTCAAAACCAAGGTTGACATGTTTCGAGTTCCTCTCAACATTTTGGAAATCCCGCTGAAACTTTGGACATTCTCGCGAAGGGTTCCCAATCCCCGACAAGACTGGTACCCTTTCACGTCCAAATCTCTCAAACTCCGGGAGAGATTCTCAAAACCAAGGTTGACATGTTTCGAGTTCCTCTCAACATTTTGGAAATTCTGCTGAAACTTTGGACATTCTCGCGAAGGGTTCCCAATCCCCGACAAGACTGGTACCCTTTCACGTCCAAATCCCTCAAACTCCGGGAGAGATTCTCAAAACCGAGGTTGACATGTTTCGAGTTCCTCTCAACATTTTGGAAATCCCGCTGAAACTTTGGACATTCTGGCGAAGGGTTCCCAATCCCCGACAAGACTGGTACCCTTTCACGTCCAAATCTCTCAAACTCCGGGAGAGATTCTCAAAACCACGGTTGACATGATTCGAGTTCCTCTCAACATTTTGGAAATCCCGCTGAAACTTTGGACATTCTCGCGAATGGTTCCCAATCCCCGACAAGACTGGTACCCTTTCACGTCCAAATCTCTCAAACTCCGGGAGAGATTCTCAAAACCAAGGTTGACATGTTTCGAGTTCCTCTCAACATTTTGGAAATCCCGCTGAAACTTTGGACATTCTCGCGAAGGGTTCCCAATCCCCGACAAGACTGGTACCCTTTCACGTCCAAATCTCTCAAACTCCGGGAGAGATTCTCAAAACCAAGGTTGACATGTTTCGAGTTCCTTTCAACATTTTGGAAATCCCGCTGAAACTTTGGACATTCTGGCGAAGGGTTCCCAATCCCCGACAAGACTGGTACCCTTTCACGTCCAAATCTCTCCAACTCCGGGAGAGATTCTCAAAACCGAGGTTGACATGTTTCGAGTTCCTCTCAACATTTTGGAAATCCCGCTGAAACTTTGGACATTCTCGCGAAGGGTTCCCAATCCCCGACAAGACTGGTACCCTTTCACGTCCAAATCTCTCAAACTCCGGGAGAGATTCTCAAAACCGAGGTTGACATGTTTCGAGTTCCTCTCAACATTTTGGAAATCCCGCTGAAACTTTGGACATTCTGGCGAAGGGTTCCCAATCCCCGACAAGACTGGTACCCTTTCACGTCCAAATCTCTCAAACTCCAGGAGAGCTTCTCAAAACCATGGTTGACATGATTCGAGTTCCTCTCAACATTTTGGAAATCCCGCTGAAACTTTGGACATTCTCGCGAAGGGTTCCCAATCCCCGACAAGACTGGTACCCTTTCACGTCCAAATCTCTCAAACTCCGGGAGAGATTCTCAAAACCAAGGTTGACATGTTTCGAGTTCCTCTCAACATTTTGGAAATCCCGCTGAAACTTTGGACATTCTGGCGAAGGGTTCCCAATCCCCGACAAGACTGGTACCCTTTCACGTCCAAATCTCTCAAACTCCGGGAGAGATTCTCAAAACCGAGGTTGACATGTTTCGAGTTCCTCTCAACATTTTGGAAATCCCGCTGAAACTTTGGACATTCTGGCGAAGGGTTCCCAATCCCCGACAAGACTGGTACCCTTTCACGTCCAAATCTCTCAAACTCCGGGAGAGATTCTCAAAACCGAGGTTGACATGTTTCGAGTTCCTCTCAACATTTTGGAAATCCCGCTGAAACTTTGGACATTCTCGCGAAGGGTTCCCAATCCCCGACAAGACTGGTACCCTTTCACGTCCAAATCTCTCAAACTCCAGGAGAGATTCTCAAAACCATGGTTGACATGATTCGAGTTCCTCTCAACATTTTGGAAATCCCGCTGAAACTTTGGACATTCTGGCGAAGGTTTCCCAATCCCCGACAAGACTGGTACCCTTTCACGTCCAAATCTCTCAAACTCCGGGAGAGATTCTCAAAACCGAGGTTGACATGTTTCGAGTTCCTCTCAACATTTTGGAAATCCCGCTGAAACTTTGGACATTCTGGCGAAGGGTTCCCAATCCCCGACAAGACTGGTACCCTTTCACGTCCAAATCTCTCAAACTCCGGGAGAGATTCTCAAAACCAAGGTTGACATGTTTCGAGTTCCTCTCAACATTTTGGAAATCCCGCTGAAACTTTGGACATTCTGGCGAAGGGTTCCCAATCCCCGACAAGATTGGTACCCTTTCACGTCCAAATCTCTCCAACTCCGGGAGAGATTCTCAAAACCGAGGTTGACATGTTTCGAGTTCCTCTCAACATTTTGGAAATCCCGCTGAAACTTTGGACATTCTCGCGAAGGGTTCCCAATCCCCGACAAGACTGGTACCCTTTCACGTCCAAATCTCTCAAACTCCGGGAGAGATTCTCAAAACCGAGGTTGACATGTTTCGAGTTCCTCTCAACATTTTGGAAATCCCGCTGAAACTTTGGACATTCTCGCGAAGGGTTCCCAATCCCCGACAAGACTGGTACCCTTTCACGTCCAAATCTCTCAAACTCCGGGAGAGATTCTCAAAACCAAGGTTGACATGTTTCGAGTTCCTCTCAACATTTTGGAAATCCCGCTGAAACATTGGACATTCTGGCGAAGGGTTCCCAATCCCCGACAAGACTGGTACCCTTTCACGTCTAAATCTCTCAAACTCCGGGAGAGATTCTCAAAACCGAGGTTGACATGTTTCGAGTTCCTCTCAACATTTTGGAAATCCCGCTGAAACTTTGGACATTCTTGCGAAGGGTTCCCAATCCCCGACAAGACTGGTACCCTTTCACGTCCAAATCTCTCAAACTCCGGGAGAGATTCTCAAAACCAACGTTCACATGTTTCGAGTTCCTTTCAACATTTTGGAAATCCCGCTGAAACTTTGGACATTCTCGCGAAGGGTTCCCAATCCCCGACAAGACTGGTACCCTTTCACGTGCAAATCTCTCAAACTCCGGGAGAGATTCTCAAAACCAAGGTTGACATGTTTCGAGTTCCTCTCAACATTTTGGAAATCCCGCTGAAACTTTGGACATTCTCGCGAAGGGTTCCCAATCCCCGACAAGACTGGTACCCTTTCACGTCCAAATCTCTCAAACTCCGGGAGAGATTCTCAAAACCAAGGTTGACATGTTTCGAGTTCCTCTCAACATTTTGGAAATCCCGCTGAAACTTTGGACATTCTCGCGAAGGGTTCCCAATCCCCGACAAGACTGGTACCCTTTCACGTCCAAATCTCTCAAACTCCGGGAGAGATTCTCAAAACCGAGGTTTACATGTTTCGAGTTCCTCTCAACATTTTGGAAATCCCGCTGAAACTTTGGACATTCTGGCGAAGGGTTCCCAATCCCTGACAAGACTGGTACCCTTTCACGTCCAAATCTCTCAAACTCCGGGAGAGATTCTCAAAACCGAGGTTGACATGTTTCGAGTTCCTCTCAACATTTTGGAAATCCCGCTGAAACTTTGGACATTCTGGCGAAGGGTTCCCAATCCCCGACAAGACTGGTACCCTTTCACGTCCAAATCTCTCAAACTTCGGGAGAGATTCTCAAAACCACGGTTGACATGATTCGAGTTCCTCTCAACATTTTGGAAATCCCGCTGAAACTTTGGACATTCTCGCGAAGGGTTCCCAATTCCCGACAAGACTGGTACCCTTTCACGTCCAAATCTCTCAAACTCCGGGAGAGATTCTCAAAACCAAGGTTGACATGTTTCGAGTTCCTCTCAACATTTTGGAAATCCCGCTGAAACTTTGGACATTCTCGCGAAGGGTTCCCAATCCCCGACAAGACTGGTACCCTTTCACGTCCAAATCTCTCAAACTCCGGGAGAGATTCTCAAAACCAAGGTTGACATGTTTCGAGTTCCTCTCAACATTTTGGAAATCCCGCTGAAACTTTGGACATTCTCGCGAAGGGTTCCCAATCCCCGACAAGACTGGTACCCTTTCACGTCCAAATCTCTCAAACTCCGGGAGAGATTCTCAAAACCAAGGTTGACATGTTTCGAGTTCCTCTCAACATTTTGGAAATCCCGCTGAAACATTGGACATTCTGGCGAAGGGTTCCCAATCCCCGACAAGACTGGTACCCTTTCACGTCCAAATCTCTCAAACTCCGGGAGAGATTCTCAAAACCAAGGTTGACATGTTTCGAGTTCCTCTCAACATTTTGGAAATCCCGCTGAAACTTTGGACATTCTCGCGAAGGGTTCCCAATCCCCGACAAGACTGGTACCCTTTCACGTCCAAATCTCTCAAACTCCGGGAGAGATTCTCAAAACCGAGGTTGACATGTTTCGAGTTCCTCTCAACATTTTTGAAATCCCGCTGAAACTTTGGACATTCTGGCGAAGGGTTCCCAATCCCCGACAAGACTGGTACCCTTTCACGTCCAAATCTCTCAAACTCCAGGAGAGATTCTCAAAACCGAGGTTGACATGTTTCGAGTTCCTCTCAACATTTTGGAAATCCCGCTGAAACTTTGGACATTCTGGCGAAGGGTTCCCAATCCCCGACAAGACTGGTACCCTTTCACGTCCAAATCTCTCAAACTCCAGGAGAGATTCTCAAAACCGAGGTTGACATGTTTCGAGTTCCTCTCAACATTTTGGAAATCCCGCTGAAACTTTGGACATTCTCGCGAAGGGTTCCCAATCCCCGACAAGACTGGTACCCTTTCACGTCCAAATCTCTCAAACTCCGGGAGAGATTCTCAAAACCAAGGTTGACATGTTTCGAGTTCCTCTCAACATTTTGGAAATCCCGCTGAAACTTTGGACATTCTCGCGAAGGGTTCCCAATCCCCGACAAGACTGGTACCCTTTCACGTCCAAATCTCTCAAACTCCGGGAGAGATTCTCAAAACCAAGGTTGACATGTTTCGAGTTCCTCTCAACATTTTGGAAATCCCGCTGAAACTTTGGACATTCTCGCGAAGGGTTCCCAATCCCCGACAAGACTGGTACCCTTTCACGTCCAAATCTCTCAAACTCCGGGAGAGATTCTCAAAACCAAGGTTGACATGTTTCGAGTTCCTCTCAACATTTTGGAAATTCTGCTGAAACTTTGGACATTCTCGCGAAGGGTTCCCAATCCCCGACAAGACTGGTACCCTTTCACGTCCAAATCCCTCAAACTCCGGGAGAGATTCTCAAAACCGAGGTTGACATGTTTCGAGTTCCTCTCAACATTTTGGAAATCCCGCTGAAACTTTGGACATTCTGGCGAAGGGTTCCCAATCCCCGACAAGACTGGTACCCTTTCACGTCCAAATCTCTCAAACTCCGGGAGAGATTCTCAAAACCACGGTTGACATGATTCGAGTTCCTCTCAACATTTTGGAAATCCCGCTGAAACTTTGGACATTCTCGCGAAGGGTTCCCAATCCCCGACAAGACTGGTACCCTTTCACGTCCAAATCTCTCAAACTCCGGGAGAGATTCTCAAAACCGAGGTTGACATGTTTCGAGTTCCTCTCAACATTTTGGAAATCCCGCTGAAAATTTGGACATTCTCGCGAAGGGTTCCCAATCCCCGACAAGACTGGTACCCTTTCACGTCCAAATCTCTCAAACTCCGGGAGAGATTCTCAAAACCAAGGTTGACATGTTTCGACTTCCTCTCAACATTTTGGAAATCCCGCTGAAACTTTGGACATTCTCGCGAAGGGTTCCCAATCCCCGACAAGACTGGTACCCTTTCACGTCCAAATCTCTCAAACTCCGGGAGAGATTCTCAAAACCAACGTTCACATGTTTCGAGTTCCTTTCAACATTTTGGAAATCCCGCTGAAACTTTGGACATTCTCACGAAGGGTTCCCAATCCCCGACAAGACTGGTACCCTTTCACGTGCAAATCTCTCAAACTCCGGGAGAGATTCTCAAAACCAAGGTTGACATGTTTCGAGTTCCTCTCAACATTTTGGAAATCCCGCTGAAACTTTGGACATTCTGGCGAAGGGTTCCCAATCCCCGACAAGACTGGTACCCTTTCACGTCCAAATCTCTCAAACTCCGGGAGAGATTCTCAAAACCAAGGTTGACATGTTTCGAGTTCCTCTCAACATTTTGGAAATCCCGCTGAAACTTTGGACATTCTCGCGAAGGGTTCCCAATCCCCGACAAGACTGGTACCCTTTCACGTCCAAATCTCTCAAACTCCGGGAGAGATTCTCAAAACCGAGGTTGACATGTTTCGAGTTCCTCTCAACATTTTGGAAATCCCGCTGAAACTTTGGACATTCTGGCGAAGGGTTCCCAATCCCCGACAAGACTGGTACCCTTTCACGTCCAAATCTCTCAAACTCCGGGAGAGATTCTCAAAACCACGGTTGACATGATTCGAGTTCCTCTCAACATTTTGGAAATCCCGCTGAAACTTTGGACATTCTCGCGAAGGGTTCCCAATCCCCGACAAGACTGGTACCCTTTCACGTCCAAATCTCTCAAACTCCGGGAGAGATTCTCAAAACCGAGGTTGACATGTTTCGAGTTCCTCTCAACATTTTGGAAATCCCGCTGAAAATTTGGACATTCTCGCGAAGGGTTCCCAATCCCCGACAAGACTGGTACCCTTTCACGTCCAAATCTCTCAAACTCCGGGAGAGATTCTCAAAACCAAGGTTGACATGTTTCGACTTCCTCTCAACATTTTGGAAATCCCGCTGAAACTTTGGACATTCTCGCGAAGGGTTCCCAATCCCCGACAAGACTGGTACCCTTTCACATCCAAATCTCTCAAAATCCGGGAGAGATTCTCAAAACCAAGGTTGACATGTTTCGAGTTCCTCTCAACATTTTGGAAATCCCGCTGAAACTTTGGACATTCTGGCGAAGGGTTCCCAATCCCCGACAAGACTGGTACCCTTTCACGTCCAAATCTCTCAAACTCCGGGAGAGATTCTCAAAACCGAGGTTTACATGTTTCAAGTTCCTCTCAACATTTTGGAAATCCCGCTGAAACTTTGGACATTCTGGCGAAGGGTTCCCAATCCCCGACAAGACTGGTACCCTTTCACGTCCAAATCTCTCAAACTCCGGGAGAGATTCTCAAAACCAAGGTCGACATGTTTCGAGTTCCTCTCAACATTTTGGAAATCCCGCTGAAACTTTGGACATTCTGGCGAAGGGTTCCCAATCCCCGACAAGACTGGTACCCTTTCACGTCCAAATCTCTCAAACTCCGGGAGAGATTCTCAAAACCGAGGTTGACATGTTTCGAGTTCCTCTCAACATTTTGGAAATCCCGCTGAAACTTTGGACATTCTCGCGAAGGGTTCCCAATCCCCGACAAGACTGGTACCCTTTCACGTCCAAATCTCTCAAACTCCGGGAGAGATTCTCAAAACCAAGGTTGACATGTTTCGAGTTCCTCTCAACATTTTGGAAATCCCGCTGAAACTTTGGACATTCTGGCGAAGGGTTCCCAATCCCCGACAAGACTGGTACCCTTTCACATCCAAATCTCTCAAAATCCGGGAGAGATTCTCAAAACCAAGGTTGACATGTTTCGAGTTCCTCTCAACATTTTGGAAATCCCGCTGAAACTTTGGACATTCTCGCGAAGGGTTCCCAATCCCCGACAAGACTGGTACCCTTTCACGTCCAAATCTCTCAAACTCCGGGAGAGATTCTCAAAACCGAGGTTTACATGTTTCAAGTTCCTCTCAACATTTTGGAAATCCCGCTGAAACTTTGGACATTCTGGCGAAGGGTTCCCAATCCCCGACAAGACTGGTACCCTTTCACGTCCAAATCTCTCAAACTCCGGGAGAGATTCTCAAAACCAAGGTCGACATGTTTCGAGTTCCTCTCAACATTTTGGAAATCCCGCTGAAACTTTGGACATTCTGGCGAAGGGTTCCCAATCCCCGACAAGACTGGTACCCTTTCACGTCCAAATCTCTCAAACTCCGGGAGAGATTCTCAAAACCGAGGTTGACATGTTTCGAGTTCCTCTCAACATTTTGGAAATCCCGCTGAAACTTTGGACATTCTCGCGAAGGGTTCCCAATCCCCGACAAGACTGGTACCCTTTCACGTCCAAATCTCTCAAACTCCGGGAGAGATTCTCAAAACCAAGGTTGACATGTTTCGAGTTCCTCTCAACATTTTGGAAATCCCGCTGAAACTTTGGACATTCTGGCGAAGGGTTCCCAATCCCCGACAAGACTGGTACCCTTTCACGTCCAAATCTCTCAAACTCCGGGAGAGATTCTCAAAACCAAGGTTGACATGTTTCGAGTTCCTCTCAACATTTTGGAAATCCCGCTGAAACTTTGGACATTCTGGCGAAGGGTTCCCAATCCCCGACAAGACTGGTACCCTTTCACGTCCAAATCTCTCAAACTCCGGGAGAGATTCTCAAAACCGAGGTTGACATGTTTCGAGTTCCTCTCAACATTTTGGAAATCCCGCTGAAACTTTGGACATTCTGGCGAAGGGTTCCCAATCCCCGACAAGACTGGTACCCTTTCACGTCCAAATCTCTCAAACTTCGGGAGAGATTCTCAAAACCACGGTTGACATGATTCGAGTTCCTCTCAACATTTTGGAAATCCCGCTGAAACTTTGGACATTCTCGCGAAGGGTTCCCAATTCCCGACAAGACTGGTACCCTTTCACGTCCAAATCTCTCAAACTCCGGGAGAGATTCTCAAAACCAAGGTTGACATGTTTCGAGTTCCTCTCAACATTTTGGAAATCCCGCTGAAACTTTGGACATTCTGGCGAAGGGTTCCCAATCCCCGACAAGACTGGTACCCTTTCACGTCCAAATCTCTCAAACTCCGGGAGAGATTCTCAAAACCAAGGTTGACATGTTTCGAGTTCCTCTCAACATTTTGGAAATCCCGCTGAAACTTTGGACATTCTCGCGAAGGGTTCCCAATCCCCGACAAGACTGGTACCCTTTCACGTCCAAATCTCTCAAACTCCGGGAGAGATTCTCAAAACCAAGATTGACATGTTTCGAGTTCCTCTCAACATTTTGGAAATCCCGCTGAAATTTTGGACATTCTCGCGAAGGGTTCCCAATCCCCGACAAGACTGGTACCCTTTCACGTCCAAATCTCTCAAACTCCGGGAGAGATTCTCAAAACCAAGGTTGACATGTTTCGAGTTCCTCTCAACATTTTGGAAATCCCGCTGAAACTTTGGACATTCTCGCGAAGGGTTCCCAATCCCCGACAAGACTGGTACCCTTTCACGTCCAAATCTCTCAAACTCCGGGAGAGATTCTCAAAACCAAGGTTGACATGTTTCGAGTTCCTCTCAACATTTTGGAAATCCCGCTGAAACTTTGGACATTCTGGCGAAGGGTTCCCAATCCCCGACAAGACTGGTACCCTTTCACGTCCAAATCTCTCAAACTCCGGGAGAGATTCTCAAAACCAAGGTTGACATGTTTCGAGTTCCTCTCAACATTTTGGAAATCCCGCTGAAACTTTGGACATTCTCGCGAAGGGTTCCCAATCCCCGACAAGACTGGTACCCTTTCACGTCCAAATCTCTCAAACTCCGGGAGAGATTCTCAAAACCGAGGTTGACATGTTTCGAGTTCCTCTCAACATTTTTGAAATCCCGCTGAAACTTTGGACATTCTGGCGAAGGGTTCCCAATCCCCGACAAGACTGGTACCCTTTCACGTCCAAATCTCTCAAACTCCGGGAGAGATTCTCAAAACCACGGTTGACATGATTCGAGTTCCTCTCAACATTTTGGAAATCCCGCTGAAACTTTGGACATTCTCGCGAAGGGTTCCCAATCCCCGACAAGACTGGTACCCTTTCACGTCCAAATCTCTCAAACTCCGGGAGAGATTCTCAAAACCGAGGTTGACATGTTTCGAGTTCCTCTCAACATTTTGGAAATCCCGCTGAAAATTTGGACATTCTCGCGAAGGGTTCCCAATCCCCGACAAGACTGGTACCCTTTCACGTCCAAATCTCTCAAACTCCGGGAGAGATTCTCAAAACCAAGGTTGACATGTTTCGACTTCCTCTCAACATTTTGGAAATCCCGCTGAAACTTTGGACATTCTCGCGAAGGGTTCCCAATCCCCGACAAGACTGGTACGCTTTCACATCCAAATCTCTCAAAATCCGGGAGAGATTCTCAAAACCAAGGTTGACATGTTTCGAGTTCCTCTCAACATTTTGGAAATCCCGCTGAAACTTTGGACATTCTGGCGAAGGGTTCCCAATCCCCGACAAGACTGGTACCCTTTCACGTCCAAATCTCTCAAACTCCGGGAGAGATTCTCAAAACCGAGGTTTACATGTTTCAAGTTCCTCTCAACATTTTGGAAATCCCGCTGAAACTTTGGACATTCTGGCGAAGGGTTCCCAATCCCCGACAAGACTGGTACCCTTTCACGTCCAAATCTCTCAAACTCCGGGAGAGATTCTCAAAACCAAGGTTGACATGTTTCGAGTTCCTCTCAACATTTTGGAAATCCAGCTGAAACTTTGGACATTCTGGCGAAGGGTTCCCAATCCCCGACAAGATTGGTACCCTTTCACGTCCAAATCTCTCAAACTCCGGGAGAGATTCTCAAAACCAAGATTGACATGTTTCGAGTTCCTCTCAACATTTTGGAAATCCCGCTGAAACTTTGGACATTCTCGCGAAGGGTTCCCAATCCCCGACAAGACTGGTACCCTTTCACGTCCAAATCTCTCAAAGTCCGGGAGAGATCCTCAAAACCAAGGTTGACATGTTTCGAGTTCCTCTCAACATTTTGGAAATCCAGCTGAAACTTTGGACATTCTGGCGAAGGGTTCCCAATCCCCAACAAGACTGGTACCCTTTCACGTCCAAATCTCTCAAACTCCGGGAGAGATTCTCAAAACCGAGGTTGACATGTTTCGAGTTCCTCTCAACATTTTGGAAATCCCGCTGAAACTTTGGACATTCTGGCGAAGGGTTCCCAATCCCCGACAAGACTGGTACCCTTTCACGTCCAAACCTCTCAAACTCAGGGAGAGATTCTCAAAACCAAGGTTGACATGATTCGAGTTCCTCTCAACATTTTGGAAATCCCGCTGAAACTTTGGACATTCTGGCGAAGGGTTCCCAATCCCCGACAAGACTGGTACCCTTTCACGTCCAAATCTCTGAAACTCCGGGAGAGATTCTCAAAAACAAGGTTGACATGATTCGAGTTCCTCTCAACATTTTGGAAATCCCGCTGAAACTTTGGACATTCTGGCGAAGGGTTCCCAATCCCCGACAAGACTGGTACCCTTTCACGTCCAAATCTCTCAAAGTCCGGGAGAGATTCTCAAAACCAAGGTTGACATGTTTCGAGTTCCTCTCAACATTTTGGAAATCCAGCTGAAACTTTGGACATTCTGGCGAAGGGTTCCCAATCCCCGACAAGACTGGTACCCTTTCACATCCAAATCTCTCAAACTCCGGGAGAGATTCTCAAAACCGAAGTTGACATGTTTCGAGTTCCTCTCAACATTTTGGAAATCCCGCTGAAACTTTGGACATTCTCGCGAAGGGTTCCCGATCCCCGACAAGACTGGTACCCTTTCACGTCCAAATCTCTCAAACTCCGGGAGAGATTCTCAAAACCAAGGTTGACATGTTTCGAGTTCCTCTCAACATTTTGGAAATCCCGCTGAAACTTTGGACATTCTCGCGAAGGGTTCCCAATCCCCGACAAGATTGGTACCCTTTCACGTCCAAATCTCTCAAACTCCGGGAGAGATTCTCAAAACCAAGGTTGACATGTTTCGAGTTCCTCTCAACATTTTGGAAATCCCGCTGAAACTTTGGACATTCTCGCGAAGGGTTCCCAATCCCCGACAAGACTGGTACCCTTTCACGTCCAAATCTCTCAAACTCCGGGAGAGATTCTCAAAACCGAGGTTGACATGTTTCGAGTTCCTCTCAACATTTTGGAAATCCCGCTGAAACTTTGGACATTCTGGCAAAGGGTTCCCAATCCCCGACAAGACTGGTACCCTTTCACGTCCAAATCTCTCAAACTCCGGGAGAGATTCTCAAATCGAGGTTGACATGTTTCGAGTTCCTCTCAACATTTTGGAAATCCCGCTGAAACTTTGGACATTCTGGCGAAGGGTTCCCAATCCCCGACAAGACTGGTACCCTTTCACGTCCAAATCTCTGAAACTCCGGGAGAGATTCTCAAAACCGAGGTAGACATGTTTCGAGTTCCTCTCAACACTTTGGAAATCCCGCTGAAACTTTGGACATTCTGGCGAAGGGTTCCCAATCCCCGACAAGACTGGTACCCTTTCACGTCCAAATCTCTCAAACTCCGGGAGAGATTCTCAAAACCAAGGTTGACATGTTTCGAGTTCCTCTCAACATTTTGGAAATCCCGCTGAAACTTTGGACATTCTCGCGAAGGGTTCCCAATCCCCGACAAGACTGGTACCCTTTCACGTCCAAATCTCTCAAACTCCGGGAGAGATTCTCAAAACCGAGGTTGACATGTTTCGAGTTCCTCTCAACATTTTGGAAATCCCGCTGAAACTTTGGACATTCTGGCGAAGGGTTCCCAATCCCCGACAAGACTGGTACCCTTTCACGTCCAAATCTCTCAAACTCCGGGAGAGATTCTCAAAACCACGGTTGACATGATTCGAGTTCCTCTCAACATTTTGGAAATCCCGCTGAAACTTTGGACATTCTCGCGAAGGGTTCCCAATCCCCGACAAGACTGGTACCCTTTCACGTCCAAATCTCTCAAACTCCGGGAGAGATTCTCAAAACCGAGGTTGACATGTTTCGAGTTCCTCTCAACATTTTGGAAATCCCGCTGAAAATTTGGACATTCTCGCGAAGGGTTCCCAATCCCCGACAAGACTGGTACCCTTTCACGTCCAAATCTCTCAAACTCCGGGAGAGATTCTCAAAACCAAGGTTGACATGTTTCGACTTCCTCTCAACATTTTGGAAATCCCGCTGAAACTTTGGACATTCTCGCGAAGGGTTCCCAATCCCCGACAAGACTGGTACGCTTTCACATCCAAATCTCTCAAAATGCGGGAGAGATTCTCAAAACCAAGGTTGACATGTTTCGAGTTCCTCTCAACATTTTGGAAATCCCGCTGAAACTTTGGACATTCTCGCGAAGGGTTCCCAATCCCCGACAAGACTGGTACCCTTTCACGTCCAAATCTCTCAAACTCCGGGAGAGATTCTCAAAACCAAGGTTGACATGTTTCGAGTTCCTCTCAACATTTTGGAAATCCCGCTGAAACTTTGGACATTCTCGCGAAGGGTTCCCAATCCCCGACAAGATTGGTACCCTTTCACGTCCAAATCTCTCAAACTCCGGGAGAGATTCTCAAAACCAAGGTTGACATGTTTCGAGTTCCTCTCAACATTTTGGAAATCCCGCTGAAACTTTGGACATTCTCGCGAAGGGTTCCCAATCCCCGACAAGACTGGTACCCTTTCACGTCCAAATCTCTCAAACTCCGGGAGAGATTCTCAAAACCGAGGTTGACATGTTTCGAGTTCCTCTCAACATTTTGGAAATCCCGCTGAAACTTTGGACATTCTGGCGAAGGGTTCCCAATCCCCGACAAGACTGGTACCCTTTCACGTCCAAATCTCTCAAACTCCGGGAGAGATTCTCAAATCGAGGTAGACATGTTTCGAGTTCCTCTCAACATTTTGGAAATCCCGCTGAAACTTTGGACATTCTGGCGAAGGGTTCCCAATCCCCGACAAGACTGGTACCCTTTCACGTCCAAATCTCTGAAACTCCGGGAGAGATTCTCAAAACCGAGGTTGACATGTTTCGAGTTCCTCTCAACACTTTGGAAATCCCGCTGAAACTTTGGACATTCTGGCGAAGGGTTCCCAATCCCCGACAAGACTGGTACCCTTTCACGTCCAAATCTCTCAAACTCCGGGAGAGATTCTCAAAACCAAGGTTGACATGTTTCGAGTTCCTCTCAACATTTTGGAAATCCCGCTGAAACTTTGGACATTCTCGCGAAGGGTTCCCAATCCCCGACAAGACTGGTACCCTTTCACGTCCAAATCTCTCAAACTCCGGGAGAGATTCTCAAAACCGAGGTTGACATGTTTCGAGTTCCTCTCAACATTTTTGAAATCCCGCTGAAACTTTGGACATTCTCGCGAAGGGTTCCCAATCCCCGACAAGACTGGTACCCTTTCACGTCCAAATCTCTCAAACTCCGGGAGAGATTCTCAAAACCGAGGTTGACATGTTTCGAGTTCCTCTCAACATTTTGGAAATCCCGCTGAAAATTTGGACATTCTCGCGAAGGGTTCCCAATCCCCGACAAGACTGGTACCCTTTCACGTCCAAATCTCTCAAACTCCGGGAGAGATTCTCAAAACCAAGGTTGACATGTTTCGACTTCCTCTCAACATTTTGGAAATCCCGCTGAAACTTTGGACATTCTCGCGAAGGGTTCCCAATCCCCGACAAGACTGGTACGCTTTCAAATCCAAATCTCTCAAAATCCGGGAGAGATTCTCAAAACCAAGGTTGACATGTTTCGAGTTCCTCTCAACATTTTGGAAATCCCGCTGAAACTTTGGACATTCTGGCGAAGGGTTCCCAATCCCCGACAAGACTGGTACCCTTTCACGTCCAAATCTCTCAAACTCCGGGAGAGATTCTCAAAACCGAGGTTTACATGTTTCAAGTTCCTCTCAACATTTTGGAAATCCCGCTGAAACTTTGGACATTCTGGCGAAGGGTTCCCAATCCCCGACAAGACTGGTACCCTTTCACGTCCAAATCTCTCAAAATCCGGGAGAGATTCTCAAAACCAAGGTTGACATGTTTCGAGTTCCTCTCAACATTTTGGAAATCCAGCTGAAACTTTGGACATTCTGGCGAAGGGTTCCCAATCCCCGACAAGACTGGTACCCTTTCACGTCCAAATCTCTGAAACTCTGGGAGAGATTCTCAAAACCGAGGTTGACATGTTTCGAGTTCCTCTCAACATTTTGGAAATCCCGCTGAAACTTTGGACATTCTCGCGAAGGGTTCCCAATCCCCGACAAGACTGGTACCCTTTCACGTCCAAATCTCTCAAAGTCCGGGAGAGATTCTCAAAACCAAGGTTGCCATGTTTCGAGTTCCTTTCAACATTTTGGAAATCCAGCTGAAACTTTGGACATTCTGGCGAAGGGTTCCCAATCCCCAACAAGACTGGTACCCTTTCACGTCCAAATCTCTCCAACTCCGGGAGAGATTCTCAAAACCGAGGTTGACATGTTTCGAGTTCCTCTCAACATTTTGGAAATCCCGCTGAAACTTTGGACATTCTGGCGAAGGGTTCCCAATCCCCGACAAGACTGGTACCCTTTCACGTCCAAACCTCTCAAACTCAGGGAGAGATTCTCAAAACCAAGGTTGACATGATTCGAGTTCCTCTCAACATTTTGGAAATCCCGCTGAAACTTTGGACATTCTGGCGAAGGGTTCCCAATCCCCGACAAGACTGGTACCCTTTCACGTCCAAATCTCTGAAACTCCGGGAGAGATTCTCAAAACCAAGGTTGACATGATTCGAGTTCCTCTCAACATTTTGGAAATCCCGCTGAAACTTTGGACATTCTGGCGAAGGGTTCCCAATCCCCGACAAGACTGGTACCCTTTCACGTCCAAATCTCTCAAACTCCGGGAGAGATTCTCAAAACCAAGGTTGACATGTTTCGAGTTCCTCTCAACATTTTGGAAATCCAGCTGAAACTTTGGACATTCTGGCGAAGGGTTCCCAATCCCCGACAAGACTGGTACCCTTTCACGTCCAAATCTCTCAAACTCCGGGAGAGATTCTCAAAACCGAAGTTGACATGTTTCGAGTTCCTCTCAACATTTTGGAAATCCCGCTGAAACTTTGGACATTCTCGCGAAGGGTTCCCAATCCCCGACAAGACTGGTACCCTTTCACGTCCAAATCTCTCAAACTCCGGGAGAGATTCTCAAAACCAAGGTTGACATGTTTCGAGTTCCTCTCAACATTTTGGAAATCCCGCTGAAACTTTGGACATTCTCGCGAAGGGTTCCCAATCCCCGACAAGATTGGTACCCTTTCACGTCCAAATCTCTCAAACTCCGGGAGAGATTCTCAAAACCAAGGTTGACATGTTTCGAGTTCCTCTCAACATTTTGGAAATCCCGCTGAAACTTTGGACATTCTCGCGAAGGGTTCCCAATCCCCGACAAGACTGGTACCCTTTCACGTCCAAATCTCTCCAACTCCGGGAGAGATTCTCAAAACCGAGGTTGACATGTTTCGAGTTCCTCTCAACATTTTGGAAATCCCGCTGAAACTTTGGACATTCTGGCGAAGGGTTCCCAATCCCCGACAAGACTGGTACCCTTTCACGTCCAAATCTCTCAAACTCCGGGAGAGATTCTCAAATCGAGGTAGACATGTTTCGAGTTCCTCTCAACATTTTGGAAATCCCGCTGAAACTTTGGACATTCTGGCGAAGGGTTCCCAATCCCCGACAAGACTGGTACCCTTTCACGTCCAAATCTCTGAAACTCCGGGAGAGATTCTCAAAACCGAGGTTGACATGTTTCGAGTTCCTCTCAACACTTTGGAAATCCCGCTGAAACTTTGGACATTCTCGCGAAGGGTTCCCAATCCCCGACAAGACTGGTACCCTTTCACATCCAAATCTCTCAAAATCCGGGAGAGATTCTCAAAACCAAGGTTGACATGTTTCGAGTTCCTCTCAACATTTTGGAAATCCCGCTGAAACTTTGGACATTCTCGCGAAGGGTTCCCAATCCCCGACAAGACTGGTACCCTTTCACGTCCAAATCTCTCAAACTCCGGGAGAGATTCTCAAAACCGAGGTTTACATGTTTCAAGTTCCTCTCAACATTTTGGAAATCCCGCTGAAACTTTGGACATTCTGGCGAAGGGTTCCCAATCCCCGACAAGACTGGTACCCTTTCACGTCCAAATCTCTCAAACTCCGGGAGAGATTCTCAAAACCAAGGTCGACATGTTTCGAGTTCCTCTCAACATTTTGGAAATCCCGCTGAAACTTTGGACATTCTGGCGAAGGGTTCCCAATCCCCGACAAGACTGGTACCCTTTCACGTCCAAATCTCTCAAACTCCGGGAGAGATTCTCAAAACCGAGGTTGACATGTTTCGAGTTCCTCTCAACATTTTGGAAATCCCGCTGAAACTTTGGACATTCTCGCGAAGGGTTCCCAATCCCCGACAAGACTGGTACCCTTTCACGTCCAAATCTCTCAAACTCCGGGAGAGATTCTCAAAACCAAGGTTGACATGTTTCGAGTTCCTCTCAACATTTTGGAAATCCCGCTGAAACTTTGGACATTCTGGCGAAGGGTTCCCAATCCCCGACAAGACTGGTACCCTTTCACGTCCAAATCTCTCAAACTCCGGGAGAGATTCTCAAAACCAAGGTTGACATGTTTCGAGTTCCTCTCAACATTTTGGAAATCCCGCTGAAACTTTGGACATTCTGGCGAAGGGTTCCCAATCCCCGACAAGACTGGTACCCTTTCACGTCCAAATCTCTCAAACTCCGGGAGAGATTCTCAAAACCGAGGTTGACATGTTTCGAGTTCCTCTCAACATTTTGGAAATCCCGCTGAAACTTTGGACATTCTGGCGAAGGGTTCCCAATCCCCGACAAGACTGGTACCCTTTCACGTCCAAATCTCTCAAACTTCGGGAGAGATTCTCAAAACCACGGTTGACATGATTCGAGTTCCTCTCAACATTTTGGAAATCCCGCTGAAACTTTGGACATTCTCGCGAAGGGTTCCCAATTCCCGACAAGACTGGTACCCTTTCACGTCCAAATCTCTCAAACTCCGGGAGAGATTCTCAAAACCAAGGTTGACATGTTTCGAGTTCCTCTCAACATTTTGGAAATCCCGCTGAAACTTTGGACATTCTGGCGAAGGGTTCCCAATCCCCGACAAGACTGGTACCCTTTCACGTCCAAATCTCTCAAACTCCGGGAGAGATTCTCAAAACCAAGGTTGACATGTTTCGAGTTCCTCTCAACATTTTGGAAATCCCGCTGAAACTTTGGACATTCTCGCGAAGGGTTCCCAATCCCCGACAAGACTGGTACCCTTTCACGTCCAAATCTCTCAAACTCCGGGAGAGATTCTCAAAACCAAGATTGACATGTTTCGAGTTCCTCTCAACATTTTGGAAATCCCGCTGAAACTTTGGACATTCTCGCGAAGGGTTCCCAATCCCCGACAAGACTGGTACCCTTTCACGTCCAAATCTCTCAAACTCCGGGAGAGATTCTCAAAACCAAGGTTGACATGTTTCGAGTTCCTCTCAACATTTTGGAAATCCCGCTGAAACTTTGGACATTCTCGCGAAGGGTTCCCAATCCCCGACAAGACTGGTACCCTTTCACGTCCAAATCTCTCAAACTCCGGGAGAGATTCTCAAAACCAAGGTTGACATGTTTCGAGTTCCTCTCAACATTTTGGAAATCCCGCTGAAACTTTGGACATTCTGGCGAAGGGTTCCCAATCCCCGACAAGACTGGTACCCTTTCACGTCCAAATCTCTCAAACTCCGGGAGAGATTCTCAAAACCAAGGTTGACATGTTTCGAGTTCCTCTCAACATTTTGGAAATCCCGCTGAAACTTTGGACATTCTCGCGAAGGGTTCCCAATCCCCGACAAGACTGGTACCCTTTCACGTCCAAATCTCTCAAACTCCGGGAGAGATTCTCAAAACCGAGGTTGACATGTTTCGAGTTCCTCTCAACATTTTTGAAATCCCGCTGAAACTTTGGACATTCTGGCGAAGGGTTCCCAATCCCCGACAAGACTGGTACCCTTTCACGTCCAAATCTCTCAAACTCCGGGAGAGATTCTCAAAACCACTGTTGACATGATTCGAGTTCCTCTCAACATTTTGGAAATCCCGCTGAAACTTTGGACATTCTCGCGAAGGGTTCCCAATCCCCGACAAGACTGGTACCCTTTCACGTCCAAATCTCTCAAACTCCGGGAGAGATTCTCAAAACCGAGGTTGACATGTTTCGAGTTCCTCTCAACATTTTGGAAATCCCGCTGAAAATTTGGACATTCTCGCGAAGGGTTCCCAATCCCCGACAAGACTGGTACCCTTTCACGTCCAAATCTCTCAAACTCCGGGAGAGATTCTCAAAACCAAGGTTGACATGTTTCGACTTCCTCTCAACATTTTGGAAATCCCGCTGAAACTTTGGACATTCTCGCGAAGGGTTCCCAATCCCCGACAAGACTGGTACGCTTTCACATCCAAATCTCTCAAAATCCGGGAGAGATTCTCAAAACCAAGGTTGACATGTTTCGAGTTCCTCTCAACATTTTGGAAATCCCGCTGAAACTTTGGACATTCTGGCGAAGGGTTCCCAATCCCCGACAAGACTGGTACCCTTTCACGTCCAAATCTCTCAAACTCCGGGAGAGATTCTCAAAACCGAGGTTTACATGTTTCAAGTTCCTCTCAACATTTTGGAAATCCCGCTGAAACTTTGGACATTCTGGCGAAGGGTTCCCAATCCCCGACAAGACTGGTACCCTTTCACGTCCAAATCTCTCAAACTCCGGGAGAGATTCTCAAAACCAAGGTTGACATGTTTCGAGTTCCTCTCAACATTTTGGAAATCCAGCTGAAACTTTGGACATTCTGGCGAAGGGTTCCCAATCCCCGACAAGATTGGTACCCTTTCACGTCCAAATCTCTCAAACTCCGGGAGAGATTCTCAAAACCAAGATTGACATGTTTCGAGTTCCTCTCAACATTTTGGAAATCCCGCTGAAACTTTGGACATTCTCGCGAAGGGTTCCCAATCCCCGACAAGACTGGTACCCTTTCACGTCCAAATCTCTCAAAGTCCGGGAGAGATCCTCAAAACCAAGGTTGACATGTTTCGAGTTCCTCTCAACATTTTGGAAATCCAGCTGAAACTTTGGACATTCTGGCGAAGGGTTCCCAATCCCCAACAAGACTGGTACCCTTTCACGTCCAAATCTCTCAAACTCCGGGAGAGATTCTCAAAACCGAGGTTGACATGTTTCGAGTTCCTCTCAACATTTTGGAAATCCCGCTGAAACTTTGGACATTCTGGCGAAGGGTTCCCAATCCCCGACAAGACTGGTACCCTTTCACGTCCAAACCTCTCAAACTCAGGGAGAGATTCTCAAAACCAAGGTTGACATGATTCGAGTTCCTCTCAACATTTTGGAAATCCCGCTGAAACTTTGGACATTCTGGCGAAGGGTTCCCAATCCCCGACAAGACTGGTACCCTTTCACGTCCAAATCTCTGAAACTCCGGGAGAGATTCTCAAAAACAAGGTTGACATGATTCGAGTTCCTCTCAACATTTTGGAAATCCCGCTGAAACTTTGGACATTCTGGCGAAGGGTTCCCAATCCCCGACAAGACTGGTACCCTTTCACGTCCAAATCTCTCAAAGTCCGGGAGAGATTCTCAAAACCAAGGTTGACATGTTTCGAGTTCCTCTCAACATTTTGGAAATCCAGCTGAAACTTTGGACATTCTGGCGAAGGGTTCCCAATCCCCGACAAGACTGGTACCCTTTCACATCCAAATCTCTCAAACTCCGGGAGAGATTCTCAAAACCGAAGTTGACATGTTTCGAGTTCCTCTCAACATTTTGGAAATCCCGCTGAAACTTTGGACATTCTCGCGAAGGGTTCCCAATCCCCGACAAGACTGGTACCCTTTCACGTCCAAATCTCTCAAACTCCGGGAGAGATTCTCAAAACCAAGGTTGACATGTTTCGAGTTCCTCTCAACATTTTGGAAATCCCGCTGAAACTTTGGACATTCTCGCGAAGGGTTCCCAATCCCCGACAAGATTGGTACCCTTTCACGTCCAAATCTCTCAAACTCCGGGAGAGATTCTCAAAACCAAGGTTGACATGTTTCGAGTTCCTCTCAACATTTTGGAAATCCCGCTGAAACTTTGGACATTCTCGCGAAGGGTTCCCAATCCCCGACAAGACTGGTACCCTTTCACGTCCAAATCTCTCAAACTCCGGGAGAGATTCTCAAAACCGAGGTTGACATGTTTCGAGTTCCTCTCAACATTTTGGAAATCCCGCTGAAACTTTGGACATTCTGGCAAAGGGTTCCCAATCCCCGACAAGACTGGTACCCTTTCACGTCCAAATCTCTCAAACTCCGGGAGAGATTCTCAAATCGAGGTTGACATGTTTCGAGTTCCTCTCAACATTTTGGAAATCCCGCTGAAACTTTGGACATTCTGGCGAAGGGTTCCCAATCCCCGACAAGACTGGTACCCTTTCACGTCCAAATCTCTGAAACTCCGGGAGAGATTCTCAAAACCGAGGTAGACATGTTTCGAGTTCCTCTCAACACTTTGGAAATCCCGCTGAAACTTTGGACATTCTGGCGAAGGGTTCCCAATCCCCGACAAGACTGGTACCCTTTCACGTCCAAATCTCTCAAACTCCGGGAGAGATTCTCAAAACCAAGGTTGACATGTTTCGAGTTCCTCTCAACATTTTGGAAATCCCGCTGAAACTTTGGACATTCTCGCGAAGGGTTCCCAATCCCCGACAAGACTGGTACCCTTTCACGTCCAAATCTCTCAAACTCCGGGAGAGATTCTCAAAACCGAGGTTGACATGTTTCGAGTTCCTCTCAACATTTTGGAAATCCCGCTGAAACTTTGGACATTCTGGCGAAGGGTTCCCAATCCCCGACAAGACTGGTACCCTTTCACGTCCAAATCTCTCAAACTCCGGGAGAGATTCTCAAAACCACGGTTGACATGATTCGAGTTCCTCTCAACATTTTGGAAATCCCGCTGAAACTTTGGACATTCTCGCGAAGGGTTCCCAATCCCCGACAAGACTGGTACCCTTTCACGTCCAAATCTCTCAAACTCCGGGAGAGATTCTCAAAACCGAGGTTGACATGTTTCGAGTTCCTCTCAACATTTTGGAAATCCCGCTGAAAATTTGGACATTCTCGCGAAGGGTTCCCAATCCCCGACAAGACTGGTACCCTTTCACGTCCAAATCTCTCAAACTCCGGGAGAGATTCTCAAAACCAAGGTTGACATGTTTCGACTTCCTCTCAACATTTTGGAAATCCCGCTGAAACTTTGGACATTCTCGCGAAGGGTTCCCAATCCCCGACAAGACTGGTACGCTTTCACATCCAAATCTCTCAAAATGCGGGAGAGATTCTCAAAACCAAGGTTGACATGTTTCGAGTTCCTCTCAACATTTTGGAAATCCCGCTGAAACTTTGGACATTCTCGCGAAGGGTTCCCAATCCCCGACAAGACTGGTACCCTTTCACGTCCAAATCTCTCAAACTCCGGGAGAGATTCTCAAAACCAAGGTTGACATGTTTCGAGTTCCTCTCAACATTTTGGAAATCCCGCTGAAACTTTGGACATTCTCGCGAAGGGTTCCCAATCCCCGACAAGATTGGTACCCTTTCACGTCCAAATCTCTCAAACTCCGGGAGAGATTCTCAAAACCAAGGTTGACATGTTTCGAGTTCCTCTCAACATTTTGGAAATCCCGCTGAAACTTTGGACATTCTCGCGAAGGGTTCCCAATCCCCGACAAGACTGGTACCCTTTCACGTCCAAATCTCTCAAACTCCGGGAGAGATTCTCAAAACCGAGGTTGACATGTTTCGAGTTCCTCTCAACATTTTGGAAATCCCGCTGAAACTTTGGACATTCTGGCAAAGGGTTCCCAATCCCCGACAAGACTGGTACCCTTTCACGTCCAAATCTCTCAAACTCCGGGAGAGATTCTCAAATCGAGGTAGACATGTTTCGAGTTCCTCTCAACATTTTGGAAATCCCGCTGAAACTTTGGACATTCTGGCGAAGGGTTCCCAATCCCCGACAAGACTGGTACCCTTTCACGTCCAAATCTCTGAAACTCCGGGAGAGATTCTCAAAACCGAGGTTGACATGTTTCGAGTTCCTCTCAACACTTTGGAAATCCCGCTGAAACTTTGGACATTCTGGCGAAGAGTTCCCAATCCCCGACAAGACTGGTACCCTTTCACGTCCAAATCTCTCAAACTCCGGGAGAGATTCTCAAAACCAAGGTTGACATGTTTCGAGTTCCTCTCAACATTTTGGAAATCCCGCTGAAACTTTGGACATTCTCGCGAAGGGTTCCCAATCCCCGACAAGACTGGTACCCTTTCACGTCCAAATCTCTCAAACTCCGGGAGAGATTCTCAAAACCGAGGTTGACATGTTTCGAGTTCCTCTCAACATTTTTGAAATCCCGCTGAAACTTTGGACATTCTCGCGAAGGGTTCCCAATCCCCGACAAGACTGGTACCCTTTCACGTCCAAATCTCTCAAACTCCGGGAGAGATTCTCAAAACCGAGGTTGACATGTTTCGAGTTCCTCTCAACATTTTGGAAATCCCGCTGAAAATTTGGACATTCTCGCGAAGGGTTCCCAATCCCCGACAAGACTGGTACCCTTTCACGTCCAAATCTCTCAAACTCCGGGAGAGATTCTCAAAACCAAGGTTGACATGTTTCGACTTCCTCTCAACATTTTGGAAATCCCGCTGAAACTTTGGACATTCTCGCGAAGGGTTCCCAATCCCCGACAAGACTGGTACGCTTTCAAATCCAAATCTCTCAAAATCCGGGAGAGATTCTCAAAACCAAGGTTGACATGTTTCGAGTTCCTCTCAACATTTTGGAAATCCCGCTGAAACTTTGGACATTCTGGCGAAGGGTTCCCAATCCCCGACAAGACTGGTACCCTTTCACGTCCAAATCTCTCAAACTCCGGGAGAGATTCTCAAAACCGAGGTTTACATGTTTCAAGTTCCTCTCAACATTTTGGAAATCCCGCTGAAACTTTGGACATTCTGGCGAAGGGTTCCCAATCCCCGACAAGACTGGTACCCTTTCACGTCCAAATCTCTCAAAATCCGGGAGAGATTCTCAAAACCAAGGTTGACATGTTTCGAGTTCCTCTCAACATTTTGGAAATCCAGCTGAAACTTTGGACATTCTGGCGAAGGGTTCCCAATCCCCGACAAGACTGGTACCCTTTCACGTCCAAATCTCTGAAACTCTGGGAGAGATTCTCAAAACCGAGGTTGACATGTTTCGAGTTCCTCTCAACATTTTGGAAATCCCGCTGAAACTTTGGACATTCTCGCGAAGGGTTCCCAATCCCCGACAAGACTGGTACCCTTTCACGTCCAAATCTCTCAAAGTCCGGGAGAGATTCTCAAAACCAAGGTTGCCATGTTTCGAGTTCCTTTCAACATTTTGGAAATCCAGCTGAAACTTTGGACATTCTGGCGAAGGGTTCCCAATCCCCAACAAGACTGGTACCCTTTCACGTCCAAATCTCTCCAACTCCGGGAGAGATTCTCAAAACCGAGGTTGACATGTTTCGAGTTCCTCTCAACATTTTGGAAATCCCGCTGAAACTTTGGACATTCTGGCGAAGGGTTCCCAATCCCCGACAAGACTGGTACCCTTTCACGTCCAAACCTCTCAAACTCAGGGAGAGATTCTCAAAACCAAGGTTGACATGATTCGAGTTCCTCTCAACATTTTGGAAATCCCGCTGAAACTTTGGACATTCTGGCGAAGGGTTCCCAATCCCCGACAAGACTGGTACCCTTTCACGTCCAAATCTCTGAAACTCCGGGAGAGATTCTCAAAACCAAGGTTGACATGATTCGAGTTCCTCTCAACATTTTGGAAATCCCGCTGAAACTTTGGACATTCTGGCGAAGGGTTCCCAATCCCCGACAAGACTGGTACCCTTTCACGTCCAAATCTCTCAAACTCCGGGAGAGATTCTCAAAACCAAGGTTGACATGTTTCGAGTTCCTCTCAACATTTTGGAAATCCAGCTGAAACTTTGGACATTCTGGCGAAGGGTT
Source organism: Streptopelia decaocto (assembly GCF_964273445.1). Lineage (NCBI taxonomy): Eukaryota > Metazoa > Chordata > Aves > Columbiformes > Columbidae > Streptopelia > Streptopelia decaocto. The sequence continues at coordinate 930,898 of NW_028116159.1, forward strand.
CCCAATCCCCGACAAGACTGGTACCCTTTCACGTCCAAATCTCTCAAACTCCGGGAGAGATTCTCAAAACCGAAGTTGACATGTTTCGAGTTCCTCTCAACATTTTGGAAATCCCGCTGAAACTTTGGACATTCTCGCGAAGGGTTCCCAATCCCCGACAAGACTGGTACCCTTTCACGTCCAAATCTCTCAAACTCCGGGAGAGATTCTCAAAACCAAGGTTGACATGTTTCGAGTTCCTCTCAACATTTTGGAAATCCAGCTGAAACTTTGGACATTCTGGCGAAGGGTTCCCAATCCCCGACAAGACTGGTACCCTTTCACGTCCAAATCTCTCAAACTCCGGGAGAGATTCTCAAAACCGAAGTTGACATGTTTCGAGTTCCTCTCAACATTTTGGAAATCCCGCTGAAACTTTGGACATTCTCGCGAAGGGTTCCCAATCCCCGACAAGACTGGTACCCTTTCACGTCCAAATCTCTCAAAGTCCGGGAGAGATTCTCAAAACCAAGGTTGCCATGTTTCGAGTTCCTTTCAACATTTTGGAAATCCAGCTGAAACTTTGGACATTCTGGCGAAGGGTTCCCAATCCCCAACAAGACTGGTACCCTTTCACGTCCAAATCTCTCCAACTCCGGGAGAGATTCTCAAAACCGAGGTTGACATGTTTCGAGTTCCTCTCAACATTTTGGAAATCCCGCTGAAACTTTGGACATTCTGGCGAAGGGTTCCCAATCCCCGACAAGACTGGTACCCTTTCACGTCCAAACCTCTCAAACTCAGGGAGAGATTCTCAAAACCAAGGTTGACATGATTCGAGTTCCTCTCAACATTTTGGAAATCCCGCTGAAACTTTGGACATTCTGGCGAAGGGTTCCCAATCCCCGACAAGACTGGTACCCTTTCACGTCCAAATCTCTGAAACTCCGGGAGAGATTCTCAAAACCAAGGTTGACATGATTCGAGTTCCTCTCAACATTTTGGAAATCCCGCTGAAACTTTGGACATTCTGGCGAAGGGTTCCCAATCCCCGACAAGACTGGTACCCTTTCACGTCCAAATCTCTCAAACTCCGGGAGAGATTCTCAAAACCAAGGTTGACATGTTTCGAGTTCCTCTCAACATTTTGGAAATCCAGCTGAAACTTTGGACATTCTGGCGAAGGGTTCCCAATCCCCGACAAGACTGGTACCCTTTCACGTCCAAATCTCTCAAACTCCGGGAGAGATTCTCAAAACCGAAGTTGACATGTTTCGAGTTCCTCTCAACATTTTGGAAATCCCGCTGAAACTTTGGACATTCTCGCGAAGGGTTCCCAATCCCCGACAAGACTGGTACCCTTTCACGTCCAAATCTCTCAAACTCCGGGAGAGATTCTCAAAACCAAGGTTGACATGTTTCGAGTTCCTCTCAACATTTTGGAAATCCAGCTGAAACTTTGGACATTCTGGCGAAGGGTTCCCAATCCCCGACAAGACTGGTACCCTTTCACGTCCAAATCTCTCAAACTCCGGGAGAGATTCTCAAAACCGAAGTTGACATGTTTCGAGTTCCTCTCAACATTTTGGAAATCCCGCTGAAACTTTGGACATTCTCGCGAAGGGTTCCCAATCCCCGACAAGATTGGTACCCTTTCACGTCCAAATCTCTCAAACTCCGGGAGAGATTCTCAAAACCAAGGTTGACATGTTTCGAGTTCCTCTCAACATTTTGGAAATCCCGCTGAAACTTTGGACATTCTCGCGAAGGGTTCCCAATCCCCGACAAGACTGGTACCCTTTCACGTCCAAATCTCTCAAACTCCGGGAGAGATTCTCAAAACCGAGGTTGACATGTTTCGAGTTCCTCTCAACATTTTGGAAATCCCGCTGAAACTTTGGACATTCTGGTGAAGGGTTCCCAATCCCCGACAAGACTGGTACCCTTTCACGTCCAAATCTCTCAAACTCCGGGAGAGATTCTCAAAACCAAGGTTGACATGTTTCGAGTTCCTCTCAACATTTTGGAAATCCCGCTGAAACTTTGGACATTCTGGCGAAGGGTTCCCAATCCCCGACAAGACTGGTACCCTTTCACGTCCAAATCTCTGAAACTCTGGGAGAGATTCTCAAAACCGAGGTTGACATGTTTCGAGTTCCTCTCAACATTTTGGAAATCCCGCTGAAACTTTGGACATTCTCGCGAAGGGTTCCCAATCCCCGACAAGACTGGTACCCTTTCACGTCCAAATCTCTCAAACTCCGGGAGAGATTCTCAAAACCAAGGTTGACATGTTTCGAGTTCCTTTCAACATTTTGGAAATCCAGCTGAAACTTTGGACATTCTGGCGAAGGGTTCCCAATCCCCAACAAGACTGGTACCCTTTCATGTCCAAATCTCTCCAACTCCGGGAGAGATTCTCAAAACCGAGGTTGACATGTTTCGAGTTCCTCTCAACATTTTGGAAATCCCGCTGAAACTTTGGACATTCTGGCGAAGGGTTCCCAATCCCCGACAAGACTGGTACCCTTTCACGTCCAAATCTCTCAAACTCCGGGAGAGATTCTCAAAACCAAGGTTGACATGATTCGAGTTCCTCTCAACATTTTGGAAATCCCGCTGAAACTTTGGACATTCTGGCGAAGGGTTCCCAATCCCCGACAAGACTGGTACCCTTTCACGTCCAAATCTCTCAAACTCCGGGAGAGATTCTCAAAACCAAGGTTGACATGATTCGAGTTCCTCTCAACATTTTGGAAATCCCGCTGAAACTTTGGACATTCTCGCGAAGGGTTCCCAATCCCCGACAAGACTGGTACCCTTTCACGTCCAAATCTCTGAAACTCAGGGAGAGATTCTCAAAACCAAGGTTGACATGATTCGAGTTCCTCTCAACATTTTGGAAATCCCGCTGAAACTTTGGACATTCTGGCGAAGGGTTCCCAATCCCCGACAAGACTGGTACCCTTTCACGTCCAAATCTCTCAAACTCCGGGAGAGATTCTCAAAACCGAGGTTGACATGTTTCGAGTTCCTCTCAACATTTTGGAAATCCCGCTTAAACTTTGGACATTCTCGCGAAGGGTTCCCAATCCCCGACAAGACTGTTACCCTCTCACGTCCAAATCTCTCAAACTCCGGGAGAGATTCTCAAAACCAAGATTGACATGTTTCGAGTTCCTCTCAACATTTTGGAAATCCCGCTGAAACTTTGGACATTCTGGCGAAGGGTTCCCAATCCCCGACAAGACTGGTACCCTTTCACGTCCAAATCTCTCAAACTCCGGGAGAGATTCTCAAAACCGAAGTTGACATGTTTCGAGTTCCTCTCAACATTTTGGAAATCCCGCTGAAACTTTGGACATTCTCGCGAAGGGTTCCCAATCCCCGACAAGACTGGTACCCTTTCACGTCCAAATCTCTCAAACTCCGGGAGAGATTCTCAAAACCAAGGTTGACATGTTTCGAGTTCCTCTCAACATTTTGGAAATCCCGCTGAAACTTTGGACATTCTCGCGAAGGGTTCCCAATCCCCGACAAGATTGGTACCCTTTCACGTCCAAATCTCTCAAACTCCGGGAGAGATTCTCAAAACCAAGGTTGACATGTTTCGAGTTCCTCTCAACATTTTGGAAATCCCGCTGAAACTTTGGACATTCTGGCGAAGGGTTCCCAATCCCCGACAAGACTGGTACCCTTTCACGTCCAAATCTCTCAAACTCCGGGAGAGATTCTCAAAACCGAGGTTGACATGTTTCGAGTTCCTCTCAACATTTTGGAAATCCCGCTGAAACTTTGGACATTCTGGCGAAGGGTTCCGAATCCCCGACAAGACTGGTACCCTTTCACGTCCAAATCTCTCAAACTCCGGGAGAGATTCTCAAAACCGAGGTTGACATGTTTCGAGTTCCTCTCAACATTTTGGAAATCCCGCTGAAACTTTGGACATTCTGGCGAAGGGTTCCCAATCCCCGACAAGACTGGTACCCTTTCACGTCCAAATCTCTCAAACTCTGGGAGAGATTCTCAAAACCGAGGTTGACATGTTTCGAGTTCCTCTCAACATTTTGGAAATCCCGCTGAAACTTTGGACATTCTCGCGAAGGGTTCCCAATCCCCGACAAGACTGGTACCCTTTCACGTCCAAATCTCTCAAACTCCGGGAGAGATTCTCAAAACCAAGGTTGACATGTTTCGAGTTCCTCTCAACATTTTGGAAATCCCGCTGAAACTTTGGACATTCTCGCGAAGGGTTCCCAATCCCCGACAAGATTGGTACCCTTTCACGTCCAAATCTCTCAAACTCCGGGAGAGATTCTCAAAACCAAGGTTGACATGTTTCGAGTTCCTCTCAACATTTTGGAAATCCCGCTGAAACTTTGGACATTCTGGCGAAGGGTTCCCAATCCCCGACAAGACTGGTACCCTTTCACGTCCAAATCTCTCAAACTCCGGGAGAGATTCTCAAAACCGAGGTTGACATGTTTCGAGTTCCTCTCAACATTTTGGAAATCCCGCTGAAACTTTGGACATTCTGTCGAAGGGTTCCCAATCCCCGACAAGACTGGTACCCTTTCACGTCCAAATCTCTCAAACTCCGGGAGAGATTCTCAAAACCGAGGTTGACATGTTTCGAGTTCCTCTCAACATTTTGGAAATCCCGCTGAAACTTTGGACATTCTGGCGAAGGGTTCCCAATCCCCGACAAGACTGGTACCCTTTCACGTCCAAATCTCTCAAACTCTGGGAGAGATTCTCAAAACCGAGGTTGACATGTTTCGAGTTCCTCTCAACATTTTGGAAATCCCGCTGAAACTTTGGACATTCTCGCGAAGGGTTCCCAATCCCCGACAAGATTGGTACCCTTTCACGTCCAAATCTCTCAAACTCCGGGAGAGATTCTCAAAACCAAGGTTGACATGTTTCGAGTTCCTCTCAACATTTTGGAAATCCCGCTGAAACTTTGGACATTCTCGCGAAGGGTTCCCAATCCCCGACAAGACTGGTACCCTTTCACGTCCAAATCTCTCAAACTCCGGGAGAGATTCTCAAAACCGAGGTTGACATGTTTCGAGTTCCTCTCAACATTTTGGAAATCCCGCTGAAACTTTGGACATTCTGGCAAAGGGTTCCCAATCCCCGACAAGACTGGTACCCTTTCACGTCCAAATCTCTCAAACTCCGGGAGAGATTCTCAAAACCGAGGTTGACATGTTTCGAGTTCCTCTCAACATTTTGGAAATCCCGCTGAAACTTTGGACATTGTCGCGAAGGGTTCCCAATCCCCGACAAGACTGGTACCCTTTCACGTCCAAATCTCTCAAACTCTGGGAGAGATTCTCAAAACCGAGGTTGACATGTTTCGAGTTCCTCTCAACATTTTGGAAATCCCGCTGAAACTTTGGACATTCTGGCGAAGGGTTCCCAATCCCCGACAAGACTGGTACCCTTTCACGTCCAAATCTCTCAAACTCCGGGAGAGATTCTCAAAACCGAGGTTGACATGTTTCGTGTTCCTCTCAACATTTTGGAAATCCCGCTGAAACTTTGGACATTCTGGCGAAGGGTTCCCAATCCCCGACAAGACTGGTACCCTTTCACGTCCAAATCTCTCAAACTCCGGGAGAGATTCTCAAAACCAAGGTTGACATGTTTCGAGTTCCTCTAAACATTTTGGAAATCCCGCTGAAACTTTGGACATTCTCGCGAAGGGTTCCCGATCCCCGACAAGACTGGTACCCTTTCACGTCCAAATCTCTCAAACTCCGGGAGAGATTCTCAAAACCAAGGTTCACATGTTTCGAGTTCCTCTCAACATTTTGGAAATCCCGCTGAAACTTTGGACATTCTCGCGAAGGGTTCCCAATCCCCGACAAGACTGGTACCCTTTCACGTCCAAATCTCTCAAAATCCGGGAGAGATTCTCAAAACCAAGGTTGACATGTTTCGAGTTCCTCTCAACATTTTGGAAATCCCGCTGAAACTTTGGACATTCTGGCGAAGGGTTCCCAATCCCCGACAAGACTGGTACCCTTTCACGTCCAAATATCTCAAACTCGGGGAGAGATTCTCAAAACCAAGGTTGACATGTTTCGAGTTCCTTTCAACATTTTGGAAATCCCGCTGAAACTTTGGACATTCTCGCGAAGGGCTCCCAATCCCCGACAAGACTGGTACCCTTTCACGTCCAAATCTCTCAAACTCCGGGAGAGATTCTCAAAACCAAGGTTCACATGTTTCGAGTTCCTCTCAACATTGTGGAAATCCCGCTGAAACTTTGGACATTCTGGCGAAGGGTTCCCAATTCCCGACAAGACTGGTACCCTTTCACGTCCAAATCTCTCAAACTCCGGGAGAGATTCTCAAAACCAAGGTTGACATGTTTCGAGTTCCTTTCAACATTTTGGAAATCCCGCTGAAACTTTGGACATTCTCGCGAAGGGTTCCCAATCCCCGACAAGACTGGTACCCTTTCACGTCCAAATCTCTCAAACTCCGGGAGAGATTCTCAAAACCAAGGTTTACATGATTCGAATTCCTCTCAACATTTTGGAAATCCCGCTGAAACTTTGGACATTCTCGCGAAGGGTTCCCAATCCCCGACAAGACTGGTACCCTTTCACGTCCAAATCTCTCAAACTCCGGGAGAGATTCTCAAAACCGAGGTTGACATGTTTCGAGTTCCTCTCAACATTTTGGAAATCCCACTGAAACTTTGGACACTCTCGCAAAGGGTTCCCGATCCCAGACAAGACTGGTACCCTTTCACGTCCAAATCTCTCAAACTCCGGGAGAGATTCTCAAAACCGAGGTTGACATGTTTCGAGTTCCTCTCAACATTTTGGAAATCCCGCTGAAACTTTGGACATTCTCGCGAAGTGTTCCCAATCCCCGACAAGACTGGTACCCTTTCACGTCCAAATCTCTCAAAATCCGGGAGAGATTCTCAAAACCGAGATTGACATGTTTCGAGTTCCTCTCAACATTTTGGAAATCCCGCTGAAACTTTGGACATTCTCGCGAAGGGTTCCCAATCCCCGACAAGATTGGTACCCTTTCACGTCCAAATCTCTCAAACTCCGGGAGAGATTCTCAAAACCAAGGTTGACATGTTTCGAGTTCCTCTCAACATTTTGGAAATCCCGCTGAAACTTTGGACATTCTGGCGAAGGGTTCCCAATCCCCGACAAGACTGGTACCCTTTCACGTCCAAATCTCTCAAACTCCGGGAGAGATTCTCAAAACCGAGGTTGACATGTTTCGAGTTCCTCTCAACATTTTGGAAATCCCGCTGAAACTTTGGACATTCTGTCGAAGGGTTCCCAATCCCCGACAAGACTGGTACCCTTTCACGTCCAAATCTCTCAAACTCCGGGAGAGATTCTCAAAACCGAGGTTGACATGTTTCGAGTTCCTCTCAACATTTTGGAAATCCCGCTGAAACTTTGGACATTCTGGCGAAGGGTTCCCAATCCCCGACAAGACTGGTACCCTTTCACGTCCAAATCTCTCAAACTCTGGGAGAGATTCTCAAAACCGAGGTTGACATGTTTCGAGTTCCTCTCAACATTTTGGAAATCCCGCTGAAACTTTGGACATTCTCGCGAAGGGTTCCCAATCCCCGACAAGATTGGTACCCTTTCACGTCCAAATCTCTCAAACTCCGGGAGAGATTCTCAAAACCAAGGTTGACATGTTTCGAGTTCCTCTCAACATTTTGGAAATCCCGCTGAAACTTTGGACATTCTCGCGAAGGGTTCCCAATCCCCGACAAGACTGGTACCCTTTCACGTCCAAATCTCTCAAACTCCGGGAGAGATTCTCAAAACCGAGGTTGACATGTTTCGAGTTCCTCTCAACATTTTGGAAATCCCGCTGAAACTTTGACATTCTGGCAAAGGGTTCCCAATCCCCGACAAGACTGGTACCCTTTCACGTCCAAATCTCTCAAACTCCGGGAGAGATTCTCAAAACCGAGGTTGACATGTTTCGAGTTCCTCTCAACATTTTGGAAATCCCGCTGAAACTTTGGACATTGTCGCGAAGGGTTCCCAATCCCCGACAAGACTGGTACCCTTTCACGTCCAAATCTCTCAAACTCTGGGAGAGATTCTCAAAACCGAGGTTGACATGTTTCGAGTTCCTCTCAACATTTTGGAAATCCCGCTGAAACTTTGGACATTCTGGCGAAGGGTTCCCAATCCCCGACAAGACTGGTACCCTTTCACGTCCAAATCTCTCAAACTCCGGGAGAGATTCTCAAAACCGAGGTTGACATGTTTCGTGTTCCTCTCAACATTTTGGAAATCCCGCTGAAACTTTGGACATTCTGGCGAAGGGTTCCCAATCCCCGACAAGACTGGTACCCTTTCACGTCCAAATCTCTCAAACTCCGGGAGAGATTCTCAAAACCAAGGTTGACATGTTTCGAGTTCCTCTAAACATTTTGGAAATCCCGCTGAAACTTTGGACATTCTCGCGAAGGGTTCCCGATCCCCGACAAGACTGGTACCCTTTCACGTCCAAATCTCTCAAACTCCGGGAGAGATTCTCAAAACCAAGGTTCACATGTTTCGAGTTCCTCTCAACATTTTGGAAATCCCGCTGAAACTTTGGACATTCTCGCGAAGGGTTCCCAATCCCCGACAAGACTGGTACCCTTTCACGTCCAAATCTCTCAAAATCCGGGAGAGATTCTCAAAACCAAGGTTGACATGTTTCGAGTTCCTCTCAACATTTTGGAAATCCCGCTGAAACTTTGGACATTCTGGCGAAGGGTTCCCAATCCCCGACAAGACTGGTACCCTTTCACGTCCAAATATCTCAAACTCGGGGAGAGATTCTCAAAACCAAGGTTGACATGTTTCGAGTTCCTTTCAACATTTTGGAAATCCCGCTGAAACTTTGGACATTCTCGCGAAGGGCTCCCAATCCCCGACAAGACTGGTACCCTTTCACGTCCAAATCTCTCAAACTCCGGGAGAGATTCTCAAAACCAAGGTTCACATGTTTCGAGTTCCTCTCAACATTGTGGAAATCCCGCTGAAACTTTGGACATTCTGGCGAAGGGTTCCCAATTCCCGACAAGACTGGTACCCTTTCACGTCCAAATCTCTCAAACTCCGGGAGAGATTCTCAAAACCAAGGTTGACATGTTTCGAGTTCCTTTCAACATTTTGGAAATCCCGCTGAAACTTTGGACATTCTCGCGAAGGGTTCCCAATCCCCGACAAGACTGGTACCCTTTCACGTCCAAATCTCTCAAACTCCGGGAGAGATTCTCAAAACCAAGGTTTACATGATTCGAATTCCTCTCAACATTTTGGAAATCCCGCTGAAACTTTGGACATTCTCGCGAAGGGTTCCCAATCCCCGACAAGACTGGTACCCTTTCACGTCCAAATCTCTCAAACTCCGGGAGAGATTCTCAAAACCGAGGTTGACATGTTTCGAGTTCCTCTCAACATTTTGGAAATCCCACTGAAACTTTGGACACTCTCGCAAAGGGTTCCCGATCCCAGACAAGACTGGTACCCTTTCACGTCCAAATCTCTCAAACTCCGGGAGAGATTCTCAAAACCGAGGTTGACATGTTTCGAGTTCCTCTCAACATTTTGGAAATCCCGCTGAAACTTTGGACATTCTCGCGAAGTGTTCCCAATCCCCGACAAGACTGGTACCCTTTCACGTCCAAATCTCTCAAACTCCGGGAGAGATTCTCAAAACCAAGGTTGACATGTTTCGAGTTCCTCTCAACATTTTGGAAATCCCGCTGAAACTTCGGACATTCTCGCGAAGGGTTCCCAATCCCCGACAAGACTGGTACCCTTTCACGTCCAAATCTCTCAAACTCCGGGAGAGATTCTCAAAACCAAGGTTGACATGTTTCGAGTTCCTTTCAACATTTTGGAAATCCCGCTGAAACTTTGGACATTCTCGCGAAGGGTTCCCAATCCCCGACAAGACTGGTACCCTTTCACGTCCAAATCTCTCAAACTCCGGGAGAGATTCTCAAAACCGAGGTTGACATGTTTCGAGTTCCTCTCAACATTTTGGAAATCCCGCTGAAACTTTGGACATTCTCGCGAAGGGTTCCCAATCCCCGACAAGACTGGTACCCTTTCACGTCCAAATCTCTCAAACTCCGGGAGAGATTCTCAAAACCGAGGTTGACATGTTTCGTGTTCCTCTCAACATTTTGGAAATCCCGCTGAAACTTTGGACATTCTGGCGAAGGGTTCCCAATCCCCAACAAGACTGGTACCCTTTCACGTCCAAATCTCTCAAACTCCGGGAGAGATTCTCAAAACCAAGGTTGACATGTTTCGAGTTCCTCTCAACATTTTGGAAATCCCGCTGAAACTTTGGACATTCTGGCGAAGGGTTCCCAATCCCCGACAAGACTGGTACCCTTTCACGTCCAAATCTCTCAAACTCCGGGAGAGATTCTCAAAACCAAGGTTGACATGTTTCGAGTTCCTCTCAACATTTTGGAAATCCCGCTGAAACTTTGGACATTCTCGCGAAGGGTTCCCAATCCCCGACAAGACTGGTACCCTTTCACGTCCAAATCTCTCAAACTCCGGGAGAGATTCTCAAAACCAAGGTTGACATGTTTCAAGTTCCTCTCAACATTTTGGAAATCCCGCTGAAACTTTGGACATTCTCGCGAAGGGTTCCCAATCCCCAACAAGACTGGTACCCTTTCACGTCCAAATCTCTCAAACTCCGGGAGAGATTCTCAAAACCAAGGTTGACATGTTTCGAGTTCCTCTCAACATTTTGGAAATCCCGCTGAAACTTTGGACATTGTCGCGAAGGGTTCCCAATCCCCGACAAGACTGGTACCCTTTCACGTCCAAATCTCTCAAACTCCGGGAGAGATTCTCAAAACCAAGGTTGACATGTTTCGAGTTCCTCTCAACATTTTGGAAATCCCGCCGAAACTTTGGACATTCTCGCGAAGGGTTCCCAATCCCCGACAAGACTGGTACCCTTTCACGTCCAAATCTCTCAAACTCCGGGAGAGATTCTCAAAACCAAGGTTGACATGTTTCGAGTTCCTCTCAACATTTTGGAAATCCCGCTGAAACTTTGGACATTCTCGCGAAGGGTTCCCAATCCCCGACAAGACTGGTACCCTTTCACGTCCAAATCTCTCAAACTCCGGGAGAGATTCTCAAAACCAAGGTTGACATGTTTCGAGTTCCTCTCAACATTTTGGAAATCCCGCTGAAACTTTGGACATTCTGGCGAAGGGTTCCCAATCCCCGACAAGACTGGTACCCTTTCACGTCCAAATCTCTCAAACTCCGGGAGAGATTCTCAAAACCAAGGTTGACATGTTTCGAGTTCCTCTCAACATTTTGGAAATCCCGCTGAAACTTTGGACATTCTGGCGAAGGGTTCCCAATCCCCGACAAGACTGGTACCCTTTCACGTCCAAATCTCTCAAACTCCGGGAGAGATTCTCAAAACCAAGGTTGACATGTTTCGAGTTCCTCTCAACATTTTGGAAATCCCGCTGAAACTTTGGACATTCTGGCGAAGGGTTCCCAATCCCCGACAAGACTGGTACCCTTTCACGTCCAAATCTCTGAAACTCCGGGAGAGATTCTCAAAACCAAGGTTTACATGTTTCGAATTCCTCTCAACATTTTGGAAATCCCGCTGAAACTTTGGACATTCTGGCGAAGGGTTCCCAATCCCCGACAAGACTGGTACCCTTTCACGTCCAAATCTCTCAAACTCCGGGAGAGATTCTCAAAACCGAGGTTGACATGTTTCGAGTTCCTCTCAACATTTTGGAAATCCCGCTGAAACTTTGGACATTCTGGCGAAGGGTTCCCAATCCCCGACAAGACTGGTACCCTTTCACGTCCAAATCTCTCAAACTCCGGGAGAGATTCTCAAAACCAAGGTTGACATGTTTCGAGTTCCTCTCAACATTTTGGAAATCCCGCTGAAACTTTGGACATTCTCGCGAAGGGTTCCCAATCCCCGACAAGACTGGTACCCTTTCACGTCCAAATCTCTCAAGCTCCGGGAGAGATTCTCAAAACCAAGGTTCACATGTTTCGAGTTCCTCTCAACATTTTGGAAATCCCGCTGAAGCTTTGGACATTCTCGCGAAGGGTTCCCAATCCCCGACAAGACTGGTACCCTTTCACGTCCAAATCTCTCAAACTCCGGGAGAGATTCTCAAAACCGAGGTTTACATGTTTCGAGTTCGTCTCAACATTTTGGAAATCCCACTGAAACTTTGGACATTCTGGCGAAGGGTTCCAAATCCCCGACAAGACTGGTACCCTTTCACGTCCAAATCTCTCAAACTCCGGGAGAGATTCTCAAAACCGAGGTTTACATGTTTCGAGTTCGTCTCAACATTTTGGAAATCCCACTGAAACTTTGGACATTCTGGCGAAGGGTTCCAAATCCCCGACAAGACTGGTACCCTTTCACGTCCAAATCTCTCAAACTCCGGGAGAGATTCTCAAAACCAAGGTTCACATGTTTCGAGTTCCTTTCAACATTTTGGAAATCCCGCTGAAACTTTGGACATTCTCGCGAAGGGTTCCCAATCCCCGACAAGACTGGTACCCTTTCACGTCCAAATCTCTCAAACTCCGGGAGAGATTCTCAAAACCAAGGTTGACATGTTTCGAGTTCCTCTCAACATTTTGGAAATCCCGCTGAAACTTTGGACATTCTGGCGAAGGGTTCCCAATCCCCGACAAGATTGGTACCCTTTCACGTCCAAATCTCTCAAACTCCAGGAGAGATTCTCAAAACCAAGGTTGACATGTTTCGAGTTCCTTTCAACATTTTGGAAATCCCGCTGAAACTTTGGACATTCTGGCGAAGGGTTCCCAATCCCCGACAAGACTGGTACCCTTTCACGTCCAAATCTCTCAAACTCCGGGAGAGATTCTCAAAACCGAGGTTGACATGTTTCGAGTTCCTCTCAACATTTTGGAAATCCCGCTGAAACTTTGGACATTCTCGCGAAGGGTTCCCAATCCCCGACAAGACTGGTACCCTTTCACGTCCAAATCTCTCAAACTCCAGGAGAGATTCTCAAAACCATGGTTGACATGATTCGAGTTCCTCTCAACATTTTGGAAATCCCGCTGAAACTTTGGACATTCTCGCGAAGGGTTCCCAATCCCCGACAAGACTGGTACCCTTTCACGTCCAAATCTCTCAAACTCCGGGAGAGATTCTCAAAACCAAGGTTCACATGTTTCGAGTTCCTCTCAACATTTTGGAAATCCCGCTGAAACTTTGGACATTCTCGCGAAGGGTTCCCAATCCCCAACAAGACTGGTACCCTTTCACGTCCAAATCTCTCAAACTCCGGGAGAGATTCTCAATACCGAGGTTGACATGTTTCGAGTTCCTCTCAACATTTTGGAAATCCCGCTGAAACTTTGGACATTCTCGCGAAGGGTTCCCAATCCCCGACAAGACTGGTACCCTTTCACGTCCAAATCTCTCAAACTGCGGGAGAGATTCTCAATACCGAGGTTGACATGTTTCGAGTTCCTTTCAACATTTTGGAAATCCCGCTGAAACTTTGGACATTCTGGCGAAGGGTTCCCAATCCCCGACAAGACTGGTACCCTTTCACGTCCAAATCTCTCAAACTCCGGGAGAGATTCTCAAAACCAAGGTTGCCATGTTTCGAGTTCCTCTCAACATTTTGGAAATCCCGCTGAAACTTTGGACATTCTGGCGAAGGGTTCCCAATCCCCGACAAGACTGGTACCCTTTCACGTCCAAATCTCTCAAACTCCGGGAGAGATTCTCAAAACCAAGGTTGACATGTTTCGAGTTCCTTTCAACATTTTGGAAATCCCGCTGAAACTTTGGACATTCTGGCGAAGGGTTCCCAATCCCCGACAAGACTGGTACCCTTTCACGTCCAAATCTCTCAAACTCCGGGAGAGATTCTCAAAACCGAGGTTGACATGTTTCGAGTTCCTCTCAACATTTTGGAAATCCCGCTGAAACTTTGGACATTCTGGCGAAGGGTTCCCAATCCCCGACAAGACTGGTACCCTTTCACGTCCAAATCTCTCAAACTCCAGGAGAGATTCTCAAAACCATGGTTGACATGATTCGAGTTCCTCTCAACATTTTGGAAATCCCGCTGAAACTTTGGACATTCTCGCGAAGGGTTCCCAATCCCCGACAAGACTGGTACCCTTTCACGTCCAAATCTCTCAAACTCCGGGAGAGATTCTCAAAACCAAGGTTCACATGTTTCGAGTTCCTCTCAACATTTTGGAAATCCCGCTGAAACTTTGGACATTCTCGCGAAGGGTTCCCAATCCCCGACAAGACTGGTACCCTTTCACGTCCAAATCTCTCAAACTCCGGGAGAGATTCTCAATACCGAGGTTGACATGTTTCGAGTTCCTCTCAACATTTTGGAAATCCCGCTGAAACTTTGGACATTCTCGCGAAGGGTTCCCAATCCCCGACAAGACTGGTACCCTTTCACGTCCAAATCTCTCAAACTCCGGGAGAGATTCTCAAAACCAAGGTTCACATGTTTCGAGTTCCTTTCAACATTTTGGAAATCCCGCTGAAACTTTGGACATTCTGGCGAAGGGTTCCCAATCCCCGACAAGACTGGTACCCTTTCACGTCCAAATCTCTCAAACTCCGGGAGAGATTCTCAAAACCGAGGTTGACATGTTTCGAGTTCCTCTCAACATTTTGGAAATCCCGCTGAAACTTTGGACATTCTCGCGAAGGGTTCCCAATCCCCGACAAGACTGGTACCCTTTCACGTCCAAATCTCTCAAACTCCAGGAGAGATTCTCAAAACCATGGTTGACATGATTCGAGTTCCTTTCAACATTTTGGAAATCCCGCTGAAACTTTGGACATTCTGGCGAAGGGTTCCCAATCCCCGACAAGATTGATACCCTTTCACATCCAAATCTCTCAAACTCCGGGAGAGATTCTCAAAACCAAGGTTGACATGTTTCGACTTCCTCTCAACATTTTGGAAATCCCGCTGAAACTTTGGACATTCTCGCGAAGGGTTCCCAATCCCCGACAAGACTGGTACCCTTTCACGTCCAAATCTCTCAAACTCCAGGAGAGATTCTCAAAACCATGGTTGACATGATTCGAGTTCCTCTCAACATTTTGGAAATCCCGCTGAAACTTTGGACATTCTCGCGAAGGGTTCCCAATCCCCGACAAGACTGGTACCCTCTCACGTCCAAATCTCTCAAACTCCGGGAGAGATTCTCAAAACCGAGGTTGACATGTTTCGAGTTCCTCTCAACATTTTGGAAATCCCGCTGAAACTTTGGACATTCTCGCGAAGGGTTCCCAATCCCCGACAAGACTGGTACCCTTTCACGTCCAAATCTCTCAAACTCCGGGAGAGATTCTCAAAACCAAGGTTCACATGTTTCGAGTTCCTCTCAACATTTTGGAAATCCCGCTGAAACTTTGGACATTGTCGCGAAGGGTTCCCAATCCCCGACAAGACTGGTACCCTTTCACGTCCAAATCTCTCAAACTCCGGGAGAGATTCTCAAAACCAAGGTTCACATGTTTCGAGTTCCTCTCAACATTTTGGAAATCCCGCTGAAACTTTGGACATTCTCGCGAAGGGTTCCCAATCCCCGACAAGACTGGTACCCTTTCACGTCCAAATCTCTCAAACTCCGGGAGAGATTCTCAAAACCAAGGTTCACATGTTTCGAGTTCCTTTCAACATTTTGGAAATCCCGCTGAAACTTTGGACATTCTGGCGAAGGGTTCCCAATCCCCGACAAGACTGGTACCCTTTCACGTCCAAATCTCTCAAACTCCGGGAGAGATTCTCAAAACCGAGGTTGACATGTTTCGAGTTCCTCTCAACATTTTGGAAATCCCGCTGAAACTTTGGACATTCTCGCGAAGGGTTCCCAATCCCCGACAAGACTGGTACCCTTTCACGTCCAAATCTCTCAAACTCCAGGAGAGATTCTCAAAACCATGGTTGACATGATTCGAGTTCCTTTCAACATTTTGGAAATCCCGCTGAAACTTTGGACATTCTGGCGAAGGGTTCCCAATCCCCGACAAGATTGATACCCTTTCACATCCAAATCTCTCAAACTCCGGGAGAGATTCTCAAAACCAAGGTTGACATGTTTCGACTTCCTCTCAACATTTTGGAAATCCCGCTGAAACTTTGGACATTCTCGCGAAGGGTTCCCAATCCCCGACAAGACTGGTACCCTTTCACGTCCAAATCTCTCAAACTCCAGGAGAGATTCTCAAAACCATGGTTGACATGATTCGAGTTCCTCTCAACATTTTGGAAATCCCGCTGAAACTTTGGACATTCTCGCGAAGGGTTCCCAATCCCCGACAAGACTGGTACCCTTTCACGTCCAAATCTCTCAAACTCCGGGAGAGATTCTCAAAACCAAGGTTCACATGTTTCGAGTTCCTCTCAACATTTTGGAAATCCCGCTGAAACTTTGGACATTCTCGCGAAGGGTTCCCAATCCCCGACAAGACTGGTACCCTTTCACGTCCAAATCTCTCAAACTCCGGGAGAGATTCTCAAAACCGAGGTTGACATGTTTCGAGATCCTCTCAACATTTTGGAAATCCCGCTGAAACTTTGGACATTCTCGCGAAGGGTTCCCAATCCCCGACAAGACTGGTACCCTTTCACGTCCAAATCTCTCAAACTCCGGGAGAGATTCTCAAAACCAAGGTTGACATGTTTCGAGTTCCTCTCAACATTTTGGAAATCCCGCTGAAACTTTGGACATTCTCGCGAAGGGTTCCCAATCCCCGACAAGACTGGTACCCTCTCACGTCCAAATCTCTCAAACTCCGGGAGAGATTCTCAAAACCGAGGTTGACATGTTTCGAGTTCCTCTCAACATTTTGGAAATCCCGCTGAAACTTTGGACATTCTCGCGAAGGGTTCCCAATCCCCGACAAGACTGGTACCCTTTCACGTCCAAATCTCTCAAACTCCGGGAGAGATTCTCAAAACCAAGGTTCACATGTTTCGAGTTCCTCTCAACATTTTGGAAATCCCGCTGAAACTTTGGACATTGTCGCGAAGGGTTCCCAATCCCCGACAAGACTGGTACCCTTTCACGTCCAAATCTCTCAAACTCCGGGAGAGATTCTCAAAACCAAGGTTCACATGTTTCGAGTTCCTCTCAACATTTTGGAAATCCCGCTGAAACTTTGGACATTCTCGCGAAGGGTTCCCAATCCCCGACAAGACTGGTACCCTTTCACGTCCAAATCTCTCAAACTCTGGGAGAGATTCTCAAAACCAAGGTTGACATGTTTCGAGTTCCTCTCAACATTTTGGAAATCCCGCTGAAACTTTGGACATTCTCGCGAAGGGTTCCCAATCCCCGACAAGACTGGTACCCTTTCACGTCCAAATCTCTCAAACTCCGGGAGAGATTCTCAAAACCAAGGTTGACATGTTTCGAGTTCCTCTCAACATTTTGGAAATCCCGCTGAAACTTTGGACATTGCCGCGAAGGGTTCCCAATCCCCGACAAGACTGGTACCCTTTCACGTCCAAATCTCTCAAAATCCGGGAGAGATTCTCAAAACCGAGGTTGACATGTTTCGAGTTCCTCTCAACATTTTGGAAATCCCGCTGAAACTTTGGACATTCTCGCGAAGGGTTCCCAATCCCCGACAAGACTGGTACCCTTTCACGTCCAAATCTCTCAAACTCCGGGAGAGATTCTCAAAACCGAGGTTGACATGTTTTGAGTTCCTTTCAACATTTTGGAAATCCCGCTGAAACTTTGGACATTCTCGCGAAGGGTTCCCAATCCCCGACAAGACTGGTACCCTTTCACGTCCAAATCTCTCAAACTCCGGGAGAGATTCTCAAAACCAAGGTTGACATGTTTCGAGTTCCTCTCAACATTTTGGAAATCCTGCTGAAACTTTGGACATTCTCGCAAAGGGTTCCCAATCCCCGACAAGACTGGTACCCTTTCACGTCCAAATCTCTCAAACTCCGGGAGAGATTCTCAAAACCAAGGTTCACATGTTTCGAGTTCCTCTCAACATTTTGGAAATCCCGCTGAAACTTTGGACATTTTCGCGAAGGGTTCCCAATCCCCGACAAGACTGGTACCCTTTCACGTCCAAATCTCTCAAACTCCGGGAGAGATTCTCAAAACCGAGGTTGACAAGTTTCGAGTTCCTCTCAACATTTTGGAAATCCCGCTGAAACTTTGGACATTCTGGCGAAGGGTTCCCAATCCCCGACAAGACTGGTACCCTTTCACATCCAAATCTCTCAAACTCCGGGAGAGATTCTCAAAACCAAGGTTGACATGTTTCGACTTCCTCTCAACATTTTGGAAATCCCGCTGAAACTTTGGACATTCTCGCGAAGGGTTCCCAATCCCCGACAAGACTGGTACCCTTTCACGTCCAAATCTCTCAAACTCCAGGAGAGATTCTCAAAACCATGGTTGACATGATTCGAGTTCCTCTCAACATTTTGGAAATCCCGCTGAAACTTTGGACATTCTCGCGAAGGGTTCCCAATCCCCGACAAGACTGGTACCCTTTCACGTCCAAATCTCTCAAACTCCGGGAGAGATTCTCAAAACCAAGGTTCACATGTTTCGAGTTCCTCTCAACATTTTGGAAATCCCGCTGAAACTTTGGACATTCTCGCGAAGGGTTCCCAATCCCCGACAAGACTGGTACCCTTTCACGTCCAAATCTCTCAAACTCCGGGAGAGATTCTCAAAACCGAGGTTGACATGTTTCGAGATCCTCTCAACATTTTGGAAATCCCGCTGAAACTTTGGACATTCTCGCGAAGGGTTCCCAATCCCCGACAAGACTGGTACCCTTTCACGTCCAAATCTCTCAAACTCCGGGAGAGATTCTCAAAACCAAGGTTGACATGTTTCGAGTTCCTCTCAACATTTTGGAAATCCCGCTGAAACTTTGGACATTCTCGCGAAGGGTTCCCAATCCCCGACAAGACTGGTACCCTCTCACGTCCAAATCTCTCAAACTCCGGGAGAGATTCTCAAAACCGAGGTTGACATGTTTCGAGTTCCTCTCAACATTTTGGAAATCCCGCTGAAACTTTGGACATTCTCGCGAAGGGTTCCCAATCCCCGACAAGACTGGTACCCTTTCACGTCCAAATCTCTCAAACTCCGGGAGAGATTCTCAAAACCAAGGTTCACATGTTTCGAGTTCCTCTCAACATTTTGGAAATCCCGCTGAAACTTTGGACATTGTCGCGAAGGGTTCCCAATCCCCGACAAGACTGGTACCCTTTCACGTCCAAATCTCTCAAACTCCGGGAGAGATTCTCAAAACCAAGGTTCACATGTTTCGAGTTCCTCTCAACATTTTGGAAATCCCGCTGAAACTTTGGACATTCTCGCGAAGGGTTCCCAATCCCCGACAAGACTGGTACCCTTTCACGTCCAAATCTCTCAAACTCTGGGAGAGATTCTCAAAACCAAGGTTGACATGTTTCGAGTTCCTCTCAACATTTTGGAAATCCCGCTGAAACTTTGGACATTCTCGCGAAGGGTTCCCAATCCCCGACAAGACTGGTACCCTTTCACGTCCAAATCTCTCAAACTCCGGGAGAGATTCTCAAAACCAAGGTTGACATGTTTCGAGTTCCTCTCAACATTTTGGAAATCCCGCTGAAACTTTGGACATTGCCGCGAAGGGTTCCCAATCCCCGACAAGACTGGTACCCTTTCACGTCCAAATCTCTCAAAATCCGGGAGAGATTCTCAAAACCGAGGTTGACATGTTTCGAGTTCCTCTCAACATTTTGGAAATCCCGCTGAAACTTTGGACATTCTCGCGAAGGGTTCCCAATCCCCGACAAGACTGGTACCCTTTCACGTCCAAATCTCTCAAACTCCGGGAGAGATTCTCAAAACCGAGGTTGACATGTTTTGAGTTCCTTTCAACATTTTGGAAATCCCGCTGAAACTTTGGACATTCTCGCGAAGGGTTCCCAATCCCCGACAAGACTGGTACCCTTTCACGTCCAAATCTCTCAAACTCCGGGAGAGATTCTCAAAACCAAGGTTGACATGTTTCAAGTTCCTCTCAACATTTTGGAAATCCTGCTGAAACTTTGGACATTCTCGCAAAGGGTTCCCAATCCCCGACAAGACTGGTACCCTTTCACGTCCAAATCTCTCAAACTCCGGGAGAGATTCTCAAAACCAAGGTTCACATGTTTCGAGTTCCTCTCAACATTTTGGAAATCCCGCTGAAACTTTGGACATTTTCGCGAAGGGTTCCCAATCCCCGACAAGACTGGTACCCTTTCACGTCCAAATCTCTCAAACTCCGGGAGAGATTCTCAAAACCGAGGTTGACAAGTTTCGAGTTCCTCTCAACATTTTGGAAATCCCGCTGAAACTTTGGACATTCTGGCGAAGGGTTCCCAATCCCCGACAAGACTGGTACCCTTTCACGTCCAAATCTCTCAAACTCCGGGAGAGATTCTCAAAACCAAGGTTGACATGTTTCGAGTTCCTCTCAACATTTTGGAAATCCCGCTGAAACTTTGGACATTCTCGCGAAGGGTTCCCAGTCCCCGACAAGACTGGTACCCTTTCACGTCCAAATCTCTCCAACTCCGGGAGAGATTCTCAAAACCAAGGTTGACATGTTTCGAGTTCCTCTCAACATTTTGGAAATCCCGCTGAAACTTTGGACATTCTGGCGAAGGGTTCCCAATCCCCGACAAGACTGGTACCCTTTCACGTCCAAATCTCTCAAACTCCGGGAGAGATTCTCAAAACCGAGGTTGACATGTTTCGAGTTCCTCTCAACATTTTGGAAATCCCGCTGAAACATTGGACATTCTGGCGAAGGGTTCCCAATCCCCGACAAGACTGGTACCCTTTCACGTCCAAATCTCTCAAACTCCGGGAGAGATTCTCAAAACCGAGGTTGACATGTTTCGAGTTCCTCTCAACATTTTGGAAATCCCGCTGAAACTTTGGACATTCTCGCGAAGGGTTCCCAATCCCCGACAAGACTGGTACCCTTTCACGTCCAAATCTCTCAAACTCCGGGAGAGATTCTCAAAACCGAGGTTGACATGTTTCGAGTTCCTCTCAACATTTTAGAAATCCCGCTGAAACTTTGGACATTCTGGCGAAGGGTTCCCAATCCCCAACAAGACTGGTACCCTTTCACGTCCAAATCTCTCAAACTCCGGGAGAGATTCTCAAAACCGAGGTTGACATGTTTCGAGTTCCTCTCAACATTTTGGAAATCCCGCTGAAACTTTGGACATTCTGGCGAAGGGTTCCCAATCCCCGACAAGACTGGTACCCTTTCACGTCCAAATCTCTCAAACTCCGGGAGAGATTCTCAAAACCAAGGTTGACATGTTTCGAGTTCCTCTCAACATTTTGGAAATCCCGCTGAAACTTTGGACATTCTGGCGAAGGGTTCCCAATCCCCGACAAGACTGGTACCCTTTCACGTCCAAATCTCTGAAACTCTGGGAGAGATTCTCAAAACCGAGGTTGACATGTTTCGAGTTCCTTTCAACATTTTGGAAATCCCGCTGAAACTTTGGACATTCTCGCGAAGGGTTCCCAA
The DNA here is from genome assembly GCF_964273445.1 of Streptopelia decaocto. Taxonomy (NCBI): domain Eukaryota; kingdom Metazoa; phylum Chordata; class Aves; order Columbiformes; family Columbidae; genus Streptopelia; species Streptopelia decaocto. The sequence goes on from NW_028116159.1 coordinate 952,510, forward strand.
TCCCCGACAAGACTGTTACCCTCTCACGTCCAAATCTCTCAAACTCCGGGAGAGATTCTCAAAACCAAGATTGACATGTTTCGAGTTCCTCTCAACATTTTGGAAATCCCGCTGAAACTTTGGACATTCTCGCGAAGGGTTCCCAATCCCCGACAAGACTGGTACCCTTTCACGTCCAAATCTCTCAAACTCCGCGAGAGATTCTCAAAACCGAAGTTGACATGTTTCGAGTTCATCTCAACATTTTGGAAATCCCGCTGAAACTTTGGACATTGTCGCGAAGGGTTCCCAATCCCCGACAAGACTGGTACCCTTTCACGTCCAAATCTCTCAAACTCTGGGAGAGATTGTCAAAACCGAGGTTGACATGTTTCGAGTTCCTCTCAACATTTTGGAAATCCCGCTGAAACTTTGGACATTCTCGCGAAGGGTTCCCAATCCCCGACAAGACTGGTACCCTTTCACGTCCAAATCTCTCAAACTCCGGGAGAGATTCTCAAAACCAAGGTTGACATGTTTCGAGTTCCTCTCAACATTTTGGAAATCCCGCTGAAACTTTGGACATTCTCGCGAAGTGTTCCCGATCCCCGACAAGACTGGTACCCTTTCACGTCCAAATCTCTCCAACTCCGGGAGAGATTCTCAAAACCAAGGTTCACATGTTTCGAGTTCCTCTCAACATTTTGGAAATCCCGCTGAAACTTTGGACATTCTGGCAAAGGGTTCCCAATCCCCGACAAGACTGGTACCCTTTCACGTCCAAATCTCTCAAACTCCGGGAGAGATTCTCAAAACCGAGGTTGACATGTTTCGAGTTCCTCTCAACATTTTGGAAATCCCGCTGAAACTTTGGACATTCTGGCGAAGGGTTCCCAATCCCCGACAAGACTGGTACCCTTTCACGTCCAAATCTCTCAAACTCCGGGAGAGATTCTCAAAACCAAGGTTCACATGTTTCGAGTTCCTTTCAACATTTTGGAAATCCCGCTGAAACTTTGGACATTCTCCCGAAGGGCTCCCAATCCCCGACAAGACTGGTACCCTTTCACGTCCAAATCTCTCAAACTCCGGGAGAGATTCTCAAAACCAAGGTTGACATGTTTCGAGTTCCTTTCAACATTTTGGAAATCCCGCTGAAACTTTGGACATTCTCGTGAAGGGTTCCCAATCCCCGACAAGACTGGTACCCTTTCACGTCCAAATCTCTCAAACTCCGGGAGAGATTCTCAAAACCAAGGTTGACATGGTTCGAGTTCCTTTCAACATTTTGGAAATCCCGCTGAAACTTTGGACATTCTCGCGAAGGGTTCCCAATCCCCGACAAGATTGGTGCCCTTCCACGTCCAAATCTCTCAAAGTCCGGGAGAGATTCTCAAAACCAAGGTTGCCATGTTTCGAGTTCCTTTCAACATTTTGGAAATCCCGCTGAAACTTTGGACATTCTCGCGAAGGGTTCCCAATCCCCGACAAGACTGGTACCCTTTCACGTCCAAATCTCTCAAACTCCGGGAGAGATTCTCAAAACCGAGGTTGACATGTTTCGAGTTCCTCTCAACATTTTGGAAATCCCGCTGAAACTTTGGACATTCTCGCGAAGGGTTCCCAATCCCCGACAAGACTGGTACCCTTTCACGTCCAAATCTCTCAAACTCCGGGAGAGATTCTCAAAACCAAGGTTGACATGTTTCGAGTTCCTTTCAACATTTTGGAAATCCCGCTGAAACTTTGGACATTCTCGCGAAGGGCTCCCAATCCCCGACAAGACTGGTACCCTTTCACGTCCAAATCTCTCAAACTCCGGGAGAGATTCTCAAAACCGAGGTTGACATGTTTCGAGTTCCTCTCAACATTTTGGAAATCCCGCTGAAACTTTGGACATTCTCGCGAAGGGTTCCCAATCCCCGACAAGACTGGTACCCTTTCACGTCCAAATCTCTCAAACTCCGGGAGAGATTCTCAAAACCAAGGTTGACATGTTTCGAGTTCCTCTCAACATTTTGGAAATCCCGCTGAAACTTTGGACATTCTGGCGAAGGGTTCCCAATCCCCGACAAGACTGGTACCCTTTCACGTCTAAATCTCTCAAACTCCGGGAGAGATTCTCAAAACCAAGGTTGACATGTTTCGAGTTCCTCTCAACATTTTGGAAATCCCGCTGAAACTTTGGACATTCTCGCGAAGTGTTCCCGATCCCCGACAAGACTGGTACCCTTTCACGTCCAAATCTCTCCAACTCCGGGAGAGATTCTCAAAACCAAGGTTCACATGTTTCGAGTTCCTCTCAACATTTTGGAAATCCCGCTGAAACTTTGGACATTCTGGCAAAGGGTTCCCAATCCCCGACAAGACTGGTACCCTTTCACGTCCAAATCTCTCAAACTCCGGGAGAGATTCTCAAAACCGAGGTTGACATGTTTCGAGTTCCTCTCAACATTTTGGAAATCCCGCTGAAACTTTGGACATTCTGGCGAAGGGTTCCCAATCCCCGACAAGACTGGTACCCTTTCACGTCCAAATATCTCAAACTCGGGGAGAGATTCTCAAAACCAAGGTTCACATGTTTCGAGTTCCTTTCAACATTTTGGAAATCCCGCTGAAACTTTGGACATTCTCCCGAAGGGCTCCCAATCCCCGACAAGACTGGTACCCTTTCACGTCCAAATCTCTCAAACTCCGGGAGAGATTCTCAAAACCAAGGTTGACATGTTTCGAGTTCCTTTCAACATTTTGGAAATCCCGCTGAAACTTTGGACATTCTCGTGAAGGGTTCCCAATCCCCGACAAGACTGGTACCCTTTCACGTCCAAATCTCTCAAACTCCGGGAGAGATTCTCAAAACCAAGGTTGACATGGTTCGAGTTCCTTTCAACATTTTGGAAATCCCGCTGAAACTTTGGACATTCTCGCGAAGGGTTCCCAATCCCCGACAAGATTGGTGCCCTTCCACGTCCAAATCTCTCAAAGTCCGGGAGAGATTCTCAAAACCAAGGTTGCCATGTTTCGAGTTCCTTTCAACATTTTGGAAATCCCGCTGAAACTTTGGACATTCTCGCGAAGGGTTCCCAATCCCCGACAAGACTGGTACCCTTTCACGTCCAAATCTCTCAAACTCCGGGAGAGATTCTCAAAACCGAGGTTGACATGTTTCGAGTTCCTCTCAACATTTTGGAAATCCCGCTGAAACTTTGGACATTCTCGCGAAGGGTTCCCAATCCCCGACAAGACTGGTACCCTTTCACGTCCAAATCTCTCAAACTCCGGGAGAGATTCTCAAAACCAAGGTTGACATGTTTCGAGTTCCTTTCAACATTTTGGAAATCCCGCTGAAACTTTGGACATTCTCGCGAAGGGCTCCCAATCCCCGACAAGACTGGTACCCTTTCACGTCCAAATCTCTCAAACTCCGGGAGAGATTCTCAAAACCGAGGTTGACATGTTTCGAGTTCCTCTCAACATTTTGGAAATCCCGCTGAAACTTTGGACATTCTCGCGAAGGGTTCCCAATCCCCGACAAGACTGGTACCCTTTCACGTCCAAATCTCTCAAACTCCGGGAGAGATTCTCAAAACCAAGGTTGACATGGTTCGAGTTCCTTTCAACATTTTGGAAATCCCGCTGAAACTTTGGACATTCTCGCGAAGGGTTCCCAATCCCCGACAAGATTGATACCCTTTCACGTCCAAATCTCTCAAACTCCGGGAGAGATTCTCAAAACCAAGGTTGACATGTTTCGAGTTCCTTTCAACATTTTGGAAATCCCGCTGAAACTTTGGACATTCTCGCGAAGGGTTCCCAATCCCCGACAAGACTGGTACCCTTCCACGTCCAAATCTCTCAAAGTCCGGGAGAGATTCTCAAAACCAAGGTTGACATGGTTCGAGTTCCTTTCAACATTTTGGAAATCCCGCTGAAACTTTGGACATTCTCGCGAAGTGTTCCCAATCCCCGACAAGATTGGTACCCTTTCACGTCCAAATCTCTCAAACTCCGGGAGAGATTCTCAAAACCGAGGTTGACATGGTTCGAGTTCCTTTCAACATTTTGGAAATCCCGCTGAAACTTTGGACATTCTCGCGAAGGGTTCCCAGTCCCCGACAAGATTGGTACCCTTTCACGTCCAAATCTTTCAAAGTCCGGGATAGATTCTCAAAACCAAGGTTGACATGTTTCGAGTTCCTTTCAACATTTTGGAAATCCCGCTGAAACTTTGGACATTCTCGCGAAGGGTTCCCAATCCCCGACAAGATTGGTACCCTTTCACGTCCAAATCTCTCAAACTCCGGGAGAGATTCTCAAAACCAAGGTTGACATGTTTCGAGTTCCTTTCAACATTTTGGAAATCCCGCTGAAACTTTGGACATTCTCGCGAAGGGTTCCCAATCCCCGACAAGATTGGTACCCTTTCACATCCAAATCTCTCAAACTCCGGGAGAGATTCTCAAAACCAAGGTTGACATGTTTCGAGTTCCTTTCAACATTTTGGAAATCCCGCTGAAACTTTGGACATTCTCACGAAGGGTTCCCAATCCCCGACAAGATTGGTACCCTTTCACGTCCAAATCTCTCAAAGTCCGGGAGAGATTCTCAAAACCAAGGTTGACATGTTTCGAGTTCCTTTCAACATTTTGGAAATCCCGCTGAAACTTTGGACATTCTCGCGAAGGGTTCCCAATCCCCGACAAGATTGGTACCCTTTCACGTCTGAATGTCTCAAACTCAGGGAGAGATTCTCAAAACCGAGGTTTACATGTTTTGAGTTCCTTTCAACATTTTGGAAATCCCGCTGAAACTTTGGACATTCTGGTGGAGGGTTCTAGATCCCCGACAAGATTGGTACCCTTTCACATCCAAATCTCTCAAAGTCCGGGAGAGATTCTCAAAACCAAGGTTGACATGTTTCGAGTTCCTTTGAACATTTTGGAAATCCTGCTGAAACTTTGGACATTCTCGTGAAGGGTTCCCAATCCCCGACAAGACTGGTACCCTTTCACGTCCAAATCTCTCAAAGTCCGGGAGAGATTCTCAAAACCAAGGTTGACATGTTTCGAGTTCCTTTCAACATTTTGGAAATCCCGCTGAAACTTTGGACATTCTCGTGAAGTGTTCCCGATCCCCGACAAGACTGGTACCCTTTCACGTCCAAATCTCTCAAACTCCGGGAGAGAATCTCAAAACCAAGGTTGACAAGGTTCGAGTTCCTCTCAACATTTTGGAAATCCCGCTGAAACTTTGGACATTCTCGCGAAGGGTTCCCAGTCCCCGACAAGATTGGTACCCTTTCACGTCCAAATCTCTCAAACTCCGGGAGAGATTCTCAAAACCAAGGTTGACATGTTTCGAGTTCCTTTCAACATTTTGGAAATCCCGCTGAAACTTTGGACATTCTCGCGAAGGGTTCCCAATCCCCGACAAGACTGGTACCCTTTCACGTCCAAATCTCTCAAACTCCGGGAGAGATTCTCAAAACCAAGGTTGACATGTTTCGAGTTCCTTTCAACATTTTGGAAATCCCGCTGAAACTTTGGACATTCTCGCGAAGGGTTCCCAATCCCTGACAAGATTGGTACCCTTTCACGTCCAAAACTCTCAAACTCCGAAGAGATTCTCAAAACCAAGCTTGACATGTTTCGAGTTCCTTTCAACATTTTGGAAATCCCGCTGAAACTTTGGACATTCTGGCGAAGGGTTCCCAATCCCCGACAAGACTGGTACCCTTTCACGTCCAAATCTCTCAAACTCCGGGAGAGATTCTCAAAACCAAGGTTGACATGTTTCGAGTTCCTTTCAACATTTTGGAAATCCCGCTGAAACTTTGGACATTCTCGCGAAGGGTTCCCAATCCCCGACAAGACTGGTACCCTTTCACGTCCAAATCTCTCAAACTCCGGGAGAGATTCTCAAAACCAAGGTTGACATGTTTCGAGTTCCTTTGAACATTTTGGAAATCCCGCTGAAACTTTGGACATTCTGGCGAAGGGTTCTAGATCCCCGACAAGATTGGTACCCTTTCACGTCCAAATCTCTCAAAGTCCGGGAGAGATTCTCAAAACCAAGGTTGACATGTTTCGAGTTCCTTTCAACATTTTGGAAATCCCGCTGAAACTTTGGACATTTTCGCGAAGGTTTCCCAATCCCCGACAAGATTGGTACCCTTTCACGTCCGAATGTCTCAAACTCTGGGAGAGATTCTCAAAACCAAGGTTGACATGTTTCGAGTTCCTTTCAACATTTTGGAAATCCCGCTGAAACTTTGGACAATCTGGCGGAGGGTTCTAGATCCCCGACAAGATTGGTACCCTTTCACGTCCAAATCTCTCAAACTCCGGGAGAGATTCTCAAAACCAAGGTTGACATGTTTCGAGTTCCTTTCAACATTTTGGAAATCCCGCTGAAACTTTGGACATTCTCGCGAAGGGTTCCCAATCCCCGACAAGATTGATACTCTTTCACGTCCAAATCTCTCAAACTCAGGGAGAGATTCTCAAAACCGAGGTTGACATGTTTTGAGTTCCTTTCAACATTTTGGAAATCCCGCTGAAACTTTGGACATTCTGGTGGAGGGTTCTAGATCCCCGACAAGATTGGTACCCTTTCACATCCAAATCTCTCAAAGTCCGGGAGAGATTCTCAAAACCAAGGTTGACATGTTTCGAGTTCCTTTGAACATTTTGGAAATCCTGCTGAAACTTTGGACATTCTCGTGAAGGGTTCCCAATCCCCGACAAGACTGGTACCCTTTCACGTCCAAATCTCTCAAAGTCCGGGAGAGATTCTCAAAACCAAGGTTGACATGTTTCGAGTTCCTTTCAACATTTTGGAAATCCCGCTGAAACTTTGGACATTCTCGCGAAGGGTTCCCAATCCCCGACAAGACTGGTACCCTTTCACGTCCAAATCTCTCAAACTCCGGGAGAGATTCTCAAAACCAAGGTTGACATGGTTCGAGTTCCTCTCAACATTTTGGAAATCCCGCTGAAACTTTGGACATTCTCGCGAAGGGTTCCCAGTCCCCGACAAGATTGGTACCCTTTCACGTCCAAATCTCTCAAAGTCCGGGAGAGATTCTCAAAACCGAAGTTGACATGTTTCGAGTTCCTTTCAACATTTTGGAAATCCCGCTGAAACTTTGGACATTCTCGCGAAGGGTTCCCAATCCCCGACAAGACTGGTACCCTTTCACGTCCAAATCTCTCAAACTCCGGGAGAGATTCTCAAAACCAAGGTTGACATGTTTCGAGTTCCTTTCAACATTTTGGAAATCCCGCTGAAACTTTGGACATTGTCGCGAAGGGTTCCCAATCCCCGACAAGATTGGTACCCTTTCACGTCTAAATCTCTCAAACTCCGGGAGAGATTCTCAAAACCAAGGTTGACATGGTTCCAGTTCCTTTCAACATTTTGGAAATCCCGCTGAAACTTTGGACATTCTCGCGAAGGGTTCCCAATCCCTGACAAGATTGGTACCCTTTCACGTCCAAAACTCTCAAACTTCGAAGAGATTCTCAAAACCAAGCTTGACATGTTTCGAGTTCCTTTCAACATTTTGGAAATCCCGCTGAAACTTTGGACATTCTCGCGAAGGGTTCCCAATCCCTGACAAGACTGGTACCCTTTCACGTCCAAATCTCTCAAACTCCGGGAGAGATTCTTAAAACCAAGGTTGACATGTTTCGAGTTCCTTTCAACATTTTGGAAATCCCGCTGAAACTTTGGACATTCTCGCGAAGGGTTCCCAATCCCCGACAAGACTGGTACCCTTTCACGTCCAAATCTCTCAAACTCCGGGAGAGATTCTCAAAACCAAGGTTGACATGTTTCGAGTTCCTTTTAACATTTTGGAAATCCCGCTGAAACTTTGGACATTCTGGCGAAGGGTTCTAGATCCCCGACAAGATTGGTACCCTTTCACGTCCAAATCTCTCAAACTCCGGGAGAGATTCTCAAAACCAAGGTTGACATGTTTCGAGTTCCTTTCAACATTTTGGAAATCCCGCTGAAACTTTGGACATTTTCGCGAAGGTTTCCCAATCCCCGACAAGATTGGTACCCTTTCACGTCCGAATGTCTCAAACTCTGGGAGAGATTCTCAAAACCAAGGTTGACATGTTTCGAGTTCCTCTCAACATTTTGGAAATCCCGCTGAAACTTTGGACAATCTGGCGGAGGGTTCTAGATCCCCGACAAGATTGGTACCCTTTCACGTCCAAATCTCTCAAACTCCGGGAGAGATTCTCAAAACCAAGGTTGACATGTTTCGAGTTCCTTTCAACATTTTGGAAATCCCGCTGAAACTTTGGACATTCTCGCGAAGGGTTCCCAATCCCCGACAAGACTGGTACTCTTTCACGTCCAAATCTCTCAAACTCCGAGAGAGATTCTCAAAACCAAGGTTGACATGTTTCGAGTTCCTTTCAACATTTTGGAAATCCCGCTGAAACTTTGGACATTCTCGCGAAGGGTTCCCAATCCCCGACAAGACTGGTACCCTTCCACGTCCAAATCTCTCAAAGTCCGGGAGAGATTCTCAAAACCAAGGTTGACATGTTTCGAGTTCCTTTCAACATTTTGGAAATCCCGCTGAAACTTTGGACATTCTCGCGAAGGGTTCCCAATCCCCGACAAGATTGGTACCCTTTCACGTCCAAATCTCTCAAAGTCCGGGAGAGATTCTCAAAACCAAGGTTGACATGTTTCGAGTTCCTTTCAACATTTTGGAAATCCCGCTGAAACTTTGGACATTCTCGCGAAGGGCTCCCAATCCCCGACAAGACTGGTACCCTTTCACGTCCAAATCTCTCAAACTCCGGGAGAGATTCTCAAAACCGAGGTTGACATGTTTCGAGTTCCTCTCAACATTTTGGAAATCCCGCTGAAACTTTGGACATTCTGGCGGAGGGTTCCCAATCCCCGACAAGACTGGTACCCTTTCACGTCCAAATCTCTCAAACTCCGGCAGAGATTCTCAAAACCAAGGTTGACATGGTTCGAGTTCCTTTCAACATTTTGGAAATCCCGCTGAAACTTTGGACATTCTCGCGAAGGGTTCCCAATACCCGACAAGATTGATACCCTTTCACGTCCAAATCTCTCAAACTCCGGGAGAGATTCTCAAAACCAAGGTTGACATGTTTCGAGTTCCTTTCAACATTTTGGAAATCCCGCTGAAACTTTGGACATTCTGGCGAAGGGTTCCCAATCCCCGACAAGACTGGTACCCTTCCACGTCCAAATCTCTCAAAGTCCGGGAGAGATTCTCAAAACCAAGGTTGCCATGTTTCGAGTTCCTTTCAACATTTTGGAAATCCTGCTGAAACTTTGGACATTCTCGCGAAGTGTTCCCAATCCCCGACAAGATTGGTACCCTTTCACGTCCAAATCTCTCAAACTCCGGGAGAGATTCTCAAAACCAAGGTTGACATGTTTCTAGTTCCTTTCAACATTTTGGAAATCCCGCTGAAACTTTGGACATTCTCGCGAAGGGTTCCCAGTCCCCGACAAGATTGGTACCCTTTCACGTCCAAATCTTTCAAAGTCCGGGATAGATTCTCAAAACCAAGGTTGACATGTTTCGAGTTCCTTTCAACATTTTGGAAATCCCGCTGAAACTTTGGACATTCTCGCGAAGGGTTCCCAATCCCCGACAAGATTGGTACCCTTTCACGTCCAAATCTCTCAAAGTCCGGGAGAGATTCTCAAAACCAAGGTTGACATGTTTCGAGTTCCTTTGAACATTTTGGAAATCCTGCTGAAACTTTGGACATTCTCGTGAAGGGTTCCCAATCCCCGACAAGACTGGTACCCTTTCACGTCCAAATCTCTCAAAGTCCGGGAGAGATTCTCAAAACCAAGGTTGACATGTTTCGAGTTCCTTTCAACATTTTGGAAATCCCGCTGAAACTTTGGACATTCTCGCGAAGGGTTCCCAATCCCCGACAAGACTGGTACCCTTTCACGTCCAAATCTCTCAAACTCCGGGAGAGATTCTCAAAACCAAGGTTGACATGGTTCCAGTTCCTTTCAACATTTTGGAAATCCCGCTGAAACTTTGGACATTCTCGCGAAGGGTTCCCAGTCCCCGACAAGATTGGTACCCTTTCACGTCCAAATCTCTCAAAGTCCGAAGAGATTCTCAAAACCAAGGTTGACATGTTTCGAGTTCCTTTCAACATTTTGGAAATCCCGCTGAAACTTTGGACATTCTCGCGAAGGGTTCCCAATCCCCGACAAGTTTGGTACCCTTTCACGTCCAAATCTCTCAAACTCCGGGAGAGATTCTTAAAACCAAGGTTGACATGTTTCGAGTTCCTTTCAACATTTTGGAAATCCCGCTGAAACTGTGGACATTCTCGCGAAGGGTTCCCAATCCCCGACAAGACTGGTACCCTTTCACGTCCAAATCTCTGAAACTCCGGGAGAGATCCTCAAAACCAAGGTTGACATGGTTCGAGTTCCTTTGAACATTTTGGAAATCCCGCTGAAACTTTGGACATTCTGGCGAAGGGTTCCCAATCCCCGACAAGACTGGTACCCTTTCACGTCCAAATCTCTCAAACTCCGGGAGAGATTCTCAAAACCAAGGTTGACATGGTTCGAGTTCCTTTCAACATTTTGGAAATCCCGCTGAAACTTTGGACATTCTCGCGAAGGGTTCCCAATCCCCGACAAGACTGGTACCCTTTCACGTCCAAATCTCTCAAACTCCGGGAGAGATTCTCAAAACCAAGGTTCACATGTTTCGAGTTCCTTTCAACATTTTGGAAATCCCGCTGAAACTTTGGACATTCTCGCGAAGGGTTCCCAATCCCCGACAAGATTGGTACCCTTTCACGTCCAAATCTCTCAAAGTTCGGGAGAGATTCTCAAAGCCAAGGCTGACATGTTTCGAGTTCCTTTCAACATTTTGGAAATCCCGCTGAAACTTTGGACATTCTCGCGAAGGGTTCCCAATCCCCGACAAGATTGGTACCCTTTCACGTCCAAATCTCTCAAACTCCGGGAGAGATTCTCAAAAGCAAGGTTGACATGTTTCGAGTTCCTTTCAACATTTTGGAAATCCCGCTGAAACTTTGGACATTCTGGCGAAGGGTTCCCAATCCCCGACAAGATTGGTACCCTTTCACGTCCAAATCTCTCAAACTCCGGGAGAGATTCTCAAAACCAAGGTTGACATGTTTCGAGTTCCTCTCAACATTTTGGAAATCCCGCTGAAACTTTGGACATTCTGGCGAAGGGTTCCCAATCCCCGACAAGACTGGTACCCTTTCACGTCCAAATCTCTCAAACTCCGGGAGAGATTCTCAAAACCGAGGTTGACATGTTTCGAGTTCCTCTCAACATTTTGGAAATCCCGCTGAAACTTTGGACATTCTCGCGAAGGGTTCCCAATACCCGACAAGACTGGTACCCTTTCACGTCCAAATCTCTCAAACTCCGGGAGAGATTCTCAAAACCAAGGTTGACATGTTTCGAGTTCCTTTCAACATTTTGGAAATCCCGCTGAAACTCTGGACATTCTCGCGAAGGGTTCCCAGTCCCCGACAAGATTGGTACCCTTTCACGTCCAAATCTTTCAAAGTCCGGGATAGATTCTCAAAACCAAGGTTGACATGTTTCGAGTTCCTTTCAACATTTTGGAAATCCCGCTGAAACTTTGGACATTCTCGCGAAGGGTTCCCAATCCCCGACAAGATTGGTACCCTTTCACGTCCAAATCTCTCAAACTCCGGGAGAGATTCTCAAAACCAAGGTTGACATGTTTCGAGTTCCTTTCAACATTTTGGAAATCCCGCTGAAACTTTGGACATTCTCGCGAAGGGTTCCCAATCCCCGACAAGATTGGTACCCTTTCACGTCCAAATCTCTCAAACTCCGGGAGAGATTCTCAAAACCAAGGTTGACATGTTTCGAGTTCCTTTCAACATTTTGGAAATCCCGCTGAAACTTTGGACATTCTCGCGAAGGGTTCCCAATCCCCGACAAGATTGGTACCCTTTCACGTCCGAATGTCTCAAACTCCGGGAGAGATTCTCAAAACCAAGGTTGACATGTTTCGAGTTCCTTTGAACATTTTGGAAATTCTGCTGAAACTTTGGACATTCTCGTGAAGGGTTCCCAATCCCCGACAAGACTGGTACCCTTTCATGTCCAAATCTCTCAAAGTCCGGGAGAGATTCTCAAAACCAAGGTTGCCATGTTTCGAGTTCCTTTCAACATTTTGGAAATCCCGCTGAAACTTTGGACATTCTCGCGAAGGGTTCCCAATCCCCGACAAGACTGGTACCCTTTCACGTCCAAATCTCTCAAACTCCGGGAGAGATTCTCAAAACCAAGGTTGACATGGTTCCAGTTCCTTTCAACATTTTGGAAATCCCGCTGAAACTTTGGACATTCTCGCGAAGGGTTCCCAGTCCCCGACAAGATTGGTACCCTTTCACGTCCAAATCTCTCAAAGTCCGAAGAGATTCTCAAAACCAAGGTTGACATGTTTCGAGTTCCTTTCAACATTTTGGAAATCCCGCTGAAACTTTGGACATTCTCGCGAAGGGTTCCCAATCCCCGACAAGTTTGGTACCCTTTCACGTCCAAATCTCTCAAACTCCGGGAGAGATTCTTAAAACCAAGGTTGACATGTTTCGAGTTCCTTTCAACATTTTGGAAATCCCGCTGAAACTTTGGACATTCTCGAGAAGGGTTCCCAATCCCCGACAAGACTGGTACCCTTTCACGTCCAAAACTCTCAAACTCCGGGAGAGATTCTCAAAACCAAGGTTGACATGTTTCGAGTTCCTTTCAACATTTTGGAAATCCCGCTGAAACTTTGGACATTCTGGCGAAGGGTTCCCAATCCCCGACAAGATTGGTACCCTTTCACGTCCAAATCTCTCAAACTCCGGGAGAGATTCTCAAAACCAAGGTTGACATGTTTCGAGTTCCTTTCAACATTTTGGAAATCCCGCTGAAACTTTGGACATTCTCGCGAAGGGTTCCCAATCCCCGACAAGATTGGTACCCTTTCACGTCCAAATCTCTCAAACTCCGGGAGAGATTCTCAAAACCAAGGTTGACATGTTTCGAGTTCCTTTCAACATTTTGGAAATCCCGCTGAAACTTTGGACATTCTCGCGAAGGGTTCCCAATCCCCGACAAGATTGGTACCCTTTCACGTCCAAATCTCTCAAACTCCGGGAGAGATTCTCAAAACCAAGGTTGACATGTTTCGAGTTCCTTTCAACATTTTGGAAATCCCGCTGAAACTTTGGACATTCTCGCGAAGGGTTCCCAATCCCCGACAAGATTGGTACCCTTTCACGTCCAAATCTCTCAAACTCCGGGAGAGATTCTCAAAACCAAGGTTGACATGTTTCGAGTTCCTTTCAACATTTTGGAAATCCCGCTGAAACTTTGGACATTCTCGCGAAGGGTTCCCAATCCCCGACAAGATTGGTACCCTTTCACGTCCAAATCTCTCAAACTCCGGGAGAGATTCTCAAAACCAAGGTTGACATGTTTCGAGTTCCTTTCAACATTTTGGAAATCCCGCTGAAACTTTGGACATTCTCGCGAAGGGTTCCCAATCCCCGACAAGATTGGTACCCTTTCACGTCCAAATCTCTCAAACTCCGGGAGAGATTCTCAAAACCAAGGTTGACATGTTTCGAGTTCCTTTCAACATTTTGGAAATCCCGCTGAAACTTTGGACATTCTCGCGAAGGGTTCCCAATCCCCGACAAGATTGGTACCCTTTCACGTCCGAATGTCTCAAACTCCGGGAGAGATTCTCAAAACCAAGGTTGACATGTTTCGAGTTCCTTTGAACATTTTGGAAATTCTGCTGAAACTTTGGACATTCTCGTGAAGGGTTCCCAATCCCCGACAAGACTGGTACCCTTTCATGTCCAAATCTCTCAAAGTCCGGGAGAGATTCTCAAAACCAAGGTTGCCATGTTTCGAGTTCCTTTCAACATTTTGGAAATCCCGCTGAAACTTTGGACATTCTCGCGAAGGGTTCCCAATCCCCGACAAGACTGGTACCCTTTCACGTCCAAATCTCTCAAACTCCGGGAGAGATTCTCAAAACCAAGGTTGACATGGTTCCAGTTCCTTTCAACATTTTGGAAATCCCGCTGAAACTTTGGACATTCTCGCGAAGGGTTCCCAGTCCCCGACAAGATTGGTACCCTTTCACGTCCAAATCTCTCAAAGTCCGAAGAGATTCTCAAAACCAAGGTTGACATGTTTCGAGTTCCTTTCAACATTTTGGAAATCCCGCTGAAACTTTGGACATTCTCGCGAAGGGTTCCCAATCCCCGACAAGTTTGGTACCCTTTCACGTCCAAATCTCTCAAACTCCGGGAGAGATTCTTAAAACCAAGGTTGACATGTTTCGAGTTCCTTTCAACATTTTGGAAATCCCGCTGAAACTTTGGACATTCTCGCGAAGGGTTCCCAATCCCCGACAAGACTGGTACCCTTTCACGTCCAAAACTCTCAAACTCCGGGAGAGATTCTCAAAACCAAGGTTGACATGTTTCGAGTTCCTTTCAACATTTTGGAAATCCCGCTGAAACTTTGGACATTCTGGCGAAGGGTTCCCAATCCCCGACAAGATTGGTACCCTTTCACGTCCAAATCTCTCAAACTCCGGGAGAGATTCTCAAAACCAAGGTTGACATGTTTCGAGTTCCTTTCAACATTTTGGAAATCCCGCTGAAACTTTGGACATTTTCGCGAAGGGTTCCCAATCCCCGACAAGATTGGTACCCTTTCACGTCCAAATCTCTCAAACTCCGGGAGAGATTCTCAAAACCAAGGTTGACATGTTTCGAGTTCCTTTCAACATTTTGGAAATCCCGCTGAAACTTTGGACATTCTCGCGAAGGGCTCCCAATCCCCGACAAGACTGGTACCCTTTCACGTCCAAATCTCTCAAACTCCGGGAGAGATTCTCAAAACCGAGGTTGACATGTTTCGAGTTCCTCTCAACATTTTGGAAATCCCGCTGAAACTTTGGACATTCTCGCGAAGGGTTCCCAATCCTTGACAAGACTGGTACCCTTTCACGTCCAAATCTCTCAAACTCCGGGAGAGATTCTCAAAACCAAGGTTGACATGTTTCGAGTTCCTCTCAACATATTGGAAATCCCGCTGAAACTTTGGACATTCTCGCGAAGGGTTCCCAATCCCCGACAAGATTGGTACCCTTCCACGTCCAAATCTCTCAATGTCCGGGAGAGATCCTCAAAACCAAGGTTGCCATGTTTCGAGTTCCTTTCAACATTTTGGAAATCCCGCTGAAACTTTGGACATTCTCGCGAAGTGTTCCCAATCCCCGACAAGATTGGTAC
Source organism: Streptopelia decaocto (assembly GCF_964273445.1). Classification (NCBI taxonomy): domain Eukaryota; kingdom Metazoa; phylum Chordata; class Aves; order Columbiformes; family Columbidae; genus Streptopelia; species Streptopelia decaocto. The sequence continues at coordinate 967,854 of NW_028116159.1, forward strand.
CCTTTCACGTCCAAATCTCTCAAACTCCGGGAGAGATTCTCAAAACCAAGGTTGACATGTTTCAAGTTCCTTTCAACATTTTGGAAATCCCGCTGAAACTTTGGACATTCTCGCGAAGGGTTCCCAGTCCCCGACAAGATTGGTACCCTTTCACGTCCAAATCTCTCAAACTCCGGGAGAGATTCTCAAAACCAAGGTTGACATGTTTCGAGTTCCTTTCAACATTTTGGAAATCCCGCTGAAACTTTGGACATTCTCGCGAAGGGTTCCCAGTCCCCGACAAGATTGGTACCCTTTCACGTCCAAATCTCTCAAACTCCGGGAGAGATTCTCAAAACCAAGGTTGACATGTTTCGAGTTCCTTTCAACATTTTGGAAATCCCGCTGAAACTTTGGACATTCTCGCGAAGGGTTCCCAATCCCCGACAAGATTGGTACCCTTTCACGTCCAAATCTCTCAAACTCCGGGAGAGATTCTCAAAACCAAGGTTGCCATGTTTCGAGTTCCTTTCAACATTTTGGAAATCCCGCTGAAACTTTGGACATTCTCGCGAAGGGTTCCCAATCCCCGACAAGATTGGTACCCTTTCACGTCCAAATCTCTCAAACTCCGGGAGAGATTCTCAAAACCAAGGTTGACATGTTTCGAGTTCCTTTCAACATTTTGGAAATCCCGCTGAAACTTTGGACATTCTCGCGAAGGGTTCCCAATCCCCGACAAGATTGGTACCCTTTCACGTCCAAATCTCTCAAACTCCGGGAGAGATTCTCAAAACCAAGGTTGACATGTTTCGAGTTCCTTTCAACATTTTGGAAATCCCGCTGAAACTTTGGACATTCTCGCGAAGGGTTCCCAATCCCCGACAAGACTGGTACCCTTTCACGTCCGAATGTCTCAAACTCCGGGAGAGATTCTCAAAACCAAGGTTGACATGTTTCGAGTTCCTTTCAACATTTTGGAAATCCCGCTGAAACTTTGGACATTCTGGCGGAGGGTTCTAGATCCCCGACAAGATTGGTACCCTTTCACATCCAAATCTCTCAAAGTCCGGGAAAGATTCTCAAAACCAAGGTTGACATGTTTCGAGTTCCTTTGAACATTTTGGAAATCCTGCTGAAACTTTGGACATTCTCGTGAAGGGTTCCCAATCCCCGACAAGACTGGTACCCTTTCACGTCCAAATCTCTCAAAGTCCGGGAGAGATTCTCAAAACCAAGGTTGACATGTTTCGAGTTCCTTTCAACATTTTGGAAATCCCGCTGAAACTTTGGACATTCTCGCGAAGGGTTCCCAATCCCCGACAAGATTGGTACCCTTTCACGTCCAAATCTCTCAAACTCCGGGAGAGATTCTCAAAACCAAGGTTGACATGTTTCGAGTTCCTTTCAACATTTTGGAAATCCCGCTGAAACTTTGGACATTCTCGCGAAGGGTTCCCAATCCCCGACAAGACTGGTACCCTTTCACGTCCAAATCTCTCAAAGTCCGGGAGAGATTCTCAAAACCAAGGTTGACATGTTTCGAGTTCCTTTCAACATTTTGGAAATCCCGCTGAAACTTTGGACATTCTCGCGAAGGGTTCCCAATCCCTGACAAGACTGGTACCCTTTCACGTCCAAATCTCTCAAACTCCGGGAGAGATTCTTAAAACCAAGGTTGACATGTTTCGAGTTCCTTTCAACATTTTGGAAATCCCGCTGAAACTTTGGACATTCTCGCGAAGGGTTCCCAATCCCCGACAAGACTGGTACCCTTTCACGTCCAAATCTCTCAAACTCCGGGAGAGATTCTCAAAACCAAGGTTGACATGTTTCGAGTTCCTTTTAACATTTTGGAAATCCCGCTGAAACTTTGGACATTCTGGCGAAGGGTTCTAGATCCCCGACAAGATTGGTACCCTTTCACGTCCAAATCTCTCAAACTCCGGGAGAGATTCTCAAAACCAAGGTTGACATGTTTCGAGTTCCTTTCAACATTTTGGAAATCCCGCTGAAACTTTGGACATTTTCGCGAAGGTTTCCCAATCCCCGACAAGATTGGTACCCTTTCACGTCCGAATGTCTCAAACTCTGGGAGAGATTCTCAAAACCAAGGTTGACATGTTTCGAGTTCCTCTCAACATTTTGGAAATCCCGCTGAAACTTTGGACAATCTGGCGGAGGGTTCTAGATCCCCGACAAGATTGGTACCCTTTCACGTCCAAATCTCTCAAACTCCGGGAGAGATTCTCAAAACCAAGGTTGACATGTTTCGAGTTCCTTTCAACATTTTGGAAATCCCGCTGAAACTTTGGACATTCTCGCGAAGGGTTCCCAATCCCCGACAAGATTGATACTCTTTCACGTCCAAATCTCTCAAACTCCGAGAGAGATTCTCAAAACCAAGGTTGACATGTTTCGAGTTCCTTTCAACATTTTGGAAATCCCGCTGAAACTTTGGACATTCTCGCGAAGGGTTCCCAATCCCCGACAAGACTGGTACCCTTCCACGTCCAAATCTCTCAAAGTCCGGGAGAGATTCTCAAAACCAAGGTTGACATGTTTCGAGTTCCTTTCAACATTTTGGAAATCCCGCTGAAACTTTGGACATTCTCGCGAAGGGTTCCCAATCCCCGACAAGATTGGTACCCTTTCACGTCCAAATCTCTCAAAGTCCGGGAGAGATTCTCAAAACCAAGGTTGACATGTTTCGAGTTCCTTTCAACATTTTGGAAATCCCGCTGAAACTTTGGACATTCTCGCGAAGGGTTCCCAGTCCCCGACAAGATTGGTACCCTTTCACGTCCAAATCTCTCAAACTCCGGGAGAGATTCTCAAAACCAAGGTTGACATGGTTCGAGTTCCTTTCAACATTTTGGAAATCCCGCTGAAACTTTGGACATTCTCGCGAAGGGTTCCCAATCCCCGACAAGATTGGTACCCTTTCACGTCCAAATCTCTCAAAGTCCGGGAGAGATTCTCAAAACCAAGGTTGACATGTTTCGAGTTCCTTTCAACATTTTGGAAATCCCGCTGAAACTTTGGACATTCTCGCGAAGGGCTCCCAATCCCCGACAAGACTGGTACCCTTTCACGTCCAAATCTCTCAAACTCCGGGAGAGATTCTCAAAACCGAGGTTGACATGTTTCGAGTTCCTCTCAACATTTTGGAAATCCCGCTGAAACTTTGGACATTCTGGCGGAGGGTTCCCAATCCCCGACAAGACTGGTACCCTTTCACGTCCAAATCTCTCAAACTCCGGCAGAGATTCTCAAAACCAAGGTTGACATGGTTCGAGTTCCTTTCAACATTTTGGAAATCCCGCTGAAACTTTGGACATTCTCGCGAAGGGTTCCCAATACCCGACAAGATTGATACCCTTTCACGTCCAAATCTCTCAAACTCCGGGAGAGATTCTCAAAACCAAGGTTGACATGTTTCGAGTTCCTTTCAACATTTTGGAAATCCCGCTGAAACTTTGGACATTCTGGCGAAGGGTTCCCAATCCCCGACAAGACTGGTACCCTTCCACGTCCAAATCTCTCAAAGTCCGGGAGAGATTCTCAAAACCAAGGTTGCCATGTTTCGAGTTCCTTTCAACATTTTGGAAATCCCGCTGAAACTTTGGACATTCTCGCGAAGTGTTCCCAATCCCCGACAAGATTGGTACCCTTTCACGTCCAAATCTCTCAAACTCCGGGAGAGATTCTCAAAACCAAGGTTGACATGTTTCTAGTTCCTTTCAACATTTTGGAAATCCCGCTGAAACTTTGGACATTCTCGCGAAGGGTTCCCAGTCCCCGACAAGATTGGTACCCTTTCACGTCCAAATCTTTCAAAGTCCGGGATAGATTCTCAAAACCAAGGTTGACATGTTTCGAGTTCCTTTCAACATTTTGGAAATCCCGCTGAAACTTTGGACATTCTCGCGAAGGGTTCCCAATCCCCGACAAGATTGGTACCCTTTCACGTCCAAATCTCTCAAAGTCCGGGAGAGATTCTCAAAACCAAGGTTGACATGTTTCGAGTTCCTTTGAACATTTTGGAAATCCTGCTGAAACTTTGGACATTCTCGTGAAGGGTTCCCAATCCCCGACAAGACTGGTACCCTTTCACGTCCAAATCTCTCAAAGTCCGGGAGAGATTCTCAAAACCAAGGTTGACATGTTTCGAGTTCCTTTCAACATTTTGGAAATCCCGCTGAAACTTTGGACATTCTCGCGAAGGGTTCCCAATCCCCGACAAGACTGGTACCCTTTCACGTCCAAATCTCTCAAACTCCGGGAGAGATTCTCAAAACCAAGGTTGACATGGTTCCAGTTCCTTTCAACATTTTGGAAATCCCGCTGAAACTTTGGACATTCTCGCGAAGGGTTCCCAGTCCCCGACAAGATTGGTACCCTTTCACGTCCAAATCTCTCAAAGTCCGAAGAGATTCTCAAAACCAAGGTTGACATGTTTCGAGTTCCTTTCAACATTTTGGAAATCCCGCTGAAACTTTGGACATTCTCGCGAAGGGTTCCCAATCCCCGACAAGTTTGGTACCCTTTCACGTCCAAATCTCTCAAACTCCGGGAGAGATTCTTAAAACCAAGGTTGACATGTTTCGAGTTCCTTTCAACATTTTGGAAATCCCGCTGAAACTTTGGACATTCTCGCGAAGGGTTCCCAATCCCCGACAAGACTGGTACCCTTTCACGTCCAAATCTCTGAAACTCCGGGAGAGATCCTCAAAACCAAGGTTGACATGGTTCGAGTTCCTTTGAACATTTTGGAAATCCCGCTGAAACTTTGGACATTCTGGCGAAGGGTTCCCAATCCCCGACAAGACTGGTACCCTTTCACGTCCAAATCTCTCAAACTCCGGGAGAGATTCTCAAAACCAAGGTTGACATGGTTCGAGTTCCTTTCAACATTTTGGAAATCCCGCTGAAACTTTGGACATTCTCGCGAAGGGTTCCCAATCCCCGACAAGACTGGTACCCTTTCACGTCCAAATCTCTCAAACTCCGGGAGAGATTCTCAAAACCAAGGTTCACATGTTTCGAGTTCCTTTCAACATTTTGGAAATCCCGCTGAAACTTTGGACATTCTCGCGAAGGGTTCCCAATCCCCGACAAGATTGGTACCCTTTCACGTCCAAATCTCTCAAAGTTCGGGAGAGATTCTCAAAGCCAAGGCTGACATGTTTCGAGTTCCTTTCAACATTTTGGAAATCCCGCTGAAACATTGGACATTCTCGCGAAGGGTTCCCAATCCCCGACAAGATTGGTACCCTTTCACGTCCAAATCTCTCAAACTCCGGGAGAGATTCTCAAAAGCAAGGTTGACATGTTTCGAGTTCCTTTCAACATTTTGGAAATCCCGCTGAAACTTTGGACATTCTGGCGAAGGGTTCCCAATACCCGACAAGACTGGTACCCTTTCACGTCCAAATCTCTCAAACTCCGGGAGAGATTCTCAAAACCAAGGTTGACATGTTTCGAGTTCCTTTCAACATTTTGGAAATCCCGCTGAAACTCTGGACATTCTCGCGAAGGGTTCCCAGTCCCCGACAAGATTGGTACCCTTTCACGTCCAAATCTTTCAAAGTCCGGGATAGATTCTCAAAACCAAGGTTGACATGTTTCGAGTTCCTTTCAACATTTTGGAAATCCCGCTGAAACTTTGGACATTCTCGCGAAGGGTTCCCAATCCCCGACAAGATTGGTACCCTTTCACGTCCAAATCTCTCAAACTCCGGGAGAGATTCTCAAAACCAAGGTTGACATGTTTCGAGTTCCTTTCAACATTTTGGAAATCCCGCTGAAACTTTGGACATTCTCGCGAAGGGTTCCCAATCCCCGACAAGATTGGTACCCTTTCACGTCCAAATCTCTCAAACTCCGGGAGAGATTCTCAAAACCAAGGTTGACATGTTTCGAGTTCCTTTCAACATTTTGGAAATCCCGCTGAAACTTTGGACATTCTCGCGAAGGGTTCCCAATCCCCGACAAGATTGGTACCCTTTCACGTCCAAATCTCTCAAACTCCGGGAGAGATTCTCAAAACCAAGGTTGACATGTTTCGAGTTCCTTTCAACATTTTGGAAATCCCGCTGAAACTTTGGACATTCTCGCGAAGGGTTCCCAATCCCCGACAAGATTGGTACCCTTTCACGTCCGAATGTCTCAAACTCCGGGAGAGATTCTCAAAACCAAGGTTGACATGTTTCGAGTTCCTTTGAACATTTTGGAAATTCTGCTGAAACTTTGGACATTCTCGTGAAGGGTTCCCAATCCCCGACAAGACTGGTACCCTTTCATGTCCAAATCTCTCAAAGTCCGGGAGAGATTCTCAAAACCAAGGTTGACATGTTTCGAGTTCCTTTCAACATTTTGGAAATCCCGCTGAAACTTTGGACATTCTCGCGAAGGGTTCCCAATCCCCGACAAGACTGGTACCCTTTCACGTCCAAATCTCTCAAACTCCGGGAGAGATTCTCAAAACCAAGGTTGACATGGTTCCAGTTCCTTTCAACATTTTGGAAATCCCGCTGAAACTTTGGACATTCTCGCGAAGGGTTCCCAGTCCCCGACAAGATTGGTACCCTTTCACGTCCAAATCTCTCAAAGTCCGAAGAGATTCTCAAAACCAAGGTTGACATGTTTCGAGTTCCTTTCAACATTTTGGAAATCCCGCTGAAACTTTGGACATTCTCGCGAAGGGTTCCCAATCCCCGACAAGTTTGGTACCCTTTCACGTCCAAATCTCTCAAACTCCGGGAGAGATTCTTAAAACCAAGGTTGACATGTTTCGAGTTCCTTTCAACATTTTGGAAATCCCGCTGAAACTTTGGACATTCTCGCGAAGGGTTCCCAATCCCCGACAAGACTGGTACCCTTTCACGTCCAAAACTCTCAAACTCCGGGAGAGATTCTCAAAACCAAGGTTGACATGTTTCGAGTTCCTTTCAACATTTTGGAAATCCCGCTGAAACTTTGGACATTCTGGCGAAGGGTTCCCAATCCCCGACAAGATTGGTACCCTTTCACGTCCAAATCTCTCAAACTCCGGGAGAGATTCTCAAAACCAAGGTTGACATGTTTCGAGTTCCTTTCAACATTTTGGAAATCCCGCTGAAACTTTGGACATTCTCGCGAAGGGTTCCCAATCCCCGACAAGATTGGTACCCTTTCACGTCCAAATCTCTCAAACTCCGGGAGAGATTCTCAAAACCAAGGTTGACATGTTTCGAGTTCCTTTCAACATTTTGGAAATCCCGCTGAAACTTTGGACATTCTCGCGAAGGGCTCCCAATCCCCGACAAGACTGGTACCCTTTCACGTCCAAATCTCTCAAACTCCGGGAGAGATTCTCAAAACCGAGGTTGACATGTTTCGAGTTCCTCTCAACATTTTGGAAATCCCGCTGAAACTTTGGACATTCTCGCGAAGGGTTCCCAATCCTTGACAAGACTGGTACCCTTTCACGTCCAAATCTCTCAAACTCCGGGAGAGATTCTCAAAACCAAGGTTGACATGTTTCGAGTTCCTCTCAACATTTTGGAAATCCCGCTGAAACTTTGGACATTCTCGCGAAGGGTTCCCAATCCCCGACAAGATTGGTACCCTTCCACGTCCAAATCTCTCAATGTCCGGGAGAGATCCTCAAAACCAAGGTTGCCATGTTTCGAGTTCCTTTCAACATTTTGGAAATCCCGCTGAAACTTTGGACATTCTCGCGAAGTGTTCCCAATCCCCGACAAGACTGGTACCCTTTCACGTCCAAATCTCTCAAACTCCGGGAGAGATTCTCAAAACCAAGGTTGACATGTTTCAAGTTCCTTTCAACATTTTGGAAATCCCGCTGAAACTTTGGACATTCTCGCGAAGGGTTCCCAGTCCCCGACAAGATTGGTACCCTTTCACGTCCAAATCTCTCAAACTCCGGGAGAGATTCTCAAAACCAAGGTTGACATGTTTCGAGTTCCTTTCAACATTTTGGAAATCCCGCTGAAACTTTGGACATTCTCGCGAAGGGTTCCCAGTCCCCGACAAGATTGGTACCCTTTCACGTCCAAATCTCTCAAACTCCGGGAGAGATTCTCAAAACCAAGGTTGACATGTTTCGAGTTCCTTTCAACATTTTGGAAATCCCGCTGAAACTTTGGACATTCTCGCGAAGGGTTCCCAATCCCCGACAAGATTGGTACCCTTTCACGTCCAAATCTCTCAAACTCCGGGAGAGATTCTCAAAACCAAGGTTGCCATGTTTCGAGTTCCTTTCAACATTTTGGAAATCCCGCTGAAACTTGGGACATTCTCGCGAAGGGTTCCCAATCCCCGACAAGATTGGTACCCTTTCACGTCCAAATCTCTCAAACTCCGGGAGAGATTCTCAAAACCAAGGTTGACATGTTTCGAGTTCCTTTCAACATTTTGGAAATCCCGCTGAAACTTTGGACATTCTCGCGAAGGGTTCCCAATCCCCGACAAGATTGGTACCCTTTCACGTCCAAATCTCTCAAACTCCGGGAGAGATTCTCAAAACCAAGGTTGACATGTTTCGAGTTCCTTTCAACATTTTGGAAATCCCGCTGAAACTTTGGACATTCTCGCGAAGGGTTCCCAATCCCCGACAAGACTGGTACCCTTTCACATCCGAATGTCTCAAACTCCGGGAGAGATTCTCAAAACCAAGGTTGACATGTTTCGAGTTCCTTTCAACATTTTGGAAATCCCGCTGAAACTTTGGACATTCTGGCGGAGGGTTCTAGATCCCCGACAAGATTGGTACCCTTTCACATCCAAATCTCTCAAAGTCCGGGAAAGATTCTCAAAACCAAGGTTGACATGTTTCGAGTTCCTTTGAACATTTTGGAAATCCTGCTGAAACTTTGGACATTCTCGTGAAGGGTTCCCAATCCCCGACAAGACTGGTACCCTTTCACGTCCAAATCTCTCAAAGTCCGGGAGAGATTCTCAAAACCAAGGTTGACATGTTTCGAGTTCCTTTCAACATTTTGGAAATCCCGCTGAAACTTTGGACATTCTCGCGAAGGGTTCCCAATCCCCGACAAGATTGGTACCCTTTCACGTCCAAATCTCTCAAAGTCCGGGAGAGATTCTCAAAACCAAGGTTGACATGTTTCGAGTTCCTTTCAACATTTTGGAAATCCCGCTGAAACTTTGGACATTCTCGCGAAGGGTTCCCAATCCCCGACAAGACTGGTACCCTTTCACGTCCAAATCTCTCAAAGTCCGGGAGAGATTCTCAAAACCAAGGTTGACATGTTTCGAGTTCCTTTCAACATTTTGGAAATCCCGCTGAAACTTTGGACATTCTCGCGAAGGGTTCCCAACCCCCGACAAGATTGGTACCCTTTCACGTCCAAATCTCTCAAAGTCCGGGAGAGATTCTCAAAACCAAGGTTGACATGTTTCGAGTTCCTTTCAACATTTTGGAAATCCCGCTGAAACTTTGGACATTCTCGCGAAGGGTTCCCAATCCCCGACAAGATTGGTACCCTTTCACGTCCAAATCTCTCAAACTCCGGGAGAGATTCTCAAAACCAAGGTTGACATGTTTCGAGTTCCTTTCAACATTTTGGAAATCCCGCTGAAACTGTGGACATTCTCGCGAAGGGTTCCCAATCCCCGACAAGACTGGTACCCTTTCACGTCCAAATCTCTCAAACTCCGGGAGAGATTCTCAAAACCAAGGTTCACATGTTTCGAGTTCCTTTCAACATTTTGGAAATCCCGCTGAAACTTTGGACATTCTCGCGAAGGGTTCCCAACCCCCGACAAGATTGGTACCCTTTCACGTCCAAATCTCTCAAAGTCCGGGAGAGATTCTCAAAACCAAGGTTGACATGTTTCGAGTTCCTTTCAACATTTTGGAAATCCCGCTGAAACTTTGGACATTCTCGCGAAGGGTTCCCAATCCCCGACAAGATTGGTACCCTTTCACGTCCAAATCTCTCAAACTCCGGGAGAGATTCTCAAAACCAAGGTTGACATGTTTCGAGTTCCTCTCAACATTTTGGAAATCCCGCTGAAACTTTGGACATTCTCGCGAAGGGTTCCCAATCCCCGACAAGATTGGTACCCTTTCACGTCCAAATCTCTCAAACTCCGGGAGAGATTCTCAAAACCAAGGTTGACATGTTTCGAGTTCCTTTGAACATTTTGGAAATCCCGCTGAAACTTTGGACATTGTCACGAAGGGTTCCCAATCCCCGACAAGATTGGTACCCTTTCACGTCCAAATCCCTCAAACTCCGGGAGAGATTCTCAAAACCAAGGTTGACATGTTTCGAGTTCCTTTCAACATTTTGGAAATCCCGCTGAAACTTTGGACATTCTCGCGAAGGGTTCCCAATCCCCGACAAGACTGGTACCCTTTCACGTCCAAATCTCTCAAACTCCGGGAGAGATTCTCAAAACCAAGGTTGACATGTTTCGAGTTCCTTTGAACATTTTGGAAATCCCGCTGAAACTTTGGACATTCTCGCGAAGGGTTCCCAATCCCCGACAAGATTGGTACCCTTTCACGTCCAAATCTCTCAAAGTCCGGGAGAGATTCTCAAAACCAAGGTTGAGATGGTTCGAGTTCCTTTCAACATTTTGGAAATCCCGCTGAAACCTTGGACATTCTCGCGAAGGGTTCCCAATCCCCGACAAGACTGGTACCCTTTCACGTCCAAATCTCTCAAACTCCGGGAGAGATTCTCAAAACCGAGGTTGACATGTTTCGAGTTCCTCTCAACATTTTGGAAATCCCGCTGAAACTTTGGACATTCTCGCGAAGGGTTCCCAATCCTTGACAAGACTGGTACCCTTTCACGTCCAAATCTCTCAAACTCCGGGAGAGATTCTCAAAACCAAGGTTGACATGTTTCGAGTTCCTCTCAACATTTTGGAAATCCCGCTGAAACTTTGGACATTCTCGCGAAGGGTTCCCAATCCCCGACAAGATTGGTACCCTTCCACGTCCAAATCTCTCAATGTCCGGGAGAGATCCTCAAAACCAAGGTTGCCATGTTTCGAGTTCCTTTCAACATTTTGGAAATCCCGCTGAAACTTTGGACATTCTCGCGAAGTGTTCCCAATCCCCGACAAGATTGGTACCCTTTCACGTCCAAATCTCTCAAACTCCGGGAGAGATTCTCAAAACCAAGGTTGACATGTTTCAAGTTCCTTTCAACATTTTGGAAATCCCGCTGAAACTTTGGACATTCTCGCGAAGGGTTCCCAGTCCCCGACAAGATTGGTACCCTTTCACGTCCAAATCTCTCAAACTCCGGGAGAGATTCTCAAAACCAAGGTTGACATGTTTCGAGTTCCTTTCAACATTTTGGAAATCCCGCTGAAACTTTGGACATTCTCGCGAAGGGTTCCCAGTCCCCGACAAGATTGGTACCCTTTCACGTCCAAATCTCTCAAACTCCGGGAGAGATTCTCAAAACCAAGGTTGACATGTTTCGAGTTCCTTTCAACATTTTGGAAATCCCGCTGAAACTTTGGACATTCTCGCGAAGGGTTCCCAATCCCCGACAAGATTGGTACCCTTTCACGTCCAAATCTCTCAAACTCCGGGAGAGATTCTCAAAACCAAGGTTGCCATGTTTCGAGTTCCTTTCAACATTTTGGAAATCCCGCTGAAACTTTGGACATTCTCGCGAAGGGTTCCCAATCCCCGACAAGATTGGTACCCTTTCACGTCCAAATCTCTCAAACTCCGGGAGAGATTCTCAAAACCAAGGTTGACATGTTTCGAGTTCCTTTCAACATTTTGGAAATCCCGCTGAAACTTTGGACATTCTCGCGAAGGGTTCCCAATCCCCGACAAGATTGGTACCCTTTCACGTCCAAATCTCTCAAAGTCCGGGAGAGATTCTCAAAACCAAGGTTGACATGTTTCGAGTTCCTTTCAACATTTTGGAAATCCCGCTGAAACTTTGGACATTCTCGCGAAGGGTTCCCAATCCCCGACAAGACTGGTACCCTTTCACGTCCGAATGTCTCAAACTCCGGGAGAGATTCTCAAAACCAAGGTTGACATGTTTCGAGTTCCATTCAACATTTTGGAAATCCCGCTGAAACTTTGGACATTCTGGCGGAGGGTTCTAGATCCCCGACAAGATTGGTACCCTTTCACATCCAAATCTCTCAAAGTCCGGGAAAGATTCTCAAAACCAAGGTTGACATGTTTCGAGTTCCTTTGAACATTTTGGAAATCCTGCTGAAACTTTGGACATTCTCGTGAAGGGTTCCCAATCCCCGACAAGACTGGTACCCTTTCACGTCCAAATCTCTCAATGTCCGGGAGAGATTCTCAAAACCAAGGTTGACATGTTTCGAGTTCCTTTCAACATTTTGGAAATCCCGCTGAAACTTTGGACATTCTCGCGAAGGGTTCCCAATCCCCGACAAGACTGGTACCCTTTCACGTCCAAATCTCTCAAAGTCCGGGAGAGATTCTCAAAACCAAGGTTGACATGTTTCGAGTTCCTTTCAACATTTTGGAAATCCCGCTGAAACTTTGGACATTCTGGCGAAGGGTTCCCAATCCCCGACAAGATTGGTACCCTTTCACGTCCAAATCTCTCAAAGTCCGGGAGAGATTCTCAAAACCAAGGTTGACATGTTTCGAGTTCCTTTCAACATTTTGGAAATCCCGCTGAAACTTTGGACATTGTCGCGAAGGGTTCCCAATCCCCGACAAGATTGGTACCCTTTCACGTCCAAATCTCTCAAACTCCGGGAGAGATTCTCAAAACCAAGGTTGACATGTTTCGAGTTCCTTTCAACATTTTGGAAATCCCGCTGAAACTTTGGACATTCTCGCGAAGGGTTCCCAATCCCCGACAAGACTGGTACCCTTTCACGTCCAAATCTCTCAAACTCCGGGAGAGATTCTCAAAACCAAGGTTCACTTGTTTCGAGTTCCTTTCAACATTTTGGAAATCCCGCTGAAACTTTGGACATTCTCGCGAAGGGTTCCCAACCCCCGACAAGATTGGTACCCTTTCACGTCCAAATCTCTCAAAGTCCGGGAGAGATTCTCAAAACCAAGGTTGACATGTTTCGAGTTCCTTTCAACATTTTGGAAATCCCGCTGAAACTTTGGACATTCTCGCGAAGGGTTCCCAATCCCCGACAAGATTGGTACCCTTTCACGTCCAAATCTCTCAAACTCCGGGAGAGATTCTCAAAACCAAGGTTGACATGTTTCGAGTTCCTTTCAACATTTTGGAAATCCCGCTGAAACTTTGGACATTCTCGCGAAGGGTTCCCAATCCCCGACAAGACTGGTACCCTTTCACGTCCAAATCTCTCAAAGTCCGGGAGAGATTCTCAAAACCAAGGTTCACATGTTTCGAGTTCCTTTCAACATTTTGGAAATCCCGCTGAAACTTTGGACATTCTCGCGAAGGGTTCCCAACCCCCGACAAGATTGGTACCCTTTCACGTCCAAATCTCTCAAAGTCCGGGAGAGATTCTCAAAACCAAGGTTGACATGTTTCGAGTTCCTTTCAACATTTTGGAAATCCCGCTGAAACTTTGGACATTCTCGCGAAGGGTTCCCAATCCCCGACAAGATTGGTACCCTTTCACGTCCAAATCTCTCAAACTCCGGGAGAGATTCTCAAAACCAAGGTTGACATGTTTCGAGTTCCTCTCAACATTTTGGAAATCCCGCTGAAACTTTGGACATTCTCGCGAAGGGTTCCCAATCCCCGACAAGATTGGTACCCTTTCACGTCCAAATCTCTCAAACTCCGGGAGAGATTCTCAAAACCAAGGTTGACATGTTTCGAGTTCCTTTGAACATTTTGGAAATCCCGCTGAAACTTTGGACATTGTCACGAAGGGTTCCCAATCCCCGACAAGATTGGTACCCTTTCACGTCCAAATCCCTCAAACTCCGGCAGAGATTCTCAAAACCAAGGTTGACATGTTTCGAGTTCCTTTCAACATTTTGGAAATCCCGCTGAAACTTTGGACATTCTCGCGAAGGGTTCCCAATCCCCGACAAGTTTGGTACCCTTTCACGTCCAAATCTCTCAAACTCCGGGAGAGATTCTCAAAACCAAGGTTGACATGTTTAGAGTTCCTTTCAACATTTTGGAAATCCCGCTGAAACTTTGGACATTCTCGCGAAGGGTTCCCAATCCCCGACAAGATTGGTACCCTTTCACGTCCAAAACTCTCGAACTCCGGTTAAGATTCTCAAAACCAAGGTTGAGATGTTTCGAGTTCCTTTCAACATTTTGGAAATCCCGCTGAAACCTTGGACATTCTCGCGAAGGGTTCCCAATCCCCGACAAGACTGGTACCCTTTCACGTCCAAAACTCTCAAACTCCGCCTAAGATTCTCAAAACCAAGGTTGACATGTTTCGAGTTCCTTTCAACATTTTGGAAATCCCGCTGAAACTTTGGACATTTTTGCGAAGGTTTCCCAATCCCCGACAAGATTGGTACCCTTTCACGTCCGAATGTCTCAAACTCTGGGAGAGATTCTCAAAACCAAGGTTGACATGTTTCGAGTTCCTTTCAACATTTTGGAAATCCCGCTGAAACTTTGGACATTCTGGCGGAGGGTTCTAGATCCCCGACAAGATTGGTACCATTTCACGTCCAAATCTCTCAAAGTGCGGCAGAGATTCTCAAAACCAAGGTTAACATGTTTCGAGTTCCTTTCAACATTTTGGAAATCCCGCTGAAACTTTGGACATTCTCGCGAAGGGTTCCCAGTCCCCGACAAGATTGATACTCTTTCACGTCCAAATCTCTCAAACTCCGGGAGAGATTCTCAAAACCAAGGTTGACATGTTTCGAGTTCCTTTCAACATTTTGGAAATCCCGCTGAAACTTTGGACATTCTCGCAAAGGGTTCCCAATCCCCGACAAGACTGGTACCCTTCCACGTCCAAATCTCTCAAAGTCCGGGAGAGATTCTCAAAACCAAGGTTGCCATGTTTCGAGTTCCTTTCAACATTTTGGAAATCCCGCTGAAACTTTGGACATTCTCGCGAAGGGTTCCCAATCCCCGACAAGATTGGTACCCTTTCACGTCCAAATCTCTCAAACTCCGGGAGAGATTCTCAAAACCAAGGTTGACATGTTTCGAGTTCCTTTCAACATTTTGGAAATCCCGCTGAAAGTTTGGACATTGTCGCGAAGGGTTCCCAGTCCCCGACAAGACTGGTACCCTTTCACGTCCAAATCTTTCAAACTCCGGGAGAGATTCTCAAAACCAAGGTTCACATGTTTCGAGTTCCTTTCAACATTTTGGAAATCCCGCTGAAACTTTGGACATTCTCGCGAAGGGTTCCCAACCCCCGACAAGATTGGTACCCTTTCACGTCCAAATCTCTCAAACTCCGGGAGAGATTCTCAAAACCAAGGTTGACATGTTTCGAGTTCCTTTCAACATTTTGGAAATCCCGCTGAAACTTTGGACATTCTCGCGAAGGGTTCCCAACCCCCGACAAGATTGGTACCCTTTCACGTCCAAATCTCTCAAACTCCGGGAGAGATTCTCAAAACCAAGGTTGACATGTTTCGAGTTCCTCTCAACATTTTGGAAATCCCGCTGAAACTTTGGACATTCTCGCGAAGGGTTCCCAATCCCCGACAAGATTGGTACCCTTTCACGTCCAAATCTCTCAAACTCCGGGAGAGATTCTCAAAACCAAGGTTGACATGTTTTGAGTTCCTTTCAACATTTTGGAAATCCCGCTGAAACTTTGGACATTCTCGCGAAGGGTTCCTAATCCCCGACAAGACTGGTACACTTTCACGTCCAAATCTCTCAAACTCTGGGAGAGATTCTCAAAACCAAGGTTGACATGTTTCGAGTTCCTTTCAACATTTTGGAAATCCCGCTGAAACTTTGGACATTCTCGCGAAGGGTTCCCAATCCCCGACAAGACTGGTACCCTTCCACGTCCAAATCTCTCAAAGTCCGGGAGAGATTCTCAAAACCAAGGTTGCCATGTTTCGAGTTCCTCTCAACATTTTGGAAATCCCGCTGAAACTTTGGACATTCTCGCGAAGGGTTCCCAATCCCCGACAAGATTGGTACCCTTTCACGTCCAAATCTCTCAAACTCCGGGAGAGATTCTCAAAACCAAGGTTGACATGTTTCGAGTTCCTTTCAACATTTTGGAAATCCCGCTGAAAGTTTGGACATTGTCGCGAAGGGTTCCCAGTCCCCGACAAGACTGGTACCCTTTCACGTCCAAATCTCTCAAACTCCGGGAGAGATTCTCAAAACCATGGTTCACATGTTTCGAGTTCCTTTCAACATTTTGGAAATCCCGCTGAAACTTTGGACATTCTCGCGAAGGGTTCCCAACCCCCGACAAGATTGGTACCCTTTCACGTCCAAATCTCTCAAAGTCCGGGAGAGATTCTCAAAACCAAGGTTGACATGTTTCGAGTTCCTTTCAACATTTTGGAAATCCCGCTGAAACTTTGGACATTCTCGCGAAGGGTTCCCAATCCCCGACAAGATTGGTACCCTTTCACGTCCAAATCTCTCAAACTCCGGGAGAGATTCTCAAAACCAAGGTTGACATGTTTCGAGTTCCTCTCAACATTTTGGAAATCCCGCTGAAACTTTGGACATTCTCGCGAAGGGTTCCCAATCCCCGACAAGATTGGTACCCTTTCACGTCCAAATCTCTCAAACTCCGGGAGAGATTCTCAAAACCAAGGTTGACATGTTTCGAGTTCCTTTCAACATTTTGGAAATCCCGCTGAAACTTTGGACATTCTCGCGAAGGGTTCCCAATCCCCGACAAGATTGGTACCCTTTCACGTCCAAATCTCTCAAAGTCCGGGAGAGATTCTCAAAACCAAGGTTGACATGTTTCGAGTTCCTTTCAACATTTTGGAAATCCCGCTGAAACTTTGGACATTCTCGCGAAGGGTTCCCAATCCCCGACAAGATTGGTACCCTTTCACGTCCAAATCTCTCAAACTCCGGGAGAGATTCTCAAAACCAAGGTTGACATGTTTCGAGTTCATTTCAACATTTTGGAAATCCCGCTGAAACTTTGGACATTCTCGCGAAGGGTTCCCAATCCCCGACAAGATTGGTACCCTTTCACGTCCAAATCTCTCAAACTCTGGGAGAGATTCTCAAAACCAAGGTTGACATGTTTCAAGTTCCTTTTAACATTTTGGAAATCCCGCTGAAACTTTGGACATTCTCGCGAAGGGTTCCCGATCCCCGACAAGATTGGTACCCTTTCACGTCCAAAACTCTCAAACTCCGGTTAAGATTCTCAAAACCAAGCTTGACATGTTTCGAGTTCCTTTCAACATTTTGGAAATCCCGCTGAAACTTTGGACATTCTCGCGAAGGGTTCCCAATCCCCGACAAGTTTGGTACCCTTTCACGTCCAAATCTCTCAAACTCCGGGAGAGATTCTCAAAACCAAGCTTGACATGTTTCGAGTTCCTTTCAACATTTTGGAAATCCCACTGAAGCTTTGGACATTCTCGCGAAGGGTTCCCAATCCCCGACAAGATTGGTACCCTTTCACGTCCAAATCTCTCAAACTCCGGGAGAGATTCTCAAAACCAAAGTTGACATGTTTCGAGTTCCTTTCAACATTTTGGAAATCCCGCTGAAACTTTGGACATTCTGGCGAAGGGTTCCCAATCCCCGACAAGATTGGTACCCTTTCACGTCCAAATCTCTCAAACTCCGGGAGAGATTCTCAAAACCAAGGTTGACACGTTTCGAGTTCCTTTCAACATTTTGGAAATCCCGCTGAAACTTTGGACATTCTCGCGAAGGGTTCCCAATCCCCAACAAGATTGGTACCCTTTCACGTCCAAATCTCTCAAACTCCGGGAGAGATTCTCAAAACCAAGGTTGACATGTTTCGAGTTCCTTTCAACATTTTGGAAATCCCGCTGAAACTTTGGACATTCTCGCGAAGGTTTCCCAATCCCCGACAAGATTGGTACCCTTTCACGTCCGAATGTCTCAAACTCTGGGAGAGATTCTCAAAACCAAGGTTGACATGTTTCGAGTTCCTTTCAACATTTTGGAAATCCCGCTGAAACTTTGGACAATCTGGCGGAGGGTTCTAGATCCCCGACAAGATTGGTACCCTTCCACGTCCAAATCTCTCAAACTCCGGGAGAGATTCTCAAAACCAAGGTTGACATGTTTCGAGTTCCTTTCAACATTTTGGAAATCCCGCTGAAACTTTGGACATTCTCGCGAAGGGTTCCCAATCCCCGACAAGACTGGTACTCTTTCACGTCCAAATCTCTCAAACTCCGGGAGAGATTCTCAAAACCAAGGTTGACATGTTTCGAGTTCCTTTCAACATTTTGGAAATCCCGCTGAAACTTTGGACATTCTCGCGAAGGGTTCCCAATCCCCGACAAGACTGGTACCCTTCCACGTCCAAATCTCTCAAAGTCCGGGAGAGATTCTCAAAACCAAGGTTGCCATGTTTTGAGTTTCTTTCAACATTTTGGAAATCCCGCTGAAACTTTGGACATTCTCGCGAAGGGTTCCCAATCCCCGACAAGATTGGTACCCTTTCACGTCCAAATCTCTCAAAGTCCGGGAGAGATTCTCAAAACCAAGGTTGACATGTTTCGAGTTCCTTTCAACATTTTGGAAATCCCGCTGAAACTTTGGACATTCTCGCGAAGGGTTCCCAATCCCCGACAAGATTGGTACCCTTTCACGTCCAAATCTCTCAAAGTCCGGGAGAGATTCTCAAAACCAAGGTTGACATGTTTCGAGTTCCTTTCAACATTTTGGAAATCCCGCTGAAACTTTGGACATTCTCGCGAAGGGTTCCCAATCCCCGACAAGACTGGTAACCTTTCACGTCCAAATCTCTCAAAGTCCGGGAGAGATTCTCAAAACCAAGGTTGACATGTTTCGAGTTCCTTTCAACATTTTGGAAATCCCGCTAAAACTTGGGACATTCTCGCGAAGGGTTCCCAATCCCCGACAAGATTGGTACCCTTTCACGTCCAAATCTCTCAAACTCCGGGAGAGATTCTCAAAACCAAGGTTGACATGTTTCGAGTTCCTTTCAACATTTTGGAAATCCCGCTGAAACTTTGGACATTCTCGCGAAGTGTTCCCAATCCCCGACAAGATTGGTACCCTTTCACGTCCAAATCTCTCAAACTCCGGGAGAGATTCTCAAAACCAAGGTTGACATGTTTAGAGTTCCTCTCAACATTTTGGAAATCCCGCTGAAACTTTGGACATTCTCGCGAAGGGTTCCCAATCCCCGACAAGACTGGTACCCTTTCACGTCCAAATCTCTCAAACTCCGGGAGAGATTCTCAAAACCAAGGTTGACATGTTTCGAGTTCCTTTCAACATTTTGGAAATCCCGCTGAAACTTTGGACATTCTCGCGAAGGGTTCCCAATCCCCGACAAGTTTGGTACCCTTTCACGTCCAAATCTCTCAAAGTCCGGGAGAGATTCTCAAAACCAAGGTTGACATGGTTCCAGTTCCTTTCAACATTTTGGAAATCCCGCTGAAACTTTGGACATTCTCGCGAAGGGTTCCCAGTCCCCGACAAGATTGGTACACTTTCACGTCCAAAACTATCAAACTCCGGTTAAGATTCTCAAAACCAAGCTTGACATGTTTCGAGTTCCTTTCAACATTTTGGAAATCCCGCTGAAACTTTGGACATTCTCGCGAAGGGTTCCCAATCCCCGACAAGATTGGTACCCTATCACGTCCAAATCTCTCAAACTCCGGGAGAGATTCTCAAAACCAAGGTTGACATGTTTCAAGTTCCTTTCAACATTTTGGAAATCCCGCTGAAACTTTGGACATTTTCGCGAAGGTTTCCCAATCCCCGACAAGATTGGTACCCTTTCACGTCCGAATGTCTCAAACTCTGGGAGAGATTCTCAAAACCAAGGTTGACATGTTTCGAGTTCCTTTCAACATTTTGGAAATCCCGCTGAAACTTTGGACATTCTGGCGGAGGGTTCTAGATCCCCGACAAGATTGGTACCCTTTCACGTCCAAATCTCTCAAAGTGCGGGAGAGATTCTCAAAACCAAGGTTGACATGTTTCGAGTTCCTTTCAACATTTTGGAAATCCCGCTGAAACTTTGGACATTCTCGCGAAGGGTTCCCAATCCCCGACAAGATTGGTACCTTTCACGTCCAAATCTCTCAAAGTCCGGGAGAGATTCTCAAAACCAAGCTTGACATGTTTCGAGTTCCTTTCAACATTTTGGAAATCCCGCTGAAACTTTGGACATTCTCGCGAAGGGTTCCCAATCCCCGACAAGACTGGTACCCTTTCACGTCCAAATCTCTCAAAGTCCGGGAGAGATTCTCAAAACCAAGGTTGACATGTTTCGAGTTCCTTTCAACATTTGGAAATCCCGCTGAAACTTTGGACATTCTCGCGAAGGGTTCCCAATCCCCGACAAGATTGGTACCCTTTCACGTCCAAATCTCTCAAACTCCGGGAGAGATTCTCAAAACCAAGATTGACATGTTTCGAGTTCCTTTCAACATTTTGGAAATCCCGCTGAAACTTTGGACATTCTCGCGAAGGGTTCCCAATCCCCGACAAGATTGGTACCCTTTCACGTCCAAATCTCTCAAACTCCGGGAGAGATTCTCAAAACCAAGGTTGACATGTTTCGAGTTCCTTTCAACATTTTGGAAATCCCGCTGAAACTTTGGACATTCTCGCGAAGGGTTCCCAATCCCCGACAAGATTGGTACCCTTTCACGTCCAAATCTCTCAAACTCCGGGAGAGATTCTCAAAACCAAGGTTGACATGTTTCGAGTTCCTTTCAACATTTTGGAAATCCCGCTGAAACTTTGGACATTCTCGCGAAGGGTTCCCAATCCCCGACAAGATTGGTACACTTTCACGTCCAAATCTCTCCAACTCCGGGAGAGATTCTCAAAACCAAGGTTGACATGTTTCGAGTTCCTTTCAACATTTTGGAAATCCCGCTGAAACTTTGGACATTCTCGCGAAGGGTTCCCAATCCCCGACAAGATTGGTACCCTTTCACGTCCAAATCTCTCAAACTCCGGGAGAGATTCTCAAAACCAAGGTTGACATGGTTCGAGTTCCTTTCAACATTTTGGAAATCCCGCTGAAACTTTGGACATTGTCGCGAAGGGTTCCCAATCCCCGACAAGATTGGTACCCTTTCACGTCCAAATCTCTCAAACTCCGGGAGAGATTCTCAAAACCAAGGTTGACATGTTTCGAGTTCCTTTTAACATTTTGGAAATCCCGCTGAAACTTTGGACATTCTCGCGAAGGGTTCCCGATCCCCGACAAGATTGGTACCCTTTCACGTCCAAATCTCTCAAACTCCGGCTAAGATTCTCAAAACCAAGCTTGACATGGTTCGAGTTCCTTTCAACATTTTGGAAATCCCGCTGAAACTTTGGACATTCTCGCGAAGGGTTCCCAATCCCCGACAAGTTTGGTACCCTTTCACGTCCAAATCTCTCAAACTCCGGGAGAGAGTCTCAAAACCAAGGTTGACATGTTTCGAGTTCCTTTCAACATTTTGGAAATCCCGCTGAAACTTTGGACATTCTCGCGAGGGTTCCCAATCCCCGACAAGATTGGTACCCTTTCACGTCCAAATCTCTCAAACTCCGGGAGAGATTCTCAAAACCAAGGTTGACATGTTTCGAGTTCCTTTCAACATTTTGGAAATCCCGCTGAAACTTTGGACATTGTCGCGAAGGGTTCCCAATCCCCGACAAGATTGGTACCCTTTCACGTCCAAATCTCTCAAACTCCGGGAGAGATTCTCAAAACCAAGGTTGATATGTTTCGAGTTCCTTTCAACATTTTGGAAATCCCGCTGAAACTTTGGACATTCTCGCGAAGGGTTCCCAGTCCCCGACAAGATTGGTACCCTTTCACGTCCAAATCTCTCAAACTCCGGGAGAGATTCTCAAAACCAAGGTTGATATGTTTCGAGTTCCTTTCAACATTTTGGAAATCCCGCTGAAACTTTGGACATTCTGGCGAAGGGTTCCCAATCCCCGACAAGATTGGTACCCTTTCACGTCCAAATCTCTCAAACTCCGGGAGAGATTCTCAAAACCAAGTTTGACGTGGTTCGAGTTCCTTTCAACATTTTGGAAATCCCGCTGAAACTTTGGACATTCTCAAGAAGGGTTCCCAATCCCCGACAAGATTGGTACCCTTTCACGTCCAAATCTCTCAAAGTCCGGGAGAGATTCTCAAAACCAAGGTTGACATGTTTCGAGTTCCTTTCAACATTTTGGAAATCCCGCTGAAACTTTGGACATTCTCGCGAAGGGTTCCCAATCCCCGACAAGATTGGTACCCTTTCAGGTCCAAAACTCTCAAACTCCGCCTAAGATTCTCAAAACCAAGGTTGACACGTTTCGAGTTCCTTTCAACATTTTGGAAATCCCGCTGAAACTTTGGACATTCTCGCGAAGGGTTCCCAATCCCCGACAAGATTGGTACCCTTTCACGTCCAAATCTCTCAAACTCCGGGAGAGATTCTCAAAACCAAGGTTGACATGTTTCGAGTTCCTTTCAACATTTTGGAAATCCCGCTGAAACTTTGGACATTCTCGCGAAGGGTTCTAGATCCCCGACAAGATTGGTACCCTTTCACGTCCAAATCTCTCAAACTCCGGGAGAGATTCTCAAAACCAAGGCTGACATGTTTCGAGTTCCTTTCAACATTTTGGAAATCCCGCTGAAACTTTGGACATTCTCGCGAAGGGTTCCCAATCCCCGACAAGTTTGGTACCCTTTCACGTCCAAATCTCTCAAACTCCGGGAGAGATTCTCAAAACCAAGGTTGACATGTTTCGAGTTCCTTTCAACATTTTGGAAATCCCGCTGAAACTTTGGACATTCTCGCGAAGGGTTCCCAATCCCCGACAAGATTGGTACCCTTTCAGGTCCAAAACTCTCAAACTCCGCCTAAGATTCTCAAAACCAAGGTTGACACGTTTCGAGTTCCTTTCAACATTTTGGAAATCCCGCTGAAACTTTGGACATTCTCGCGAAGGGTTCCCAATCCCCGACAAGATTGGTACCCTTTCACGTCCAAATCTCTCAAACTCCGGGAGAGATTCTCAAAACCAAGGTTGACATGTTTCGAGTTCCTTTCAACATTTTGGAAATCCCGCTGAAACTTTGGACATTCTCGCGAAGGGTTCCCAATCCCCGACAAGATTGGTACCCTTTCACGTCCAAATCTCTCCAACTCCGGGAGAGATTCTCAAAACCAAGGCTGACATGTTTCGAGTTCCTTTCAACATTTTGGAAATCCCGCTGAAACTTTGGACATTCTCGCGAAGGGTTCCCAATCCCCGACAAGTTTGGTACCCTTTCACGTCCAAATCTCTCAAACTCCGGGAGAGATTCTCAAAACCAAGCTTGACATGTTTCGAGTTCCTTTCAACATTTTGGAAATCCCGCTGAAACTTTGGACATTGTCGCGAAGGGTTCTAGATCCCCGACAAGATTGGTACCCTTTCACGTCCAAATCTCTCAAACTCCGGGAGAGATTCTCAAAACCAAGGCTGACATGTTTCGAGTTCCTTTCAACATTTTGGAAATCCCGCTGAAACTTTGGACATTCTCGCGAAGGGTTCCCAATCCCCGACAAGTTTGGTACCCTTTCACGTCCAAATCTCTCAAAGTCCGGGAGAGATTCTCAAAACCAAGGTTGACATGGTTCCAGTTCCTTTCAACATTTTGGAAATCCCGCTGAAACTTTGGACATTCTCGCGAAGGGTTCCCAGTCCCCGACAAGATTGGTACACTTTCACGTCCAAAACTATCAAACTCCGGTTAAGATTCTCAAAACCAAGCTTGACATGTTTCGAGTTCCTTTCAACATTTTGGAAATCCCGCTGAAACTTTGGACATTCTCGCGAAGGGTTCCCAATCCCCGACAAGATTGGTACCCTATCACGTCCAAATCTCTCAAACTCCGGGAGAGATTCTCAAAACCAAGGTTGACATGTTTCAAGTTCCTTTCAACATTTTGGAAATCCCGCTGAAACTTTGGACATTTTCGCGAAGGTTTCCCAATCCCCGACAAGATTGGTACCCTTTCACGTCCGAATGTCTCAAACTCTGGGAGAGATTCTCAAAACCAAGGTTGACATGTTTCGAGTTCCTTTCAACATTTTGGAAATCCCGCTGAAACTTTGGACATTCTGGCGGAGGGTTCTAGATCCCCGACAAGATTGGTACCCTTTCACGTCCAAATCTCTCAAAGTGCGGGAGAGATTCTCAAAACCAAGGTTGACATGTTTCGAGTTCCTTTCAACATTTTGGAAATCCCGCTGAAACTTTGGACATTCTCGCGAAGGGTTCCCAATCCCCGACAAGATTGGTACCTTTCACGTCCAAATCTCTCAAAGTCCGGGAGAGATTCTCAAAACCAAGCTTGACATGTTTCGAGTTCCTTTCAACATTTTGGAAATCCCGCTGAAACTTTGGACATTCTCGCGAAGGGTTCCCAATCCCCGACAAGACTGGTACCCTTTCACGTCCAAATCTCTCAAAGTCCGGGAGAGATTCTCAAAACCAAGGTTGACATGTTTCGAGTTCCTTTCAACATTTGGAAATCCCGCTGAAACTTTGGACATTCTCGCGAAGGGTTCCCAATCCCCGACAAGATTGGTACCCTTTCACGTCCAAATCTCTCAAACTCCGGGAGAGATTCTCAAAACCAAGATTGACATGTTTCGAGTTCCTTTCAACATTTTGGAAATCCCGCTGAAACTTTGGACATTCTCGCGAAGGGTTCCCAATCCCCGACAAGATTGGTACCCTTTCACGTCCAAATCTCTCAAACTCCGGGAGAGATTCTCAAAACCAAGGTTGACATGTTTCGAGTTCCTTTCAACATTTTGGAAATCCCGCTGAAACTTTGGACATTCTCGCGAAGGGTTCCCAATCCCCGACAAGATTGGTACCCTTTCACGTCCAAATCTCTCAAACTCCGGGAGAGATTCTCAAAACCAAGGTTGACATGTTTCGAGTTCCTTTCAACATTTTGGAAATCCCGCTGAAACTTTGGACATTCTCGCGAAGGGTTCCCAATCCCCGACAAGATTGGTACACTTTCACGTCCAAATCTCTCCAACTCCGGGAGAGATTCTCAAAACCAAGGTTGACATGTTTCGAGTTCCTTTCAACATTTTGGAAATCCCGCTGAAACTTTGGACATTCTCGCGAACGGTTCCCAATCCCCGACAAGATTGGGACCCTTTCACGTCCAAATCTCTCAAACTCCGGGAGAGATTCTCAAAACCAAGGTTGACATGGTTCGAGTTCCTTTCAACATTTTGGAAATCCCGCTGAAACTTTGGACATTGTCGCGAAGGGTTCCCAATCCCCGACAAGATTGGTACCCTTTCACGTCCAAATCTCTCAAACTCCGGGAGAGATTCTCAAAACCAAGGTTGACATGTTTCGAGTTCCTTTTAACATTTTGGAAATCCCGCTGAAACTTTGGACATTCTGGCGAAGGGTTCCCGATCCCCGACAAGATTGGTACCCTTTCACGTCCAAATCTCTCAAACTCCGGCTAAGATTCTCAAAACCAAGCTTGACATGGTTCGAGTTCCTTTCAACATTTTGGAAATCCCGCTGAAACTTTGGACATTCTCGCGAAGGGTTCCCAATCCCCGACAAGTTTGGTACCCTTTCACGTCCAAATCTCTCAAACTCCGGGAGAGAGTCTCAAAACCAAGGTTGACATGTTTCGAGTTCCTTTCAACATTTTGGAAATCCCGCTGAAACTTTGGACATTCTCGCGAGGGTTCCCAATCCCCGACAAGATTGGTACCCTTTCACGTCCAAATCTCTCAAACTCCGGGAGAGATTCTCAAAACCAAGGTTGACATGTTTCGAGTTCCTTTCAACATTTTGGAAATCCCGCTGAAACTTTGGACATTGTCGCGAAGGGTTCCCAATCCCCGACAAGATTGGTACCCTTTCACGTCCAAATCTCTCAAACTCCGGGAGAGATTCTCAAAACCAAGGTTGATATGTTTCGAGTTCCTTTCAACATTTTGGAAATCCCGCTGAAACTTTGGACATTCTCGCGAAGGGTTCCCAGTCCCCGACAAGATTGGTACCCTTTCACGTCCAAATCTCTCAAACTCCGGGAGAGATTCTCAAAACCAAGGTTGATATGTTTCGAGTTCCTTTCAACATTTTGGAAATCCCGCTGAAACTTTGGACATTCTGGCGAAGGGTTCCCAATCCCCGACAAGATTGGTACCCTTTCACGTCCAAATCTCTCAAACTCCGGGAGAGATTCTCAAAACCAAGTTTGACGTGGTTCGAGTTCCTTTCAACATTTTGGAAATCCCGCTGAAACTTTGGACATTCTCAAGAAGGGTTCCCAATCCCCGACAAGATTGGTACCCTTTCACGTCCAAATCTCTCAAAGTCCGGGAGAGATTCTCAAAACCAAGGTTGACATGTTTCGAGTTCCTTTCAACATTTTGGAAATCCCGCTGAAACTTTGGACATTCTCGCGAAGGGTTCCCAATCCCCGACAAGATTGGTACCCTTTCAGGTCCAAAACTCTCAAACTCCGCCTAAGATTCTCAAAACCAAGGTTGACACGTTTCGAGTTCCTTTCAACATTTTGGAAATCCCGCTGAAACTTTGGACATTCTCGCGAAGGGTTCCCAATCCCCGACAAGATTGGTACCCTTTCACGTCCAAATCTCTCAAACTCCGGGAGAGATTCTCAAAACCAAGGTTGACATGTTTCGAGTTCCTTTCAACATTTTGGAAATCCCGCTGAAACTTTGGACATTCTCGCGAAGGGTTCTAGATCCCCGACAAGATTGGTACCCTTTCACGTCCAAATCTCTCAAACTCCGGGAGAGATTCTCAAAACCAAGGCTGACATGTTTCGAGTTCCTTTCAACATTTTGGAAATCCCGCTGAAACTTTGGACATTCTCGCGAAGGGTTCCCAATCCCCGACAAGTTTGGTACCCTTTCACGTCCAAATCTCTCAAACTCCGGGAGAGATTCTCAAAACCAAGGTTGACATGTTTCGAGTTCCTTTCAACATTTTGGAAATCCCGCTGAAACTTTGGACATTCTCGCGAAGGGTTCCCAATCCCCGACAAGATTGGTACCCTTTCAGGTCCAAAACTCTCAAACTCCGCCTAAGATTCTCAAAACCAAGGTTGACACGTTTCGAGTTCCTTTCAACATTTTGGAAATCCCGCTGAAACTTTGGACATTCTCGCGAAGGGTTCCCAATCCCCGACAAGATTGGTACCCTTTCACGTCCAAATCTCTCAAACTCCGGGAGAGATTCTCAAAACCAAGGTTGACATGTTTCGAGTTCCTTTCAACATTTTGGAAATCCCGCTGAAACTTTGGACATTCTCGCGAAGGGTTCCCAATCCCCGACAAGATTGGTACCCTTTCACGTCCAAATCTCTCCAACTCCGGGAGAGATTCTCAAAACCAAGGCTGACATGTTTCGAGTTCCTTTCAACATTTTGGAAATCCCGCTGAAACTTTGGACATTCTCGCGAAGGGTTCCCAATCCCCGACAAGTTTGGTACCCTTTCACGTCCAAATCTCTCAAACTCCGGGAGAGATTCTCAAAACCAAGCTTGACATGTTTCGAGTTCCTTTCAACATTTTGGAAATCCCGCTGAAACTTTGGACATTCTCGCGAAGGGTTCCCAATCCCCGACAAGATTGGTACCCTTTCACGTCCAAATCTCTCAAACTCCGGGAGAGATTCTCAAAACCAAGGTTGACATGTTTCGAGTTCCTTTCAACATTTTGGAAATCCCGCTGAAACTTTGGACATTCTGGCGAAGGGTTCCCAATCCCCGACAAGATTGGTACCCTTTCACGTCCAAATCTCTCAAACTCCGGGAGAGATTCTCAAAACCAAGGTTGACATGTTTCGAGTTCCTTTCAACATTTTGGAAATCCCGCTGAAACTTTGGACATTCTGGCGAAGGGTTCCCAATCCCCGACAAGATTGGTACCCTTTCACGTCCAAATCTCTCAAAGTCCGGGAGAGATTCTCAAAACCAAGGTTGACATGTTTCGAGTTCCTTTCAACATTTTGGAAATCCCGCTGAAACTTTGGACATTCTCGCGAAGGGTTCCCAATCCCCGACAAGATTGGTACCCTTTCAGGTCCAAAACTCTCAAACTCCGCCTAAGATTCTCAAAACCAAGGTTGACACGTTTCGAGTTCCTTTCAACATTTTGGAAATCCCGCTGAAACTTTGGACATTCTCGCGAAGGGTTCCCAATCCCCGACAAGATTGGTACCCTTTCACGTCCAAATCTCTCAAACTCCGGGAGAGATTCTCAAAACCAAGGTTGACATGTTTCGAGTTCCTTTCAACATTTTGGAAATCCCGCTGAAACTTTGGACATTCTCGCGAAGGGTTCTAGATCCCCGACAAGATTGGTACCCTTTCACGTCCAAATCTCTCAAACTCCGGGAGAGATTCTCAAAACCAAGGCTGACATGTTTCGAGTTCCTTTCAACATTTTGGAAATCCCGCTGAAACTTTGGACATTCTCGCGAAGGGTTCCCAATCCCCGACAAGTTTGGTACCCTTTCACGTCCAAATCTCTCAAACTCCGGGAGAGATTCTCAAAACCAAGGTTGACATGTTTCGAGTTCCTTTCAACATTTTGGAAATCCCGCTGAAACTTTGGACATTCTCGCGAAGGGTTCCCAATCCCCGACAAGATTGGTACCCTTTCAGGTCCAAAACTCTCAAACTCCGCCTAAGATTCTCAAAACCAAGGTTGACACGTTTCGAGTTCCTTTCAACATTTTGGAAATCCCGCTGAAACTTTGGACATTCTCGCGAAGGGTTCCCAATCCCCGACAAGATTGGTACCCTTTCACGTCCAAATCTCTCAAACTCCGGGAGAGATTCTCAAAACCAAGGTTGACATGTTTCGAGTTCCTTTCAACATTTTGGAAATCCCGCTGAAACTTTGGACATTCTCGCGAAGGGTTCCCAATCCCCGACAAGATTGGTACCCTTTCACGTCCAAATCTCTCCAACTCCGGGAGAGATTCTCAAAACCAAGGCTGACATGTTTCGAGTTCCTTTCAACATTTTGGAAATCCCGCTGAAACTTTGGACATTCTCGCGAAGGGTTCCCAATCCCCGACAAGTTTGGTACCCTTCCACGTCCAAATCTCTCAAACTCCGGGAGAGATTCTCAAAACCAAGCTTGACATGTTTCGAGTTCCTTTCAACATTTTGGAAATCCCGCTGAAACTTTGGACATTGTCACGAAGGGTTCCCAATCCCCGACAAGATTGGTACCCTTTCACGTCCAAATCTCTCAAACTCCGGGAGAGATTCTCAAAACCAAGGTTGACATGTTTCGAGTTCCTTTCAACATTTTGGAAATCCCGCTGAAACTTTGGACATTCTGGCGAAGGGTTCCCAATCCCCGACAAGATTGGTACCCTTTCACGTCCAAATCTCTCAAACTCCGGGAGAGATTCTCAAAACCAAGCTTGACATGTTTCGAGTTCCTTTCAACATTTTGGAAATCCCGCTGAAACTTTGGACATTCTCGCGAAGGGTTCCCAATGCCCGACAAGATTGGAACCCTTTCACGTCCAAATCTCTCAAACTCCGGGAGAGATTCTCAAAACCAAGGTTGACATGTTTCGAGTTCCTTTTAACATTTTGGAAATCCCGCTGAAACCTTGGACATTCTCGCGAAGGGTTCCCAATCCCCGACAAGACTGGTACCCTTTCACGTCCAAAACTCTCAAACTCCGGGAGAGATTCTCAAAACCAAGGTTGACATGTTTCGAGTTCCTCTCAACATTTTGGAAATCCAGCTGAAACTTTGGACATTCTCGCGAAGGGTTCCCAATCCCCGACAAGATTGGTACCCTTTCACGTCCAAATCTCTCAAACTCCGGGAGAGATTCTCAAAACCAAGGTTGACATGTTTCGA
The DNA here is from genome assembly GCF_964273445.1 of Streptopelia decaocto. Lineage (NCBI taxonomy): Eukaryota > Metazoa > Chordata > Aves > Columbiformes > Columbidae > Streptopelia > Streptopelia decaocto. Next base: position 997,841 of record NW_028116159.1, read on the forward strand.
GTTCCTTTCAACATTTTGGAAATCCCGCTGAAACTTTGGACATTCTCGCGAAGGGTTCCCAACCCCCGACAAGATTGGTACCCTTTCACTTCCAAATCTCTCAAACTCCGGGAGAGATTCTCAAAACCAAGGTTGACATGTTTCGAGTTCCTTTCAACATTTTGGAAATCCCGCTGAAACTTTGGACATTCTCGCGAAGGGTTCCCAATCCCCGAAAAGATTGGTACCCTTTCACGTCCAAATCTCTCAAACCACGGGAGAGATTCTCAAAACCGAGGTTGACATGTTTCGAGTTCCTTTCAACATTTTGGAAATCACGCTGAAACTTTGGACATTCTGGCGGAGGGTTCTAGATCCTTGACAAGATTGGTACCCTTTCACCTCCAAATCTCTCAAAGTCCGGGAGAGATTCTCAAAACCAAGGTTGACATGTTTCGAGTTCCTTTCAACATTTTGGAAATCCCGCTGAAACTTTGGACATTGTCGCGAAGGGTTCCCAATCCCCGACAAGATTGGTACCCTTTCACGTCCAAATCTCTCAAACTCCGGGAGAGATTCTCAAAACCAAGGTTGACATGTTTCGAGTTCCTTTCAACATTTTGGAAATCCCGCTGAAACTTTGGACATTCTCGCGAAGGGTTCTTAATCCCCCACAAGATTGGTACCCTTTCACGTCCAAATCTCTCAAACTCCGGGAGGGATTCTCAAAACCAAGGTTGATATGTTTCGAGTTCCTTTCAACATTTTGGAAATGCCGCTGAAACTTTGGACATTCTGGCGGAGGGTTCTAGATGCCCGAAAAGATTGGTACCCTTTCACGTCCAAATCTCTCAAACTCCGGGAGAGATTCTCAAAACCAAGGTTGATATGTTTCGAGTTCCTTTCAACATTTTGGAAATCCCGCTGAAACTTTGGACATTGTCGCGAAGGGTTCCCAATCCCCGACAAGATTGGTACCCTTTCACGTCCAAATCTCTCAAACTCCGGGAGAGATTCTCAAAACCAAGGTTGATATGTTTCGAGTTCCTTTCAACATTTTGGAAATCCCGCTGAAACTTTGGACATTCTCGCGAAGGGTTCCCAACCCCCGACAAGATTGGTACCCTTTCACGTCCAAATCTCTCAAACTCCGGGAGAGATTCTCAAAACCAAGGTTGACATGTTTCGAGTTCCTTTCAACATTTTGGAAATCCCGCTGAAACTTTGGACATTCTCGCGAAGGGTTCCCAATCCCCGACAAGATTGGTACCCTTTCACGTCCAAATCTCTCAAACTCCGGGAGAGATTCTCAAAACCGAGGTTGACATGTTTCGAGTTCCTTTCAACATTTTGGAAATCCCGCTGAAACTTTGGACATTCTGGCGGAGGGTTCTAGATCCCCGACAAGATTGGTACCCTTTCACCTCCAAATCTCTCAAAGTCCAGGAGAGATTCTCAAAACCAAGGTTGACATGTTTCGAGTTCCTTTCAACATTTTGGAAATCCCGCTGAAACTTTGGACATTGTCGCGAAGGGTTCCCAATCCCCGACAAGATTGGTACCCTTTCACGTCCAAATCTCTCAAACTCCGGGAGAGATTCTCAAAACCAAGGTTGACATGGTTCCAGTTCCTTTCAACATTTTGGAAATCCCGCTGAAACTTTGGACATTTTCCCGAAGGGTTCCCAATCCCCCACAAGATTGGTACCCTTTCACGTCCAAATCTCTCAAACTCCGGGAGAGATTCTCAAAACCAAGGTTGATATGTTTCGAGTTCCTTTCAACATTTTGGAAATCCCGCTGAAACTTTGGACATTCTGGCGGAGAGTTCTAGATGCCCGAAAACATTGGTACCCTTTCACGTCCAAATCTCTCAAACTCCGGGAGAGATTCTCAAAACCAAGGTTGATATGTTTCGAGTTCCTTTCAACATTTTGGAAATCCCGCTGAAACTTTGGACATTCTGGCGAAGGGTTCCCAATCCCCGACAAGACTGGTACCCTTTCACGTCCAAATCTCTCAAACTCCGGGAGAGATTCTCAAAACCAAGGTTGACATGTTTCGAGTTCCTTTTAACATTTTGGAAATCCCGCTGAAACTTTGGACATTCTCGCGAAGGGTTCCCGATCCCCGACAAGATTGGTGCCCTTTCACGTCCAAATCTCTCAAACTCCGGCTAAGATTCTCAAAACCAAGGTTGACATGTTTCGAGTTCCTTTCAACATTTTGGAAATCCCGCTGAAACTTTGGACTTTCTCGCGAAGGGTTCCCAATCCCGACAAGTTTGGTACCCTTTCACGTCCAAATCTCTCAAAGTCCGGGAGAGATAGTCAAAGCCAAGGTTGACATGTTTAGAGTTCCTTTCAACATTTTGGAAATCCCGCTGAAACTTTGGACATTCTCGCGAAGGGTTCCCAATCCCCGACAAGATTGGTACCCTTTCACGTCCAAATCTCTCAAACTCCGGGAGAGATTCTCAAAACCAAGGTTGACATGTTTCGAGTTCATTTCAACATTTTGGAAATCCCGCTGAAACTTTGGACATTCTCGCGAAGGGTTCCCAATCCCCGACAAGACTGGTACCCTTTCACGTCCAAATCTCTCAAACTCCGGGAGAGATTCTCAAAACCAAGGTTGACATGTTTCGAGTTCCTTTCAACATTTTGGAAATCCCGCTGAAACTTTGGACATTCTCGCGAAGGGTTCCCAATCCCCGACAAGATTGGTACCCTTTCACTTCCAAATCTCTCAAACTCCGGGAGAGATTCTCAAAACCAAGGTTGACATGTTTCGAGTTCCTTTCAACATTTTGGAAATCCCGCTGAAACTTTGGACATTCTCGCGAAGGGTTCTAGATGCCCGAAAAGATTGGTACCCTTTCACGTCCAAATCTCTCAAACTCCGGGAGAGATTCTCAAAACCAAGGTTGATATGTTTCGAGTTCCTTTCAACATTTTGGAAATCCCGCTGAAACTTTGGACATTCTCGCGAAGGGTTCCCAATCCCCGACAAGATTGGTACCCTTTCACGTCCAAATCTCTCAAACTCCGGGAGAGATTCTCAAAACCAAGGTTGACATGTTTTGAGTTCCTTTTAACATTTTGGAAATCCCGCTGAAACTTTGGACATTCTCGCGAAGGGTTCCCGATCCCCGACAAGATTGGTACCCTTTCACGTCCAAATCTCTCAAACTCCGGCTAAGATTCTCAAAACCAAGCTTGACATGTTTCGAGTTCCTTTCAACATTTTGGAAATCCCGCTGAAACTTTGGACTTTCTCGCGAAGGGTTCCCAATCCCCGACAAGTTTGGTACCCTTTCACGTCCAAATCTCTGAAAGTCTGGGAGAGATAGTCAAAACCAAGGTTGACATGTTTAGAGTTCCTTTCAACATTTTGGAAATCCCGCTGAAACTTTGGACATTCTCGCGAAGGGTTCCCAATCCCCGACAAGATTGGTACCCTTTCACGTCCAAATCTCTCAAACTCCGGGAGAGATTCTCAAAACCAAGGTTGACATGTTTCGAGTTCCTTTCAACATTTTGGAAATCCCGCTGAAACTTTGGACATTCTCGCGAAGGGTTCCCAATCCCCGACAAGATTGGTACCCTTTCACGTCCAAATCTCTCAAACTCCGGGAGAGATTCTCAAAACCAAGGTTGACATGTTTCGAGTTCCTTTCAACATTTTGGAAATCCCGCTGAAACTTTGGACATTTTCGCGAAGGGTTCCCAATCCCCGACAAGATTGGTACCCTTTCACGTCCAAATCTCTCAAAGTCCGGGAGAGATTCTCAAAACCAAGGTTGACATGTTTCGAGTTCCTTTCAACATTTTGGAAATCCCGCTGAAACTTTGGACATTCTGGCGGAGGGTTATAGATCCCCGAAAAGATTGGTACCCTTTCACGTCCAAATCTCTCAAACTCCGGGAGAGATTCTCAAAACCAAGGTTGATATGTTTCGAGTTCCTTTCAACATTTTGGAAATCCCGCTGAAACTTTGGACATTCTGGCGAAGGGTTCCCAATCCCCGACAAGATTGGTACCCTTTCACGTCCAAATCTCTCAAACTCCGGGAGAGATTCTCAAAACCAAGGTTGACATGTTTCGAATTCCTTTTAACATTTTGGAAATCCCACTGAAACTTTGGACATTCTCGCGAAGGGATCCCAATCCCCGACAAGATTGGTACCCTTTCACGTCCAAATCTCTCAAACTCCGGGAGAGATTCTCAAAACCAAGGTTGACATGTTTCGAGTTCCTTTCAACATTTTGGAAATCCCGCTGAAACTTTGGACATTCTGGCGAAGGGTTCCCAATCCACGACAAGATTGGTACCCTTTCACGTCCAAATCTCTCAAACTCCGGGAGAGATTCTCAAAACCAAGGTTGACATGTTTCGAGTTCCTTTCAACATTTTGGAAATCCCGCTGAAACTTTGGACATTCTCGCGAAGGGTTCCCAATCCCCGACAAGATTGGTACCCTTTCACGTCCAAATCTCTCAAACTCCGGGAGAGATTCTCAAAACCAAGGTTGACATGTTTCGAGTTCCTTTCAACATTTTGGAAATCCCGCTGAAACTTTGGACATTGTCGCGAAGGGTTCCCAATCCCCGACAAGACTGGTACCCTTTCACGTCCAAATCTCTCAAACTCCGGGAGAGATTCTCAAAACCAAGGTTGATATGTTTCGAGTTCCTTTCAACATTTTGGAAATCCTGCTGAAACTTTGGACATTGTCGCGAAGGGTTCCCAATCCCCGACAAGATTGGTACCCTTTCACGTCCAAATCTCTCAAAGTCCGGGAGAGATTCTCAAAACCAAGGTTGACATGTTTCGAGTTCCTTTCAACATTTTGGAAATCCCGCTGAAACTTTGGACATTCTGGCGAAGGGTTCCCAATCCCCGACAAGATTGGTACCCTTTCACGTCCAAATCTCTCAAACTCCGGGAGAGATTCTCAAAACCAAGCTTGACATGTTTCGAGTTCCTTTCAACATTTTGGAAATCCCGCTGAAACTTTGGACATTCTCGCGAAGGGTTCCCAATCCCCGACAAGATTGGTACCCTTTCAAGTCCAAATCTCTCAAACTCCGGGAGAGATTCTCAAAACCAAGGTTGACATGGTTCCAGTTCCTTTCAACATTTTGGAAATCCCGCTGAAACTTTGGACATTCTCGCGAAGGGTTCCCAATCCCCGACAAGATTGGTACCCTTTCACGTCCAAATCTCTCAAACTCCGGGAGAGATTCTCAAAACCAAGGTTGACATGTTTCGAGTTCCCTTCAACATTTTGGAAATCCCGCTGAAACTTTGGACATTCTGGCGGAGGGTTCTAGATCCCCGAAAAGATTGGTACCCTTTCACGTCCAAATCTCTCAAACTCCGGGAGAGATTCTCAAAACCAAGGTTGATATGTTTCGAGTTCCTTTCAACATTTTGGAAATCCCCCTGAAACTTTGGACATTCTCGCGAAGGGTTCCCAATCCCCGACAAGATTGGTACCCTTTCACGTCCAAATCTCTCAAACTCCGGGAGAGATTCTCAAAACCAAGGTTGCCATGTTTCGAGTTCCTTTCAACATTTTGGAAATCCCGCTGAAACTTTGGACATTCTCGCGAAGGGTTCCCAATCCCCGACAAGATTGGTACCCTTTCACGTCCAAATCTCTCAAACTCCGGGAGAGATTCTCAAAACCAAGGTTGACATGTTTCGAGTTCCTTTCAACATTTTGGAAATCCTGCTGAAACTTTGGACATTCTGGCGAAGGGTTCCCAATCCCCGACAAGATTGGTACCCTTTCACGTCCAAATCTCTCAAACTCCGGGAGAGATTCTCAAAACCGAGGTTGACATGTTTCGAGTTCCTGTCAACATTTTGGAAATCCCGCTGAAACTTTGGACATTGTCGCGAAGGGTTCCCAATCCCCGACAAGACTGGTACCCTTTCACGTGCAAATCTCTCAAACTCCGGGAGAGATTCTCAAAACCAAGGTTGACATGTTTCGAGTTCCTTTCAACATTTTGGAAATCCCGCTGAAACTTTGGACATTCTCGCGAAGGGTTCCCAATCCCCGACAAGACTGGTACCCTTTCACGTCCAAATCTCTCAAACTCCGGGAGAGATTCTCAAAACCAAGGTTGACATGTTTCGAGTTCCTTTCAACATTTTGGAAATCCCGCTGAAACTTTGGACATTCTCGCGAAGGGTTCCCAATCCCCGACAAGATTGGTACCCTTTCACGTCCAAATCTCTCAAACTCCGGGAGAGATTCTCAAAACCAAGGTTGACATGTTTATAGTTCCTTTCAACATTTTGGAAATCCCGCTGAAACTTTGGACATTCTGGCGGAGGGTTCTAGATCCCCGACAAGATTGGTACCCTTTCACGTCCAAATCTCTCAAACTCCGGGAGAGATTCTCAAAACCGAGGTTGACATGTTTCGAGTTCCTTTCAACATTTTGGAAATCCCGCTGAAACTTTGGACATTCTGGCGGAGGGTTCTAGATCCCCGACAAGATTGGTACCCTTTCACCTCCAAAGCTCTCAAAGTCCGGGAGAGATTCTCAAAACCAAGGTTGACATGTTTCGAGTTCCTTTCAACATTTTGGAAATCCCGCTGAAACTTTGGACATTTTCGCGAAGGGTTCCCAATCCCCGACAAGATTGGTACCCTTTCACGTCCAAATCTCTCAAAGTCCGGGAGAGATTCTCAAAACCAAGGTTGACATGGTTCCAGTTCCTTTCAACATTTTGGAAATCCCGCTGAAACTTTGGACTTTTTCGCGAAGGGTTCCCAATCCCCCACAAGATTGGTACCCTTTCACGTCCAAATCTCTCAAACTCCGGGAGAGATTCTCAAAACCAAGGTTGATATGTTTCGAGTTCCTTTCAACATTTTGGAAATCCCGCTGAAACTTTGGACATTCTCGCGAAGGGTTCCCAATCCCCGACAAGATTGGTACCCTTTCACGTCCAAATCTCTCAAACTCCGGGAGAGATTCTCAAAACCAAGGTTGACATGTTTCGAGTTCCTTTTAACATTTTGGAAATCCCGCTGAAACTTTGGACATTCTCGCGAAGGGTTCCCGATCCCCGACAAGATTGGTACCCTTTCACGTCCAAATCTCTCAAACTCCGGCTAAGATTCTCAAAACCAAGGTTGACATGTTTCGAGTTCCTTTCAACATTTTGGAAATCCCGCTGAAACTTTGGACATTCTCGCGAAGGGTTCCCAGTCCCCGACAAGATTGGTACCCTTTCACGTCCAAATCTCTCAAACTCCGGGAGAGATTCTCAAAACCAAGGTTGACATGTTTCGAGTTCCTTTCAACATTTTGGAAATCCCGCTAAAACTTTGGACATTCTCGCGAAGGGTTCCCAATCCCCGACAAGATTGGTACCCTTTCACGTCCAAATCTCTCAAACTCCGGGAGAGATTCTCAAAACCAAGGTTGACATGTTTCGAGTTCCTTTCAACATTTTGGAAATCCCGCTGAAACTTTGGACATTCTGGCGAAGGGTTCCCAATCCCCGACAAGATTGGTACCCTTTCACGTCCAAATCTCTCAAACTCCGGGAGAGATTCTGAAAACCAAGGTTGACATGTTTCGAGTTCCTCTCAACATTTTGGAAATCCCGCTGAAACTTTGGACATTCTGGCGAAGGGTTCCCAATCCCCGACAAGATTGGTACCCTTTCACGTCCAAATCTCTCAAACTCCGGGAGAGATTCTCAAAACCAAGGTTGACATGTTTCGAGTTCCTTTCAACATTTTGGAAATCCCGCTGAAACTTTGGACATTGTCGCGAAGGGTTCCCAATCCCCGACAAGACTGGTACCCTTTCACGTCCAAATCTCTCAAACTCCGGGAGAGATTCTCAAAACCAAGGTTGATATGTTTCGAGTTCCTTTCAACATTTTGGAAATCCCGCTGAAACTTTGGACATTGTCGCGAAGGGTTCCCAATCCCCGACAAGATTGGTACCCTTTCACGTCCAAATCTCTCAAACTCCGGGAGAGATTCTCAAAACCAAGCTTGACATGTTTCGAGTTCCTTTCAACATTTTGGAAATCCCGCTGAAACTTTGGACATTCTCGCGAAGGGTTCCCAATCCCCGACAAGATTGGTACCCTTTCACGTCCAAATCTCTCAAACTCCGGGAGAGATTCTCAAAACCAAGGTTGACATGTTTCGAGTTCCTTTCAACATTTTGGAAATGCCGCTGAAACTTTGGACATTCTCACGAAGGGTTCCCAATCCCCGACAAGATTGGTACCCTTTCACGTCCAAATCTCTCAAACTCCGGGAGAGATTCTCAAAACCAAGGTTGACATGTTTTGAGTTCCTTTCAACATTTTGGAAATCCCGCTGAAACTTTGGACATTCTCGCGAAGGGTTCCCAATCCCCGACAAGATTGGTACCCTTTCACCTCCAAATCTCTCAAACTCCGGGAGAGATTCTCAAAACCAAGGTTGACATGTTTCGAGTTCCTTTCAACATTTTGGAAATCCCGCTGAAACTTTGGACATTGTCGCGAAGGGTTCCCAATCCCCGACAAGATTGGTACCCTTTCACGTCCAAATCTCTCAAACTCCGGGAGAGATTCTCAAAACCAAGGTTGACATAGTTCCAGTTCCTTTCAATATTTTGGAAATCCCGCTGAAACTTTGGACATTCTCGCGAAGGGTTCCCAATCCCCGAAAAGATTGGTACCCTTTCACGTCCAAATCTCTCAAACTCCGGGAGAGATTCTCAAAACCAAGCTTGACATGTTTCGAGTTCCTTTCAACATTTTGGAAATCCCGCTGAAACTTTGGACATTCTCGAGAAGGGTTCCCAATCCCCGACAAGATTGGTACCCTTTCACGTCCAAATCTCTCAAACTCCGGGAGAGATTCTCAAAACCAAGGTTGACATGTTTCGAGTTCCTTTTAACATTTTGGAAATCCCGCTGAAACTTTGGACATTCTCGCGAAGGGTTCCCGATCCCCGACAAGATTGGTACCCTTTCACGTCCAAATCTCTGAAACTCCGGGAGAGATTCTCAAAACCAAGCTTGACATGGTTCGAGTTCCTTTCAACATTTTGGAAATCCCGCTGAAACTTTGGACATTCTCGCGAAGGGTTCCCAATCCCCGACAAGATTGGTACCCTTTCACGTCCAAATCTCTCAAACTCCGGGAGAGATTCTCAAAACCAAGGTTGACATGGTTCGAGTTCCTTTCAACATTTTGGAAATCCCGCTGAAACTTTGGACATTTTCGCGAAGGGTTCCCAATCCCCGACAAGATTGGTACCCTTTCACGTCCAAATCTCTCAAAGTCCGGGAGAGATTCTCAAAACCAAGGTTGACATGTTTCGAGTTCCTTTCAACATTTTGGAAATCCCGCTGAAACTTTGGACATTCTCGCAAAGTGTTCCCGATCCCCGAGAAGATTGGTACCCTTTCACGTCCAAATCTCTCAAACTCCGGGAGAGATTCTCAAAACCAAGGTTGACATGTTTCGAGTTCCTTTCAACATTTTGGAAATCCCGCTGAAACTTTGGACATTCTCGCGAAGGGTTCCCAATCCCCGACAAGACTGGTACCCTTCCACGTCCAAATCTCTCAAAGTCCGGGAGAGATCCTCAAAACCAAGGTTGCCATGTTTCGAGTTCCTTTCAACATTTTGGAAATCCCGCTGAAACTTTGGACATTCTGGCGAAGGGTTCCCAATCCCCGACAAGATTGGTACCCTTTCACGTCCAAATCTCTCAAACTCCGGGAGAGATTCTCAAAACCAAGGTTGACATGTTTCGAATTCCTTTTAACATTTTGGAAATCCCACTGAAACTTTGGACATTCTCGCGAAGGGATCCCAATCCCCGACAAGATTGGTACCCTTTCACGTCCAAATCTCTCAAACTCCGGGAGAGATTCTCAAAACCAAGGTTGACATGTTTCGAGTTCCTTTCAACATTTTGGAAATCCCGCTGAAACTTTGGACATTCTCGCGAAGGGTTCCCAATCCACGACAAGATTGGTACCCTTTCACGTCCAAATCTCTCAAACTCCGGGAGAGATTCTCAAAACCAAGGTTGACATGTTTCGAGTTCCTTTCAACATTTTGGAAATCCCGCTGAAACTTTGGACATTCTCGCGAAGGGTTCCCAATCCCCGACAAGATTGGTACCCTTTCACGTCCAAATCTCTCAAACTCCGGGAGAGATTCTCAAAACCAAGGTTGACATGTTTCGAGTTCCTTTCAACATTTTGGAAATCCCGCTGAAACTTTGGACATTGTCGCGAAGGGTTCCCAATCCCCGACAAGACTGGTACCCTTTCACGTCCAAATCTCTCAAACTCCGGGAGAGATTCTCAAAACCAAGGTTGATATGTTTCGAGTTCCTTTCAACATTTTGGAAATCCTGCTGAAACTTTGGACATTGTCGCGAAGGGTTCCCAATCCCCGACAAGATTGGTACCCTTTCACGTCCAAATCTCTCAAAGTCCGGGAGAGATTCTCAAAACCAAGGTTGACATGTTTCGAGTTCCTTTCAACATTTTGGAAATCCCGCTGAAACTTTGGACATTCTGGCGAAGGGTTCCCAATCCCCGACAAGATTGGTACCCTTTCACGTCCAAATCTCTCAAACTCCGGGAGAGATTCTCAAAACCAAGCTTGACATGTTTCGAGTTCCTTTCAACATTTTGGAAATCCCGCTGAAACTTTGGACATTCTCGCGAAGGGTTCCCAATCCCCGACAAGATTGGTACCCTTTCAAGTCCAAATCTCTCAAACTCCGGGAGAGATTCTCAAAACCAAGGTTGACATGGTTCCAGTTCCTTTCAACATTTTGGAAATCCCGCTGAAACTTTGGACATTCTCGCGAAGGGTTCCCAATCCCCGACAAGATTGGTACCCTTTCACGTCCAAATCTCTCAAACTCCGGGAGAGATTCTCAAAACCAAGGTTGACATGTTTCGAGTTCCCTTCAACATTTTGGAAATCCCGCTGAAACTTTGGACATTCTGGCGGAGGGTTCTAGATCCCCGAAAAGATTGGTACCCTTTCACGTCCAAATCTCTCAAACTCCGGGAGAGATTCTCAAAACCAAGGTTGATATGTTTCGAGTTCCTTTCAACATTTTGGAAATCCCCCTGAAACTTTGGACATTCTCGCGAAGGGTTCCCAATCCCCGACAAGATTGGTACCCTTTCACGTCCAAATCTCTCAAACTCCGGGAGAGATTCTCAAAACCAAGGTTGCCATGTTTCGAGTTCCTTTCAACATTTTGGAAATCCCGCTGAAACTTTGGACATTCTCGCGAAGGGTTCCCAATCCCCGACAAGATTGGTACCCTTTCACGTCCAAATCTCTCAAACTCCGGGAGAGATTCTCAAAACCAAGGTTGACATGTTTCGAGTTCCTTTCAACATTTTGGAAATCCCGCTGAAACTTTGGACATTCTGGCGAAGGGTTCCCAATCCCCGACAAGATTGGTACCCTTTCACGTCCAAATCTCTCAAACTCCGGGAGAGATTCTCAAAACCGAGGTTGACATGTTTCGAGTTCCTGTCAACATTTTGGAAATCCCGCTGAAACTTTGGACATTGTCGCGAAGGGTTCCCAATCCCCGACAAGACTGGTACCCTTTCACGTGCAAATCTCTCAAACTCCGGGAGAGATTCTCAAAACCAAGGTTGACATGTTTCGAGTTCCTTTCAACATTTTGGAAATCCCGCTGAAACTTTGGACATTCTCGCGAAGGGTTCCCAATCCCCGACAAGACTGGTACCCTTTCACGTCCAAATCTCTCAAACTCCGGGAGAGATTCTCAAAACCAAGGTTGACATGTTTCGAGTTCCTTTCAACATTTTGGAAATCCCGCTGAAACTTTGGACATTCTCGCGAAGGGTTCCCAATCCCCGACAAGATTGGTACCCTTTCACGTCCAAATCTCTCAAACTCCGGGAGAGATTCTCAAAACCAAGGTTGACATGTTTATAGTTCCTTTCAACATTTTGGAAATCCCGCTGAAACTTTGGACATTCTGGCGGAGGGTTCTAGATCCCCGACAAGATTGGTACCCTTTCACGTCCAAATCTCTCAAACTCCGGGAGAGATTCTCAAAACCGAGGTTGACATGTTTCGAGTTCCTTTCAACATTTTGGAAATCCCGCTGAAACTTTGGACATTCTGGCGGAGGGTTCTAGATCCCCGACAAGATTGGTACCCTTTCACCTCCAAAGCTCTCAAAGTCCGGGAGAGATTCTCAAAACCAAGGTTGACATGTTTCGAGTTCCTTTCAACATTTTGGAAATCCCGCTGAAACTTTGGACATTTTCGCGAAGGGTTCCCAATCCCCGACAAGATTGGTACCCTTTCACGTCCAAATCTCTCAAAGTCCGGGAGAGATTCTCAAAACCAAGGTTGACATGGTTCCAGTTCCTTTCAACATTTTGGAAATCCCGCTGAAACTTTGGACTTTTTCGCGAAGGGTTCCCAATCCCCCACAAGATTGGTACCCTTTCACGTCCAAATCTCTCAAACTCCGGGAGAGATTCTCAAAACCAAGGTTGATATGTTTCGAGTTCCTTTCAACATTTTGGAAATCCCGCTGAAACTTTGGACATTCTCGCGAAGGGTTCCCAATCCCCGACAAGATTGGTACCCTTTCACGTCCAAATCTCTCAAACTCCGGGAGAGATTCTCAAAACCAAGGTTGACATGTTTCGAGTTCCTTTTAACATTTTGGAAATCCCGCTGAAACTTTGGACATTCTCGCGAAGGGTTCCCGATCCCCGACAAGATTGGTACCCTTTCACGTCCAAATCTCTCAAACTCCGGCTAAGATTCTCAAAACCAAGGTTGACATGTTTCGAGTTCCTTTCAACATTTTGGAAATCCCGCTGAAACTTTGGACATTCTCGCGAAGGGTTCCCAGTCCCCGACAAGATTGGTACCCTTTCACGTCCAAATCTCTCAAACTCCGGGAGAGATTCTCAAAACCAAGGTTGACATGTTTCGAGTTCCTTTCAACATTTTGGAAATCCCGCTGAAACTTTGGACATTCTCGCGAAGGGTTCCCAATCCCCGACAAGATTGGTACCCTTTCACGTCCAAATCTCTCAAACTCCGGGAGAGATTCTCAAAACCAAGGTTGACATGTTTCGAGTTCCTTTCAACATTTTGGAAATCCCGCTGAAACTTTGGACATTCTGGCGAAGGGTTCCCAATCCCCGACAAGATTGGTACCCTTTCACGTCCAAATCTCTCAAACTCCGGGAGAGATTCTGAAAACCAAGGTTGACATGTTTCGAGTTCCTCTCAACATTTTGGAAATCCCGCTGAAACTTTGGACATTCTGGCGAAGGGTTCCCAATCCCCGACAAGATTGGTACCCTTTCACGTCCAAATCTCTCAAACTCCGGGAGAGATTCTCAAAACCAAGGTTGACATGTTTCGAGTTCCTTTCAACATTTTGGAAATCCCGCTGAAACTTTGGACATTGTCGCGAAGGGTTCCCAATCCCCGACAAGACTGGTACCCTTTCACGTCCAAATCTCTCAAACTCCGGGAGAGATTCTCAAAACCAAGGTTGATATGTTTCGAGTTCCTTTCAACATTTTGGAAATCCCGCTGAAACTTTGGACATTGTCGCGAAGGGTTCCCAATCCCCGACAAGATTGGTACCCTTTCACGTCCAAATCTCTCAAACTCCGGGAGAGATTCTCAAAACCAAGCTTGACATGTTTCGAGTTCCTTTCAACATTTTGGAAATCCCGCTGAAACTTTGGACATTCTCGCGAAGGGTTCCCAATCCCCGACAAGATTGGTACCCTTTCACGTCCAAATCTCTCAAACTCCGGGAGAGATTCTCAAAACCAAGGTTGACATGTTTCGAGTTCCTTTCAACATTTTGGAAATGCCGCTGAAACTTTGGACATTCTCACGAAGGGTTCCCAATCCCCGACAAGATTGGTACCCTTTCACGTCCAAATCTCTCAAACTCCGGGAGAGATTCTCAAAACCAAGGTTGACATGTTTTGAGTTCCTTTCAACATTTTGGAAATCCCGCTGAAACTTTGGACATTCTCGCGAAGGGTTCCCAATCCCCGACAAGATTGGTACCCTTTCACCTCCAAATCTCTCAAACTCCGGGAGAGATTCTCAAAACCAAGGTTGACATGTTTCGAGTTCCTTTCAACATTTTGGAAATCCCGCTGAAACTTTGGACATTGTCGCGAAGGGTTCCCAATCCCCGACAAGATTGGTACCCTTTCACGTCCAAATCTCTCAAACTCCGGGAGAGATTCTCAAAACCAAGGTTGACATAGTTCCAGTTCCTTTCAATATTTTGGAAATCCCGCTGAAACTTTGGACATTCTCGCGAAGGGTTCCCAATCCCCGAAAAGATTGGTACCCTTTCACGTCCAAATCTCTCAAACTCCGGGAGAGATTCTCAAAACCAAGCTTGACATGTTTCGAGTTCCTTTCAACATTTTGGAAATCCCGCTGAAACTTTGGACATTCTCGAGAAGGGTTCCCAATCCCCGACAAGATTGGTACCCTTTCACGTCCAAATCTCTCAAACTCCGGGAGAGATTCTCAAAACCAAGGTTGACATGTTTCGAGTTCCTTTTAACATTTTGGAAATCCCGCTGAAACTTTGGACATTCTCGCGAAGGGTTCCCGATCCCCGACAAGATTGGTACCCTTTCACGTCCAAATCTCTGAAACTCCGGGAGAGATTCTCAAAACCAAGCTTGACATGGTTCGAGTTCCTTTCAACATTTTGGAAATCCCGCTGAAACTTTGGACATTCTCGCGAAGGGTTCCCAATCCCCGACAAGATTGGTACCCTTTCACGTCCAAATCTCTCAAACTCCGGGAGAGATTCTCAAAACCAAGGTTGACATGGTTCGAGTTCCTTTCAACATTTTGGAAATCCCGCTGAAACTTTGGACATTTTCGCGAAGGGTTCCCAATCCCCGACAAGATTGGTACCCTTTCACGTCCAAATCTCTCAAAGTCCGGGAGAGATTCTCAAAACCAAGGTTGACATGTTTCGAGTTCCTTTCAACATTTTGGAAATCCCGCTGAAACTTTGGACATTCTCGCAAAGTGTTCCCGATCCCCGAGAAGATTGGTACCCTTTCACGTCCAAATCTCTCAAACTCCGGGAGAGATTCTCAAAACCAAGGTTGACATGTTTCGAGTTCCTTTCAACATTTTGGAAATCCCGCTGAAACTTTGGACATTCTCGCGAAGGGTTCCCAATCCCCGACAAGACTGGTACCCTTCCACGTCCAAATCTCTCAAAGTCCGGGAGAGATCCTCAAAACCAAGGTTGCCATGTTTCGAGTTCCTTTCAACATTTTGGAAATCCCGCTGAAACTTTGGACATTCTCGCGAAGTGTTCCCAATCCCCGACAAGATTGGTACCCTTTCACGTCCAAATCTCTCAAAGTCCGGGAGAGATTCTCAAAACCAAGGTTGACATGTTTCTAGTTCCTTTCAACATTTTGGAAATCCCGCTGAAACTTTGGACATTCTCGCGAAGGGTTCCCAGTCCCCGACAAGATTGGTACCCTTTCACGTCCAAATCTTTCAAAGTCCGGGATAGATTCTCAAAACCAAGGTTGACATGTTTCGAGTTCCTTTCAACATTTTGGAAATCCCGCTGAAACTTTGGACATTCTCGCGAAGGGTTCCCAATCCCCGACAAGATTGGTACCCTTTCACGTCCAAATCTCTCAAACTCCGGGAGAGATTCTCAAAACCAAGGTTGACATGTTTCGAGTTCCTTTCAACATTTTGGAAATCCCGCTGAAACTTTGGACATTCTCGCGAAGGGTTCCCAATCCCCGACAAGATTGGTACCCTTTCACATCCAAATCTCTCAAACTCCGGGAGAGATTCTCAAAACCAAGGTTGACATGTTTCGAGTTCCTTTCAACATTTTGGAAATCCCGCTGAAACTTTGGACATTCTCGCAAAGGGTTCCCAATCCCCGACAAGATTGGTACCCTTTCACGTCCAAATCTCTCAAAGTCCGGGAGAGATTCTCAAAACCAAGGTTGACATGTTTCGAGTTCCTTTCAACATTTTGGAAATCCCGCTGAAACTTTGGACATTCTCGCGAAGGGTTCCCAATCCCCGACAAGATTGGTACCCTTTCACGTCCGAATGTCTCAAACTCCGGGAGAGATTCTCAAAACCAAGGTTGACATGTTTCGAGTTCCTTTCAACATTTTGGAAATCCCGCTGAAACTTTGGACATTCTGGCGGAGGGTTCTAGATCCCCGACAAGATTGGTACCCTTTCACATCCAAATCTCTCAAAGTCCGGGAGAGATTCTCAAAACCAAGGTTGACATGTTTCGAGTTCCTTTGAACATTTTGGAAATCCTGCTGAAACTTTGGACATTCTCGTGAAGGGTTCCCAATCCCCGACAAGACTGGTACCCTTTCACGTCCAAATCTCTCAAACTCCGGGAGAGATTCTCAAAACCAAGGTTGACATGTTTCGAGTTCCTTTCAACATTTTGGAAATCCCGCTGAAACTTTGGACATTCTCGCGAAGGGTTCCCAATCCCCGACAAGACTGGTACCCTTTCACGTCCAAATCTCTCAAACTCCGGGAGAGATTCTCAAAACCAAGGTTGACATGGTTCCAGTTCCTTTCAACATTTTGGAAATCCCGCTGAAACTTTGGACATTCTCGCGAAGGGTTCCCAGTCCCCGACAAGATTGGTACCCTTTCACGTCCAAATCTCTCAAAGTCCGAAGAGATTCTCAAAACCAAGGTTGACATGTTTCGAGTTCCTTTCAACATTTTGGAAATCCCGCTGAAACTTTGGACATTCTCGCGAAGGGTTCCCAATCCCCGACAAGTTTGGTACCCTTTCACGTCCAAATCTCTCAAAGTCCGGGAGAGATTCTTAAAACCAAGGTTGACATGTTTCGAGTTCCTTTCAACATTTTGGAAATCCCGCTGAAAGTTTGGACATTCTCGCGAAGGGTTCCCAATCCCCGACAAGACTGGTACCCTTTCACGTCCAAATCTCTCAAACTCCGGGAGAGATTCTCAAAACCAAGGTTCACATGTTTCGAGTTCCTTTCAACATTTTGGAAATCCCGCTGAAACTTTGGACATTCTGGCGAAGGGTTCCCAATCCCGACAAGATTGGTACCCTTTCACGTCCAAATCTCTCAAACTCCGGGAGAGATTTTCAAAACCAAGGTTGACATGTTTCGAGTTCCTTTCAACATTTTGGAAATCCCGCTGAAACTTTGGACATTCTCGCGAAGGGTTCCCAATCCCCGACAAGATTGGTACCCTTTCACGTCCAAATCTCTCAAAGTCCGGGAGAGATTCTCAAAACCGAGGTTGACATGTTTCGAGTTCCTTTCAACATTTTGGAAATCCCGCTGAAACTTTGGACATTCTCGCGAAGGGCTCCCAATCCCCGACAAGACTGGTACCCTTTCACGTCCAAATCTCTCAAACTCCGGGAGAGATTCTCAAAACCGAGGTTGACATGTTTCGAGTTCCTCTCAACATTTTGGAAATCCCGCTGAAACTTTGGACATTCTCGCGAAGGGTTCCCAATCCCCGACAAGACTGGTACCCTTTCACGTCCAAATCTCTCAAACTCCGGGAGAGATTCTCAAAACCAAGGTTGACATGTTTCGAGTTCCTCTCAACATTTTGGAAATCCCGCTGAAACTTTGGACATTCTCGCGAAGGGTTCCCAATCCCCGACAAGATTGGTACCCTTCCACGTCCAAATCTCTCAATGTCCGGGAGAGATTCTCAAAACCAAGGTTGCCATGTTTCGAGTTCCTTTCAACATTTTGGAAATCCCGCTGAAACTTTGGACATTCTCGCGAAGTGTTCCCAATCCCCGACAAGATTGGTACCCTTTCACGTCCAAATCTCTCAAACTCCGGGAGAGATTCTCAAAACCAAGGTTGACATGTTTCAAGTTCCTTTCAACATTTTGGAAATCCCGCTGAAACTTTGGACATTCTCGCGAAGGGTTCCCAGTCCCCGACAAGATTGGTACCCTTTCACGTCCAAATCTTTCAAAGTCCGGGATAGATTCTCAAAACCAAGGTTGACATGTTTCGAGTTCCTTTCAACATTTTGGAAATCCCGCTGAAACTTTGGACATTCTCGCGAAGGGTTCCCAATCCCCGACAAGACTGGTACCCTTTCACGTCCAAATCTCTCAAACTCCGAGAGAGATTCTCAAAACCATGGTTGCCATGTTTCGAGTTCCTTTCAACATTTTGGAAATCCCGCTGAAACTTTGGACATTGTCGCGAAGGGTTCCCAATCCCCGACAAGATTGGTACCCTTTCACATCCAAATCTCTCAAACTCCGGGAGAGATTCTCAAAACCAAGGTTGACATGTTTCGAGTTCCTTTCAACATTTTGGAAATCCCGCTGAAACTTTGGACATTCTGGCGAAGGGTTCCCAATCCCCGACAAGATTGGTACCCTTTCACGTCCAAATCTCTCAAACTCCGGGAGAGATTCTCAAAACCAAGGTTGACATGTTTCGAGTTCCTTTCAACATTTTGGAAATCCCGCTGAAACTTTGGACATTCTCGCGAAGGGTTCCCAATCCCCGACAAGATTGGTACCCTTTCACGTCCGAATGTCTCAAACTCCGGGAGAGATTCTCAAAACCAAGGTTGACATGTTTCGAGTTCCTTTCAACATTTTGGAAATCCCGCTGAAACTTTGGACATTCTCGCGAAGGGTTCCCAATCCCCGACAAGACTGGTACCCTTTCACGTCCAAATCTCTGAAACTCCGGGAGAGATTCTCAAAACCAAGGTTGACACGGTTCCAGTTCCTTTCAACATTTTGGAAATCCCGCTGAAACTTTGGACATTCTCGCGAAGGGTTCCCAGTCCCCGACAAGATTGGTACCCTTTCACGTCCAAATCTCTCAAAGTCCGAAGAGATTCTCAAAACCAAGGCTGACATGTTTCGAGTTCCTTTCAACATTTTGGAAATCCCGCTGAAACTTTGGACATTCTCGCGAAGGGTTCCCAATCCCCGACAAGACTGGTACCCTTTCACGTCCAAATCTCTCAAACTCCGGGAGAGATTCTCAAAACCAAGGTTGACATGTTTCGAGTTCCTTTCAACATTTTGGAAATCCCGCTGAAACTTTGGACATTCTCGCGAAGGGTTCCCAATCCCCGACAAGATTGGTACCCTTTCACGTCCAAATCTCTCAAACTCTGGGAGAGATTCTCAAAACCAAGGTTGACATGTTTCGAGTTCCTCTCAACATTTTGGAAATCCCGCTGAAACTTTGGACATTCTCGCGAAGGGTTCCCAATCCCCGACAAGATTGGTACCCTTTCACGTCCAAATCTCTCAAACTCCGGGAGAGATTCTCAAAACCAAGGTTGACATGTTTCGAGTTCCTTTCAACATTTTGGAAATCCCGCTGAAACTTTGGACATTGTCACGAAGGGTTCCCAATCCCCGACAAGATTGGTACCCTTTCACGTCCAAATCCCTCAAACTCCGGCAGAGATTCTCAAAACCAAGGTTGACATGTTTCGAGTTCCTTTCAACATTTTGGAAATCCCGCTGAAACTTTGGACATTCTCGCGAAGGGTTCCCAATCCCCGACAAGACTGGTACCCTTTCATGTCCAAATCTCTCAAACTCCGGGAGAGATTCTCAAAACCAAGGTTGACATGTTTAGAGTTCCTTTCAACATTTTGGAAATCCCGCTGAAACTTTGGACATTCTCGCGAAGGGTTCCCAATCCCCGACAAGATTGGTACCCTTTCACGTCCAAAACTCTCGAACTCCGGTTAAGATTCTCAAAACCAAGCTTGACATGTTTCGAGTTCCTTTCAACATTTTGGAAATCCCGCTGAAACTTTGGACATTGTCGCGAAGGGTTCCCAATCCCCGACAAGATTGGTACCCTTTCACGTCCAAATCTCTCAAACTCCGGGAGAGATTCTCAAAACCAAGGTTGACATGTTTCGAGTTCCTTTCAACATTTTGGAAATCCCGCTGAAACTTTGGACATTTTCGCGAAGGTTTCCCAATCCCCGACAAGATTGTTACCCTTTCACGTCCGAATGTCTCAAACTCTGGGAGAGATTCTCAAAACCAAGGTTGACATGTTTCGAGTTCCTTTCAACATTTTGGAAATCCCGCTGAAACTTTGGACATTCTGGCGGAGGGTTCTAGATCCCCGACAAGATTGGTACCCTTTCACGTCCAAATCTCTCAAAGTGCGGCAGAGATTCTCAAAACCAAGGTTAACATGTTTCGAGTTCCTTTCAACATTTTGGAAATCCCGCTGAAACTTTGGACATTCTCGCGAAGGGTTCCCAGTCCCCGACAAGATTGATACTCTTTCACGTCCAAATCTCTCAAACTCCGGGAGAGATTCTCAAAACCAAGGTTGACATGTTTCGAGTTCCTTTCAACATTTTGGAAATCCCGCTGAAAGTTTGGACATTGTCGCAAAGGGTTCCCAGTCCCCGACAAGACTGGTACCCTTTCACGTCCAAATCTCTCAAACTCCGGGAGAGATTCTCAAAACCAAGGTTCACATGTTTCGAGTTCCTTTCAACATTTTGGAAATCCCGCTGAAACTTTGGACATTCTCGCGAAGGGTTCCCAGTCCCCGACAAGATTGGTACCCTTTCACGTCCAAATCTCTCAAAGTCCGGGAGAGGTTCTCAAAACCAAGGTTGACATGTTTCGAGTTCCTTTCAACATTTTGGAAATCCCGCTGAAACTTTGGACATTCTCGCGAAGGGTTCCCAACCCCCGACAAGATTGGTACCCTTTCACGTCCAAATCTCTCAAACTCCGGGAGAGATTCTCAAAACCAAGGTTGACATGTTTCGAGTTCCTTTCAACATTTTGGAAATCCCGCTGAAACTTTGGACATTCTAGCGAAGGGTTCCCAATCCCCGACAAGATTGGTACCCTTTCACGTCCAAATCTCTCAAACTCCGGGAGAGATTCTCAAAACCAAGGTTGACATGTTTCGAGTTCCTTTCAACATTTTGGAAATCCCGCTGAAACTTTGGACATTCTCGCGAAGGGTTCCCAATCCCCGACAAGATTGGTACCCTTTCACGTCCAAATCTCTCAAACTCCGGGAGAGATTCTCAAAACCAAGGTTGACATGTTTCGAGTTCCTTTCAACATTTTGAAAATCCCGCTGAAACTTTGGACATTGTCGCGAAGGGTTCCCAATCCCCGACAAGATTGGTACCCTTTCACGTCCGAATGTCTCAAACTCTGGGAGAGATTCTCAAAACCAAGGTTGACATGTTTCGAGTTCCTTTCAACATTTTGGAAATCCCGCTGAAACTTTGGACATTCTGGCGGAGGGTTCTAGATCCCCGACAAGATTGGTACCCTTTCACGTCCAAATCTCTCAAAGTGCGGCAGAGATTCTCAAAACCAAGGTTAACATGTTTCGAGTTCCTTTCAACATTTTGGAAATCCCGCTGAAACTTTGGACATTCTCGCGAAGGGTTCCCAGTCCCCGACAAGATTGATACTCTTTCACGTCCAAATCTCTCAAACTCCGGGAGAGATTCTCAAAACCAAGGTTGACATGTTTCGAGTTCCTTTCAACATTTTGGAAATCCCGCTGAAACTTTGGACATTCTCGCGAAGGGTTCCCAATCCCCGACAAGACTGGTACCCTTCCACGTCCAAATCTCTCAAAGTCCGGGAGAGATTCTCAAAACCAAGGTTGCCATGTTTCGAGTTCCTTTCAACATTTTGGAAATCCCGCTGAAACTTTGGACATTCTCGCAAAGGGTTCCCAATCCCCGACAAGATTGGTACCCTTTCACGTCCAAATCTCTCAAAGTCCGGGAGAGATTCTCAAAACCAAGGTTGACATGTTTCGAGTTCCTTTCAACATTTTGGAAATCCCGCTGAAACTTTGGACATTGTCGCGAAGGGTTCCCAGTCCCCGACAAGACTGGTACCCTTTCACGTCCAAATCTCTCAAACTCCGGGAGAGATTCTCAAAACCAAGGTTCACATGTTTCGAGTTCCTTTCAACATTTTGGAAATCCCGCTGAAACTTTGGACATTCTCGCGAAGGGTTCCCAACCCCCGACAAGATTGGTACCCTTTCACGTCCAAATCTCTCAAAGTCCGGGAGAGATTCTCAAAACCAAGGTTGACATGGTTCGAGTTCCTTTCAACATTTTGGAAATCCCGCTGAAACTTTGGACATTCTCGCGAAGGGTTCCCAACCCCCGACAAGATTGGTACCCTTTCACGTCCAAATCTCTCAAACTCCGGGAGAGATTCTCAAAACCAAGGTTGACATGTTTCGAGTTCCTCTCAACATTTTGGAAATCCCGCTGAAACTTTGGACATTCTCGCGAAGGGTTCCCAATCCCCGACAAGACTGGTACCATTTCACGTCCAAATCTCTCAAACTCCGGGAGAGATTCTCAAAACCAAGGTTGACATGTTTCGAGTTCCTTTCAACATTTTGGAAATCCCGCTGAAACTTTGGACATTCTCGCGAAGGGTTCCCAGTCCCCGACAAGATTGGTACCCTTTCACGTCCAAATCTCTCAAACTCCGGGAGAGATTCTTAAAACCAAGGTTGACATGTTTCGAGTTCCTTTCAACATTTTGGAAATCCCGCTGAAACTTTGGACATTCTCGCGAAGGGTTCCCAATCCCCGACAAGACTGGTACCCTTTCACGTCCAAATCTCTCAAACTCCGGGAGAGATTCTCAAAACCAAGGTTGACATGTTTCGAGTTCCTTTCAACATTTTGGAAATCCCGCTGAAACTTTGGACATTCTCGCGAAGGGTTCCCAATCCCCGACAAGTTTGGTACCCTTTCACGTCCAAATCTCTCAAACTCCGGGAGAGATTCTCAAAACCAAGGTTGACATGTTTCGAGTTCCTTTCAACATTTTGGAAATCCCGCTGAAACTTTGGACATTCTCGCGAAGGGTTCCCAATCCCCGACAAGATTGGTACCCTTTCACGTCCAAATCTCTCAAACTCCGGGAGAGATTCTCAAAACCGAGGTTGACATGTTTCGAGTTCCTTTCAACATTTTGGAAATCCCGCTGAAACTTTGGACATTCTCGCGAAGGGCTCCCAATCCCCGACAAGACTGGTACCCTTTCACGTCCAAATCTCTCAAACTCCGGGAGAGATTCTCAAAACCGAGGTTGACATGTTTCGAGTTCCTCTCAACATTTTGGAAATCCCGCTGAAACTTTGGACATTCTCGCGAAGGGTTCCCAATCCCCGACAAGACTGGTACCCTTTCACGTCCAAATCTCTCCAACTCCGGGAGAGATTCTCAAAACCAAGGTTGACATGTTTCGAGTTCCTCTCAACATTTTGGAAATCCCGCTGAAACTTTGGACATTCTCGCGAAGTGTTCCCAATCCCCGACAAGATTGGTACCCTTTCACGTCCAAATCTCTCAAAGTCCGGGAGAGATTCTCAAAACCAAGGTTGACATGTTTCAAGTTCCTTTCAACATTTTGGAAATCCCTCTGAAACTTTGGACATTCTCGCGAAGGGTTCCCAGTCCCCGACAAGATTGGTACCCTTTCACGTCCAAATCTTTCAAAGTCCGGGATAGATTCTCAAAACCAAGGTTGACATGTTTCGAGTTCCTTTCAACATTTTGGAAATTCCGCTGAAACTTTGGACATTCTCGCGAAGGGTTCCCAATCCCCGACAAGATTGGTACCCTTTCACGTCCAAATCTCTGAAACTCCGGGAGAGATTCTCAAAACCATGGTTGCCATGTTTCGAGTTCCTTTCAACATTTTGGAAATCCCGCTGAAACTTTGGACATTCTCGCGAAGGGTTCCCAATCCCCGACAAGATTGGTACCCTTTCACATCCAAATCTCTCAAACTCCGGGAGAGATTCTCAAAACCAAGGTTGACATGTTTCGAGTTCCTTTCAACATTTTGGAAATCCCGCTGAAACTTTGGACATTCTCGCGAAGGGTTCCCAATCCCCGACAAGATTGGTACCCTTTCACGTCCAAATCTCTCCAACTCCGGGAGAGATTCTCAAAACCAAGGTTGACATGTTTCGAGTTCCTTTCAACATTTTGGAAATCCCACTGAAACTTTGGACATTCTCGCGAAGGGTTCCCAATCCCCGACAAGATTGGTACCCTTTCACGTCCAAATCTCTCAAACTCCGGGAGAGATTCTCAAAACCAAGGTTCACATGTTTCGAGTTCCTTTCAACATTTTGGAAATCCCGCTGAAACTTTGGACATTCTCGCGAAGGGTTCCCAATCCCCGACAAGACTGGTACCCTTTCACGTCCAAATCTCTGAAACTCCGGGAGAGATTCTCAAAACCAAGGTTGACACGGTTCCAGTTCCTTTCAACATTTTGGAAATCCCGCTGAAACTTTGGACATTCTCGCGAAGGGTTCCCAGTCCCCGACAAGATTGGTACCCTTTCACGTCCAAATCTCTCAAAGTCCGAAGAGATTCTCAAAACTAAGGCTGACATGTTTCGAGTTCCTTTCAACATTTTGGAAATCCCGCTGAAACTTTGGACATTCTCGCGAAGGGTTCCCAATCCCCGACAAGACTGGTACCCTTTCACGTCCAAATCTCTCAAACTCCGGGAGAGATTCTCAAAACCAAGGTTGACATGTTTCGAGTTCCTTTCAACATTTTGGAAATCCCGCTGAAACTTTGGACATTCTGGCGAAGGGTTCCCAATCCCCGACAAGATTGGTACCCTTTCACGTCCAAATCTCTCAAACTCCGGGAGAGATTCTCAAAACCAAGGTTGACATGTTTCGAGTTCCTTTCAACATTTTGGAAATCCCGCTGAAACTTTGGACATTCTCGCGAAGGGTTCCCAATCCCCGACAAGACTGGTACCCTTTCACGTCCAAATCTCTCAAACTCCGGGAGAGATTCTCAAAACCAAGGTTGACATGTTTCGAGTTCCTTTCAACATTTTGGAAATCCCGCTGAAACTTTGGACATTCTGGCGAAGGGTTCCCAATCCCCGACAAGATTGGTACCCTTTCACGTCCAAATCTCTCAAACTCCGGGAGAGATTCTCAAAACCAAGGTTGACATGTTTCGAGTTCCTTTGAACATTTTGGAAATCCCGCTGAAACTTTGGACATTGTCACGAAGGGTTCCCAATCCCCGACAAGATTGGTACCCTTTCACGTCCAAATCCCTCAAACTCCGGCAGAGATTCTCAAAACCAAGGTTGACATGTTTCGAGTTCCTTTCAACATTTTGGAAATCCCGCTGAAACTTTGGACATTCTCGCGAAGGGTTCCCAATCCCCGACAAGACTGGTACACTTTCACGTCCAAATCTCTCAAACTCCGGGAGAGATTCTCAAAACCAAGGTTGACATGTTTCGAGTTCCTTTCAACATTTTGGAAATCCCGCTGAAACTTTGGACATTCTCGCGAAGGGTTCCCAATCCCCGACAAGATTGGTACCCTTTCACGTCCAAAACTCTCGAACTCCGGTTAAGATTCTCAAAACCAAGGTTGACATGTTTCGAGTTCCTTTCAACATTTTGGAAATCCCGCTGAAACTTTGGACATTGTCGCGAAGGGTTCCCAATCCCCGACAAGATTGGTACCCTTTCACGTCCAAATCTCTCAAACTCCGGGAGAGATTCTCAAAACCAAGGTTGACATGTTTCGAGTTCCTTTCAACATTTTGGAAATCCCGCTGAAACTTTGGACATTCTGGCGGAGGGTTCTAGATCCCCGACAAGATTGGTACCCTTTCACGTCCAAATCTCTCAAAGTGCGGCAGAGATTCTCAAAACCAAGGTTAACATGTTTCGAGTTCCTTTCAACATTTTGGAAATCCCGCTGAAACTTTGGACATTCTCGCGAAGGGTTCCCAGTCCCCGACAAGATTGATACTCTTTCACGTCCAAATCTCTCAAACTCCGGGAGAGATTCTCAAAACCAAGGTTGACATGTTTCGAGTTCCTTTCAACATTTTGGAAATCCCGCTGAAACTTTGGACATTCTGGCGAAGGGTTCCCAATCCCCGACAAGACTGGTACCCTTCCACGTCCAAATCTCTCAAACTCCGGGAGAGATTCTCAAAACCAAGGTTGCCATGTTTCGAGTTCCTTTCAACATTTTGGAAATCCCGCTGAAACTTTGGACATTCTCGCGAAGGGTTCCCAATCCCCGACAAGATTGGTACCCTTTCACGTCCAAATCTCTCCAACTCCGGGAGAGATTCTCAAAACCAAGGTTGACATGTTTCGAGTTCCTTTCAACATTTTGGAAATCCCGCTGAAAGTTTGGACATTGTCGCGAAGGGTTCCCAGTCCCCGACAAGACTGGTACCCTTTCACGTCCAAATCTCTCAAACTCCGGGAGAGATTCTCAAAACCAAGGTTCACATGTT
The DNA here is from genome assembly GCF_964273445.1 of Streptopelia decaocto. Classification (NCBI taxonomy): domain Eukaryota; kingdom Metazoa; phylum Chordata; class Aves; order Columbiformes; family Columbidae; genus Streptopelia; species Streptopelia decaocto. The sequence continues at coordinate 1,024,258 of NW_028116159.1, forward strand.
TCGAGTTCCTTTCAACATTTTGGAAATCCCGCTGAAACTTTGGACATTCTCGCGAAGGGTTCCCAACCCCCGACAAGATTGGTACCCTTTCACGTCCAAATCTCTCAAAGTCCGGGAGAGATTCTCAAAACCAAGGTTGACATGTTTTGAGTTCCTTTCAACATTTTGGAAATCCCGCTGAAACTTTGGACATTCTCGCGAAGGGTTCCCAACCCCCGACAAGATTGGTACCCTTTCACGTCCAAATCTCTCAAACTCCGGGAGAGATTCTCAAAACCAAGGTTGACATGTTTCGAGTTCCTTTCAACATTTTGGAAATCCCGCTGAAACTTTGGACATTCTCGCGAAGGGTTCCCAATCCCCGACAAGATTGGTACCCTTTCACGTCCAAATCTCTCAAACTCCGGGAGAGATTCTCAAAACCAAGGTTGACATGTTTCGAGTTCCTTTCAACATTTTGGAAATCCCGCTGAAACTTTGGACATTCTCGCGAAGGGTTCCCAATCCCCGACAAGATTGGTACCCTTTCACGTCCAAAACTCTCGAACTCCGGTTAAGATTCTCAAAACCAAGCTTGACATGTTTCGAGTTCCTTTCAACATTTTGAAAATCCCGCTGAAACTTTGGACATTGTCGCGAAGGGTTCCCAATCCCCGACAAGATTGGTACCCTTTCACGTCCAAATCTCTCAAACTCCGGGAGAGATTCTCAAAACCAAGGTTGACATGTTTCGAGTTCCTTTCAACATTTTGGAAATCCCGCTGAAACTTTGGACATTTTCGCGAAGGTTTCCCAATCCCCGACAAGATTGGTACCCTTTCACGTCCGAATGTCTCAAACTCTGGGAGAGATTCTCAAAACCAAGGTTGACATGTTTCGAGTTCCTTTCAACATTTTGGAAATCCCGCTGAAACTTTGGACATTCTGGCGGAGGGTTCTAGATCCCCGACAAGATTGGTACCCTTTCACGTCCAAATCTCTCAAAGTGCGGCAGAGATTCTCAAAACCAAGGTTAACATGTTTCGAGTTCCTTTCAACATTTTGGAAATCCCGCTGAAACTTTGGACATTCTCGCGAAGGGTTCCCAGTCCCCGACAAGATTGATACTCTTTCACGTCCAAATCTCTCAAACTCCGGGAGAGATTCTCAAAACCAAGGTTGACATGTTTCGAGTTCCTTTCAACATTTTGGAAATCCCGCTGAAAGTTTGGACATTGTCGCGAAGGGTTCCCAGTCCCCGACAAGACTGGTACCCTTTCACGTCCAAATCTCTCAAACTCCGGGAGAGATTCTCAAAACCAAGGTTGACATGTTTCGAGTTCCTTTCAACATTTTGGAAATCCCGCTGAAACTTTGGACATTCTCGCGAAGGGTTCCCAACCCCCGACAAGATTGGTACCCTTTCACGTCCAAATCTCTCAAAGTCCGGGAGAGATTCTCAAAACCAAGGTTGACATGTTTCGAGTTCCTTTCAACATTTTGGAAATCCCGCTGAAACTTTGGACATTCTCGCGAAGGGTTCCCAACCCCCGACAAGATTGGTACCCTTTCACGTCCAAATCTCTCAAACTCCGGGAGAGATTCTCAAAACCAAGGTTGACATGTTTCGAGTTCCTCTCAACATTTTGGAAATCCCGCTGAAACTTTGGACATTCTCGCGAAGGGTTCCCAATCCCCGACAAGATTGGTACCCTTTCACGTCCAAATCTCTCAAACTCCGGGAGAGATTCTCAAAACCAAGGTTGACATGTTTCGAGTTCCTTTCAACATTTTGGAAATCCCGCTGAAACTTTGGACATTCTCGCGAAGGGTTCCCAATCCCCGACAAGATTGGTACCCTTTCACGTCCAAATCTCTCAAACTCCGGGAGAGATTCTCAAAACCAAGGTTGACATGTTTCGAGTTCCTCTCAACATTTTGGAAATCCCGCTGAAACTTTGGACATTCTCGCGAAGGGTTCCCAATCCCCGACAAGATTGGTACCCTTTCACGTCCAAATCTCTCAAACTCCGGGAGAGATTCTCAAAACCAAGGTTGACATGTTTCGAGTTCCTTTCAACATTTTGGAAATCCCGCTGAAACTTTGGACATTCTCGCGAAGGGTTCCCAATCCCCGACAAGATTGGTACCCTTTCACGTCCAAATCTCTCAAACTCTGGGAGAGATTCTCAAAACCAAGGTTGACATGTTTCGAGTTCCTTTCAACATTTTGGAATTCCCGCTGAAACTTTGGACATTCTCGCGAAGGGTTCCCAATCCCCGACAAGACTGGTACCCTTCCACGTCCAAATCTCTCAAAGTCCGGGAGAGATTCTCAAAACCAAGGTTGACATGTTTCGAGTTCCTTTCAACATTTTGGAAATCCCACTGAAACTTTGGACATTGTCGCGAAGGGTTCCCAATCCCCGACAAGATTGGTACCCTTTCACGTCCAAATCTCTCAAACTCTGGGAGAGATTCTCAAAACCAAGGTTGACATGTTTCGAGTTCCTTTCAACATTTTGGAAATCCCGCTGAAACTTTGGACATTCTCGCGAAGGGTTCCCAATCCCCGACAAGACTGGTACCCTTCCACGTCCAAATCTCTCAAAGTCCGGGAGAGATTCTCAAAACCAAGGTTGCCATGTTTCGAGTTCCTTTCAACATTTTGGAAATCCCACTGAAACTTTGGACATTGTCGCGAAGGGTTCCCAATCCCCGACAAGATTGGTACCCTTTCACGTCCAAATCTCTCAAACTCCGGGAGAGATTCTCAAAACCAAGGTTGACATGTTTCGAGTTCCTTTCAACATTTTGGAAATCCCGCTGAAAGTTTGGACATTGTCGCGAAGGGTTCCCAGTCCCCGACAAGACTGGTACCCTTTCACGTCCAAATCTCTCAAACTCCGGGAGAGATTCTCAAAACCATGGTTCACATGTTTCGAGTTCCTTTCAACATTTTGGAAATCCCGCTGAAACTTTGGACATTCTCGCGAAGGGTTCCCAACCCCCGACAAGATTGGTACCCTTTCACGTCCAAATCTCTCAAAGTCCGGGAGAGATTCTCAAAACCAAGGTTGACATGTTTCGAGTTCCTTTCAACATTTTGGAAATCCCGCTGAAACTTTGGACATTCTCGCGAAGGGTTCCCAATCCCCGACAAGATTGGTACCCTTTCACGTCCAAATCTCTCCAACTCCGGGAGAGATTCTCAAAACCAAGGTTGACATGTTTCGAGTTCCTTTCAACATTTTGGAAATCCCACTGAAACTTTGGACATTCTCGCGAAGGGTTCCCAATCCCCGACAAGATTGGTACCCTTTCACGTCCAAATCTCTCAAACTCCGGGAGAGATTCTCAAAACCAAGGTTGACATGTTTCGAGTTCCTTTCAACATTTTGGAAATCCCGCTGAAACTTTGGACATTCTCGCGAAGGGTTCCCAATCCCCGACAAGATTGGTACCCTTTCACGTCCAAATCTCTCAAAGTCCGGGAGAGATTCTCAAAACCAAGGTTGACATGTTTCGAGTTCCTTTCAACATTTTGGAAATCCCGCTGAAACTTTGGACATTCTCGCGAAGGGTTCCCAATCCCCGACAAGATTGGTACCCTTTCACGTCCAAATCTCTCAAACTCCGGGAGAGATTCTCAAAACCAAGGTTGACATGTTTCGAGTTCCTCTCAACATTTTGGAAATCCCGCTGAAACTTTGGACATTCTCGCGAAGGGTTCCCAACCCCCGACAAGATTGGTACCCTTTCACGTCCAAATCTCTCAAACTCCGGGAGAGATTCTCAAAACCAAGGTTGACATGTTTCGAGTTCCTTTCAACCTTTTGGAAATCCCGCTGAAACTTTGGACATTCTCGCGAAGGGTTCCCAATCCCCGACAAGATTGGTACCCTTTCACGTCCAAATCTCTCAAACTCTGGGAGAGATTCTCAAAACCAAGGTTGACATGTTTCGAGTTCCTTTCAACATTTTGGAAATCCCGCTGAAACTTTGGACATTCTCGCGAAGGGTTCCCGATCCCCGACAAGATTGGTACCCTTTCACGTCCAAAACTCTCAAACTCCGGTTAAGATTCTCAAAACCAAGCTTGACATGTTTCGAGTTCCTTTCAACATTTTGGAAATCCCGCTGAAACTTTGGACATTCTCGCGAAGGGTTCCCAATCCCCGACAAGTTTGGTACCCTTTCACGTCCAAATCTCTCAAAGTCTGGGAGAGATTCTCAAAACCAAGGTTGACATGTTTAGAGTTCCTTTCAACATTTTGGAAATCCCGCTGAAACTTTGGACATTGTCGCGAAGGGTTCCCAATCCCCGACAAGATTGGTACCCTTTCACGTCCAAATCTCTCAAAGTCCGGGAGAGATTCTCAAAGCCAAGGCTGACATGTTTCGAGTTCCTTTCAACATTTTGGAAATCCCACTGAAGCTTTGGACATTCTCGCGAAGGGTTCCCAATCCCCGACAAGATTGGTACCCTTTCACGTCCAAATCTCTCAAACTCCGGGAGAGATTCTCAAAACCAAGGTTGACATGTTTCGAGTTCCTTTCAACATTTTGGAAATCCCGCTGAAACTTTGGACATTCTCGCGAAGGGTTCCCAATCCCCGACAAGATTGGTACCCTTTCACGTCCAAATCTCTCAAACTCCGGGAGAGATTCTCAAAACCAAGGTTGACATGTTTCGAGTTCCTTTCAACATTTTGGAAATCCCGCTGAAACTTTGGACATTCTCGCGAAGGGCTCCCAATCCCCGACAAGACTGGTACCCTTTCACGTCCAAATCTCTCAAACTCCGGGAGAGATTCTCAAAACCGAGGTTGACATGTTTCGAGTTCCTCTCAACATTTTGGAAATCCCGCTGAAACTTTGGACATTCTCGCGAAGGGTTCCCAATCCCCGACAAGACTGGTACCCTTTCACGTCCAAATCTCTCAAACTCCGGGAGAGATTCTCAAAACCAAGGTTGACATGTTTCGAGTTCATCTCAACATTTTGGAAATCCCGCTGAAACTTTGGACATTCTCGCGAAGGGTTCCCAATCCCCGACAAGATTGGTACCCTTCCACGTCCAAATTTCTCAATGTCCGGGAGAGATCCTCAAAACCAAGGTTGCCATGTTTCGAGTTCCTTTCAACATTTTGGAAATCCCGCTGAAACTTTGGACATTGTCGCGAAGGGTTCCCAATCCCCGACAAGATTGGTACCCTTTCACGTCCAAATCTCTCAAACTCCGGGAGAGATTCTCAAAACCAAGGTTGACATGTTTCAAGTTCCTTTCAACATTTTGGAAATCCCGCTGAAACTTTGGACATTCTCGCAAACGGTTCCCAGTCCCCGACAAGATTGGTACCCTTTCACGTCCAAATCTTTCAAAGTCCGGGATAGATTCTCAAAACCAAGGTTGACATGTTTCGAGTTCCTTTCAACATTTTGGAAATCCCGCTGAAACTTTGGACATTGTCGCGAAGGGTTCCCAATCCCCGACAAGATTGGTACCCTTTCACGTCCAAATCTCTCAAACTCCGGGAGAGATTCTCAAAACCAAGGTTGCCATGTTTCGAGTTCCTTTCAACATTTTGGAAATCCCGCTGAAACTTTGGACATTCTCGCGAAGGGTTCCCAATCCCCGACAAGATTGGTACCCTTTCACATCCAAATCTCTCCAACTCCGGGAGAGATTCTCAAAACCAAGGTTGACATGTTTCGAGTTCCTTTCAACATTTTGGAAATCCCGCTGAAACTTTGGACATTCTCGCGAAGGGTTCCCAATCCCCGACAAGATTGGTACCCTTTCACGTCCAAATCTCTCAAAGTCCGGGAGAGATTCTCAAAACCAAGGTTGACATGTTTCGAGTTCCTTTCAACATTTTGGAAATCCCACTGAAACTTTGGACATTCTCGCGAAGGGTTCCCAATCCCCGACAAGATTGGTACCCTTTCACGTCCAAATCTCTCAAACTCCGGGAGAGATTCTCAAAACCAAGGTTGACATGTTTCGAGTTCCTTTCAACATTTTGGAAATCCCGCTGAAACTTTGGACATTCTCGCGAAGGGTTCCCAATCCCCGACAAGACTGGTACCCTTTCACGTCCAAATCTCTGAAACTCCGGGAGAGATTCTCAAAACCAAGGTTGACATGGTTCCAGTTCCTTTCAACATTTTGGAAATCCCGCTGAAACTTTGGACATTCTCGCGAAGGGTTCCCAGTCCCCGACAAGATTGGTACCCTTTCACGTCCAAATCTCTCAAAGTCCGAAGAGATTCTCAAAACCAAGGTTGACATGTTTCGAGTTCCTTTCAACATTTTGGAAATCCCGCTGAAACTTTGGACATTCTCGCGAAGGGTTCCCAATCCCCGACAAGACTGGTACCCTTTCACGTCCAAATCTCTCAAACTCCGGGAGAGATTCTCAAAACCAAGGTTGACATGTTTCGAGTTCCTTTCAACATTTTGGAAATCCCGCTGAAACTTTGGACATTCTCGCGAAGGGTTCCCAATCCCCGACAAGATTGGTACCCTTTCACGTCCAAATCTCTCAAAGTCCGGGAGAGATTCTCAAAACCAAGGTTGACATGTTTCGAGTTCCTTTGAACATTTTGGAAATCCCGCTGAAACTTTGGACATTCTCGCGAAGGGTTCCAAATCCCCGACAAGACTGGTACCCTTTCACGTCCAAATCTCTCAAACTCCGGGAGAGATTCTCAAAACCAAGGTTCACATGTTTCGAGTTCCTTTCAACATTTTGGAAATCCCGCTGAAACTTTGGACATTCTCGCGAAGGGTTCCCAACCCCCGACAAGATTGGTACCGTTTCACGTCCAAATCTCTCAAAGTCCGGGAGAGATTCTCAAAACCAAGGTTGACATGTTTCGAGTTCCTTTCAACATTTTGGAAATCCCGCTGAAACTTTGGACATTCTCGCGAAGGGTTCCCAATCCCCGACAAGATTGGTACCCTTTCACGTCCAAATCTCTCAAACTCCGGGAGAGATTCTCAAAACCAAGGTTGACATGTTTCGAGTTCCTCTCAACATTTTGGAAATCCCGCTGAAACTTTGGACATTCTCGCGAAGGGTTCCCAATCCCCGACAAGATTGGTACCCTTTCACGTCCAAAACTCTCGAACTCCGGTTAAGATTCTCAAAACCAAGCTTGACATGTTTCGAGTTCCTTTCAACATTTTGGAAATCCCACTGAAACTTTGGACATTGTCGCGAAGGGTTCCCAATCCCCGACAAGATTGGTACCCTTTCACGTCCAAATCTCTCAAACTCCGGGAGAGATTCTCAAAACCAAGGTTGACATGTTTCGAGTTCCTTTCAACATTTTGGAAATCCCGCTGAAACTTTGGACATTTTCGCGAAGGTTTCCCAATCCCCGACAAGATTGGTACCCTTTCACGTCCGAATGTCTCAAACTCTGGGAGAGATTCTCAAAACCAAGGTTGCCATGTTTCGAGTTCCTTTCAACATTTTGGAAATCCCGCTGAAACTTTGGAAATTCTGGCGGAGGGTTCTAGATCCCCGACAAGATTGGTACCCTTTCACGTCCAAATCTCTCAAAGTGCGGCAGAGATTCTCAAAACCAAGGTTAACATGTTTCGAGTTCCTTTCAACATTTTGGAAATCCCGCTGAAACTTTGGACATTCTCGCGAAGGGTTCCCAGTCCCCGACAAGATTGATACTCTTTCACGTCCAAATCTCTCAAACTCCGGGAGAGATTCTCAAAACCAAGGTTGACATGTTTCGAGTTCCTTTCAACATTTTGGAAATCCCGCTGAAACTTTGGACATTCTCGCGAAGGGTTCCCAATCCCCGACAAGATTGGTACCCTTTCACGTCCGAATGTCTCAAACTCCGGGAGAGATTCTCAAAACCAAGGTTGACATGTTTCGAGTTCCTTTCAACATTTTGGAAATCCCACTGAAACTTTGGACATTCTCGCGAAGGGTTCCCAATCCCCGACAAGATTGGTACCCTTTCACGTCCGAATGTCTCAAACTCCGGGAGAGATTCTCAAAACCAAGGTTGACATGTTTCGAGTTCCTTTCAACATTTTGGAAATCCCGCTGAAACTTTGGACATTCTCGCGAAGGGTTCCCAATCCCCGACAAGACTGGTACCCTTTCACGTCCAAATCTCTGAAACTCCGGGAGAGATTCTCAAAACCAAGGTTGACATGGTTCCAGTTCCTTTCAACATTTTGGAAATCCCGCTGAAACTTTGGACATTCTCGCGAAGGGTTCCCAGTCCCTGACAAGATTGGTACCCTTTCACGTCCAAATCTCTCAAAGTCCGAAGAGATTCTCAAAACCAAGGTTGACATATTTCGAGTTCCTTTCAACATTTTGGAAATCCCGCTGAAACTTTGGACATTCTCGCGAAGGGTTCCCAATCCCCGACAAGACTGGTACCCTTTCACGTCCAAATCTCTCAAACTCCGGGAGAGATTCTCAAAACCAAGGTTGACATGTTTCGAGTTCCTTTCAACATTTTGGAAATCCCGCTGAAACTTTGGACATTGTCGCGAAGGGTTCCCAATCCCCGACAAGATTGGTACCCTTTCACGTCCAAATCTCTCAAACTCCGGGAGAGATTCTCAAAACCAAGGTTGACATGTTTCGAGTTCCTTTCAACATTTTGGAAATCCCGCTGAAACTTTGGACATTCTCGCGAAGGGTTCCCAATCCCCGACAAGATTGGTACCCTTTCACGTCCAAATCTCTCAAAGTCCGGGAGAGATTCTCAAAACCAAGGTTGACATGTTTCGAGTTCCTTTCAACATTTTGGAAATCCCGCTGAAACTTTGGACATTCTCGCGAAGGGTTCCCAATCCCCGACAAGACTGGTACCCTTTCACGTCCAAATCTCTCAAACTCCGGGAGAGATTCTCAAAACCAAGGTTCACATGTTTCGAGTTCCTTTCAACATTTTGGAAATCCCGCTGAAACTTTGGACATTCTCGCGAAGGGTTCCCAACCCCCGACAAGATTGGTACCCTTTCACGTCCAAATCTCTCAAACTCCGGGAGAGATTCTCAAAACCAAGGTTGACATGTTTCGAGTTCCTTTCAACATTTTGGAAATCCCGCTGAAACTTTGGACATTCTCGCGAAGGGTTCCCAATCCCCGACAAGATTGGTACCCTTTCACGTCCAAATCTCTCAAACTCCGGGAGAGATTCTCAAAACCAAGGTTGACATGTTTCGAGTTCCTCTCAACATTTTGGAAATCCCGCTGAAACTTTGGACATTCTCGCGAAGGGTTCCCAATCCCCGACAAGATTGGTACCCTTTCACGTCCAAAACTCTCGAACTCCGGTTAAGATTCTCAAAACCAAGCTTGACATGTTTCGAGTTCCTTTCAACATTTTGGAAATCCCGCTGAAACTTTGGACATTGTCGCGAAGGGTTCCCAATCCCCGACAAGATTGGTACCCTTTCACGTCCAAATCTCTCAAACTCCGGGAGAGATTCTCAAAACCAAGGTTGACATGTTTCGAGTTCCTTTCAACATTTTGGAAATCCCGCTGAAACTTTGGACATTTTCGCGAAGGTTTCCCAATCCCCGACAAGATTGGTACCCTTTCACGTCCGAATGTCTCAAACTCTGGGAGAGATTCTCAAAACCAAGGTTGACATGTTTCGAGTTCCTTTCAACATTTTGGAAATCCCGCTGAAACTTTGGACATTCTGGCGGAGGGTTCTAGATCCCCGACAAGATTGGTACCCTTTCACGTCCAAATCTCTCAAAGTGCGGCAGAGATTCTCAAAACCAAGGTTAACATGTTTCGAGTTCCTTTCAACATTTTGGAAATCCCGCTGAAACTTTGGACATTCTCGCGAAGGGTTCCCAGTCCCCGACAAGATTGATACTCTTTCACGTCCAAATCTCTCAAACTCCGGGAGAGATTCTCAAAACCAAGGTTGACATGTTTCGAGTTCCTTTCAACATTTTGGAAATCCCGCTGAAACTTTGGACATTCTCGCGAAGGGTTCCCAATCCCCGACAAGACTGGTACCCTTCCACGTCCAAATCTCTCAAAGTCTGGGAGAGATTCTCAAAACCAAGGTTGCCATGTTTCGAGTTCCTTTCAACATTTTGGAAATCCCACTGAAACTTTGGACATTCTCGCGAAGGGTTCCCAATCCCCGACAAGATTGGTACCCTTTCACGTCCAAATCTCTCAAAGTCCGGGAGAGATTCTCAAAACCAAGGTTGACATGTTTCGAGTTCCTTTCAACATTTTGGAAATCCCGGTGAAAGTTTGGACATTGTCGCGAAGGGTTCCCAGTCCCCGACAAGACTGGTACCCTTTCACGTCCAAATCTCTCAAACTCCGGGAGAGATTCTCAAAACCAAGGTTCACATGTTTCGAGTTCCTTTCAACATTTTGGAAATCCCGCTGAAACTTTGGACATTCTCGCGAAGGGTTCCCAACCCCCGACAAGACTGGTACCCTTTCACGTCCAAATCTCTCAAAGTCCGGGAGAGATTCTCAAAACCAAGGTTGACATGTTTCGAGTTCCTTTCAACATTTTGGAAATCCCGCTGAAACTTTGGACATTCTCGCGAAGGGTTCCCAACCCCCGACAAGATTGGTACCCTTTCACGTCCAAATCTCTCAAACTCCGGGAGAGATTCTCAAAACCAAGGTTGACATGTTTCGAATTCCTCTCAACATTTTGGAAATCCCGCTGAAACTTTGGACATTCTCGCGAAGGGTTCCCAATCCCCGACAAGATTGGTACCCTTTCACGTCCAAATCTCTCAAACTCCGGGAGAGATTCTCAAAACCAAGGTTGACATGTTTCGAGTTCCTTTCAACATTTTGGAAATCCCGCTGAAACTTTGGACATTCTGGCGAAGGGTTCCCAATGCCCGACAAGATTGGTACCCTTTCACGTCCAAATCTCTCAAACTCTGGGAGAGATTCTCAAAACCAAGGTTGACATGTTTCGAGTTCCTTTCAACATTTTGGAAATCCCGCTGAAACTTTGGACATTGTCGCGAAGGGTTCCCAATCCCCGACAAGACTGGTACCCTTCCACGTCCAAATCTCTCAAAGTCCGGGAGAGATTCTCAAAACCAAGGTTGACATGTTTCGAGTTCCTTTCAACATTTTGGAAATCCCGCTGAAACTTTGGACATTCTCGCGAAGGGTTCCCAATCCCCGACAAGATTGGTACCCTTTCACGTCCAAATCTCTCAAACTCCGGGAGAGATTCTCAAAACCAAGGTTGACATGTTTCGAGTTCCTTTCAACATTTTGGAAATCCCGCTGAAAGTTTGGACATTGTCTCGAAGGGTTCCCAGTCCCCGACAAGACTGGTACCCTTTCACGTCCAAATCTCTCAAACTCCGGGAGAGATTCTCAAAACCATGGTTCACATGTTTCGAGTTCCTTTCAACATTTTGGAAATCCCGCTGAAACTTTGGACATTGTCGCGAAGGGTTCCCAATCCCCGACAAGATTGGTACCCTTTCACGTCCAAATCTCTCAAACTCCGGGAGAGATTCTCAAAACCAACGTTGACATGTTTCGAGTTCCTTTCAACATTTTGGAAATCCCGCTGAAACTTTGGACATTCTCGCGAAGGGTTCCCAATCCCCGACAAGATTGGTACCCTTTCACGTCCAAATCTCTCAAACTCCGGGAGAGATTCTCAAAACCAAGGTTGACATGTTTCGAGTTCCTTTCAACATTTTGGAAATCCCGCTGAAAGTTTGGACATTGTGTCGAAGGGTTCCCAGTCCCCGACAAGACTGTTACCCTTTCACGTCCAAATCTCTCAAACTCCGGGAGAGATTCTCAAAACCATGGTTCACATGTTTCGAGTTCCTTTCAACATTTTGGAAATCCCGCTGAAACTTTGGACATTCTCGCGAAGTGTTCCCAACCCCCGACAAGATTGGTACCCTTTCACGTCCAAATCTCTCAAAGTCCGGGAGAGATTCTCAAAACCAACGTTGACATGTTTCGAGTTCCTTTCAACATTTTGGAAATCCCGCTGAAACTTTGGACATTGTCGCGAAGGGTTCCCAATCCCCGACAAGATTGGTACCCTTTCACGTCCAAATCTCTCAAACTCCGGGAGAGATTCTCAAAACCAAGGTTGACATGTTTCGAGTTCCTTTCAACATTTTGGAAATCCCGCTGAAACTTTGGACATTCTCGCGAAGGGTTCCCAATCCCCGACAAGACTGGTACCCTTTCACGTCCAAATCTCTCAAACTCCGGGAGAGATTCTCAAAACCAAGGTTCACATGTTTCGAGTTCCTTTCAACATTTTGGAAATCCCGCTGAAACTTTGGACATTCTCGCGAAGGGTTCCCAACCCCCGACAAGATTGGTACCCTTTCACGTCCAAATCTCTCAAAGTCCGGGAGAGATTCTCAAAACCAAGGTTGACATGTTTCGAGTTCCTTTCAACATTTTGGAAATCCCGCTGAAACTTTGGACATTCTCGCGAAGGGTTCCCAATCCCCGACAAGATTGGTACCCTTTCACGTCCAAATCTCTCAAACTCCGGGAGAGATTCTCAAAACCAAGGTTGACATGTTTCGAGTTCCTCTCAACATTTTGGAAATCCCGCTGAAACTTTGGACATTCTCGCGAAGGGTTCCCAATCCCCGACAAGATTGGTACCCTTTCACGTCCAAAACTCTCGAACTCCGGTTAAGATTCTCAAAACCAAGCTTGACATGTTTCGAGTTCCTTTCAACATTTTGGAAATCCCGCTGAAACTTTGGACATTGTCGCGAAGGGTTCCCAATCCCCGACAAGATTGGTACCCTTTCACGTCCAAATCTCTCAAACTCCGGGAGAGATTCTCAAAACCAAGGTTGACATGTTTCGAGTTCCTTTCAACATTTTGGAAATCCCACTGAAACTTTGGACATTCTCGCGAAGGGTTCCCAATCCCCGACAAGTTTGGTACCCTTTCACGTCCAAATCTCTCAAAGTCTGGGAGAGATTCTCAAAACCAAGGTTGACATGTTTAGAGTTCCTTTCAACATTTTGGAAATCCCGCTGAAACTTTGGACATTGTCGCGAAGGGTTCCCAATCCCCGACAAGATTGGTACCCTTTCACGTCCAAATCTCTCAAAGTCCGGGAGAGATTCTCAAAGCCAATGCTGACATGTTTCGAGTTCCTTTCAACATTTTGGAAATCCCACTGAAGCTTTGGACATTCTCGCGAAGGGTTCCCAATCCCCGACAAGATTGGTACCCTTTCACGTCCAAATCTCTCAAACTCCGGGAGAGATTCTCAAAACCAAGGTTGACACGTTTCGAGTTCCTTTCAACATTTTGGAAATCCCGCTGAAACTTTGGACATTCTCGCGAAGGGTTCCCAATCCCCGACAAGATTGGTACCCTTTCACGTCCAAATCTCTCAAACTCCGGGAGAGATTCTCAAAACCAAGGTTGACACGTTTCGAGTTCCTTTCAACATTTTGGAAATCCCGCTGAAACTTTGGACATTCTGGCGAAGGGTTCCCAATCCCCGACAAGATTGGTACCCTTTCACGTCCAAATCTCTCAAACTCCGGGAGAGATTCTCAAAACCAAGGTTGACATGTTTCGAGTTCCTTTCAACATTTTGGAAATCCCGCTGAAACTTTGGACATTCTCGCGAAGGTTTCCCAATCCCCGACAAGATTGGTACCCTTTCACGTCCGAATGTCTCAAACTCTGGGAGAGATTCTCAAAACCAAGGTTGACATGTTTCGAGTTCCTTTCAACATTTTGGAAATCCCGCTGAAACTTTGGACAATCTGGCGGAGGGTTCTAGATCCCCGACAAGATTGGTACCCTTTCACGTCCAAATCTCTCAAACTCCGGGAGAGATTCTCAAAACCAAGGTTGACATGTTTCGAGTTCCTTTCAACATTTTGGAAATCCCGCTGAAGCTTTGGACATTCTCGCGAAGGGTTCCCAATCCCCGACAAGATTGATACTCTTTCACGTCCGAATGTCTCAAACTCTGGGAGAGATTCTCAAAACCAAGGTTGACATGTTTCGAGTTCCTTTCAACATTTTGGAAATCCCGCTGAAACTTTGGACAATCTGGCGGAGGGTTCTAGATCCCCAACAAGATTGGTACCCTTTCACGTCCAAATCTCTCAAACTCCGGGAGAGATTCTCAAAACCAAGGTTGACATGTTTCGAGTTCCTTTCAACATTTTGGAAATCCCGCTGAAACTTTGGACATTCTCGCGAAGGGTTCCCAATCCCCGACAAGACTGGTACCCTTCCACGTCCAAATCTCTCAAAGTCCGGGAGAGATTCTCAAAACCAAGATTGCCATGTTTTGAGTTTCTTTCAACATTTTGGAAATCCCGCTGTAACTTTGGACATTCTCGCGAAGGGTTCCCAATCCCCGACAAGATTGGTACCCTTTCACGTCCAAATCTCTCAAACTCCGGGAGAGATTCTCAAAACCAAGGTTGACATGTTTCGAGTTCCTTTCAACATTTTGGAAATCCCGCTGAAACTTTGGACATTCTCGCGAAGGGTTCCCAATCCCCGACAAGATTGGTACCCTTTCACGTCCAAATCTCTCAAACTCCGGAGAGATTCTCAAAACCAAGGTTGACATGTTTCGAGTTCCTCTCAACATTTTGGAAATCCCGCTGAAACTTTGGACATTCTCGCGAAGGGTTCCCAATCCCCGACAAGATTGGTACCCTTTCACGTCCAAAACTCTCGAACTCCGGTTAAGATTCTCAAAACCAAGCTTGACATGTTTCGAGTTCCTTTCAACATTTTGGAAATCCCGCTGAAACTTTGGACATTGTCGCGAAGGGTTCCCAATCCCCGACAAGATTGGTACCCTTTCACGTCCAAATCTCTCAAACTCCGGGAGAGATTCTCAAAACCAAGGTTGACATGTTTCGAGTTCCTTTCAACATTTTGGAAATCCCGCTGAAACTTTGGACATTCTCGCGAAGGGTTCCCAATCCCCGACAAGTTTGGTACCCTTTCACGTCCAAATCTCTCAAACTCCGGGAGAGATTCTCAAAACCAAGGTTGACATGTTTCGAGTTCCTTTCAACATTTTGGAAATCCCGCTGAAAGTTTGGACATTGTGTCGAAGGGTTCCCAGTCCCCGACAAGACTGTTACCCTTTCACGTCCAAATCTCTCAAACTCCGGGAGAGATTCTCAAAACCATGGTTCACATGTTTCGAGTTCCTTTCAACATTTTGGAAATCCCGCTGAAACTTTGGACATTCTCGCGAAGTGTTCCCAACCCCCGACAAGATTGGTACCCTTTCACGTCCAAATCTCTCAAAGTCCGGGAGAGATTCTCAAAACCAACGTTGACATGTTTCGAGTTCCTTTGAACATTTTGGAAATCCCGCTGAAACTTTGGACATTGTCGCGAAGGGTTCCCAATCCCCGACAAGATTGGTACCCTTTCACGTCCAAATCTCTCAAACTCCGGGAGAGATTCTCAAAACCAAGGTTGACATGTTTCGAGTTCCTTTCAACATTTTGGAAATCCCGCTGAAACTTTGGACATTCTCGCGAAGGGTTCCCAATCCCCGACAAGACTGGTACCCTTTCACGTCCAAATCTCTCAAACTCCGGGAGAGATTCTCAAAACCAAGGTTCACATGTTTCGAGTTCCTTTCAACATTTTGGAAATCCCGCTGAAACTTTGGACATTCTCGCGAAGGGTTCCCAACCCCCGACAAGATTGGTACCCTTTCACGTCCAAATCTCTCAAAGTCCGGGAGAGATTCTCAAAACCAAGGTTGACATGTTTCGAGTTCCTTTCAACATTTTGGAAATCCCGCTGAAACTTTGGACATTCTCGCGAAGGGTTCCCAATCCCCGACAAGATTGGTACCCTTTCACGTCCAAATCTCTCAAACTCCGGGAGAGATTCTCAAAACCAAGGTTGACATGTTTCGAGTTCCTTTCAACATTTTGGAAATCCCGCTGAAACTTTGGACATTCTCGCGAAGGGTTCCCAATCCCCGACAAGTTTGGTACCCTTTCACGTCCAAATCTCTCAAACTCCGGGAGAGATTCTCAAAACCAAGGTTGACATGTTTCGAGTTCCTTTCAACATTTTGGAAATCCCGCTGAAAGTTTGGACATTGTGTCGAAGGGTTCCCAGTCCCCGACAAGACTGTTACCCTTTCACGTCCAAATCTCTCAAACTCCGGGAGAGATTCTCAAAACCATGGTTCACATGTTTCGAGTTCCTTTCAACATTTTGGAAATCCCGCTGAAACTTTGGACATTCTCGCGAAGTGTTCCCAACCCCCGACAAGATTGGTACCCTTTCACGTCCAAATCTCTCAAAGTCCGGGAGAGATTCTCAAAACCAACGTTGACATGTTTCGAGTTCCTTTGAACATTTTGGAAATCCCGCTGAAACTTTGGACATTGTCGCGAAGGGTTCCCAATCCCCGACAAGATTGGTACCCTTTCACGTCCAAATCTCTCAAACTCCGGGAGAGATTCTCAAAACCAAGGTTGACATGTTTCGAGTTCCTTTCAACATTTTGGAAATCCCGCTGAAACTTTGGACATTCTCGCGAAGGGTTCCCAATCCCCGACAAGACTGGTACCCTTTCACGTCCAAATATCTCTAACTCCGGGAGAGATTCTCAAAACCAAGGTTCACATGTTTCGAGTTCCTTTCAACATTTTGGAAATCCCGCTGAAACTTTGGACATTCTCGCGAAGGGTTCCCAACCCCCGACAAGATTGGTACCCTTTCACGTCCAAATCTCTCAAAGTCCGGGAGAGATTCTCAAAACCAAGGTTGACATGTTTCGAGTTCCTTTCAACATTTTGGAAATCCCGCTGAAACTTTGGACATTCTCGCGAAGGGTTCCCAATCCCCGACAAGATTGGTACCCTTTCACGTCCAAATCTCTCAAAGTCCGGGAGAGATTCTCAAAACCAAGGTTGACATGTTTCGAGTTCCTCTCAACATTTTGGAAATCCCGCTGAAACTTTGGACATTCTCGCGAAGGGTTCCCAATCCCCGACAAGATTGGTACCCTTTCACGTCCAAAACTCTCGAACTCCGGTTAAGATTCTCAAAACCAAGGTTGACATGTTTCGAGTTCCTCTCAACATTTTGGAAATCCCGCTGAAACTTTGGACATTCTCGCGAAGGGTTCCCAATCCCCGACAAGATTGGTACCCTTTCACGTCCGAATGTCTCAAACTCTGGGAGAGATTCTCAAAACCAAGGTTGACATGTTTCGAGTTCCTTTCAACATTTTGGAAATCCCGCTGAAACTTTGGACAATCTGGCGGAGGGTTCTAGATCCCCGACAAGATTGGTACCCTTTCACGTCCAAATCTCTCAAAGTCCGGGAGAGATTCTCAAAACCAAGGTTGACATGTTTCGAGTTCCTTTCAACATTTTGGAAATCCCGCTGAAACTTTGGACATTCTCGCGAAGGGTTCCCAATCCCCGACAAGATTGATACTCTTTCACGTCCAAATCTCTCAAACTCCGGGAGAGATTCTCAAAACCAAGGTTGACATGTTTCGAGTTCCTTTCAACATTTTGGAAATCCCGCTGAAACTTTGGACATTCTCGCGAAGGGTTCCCAATCCCCGACAAGACTGGTACCCTTCCACGTCCAAATCTCTCAAAGTCCGGGAGAGATTCTCAAAACCAAGGTTGCCATGTTTTGAGTTTCTTTCAACATTTTGGAAATCCCGCTGAAACTTTGGACATTCTCGCGAAGGGTTCCCAATCCCCGACAAGATTGGTACCCTTTCACGTCCAAATCTCTCAAACTCCGGGAGAGATTCTCAAAACCAAGGTTGACATGTTTCGAGTTCCTTTCAACATTTTGGAAATCCCGCTGAAACTTTGGACATTCTCGCGAAGGGTTCCCAATCCCCGACAAGATTGGTACCCTTTCACGTCCAAATCTCTCAAAGTCCGGGAGAGATTCTCAAAACCAAGGTTGACATGTTTCGAGTTCCTTTCAACATTTTGGAAATCCCGCTGAAAGTTTGGACATTGTGTCGAAGGGTTCCCAGTCCCCGACAAGACTGTTACCCTTTCACGTCCAAATCTCTCAAACTCCGGGAGAGATTCTCAAAACCATGGTTCACATGTTTCGAGTTCCTTTCAACATTTTGGAAATCCCGCTGAAACTTTGGACATTCTCGCGAAGTGTTCCCAACCCCCGACAAGATTGGTACCCTTTCACGTCCAAATCTCTCAAAGTCCGGGAGAGATTCTCAAAACCAACGTTGACATGTTTCGAGTTCCTTTCAACATTTTGGAAATCCCGCTGAAACTTTGGACATTGTCGCGAAGGGTTCCCAATCCCCGACAAGATTGGTACCCTTTCACGTCCAAATCTCTCAAACTCCGGGAGAGATTCTCAAAACCAAGGTTGACATGTTTCGAGTTCCTTTCAACATTTTGGAAATCCCGCTGAAACTTTGGACATTCTCGCGAAGGGTTCCCAATCCCCGACAAGACTGGTACCCTTTCACGTCCAAATCTCTCAAACTCCGGGAGAGATTCTCAAAACCAAGGTTCACATGTTTCGAGTTCCTTTCAACATTTTGGAAATCCCGCTGAAACTTTGGACATTCTCGCGAAGGGTTCCCAACCCCCGACAAGATTGGTACCCTTTCACGTCCAAATCTCTCAAAGTCCGGGAGAGATTCTCAAAACCAAGGTTGACATGTTTCGAGTTCCTTTCAACATTTTGGAAATCCCGCTGAAACTTTGGACATTCTCGCGAAGGGTTCCCAATCCCCGACAAGATTGGTACCCTTTCACGTCCAAATCTCTCAAACTCCGGGAGAGATTCTCAAAACCAAGGTTGACATGTTTCGAGTTCCTCTCAACATTTTGGAAATCCCGCTGAAACTTTGGACATTCTCGCGAAGGGTTCCCAATCCCCGACAAGATTGGTACCCTTTCACGTCCAAAACTCTCGAACTCCGGTTAAGATTCTCAAAACCAAGCTTGACATGTTTCGAGTTCCTTTCAACATTTTGGAAATCCCGCTGAAACTTTGGACATTGTCGCGAAGGGTTCCCAATCCCCGACAAGATTGGTACCCTTTCACGTCCAAATCTCTCAAACTCCGGGAGAGATTCTCAAAACCAAGGTTGACATGTTTCGAGTTCCTTTCAACATTTTGGAAATCCCGCTGAAACTTTGGACATTCTCGCGAAGGGTTCCCAATCCCCGACAAGTTTGGTACCCTTTCACGTCCAAATCTCTCAAAGTCTGGGAGAGATTCTCAAAACCAAGGTTGACATGTTTAGAGTTCCTTTCAACATTTTGGAAATCCCGCTGAAACTTTGGACATTCTCGCGAAGGGTTCCCAATCCCCGACAAGATTGGTACCCTTTCACGTCCAAATCTCTCAAAGTCCGGGAGAGATTCTCAAAGCCAATGCTGACATGTTTCGAGTTCCTTTCAACATTTTGGAAATCCCACTGAAGCTTTGGACATTCTCGCGAAGGGTTCCCAATCCCCGACAAGATTGGTACCCTTTCACGTCCAAATCTCTCAAACTCCGGGAGAGATTCTCAAAACCAAGGTTGACATGTTTCGAGTTCCTTTCAACATTTTGGAAATCCCGCTGAAACTTTGGACATTCTCGCGAAGGGTTCCCAATCCCCGACAAGATTGGTACCCTTTCACGTCCAAATCTCTCAAACTCCGGGAGAGATTCTCAAAACCAAGGTTGACACGTTTCGAGTTCCTTTCAACATTTTGGAAATCCCGCTGAAACTTTGGACATTCTCGCGAAGGGTTCCCAATCCCCGACAAGATTGGTACCCTTTCACGTCCAAATCTCTCAAACTCCGGGAGAGATTCTCAAAACCAAGGTTGACATGTTTCGAGTTCCTTTCAACATTTTGGAAATCCCGCTGAAACTTTGGACATTCTCGCGAAGGGTTCCCAATCCCCGACAAGATTGGTACCCTTTCACGTCCAAATCTCTCAAACTCCGGGAGAGATTCTCAAAACCAAGGTTGACATGTTTCGAGTTCCTTTCAACATTTTGGAAATCCCGCTGAAACTTTGGCCAATCTGGCGGAGGGTTCTAGATCCCCGACAAGATTGGTACCCTTTCACGTCCAAATCTCTCAAACTCCGGGAGAGATTCTCAAAACCAAGGTTGACATGTTTCGAGTTCCTTTCAACATTTTGGAAATCCCTCTGAAACTTTGGACATTCTCGCGAAGGGTTCCCAATCCCCGACAAGATTGATACTCTTTCACGTCCAAATCTCTCAAACTCCGGGAGAGATTCTCAAAACCAAGGTTGACATGTTTCGAGTTCCTTTCAACATTTTGGAAATCCCGCTGAAACTTTGGACATTCTCGCGAAGGGTTCCCAATC
Organism: Streptopelia decaocto; assembly: GCF_964273445.1. Taxonomy (NCBI): domain Eukaryota; kingdom Metazoa; phylum Chordata; class Aves; order Columbiformes; family Columbidae; genus Streptopelia; species Streptopelia decaocto. The sequence continues at coordinate 1,044,617 of NW_028116159.1, forward strand.
CCCGACAAGACTGGTACCCTTCCACGTCCAAATCTCTCAAAGTCCGGGAGAGATTCTCAAAACCAAGGTTGCCATGTTTTGAGTTTCTTTCAACATTTTGGAAATCCCGCTGAAACTTTGGACATTCTCGCGAAGGGTTCCCAATCCCCGACAAGATTGGTACCCTTTCACGTCCAAATCTCTCAAACTCCGGGAGAGATTCTCAAAACCAAGGTTGACATGTTTCGAGTTCCTTTCAACATTTTGGAAATCCCGCTGAAACTTTGGACATTCTCGCGAAGGGTTCCCAATCCCCGACAAGATTGGTACCCTTTCACGTCCAAATCTCTCAAAGTCCGGGAGAGATTCTCAAAACCAAGGTTGACATGTTTCGAGTTCCTTTCAACATTTTGGAAATCCCGCTGAAACTTTGGACATTCTCGCGAAGGGTTCCCAATCCCCGACAAGACTGGTAACCTTTCACGTCCAAATCTCTCAAAGTCCGGGAGAGATTCTCAAAACCAAGGTTGACATGTTTCGAGTTCCTTTCAACATTTTGGAAATCCCGCTGAAACTTGGGACATTCTCGCGAAGGGTTCCCAATCCCCGACAAGATTGGTACCCTTTCACGTCCAAATCTCTCAAACTCCGGGAGAGATTCTCAAAACCAAGGTTGACATGTTTCGAGTTCCTTTCAACATTTTGGAAATCCCGCTGAAACTTTGGACATTCTCGCGAAGTGTTCCCAATCCCCGACAAGATTGGTACCCTTTCACGTCCAAATCTCTCAAAGTCCGGGAGAGATTCTCAAAACCAAGGTTGACATGTTTCGAGTTCCTTTCAACATTTTGGAAATCCCGCTGAAACTTTGGACATTCTCACGAAGGGTTCCCAATCCCCGACAAGATTGGTACCCTATCACGTCCAAATCTCTCAAAGTCCGGGAGAGATTCTCAAAACCAAGGTTGACATGTTTCGAGTTCCTTTCAACATTTTGGAAATCCCGCTGAAACTTTGGACATTCTCGCGAAGGGTTCCCAATCCCCGACAAGTTTCGTACCCTTTCACGTCCAAATCTCTCAAAGTCCGGGAGAGATTCTCAAAACCAAGGTTGACATGGTTCCAGTTCCTTTCAACATTTTGGAAATCCCGCTGAAACTTTGGACATTCTCGCGAGGGGTTCCGAATCCCCGACAAGATTGGTACCCTTTCACGTCCAAATCTCTCAAAGTCTGGGAGAGATTCTCAAAACCAAGGTTGACATGTTTCGAGTTCCTTTCAACATTTTGGAAATCCCGCTGAAACTTTGGACATTCTCGCGAAGGGTTCCCAATCCCCGACAAGACTGGTACCCTTTCACGTCCAAATCTCTCAAACTCCGGGAGAGATTCTCAAAACCAAGGTTGACATGTTTCGAGTTCCTTTTAAAATTTTGGAAATCCCGCTGAAACTTTGGACATTCTCGCGAAGGGTTCCCGATCCCCGACAAGACTGGTACCCTTTCACGTCCAAAACTATCAAACTCCGGTTAAGATTCTCAAAACCAAGCTTGACATGTTTCGAGTTCCTTTCAACATTTTGGAAATCCCGCTGAAACTTTGGACATTCTCGCGAAGGGTTCCCAATCCCCGACAAGATTGGTACCCTTTCACGTCCAAATCTCTCAAACTCCGGGAGAGATTCTCAAAACCAAGGTTGACATGTTTCAAGTTCCTTTCAACATTTTGGAAATCCCGCTGAAACTTTGGACATTTTCGCGAAGGTTTCCCAATCCCCGACAAGATTGGTACCCTTTCACGTCCGAATGTCTCAAACTCTGGGAGAGATTCTCAAAACCAAGGTTGACATGTTTCGAGTTCCTTTCAACATTTTGGAAATCCCGCTGAAACTTTGGACATTCTGGCGGAGGGTTCTAGATCCCCGACAAGATTGGTACCCTTTCACGTCCAAATATCTCAAAGTGCGGGAGAGATTCTCAAAACCAAGGTTGACATGTTTCGAGTTCCTTTCAACATTTTGGAAATCCCGCTGAAACTTTGGACATTCTCGCGAAGGGTTCCCAGTCCCCGACAAGATTGATACTCTTTCACGTCCAAATCTCTCAAACTCCGGGAGAGATTCTCAAAACCAAGGTTGACATGTTTCGAGTTCCTTTCAACATTTTGGAAATCCCGCTGAAACTTTGGACATTCTCGCGAAGGGTTCCCAATGCCCGACAAGACTCTTACCCTTCCACGTCCAAATCTCTCAAAGTCCGGGAGAGATTCTCAAAACCAAGGTTGACATGTTTCGAGTTCCTTTCAACATTTTGGAAATCCCGCTGAAACTTTGGACATTCTCGCGAAGGGTTCCCAATCCCCGACAAGATTGGTACCCTTTCACGTCCAAATCTCTCAAACTCCGGGAGAGATTCTCAAAACCAAGGTTGACATGTTTCGAGTTCCTTTCAACATTTTGGAAATCCCGCTGAAACTTTGGACATTCTCGCGAAGGGTTCCCAGTCCCCGACAAGATTGGTACCCTTTCACGTCCAAATCTCTCAAACTCCGGGAGAGATTCTCAAAACCAAGGTTGACATGTTTCGAGTTCCTTTCAACATTTTGGAAATCCCGCTGAAACTTTGGACATTCTCGCAAAGGGTTCCCAATCCCCGACAAGACTGGTACCCTTTCACGTCCAAATCTCTCAAAGTCCGGGAGAGATTCTCAAAACCAAGGTTGACATGTTTCGAGTTCCTTTCAACATTTGGAAATCCCGCTGAAACTTTGGACATTCTCGCGAAGGGTTCCCAATCCCCGACAAGATTGGTACCCTTTCACGTCCAAATCTCTCAAACTCCGGGAGAGATTCTCAAAACCAAGCTTGACATGTTTCGAGTTCCTTTCAACATTTTGGAAATCCCGCTGAAACTTTGGACATTCTCGCGAAGCGTTCCCAATCCCCGACAAGATTGGTACCCTTTCACGTCCAAATCTCTCAAACTCCGGGAGAGATTCTCAAAACCAAGGTTGACATGTTTCGAGTTCCTTTCAACATTTTGGAAATCCCGCTGAAACTTGGGACATTCTCGCGAAGGGTTCCCAATCCCCGACAAGATTGGTACCCTTTCACGTCCAAATCTCTCAAACTCCGGGAGAGATTCTCAAAACCAAGGTTGACATGTTTCGAGTTCCTTTCAACATTTTGGAAATCCCGCTGAAACTTTGGACATTCTCGCGAAGGGTTCCCAATCCCCGACAAGATTGGTACCCTTTCACGTCCAAATCTCTCAAACTCCGGGAGAGATTCTCAAAACCAAGGTCGACATGTTTCGAGTTCCTTTCAACATTTTGGAAATCCCGCTGAAACTTTGGACATTCTCGCGAAGGGTTCCCAATCCCCGACAAGATTGGTACCCTTTCACGTCCAAATCTCTCAAACTCCGGGAGAGATTCTCAAAACCAAGGTTGACATGTTTCGAGTTCCTTTCAACATTTTGGAAATCCCGCTGAAACTTTGGACATTCTCGCGAAGGGTTCCCAATCCCCGACAAGATTGGTACCCTTTCACGTCCAAATCTCTCAAAGTCCGGGAGAGATTCTCAAAGCCAATGCTGACATGTTTCGAGTTCCTTTCAACATTTTGGAAATCCCGCTGAAACTTTGGACATTCTGGCGAAGGGTTCCCAATCCCCGACAAGATTGGTACCCTTTCACGTCCAAATCTCTCAAACTCCGGGAGAGATTCTCAAAACCAAGGTTGACATGTTTCGAGTTCCTTTCAACATTTTGGAAATCCCGCTGAAACTTTGGACATTCTGGCGGAGGGTTCTAGATCCCCGACAAGATTGGTACCCTTTCACGTCCAAATCTCTCAAAGTGCGGGAGAGATTCTCAAAACCAAGGTTAACATGTTTCGAGTTCCTTTCAACATTTTGGAAATCCCGCTGAAACTTTGGACATTCTCGCGAAGGGTTCCCAGTCCCCGACAAGATTGATACTCTTTCACGTCCAAATCTCTCAAACTCCGGGAGAGATTCTCAAAACCAAGGTTGACATGTTTCGAGTTCCTTTCAACATTTTGGAAATCCCGCTGAAACTTTGGACATTCTCGCGAAGGGTTCCCAATGCCCGACAAGACTCTTACCCTTCCACGTCCAAATCTCTCAAAGTCCGGGAGAGATTCTCAAAACCAAGGTTGACATGTTTCGAGTTCCTTTCAACATTTTGGAAATCCCGCTGAAACTTTGGACATTCTCGCGAAGGGTTCCCAATCCCCGACAAGATTGGTACCCTTTCACGTCCAAATCTCTCAAACTCCGGGAGAGATTCTCAAAACCAAGGTTGACATGTTTCGAGTTCCTTTCAACATTTTGGAAATCCCGCTGAAACTTTGGACATTCTCGCGAAGGGTTCCCAGTCCCCGACAAGATTGGTACCCTTTCACGTCCAAATCTCTCAAACTCCGGGAGAGATTCTCAAAACCAAGGTTGACATGTTTCGAGTTCCTCTCAACATTTTGGAAATCCCGCTGAAACTTTGGACATTCTCACGAAGGGTTCCCAATCCCCGACAAGACTGGTACCCTTTCACGTCCAAATCTCTCAAACTCCGGGAGAGATTCTCAAAACCAAGGTTGACATGTTTCGAGTTCCTTTCAACATTTTGGAAATCCCGCTGAAACTTTGGACATTCTCGCGAAGGGTTCCCAATCCCCGACAAGATTGGTACCTTTCACGTCCAAATCTCTCAAAGTCCGGGAGAGATTCTCAAAACCAAGCTTGACATGTTTCGAGTTCCTTTCAACATTTTGGAAATCCCGCTGAAACTTTGGACATTCTCGCAAAGGGTTCCCAATCCCCGACAAGACTGGTACCCTTTCACGTCCAAATCTCTCAAAGTCCGGGAGAGATTCTCAAAACCAAGGTTGACATGTTTCGAGTTCCTTTCAACATTTGGAAATCCCGCTGAAACTTTGGACATTCTCGCGAAGGGTTCCCAATCCCCGACAAGATTGGTACCCTTTCACGTCCAAATCTCTCAAACTCCGGGAGAGATTCTCAAAACCAAGCTTGACATGTTTCGAGTTCCTTTCAACATTTTGGAAATCCCGCTGAAACTTTGGACATTCTCGCGAAGCGTTCCCAATCCCCGACAAGATTGGTACCCTTTCACGTCCAAATCTCTCAAACTCCGGGAGAGATTCTCAAAACCAAGGTTGACATGTTTCGAGTTCCTTTCAACATTTTGGAAATCCCGCTGAAACTTTGGACATTCTCGCGAAGGGTTCCCAATCCCCGACAAGATTGGTACCCTTTCACGTCCAAATCTCTCAAAGTCCGGGAGAGATTCTCAAAGCCAATGCTGACATGTTTCGAGTTCCTTTCAACATTTTGGAAATCCCGCTGAAACTTTGGACATTCTCGCGAAGGGTTCCCAATCCCCGACAAGACTGGTACCCTTCCACGTCCAAATCTCTCAAAGTCCGGGAGAGATTCTCAAAACCAAGGTTGCCATGTTTTGAGTTTCTTTCAACATTTTGGAAATCCCGCTGAAACTTTGGACATTCTCGCGAAGGGTTCCCAATCCCCGACAAGATTGGTACCCTTTCACGTCCAAATCTCTCAAACTCCGGGAGAGATTCTCAAAACCAAGGTTGACATGTTTCGAGTTCCTTTCAACATTTTGGAAATCCCGCTGAAACTTTGGACATTCTCGCGAAGGGTTCCCAATCCCCGACAAGATTGGTACCCTTTCACGTCCAAATCTCTCAAAGTCCGGGAGAGATTCTCAAAGCCAAGGTTGACATGTTTCGAGTTCCTTTCAACATTTTGGAAATCCCGCTGAAACTTTGGACATTCTCGCGAAGGGTTCCCAATCCCCGACAAGACTGGTAACCTTTCACGTCCAAATCTCTCAAAGTCCGGGAGAGATTCTCAAAACCAAGGTTGACATGTTTCGAGTTCCTTTCAACATTTTGGAAATCCCGCTGAAACTTGGGACATTCTCGCGAAGGGTTCCCAATCCCCGACAAGATTGGTACCCTTTCACGTCCAAATCTCTCAAACTCCGGGAGAGATTCTCAAAACCAAGGTTGACATGTTTCGAGTTCCTTTCAACATTTTGGAAATCCCGCTGAAACTTTGGACATTCTCGCGAAGTGTTCCCAATCCCCGACAAGATTGGTACCCTTTCACGTCCAAATCTCTCAAACTCCGGGAGAGATTCTCAAAACCAAGGTTGACATGTTTCGAGTTCCTTTCAACATTTTGGAAATCCCGCTGAAACTTTGGACATTCTCACGAAGGGTTCCCAATCCCCGACAAGATTGGTACCCTATCACGTCCAAATCTCTCAAAGTCCGGGAGAGATTCTCAAAACCAAGGTTGACATGTTTCGAGTTCCTTTCAACATTTTGGAAATCCCGCTGAAACTTTGGACATTCTCGCGAAGGGTTCCCAATCCCCGACAAGTTTGGTACCCTTTCACGTCCAAATCTCTCAAAGTCCGGGAGAGATTCTCAAAACCAAGGTTGACATGGTTCCAGTTCCTTTCAACATTTTGGAAATCCCGCTGAAACTTTGGACATTCTCGCGAGGGGTTCCGAATCCCCGACAAGATTGGTACCCTTTCACGTCCAAATCTCTCAAAGTCTGGGAGAGATTCTCAAAACCAAGGTTGACATGTTTCGAGTTCCTTTCAACATTTTGGAAATCCCGCTGAAACTTTGGACATTCTCGCGAAGGGTTCCCAATCCCCGACAAGACTGGTACCCTTTCACGTCCAAATCTCTCAAACTCCGGGAGAGATTCTCAAAACCAAGGTTGACATGTTTCGAGTTCCTTTTAAAATTTTGGAAATCCCGCTGAAACTTTGGACATTCTCGCGAAGGGTTCCCGATCCCCGACAAGACTGGTACCCTTTCACGTCCAAAACTATCAAACTCCGGTTAAGATTCTCAAAACCAAGCTTGACATGTTTCGAGTTCCTTTCAACATTTTGGAAATCCCGCTGAAACTTTGGACATTCTCGCGAAGGGTTCCCAATCCCCGACAAGATTGGTACCCTATCACGTCCAAATCTCTCAAACTCCGGGAGAGATTCTCAAAACCAAGGATGACATGTTTCAAGTTCCTTTCAACATTTTGGAAATCCCGCTGAAACTTTGGACATTTTCGCGAAGGTTTCCCAATCCCCGACAAGATTGGTACCCTTTCACGTCCGAATGTCTCAAACTCTGGGAGAGATTCTCAAAACCAAGGTTGACATGTTTCGAGTTCCTTTCAACATTTTGGAAATCCCGCTGAAACTTTGGACATTCTGGCGGAGGGTTCTAGATCCCCGACAAGATTGGTACCCTTTCACGTCCAAATATCTCAAAGTGCGGGAGAGATTCTCAAAACCAAGGTTGACATGTTTCGAGTTCCTTTCAACATTTTGGAAATCCCGCTGAAACTTTGGACATTCTCGCGAAGGGTTCCCAGTCCCCGACAAGATTGATACTCTTTCACGTCCAAATCTCTCAAACTCCGGGAGAGATTCTCAAAACCAAGGTTGACATGTTTCGAGTTCCTTTCAACATTTTGGAAATCCCGCTGAAACTTTGGACATTCTCGCGAAGGGTTCCCAATGCCCGACAAGACTCTTACCCTTCCACGTCCAAATCTCTCAAAGTCCGGGAGAGATTCTCAAAACCAAGGTTGACATGTTTCGAGTTCCTTTCAACATTTTGGAAATCCCGCTGAAACTTGGGACATTCTCGCGAAGGGTTCCCAATCCCCGACAAGATTGGTACCCTTTCACGTCCAAATCTCTCAAACTCCGGGAGAGATTCTCAAAACCAAGGTTGACATGTTTCGAGTTCCTTTCAACATTTTGGAAATCCCGCTGAAACTTTGGACATTCTCGCGAAGGGTTCCCAGTCCCCGACAAGATTGGTACCCTTTCACGTCCAAATCTCTCAAACTCCGGGAGAGATTCTCAAAACCAAGGTTGACATGTTTCGAGTTCCTCTCAACATTTTGGAAATCCCGCTGAAACTTTGGACATTCTCACGAAGGGTTCCCAATCCCCGACAAGACTGGTACCCTTTCACGTCCAAATCTCTCGAACTCCGGGAGAGATTCTCAAAACCAAGGTTGACATGTTTCGAGTTCCTTTCAACATTTTGGAAATCCCGCTGAAACTTTGGACATTCTCGCGAAGGGTTCCCAATCCCCGACAAGATTGGTACCTTTCACGTCCAAATCTCTCAAAGTCCGGGAGAGATTCTCAAAACCAAGCTTGACATGTTTCGAGTTCCTCTCAACATTTTGGAAATCCCGCTGAAACTTTGGACATTCTCGCAAAGGGTTCCCAAACCCCGACAAGACTGGTACCCTTTCACGTCCAAATCTCTCAAAGTCCGGGAGAGATTCTCAAAACCAAGGTTGACATGTTTCGAGTTCCTTTCAACATTTGGAAATCCCGCTGAAACTTTGGACATTCTCGCGAAGGGTTCCCAATCCCCGACAAGATTGGTACCCTTTCACGTCCAAATCTCTCAAACTCCGGGAGAGATTCTCAAAACCAAGCTTGACATGTTTCGAGTTCCTTTCAACATTTTGGAAATCCCGCTGAAACTTTGGACATTCTCGCGAAGCGTTCCCAATCCCCGACAAGATTGGTACCCTTTCACGTCCAAATCTCTCAAACTCCGGGAGAGATTCTCAAAACCAAGGTTGACATGTTTCGAGTTCCTTTCAACATTTTGGAAATCCCGCTGAAACTTGGGACATTCTCGCGAAGGGTTCCCAATCCCCGACAAGATTGGTACCCTTTCACGTCCAAATCTCTCAAACTCCGGGAGAGATTCTCAAAACCAAGGTTGACATGTTTCGAGTTCCTTTCAACATTTTGGAAATCCCGCTGAAACTTTGGACATTCTCGCGAAGGGTTCCCAATCCCCGACAAGATTGGTACCCTTTCACGTCCAAATCTCTCAAACTCCGGGAGAGATTCTCAAAACCAAGGTCGACATGTTTCGAGTTCCTTTCAACATTTTGGAAATCCCGCTGAAACTTTGGACATTCTCGCGAAGGGTTCCCAATCCCCGACAAGATTGGTACCCTTTCACGTCCAAATCTCTCAAACTCCGGGAGAGATTCTCAAAACCAAGGTTGACATGTTTCGAGTTCCTTTCAACATTTTGGAAATCCCGCTGAAACTTTGGACATTCTCGCGAAGGGTTCCCAATCCCCGACAAGATTGGTACCCTTTCACGTCCAAATCTCTCAAAGTCCGGGAGAGATTCTCAAAGCCAATGCTGACATGTTTCGAGTTCCTTTCAACATTTTGGAAATCCCGCTGAAACTTTGGACATTCTGGCGAAGGGTTCCCAATCCCCGACAAGATTGGTACCCTTTCACGTCCAAATCTCTCAAACTCCGGGAGAGATTCTCAAAACCAAGGTTGACATGTTTCGAGTTCCTTTCAACATTTTGGAAATCCCGCTGAAACTTTGGACATTCTGGCGGAGGGTTGTAGATCCCCGACAAGATTGGTACCCTTTCACGTCCAAATCTCTCAAAGTGCGGGAGAGATTCTCAAAACCAAGGTTAACATGTTTCGAGTTCCTTTCAACATTTTGGAAATCCCGCTGAAACTTTGGACATTCTCGCGAAGGGTTCCCAGTCCCCGACAAGATTGATACTCTTTCACGTCCAAATCTCTCAAACTCCGGGAGAGATTCTCAAAACCAAGGTTGACATGTTTCGAGTTCCTTTCAACATTTTGGAAATCCCGCTGAAACTTTGGACATTCTCGCGAAGGGTTCCCAATGCCCGACAAGACTCTTACCCTTCCACGTCCAAATCTCTCAAAGTCCGGGAGAGATTCTCAAAACCAAGGTTGACATGTTTCGAGTTCCTTTCAACATTTTGGAAATCCCGCTGAAACTTTGGACATTCTCGCGAAGGGTTCCCAATCCCCGACAAGATTGGTACCCTTTCACGTCCAAATCTCTCAAACTCCGGGAGAGATTCTCAAAACCAAGGTTGACATGTTTCGAGTTCCTTTCAACATTTTGGAAATCCCGCTGAAACTTTGGACATTCTCGCGAAGGGTTCCCAGTCCCCGACAAGATTGGTACCCTTTCACGTCCAAATCTCTCAAACTCCGGGAGAGATTCTCAAAACCAAGGTTGACATGTTTCGAGTTCCTCTCAACATTTTGGAAATCCCGCTGAAACTTTGGACATTCTCACGAAGGGTTCCCAATCCCCGACAAGACTGGTACCCTTTCACGTCCAAATCTCTCAAACTCCGGGAGAGATTCTCAAAACCAAGGTTGACATGTTTCGAGTTCCTTTCAACATTTTGGAAATCCCGCTGAAACTTTGGACATTCTCGCGAAGGGTTCCCAATCCCCGACAAGATTGGTACCTTTCACGTCCAAATCTCTCAAAGTCCGGGAGAGATTCTCAAAACCAAGGTTGACATGTTTCGAGTTCCTTTAAACATTTTGGAAATCCCGCTGAAACTTTGGACATTCTCGCAAAGGGTTCCCAATCCCCGACAAGACTGGTACCCTTTCACGTCCAAATCTCTCAAAGTCCGGGAGAGATTCTCAAAACCAAGGTTGACATGTTTCGAGTTCCTTTCAACATTTGGAAATCCCGCTGAAACTTTGGACATTCTCGCGAAGGGTTCCCAATCCCCGACAAGATTGGTACCCTTTCACGTCCAAATCTCTCAAACTCCGGGAGAGATTCTCAAAACCAAGGTTGACATGTTTCGAGTTCCTTTCAACATTTTGGAAATCCCGCTGAAACTTTGGACATTCTCGCGAAGGGTTCCCAATCCCCGACAAGATTGGTACCCTTTCACGTCCAAATCTCTCAAAGTCCGGGAGAGATTCTCAAAGCCAAGGTTGACATGTTTCGAGTTCCTTTCAACATTTTGGAAATCCCGCTGAAACTTTGGACATTCTCGCGAAGGGTTCCCAATCCCCGACAAGACTGGTAACCTTTCACGTCCAAATCTCTCAAAGTCCGGGAGAGATTCTCAAAACCAAGGTTGACATGTTTCGAGTTCCTTTCAACATTTTGGAAATCCCGCTGAAACTTGGGACATTCTCGCGAAGGGTTCCCAATCCCCGACAAGATTGGTACCCTTTCACGTCCAAATCTCTCAAACTCCGGGAGAGATTCTCAAAACCAAGGTTGACATGTTTCGAGTTCCTTTCAACATTTTGGAAATCCCGCTGAAACTTTGGACATTCTCGCGAAGTGTTCCCAATCCCCGACAAGATTGGTACCCTTTCACGTCCAAATCTCTCAAACTCCGGGAGAGATTCTCAAAACCAAGGTTGACATGTTTCGAGTTCCTTTCAACATTTTGGAAATCCCGCTGAAACTTTGGACATTCTCACGAAGGGTTCCCAATCCCCGACAAGATTGGTACCCTATCACGTCCAAATCTCTCAAAGTCCGGGAGAGATTCTCAAAACCAAGGTTGACATGTTTCGAGTTCCTTTCAACATTTTGGAAATCCCGCTGAAACTTTGGACATTCTCGCGAAGGGTTCCCAATCCCCGACAAGTTTGGTACCCTTTCACGTCCAAATCTCTCAAAGTCCGGGAGAGATTCTCAAAACCAAGGTTGACATGGTTCCAGTTCCTTTCAACATTTTGGAAATCCCGCTGAAACTTTGGACATTCTCGCGAGGGGTTCCGAATCCCCGACAAGATTGGTACCCTTTCACGTCCAAATCTCTCAAAGTCTGGGAGAGATTCTCAAAACCAAGGTTGACATGTTTCGAGTTCCTTTCAACATTTTGGAAATCCCGCTGAAACTTTGGACATTCTCGCGAAGGGTTCCCAATCCCCGACAAGACTGGTACCCTTTCACGTCCAAATCTCTCAAACTCCGGGAGAGATTCTCAAAACCAAGGTTGACATGTTTCGAGTTCCTTTTAAAATTTTGGAAATCCCGCTGAAACTTTGGACATTCTCGCGAAGGGTTCCCGATCCCCGACAAGACTGGTACCCTTTCACGTCCAAAACTATCAAACTCCGGTTAAGATTCTCAAAACCAAGCTTGACATGTTTCGAGTTCCTTTCAACATTTTGGAAATCCCGCTGAAACTTTGGACATTCTCGCGAAGGGTTCCCAATCCCCGACAAGATTGGTACCCTATCACGTCCAAATCTCTCAAACTCCGGGAGAGATTCTCAAAACCAAGGATGACATGTTTCAAGTTCCTTTCAACATTTTGGAAATCCCGCTGAAACTTTGGACATTTTCGCGAAGGTTTCCCAATCCCCGACAAGATTGGTACCCTTTCACGTCCGAATGTCTCAAACTCTGGGAGAGATTCTCAAAACCAAGGTTGACATGTTTCGAGTTCCTTTCAACATTTTGGAAATCCCGCTGAAACTTTGGACATTCTGGCGGAGGGTTCTAGATCCCCGACAAGATTGGTACCCTTTCACGTCCAAATATCTCAAAGTGCGGGAGAGATTCTCAAAACCAAGGTTGACATGTTTCGAGTTCCTTTCAACATTTTGGAAATCCCGCTGAAACTTTGGACATTCTCGCGAAGGGTTCCCAGTCCCCGACAAGATTGATACTCTTTCACGTCCAAATCTCTCAAACTCCGGGAGAGATTCTCAAAACCAAGGTTGACATGTTTCGAGTTCCTTTCAACATTTTGGAAATCCCGCTGAAACTTTGGACATTCTCGCGAAGGGTTCCCAATGCCCGACAAGACTCTTACCCTTCCACGTCCAAATCTCTCAAAGTCCGGGAGAGATTCTCAAAACCAAGGTTGACATGTTTCGAGTTCCTTTCAACATTTTGGAAATCCCGCTGAAACTTTGGACATTCTCGCGAAGGGTTCCCAATCCCCGACAAGATTGGTACCCTTTCACGTCCAAATCTCTCAAACTCCGGGAGAGATTCTCAAAACCAAGGTTGACATGTTTCGAGTTCCTTTCAACATTTTGGAAATCCCGCTGAAACTTTGGACATTCTCGCGAAGGGTTCCCAGTCCCCGACAAGATTGGTACCCTTTCACGTCCAAATCTCTCAAACTCCGGGAGAGATTCTCAAAACCAAGGTTGACATGTTTCGAGTTCCTCTCAACATTTTGGAAATCCCGCTGAAACTTTGGACATTCTCACGAAGGGTTCCCAATCCCCGACAAGACTGGTACCCTTTCACGTCCAAATCTCTCAAACTCCGGGAGAGATTCTCAAAACCAAGGTTGACATGTTTCGAGTTCCTTTCAACATTTTGGAAATCCCGCTGAAACTTTGGACATTCTCGCGAAGGGTTCCCAATCCCCGACAAGATTGGTACCTTTCACGTCCAAATCTCTCAAAGTCCGGGAGAGATTCTCAAAACCAAGGCTGACATGTTTCGAGTTCCTTTCAACATTTTGGAAATCCCGCTGAAACTTTGGACATTCTCGCAAAGGGTTCCCAATCCCCGACAAGACTGGTACCCTTTCACGTCCAAATCTCTCAAAGTCCGGGAGAGATTCTCAAAACCAAGGTTGACATGTTTCGAGTTCCTTTCAACATTTGGAAATCCCGCTGAAACTTTGGACATTCTCGCGAAGGGTTCCCAATCCCCGACAAGATTGGTACCCTTTCACGTCCAAATCTCTCAAACTCCGGGAGAGATTCTCAAAACCAAGCTTGACATGTTTCGAGTTCCTTTCAACATTTTGGAAATCCCGCTGAAACTTTGGACATTCTCACGAAGCGTTCCCAATCCCCGACAAGATTGGTACCCTTTCACGTCCAAATCTCTCAAACTCCGGGAGAGATTCTCAAAACCAAGGTTGACATGTTTCGAGTTCCTTTCAACATTTTGGAAATCCCGCTGAAACTTTGGACATTCTCGCGAAGGGTTCCCAATCCCCGACAAGATTGGTACCCTTTCACGTCCAAATCTCTCAAACTCCGGGAGAGATTCTCAAAACCAAGGTTGACATGTTTCGAGTTCCTTTCAACATTTTGGAAATCCCGCTGAAACTTTGGACATTCTCGCGAAGGGTTCCCAATCCCCGACAAGATTGGTACCCTTTCACGTCCAAATCTCTCAAACTCCGGGAGAGATTCTCAAAACCAAGGTCGACATGTTTCGAGTTCCTTTCAACATTTTGGAAATCCCGCTGAAACTTTGGACATTCTCGCGAAGGGTTCCCAATCCCCGACAAGATTGGTACCCTTTCACGTCCAAATCTCTCAAACTCCGGGAGAGATTCTCAAAACCAAGGTTGACATGTTTCGAGTTCCTTTCAACATTTTGGAAATCCCGCTGAAACTTTGGACATTCTCGCGAAGGGTTCCCAATCCCCGACAAGATTGGTACCCTTTCACGTCCAAATCTCTCAAAGTCCGGGAGAGATTCTCAAAGCCAATGCTGACATGTTTCGAGTTCCTTTCAACATTTTGGAAATCCCGCTGAAACTTTGGACATTCTCGCGAAGGGTTCCCAATCCCCGACAAGATTGGTACCCTTTCACGTCCAAATCTCTCAAACTCCGGGAGAGATTCTCAAAACCAAGGTTGACATGTTTCGAGTTCCTTTCAACATTTTGGAAATCCCGCTGAAACTTTGGACATTCTGGCGGAGGGTTCTAGATCCCCGACAAGATTGGTACCCTTTCACGTCCAAATCTCTCAAAGTGCGGGAGAGATTCTCAAAACCAAGGTTAACATGTTTCGAGTTCCTTTCAACATTTTGGAAATCCCGCTGAAACTTTGGACATTCTCGCGAAGGGTTCCCAGTCCCCGACAAGATTGATACTCTTTCACGTCCAAATCTCTCAAACTCCGGGAGAGATTCTCAAAACCAAGGTTGACATGTTTCGAGTTCCTTTCAACATTTTGGAAATCCCGCTGAAACTTTGGACATTCTCGCGAAGGGTTCCCAATGCCCGACAAGACTCTTACCCTTCCACGTCCAAATCTCTCAAAGTCCGGGAGAGATTCTCAAAACCAAGGTTGACATGTTTCGAGTTCCTTTCAACATTTTGGAAATCCCGCTGAAACTTTGGACATTCTCGCGAAGGGTTCCCAATCCCCGACAAGATTGGTACCCTTTCACGTCCAAATCTCTCAAACTCCGGGAGAGATTCTCAAAACCAAGGTTGACATGTTTCGAGTTCCTTTCAACATTTTGGAAATCCCGCTGAAACTTTGGACATTCTCGCGAAGGGTTCCCAGTCCCCGACAAGATTGGTACCCTTTCACGTCCAAATCTCTCAAACTCCGGGAGAGATTCTCAAAACCAAGGTTGACATGTTTCGAGTTCCTCTCAACATTTTGGAAATCCCGCTGAAACTTTGGACATTCTCACGAAGGGTTCCCAATCCCCGACAAGACTGGTACCCTTTCACGTCCAAATCTCTCAAACTCCGGGAGAGATTCTCAAAACCAAGGTTGACATGTTTCGAGTTCCTTTCAACATTTTGGAAATCCCGCTGAAACTTTGGACATTCTCGCGAAGGGTTCCCAATCCCCGACAAGATTGGTACCTTTCACGTCCAAATCTCTCAAAGTCCGGGAGAGATTCTCAAAACCAAGCTTGACATGTTTCGAGTTCCTTTCAACATTTTGGAAATCCCGCTGAAACTTTGGACATTCTCGCAAAGGGTTCCCAATCCCCGACAAGACTGGTACCCTTTCACGTCCAAATCTCTCAAAGTCCGGGAGAGATTCTCAAAACCAAGGTTGACATGTTTCGAGTTCCTTTCAACATTTGGAAATCCCGCTGAAACTTTGGACATTCTCGCGAAGGGTTCCCAATCCCCGACAAGATTGGTACCCTTTCACGTCCAAATCTCTCAAACTCCGGGAGAGATTCTCAAAACCAAGCTTGACATGTTTCGAGTTCCTTTCAACATTTTGGAAATCCCGCTGAAACTTTGGACATTCTCGCGAAGCGTTCCCAATCCCCGACAAGATTGGTACCCTTTCACGTCCAAATCTCTCAAACTCCGGGAGAGATTCTCAAAACCAAGGTTGACATGTTTCGAGTTCCTTTCAACATTTTGGAAATCCCGCTGAAACTTTGGACATTCTCGCGAAGGGTTCCCAATCCCCGACAAGATTGGTACCCTTTCACGTCCAAATCTCTCAAACTCCGGGAGAGATTCTCAAAACCAAGGTTGACATGTTTCGAGTTCCTTTCAACATTTTGGAAATCCCGCTGAAACTTTGGACATTCTCGCGAAGGGTTCCCAATCCCCGACAAGATTGGTACCCTTTCACGTCCAAATCTCTCAAACTCCGGGAGAGATTCTCAAAACCAAGGTTGACATGTTTCGAGTTCCTTTCAACATTTTGGAAATCCCGCTGAAACTTTGGACATTCTCGCGAAGGGTTCCCAATCCCCGACAAGATTGGTACCCTTTCACGTCCAAATCTCTCAAACTCCGTGAGAGATTCTCAAAACCAAGGTTGACATGTTTCGAGTTCCTTTCAACATTTTGGAAATCCCGCTGAAACTTTGGACATTCTCGCGAAGGGTTCCCAATCCCCGACAAGATTGGTACCCTTTCACGTCCAAATCTCTCAAAGTCCGGGAGAGATTCTCAAAGCCAATGCTGACATGTTTCGAGTTCCTTTCAACATTTTGGAAATCCCGCTGAAACTTTGGACATTCTGGCGAAGGGTTCCCAATCCCCGACAAGATTGGTACCCTTTCACGTCCAAATCTCTCAAAGTCCGGGAGAGATTCTCAAAACCAAGGTTGACATGTTTCGAGTTCCTTTCAACATTTTGGAAATCCCGCTGAAACTTTGGACATTCTGGCGAAGGGTTCCCAATCCCCGACAAGATTGGTACCCTTTCACGTCCAAATCTCTCAAACTCCGGGAGAGATTCTCAAAACCAAGGTTGACATGTTTCGAGTTCCTTTCAACATTTTGGAAATCCCGCTGAAACTTTGGACATTCTGGCGGAGGGTTCTAGATCCCCGACAAGATTGGTACCCTTTCACGTCCAAATCTCTCAAAGTGCGGGAGAGATTCTCAAAACCAAGGTTAACATGTTTCGAGTTCCTTTCAACATTTTGGAAATCCCGCTGAAACTTTGGACATTCTCGCGAAGGGTTCCCAGTCCCCGACAAGATTGATACTCTTTCACGTCCAAATCTCTCAAACTCCGGGAGAGATTCTCAAAACCAAGGTTGACATGTTTCGAGTTCCTTTCAACATTTTGGAAATCCCGCTGAAACTTTGGACATTCTCGCGAAGGGTTCCCAATGCCCGACAAGACTCTTACCCTTCCACGTCCAAATCTCTCAAAGTCCGGGAGAGATTCTCAAAACCAAGGTTGACATGTTTCGAGTTCCTTTCAACATTTTGGAAATCCCGCTGAAACTTTGGACATTCTCGCGAAGGGTTCCCAATCCCCGACAAGATTGGTACCCTTTCACGTCCAAATCTCTCAAACTCCGGGAGAGATTCTCAAAACCAAGGTTGACATGTTTCGAGTTCCTTTCAACATTTTGGAAATCCCGCTGAAACTTTGGACATTCTCGCGAAGGGTTCCCAGTCCCCGACAAGATTGGTACCCTTTCACGTCCAAATCTCTCAAACTCCGGGAGAGATTCTCAAAACCAAGGTTGACATGTTTCGAGTTCCTCTCAACATTTTGGAAATCCCGCTGAAACTTTGGACATTCTCACGAAGGGTTCCCAATCCCCGACAAGACTGGTACCCTTTCACGTCCAAATCTCTCAAACTCCGGGAGAGATTCTCAAAACCAAGGTTGACATGTTTCGAGTTCCTTTCAACATTTTGGAAATCCCGCTGAAACTTTGGACATTCTCGCGAAGGGTTCCCAATCCCCGACAAGATTGGTACCTTTCACGTCCAAATCTCTCAAAGTCTGGGAGAGATTCTCAAAACCAAGCTTGACATGTTTCGAGTTCCTTTCAACATTTTGGAAATCCCGCTGAAACTTTGGACATTCTCGCAAAGGGTTCCCAATCCCCGACAAGACTGGTACCCTTTCACGTCCAAATCTCTCAAAGTCCGGGAGAGATTCTCAGAACCAAGGTTGACATGTTTCGAGTTCCTTTCAACATTTGGAAATCCCGCTGAAACTTTGGACATTCTCGCGAAGGGTTCCCAATCCCCGACAAGATTGGTACCCTTTCACGTCCAAATCTCTCAAACTCCGGGAGAGATTCTCAAAACCAAGCTTGACATGTTTCGAGTTCCTTTCAACATTTTGGAAATCCCGCTGAAACTTTGGACATTCTCGCGAAGGGTTCCCAATCCCCGACAAGATTGGTACCCTTTCACGTCCAAATCTCTCAAAGTCCGGGAGAGATTCTCAAAGCCAAGGTTGACATGTTTCGAGTTCCTTTCAACATTTTGGAAATCCCGCTGAAACTTTGGACATTCTCGCGAAGGGTTCCCAATCCCCGACAAGACTGGTAACCTTTCACGTCCAAATCTCTCAAAGTCCGGGAGAGATTCTCAAAACCAAGGTTGACATGTTTCGAGTTCCTTTCAACATTTTGGAAATCCCGCTGAAACTTGGGACATTCTCGCGAAGGGTTCCCAATCCCCGACAAGATTGGTACCCTTTCACGTCCAAATCTCTCAAACTCCGGGAGAGATTCTCAAAACCAAGGTTGACATGTTTCGAGTTCCTTTCAACATTTTGGAAATCCCGCTGAAACTTTGGACATTCTCGCGAAGTGTTCCCAATCCCCGACAAGATTGGTACCCTTTCACGTCCAAATCTCTCAAACTCCGGGAGAGATTCTCAAAACCAAGGTTGACATGTTTCGAGTTCCTTTCAACATTTTGGAAATCCCGCTGAAACTTTGGACATTCTCACGAAGGGTTCCCAATCCCCGACAAGATTGGTACCCTATCACGTCCAAATCTCTCAAAGTCCGGGAGAGATTCTCAAAACCAAGGTTGACATGTTTCGAGTTCCTTTCAACATTTTGGAAATCCCGCTGAAACTTTGGACATTCTCGCGAAGGGTTCCCAATCCCCGACAAGTTTGGTACCCTTTCACGTCCAAATCTCTCAAACTCCGGGAGAGATTCTCAAAACCAAGGTTGACATGGTTCCAGTTCCTTTCAACATTTTGGAAATCCCGCTGAAACTTTGGACATTCTCGCGAGGGGTTCCGAATCCCCGACAAGATTGGTACCCTTTCACGTCCAAATCTCTCAAAGTCTGGGAGAGATTCTCAAAACCAAGGTTGACATGTTTCGAGTTCCTTTCAACATTTTGGAAATCCCGCTGAAACTTTGGACATTCTCGCGAAGGGTTCCCAATCCCCGACAAGACTGGTACCCTTTCACGTCCAAATCTCTCAAACTCCGGGAGAGATTCTCAAAACCAAGGTTGACATGTTTCGAGTTCCTTTTAAAATTTTGGAAATCCCGCTGAAACTTTGGACATTCTCGCGAAGGGTTCCCGATCCCCGACAAGACTGGTACCCTTTCACGTCCAAAACTATCAAACTCCGGTTAAGATTCTCAAAACCAAGCTTGACATGTTTCGAGTTCCTTTCAACATTTTGGAAATCCCGCTGAAACTTTGGACATTCTCGCGAAGGGTTCCCAATCCCCGACAAGATTGGTACCCTATCACGTCCAAATCTCTCAAACTCCGGGAGAGATTCTCAAAACCAAGGATGACATGTTTCAAGTTCCTTTCAACATTTTGGAAATCCCGCTGAAACTTTGGACATTTTCGCGAAGGTTTCCCAATCCCCGACAAGATTGGTACCCTTTCACGTCCGAATGTCTCAAACTCTGGGAGAGATTCTCAAAACCAAGGTTGACATGTTTCGAGTTCCTTTCAACATTTTGGAAATCCCGCTGAAACTTTGGACATTCTGGCGGAGGGTTCTAGATCCCCGACAAGATTGGTACCCTTTCACGTCCAAATATCTCAAAGTGCGGGAGAGATTCTCAAAACCAAGGTTGACATGTTTCGAGTTCCTTTCAACATTTTGGAAATCCCGCTGAAACTTTGGACATTCTCGCGAAGGGTTCCCAGTCCCCGACAAGATTGATACTCTTTCACGTCCAAATCTCTCAAACTCCGGGAGAGATTCTCAAAACCAAGGTTGACATGTTTCGAGTTCCTTTCAACATTTTGGAAATCCCGCTGAAACTTTGGACATTCTCGCGAAGGGTTCCCAATGCCCGACAAGACTCTTACCCTTCCACGTCCAAATCTCTCAAAGTCCGGGAGAGATTCTCAAAACCAAGGTTGACATGTTTCGAGTTCCTTTCAACATTTTGGAAATCCCGCTGAAACTTTGGACATTCTCGCGAAGGGTTCCCAATCCCCGACAAGATTGGTACCCTTTCACGTCCAAATCTCTCAAACTCCGGGAGAGATTCTCAAAACCAAGGTTGACATGTTTCGAGTTCCTTTCAACATTTTGGAAATCCCGCTGAAACTTTGGACATTCTCGCGAAGGGTTCCCAGTCCCCGACAAGATTGGTACCCTTTCACGTCCAAATCTCTCAAACTCCGGGAGAGATTCTCAAAACCAAGGTTGACATGTTTCGAGTTCCTCTCAACATTTTGGAAATCCCGCTGAAACTTTGGACATTCTCACGAAGGGTTCCCAATCCCCGACAAGACTGGTACCCTTTCACGTCCAAATCTCTCAAACTCCGGGAGAGATTCTCAAAACCAAGGTTGACATGTTTCGAGTTCCTTTCAACATTTTGGAAATCCCGCTGAAACTTTGGACATTCTCGCGAAGGGTTCCCAATCCCCGACAAGATTGGTACCTTTCACGTCCAAATCTCTCAAAGTCCGGGAGAGATTCTCAAAACCAAGCTTGACATGTTTCGAGTTCCTTTCAACATTTTGGAAATCCCGCTGAAACTTTGGACATTCTCGCAAAGGGTTCCCAATCCCCGACAAGACTGGTACCCTTTCACGTCCAAATCTCTCAAAGTCCGGGAGAGATTCTCAAAACCAAGGTTGACATGTTTCGAGTTCCTTTCAACATTTGGAAATCCCGCTGAAACTTTGGACATTCTCGCGAAGGGTTCCCAATCCCCGACAAGATTGGTACCCTTTCACGTCCAAATCTCTCAAACTCCGGGAGAGATTCTCAAAACCAAGCTTGACATGTTTCGAGTTCCTTTCAACATTTTGGAAATCCCGCTGAAACTTTGGACATTCTCGCGAAGCGTTCCCAATCCCCGACAAGATTGGTACCCTTTCACGTCCAAATCTCTCAAACTCCGGGAGAGATTCTCAAAACCAAGGTTGACATGTTTCGAGTTCCTTTCAACATTTTGGAAATCCCGCTGAAACTTTGGACATTCTCGCGAAGGGTTCCCAATCCCCGACAAGATTGGTACCCTTTCACGTCCAAATCTCTCAAACTCCGGGAGAGATTCTCAAAACCAAGGTTGACATGTTTCGAGTTCCTTTCAACATTTTGGAAATCCCGCTGAAACTTTGGACATTCTCGCGAAAGGTTCCCAATCCCCGACAAGATTGGTACCCTTTCACGTCCAAATCTCTCAAACTCCGGGAGAGATTCTCAAAACCAAGGTCGACATGTTTCGAGTTCCTTTCAACATTTTGGAAATCCCGCTGAAACTTTGGACATTCTCGCGAAGGGTTCCCAATCCCCGACAAGATTGGTACCCTTTCACGTCCAAATCTCTCAAACTCCGGGAGAGATTCTCAAAACCAAGGTTGACGTGTTTCGAGTTCCTTTCAACATTTTGGAAATCCCGCTGAAACTTTGGACATTCTCGCGAAGGGTTCCCAATCCCCGACAAGATTGGTACCCTTTCACGTCCAAATCTCTCAAAGTCCGGGAGAGATTCTCAAAGCCAATGCTGACATGTTTCGAGTTCCTTTCAACATTTTGGAAATCCCGCTGAAACTTTGGACATTCTCGCGAAGGGTTCCCAATCCCCGACAAGATTGGTACCCTTTCACGTCCAAATCTCTCAAACTCCGGGAGAGATTCTCAAAACCAAGGTTGACATGTTTCGAGTTCCTTTCAACATTTTGGAAATCCCGCTGAAACTTTGGACATTCTGGCGGAGGGTTCTAGATCCCCGACAAGATTGGTACCCTTTCACGTCCAAATCTCTCAAAGTGCGGGAGAGATTCTCAAAACCAAGGTTAACATGTTTCGAGTTCCTTTCAACATTTTGGAAATCCCGCTGAAACTTTGGACATTCTCGCGAAGGGTTCCCAGTCCCCGACAAGATTGATACTCTTTCACGTCCAAATCTCTCAAACTCTGGGAGAGATTCTCAAAACCAAGGTTGACATGTTTCGAGTTCCTTTCAACATTTTGGAAATCCCGCTGAAACTTTGGACATTCTCGCGAAGGGTTCCCAATGCCCGACAAGACTCTTACCCTTCCACGTCCAAATCTCTCAAAGTCCGGGAGAGATTCTCAAAACCAAGGTTGACATGTTTCGAGTTCCTTTCAACATTTGGAAATCCCGCTGAAACTTTGGACATTCTCGCGAAGGGTTCCCAATCCCCGACAAGATTGGTACCCTTTCACGTCCAAATCTCTCAAACTCCGGGAGAGATTCTCAAAACCAAGCTTGACATGTTTCGAGTTCCTTTCAACATTTTGGAAATCCCGCTGAAACTTTGGACATTCTCGCGAAGCGTTCCCAATCCCCGACAAGATTGGTACCCTTTCACGTCCAAATCTCTCAAACTCCGGGAGAGATTCTCAAAACCAAGGTTGACATGTTTCGAGTTCCTTTCAACATTTTGGAAATCCCGCTGAAACTTTGGACATTCTCGCGAAGGGTTCCCAATCCCCGACAAGATTGGTACCCTTTCACGTCCAAATCTCTCAAACTCCGGGAGAGATTCTCAAAACCAAGGTTGACATGTTTCGAGTTCCTTTCAACATTTTGGAAATCCCGCTGAAACTTTGGACATTCTCGCGAAGGGTTCCCAATCCCCGACAAGATTGGTACCCTTTCACGTCCAAATCTCTCAAACTCCGGGAGAGATTCTCAAAACCAAGGTCGACATGTTTCGAGTTCCTTTCAACATTTTGGAAATCCCGCTGAAACTTTGGACATTCTCGCGAAGGGTTCCCAATCCCCGACAAGATTGGTACCCTTTCACGTCCAAATCTCTCAAAGTCCGGGAGAGATTCTCAAAGCCAATGCTGACATGTTTCGAGTTCCTTTCAACATTTTGGAAATCCCGCTGAAACTTTGGACATTCTCGCGAAGGGTTCCCAATCCCCGACAAGATTGGTACCCTTTCACGTCCAAATCTCTCAAACTCCGGGAGAGATTCTCAAAACCAAGGTTGACATGTTTCGAGTTCCTTTCAACATTTTGGAAATCCCGCTGAAACTTTGGACATTCTGGCGGAGGGTTCTAGATCCCCGACAAGATTGGTACCCTTTCACGTCCAAATCTCTCAAAGTGCGGGAGAGATTCTCAAAACCAAGGTTAACATGTTTCGAGTTCCTTTCAACATTTTGGAAATCCCGCTGAAACTTTGGACATTCTCGCGAAGGGTTCCCAGTCCCCGACAAGATTGATACTCTTTCACGTCCAAATCTCTCAAACTCTGGGAGAGATTCTCAAAACCAAGGTTGACATGTTTCGAGTTCCTTTCAACATTTTGGAAATCCCGCTGAAACTTTGGACATTCTCGCGAAGGGTTCCCAATGCCCGACAAGACTCTTACCCTTCCACGTCCAAATCTCTCAAAGTCCGGGAGAGATTCTCAAAACCAAGGTTGACATGTTTCGAGTTCCTTTCAACATTTTGGAAATCCCGCTGAAACTTTGGACATTCTCGCGAAGGGTTCCCAATCCCCGACAAGATTGGTACCCTTTCACGTCCAAATCTCTCAAACTCCGGGAGAGATTCTCAAAACCAAGGTTGACATGTTTCGAGTTCCTTTCAACATTTTGGAAATCCCGCTGAAACTTTGGACATTCTCGCGAAGGGTTCCCAGTCCCCGACAAGATTGGTACCCTTTCACGTCCAAATCTCTCAAACTCCGGGAGAGATTCTCAAAACCAAGGTTGACATGTTTCGAGTTCCTCTCAACATTTTGGAAATCCCGCTGAAACTTTGGACATTCTCACGAAGGGTTCCCAATCCCCGACAAGACTGGTACCCTTTCACGTCCAAATCTCTCAAACTCCGGGAGAGATTCTCAAAACCAAGGTTGACATGTTTCGAGTTCCTTTCAACATTTTGGAAATCCCGCTGAAACTTTGGACATTCTCGCGAAGGGTTCCCAATCCCCGACAAGATTGGTACCTTTCACGTCCAAATCTCTCAAAGTCCGGGAGAGATTCTCAAAACCAAGCTTGACATGTTTCGAGTTCCTTTCAACATTTTGGAAATCCCGCTGAAACTTTGGACATTCTCGCAAAGGGTTCCCAATCCCCGACAAGACTGGTACCCTTTCACGTCCAAATCTCTCAAAGTCCGGGAGAGATTCTCAAAACCAAGGTTGACATGTTTCGAGTTCCTTTCAACATTTGGAAATCCCGCTGAAACTTTGGACATTCTCGCGAAGGGTTCCCAATCCCCGACAAGATTGGTACCCTTTCACGTCCAAATCTCTCAAACTCCGGGAGAGATTCTCAAAACCAAGCTTGACATGTTTCGAGTTCCTTTCAACATTTTGGAAATCCCGCTGAAACTTTGGACATTCTCGCGAAGCGTTCCCAATCCCCGACAAGATTGGTACCCTTTCACGTCCAAATCTCTCAAACTCCGGGAGAGATTCTCAAAACCAAGGTTGACATGTTTCGAGTTCCTTTCAACATTTTGGAAATCCCGCTGAAACTTTGGACATTCTCGCGAAGGGTTCCCAATCCCCGACAAGATTGGTACCCTTTCACGTCCAAATCTCTCAAACTCCGGGAGAGATTCTCAAAACCAAGGTTGACATGTTTCGAGTTCCTTTCAACATTTTGGAAATCCCGCTGAAACTTTGGACATTCTCGCGAAGGGTTCCCAATCCCCGACAAGATTGGTACCCTTTCACGTCCAAATCTCTCAAACTCCGGGAGAGATTCTCAAAACCAAGGTTGACATGTTTCGAGTTCCTTTCAACATTTTGGAAATCCCGCTGAAACTTTGGACATTCTCGCGAAGGGTTCCCAATCCCCGACAAGATTGGTACCCTTTCACGTCCAAATCTCTCAAACTCCGGGAGAGATTCTCAAAACCAAGGTTGACATGTTTCGAGTTCCTTTCAACATTTTGGAAATCCCGCTGAAACTTTGGACATTCTCGCGAAGGGTTCCCAATCCCCGACAAGATTGGTACCCTTTCACGTCCAAATCTCTCAAAGTCCGGGAGAGATTCTCAAAGCCAATGCTGACATGTTTCGAGTTCCTTTCAACATTTTGGAAATCCCGCTGAAACTTTGGACATTCTGGCGAAGGGTTCCCAATCCCCGACAAGATTGGTACCCTTTCACGTCCAAATCTCTCAATCTCCGGGAGAGATTCTCAAAACCAAGGTTGACATGTTTCGAGTTCCTTTCAACATTTTGGAAATCCCGCTGAAACTTTGGACATTCTCGCGAAGGTTTCCCAATCCCCGACAAGATTGGTACCCTTTCACGTCCGAATGTCTCAAACTCTGGGAGAGATTCTCAAAACCAAGGTTGACATGTTTCGAGTTCCTTTCAACATTTTGGAAATCCCGCTGAAACTTTGGACAATCTGGCGGAGGGTTCTAGATCCCCGACAAGATTGGTACCCTTTCACGTCCAAATCTCTCAAACTCCGGGAGAGATTCTCAAAACCAAGGTTGACATGTTTCGAGTTCCTTTGAACATTTTGGAAATCCCGCTGAAACTTTGGACATTCTCGCGAAGGGTTCCCAATCCCCGACAAGATTGATACTCTTTCACGTCCAAATCTCTCAAACTCCGGGAGAGATTCTCAAAACCAAGGTTGACATGTTTCGAGTTCCTTTCAACATTTTGGAAATCCCGCTGAAACTTTGGACATTCTCGCGAAGGGTTCCCAATCCCCGACAAGATTGGTACCCTTTCACGTCCAAATCTCTCAAAGTCCGGGAGAGATTCTCAAAACCAAGGTTGACATGTTTCGAGTTCCTTTCAACATTTTGGAAATCCCGCTGAAACTTTGGACATTCTCGCGAAGGGTTCCCAATCCCCGACAAGACTGGTAACCTTTCACGTCCAAATCTCTCAAAGTCCGGGAGAGATTCTCAAAACCAAGGTTGCCATGTTTCGAGTTCCTTTCAACATTTTGGAAATCCCGCTGAAACTTGGGACATTCTCGCGAAGGGTTCCCAATCCCCGAGAAGATTGGTACCCTTTCACGTCCAAATCTCTCAAACTCCGGGAGAGATTCTCAAAACCAAGGTTGACATGTTTCGAGTTCCTTTCAACATTTTGGAAATCCCGCTGAAACTTTGGACATTCTCGCGAAGTGTTCCCAATCCCCGACAAGATTGGTACCCTTTCACGTCCAAATCTCTCAAACTCCGGGAGAGATTCTCAAAACCAAGGTTGACATGTTTCGAGTTCCTTTCAACATTTTGGAAATCCCGCTGAAACTTTGGACATTCTCACGAAGGGTTCCCAATCCCCGACAAGATTGGTACCCTATCACGTCCAAATCTCTCAAACTCCGGGAGAGATTCTCAAAACCAAGGTTGACATGTTTCGAGTTCCTTTCAACATTTTGGAAATCCCGCTGAAACTTTGGACATTCTCGCGAAGGGTTCCCAATCCCCGACAAGATTGGTACCCTTTCACGTCCAAATCTCTCAAACTCCGGGAGAGATTCTCAAAACCAAGGTCGACATGGTTCCAGTTCCTTTCAACATTTTGGAAATCCCGCTGAAACTTTGGACATTCTCGCGAGGGGTTCCGAATCCCCGACAAGATTGGTACCCTTTCACGTCCAAATCTCTCAAAGTCTGGGAGAGATTCTCAAAACCAAGGTTGACATGTTTCGAGTTCCTTTCAACATTTTGGAAATCCCGCTGAAACTTTGGACATTCTCGCGAAGGGTTCCCAATCCCCGACAAGACTGGTACCCTTTCACGTCCAAATCTCTCAAACTCCGGGAGAGATTCTCAAAACCAAGGTTGACATGTTTCGAGTTCCTTTTAAAATTTTGGAAATCCCGCTGAAACTTTGGACATTCTCGCGAAGGGTTCCCGATCCCCGACAAGATTGGTACCCTTTCACGTCCAAAACTATCAAACTCCGGTTAAGATTCTCAAAACCAAGCTTGACATGTTTCGAGTTCCTTTCAACATTTTGGAAATCCCGCTGAAACTTTGGACATTCTCGCGAAGGGTTCCCAATCCCCGACAAGATTGGTACCCTATCACGTCCAAATCTCTCAAACTCCGGGAGAGATTCTCAAAACCAAGGTTGACATGTTTCGAGTTCCTTTCAACATTTTGGAAATCCCGCTGAAACTTTGGACATTCTCGCGAAGGGTTCCCAATCCCCGACAAGATTGGTACCCTTTCACGTCCGAATGTCTCAAACTCTGGGAGAGATTCTCAAAACCAAGGTTGACATGTTTCGAGTTCCTTTCAACATTTTGGAAATCCCGCTGAAACTTTGGACATTCTGGCGGAGGGTTCTAGATCCCCGACAAGATTGGTACCCTTTCACGTCCAAATCTCTCAAAGTGCGGGAGAGATTCTCAAAACCAAGGTTGACATGTTTCGAGTTCCTTTCAACATTTTGGAAATCCCGCTGAAACTTTGGACATTCTCGCGAAGGGTTCCCAGTCCCCGACAAGATTGATACTCTTTCACGTCCAAATCTCTCAAACTCCGGGAGAGATTCTCAAAACCAAGGTTGACATGTTTCGAGTTCCTTTCAACATTTTGGAAATCCCGCTGAAACTTTGGACATTCTCGCGAAGGGTTCCCAATGCCCGACAAGACTCTTACCCTTCCACGTCCAAATCTCTCAAAGTCCGGGAGAGATTCTCAAAACCAAGGTTGACATGTTTCGAGTTCCTTTCAACATTTTGGAAATCCCGCTGAAACTTTGGACATTCTCGCGAAGGGTTCCCAATCCCCGACAAGATTGGTACCCTTTCACGTCCAAATCTCTCAAACTCCGGGAGAGATTCTCAAAACCAAGGTTGACATGTTTCGAGTTCCTTTCAACATTTTGGAAATCCCGCTGAAACTTTGGACATTCTCGCGAAGGGTTCCCAGTCCCCGACAAGATTGGTACCCTTTCACGTCCAAATCTCTCAAACTCCGGGAGAGATTCTCAAAACCAAGGTTGACATGTTTCGAGTTCCTCTCAACATTTTGGAAATCCCGCTGAAACTTTGGACATTCTCACGAAGGGTTCCCAATCCCCGACAAGACTGGTACCCTTTCACGTCCAAATCTCTCAAAGTCCGGGAGAGATTCTCAAAACCAAGGTTGACATGTTTCGAGTTCCTTTCAACATTTTGGAAATCCCGCTGAAACTTTGGACATTCTCGCGAAGGGTTCCCAATCCCCGACAAGATTGGTACCTTTCACGTCCAAATCTCTCAAAGTCCGGGAGAGATTCTCAAAACCAAGCTTGACATGTTTCGAGTTCCTTTCAACATTTTGGAAATCCCGCTGAAACTTTGGACATTCTCGCAAAGGGTTCCCAATCCCCGACAAGACTGGTACCCTTTCACGTCCAAATCTCTCAAAGTCCGGGAGAGATTCTCAAAACCAAGGTTGACATGTTTCGAGTTCCTTTCAACATTTGGAAATCCCGCTGAAACTTTGGACATTCTCGCGAAGGGTTCCCAATCCCCGACAAGATTGGTACCCTTTCACGTCCAAATCTCTCAAACTCCGGGAGAGATTCTCAAAACCAAGGTTGACATGTTTCGAGTTCCTTTCAACATTTTGGAAATCCCGCTGAAACTTTGGACATTCTCGCGAAGCGTTCCCAATCCCCGACAAGATTGGTACCCTTTCACGTCCAAATCTCTCAAACTCCGGGAGAGATTCTCAAAACCAAGGTTGACATGTTTCGAGTTCCTTTCAACATTTTGGAAATCCCGCTGAAACTTTGGACATTCTCGCGAAGGGTTCCCAATCCCCGACAAGATTGGTACCCTTTCACGTCCAAATCTCTCAAACTCCGGGAGAGATTCTCAAAACCAAGGTTGATATGTTTCGAGTTCCTTTCAACATTTTGGAAATCCCGCTGAAACTTTGGACATTCTCGCGAAGGGTTCCCAGTCCCCGACAAGATTGGTACCCTTTCACGTCCAAATCTCTCAAACTCCGGGAGAGATTCTCAAAACCAAGGTTGACATGTTTCGAGTTCCTTTGAACATTTTGGAAATCCCGCTGAAACTTTGGACATTGTCGCGAAGGGTTCCCAATCCCCGACAAGATTGGTACCCTTTCACGTCCAAATCTCTCAAACTCCGGGAGAGATTCTCAAAACCAAGGTTGATATGTTTCGAGTTCCTTTCAACATTTTGGAAATCCCGCTGAAACTTTGGACATTCTGGCGAAGGGTTCCCAATCCCCGACAAGATTGGTACCCTTTCACGTCCAAATCTCTCAAACTCCGGGAGAGATTCTCAAAACCAAGGTTGACGTGGTTCGAGTTCCTTTCAACATTTTGGAAATCCCGCTGAAACTTTGGACATTCTCGCGAAGGGTTCCCAATCCCCGACAAGATTGGTACCCTTTCACGTCCAAATCTCTCAAACTCCGGGAGAGATTCTCAAAACCAAGCTTGACATGTTTCGAGTTCCTTTTAACATTTTGGAAATCCCGCTGAAACTTTGGACATTCTCAAGAAGGGTTCCCAATCCCCGACAAGATTGGTACCCTTTCACGTCCAAATCTCTCAAAGTCCGGGAGAGATTCTCAAAACCAAGCTTGACATGTTTCGAGTTCCTTTCAACATTTTGGAAATCCCGCTGAAACTTTGGACATTCTCGCGAAGGGTTCCCAATCCCCGACAAGATTGGTACCCTTTCACGTCCAAATCTCTCAAACTCCGGGAGAGATTCTCAAAACCAAGGTTGACATGTTTCGAGTTCCTTTCAACATTTTGGAAATCCCGCTGAAACTTTGGACATTGTCGCGAAGGGTTCTAGATCCCCGACAAGATTGGTACCCTTTCACGTCCAAATCTCTCAAACTCCGGGAGAGATTCTCAAAACCAAGGCTGACATGTTTCGAGTTCCTTTCAACATTTTGGAAATCCCGCTGAAACTTTGGACATTCTCGCGAAGGGTTCCCAATCCCCGACAAGATTGGTACCCTTTCACGTCCAAATCTCTCAAACTCCGGGAGAGATTCTCAAAACCAAGCTTGACATGTTTCGAGTTCCTTTCAACATTTTGGAAATCCCGCTGAAACTTTGGACATTCTCGCGAAGGGTTCCCAATCCCCGACAAGATTGGTACCCTTTCACGTCCAAATCTCTCAAACTCTGGGAGAGATTCTCAAAACCAAGATTGACATGTTTCGAGTTCCTTTCAACATTTTGGAAATCCCGCTGAAACTTTGGACATTCTGGCGGAGGGTTCTAGATCCCCGACAAGATTGGTACCCTTTCACGTCCAAATCTCTCAAAGTGCGGGAGAGATTCTCAAAACCAAGGTTGACATGTTTCGAGTTCCTTTCAACATTTTGGAAATCCCGCTGAAACTTTGGACATTCTCGCGAAGGGTTCCCAATCCCCGACAAGATTGGTACCCTTTCACGTCCAAATCTCTCAAACTCCGGGAGAGATTCTCAAAACCAAGGTTGACATGTTTCGAGTTCCTTTCAACATTTTGGAAATCCCGCTGAAACTTTGGGCATTCTCGCGAAGGGTTCCCAATCCCCGACAAGACTGGTACCCTTCCACGTCCAAATCTCTCAAAGTCCGGGAGAGATTCTCAAAACCAAGGTTGCCATGTTTCGAGTTCCTTTCAACATTTTGGAAATCCCGCTGAAACTTGGGACATTCTCGCGAAGGGTTCCCAATCCCCGAGAAGATTGGTACCCTTTCACGTCCAAATCTCTCAAACTCCGGGAGAGATTCTCAAAACCAAGGTTGACATGTTTCGAGTTCCTTTCAACATTTTGGAAATCCCGCTGAAACTTTGGACATTCTCGCGAAGGGTTCCCAGTCCCCGACAAGATTGGTACCCTTTCACGTCCAAATCTCTCAAACTCCGGGAGAGATTCTCAAAACCAAGGTTGACATGTTTCGAGTTCCTTTCAACATTTTGGAAATCCCGCTGAAACTTTGGACATTCTCACGAAGGGTTCCCAATCCCCGACAAGATTGGTACCCTTTCACGTGCAAATCTCTCAAACTCCGGGAGAGATTCTCAAAACCAAGGTTGACATGTTTCGAGTTCCTTTCAACATTTTGGAAATCCCGCTGAAACTTTGGACATTCTCGCGAAGGGTTCCCAATCCCCGACAAGATTGGTACCCTTTCACGTCCAAATCTCTCAAACTCCGGGAGAGATTCTCAAAACCAAGGTTGATATGTTTCGAGTTCCTTTCAACATTTTGGAAATCCCGCTGAAACTTTGGACATTCTCGCGAAGGGTTCCCAGTCCCCGACAAGATTGGTACCCTTTCACGTCCAAATCTCTCAAACTCCGGGAGAGATTCTCAAAACCAAGGTTGACATGTTTCGAGTTCCTTTGAACATTTTGGAAATCCCGCTGAAACTTTGGACATTGTCGCGAAGGGTTCCCAATCCCCGACAAGATTGGTACCCTTTCACGTCCAAATCTCTCAAACTCCGGGAGAGATTCTCAAAACCAAGGTTGACATGTTTCGAGTTCCTTTCAACATTTTGGAAATCCCGCTGAAACTTTGGACATTCTCACGAAGGGTTCCCAATCCCCGACAAGATTGGTACCCTTTCACGTGCAAATCTCTCAAACTCCGGGAGAGATTCTCAA
The DNA here is from genome assembly GCF_964273445.1 of Streptopelia decaocto. Lineage (NCBI taxonomy): Eukaryota > Metazoa > Chordata > Aves > Columbiformes > Columbidae > Streptopelia > Streptopelia decaocto. Next base: position 1,076,485 of record NW_028116159.1, read on the forward strand.
AACCAAGGTTGACATGTTTCGAGTTCCTTTCAACATTTTGGAAATCCCGCTGAAACTTTGGACATTCTCGCGAAGGGTTCCCAATCCCCGACAAGATTGGTACCCTTTCACGTCCAAATCTCTCAAACTCCGGGAGAGATTCTCAAAACCAAGGTTGATATGTTTCGAGTTCCTTTCAACATTTTGGAAATCCCGCTGAAACTTTGGACATTCTCGCGAAGGGTTCCCAGTCCCCGACAAGATTGGTACCCTTTCACGTCCAAATCTCTCAAACTCCGGGAGAGATTCTCAAAACCAAGGTTGACATGTTTCGAGTTCCTTTGAACATTTTGGAAATCCCGCTGAAACTTTGGACATTGTCGCGAAGGGTTCCCAATCCCCGACAAGATTGGTACCCTTTCACGTCCAAATCTCTCAAACTCCGGGAGAGATTCTCAAAACCAAGGTTGATATGTTTCGAGTTCCTTTCAACATTTTGGAAATCCCGCTGAAACTTTGGACATTCTGGCGAAGGGTTCCCAATCCCCGACAAGATTGGTACCCTTTCACGTCCAAATCTCTCAAACTCCGGGAGAGATTCTCAAAACCAAGGTTGACGTGGTTCGAGTTCCTTTCAACATTTTGGAAATCCCGCTGAAACTTTGGACATTCTCGCGAAGGGTTCCCAATCCCCGACAAGATTGGTACCCTTTCACGTCCAAATCTCTCAAACTCCGGGAGAGATTCTCAAAACCAAGCTTGACATGTTTCGAGTTCCTTTTAACATTTTGGAAATCCCGCTGAAACTTTGGACATTCTCAAGAAGGGTTCCCAATCCCCGACAAGATTGGTACCCTTTCACGTCCAAATCTCTCAAACTCCGGGAGAGATTCTCAAAACCAAGCTTGACATGTTTCGAGTTCCTTTCAACATTTTGGAAATCCCGCTGAAACTTTGGACATTCTCGCGAAGGGTTCCCAATCCCCGACAAGATTGGTACCCTTTCACGTCCAAATCTCTCAAACTCCGAGAGAGATTCTCAAAACCAAGGTTGACATGTTTCGAGTTCCTTTCAACATTTTGGAAATCCCGCTGAAACTTTGGACATTGTCGCGAAGGGTTCTAGATCCCCGACAAGATTGGTACCCTTTCACGTCCAAATCTCTCAAACTCCGGGAGAGATTCTCAAAACCAAGGCTGACATGTTTCGAGTTCCTTTCAACATTTTGGAAATCCCGCTGAAACTTTGGACATTCTCGCGAAGGGTTCCCAATCCCCGACAAGATTGGTACCCTTTCACGTCCAAATCTCTCAAACTCCGGGAGAGATTCTCAAAACCAAGCTTGACATGTTTCGAGTTCCTTTCAACATTTTGGAAATCCCGCTGAAACTTTGGACATTCTCGCGAAGGGTTCCCAATCCCCGACAAGATTGGTACCCTTTCACATCCGAATGTCTCAAACTCTGGGAGAGATTCTCAAAACCAAGGTTGACATGTTTCGAGTTCCTTTCAACATTTTGGAAATCCCGCTGAAACTTTGGACATTCTGGCGGAGGGTTCTAGATCCCCGACAAGATTGGTACCCTTTCACGTCCAAATCTCTCAAAGTGCGGGAGAGATTCTCAAAACCAAGGTTGACATGTTTCGAGTTCCTTTCAACATTTTGGAAATCCCGCTGAAACTTTGGACATTCTCGCGAAGGGTTCCCAATCCCCGACAAGATTGGTACCCTTTCACGTCCAAATCTCTCAAACTCCGGGAGAGATTCTCAAAACCAAGGTTGACATGTTTCGAGTTCCTTTCAACATTTTGGAAATCCCGCTGAAACTTTGGACATTCTCGCGAAGGGTTCCCAATCCCCGACAAGACTGGTACCCTTCCACGTCCAAATCTCTCAAAGTCCGGGAGAGATTCTCAAAACCAAGCTTGACATGTTTCGAGTTCCTTTCAACATTTTGGAAATCCCGCTGAAACTTGGGACATTCTCGCGAAGGGTTCCCAATCCCCGAGAAGATTGGTACCCTTTCACGTCCAAATCTCTCAAACTCCGGGAGAGATTCTCAAAACCAAAGTTGACATGTTTCGAGTTCCTTTCAACATTTTGGAAATCCCGCTGAAACTTTGGACATTCTCGCGAAGGGTTCCCAGTCCCCGACAAGATTGGTACCCTTTCACGTCCAAATCTCTCAAACTCCGGGAGAGATTCTCAAAACCAAGGTTGACATGTTTCGAGTTCCTTTCAACATTTTGGAAATCCCGCTGAAACTTTGGACATTCTCACGAAGGGTTCCCAATCCCCGACAAGATTGGTACCCTTTCACGTGCAAATCTCTCAAACTCCGGGAGAGATTCTCAAAACCAAGGTTGACATGTTTCGAGTTCCTTTCAACATTTTGGAAATCCCGCTGAAACTTTGGACATTCTGGCGGAGGGTTCCCAATCCCCGACAAGATTGGTACCCTTTCACGTCCAAATCTCTCAAACTCCGGGAGAGATTCTCAAAACCAAGGTTGACATGTTTCGAGTTCCTTTCAACATTTTGGAAATCCCGCTGAAACTTTGGACATTCTCGCGAGGGGTTCCGAATCCCCGACAAGATTGGTACCCTTTCACGTCCGAATGTCTCAAACTCTGGGAGAGATTCTCAAAACCAAGGTTGACATGTTTCGAGTTCGTTTCAACATTTTGGAAATCCCGCTGAAACTTTGGACGTTCTCGCGAAGGGTTCCCAATCCCCGACAAGATTGGTACCCTTTCACGTCCAAATCTCTCAAAGTCCGGGAGAGATTCTCAAAACCAAGGTTGACATGTTTCGAGTTCCTTTTAACATTTTGGAAATCCCGCTGAAACTTTGGACATTCTCGCGAAGGGTTCCCAATCCTCGACAAGACTGGTACCCTTTCACGTCCAAATCTCTCAAAGTCCGGGAGAGATTCTCAAAACCAAGGTTGACATGTTTCGAGTTCCTTTCAACATTTTGGAAATCCCGCTGAAACTTTGGACATTCTCGCGAAGGGTTCCCAATCCCCGACAAGATTGGTACCCTTTCACGTCCAAATCTCTCAAACTCCGGGAGAGATTCTCAAAACCAAGGTTGACATGTTTCGAGTTCCTTTTAACATTTTGGAAATCCCGCTGAAACTTTTAACATTCTCGCGAAGGGTTCCCGATCCCCGACAAGATTGGTACCCTTTCACGTCCAAAACTCTCAAACTCCGGGAGAGATTCTCAAAACCAAGCTTGACATGTTTCGAGTTCCTTTCAACATTTTGGAAATCCCGCTGAAACTTTGGACATTGTCGCGAAGGGTTCCCAATCCCCGACAAGATTGGTACCCTTTCACGTCCAAATCTCTCAAACTCCGGGAGAGATTCTCAAAACCAAGGTTGACATGTTTCGAGTTCCTTTTAACATTTTGGAAATCCCGCTGAAACCTTGGACATTCTCGCGAAGGGTTCCCAATCCCCGACAAGACTGGTACCCTTTCACGTCCAAAACTCTCAAACTCCGCCTAAGATTCTCAAAACCAAGGTTGACATGTTTCGAGTTCCTCTCAACATTTTGGAAATCCCGCTGAAACTTTGGACATTCTCGCGAAGGGTTCCCAATCCCCGACAAGATTGGTACCCTTTCACGTCCAAATCTCTCAAACTCCGGGAGAGATTCTCAAAACCAAGGTTGACATGTTTCGAGTTCCTTTCAACATTTTGGAAATCCCGCTGAAACTTTGGACATTGTCGCGAAGGGTTCCCAATCCCCGACAAGATTGGTACCCTTTCACGTCCAAATCTCTCAAACTCCGGGAGAGATTCTCAAAACCAAGGTTGACATGTTTCGAGTTCCTTTTAACATTTTGGAAATCCCGCTGAAACCTTGGACATTCTCGCGAAGGGTTCCCAATCCCCGACAAGACTGGTACCCTTTCACGTCCAAAACTCTCAAACTCCGCCTAAGATTCTCAAAACCAAGGTTGACATGTTTCGAGTTCCTCTCAACATTTTGGAAATCCCGCTGAAACTTTGGACATTCTCGCGAAGGGTTCCCAATCCCCGACAAGATTGGTACCCTTTCACGTCCAAATCTCTCAAACTCCGGGAGAGATTCTCAAAACCAAGGCTGACATGTTTCGAGTTCCTTTCAACATTTTGGAAATCCCGCTGAAACTTTGGACATTCTCGCGAAGGGTTCCCAACCCCCGACAAGATTGGTACCCTTTCACTTCCAAATCTCTCAAACTCCGGGAGAGATTCTCAAAACCAAGGTTGACATGTTTCGAGTTCCTTTCAACATTTTGGAAATCCCGCTGAAACTTTGGACATTCTCGCGAAGGGTTCCCAATCCCCGACAAGATTGGTACCCTTTCACGTCCAAATCTCTCAAACCACGGGAGAGATTCTCAAAACCGAGGTTGACATGTTTCGAGTTCCTTTCAACATTTTGGAAATCCCGCTGAAACTTTGGACATTCTGGCGGAGGGTTCTAGATCCCCGACAAGATTGGTACCCTTTCACCTCCAAATCTCTCAAAGTCCGGGAGAGATTCTCAAAACCAAGGTTGACATGTTTCGAGTTCCTTTCAACATTTTGGAAATCCCGCTGAAACTTTGGACATTGTCGCGAAGGGTTCCCAATCCCCGACAAGATTGGTACCCTTTCACGTCCAAATCTCTCAAACTCCGGGAGAGATTCTCAAAACCAAGGTTGACATGGTTCGAGTTCCTTTCAACATTTTGGAAATCCCGCTGAAACTTTGGACATTTTCGCGAAGGGTTCCCAATCCCCCACAAGATTGGTACCCTTTCACGTCCAAATCTCTCAAACTCCGGGAGGGATTCTCAAAACCAAGGTTGATATGTTTCGAGTTCCTTTCAACATTTTGGAAATCCCGCTGAAACTTTGGACATTCTGGCGGAGGGTTCTAGATGCCCGAAAAGATTGGTACCCTTTCACGTCCAAATCTCTCAAACTCCGGGAGAGATTCTCAAAACCAAGGTTGATATGTTTCGAGTTCCTTTCAACATTTTGGAAATCCCGCTGAAACTTTGGACATTGTCGCGAAGGGTTCCCAATCCCCGACAAGATTGGTACCCTTTCACGTCCAAATCTCTCAAACTCCGGGAGAGATTCTCAAAACCAAGGTTGATATGTTTCGAGTTCCTTTCAACATTTTGGAAATCCCGCTGAAACTTTGGACATTCTCGCGAAGGGTTCCCAACCCCCGACAAGATTGGTACCCTTTCAGTTCCAAATCTCTCAAACTCCGGGAGAGATTCTCAAAACCAAGGTTGACATGTTTCGAGTTCCTTTCAACATTTTGGAAATCCCGCTGAAACTTTGGACATTCTCGCGAAGGGTTCCCAATCCCCGACAAGATTGGTACCCTTTCACGTCCAAATCTCTCAAACTCCGGGAGAGATTCTCAAAACCGAGGTTGACATGTTTCGAGTTCCTTTCAACATTTTGGAAATCCCGCTGAAACTTTGGACATTCTGGCGGAGGGTTCTAGATCCCCGACAAGATTGGTACCCTTTCACCTCCAAATCTCTCAAAGTCCGGGAGAGATTCTCAAAACCAAGGTTGACATGTTTCGAGTTCCTTTCAACATTTTGGAAATCCCGCTGAAACTTTGGACATTCTCGCGAAGGGTTCCCAATCCCCGACAAGATTGGTACCCTTTCACGTCCAAATCTCTCAAACTCCGGGAGAGATTCTCAAAACCAAGGTTGACATGGTTCCAGTTCCTTTCAACATTTTGGAAATCCCGCTGAAACTTTGGACATTTTCGCGAAGGGTTCCCAATCCCCCACAAGATTGGTACCCTTTCACGTCCAAATCTCTCAAACTCCGGGAGAGATTCTCAAAACCAAGGTTGATATGTTTCGAGTTCCTTTCAACATTTTGGAAATCCCGCTGAAACTTTGGACATTCTCACGAAGGGTTCCCAATCCCCGACAAGATTGGTACCCTTTCACGTCCAAATCTCTCAAACTCCGGGAGAGATTCTCAAAACCAAGGTTGACATGTTTCGAGTTCCTTTTAACATTTTGGAAATCCCGCTGAAACTTTGGACATTCTCGCGAAGGGTTCCCGATCCCCGACAAGACTGGTACCCTTTCACGTCCAAATCTCTCAAAGTCCGGGAGAGATTCTCAAAACCAAGCTTGACATGTTTCGAGTTCCTTTCAACATTTTGGAAATCCCGCTGAAACTTTGGACATTCTCGCGAAGGGTTCCCAATCCCCGACAAGTTTGGTACCCTTTCACGTCCAAATCTCTCAAACTCCGGGAGAGATAGTCAAAGCCAAGGTTGACATGTTTAGAGTTCCTTTCAACATTTTGGAAATCCCGCTGAAACTTTGGACATTCTCGCGAAGGGTTCCCAATCCCCGACAAGATTGGTACCCTTTCACGTCCAAATCTCTCAAACTCCGGGAGAGATTCTCAAAACCAAGGTTGATATGTTTCGAGTTCCTTTCAACATTTTGGAAATCCCGCTGAAAGTTTGGACATTCTCGCGAAGGGTTCCCAATCCCCGACAAGATTGGTACCCTTTCACGTCCAAATCTCTCAAACTCCGGGAGAGATTCTCAAAACCAAGGTTGACATGTTTTGAGTTCCTTTTAACATTTTGGAAATCCCGCTGAAACTTTGGACATTCTCGCGAAGGGTTCCCGATCCCCGACAAGATTGGTACCCTTTCACGTCCAAATCTCTCAAACTCCGGCTAAGATTCTCAAAACCAAGCTTGACATGTTTCGAGTTCCTTTCAACATTTTGGAAATCCCGCTGAAACTTTGGACTTTCTCTCGAAGGGTTCCCAATCCCCGACAAGTTTGGTACCCTTTCACGTCCAAATCTCTCAAAGTCTGGGAGAGATAGTCAAAACCAAGGTTGACATGTTTAGAGTTCCTTTCAACATTTTGGAAATCCCGCTGAAACTTTGGACATTCTCGCGAAGGGTTCCCAATCCCCGACAAGATTGGTACCCTTTCACGTCCAAATCTCTCAAACTCCGGGAGAGATTCTCAAAACCAAGGTTGACATGTTTCGAGTTCATTTCAACATTTTGGAAATCCCGCTGAAACTTTGGACATTCTCGCGAAGGGTTCCCAATCCCCGACAAGATTGGTACCCTTTCACGTCCAAATCTCTCAAAGTCCGGGAGAGATTCTCAAAACCAAGGTTGACATGTTTCGAATTCCTTTTAACATTTTGGAAATCCCACTGAAACTTTGGACATTCTCGCGAAGGGTTCCCAATCCCCGACAAGATTGGTATCCTTTCACGTCCAAATCTCTCAAACTCCGGGAGAGATTCTCAAAACCAAGGTTGACATGTTTCGAGTTCCTTTCAACATTTTGGAAATCCCGCTGAAACTTTGGACATTCTCGCGAAGGGTTCCCAATCCCCGACAAGATTGGTACCCTTTCACGTCCAAATCTCTCAAAGTCCGGGAGAGATTCTCAAAACCAAGCTTGACATGTTTCGAGTTCCTTTCAACATTTTGTAAATCCCGCTGAAACTTTGGACATTGTCGCGAAGGGTTCCCAATCCCCGACAAGATTGGTACCCTTTCACGTCCAAATCTCTCAAACTCCGGGAGAGATTCTCAAAACCAAGGTTGACATGTTTCGAGTTCCTTTCAACATTTTGGAAATCCCGCTGAAACTTTGGACATTCTGGCGAAGGGTTCCCAATCCCCGACAAGATTGGTACCCTTTCACGTCCAAATCTCTCAAACTCCGGGAGAGATTCTCAAAACCAAGGCTGACATGTTTCGAGTTCCTTTCAACATTTTGGAAATGCCGCTGAAACTTTGGACATTCTCGCGAAGGGTTCCCAATCCCCGACAAGATTGGTACCCTTTCACGTCCAAATCTCTCAAACTCCGGGAGAGATTCTCAAAACCAAGGTTGACATGGTTCCAGTTCCTTTCAACATTTTGGAAATCCCGCTGAAACTTTGGACATTCTCGCGAAGGGTTCCCAATCCCCGACAAGATTGGTACCCTTTCACGTCCAAATCTCTCAAACTCCGGGAGAGATTCTCAAAACCAAGGTTGACATGTTTCGAGTTCCCTTCAACATTTTGGAAATCCCGCTGAAACTTTGGACATTCTGGCGGAGGGTTCTAGATCCCCGAAAAGATTGGTACCCTTTCACGTCCAAATCTCTCAAACTCCGGGAGAGATTCTCAAAACCAAGGTTGATATGTTTCGAGTTCCTTTCAACATTTTGGAAATCCCCCTGAAACTTTGGACATTCTCGCGAAGGGTTCCCAATCCCCGACAAGATTGGTACCCTTTCACGTCCAAATCTCTCAAACTCCGGGAGAGATTCTCAAAACCAAGGTTGAAATGTTTCGAGTTCCTTTCAACATTTTGGAAATCCCGCTGAAACTTTGGACATTCTCGCGAAGGGTTCCCAATCCCCGACAAGATTGGTACCCTTTCACGTCCAAATCTCTCAAACTCCGGGAGAGATTCTCAAAACCAAGGTTGACATGTTTCGAGTTCCTTTCAACATTTTGGAAATCCCGCTGAAACTTTGGACATTCTGGCGAAGGGTTCCCAATCCCCGACAAGATTGGTACCCTTTCACGTCCAAATCTCTCAAACTCCGGGAGAGATTCTCAAAACCGAGGTTGACATGTTTCGAGTTCCTGTCAACATTTTGGAAATCCCGCTGAAACTTTGGACATTCTCGCGAAGGGTTCCCAATCCCCGACAAGACTGGTACCCTTTCACGTGCAAATCTCTCAAACTCCGGGAGAGATTCTCAAAACCAAGGTTGACATGTTTCGAGTTCCTTTCAACATTTTGGAAATCCCGCTGAAACTTTGGACATTCTCGCGAAGGGTTCCCAATCCCCCACAAGATTGGTACCCTTTCACGTCCAAATCTCTCCAACTCCGGGAGAGATTCTCAAAACCAAGGTTGACATGTTTCGAGTTCCTTTCAACATTTTGGAAATCCCGCTGAAACTTTGGACATTCTCGCGAAGGGTTCCCAATCCCCGACAAGATTGGTACCCTTTCACGTCCGAATGTCTCAAACTCTGGGAGAGATTCTCAAAACCAAGGTTGACATGTTTCGAGTTCCTTTCAACATTTTGGAAATCCCGCTGAAACTTTGGACATTCTGGCGGAGGGTTCTAGATGCCCGAAAAGATTGGTACCCTTTCACGTCCAAATCTCTCAAACTCCGGGAGAGATTCTCAAAACCAAGGTTGATATGTTTCGAGTTCCTTTCAACATTTTGGAAATCCCGCTGAAACTTTGGACATTCTCGCGAAGGGTTCCCAATCCCCGACAAGATTGGTACCCTTTCACGTCCAAATCTCTCAAAGTCCGGGAGAGATTCTCAAAACCAAGGTTGACATGTTTCGAGTTCCTTTTAACATTTTGGAAATCCCGCTGAAACTTTGGACATTCTCGCGAAGGGTTCCCGATCCCCGACAAGATTGGTACCCTTTCACGTCCAAATCTCTCAAACTCTGGCTAAGATTCTCAAAACCAAGGTTGACATGTTTCGAGTTCCTTTCAACATTTTGGAAATCCCGCTGAAACTTTGGACATTCTCGCGAAGGGTTCCCGGTCCCCGACAAGATTGGTACCCTTTCACGTCCAAATCTCTCCAACTCCGGGAGAGATTCTCAAAACCAAGGTTGACATGTTTCGAGTTCCTTTCAACATTTTGGAAATCCCGCTGAAACTTTGGACATTCTCGCGAAGGGTTCCCAATCCCCGACAAGATTGGTACCCTTTCACGTCCAAATCTCTCCAACTCCGGGAGAGATTCTCAAAACCAAGGTTGACATGGTTCCAGTTCCTTTCAACATTTTGGAAATCCCGCTGAAACTTTGGACATTGTCGCGAAGGGTTCCCAATCCCCGACAAGATTGGTACCCTTTCACGTCCAAATCTCTCAAACTCCGGGAGAGATTCTCAAAACCAAGGTTGACATGTTTCGAGTTCCTTTCAACATTTTGGAAATCCCGCTGAAACTTTGGACATTTTCGCGAAGGGTTCCCAATCCCCGACAAGATTGGTACCCTTTCACGTCCAAATCTCTCAAACTCCGGGAGAGATTCTCAAAACCAAGGTTGACATGTTTCGAGTTCCTTTCAACATTTTGGAAATCCCGCTGAAACTTTGGACATTCTGGCGGAGGGTTATAGATCCCCGAAAAGATTGGTACCCTTTCACGTCCAAATCTCTCAAACTCCGGGAGAGATTCTCAAAACCAAGGTTGATATGTTTCGAGTTCCTTTCAACATTTTGGAAATCCCGCTGAAACTTTGGACATTCTGGCGAAGGGTTCCCAATCCCCGACAAGATTGGTACCCTTTCACGTCCAAATCTCTCAAACTCCGGGAGAGATTCTCAAAACCAAGGTTGACATGTTTCGAATTCCTTTTAACATTTTGGAAATCCCACTGAAACTTTGGACATTCTCGCGAAGGGTTCCCAATCCCCGACAAGATTGGTACCCTTTCACGTCCAAATCTCTCAAACTCCGGGAGAGATTCTCAAAACCAAGGTTGACATGTTTCGAGTTCCTTTCAACATTTTGGAAATCCCGCTGAAACTTTGGACATTCTGGCGAAGGGTTCCCAATCCCCGACAAGATTGGTACCCTTTCACGTCCAAATCTCTCAAACTCCGGGAGAGATTCTCAAAACCAAGGTTGACATGTTTCGAGTTCCTTTCAACATTTTGGAAATCCCGCTGAAACTTTGGACATTCTCGCGAAGGGTTCCCAATCCCCGACAAGATTGGTACCCTTTCACGTCCAAATCTCTCAAAGTCCGGGAGAGATTCTCAAAACCAAGCTTGACATGTTTCGAGTTCCTTTCAACATTTTGGAAATCCCACTGAAACTTTGGACATTCTCGCGAAGGGTTCCCAATCCCCGACAAGATTGGTACCCTTTCACGTCCAAATCTCTCAAACTCCGGGAGAGATTCTCAAAACCAAGGTTGACATGTTTCGAGTTCCTTTCAACATTTTGGAAATCCCGCTGAAACTTTGGACATTCTCGCGAAGGGTTCCCAATCCCCGACAAGACTGGTACCCTTTCACGTCCAAATCTCTCAAACTCCGGGAGAGATTCTCAAAACCAAGGTTGATATGTTTCGAGTTCCTTTCAACATTTTGGAAATCCCGCTGAAACTTTGGACATTGTCGCGAAGGGTTCCCAATCCCCGACAAGATTGGTACCCTTTCACGTCCAAATCTCTCAAACTCCGGGAGAGATTCTCAAAACCAAGGTTGACATGTTTCGAGTTCCTTTCAACATTTTGGAAATCCCGCTGAAACTTTGGACATTCTGGCGAAGGGTTCCCAATCCCCGACAAGATTGGTACCCTTTCACGTCCAAATCTCTCAAACTCCGGGAGAGATTCTCAAAACCAAGGTTGACATGTTTCGAGTTCCTTTCAACATTTTGGAAATGCCGCTGAAACTTTGGACATTCTCGCGAAGGGTTCCCAATCCCCGACAAGATTGGTACCCTTTCACGTCCAAATCTCTCAAACTCCGGGAGAGATTCTCAAAACCAAGGTTGACATGGTTCCAGTTCCTTTCAACATTTTGGAAATCCCGCTGAAACTTTGGACATTCTCGCGAAGGGTTCCCAATCCCCGACAAGATTGGTACCCTTTCACGTCCAAATCTCTCAAACTCCGGGAGAGATTCTCAAAACCAAGGTTGACATGTTTCGAGTTCCTTTCAACATTTTATAAATCCCGCTGAAACTTTGGACATTCTGGCGGAGGGTTCTAGATCCCCGAAAAGATTGGTACCCTTTCACGTCCAAATCTCTCAAACTCCGGGAGAGATTCTCAAAACCAAGGTTGATATGTTTCGAGTTCCTTTCAACATTTTGGAAATCCCCCTGAAACTTTGGACATTCTCGCGAAGGGTTCCCAATCCCCGACAAGATTGGTACCCTTTCACGTCCAAATCTCTCAAACTCCGGGAGAGATTCTCAAAACCAAGGTTGACATGTTTCGAGTTCCTTTCAACATTTTGGAAATCCCGCTGAAACTTTGGACATTCTGGCGAAGGGTTCCCAATCCCCGACAAGATTGGTACCCTTTCACGTCCAAATCTCTCAAACTCCGGGAGAGATTCTCAAAACCGAGGTTGACATGTTTCGAGTTCCTGTCAACATTTTGGAAATCCCGCTGAAACTTTGGACATTCTCGCGAAGGGTTCCCAATCCCCGACAAGACTGGTACCCTTTCACGTCCAAATCTCTCAAACTCCGGGAGAGATTCTCAAAACCAAGGTTGACATGTTTCGAGTTCCTTTCAACATTTTGGAAATCCCGCTGAAACTTTGGACATTCTCGCGAAGGGTTCCCAATCCCCCACAAGATTGGTACCCTTTCACGTCCAAATCTCTCAAACTCCGGGAGAGATTCTCAAAACCAAGGTTGACATGTTTCGAGTTCCTTTCAACATTTTGGAAATCCCGCTGAAACTTTGGACATTCTCGCGAAGGGTTCCCAATCCCCGACAAGATTGGTACCCTTTCACGTCCAAATCTCTCAAACTCCGGGAGAGATTCTCAAAACCAAGGTTGACATGTTTCGAGTTCCTTTCAACATTTTGGAAATCCCGCTGAAACTTTGGACATTCTGGCGGAGGGTTCTAGATGCCCGAAAAGATTGGTACCCTTTCACGTCCAAATCTCTCAAACTCCGGGAGAGATTCTCAAAACCAAGGTTGATATGTTTCGAGTTCCTTTCAACATTTTGGAAATCCCGCTGAAACTTTGGACATTCTCGCGAAGGGTTCCCAATCCCCGACAAGATTGGTACCCTTTCACGTCCAAATCTCTCAAAGTCCGGGAGAGATTCTCAAAACCAAGGTTGACATGTTTCGAGTTCCTTTTAACATTTTGGAAATCCCGCTGAAACTTTGGACATTCTCGCGAAGGGTTCCCGATCCCCGACAAGATTGGTACCCTTTCACGTCCAAATCTCTCAAACTCCGGCTAAGATTCTCAAAACCAAGGTTGACATGTTTCGAGTTCCTTTCAACATTTTGGAAATCCCGCTGAAACTTTGGACATTCTCGCGAAGGGTTCCCAGTCCCCGACAAGATTGGTACCCTTTCACGTCCAAATCTCTCAAACTCCGGGAGAGATTCTCAAAACCAAGGTTGACATGTTTCGAGTTCCTTTCAACATTTTGGAAATCCCGCTGAAACTTTGGACATTCTCGCGAAGGGTTCCCAATCCCCGACAAGATTGGTACCCTTTCACGTCCAAATCTCTCAAACTCCGGGAGAGATTCTCAAAACCAAGGTTGACATGTTTCGAGTTCCTTTCAACATTTTGGAAATCCCGCTGAAACTTTGGACATTCTGGCGAAGGGTTCCCAATCCCCGACAAGATTGGTACCCTTTCACGTCCAAATCTCTCAAACTCCGGGAGAGATTCTCAAAACCAAGGTTGATATGTTTCGAGTTCCTTTCAACATTTTGGAAATCCCGCTGAAACTTTGGACATTCTCGCGAAGGGTTCCCAATCCCCGACAAGATTGGTACCCTTTCACGTCCAAATCTCTCAAAGTCCGGGAGAGATTCTCAAAACCAAGGTTGACATGTTTCGAGTTCCTTTTAACATTTTGGAAATCCCGCTGAAACTTTGGACATTCTCGCGAAGGGTTCCCGATCCCCGACAAGATTGGTACCCTTTCACGTCCAAATCTCTCAAACTCCGGCTAAGATTCTCAAAACCAAGGTTGACATGTTTCGAGTTCCTTTCAACATTTTGGAAATCCCGCTGAAACTTTGGACATTCTCGCGAAGGGTTCCCAGTCCCCGACAAGATTGGTACCCTTTCACGTCCAAATCTCTCAAACTCCGGGAGAGATTCTCAAAACCAAGGTTGACATGTTTCGAGTTCCTTTCAACATTTTGGAAATCCCGCTGAAACTTTGGACATTCTCGCGAAGGGTTCCCAATCCCCGACAAGATTGGTACCCTTTCACGTCCAAATCTCTCAAACTCCGGGAGAGATTCTCAAAACCAAGGTTGACATGTTTCGAGTTCCTTTCAACATTTTGGAAATCCCGCTGAAACTTTGGACATTCTGGCGAAGGGTTCCCAATCCCCGACAAGATTGGTACCCTTTCACGTCCAAATCTCTCAAACTCCGGGAGAGATTCTGAAAACCAAGGTTGACATGTTTCGAGTTCCTCTCAACATTTTGGAAATCCCGCTGAAACTTTGGACATTCTGGCGAAGGGTTCCCAATCCCCGACAAGATTGGTACCCTTTCACGTCCAAATCTCTCAAACTCCGGGAGAGATTCTCAAAACCAAGGTTGACATGGTTCCAGTTCCTTTCAACATTTTGGAAATCCCGCTGAAACTTTGGACATTGTCGCGAAGGGTTCCCAATCCCCGACAAGACTGGTACCCTTTCACGTCCAAATCTCTCCAACTCCGGGAGAGATTCTCAAAACCAAGGTTGATATGTTTCGAGTTCCTTTCAACATTTTGGAAATCCCGCTGAAACTTTGGACATTGTCGCGAAGGGTTCCCAATCCCCGACAAGATTGGTACCCTTTCACGTCCAAATCTCTCAAACTCCGGGAGAGATTCTCAAAACCAAGGTTGACATGTTTCGAGTTCCTTTCAACATTTTGGAAATCCCGCTGAAACTTTGGACATTCTCGCGAAGGGTTCCCAATCCCCGACAAGATTGGTACCCTTTCACGTCCAAATCTCTCAAACTCCGGGAGAGATTCTCAAAACCAAGGTTGACATGTTTCGAGTTCCTTTCAACATTTTGGAAATGCCGCTGAAACTTTGGACATTCTGGCGAAGGGTTCCCAATCCCCGACAAGATTGGTACCCTTTCACGTCCAAATCTCTCAAACTCCGGGAGAGATTCTCAAAACCAAGGTTGACATGTTTTGAGTTCCTTTCAACATTTTGGAAATCCCGCTGAAACTTTGGACATTCTCGCGAAGGGTTCCCAACCCCCGACAAGATTGGTACCCTTTCACGTCCAAATCTCTCAAACTCCGGGAGAGATTCTCAAAACCAAGGTTGACATGTTTCGAGTTCCTTTTAACATTTTGGAAATCCCGCTGAAACTTTGGACATTCTCGCGAAGGGTTCCCGATCCCCGACAAGATTGGTACCCTTTCACGTCCAAAACTCTCAAACCACGGGAGAGATTCTCAAAACCAAGGTTGACATGTTTCGAGTTCCTTTCAACATTTTGGAAATCCCGCTGAAACTTTGGACATTCTGGCGGAGGGTTCTAGATCCCCGACAAGATTGGTACCCTTTCACGTCCAAATCTCTCAAACTCCGGGAGAGATTCTCAAAACCAAGGTTGACATGGTTCGAGTTCCTTTCAACATTTTGGAAATCCCGCTGAAACTTTGGACATTCTGGCGAAGGGTTCCCAATCCCCGACAAGATTGGTACCCTTTCACGTCCAAATCTCTCCAACTCCGGGAGAGATTCTCAAAACCAAGGTTGACATGGTTCCAGTTCCTTTCAACATTTTGGAAATCCCGCTGAAACTTTGGACATTGTCGCGAAGGGTTCCCAATCCCCGACAAGATTGGTACCCTTTCACGTCCAAATCTCTCAAACTCCGGGAGAGATTCTCAAAACCAAGGTTGACATGTTTCGAGTTCCTTTCAACATTTTGGAAATCCCGCTGAAACTTTGGACATTCTGGCGGAGGGTTCTAGATCCCCGAAAAGATTGGTACCCTTTCACGTCCAAATCTCTCAAACTCCGGGAGAGATTCTCAAAACCAAGCTTGACATGTTTCGAGTTCCTTTCAACATTTTGGAAATCCCGCTGAAACTTTGGACATTCTCGAGAAGGGTTCCCAATCCCCGACAAGATTGGTACCCTTTCACGTCCAAATCTCTCAAACTCCGGGAGAGATTCTCAAAACCAAGGTTGACATGTTTCAAGTTCCTTTTAACATTTTGGAAATCCCGCTGAAACTTTGGACATTCTCGCGAAGGGTTCCCGATCCCCGACAAGATTGGTACCCTTTCACGTCCAAAACTCTCAAACTCCGGGAGAGATTCTCAAAACCAAGCTTGACATGTTTCGAGTTCCTTTCAACATTTTGGAAATCCCGCTGAAACTTTGGACATTCTCGCGAAGGGTTCCCAATCCCCGACAAGTTTGGTACCCTTTCACGTCCAAATCTCTCAAACTCCGGGAGAGATTCTCAAATCCAAGGTTGACATGGTTCGAGTTCCTTTCAACATTTTGGAAATCCCGCTGAAACTTTGGACATTCTCGCGAAGGGTTCCCAATCCCCGACAAGATTGGTACCCTTTCACGTCCAAATCTCTCAAACTCCGGGAGAGATTCTCAAAACCAAGGTTGACATGGTTCGAGTTCCTTTCAACATTTTGGAAATCCCGCTGAAACTTTGGACATTTTCGCGAAGGGTTCCCAATCCCCGACAAGATTGGTACCCTTTCACGTCCAAATCTCTCAAACTCCGGGAGAGATTCTCAAAACCAAGGTTGACATGTTTCGAGTTCCTTTCAACATTTTGGAAATCCCGCTGAAACTTTGGACATTCTGGCGGAGGGTTCTAGATCCCCGACAAGATTGGTACCCTTTCACGTCCAAATCTCTCAAACTCCGGGAGAGATTCTCAAAACCAAGGTTGATATGTTTCGAGTTCCTTTCAACATTTTGGAAATCCCGCTGAAACTTTGGACATTCTGGCGGAGGGTTCTAGATCCCCGACAAGATTGGTACCCTTTCACGTCCAAATCTCTCAAACTCCGGGAGAGATTCTCAAAACCAAGGTTGACATGTTTCGAGTTCCTTTGAACATTTTGGAAATCCCGCTGAAACTTTGGACATTCTCGCAAAGTGTTCCCGATCCCCGACAAGATTGGTACCCTTTCACGTCCAAAACTCTCAAACTCCGGCTAAGATTCTCAAAACCAAGGTTGACATGTTTCGAGTTCCTTTCAACATTTTGGAAATCCCGCTGAAACTTTGGACATTCTCGCGAAGGGTTCCCAATCCCCGACAAGTTTGGTACCCTTTCACGTCCGAATCTCTCAAAGTCCGGGAGAGATTATCAAAACCAAGCTTGACATGTTTAGAGTTCCTTTCAACATTTTGGAAATCCCGCTGAAACTTTGGACATTCTGGCGAAGGGTTCCCAAACCCCGACAAGACCGGTACCCTTTCACGTCCAAATCTCTCAAACTCCGGGAGAGATTCTCAAAACCAAGGTTGACATGGTTCGAGTTCCTTTCAACATTTTGGAAATCCCGCTGAAACTTTGGACATTCTCGCGAAGGGTTCCCAATCCCCGACAAGACTGGTACCCTTTCACGTCCAAATCTCTCAAACTCCGGGAGAGATTCTCAAAACCAAGGTTGACATGTTTCGAGTTCCTTTCAACATTTTGGAAATCCCGCTGAAACTTTGGACATTCTCGCGAAGGGTTCCCAATCCCCGACAAGATTGGTACCCTTTCACGTCCAAATCTCTCAAAGTCCGGGAGAGATTCTCAAAGCCAAGGCTGACATGTTTCGAGTTCCTTTCAACATTTTGGAAATCCCGCTGAAACTTTGGACATTCTCGCGAAGGGTTCCCAATCCCCGACAAGATTGGTACCCTTTCACGTCCAAATCTCTCAAACTCCGGGAGAGATTCTCAAAACCAAGGTTGACATGGTTCGAGTTCCTTTCAACATTTTGGAAATCCCGCTGAAACTTTGGACATTTTCGCGAAGGGTTCCCAATCCCCGACAAGATTGGTACCCTTTCACGTCCAAATCTCTCAAACTCCGGGAGAGATTCTCAAAACCAAGGTTGACATGTTTCGAGTTCCTTTCAACATTTTGGAAATCCCGCTGAAACTTTGGACATTCTGGCGGAGGGTTCTAGATCCCCGACAAGATTGGTACCCTTTCACGTCCAAATCTCTCAAACTCCGGGAGAGATTCTCAAAACCAAGGTTGATATGTTTCGAGTTCCTTTCAACATTTTGGAAATCCCGCTGAAACTTTGGACATTCTCGCGAAGGGTTCCCAATCCCCGACAAGATTGGTACCCTTTCACGTCCAAATCTCTCAAACTCTGGGAGAGATTCTCAAAACCAAGGTTGACATGTTTCGAGTTCCTTTGAACATTTTGGAAATCCCGCTGAAACTTTGGACATTCTCGCAAAGTGTTCCCGATCCCCGACAAGATTGGTACCCTTTCACGTCCAAAACTCTCAAACTCCGGCTAAGATTCTCAAAACCAAGCTTGACATGTTTCGAGTTCCTTTCAACATTTTGGAAATCCCGCTGAAACTTTGGACATTCTCGCGAAGGGTTCCCAATCCCCGACAAGTTTGGTACCCTTTCACGTCCGAATCTCTCAAAGTCCGGGAGAGATTATCAAAACCAAGCTTGACATGTTTAGAGTTCCTTTCAACATTTTGGAAATCCCGCTGAAACTTTGGACATTCTGGCGAAGGGTTCCCAAACCCCGACAAGACTGGTACCCTTTCACGTCCAAATCTCTCAAACTCCGGGAGAGATTCTCAAAACCAAGGTTGACATGGTTCGAGTTCCTTTCAACATTTTGGAAATCCCGCTGAAACTTTGGACATTCTCGCGAAGGGTTCCCAATCCCCGACAAGACTGGTACCCTTTCACGTCCAAATCTCTCAAACTCCGGGAGAGATTCTCAAAACCAAGGTTGACATGTTTTGAGTTCCTTTCAACATTTTGGAAATCCCGCTGAAACTTTGGACATTCTCGCGAAGGGTTCCCAATCCCCGACAAGATTGGTACCCTTTCACGTCCAAATCTCTCAAAGTCCGGGAGAGATTCTCAAAGCCAAGGCTGACATGTTTCGAGTTCCTTTCAACATTTTGGAAATCCCGCTGAAACTTTGGACATTCTCGCGAAGGGTTCCCAATCCCCGACAAGATTGGTACCCTTTCACGTCCAAATCTCTCAAACTCCGGGAGAGATTCTCAAAACCAAGGTTGACATGTTTCGAGTTCCTTTCAACATTTTGGAAATCCCGCTGAAACTTTGGACATTCTGGCGGAGGGTTCTAGATCCCCGACAAGATTGGTACCCTTTCACGTCCAAATCTCTCAAACTCCGGGAGAGATTCTCAAAACCAAGGTTGATATGTTTCGAGTTCCTTTCAACATTTTGGAAATCCCGCTGAAACTTTGGACATTCTGGCGGAGGGTTCTAGATCCCCGACAAGATTGGTACCCTTTCACGTCCAAATCTCTCAAACTCCGGGAGAGATTCTCAAAACCAAGGTTGACATGTTTCGAGTTCCTTTGAACATTTTGGAAATCCCGCTGAAACTTTGGACATTCTCGCAAAGTGTTCCCGATCCCCGACAAGATTGGTACCCTTTCACGTCCAAAACTCTCAAACTCCGGCTAAGATTCTCAAAACCAAGGTTGACATGTTTCGAGTTCCTTTCAACATTTTGGAAATCCCGCTGAAACTTTGGACATTCTCGCGAAGGGTTCCCAATCCCCGACAAGTTTGGTACCCTTTCACGTCCGAATCTCTCAAAGTCCGGGAGAGATTATCAAAACCAAGCTTGACATGTTTAGAGTTCCTTTCAACATTTTGGAAATCCCGCTGAAACTTTGGACATTCTGGCGAAGGGTTCCCAAACCCCGACAAGACCGGTACCCTTTCACGTCCAAATCTCTCAAACTCCGGGAGAGATTCTCAAAACCAAGGTTGACATGGTTCGAGTTCCTTTCAACATTTTGGAAATCCCGCTGAAACTTTGGACATTCTCGCGAAGGGTTCCCAATCCCCGACAAGACTGGTACCCTTTCACGTCCAAATCTCTCAAACTCCGGGAGAGATTCTCAAAACCAAGGTTGACATGTTTCGAGTTCCTTTCAACATTTTGGAAATCCCGCTGAAACTTTGGACATTCTCGCGAAGGGTTCCCAATCCCCGACAAGATTGGTACCCTTTCACGTCCAAATCTCTCAAAGTCCGGGAGAGATTCTCAAAGCCAAGGCTGACATGTTTCGAGTTCCTTTCAACATTTTGGAAATCCCGCTGAAACTTTGGACATTCTCGCGAAGGGTTCCCAATCCCCGACAAGATTGGTACCCTTTCACGTCCAAATCTCTCAAACTCCGGGAGAGATTCTCAAAACCAAGGTTGACATGGTTCGAGTTCCTTTCAACATTTTGGAAATCCCGCTGAAACTTTGGACATTTTCGCGAAGGGTTCCCAATCCCCGACAAGATTGGTACCCTTTCACGTCCAAATCTCTCAAACTCCGGGAGAGATTCTCAAAACCAAGGTTGACATGTTTCGAGTTCCTTTCAACATTTTGGAAATCCCGCTGAAACTTTGGACATTCTGGCGGAGGGTTCTAGATCCCCGACAAGATTGGTACCCTTTCACGTCCAAATCTCTCAAACTCCGGGAGAGATTCTCAAAACCAAGGTTGATATGTTTCGAGTTCCTTTCAACATTTTGGAAATCCCGCTGAAACTTTGGACATTCTCGCGAAGGGTTCCCAATCCCCGACAAGATTGGTACCCTTTCACGTCCAAATCTCTCAAACTCCGGGAGAGATTCTCAAAACCAAGGTTGACATGTTTCGAGTTCCTTTGAACATTTTGGAAATCCCGCTGAAACTTTGGACATTCTCGCAAAGTGTTCCCGATCCCCGACAAGATTGGTACCCTTTCACGTCCAAAACTCTCAAACTCCGGCTAAGATTCTCAAAACCAAGCTTGACATGTTTCGAGTTCCTTTCAACATTTTGGAAATCCCGCTGAAACTTTGGACATTCTCGCGAAGGGTTCCCAATCCCCGACAAGTTTGGTACCCTTTCACGTCCGAATCTCTCAAAGTCCGGGAGAGATTATCAAAACCAAGCTTGACATGTTTAGAGTTCCTTTCAACATTTTGGAAATCCCGCTGAAACTTTGGACATTCTGGCGAAGGGTTCCCAAACCCCGACAAGACTGGTACCCTTTCACGTCCAAATCTCTCAAACTCCGGGAGAGATTCTCAAAACCAAGGTTGACATGGTTCGAGTTCCTTTCAACATTTTGGAAATCCCGCTGAAACTTTGGACATTCTCGCGAAGGGTTCCCAATCCCCGACAAGACTGGTACCCTTTCACGTCCAAATCTCTCAAACTCCGGGAGAGATTCTCAAAACCAAGGTTGACATGTTTCGAGTTCCTTTCAACATTTTGGAAATCCCGCTGAAACTTTGGACATTCTCGCGAAGGGTTCCCAATCCCCGACAAGATTGGTACCCTTTCACGTCCAAATCTCTCAAAGTCCGGGAGAGATTCTCAAAGCCAAGGCTGACATGTTTCGAGTTCCTTTCAACATTTTGGAAATCCCGCTGAAACTTTGGACATTCTCGCGAAGGGTTCCCAATCCCCGACAAGATTGGTACCCTTTCACGTCCAAATCTCTCAAACTCCGGGAGAGATTCTCAAAACCAAGGTTGACATGTTTCGAGTTCCTTTCAACATTTTGGAAATCCCGCTGAAACTTTGGACATTCTCGCGAAGGGTTCCCAATCCCCGACAAGATTGGTACCCTTTCACGTCCAAATCTCTCAAACTCCGGGAGAGATTCTCAAAACCAAGGTTGACATGTTTCGAGTTCCTTTCAACATTTTGGAAATGCCGCTGAAACTTTGGACATTCTGGCGAAGGGTTCCCAATCCCCGACAAGACTGGTACCCTTTCACGTCCAAATCTCTCAAACTCCGGGAGAGATTCTCAAAACCGAGGTTGACATGTTTCGAGTTCCTCTCAACATTTTGGAAATCCCGCTGAAACTTTGGACATTCTCGCGAAGGGTTCCCAATCCCCGACAAGATTGGTACCCTTTCACGTCCAAATCTCTCAAACTCCGGGAGAGATTCTCAAAACCAAGCTTGACATGTTTCGAGTTCCTTTCAACATTTTGGAAATCCCGCTGAAACTTTGGACATTCTCGAGAAGGGTTCCCAATCCCCGACAAGATTGGTACCCTTTCACGTCCAAAACTCTCAAAGTCCGGGAGAGATTCTCAAAACCAAGCTTGACATGTTTCGAGTTCCTTTCAACATTTTGGAAATCCCGCTGAAACTTTGGACATTCTCGCGAAGGGTTCCCAATCCCCGACAAGATTGGTACCCTTTCACGTCCAAATCTCTCAAACTCCGGGAGAGATTCTCAAAACCAAGGTTGACATGGTTCCAGTTCCTTTCAACATTTTGGAAATCCCGCTGAAACTTTGGACATTCTCACGAAGGGTTCCCAATCCCCGACAAGATTGGTACCCTTTCACGTCCAAATCTCTCAAACTCCGGGAGAGATTCTCAAAACCAAGGTTGACATGTTTCGAGTTCCTCTCAACATTTTGGAAATCCCGCTGAAACTTTGGACATTCTCGCGAAGGGTTCCCAATGCCCGACAAGACTCTTACCCTTCCACGTCCAAATCTCTCAAACTCCGGGAGAGATTCTCAAAACCAAGGTTGACATGTTTCGAGTTCCTTTGAACATTTTGGAAATCCCGCTGAAACTTTGGACATTCTCGCAAAGTGTTCCCGATCCCCGACAAGATTGGTACCCTTTCACGTCCAAAACTCTCAAACTCCGGCTAAGATTCTCAAAACCAAGGTTGACATGGTTCGAGTTCCTTTCAACATTTTGGAAATCCCGCTGAAACTTTGGACATTCTGGCGAAGGGTTCCCAATCCCCGACAAGTTTGGTACCCTTTCACGTCCGAATCTCTCAAAGTCCGGGAGAGATTATCAAAACCAAGCTTGACATGTTTAGAGTTCCTTTCAACATTTTGGAAATCCCGCTGAAACTTTGGACATTCTGGCGAAGGGTTCCCAAACCCCGACAAGACTGGTACCCTTTCACGTCCAAATCTCTCAAACTCCGGGAGAGATTCTCAAAACCAAGGTTGACATGGTTCGAGTTCCTTTCAACATTTTGGAAATCCCGCTGAAACTTTGGACATTCTCGCGAAGGGTTCCCAATCCCCGACAAGACTGGTACCCTTTCACGTCCAAATCTCTCAAACTCCGGGAGAGATTCTCAAAACCAAGGTTGACATGGTTCGAGTTCCTTTCAACATTTTGGAAATCCCGCTGAAACTTTGGACATTCTCGCGAAGGGTTCCCAATCCCCGACAAGATTGGTACCCTTTCACGTCCAAATCTCTCAAACTCCGGGAGAGATTCTCAAAACCAAGGTTGACATGTTTCGAGTTCCTTTGAACATTTTGGAAATCCCGCTGAAACTTTGGACATTCTCGCAAAGTGTTCCCGATCCCCGACAAGATTGGTACCCTTTCACGTCCAAAACTCTCAAACTCCGGCTAAGATTCTCAAAACCAAGCTTGACATGTTTCGAGTTCCTTTCAACATTTTGGAAATCCTGCTGAAACTTTGGACATTCTCGCGAAGGGTTCCCAATCCCCGACAAGTTTGGTACCCTTTCACGTCCGAATCTCTCAAAGTCCGGGAGAGATTATCAAAACCAAGCTTGACATGTTTAGAGTTCCTTTCAACATTTTGGAAATCCCGCTGAAACTTTGGACATTCTGGCGAAGGGTTCCCAAACCCCGACAAGACTGGTACCCTTTCACGTCCAAATCTCTCAAACTCCGGGAGAGATTCTCAAAACCAAGGTTGACATGGTTCGAGTTCCTTTCAACATTTTGGAAATCCCGCTGAAACTTTGGACATTCTCGCGAAGGGTTCCCAATCCCCGACAAGACTGGTACCCTTTCACGTCCAAATCTCTCAAACTCCGGGAGAGATTCTCAAAACCAAGGTTGACATGGTTCGAGTTCCTTTCAACATTTTGGAAATCCCGCTGAAACTTTGGACATTCTGGCGAAGGGTTCCCAATCCCCGACAAGATTGGTACCCTTTCACGTCCAAATCTCTCAAAGTCCGGGAGAGATTCTCAAAGCCAAGGCTGACATGTTTCGAGTTCCTTTCAACATTTTGGAAATCCCGCTGAAACTTTGGACATTCTCGCGAAGGGTTCCCAATCCCCGACAAGATTGGTACCCTTTCACGTCCAAATCTCTCAAACTCCGGGAGAGATTCTCAAAACCAAGGTTGACATGTTTCGAGTTCCTTTCAACATTTTGGAAATCCCGCTGAAACTTTGGACATTCTCGCGAAGGGTTCCCAATCCCCGACAAGATTGGTACCCTTTCACGTCCAAATCTCTCAAACTCCGGGAGAGATTCTCAAAACCAAGGTTGACATGTTTCGAGTTCCTTTCAACATTTTGGAAATCCCGCTGAAACTTTGGACATTCTGGCGAAGGGTTCCCAATCCCCGACAAGACTGGTACCCTTTCACGTCCAAATCTCTCAAACTCCGGGAGAGATTCTCAAAACCGAGGTTGACATGTTTCGAGTTCCTCTCAACATTTTGGAAATCCCGCTGAAACTTTGGACATTCTCGCGAAGGGTTCCCAATCCCCGACAAGATTGGTACCCTTTCACGTCCAAATCTCTCAAACTCCGGGAGAGATTCTCAAAACCAAGCTTGACATGTTTCGAGTTCCTTTCAACATTTTGGAAATCCCGCTGAAACTTTGGACATTCTCGAGAAGGGTTCCCAATCCCCGACAAGATTGGTACCCTTTCACGTCCAAAACTCTCAAAGTCCGGGAGAGATTCTCAAAACCAAGCTTGACATGTTTCGAGTTCCTTTCAACATTTTGGAAATCCCGCTGAAACTTTGGACATTCTCGCGAAGGGTTCCCAATCCCCGACAAGATTGGTACCCTTTCACGTCCAAATCTCTCAAACTCCGGGAGAGATTCTCAAAACCAAGGTTGACATGGTTCCAGTTCCTTTCAACATTTTGGAAATCCCGCTGAAACTTTGGACATTCTCACGAAGGGTTCCCAATCCCCGACAAGATTGGTACCCTTTCACGTCCAAATCTCTCAAACTCCGGGAGAGATTCTCAAAACCAAGGTTGACATGTTTCGAGTTCCTCTCAACATTTTGGAAATCCCGCTGAAACTTTGGACATTCTCGCGAAGGGTTCCCAATGCCCGACAAGACTCTTACCCTTCCACGTCCAAATCTCTCAAACTCCGGGAGAGATTCTCAAAACCAAGGTTGACATGTTTCGAGTTCCTTTGAACATTTTGGAAATCCCGCTGAAACTTTGGACATTCTCGCGAAGGGTTCCCAATCCCCGACAAGATTGGTACCCTTTCACGTCCAAAACTCTCAAACTCCGGCTAAGATTCTCAAAACCAAGGTTGACATGGTTCGAGTTCCTTTCAACATTTTGGAAATCCCGCTGAAACTTTGGACATTCTCGCGAAGGGTTCCCAATCCCCGACAAGTTTGGTACCCTTTCACGTCCGAATCTCTCAAAGTCCGGGAGAGATTATCAAAACCAAGCTTGACATGTTTAGAGTTCCTTTCAACATTTTGGAAATCCCGCTGAAACTTTGGACATTCTGGCGAAGGGTTCCCAAACCCCGACAAGACTGGTACCCTTTCACGTCCAAATCTCTCAAACTCCGGGAGAGATTCTCAAAACCAAGGTTGACATGGTTCGAGTTCCTTTCAACATTTTGGAAATCCCGCTGAAACTTTGGACATTCTCGCGAAGGGTTCCCAATCCCCGACAAGACTGGTACCCTTTCACGTCCAAATCTCTCAAACTCCGGGAGAGATTCTCAAAACCAAGGTTGACATGGTTCGAGTTCCTTTCAACATTTTGGAAATCCCGCTGAAACTTTGGACATTGTCACGAAGGGTTCCCAATGCCCGACAAGATTGGTACCCTTTCACGTCCAAATCTCTCCAACTCCGGGAGAGATTCTCAAAACCAAGGTTGACATGTTTCGAGTTCCTTTCAACATTTTGGAAATCCCGCTGAAACTTTGGACATTCTCGCGAAGGGTTCCCAATCCCCGACAAGATTGGTACCCTTTCACGTCCAAATCTCTCAAAGTCCGGGAGAGATTCTCAAAGCCAAGGCTGACATGTTTCGAGTTCCTTTCAACATTTTGGAAATCCCGCTGAAACTTTGGACATTCTCGCGAAGGGTTCCCAATCCCCGACAAGATTGGTACCCTTTCACGTCCAAATCTCTCAAACTCCGGGAGAGATTCTCAAAACCAAGGTTGACATGTTTCGAGTTCCTTTCAACATTTTGGAAATCCCGCTGAAACTTTGGACATTCTCGCGAAGGGTTCCCAATCCCCGACAAGATTGGTACCCTTTCACGTCCAAATCTCTCAAACTCCGGGAGAGATTCTCAAAACCAAGGTTGACATGTTTCGAGTTCCTTTCAACATTTTGGAAATGCCGCTGAAACTTTGGACATTCTGGCGAAGGGTTCCCAATCCCCGACAAGACTGGTACCCTTTCACGTCCAAATCTCTCAAACTCCGGGAGAGATTCTCAAAACCGAGGTTGACATGTTTCGAGTTCCTCTCAACATTTTGGAAATCCCGCTGAAACTTTGGACATTCTCGCGAAGGGTTCCCAATCCCCGACAAGATTGGTACCCTTTCACGTCCAAATCTCTCAAACTCCGGGAGAGATTCTCAAAACCAAGCTTGACATGTTTCGAGTTCCTTTCAACATTTTGGAAATCCCGCTGAAACTTTGGACATTCTCGAGAAGGGTTCCCAATCCCCGACAAGATTGGTACCCTTTCACGTCCAAAACTCTCAAAGTCCGGGAGAGATTCTCAAAACCAAGCTTGACATGTTTCGAGTTCCTTTCAACATTTTGGAAATCCCGCTGAAACTTTGGACATTCTCGCGAAGGGTTCCCAATCCCCGACAAGATTGGTACCCTTTCACGTCCAAATCTCTCAAACTCCGGGAGAGATTCTCAAAACCAAGGTTGACATGGTTCCAGTTCCTTTCAACATTTTGGAAATCCCGCTGAAACTTTGGACATTCTCACGAAGGGTTCCCAATCCCCGACAAGATTGGTACCCTTTCACGTCCAAATCTCTCAAACTCCGGGAGAGATTCTCAAAACCAAGGTTGACATGTTTCGAGTTCCTCTCAACATTTTGGAAATCCCGCTGAAACTTTGGACATTCTCGCGAAGGGTTCCCAATGCCCGACAAGACTCTTACCCTTCCACGTCCAAATCTCTCAAACTCCGGGAGAGATTCTCAAAACCAAGGTTGACATGGTTCGAGTTCCTTTCAACATTTTGGAAATCCCGCTGAAACTTTGGACATTCTCGCGAAGGGTTCCCAATCCCCGACAAGATTGGTACCCTTTCACGTCCAAAACTCTCAAACTCCGGCTAAGATTCTCAAAACCAAGGTTGACATGGTTCGAGTTCCTTTCAACATTTTGGAAATCCCGCTGAAACTTTGGACATTCTGGCGAAGGGTTCCCAATCCCCGACAAGTTTGGTACCCTTTCACGTCCGAATCTCTCAAAGTCCGGGAGAGATTATCAAAACCAAGCTTGACATGTTTAGAGTTCCTTTCAACATTTTGGAAATCCCGCTGAAACTTTGGACATTCTGGCGAAGGGTTCCCAAACCCCGACAAGACTGGTACCCTTTCACGTCCAAATCTCTCAAACTCCGGGAGAGATTCTCAAAACCAAGGTTGACATGGTTCGAGTTCCTTTCAACATTTTGGAAATCCCGCTGAAACTTTGGACATTCTCGCGAAGGGTTCCCAATCCCCGACAAGACTGGTACCCTTTCACGTCCAAATCTCTCAAACTCCGGGAGAGATTCTCAAAACCAAGGTTGACATGGTTCGAGTTCCTTTCAACATTTTGGAAATCCCGCTGAAACTTTGGACATTCTCGCGAAGGGTTCCCAATCCCCGACAAGATTGGTACCCTTTCACGTCCAAATCTCTCAAACTCCGGGAGAGATTCTCAAAACCAAGGTTGACATGTTTCGAGTTCCTTTGAACATTTTGGAAATCCCGCTGAAACTTTGGACATTCTCGCAAAGTGTTCCCGATCCCCGACAAGATTGGTACCCTTTCACGTCCAAAACTCTCAAACTCCGGCTAAGATTCTCAAAACCAAGCTTGACATGTTTCGAGTTCCTTTCAACATTTTGGAAATCCCGCTGAAACTTTGGACATTCTCGCGAAGGGTTCCCAATCCCCGACAAGTTTGGTACCCTTTCACGTCCGAATCTCTCAAAGTCCGGGAGAGATTATCAAAACCAAGCTTGACATGTTTAGAGTTCCTTTCAACATTTTGGAAATCCCGCTGAAACTTTGGACATTCTGGCGAAGGGTTCCCAAACCCCGACAAGACTGGTACCCTTTCACGTCCAAATCTCTCAAACTCCGGGAGAGATTCTCAAAACCAAGGTTGACATGTTTCGAGTTCCTTTCAACATTTTGGAAATCCCGCTGAAACTTTGGACATTCTCGCGAAGGGTTCCCAATCCCCGACAAGACTGGTACCCTTTCACGTCCAAATCTCTCAAACTCCGGGAGAGATTCTCAAAACCAAGGTTGACATGGTTCGAGTTCCTTTCAACATTTTGGAAATCCCGCTGAAACTTTGGACATTCTGGCGAAGGGTTCCCAATCCCCGACAAGATTGGTACCCTTTCACGTCCAAATCTCTCAAAGTCCGGGAGAGATTCTCAAAGCCAAGGCTGACATGTTTCGAGTTCCTTTCAACATTTTGGAAATCCCGCTGAAACTTTGGACATTCTCGCGAAGGGTTCCCAATCCCCGACAAGATTGGTACCCTTTCACGTCCAAATCTCTCAAACTCCGGGAGAGATTCTCAAAACCAAGGTTGACATGTTTCGAGTTCCTTTCAACATTTTGGAAATCCCGCTGAAACTTTGGACATTCTCGCGAAGGGTTCCCAATCCCCGACAAGATTGGTACCCTTTCACGTCCAAATCTCTCAAACTCCGGGAGAGATTCTCAAAACCAAGGTTGACATGTTTCGAGTTCCTTTCAACATTTTGGAAATCCCGCTGAAACTTTGGACATTCTGGCGAAGGGTTCCCAATCCCCGACAAGACTGGTACCCTTTCACGTCCAAATCTCTCAAACTCCGGGAGAGATTCTCAAAACCGAGGTTGACATGTTTCGAGTTCCTCTCAACATTTTGGAAATCCCGCTGAAACTTTGGACATTCTCGCGAAGGGTTCCCAATCCCCGACAAGATTGGTACCCTTTCACGTCCAAATCTCTCAAACTCCGGGAGAGATTCTCAAAACCAAGCTTGACATGTTTCGAGTTCCTTTCAACATTTTGGAAATCCCGCTGAAACTTTGGACATTCTCGAGAAGGGTTCCCAATCCCCGACAAGATTGGTACCCTTTCACGTCCAAAACTCTCAAAGTCCGGGAGAGATTCTCAAAACCAAGCTTGACATGTTTCGAGTTCCTTTCAACATTTTGGAAATCCCGCTGAAACTTTGGACATTCTCGCGAAGGGTTCCCAATCCCCGACAAGATTGGTACCCTTTCACGTCCAAATCTCTCAAACTCCGGGAGAGATTCTCAAAACCAAGGTTGACATGGTTCCAGTTCCTTTCAACATTTTGGAAATCCCGCTGAAACTTTGGACATTCTCACGAAGGGTTCCCAATCCCCGACAAGATTGGTACCCTTTCACGTCCAAATCTCTCAAACTCCGGGAGAGATTCTCAAAACCAAGGTTGACATGTTTCGAGTTCCTCTCAACATTTTGGAAATCCCGCTGAAACTTTGGACATTCTCGCGAAGGGTTCCCAATGCCCGACAAGACTCTTACCCTTCCACGTCCAAATCTCTCAAACTCCGGGAGAGATTCTCAAAACCAAGGTTGACATGTTTCGAGTTCCTTTGAACATTTTGGAAATCCCGCTGAAACTTTGGACATTCTCGCGAAGGGTTCCCAATCCCCGACAAGATTGGTACCCTTTCACGTCCAAAACTCTCAAACTCCGGCTAAGATTCTCAAAACCAAGGTTGACATGGTTCGAGTTCCTTTCAACATTTTGGAAATCCCGCTGAAACTTTGGACATTCTGGCGAAGGGTTCCCAATCCCCGACAAGTTTGGTACCCTTTCACGTCCGAATCTCTCAAAGTCCGGGAGAGATTATCAAAACCAAGCTTGACATGTTTAGAGTTCCTTTCAACATTTTGGAAATCCCGCTGAAACTTTGGACATTCTGGCGAAGGGTTCCCAAACCCCGACAAGACTGGTACCCTTTCACGTCCAAATCTCTCAAACTCCGGGAGAGATTCTCAAAACCAAGGTTGACATGGTTCGAGTTCCTTTCAACATTTTGGAAATCCCGCTGAAACTTTGGACATTCTCGCGAAGGGTTCCCAATCCCCGACAAGACTGGTACCCTTTCACGTCCAAATCTCTCAAACTCCGGGAGAGATTCTCAAAACCAAGGTTGACATGGTTCGAGTTCCTTTCAACATTTTGGAAATCCCGCTGAAACTTTGGACATTCTCGCGAAGGGTTCCCAATCCCCGACAAGATTGGTACCCTTTCACGTCCAAATCTCTCAAAGTCCGGGAGAGATTCTCAAAGCCAAGGCTGACATGTTTCGAGTTCCTTTCAACATTTTGGAAATCCCGCTGAAACTTTGGACATTCTCGCGAAGGGTTCCCAATCCCCGACAAGATTGGTACCCTTTCACGTCCAAATCTCTCAAACTCCGGGAGAGATTCTCAAAACCAAGGTTGACATGTTTCGAGTTCCTTTCAACATTTTGGAAATCCCGCTGAAACTTTGGACATTCTCGCGAAGGGTTCCCAATCCCCGACAAGATTGGTACCCTTTCACGTCCAAATCTCTCAAACTCCGGGAGAGATTCTCAAAACCAAGGTTGACATGTTTCGAGTTCCTTTCAACATTTTGGAAATCCCGCTGAAACTTTGGACATTCTGGCGAAGGGTTCCCAATCCCCGACAAGACTGGTACCCTTTCACGTCCAAATCTCTCAAACTCCGGGAGAGATTCTCAAAACCGAGGTTGACATGTTTCGAGTTCCTCTCAACATTTTGGAAATCCCGCTGAAACTTTGGACATTCTCGCGAAGGGTTCCCAATCCCCGACAAGATTGGTACCCTTTCACGTCCAAATCTCTCAAACTCCGGGAGAGATTCTCAAAACCAAGCTTGACATGTTTCGAGTTCCTTTCAACATTTTGGAAATCCCGCTGAAACTTTGGACATTCTCGAGAAGGGTTCCCAATCCCCGACAAGATTGGTACCCTTTCACGTCCAAAACTCTCAAAGTCCGGGAGAGATTCTCAAAACCAAGCTTGACATGTTTCGAGTTCCTTTCAACATTTTGGAAATCCCGCTGAAACTTTGGACATTCTCGCGAAGGGTTCCCAATCCCCGACAAGATTGGTACCCTTTCACGTCCAAATCTCTCAAACTCCGGGAGAGATTCTCAAAACCAAGGTTGACATGGTTCGAGTTCCTTTCAACATTTTGGAAATCCCGCTGAAACTTTGGACATTCTCACGAAGGGTTCCCAATCCCCGACAAGATTGGTACCCTTTCACGTCCAAATCTCTCAAACTCCGGGAGAGATTCTCAAAACCAAGCTTGACATGTTTCGAGTTCCTTTCAACATTTTGGAAATCCCGCTGAAACTTTGGACATTCTGGCGGAGGGTTCCCAATCCCCGACAAGATTGGTACCCTTTCACGTCCAAATCTCTCAAACTCCGGGAGAGATTCTCAAAACCAAGGTTGACATGTTTCGAGTTCCTTTCAACATTTTGGAAATCCCGCTGAAACTTTGGACATTCTGGCGGAGGGTTCTAGATCCCCGAAAAGATTGGTACCCTTTCATGTCCAAATC
Source organism: Streptopelia decaocto (assembly GCF_964273445.1). Lineage (NCBI taxonomy): Eukaryota > Metazoa > Chordata > Aves > Columbiformes > Columbidae > Streptopelia > Streptopelia decaocto. The sequence goes on from NW_028116159.1 coordinate 1,108,287, forward strand.
TCTCAAAGTCCGGGAGAGATTCTCAAAACCAAGGTTGACATGTTTCGAGTTCCTTTTAACATTTTGGAAATCCCGCTGAAACTTTGGACATTCTCGCGAAGGGTTCCCGATCCCAGACAAGATTGGTACCCTTTCACGTCCAAAACTCTCAAACTCCGGCTAAGATTCTCAAAACCAAGCTTGACATCTTTCGAGTTCCTTAAAACATTTTGGAAATCCCGCTGAAACTTTGGACATTCTCGCGAAGGGTTCCCAATCCCCGACAAGTTTGGTACCCTTTCACGTCCAAATCTCTCAAACTCTGGGAGAGATTCTCAAAACCAAGGTTGACATGTTTCGAGTTCCTTTCAACATTTTGGAAATCCCGCTGAAAGTTCGGACATTCTGGCGAAGGGTTCCCAATCCCCGACAAGATTGGTACCCTTTCACGTCCAAATCTCTCAAACTCCGGGAGAGATTCTCAAAACCAAGGTTGACATGGTTCGAGTTCCTTTCAACATTTTGGAAATCCCGCTGAAACTTTGGACATTCTCGCGAAGGGTTCCCGATCCCCGACAAGATTGGTACCCTTTCACGTCCACATCTCTCAAACTCCGGGAGAGATTCTCAAAACCAAGGTTGACATGTTTCGAGTTCCTTTCAACATTTTGGAAATCCCGCTGTAACTTTGGACATTCTCGCGAAGGGTTCCAAATCCCCGACAAGATTGGTACCCTTTCACGTCCAAATCTCTCAAACTCCGGGAGAGATTCTCAAAACCAAGGTTGACATGGTTCGAGTTCCTTTCAACATTTTGGAAATCCCGCTGAAACTTTGGACATTCTCGCGAAAGGTTCCCAATCCCCGACAAGATTGGTACCCTTTCACGTCCAAATCTCTCAAACTCCGGGAGAGATTCTCAAAACCAAGGTTGACATGGTTCGAGTTCCTTTCAACATTTTGGAAATCCCGCTGAAACTTTGGACATTCTCGCGAAGGGTTCCCAATGCCCGACAAGATTGGTACCCTTTCACGTCCAAATCTCTCAAACTCCGGGAGAGATTCTCAAAACCAAGCTTGACATGTTTCGAGTTCCTTTCAACATATTGGAAATCCCGCTGAAACTTTGGACATTCTCGCGAAGGGTTCCCAATCCCTGACAAGATTGGTACCCTTTCACGTGCAAATCTCTCAAACTCCGGGAGAGATTCTCAAAACCAAGATTGACATGTTTCGAGTTCCTTTCAACATTTTGGAAATCCCACTGAAACTTTGGAAATTCTCGCGAAGGGTTCCCAATCCCCGACAAGATTGGTACCCTTTCACGTCCAAATCTCTCCAACTCCGGGAGAGATTCTCAAAACAAAGGTCGACATGTTTCGAGTTCCTTTCAACATTTTGGAAATCCCGCTGAAACTTTGGACATTCTCGCGAAGGGTTCCCAATCCCCGACAAGATTGGTACCCTTTCACGTCCAAATCTCTCAAACTCCGGGAGAGATTCTCAAAACCAAGGTTGACATGTTTCGAGTTCCTTTCAACATTTTGGAAATCCCGCTGAAACTTTGGACATTCTGGCAAAGGGTTCCCAATCCCCGACAAGATTGGTACCCTTTCACGTCCAAATCTCTCAAAGTCCGGGAGAGATTCTCAAAACCAAGGTTGACATGTTTCGAGTTCCTTTCAACATTTTGGAAATCCCGCTGAAACTTTGGACATTCTGGCGAAGGGTTCCCAATCCCCGACAAGATTGGTACCCTTTCACGTCCAAATCTCTCAAACTCCGGGAGAGATTCTCAAAACCAAGGTTGACATGTTTCGAGTTCCTTTCAACATTTTGGAAATCCCGCTGAAACTTTGGACATTCTCGCGAAGGGTTCCCAATCCCCGACAAGATTGGTACCCTTTCACGTCCAAATCTCTCAAACTCCGGGAGAGATTCTCAAAACCAAGCTTGACATGTTTCGAGTTCCTTTCAACATTTTGGAAATCCTGCTGAAACTTTGGACATTTTCGCGAAGGGTTCCCAATCCCCGACAAGATTGGTATCCTTTCACGTCCAAATCTCTCAAACTCCGGGAGAGATTCTCAAAACCATGGTTGACATGTTTCGAGTTCCTTTCAACATTTTGGAAATGCCGCTGAAACTTTGGACATTCTGGCGGAGGGTTCTAGATCCCCGACAAGATTGGTACCCTTTCGCGTCCAAATCTCTCAAACTCCGGGAGAGATTCTCAGAACCAAGGTTGACATGTTTCGAGTTCCTTTCAACATTTTGGAAATCCCGCTGAAACTTTGGACATTCTCGCGAAGGGTTCCCGATCCCCGACAAGACTGGTACCCTTTCACGTCCAAATCTCTCAAACTCCGGGAGAGATTCTCAAAACCAAGGTTGACATGTTTCGAGTTCCTTTCAACATTTTGGAAATCCCGCTGAAACTTTGGACATTGTCGCGAAGGGTTCCCAATCCCCGACAAGATTGGTACCCTTTCACGTCCAAATCTCTCAAAGTCCGGGAGAGATTCTCAAAACCAAGGTTGACATGTTTCGAGTTCCTTTCAACATTTTGGAAATCCCGCTGAAACTTTGGACATTCTGGTGGAGGGTTCTAGATCCCCGACAAGATTGGTACCCTTTCACGTCCAAATCTCTCAAACTCCGGGAGAGATTCTCAAAACCAAGGTTGACATGTTTCGAGTTCCTTTCAACATTTTGGAAATCCCGCTGAAACTTTGGACATTCTGGCGGAGGGTTCTAGATCCCCGACAAGATTGGTACCCTTTCACTTCCAAATCTCTCAAAGTCCGGGAGAGATTCTCAAAACCAAGGTTGACATGTTTCGAGTTCCTTTCAACATTTTGGAAATCCCACTGAAACTTTGGACATTGTCGCGAAGGGTTCCCAATCCCCGACAAGATTGGTACCCTTTCACGTCCAAATCTCTCAAACTCCGGGAGAGATTCTCAAAACCAAGGTTGACATGTTTCGAGTTCCTTTCAACATTTTGGAAATCCCGCTGAAACTTTGGACATTCTCGCGAAGGGTTCCCAATCCCCGACAAGACTGGTACCCTTTCACGTCCAAATCTCTCAAAGTCCGGGAGAGATTCTCAAAACCAAGGTTGACATGTTTCGAGTTCCTTTCAACATTTTGGAAATCCCGCTGAAACTTTGGACATTCTCGCGAAGGGTTCCCAATCCCCGACAGGATTGGTACCCTTTCACGTCCAAATCTCTCAAACTCCGGGAGAGATTCTCAAAACCAAGGTTGACATGTTTCGAGTTCCTTTCAACATTTTGGAAATCCCGCTGAAACTTTGGACATTCTCGCGAAGGGTTCCCAGTCCCCGACAAGATTGGTACCCTTTCACGTCCAAATCTCTCAAAGTCCGGGAGAGATTCTCAAAACCAAGGTTGACATGTTTCGAGTTCCTTTCAACATTTTGGAAATCCCGCTGAAACTTTGGACATTCTGGCGAAGGGTTCCCAATCCCCGACAAGATTGGTACCCTTTCACTTCCAAATATCTCAAAGTCCGGGAGAGATTCTCAAAACCAAGGTTGACATGTTTTGAGTTCCTTTCAACATTTTGGAAATCCCACTGAAGCTTTGGACATTCTCGCGAAGGGTTCCCAATCCCCGACAAGATTGGTACCCTTTCACGTCCAAATCTCTCAAACTCCGGGAGAGATTCTCAAAACCAAGGTTGACATGTTTCGAGTTCCTTTCAACATTTTGGAAATCCCGCTGAAACTTTGGACATTCTGGCGAAGGGTTCCCAATGCCCGACAAGATTGGTACCCTTTCACGTCCAAATCTCTCCAACTCCGGGAGAGATTCTCAAAACCAAGGTTGACATGTTTCGAGTTCCTTTCAACATTTTGGAAATCCCGCTGAAACTTTGGACATTCTCGCGAAGGGTTCCCAATCCCCGACAAGATTGGTACCCTTTCACGTCCAAATCTCTCAAACTCCGGGAGAGATTCTCAAAACCATGGTTGACATGGTTCGAGTTCCTTTCAACATTTTGGAAATCCCGCTGAAACTTTGGACATTCTCGCGAAGGGTTCCCAATCCCCGACAAGATTGGTACCCTTTCACGTCCAAATCTCTCAAACTCCGGGAGAGATTCTCAAAACCAAGCTTGACATGTTTCGAGTTCCTTTCAACATTTTGGAAATCCCGCTGAAACTTTGGACATTCTGGCAAAGGGTTCCCAATCCCCGACAAGATTGGTACCCTTTCACGTCCAAATCTCTCAAAGTCCGGGAGAGATTCTCAAAACCAAGGTTGACATGTTTCGAGTTCCTTTCAACATTTTGGAAATCCCGCTGAAACTTTGGACATTCTGGCGAAGGGTTCCCAATCCCCGACAAGATTGGTACCCTTTCACGTCCAAATCTCTCAAACTCCGGGAGAGATTCTCAAAACCAAGGTTGACATGTTTCGAGTTCCTTTCAACATTTTGGAAATCCCGCTGAAACTTTGGACATTCTCGCGAAGGGTTCCCAATCCCCGACAAGATTGGTACCCTTTCACGTCCAAATCTCTCAAACTCCGGGAGAGATTCTCAAAACCAAGCTTGACATGTTTCGAGTTCCTTTCAACATTTTGGAAATCCTGCTGAAACTTTGGACATTTTCGCGAAGGGTTCCCAATCCCCGACAAGATTGGTATCCTTTCACGTCCAAATCTCTCAAACTCCGGGAGAGATTCTCAAAACCATGGTTGACATGTTTCGAGTTCCTTTCAACATTTTGGAAATGCCGCTGAAACTTTGGACATTCTGGCGGAGGGTTCTAGATCCCCGACAAGATTGGTACCCTTTCGCGTCCAAATCTCTCAAACTCCGGGAGAGATTCTCAGAACCAAGGTTGACATGTTTCGAGTTCCTTTCAACATTTTGGAAATCCCGCTGAAACTTTGGACATTCTCGCGAAGGGTTCCCGATCCCCGACAAGACTGGTACCCTTTCACGTCCAAATCTCTCAAACTCCGGGAGAGATTCTCAAAACCAAGGTTGACATGTTTCGAGTTCCTTTCAACATTTTGGAAATCCCGCTGAAACTTTGGACATTGTCGCGAAGGGTTCCCAATCCCCGACAAGATTGGTACCCTTTCACGTCCAAATCTCTCAAAGTCCGGGAGAGATTCTCAAAACCAAGGTTGACATGTTTCGAGTTCCTTTCAACATTTTGGAAATCCCGCTGAAACTTTGGACATTCTGGTGGAGGGTTCTAGATCCCCGACAAGATTGGTACCCTTTCACGTCCAAATCTCTCAAACTCCGGGAGAGATTCTCAAAACCAAGGTTGACATGTTTCGAGTTCCTTTCAACATTTTGGAAATCCCGCTGAAACTTTGGACATTCTGGCGGAGGGTTCTAGATCCCCGACAAGATTGGTACCCTTTCACTTCCAAATCTCTCAAAGTCCGGGAGAGATTCTCAAAACCAAGGTTGACATGTTTCGAGTTCCTTTCAACATTTTGGAAATCCCACTGAAACTTTGGACATTGTCGCGAAGGGTTCCCAATCCCCGACAAGATTGGTACCCTTTCACGTCCAAATCTCTCAAACTCCGGGAGAGATTCTCAAAACCAAGGTTGACATGTTTCGAGTTCCTTTCAACATTTTGGAAATCCCGCTGAAACTTTGGACATTCTCGCGAAGGGTTCCCAATCCCCGACAAGACTGGTACCCTTTCACGTCCAAATCTCTCAAAGTCCGGGAGAGATTCTCAAAACCAAGGTTGACATGTTTCGAGTTCCTTTCAACATTTTGGAAATCCCGCTGAAACTTTGGACATTCTCGCGAAGGGTTCCCAATCCCCGACAGGATTGGTACCCTTTCACGTCCAAATCTCTCAAACTCCGGGAGAGATTCTCAAAACCAAGGTTGACATGTTTCGAGTTCCTTTTAACATTTTGGAAATCCCGCTGAAACTTTGGACATTCTCGCGAAGGGTTCCCAGTCCCCGACAAGATTGGTACCCTTTCACGTCCAAATCTCTCAAAGTCCGGGAGAGATTCTCAAAACCAAGGTTGACATGTTTCGAGTTCCTTTCAACATTTTGGAAATCCCGCTGAAACTTTGGACATTCTGGCGAAGGGTTCCCAATCCCCGACAAGATTGGTACCCTTTCACTTCCAAATATCTCAAAGTCCGGGAGAGATTCTCAAAACCAAGGTTGACATGTTTTGAGTTCCTTTCAACATTTTGGAAATCCCACTGAAGCTTTGGACATTCTCGCGAAGGGTTCCCAATCCCCGACAAGATTGGTACCCTTTCACGTCCAAATCTCTCAAACTCCGGGAGAGATTCTCAAAACCAAGGTTGACATGTTTCGAGTTCCTTTCAACATTTTGGAAATCCCGCTGAAACTTTGGACATTCTGGCGAAGGGTTCCCAATGCCCGACAAGATTGGTACCCTTTCACGTCCAAATCTCTCCAACTCCGGGAGAGATTCTCAAAACCAAGGTTGACATGTTTCGAGTTCCTTTCAACATTTTGGAAATCCCGCTGAAACTTTGGACATTCTCGCGAAGGGTTCCCAATCCCCGACAAGATTGGTACCCTTTCACGTCCAAATCTCTCAAACTCCGGGAGAGATTCTCAAAACCATGGTTGACATGGTTCGAGTTCCTTTCAACATTTTGGAAATCCCGCTGAAACTTTGGACATTCTCGCGAAGGGTTCCCAATCCCCGACAAGATTGGTACCCTTTCACGTCCAAATCTCTCAAACTCCGGGAGAGATTCTCAAAACCAAGCTTGACATGTTTCGAGTTCCTTTCAACATTTTGGAAATCCCGCTGAAACTTTGGACATTCTGGCGAAGGGTTCCCAATCCCCGACAAGATTGGTACCCTTTCACGTCCAAATCTCTCAAACTCCGGGAGAGATTCTCAAAACCAAGGTTGACATGTTTCGAGTTCCTTTCAACATTTTGGAAATCCCGCTGAAACTTTGGACTTTCTCGCGAAGGGTTCCCAATCCCCGACAAGATTGGTACCCTTTCACGTCCAAATCTCTCAAACTTTGGGAGAGATTCTCAAAACCAAGGTTGACATGTTTCGAGTTCCTTTCAACATTTTGGAAATCCCGCTGAAGCTTTGGACATTCTCGCGAAGGGTTCCCAATCCCCGACAAGATTGGTACCCTTTCACGTCCAAATCTCTCAAACTCCGGGAGAGATTCTCAAAACCAAGCTTGACATGTTTCGAGTTCCTTTCAACATTTTGGAAATCCCGCTGAAACTTTGGACATTTTCGCGATGGGTTCCCAATCCCCGACAAGATTGGTATCCTTTCACGTCCAAATCTCTCAAACTCTGGGAGAGATTCTCAAAACCATGGTTGACATGTTTCGAGTTTCTTTCAACATTTTGGAAATGCCGCTGAAACTTTGGACATTCTTGCGGAGGGTTCTAGATCCCCGACAAGATTGGTACCCTTTCACGTCCAAATCTCTCAAACTCCGGGAGAGATTCTCAGAACCAAGGTTGACATGTTTCGAGTTCCTTTCAACATTTTGGAAATCCCGCTGAAACTTTGGACATTCTCGCGAAGGGTTCCCGATCCCCGACAAGACTGGTACCCTTTCACGTCCAAATCTCTCAAACTCCGGGAGAGATTCTCAAAACCAAGGTTGACATGTTTCGAGTTCCTTTCAACATTTTGGAAATCCCGCTGTAACTTTGGACATTCTCGCGAAGGGTTCCCAATCCCCGACAAGATTGGTACCCTTTCACGTCCAAATCTCTCAAACTCCGGGAGAGATTCTCAAAACCAAGGTTGACATGTTTCGAGTTCCTTTCAACATTTTGGAAATCCCGCTGAAACTTTGGACATTCTGGCGAAGGGTTCCCAGTCCCCGACAAGATTGGTACCCTTTCACGTCCAAATCTCTCAAACTCCAGGAGAGATTCTCAAAACCAAGGTTGACATGTTTCGAGTTCCTTTCAACACTTTGGAAATCCCGCTGAAACTTTGGACATTCTGGCGGAGGGTTCTAGATCCCCGACAAGATTGGTACCCTTTCACTTCCAAATCTCTCAAAGTCCGGGAGAGATTCTCAAAACCAAGGTTGACATGTTTCGAGTTCCTTTCAACATTTTGGAAATCCCACTGAAACTTTGGACATTGTCGCGAAGGGTTCCCAATCCCCGACAAGATTGGTACCCTTTCACGTCCAAATCTCTCAAACTCCGGGAGAGATTCTCAAAACCAAGGTTGACATGTTTCGAGTTCCTTTAAACATTTTGGAAATCCCGCTGAAACTTTGGACATTCTCGCGAAGGGTTCCCAATCCCCGACAAGACTGGTACCCTTTCACGTCCAAATCTCTCAAAGTCCGGGAGAGATTCTCAAAACCAAGGTTGACATGTTTCGAGTTCCTTTCAACATTTTGGAAATCCCGCTGAAACTTTGGACATTCTCGCGAAGGGTTCCCAATCCCCGACAGGATTGGTACCCTTTCACGTCCAAATCTCTCAAACTCCGGGAGAGATTCTCAAAACCAAGGTTGACATGTTTCGAGTTCCTTTTAACATTTTGGAAATCCTGCTGAAACTTTGGACATTCTCGCGAAGGGTTCCCAGTCCCCGACAAGATTGGTACCCTTTCACGTCCAAATCTCTCAAAGTCCGGGAGAGATTCTCAAAACCAAGGTTGACATGTTTCGAGTTCCTTTCAACATTTTGGAAATCCCGCTGAAACTTTGGACATTCTCGCGAAGGGTTCCCAATCCCCGACAAGATTGGTTCCCTTTCACTTCCAAATCTCTCGAAGTCCGGGAGAGATTCTCAAAACCAAGGTTGACATGTTTCGAGTTCCTTTCAACATTTTGGAAATCCCGCTGAAACTTTGGACATTCTGGCGAAGGGTTCCCAGTCCCCGACAAGATTGGTACCCTTTCACGTCCAAATCTCTCAAACTCCGGGAGAGATTCTCAAAACCAAGGTTGACATGTTTCGAGTTCCTTTCAACATTTTGGAAATCCCGCTGAAACTTTGGACATTCTGGCGAAGGGTTCCCAATCCCCGACAAGACTGGTACCCTTTCACGTCCAAATTTCTCAAAGTCCGGGAGAGATTCTCAAAACCAAGGTTGACATGTTTCGAGTTCCTTTCAACATTTTGGAAAACCCACTGAAACTTTGGACATTCTCGCGAAGGGTTCCCAATCCCCGACAAGATTGGTACCCTTTCACGTCCAAATCTCTCAAACTCCGGGAGAGATTCTCAAAACCAAGCTTGACATGTTTCGAGTTCCTTTCAACATATTGGAAATCCCGCTGAAACTTTGGACATTCTGGCGAAGGGTTCCCAATCCCCGACAAGATTGGTACCCTTTCACGTCCAAATCTCTCAAACTCCGGGAGAGATTCTCAAAACCAAGGTTGACATGTTTCGAGTTCCTTTCAACATTTTGGAAATCCCGCTGAAACTTTGGACATTCTGGCGGAGGGTTCTAGATCCCCGACAAGATTGGTACCCTTTCACTTCCAAATCTCTCAAAGTCCGGGAGAGATTCTCAAAACCAAGGTTGACATGTTTCGAGTTCCTTTCAACATTTTGGAAATCCCACTGAAGCTTTGGACATTCTCGCGAAGGGTTCCCAATCCCCGACAAGATTGGTACCCTTTCACGTCCAAATCTCTCAAACTCCGGGAGAGATTCTCAAAACCAAGGTTGACATGTTTCGAGTTCCTTTCAACATTTTGGAAATCCCGCTGAAACTTTGGACATTCTCGCGAAGGGTTCCCAATCCCCGACAAGACTGGTACCCTTTCACATCCAAATCTCTCAAAGTCCGGGAGAGATTCTCAAAACCAAGGTTGACATGTTTCGAGTTCCTTTCAACATTTTGGAAATGCCGCTGAAACTTTGGACATTCTGGCGGAGGGTTCTAGATCCCCGACAAGATTGGTACCCTTTCACGTCCAAATCTCTCAAACTCCGGGAGAGATTCTCAGAACCAAGGTTGACATGTTTCGAGTTCCTTTCAACATTTTGGAAATCCCGCTGAAACTTTGGACATTCTGGCGGAGGGTTCTAGATCCCCGACAAGATTGGTACCCTTTTACTTCCAAATCTCTCAAAGTCCGGGAGAGATTCTCAAAACCAAGGTTGACATGTTTCGAGTTCCTTTCAACATTTTGGAAATCCCGCTGAAACTTTGGACATTGTCGCGAAGGGTTCCCAATCCCCGACAAGATTGGTACCCTTTCACGTCCAAATCTCTCAAACTCCGGGAGAGATTCTCAAAACCAAGGTTGACATGTTTCGAGTTCCTTTCAACATTTTGGAAATCCCGCTGAAACTTTGGACATTCTGGCGGAGGGTTCTAGATCCCCGACAAGATTGGTACCCTTTCACTTCCAAATCTCTCAAAGTCCGGGAGAGATTCTCAAAACCAAGGTTGACATGTTTCGAGTTCCTTTCAACATTTTGGAAATCCCGCTGAAACTTTGGACATTGTCGCGAAGGGTTCCCAATCCCCGACAAGATTGGTACCCTTTCACGTCCAAATCTCTCAAACTCCGGGAGAGATTCTCAAAACCAAGGTTGACATGTTTCGAGTTCCTTTAAACATTTTGGAAATCCCGCTGAAACTTTGGACATTCTCGCGAAGGGTTCCCAATCCCCGACAAGACTGGTACCCTTTCACGTCCAAATCTCTCAAAGTCCGGGAGAGATTCTCAAAACCAAGGTTGACATGTTTCGAGTTCCTTTCAACATTTTGGAAATCCCGCTGAAACTTTGGACATTCTCGCGAAGGGTTCCCAATCCCCGACAGGATTGGTACCCTTTCACGTCCAAATCTCTCAAACTCCGGGAGAGATTCTCAAAACCAAGGTTGACATGTTTCGAGTTCCTTTAAACATTTTGGAAATCCCGCTGAAACTTTGGACATTCTCGCGAAGGGTTCCCAGTCCCCGACAAGATTGGTACCCTTTCACGTCCAAATCTCTCAAAGTCCGGGAGAGATTCTCAAAACCAAGGTTGACATGTTTCGAGTTCCTTTCAACATTTTGGAAATCCCGCTGAAACTTTGGACATTCTGGCGAAGGGTTCCCAATCCCCGACAAGATTGGTACCCTTTCACTTCCAAATCTCTCAAAGTCCGGGAGAGATTCTCAAAACCAAGGTTGACATGTTTTGAGTTCCTTTCAACATTTTGGAAATCCCACTGAAGCTTTGGACATTCTCGCGAAGGGTTCCCAATCCCCGACAAGATTGGTACCCTTTCACGTCCAAATCTCTCAAACTCCGGGAGAGATTCTCAAAACCAAGGTTGACATGGTTCGAGTTCCTTTCAACATTTTGGAAATCTCGCTGAAACTTTGGACATTCTGGCGGAGGGTTCTAGATCCCCGAAAAGACTGGTACCCTTTCACGTCCAAATCTCTCAAAGTCCGGGAGAGATTCTCAAAACCAAAGTTGACATGTTTCGAGTTCCTTTCAACATTTTGGAAATGCCGCTGAAACTTTGGACATTCTCGCGAAGGGTTCCCAATCCCCGACAAGATTGGTACCCTTTCACGTCCAAATCTCTCAAACTCCGGGAGAGATTCTCAAAACCAAGGTTGACATGTTTCGAGTTCCTTTCAACATTTTGGAAATCCCGCTGAAACTTTGGACATTCTGGCGAAGGGTTCCCAATCCCCGACAAGATTGGTACCCTTTCACGTCGAAATCTCTCAAACTCCGGGAGAGATTCTCAAAACCAAGGTTGACATGTTTCGAGTTCCTTTCAACATTTTGGAAATCCCGCTGAAACTTTGGACTTTCTCGCGAAGGGTTCCCAATCCCCGACAAGATTGGTACCCTTTCACGTCCAAATCTCTCAAACTTTGGGAGAGATTCTCAAAACCAAGGTTGACATGTTTCGAGTTCCTTTCAACATTTTGGAAATCCCGCTGAAGCTTTGGACATTCTCGCGAAGGGTTCCCAATCCCCGACAAGATTGGTACCCTTTCACGTCCAAATCTCTCAAACTCCGGGAGAGATTCTCAAAACCAAGGTTGACATGTTTCGAGTTCCTTTCAACATTTTGGAAATCCCGCTGAAACTTTGGACATTTTCGCGAAGGGTTCCCAATCCCCGACAAGATTGGTACCCTTTCACGTCCAAATCTCTCAAACTCCGGGAGAGATTCTCAAAACCATGGTTGACATGTTTCGAGTTCCTTTCAACATTTTGGAAATGCCGCTGAAACTTTGGACATTCTGGCGGAGGGTTCTAGATCCCCGACAAGATTGGTACCCTTTCGCGTCCAAATCTCTCAAACTCCGGGAGAGATTCTCAGAACCAAGGTTGACATGTTTCGAGTTCCTTTCAACATTTTGGAAATCCCGCTGAAACTTTGGACATTCTGGCGGAGGGTTCTAGATCCCCGACAAGATTGGTACCCTTTTACTTCCAAATCTCTCAAAGTCCGGGAGAGATTCTCAAAACCAAGGTTGACATGTTTCGAGTTCCTTTCAACATTTTGGAAATCCCACTGAAACTTTGGACATTGTCGCGAAGGGTTCCCAATCCCCGACAAGATTGGTACCCTTTCACGTCCAAATCTCTCAAACTCCGGGAGAGATTCTCAAAACCAAGGTTGACATGTTTCGAGTTCCTTTCAACATTTTGGAAATCCCGCTGAAACTTTGGACATTCTCGCGAAGGGTTCCCAATCCCCGACAAGACTGGTACCCTTTCACGTCCAAATCTCTCAAAGTCCGGGAGAGATTCTCAAAACCAAGGTTGACATGTTTCGAGTTCCTTTCAACATTTTGGAAATCCCGCTGAAACTTTGGACATTCTCGCGAAGGGTTCCCAATCCCCGACAGGATTGGTACCCTTTCACGTCCAAATCTCTCAAACTCCGGGAGAGATTCTCAAAACCAAGGTTGACATGTTTCGAGTTCCTTTTAACATTTTGGAAATCCCGCTGAAACTTTGGACATTCTCGCGAAGGGTTCCCAGTCCCCGACAAGATTGGTACCCTTTCACGTCCAAATCTCTCAAAGTCCGGGAGAGATTCTCAAAACCAAGGTTGACATGTTTCGAGTTCCTTTCAACATTTTGGAAGTCCCGCTGAAACTTTGGACATTCTCGCGAAGGGTTCCCAATCCCCGACAAGATTGGTTCCCTTTCACTTCCAAATCTCTCGAAGTCCGGGAGAGATTCTCAAAACCAAGGTTGACATGGTTCGAGTTCCTTTCAACATTTTGGAAATCCCACTGAAACTTTGGACATTCTCGCGAAGGGTTCCCAATCCCCGACAAGATTGGTACCCTTTCACGTCCAAATCTCTCAAACTCCGGGAGAGATTCTCAAAACCAAGGTTGACATGTTTCGAGTTCCTTTCAACATTTTGGAAATCCCGCTGAAACTTTGGACATTCTCGCGAAGGGTTCCCAGTCCCCGACAAGATTGGTACCCTTTCACGTCCAAATCTCTCACACTCCGGGAGAGATTCTCAAAACCAAGGTTGACATGTTTCGAGTTCCTTTCAACATTTTGGAAATCCCGCTGAAACTTTGGACATTGTCGCGAAGGGTTCCCAATCCCCGACAAGATTGGTACCCTTTCACGTCCAAATCTCTCCAACTCCTGGAGAGATTCTCAAAACCAAGGTTGACATGTTTCGAGTTCCTTTCAACATTTTGGAAATCCCACTGAAACTTTGGACATTCTCGCGAAGGGTTCCCAATCCCCGACAAGATTGGTACCCTTTCACATCCAAATCTCTCAAACTCCGGGAGAGATTCTCAAAACCAAGGTTGACATGTTTCGAGTTCCTTTCAACATTTTGGAAATCCCGCTGAAACTTTGGACATTCTCGCGAAGGGTTCCCAATCCCCGACAAGACTGGTACACTTTCACGTCAAAATCTCTCAAACTCCGGGAGAGATTCTCAAAACCAAGGTTGACATGTTTCGAGTTCCTTTCAACATTTTGGAAATCCCGCTGAAACTTTGGACATTCTCGCGAAGGGTTCCCAATCCCCGACAAGATTGGTACCCTTTCACGTCCAAATCTCTCAAACTCCGGGAGAGATTCTCAAAACCAAGGTTGACATGTTTCGAGTTCCTTTCAACATTTTGGAAATCCCGCTGAAACTTTGGACATTCTCGCGAAGGGTTCCCAGTCCCCGACAAGATTGGTACCCTTTCACGTCCAAATCTCTCACACTCCGGGAGAGATTCTCAAAACCAAGGTTGACATGTTTCGAGTTCCTTTCAACATTTTGGAAATCCCGCTGAAACTTTGGACATTCTCGCGAAGGGTTCCCAATCCCCGACAAGATTGGTACCCTTTCACGTCCAAATCTCTCAAACTCCGGGAGAGATTCTCAAAACCAAGGTTGACATGTTTCGAGTTCCTTTCAACATTTTGGAAATCCCACTGAAACTTTGGACATTGTCGCGAAGGGTTCCCAATCCCCGACAAGATTGGTACCCTTTCACGTCCAAATCTCTCAAAGTCCGGGAGAGATTCTCAAAACCAAGGTTGACATGGTTCGAGTTCCTTTCAACATTTTGGAAATCCCGCTGAAACTTTGGACATTCTCGCAAAGGGTTCCCAATCCCCGACAAGATTGGTACCCTTTTACGTCCAAATCTCTCCAACTCCGGGAGAGATTCTCAAAACCAAGGTTGACATGTTTCGAGTTCCTTTCAACATTTTGGAAATCCCGCTGAAACTTTGGACATTCTCGCGAAGGGTTCCCAGTCCCCGACAAGATTGGTACCCTTTCACGTCCAAATCTCTCACACTCCGGGAGAGATTCTCAAAACCAAGGTTGACATGTTTCGAGTTCCTTTCAACATTTTGGAAATCCCACTGAAACTTTGGACATTGTCGCGAAGGGTTCCCAATCCCCGACAAGATTGGTACCCTTTCACGTCCAAATCTCTCAAAGTCCGGGAGAGATTCTCAAAACCAAGGTTGACATGGTTCGAGTTCCTTTCAACATTTTGGAAATCCCGCTGAAACTTTGGACATTCTCGCAAAGGGTTCCCAATCCCCGACAAGATTGGTACCCTTTTACGTCCAAATCTCTCCAACTCCGGGAGAGATTCTCAAAACCAAGGTTGACATGTTTCGAGTTCCTTTCAACATTTTGGAAATCCCGCTGAAACTTTGGACATTCTCGCGAAGGGTTCCCAATCCCCGACAAGACTGGTACACTTTCACGTCCAAATCTCTCAAAGTCCGGGAGAGATTCTCAATACCAAGGTTGACATGTTTCGAGTTCCTTTCAACATTTTGGAAATCCCGCTGAAACTTTGGACATTCTCGCGAAGGGTTCCCAATCCCCGACAAGATTGGTACCCTTTCACGTCCAAATCTCTCAAACTCCGGGAGAGATTCTCAAAACCAAGGTTGACATGTTTCGAGTTCCTTTCAACATTTTGGAAATCCCGCTGAAACTTTGGACATTCTCGCGAAGGGTTCCCAGTCCCCGACAAGATTGGTACCCTTTCACGTCCAAATCTCTCAAAGTCCGGGAGAGATTCTCAAAACCAAGGTTGACATGTTTCGAGTTCCTTTCAACATTTTGGAAATCCCGCTGAAACTTTGGACATTCTGGCGAAGGGTTCCCAATCCCCGACAAGATTGGTACCCTTTCACGTCCAAATCTCTCCAACTCCGGGAGAGATTCTCAAAACCAAGGTTGACATGTTTCGAGTTCCTTTCAACATTTTGGAAATCCCGCTGAAACTTTGGACATTCTCGCGAAGGGTTCCCAATCCCCGACAAGATTGGTACCCTTTCACGTCCAAATCTCTCAAACTCCGGGAGAGATTCTCAAAACCAAGGTTGACATGTTTCGAGTTCCTTTCAACATTTTGGAAATCCCACTGAAACTTTGGACATTGTCGCGAAGGGTTCCCAATCCCCGACAAGATTGGTACCCTTTCACGTCCAAATCTCTCAAAGTCCGGGAGAGATTCTCAAAACCAAGGTTGACATGGTTCGAGTTCCTTTCAACATTTTGGAAATCCCGCTGAAACTTTGGACATTCTCGCAAAGGGTTCCCAATCCCCGACAAGATTGGTACCCTTTTACGTCCAAATCTCTCCAACTCCGGGAGAGATTCTCAAAACCAAGGTTGACATGTTTCGAGTTCCTTTCAACATTTTGGAAATCCCGCTGAAACTTTGGACATTCTCGCGAAGGGTTCCCAGTCCCCGACAAGATTGGTACCCTTTCACGTCCAAATCTCTCACACTCCGGGAGAGATTCTCAAAACCAAGGTTGACATGTTTCGAGTTCCTTTCAACATTTTGGAAATCCCGCTGAAACTTTGGACATTCTCGCGAAGGGTTCCCAATCCCCGACAAGATTGGTACCCTTTCACGTCCAAATCTCTCAAACTCCGGGAGAGATTCTCAAAACCAAGGTTGACATGTTTCGAGTTCCTTTCAACATTTTGGAAATCCCACTGAAACTTTGGACATTGTCGCGAAGGGTTCCCAATCCCCGACAAGATTGGTACCCTTTCACGTCCAAATCTCTCAAAGTCCGGGAGAGATTCTCAAAACCAAGGTTGACATGGTTCGAGTTCCTTTCAACATTTTGGAAATCCCGCTGAAACTTTGGACATTCTCGCAAAGGGTTCCCAATCCCCGACAAGATTGGTACCCTTTTACGTCCAAATCTCTCCAACTCCGGGAGAGATTCTCAAAACCAAGGTTGACATGTTTCGAGTTCCTTTCAACATTTTGGAAATCCCGCTGAAACTTTGGACATTCTGGCGAAGGGTTCCCAATCCCCGACAAGACTGGTACACTTTCACGTCCAAATCTCTCAAAGTCCGGGAGAGATTCTCAAAACCAAGGTTGACATGTTTCGAGTTCCTTTCAACATTTTGGAAATCCCGCTGAAACTTTGGACATTCTCGCGAAGGGTTCCCAATCCCCGACAAGATTGGTACCCTTTCACGTCCAAATCTCTCCAACTCCGGGAGAGATTCTCAAAACCAAGGTTGACATGTTTCGAGTTCCTTTCAACATTTTGGAAATCCCGCTGAAACTTTGGACATTCTCGCGAAGGGTTCCCAGTCCCCGACAAGATTGGTACCCTTTCACGTCCAAATCTCTCAAAGTCCGGGAGAGATTCTCAAAACCAAGGTTGACATGTTTCGAGTTCCTTTCAACATTTTGGAAATCCCGCTGAAACTTTGGACATTCTCGCGAAGGGTTCCCAATCCCCGACAAGATTGGTACCCTTTCACGTCCAAATCTCTCCAACTCCGGGAGAGATTCTCAAAACCAAGGTTGACATGTTTCGAGTTCCTTTCAACATTTTGGAAATCCCGCTGAAACTTTGGACATTCTCGCGAAGGGTTCCCAATCCCCGACAAGATTGGTACCCTTTCACGTCCAAATCTCTCAAAGTCCGGGAGAGATTCTCAAAACCAAGGTTGACATGTTTCGAGTTCCTTTCAACATTTTGGAAATCCCGCTGAAACTTTGGACATTCTCGCGAAGGGTTCCCAATCCCCGACAAGATTGGTACCCTTTTACGTCCAAATCTCTCCAACTCCGGGAGAGATTCTCAAAACCAAGGTTGACATGTTTCGAGTTCCTTTCAACATTTTGGAAATCCCGCTGAAACTTTGGACATTCTCGCGAAGGGTTCCCAATCCCCGACAAGATTGGTACCCTTTCACGTCCAAATCTCTCAAACTCCGGGAGAGATTCTCAAAACCAAGGTTGACATGTTTCGAGTTCCTTTCAACATTTTGGAAATCCCGCTGAAACTTTGGACATTCTCGCGAAGGGTTCCCAATCCCCGACAAGACTGGTACCCTTTCACGTCCAAATCTCTCAAACTCCGGGAGAGATTCTCAAAACCAAGGTTGACATGTTTCGAGTTCCTTTCAACATTTTGGAAATCCCGCTGAAACTTTGGACATTCTCGCGAAGGGTTCCCAATCCCCGACAAGATTGGTACCCTTTCACGTCCAAATCTCTCAAAGTCCGGGAGAGATTCTCAAAACCAAGGTTGACATGTTTCGAGTTCCTTTCAACATTTTGGAAATCCCGCTGAAACTTTGGACATTCTCGCGAAGGGTTCCCAATCCCCGACAAGATTGGTACCCTTTTACGTCCAAATCTCTCCAACTCCGGGAGAGATTCTCAAAACCAAGGTTGACATGTTTCGAGTTCCTTTCAACATTTTGGAAATCCCGCTGAAACTTTGGACATTCTCGCGAAGGGTTCCCAATCCCCGACAAGATTGGTACCCTTTCACGTCCAAATCTCTCAAACTCCGGGAGAGATTCTCAAAACCAAGGTTGACATGTTTCGAGTTCCTTTCAACATTTTGGAAATCCCGCTGAAACTTTGGACATTCTGGCGGAGGGTTCTAGATCCCCGACAAGATTGGTACCCTTTCACTTCCAAATCTCTCAAACTCCGGGAGAGATTCTCAAAACCAAGGTTGACATGTTTCGAGTTCCTTTCAACATTTTGGAAATCCCACTGAAACTTTGGACATTGTCGCGAAGGGTTCCCAATCCCCGACAAGATTGGTACCCTTTCACGTCCAAATCTCTCAAAGTCCGGGAGAGATTCTCAAAACCAAGGTTGACATGTTTCGAGTTCCTTTCAACATTTTGGAAATCCCGCTGAAACTTTGGACATTCTGGCGAAGGGTTCCCAATGCCCGACAAGATTGGTACCCTTTCACGTCCAAATCTCTCCAACTCCGGGAGAGATTCTCAAAACCAAGGTTGACATGTTTCGAGTTCCTTTCAACATTTTGGAAATCCCGCTGAAACTTTGGACATTCTCGCGAAGGGTTCCCAATCCCCGACAAGATTGGTACCCTTTCACGTCCAAATCTCTCAAACTCCGGGAGAGATTCTCAAAACCATGGTTGACATGGTTCGAGTTCCTTTCAACATTTTGGAAATCCCGCTGAAACTTTGGACATTCTCGCGAAGGGTTCCCAATCCCCGACAAGATTGGTACCCTTTCACGTCCAAATCTCTCCAACTCCGGGAGAGATTCTCAAAACCAAGGTTGACATGTTTCGAGTTCCTTTCAACATTTTGGAAATCCCGCTGAAACTTTGGACATTCTGGCGAAGGGTTCCCAATCCCCGACAAGATTGGTACCCTTTCACGTCCAAATCTCTCAAACTCCGGGAGAGATTCTCAAAACCAAGGTTGACATGTTTCGAGTTCCTTTCAACATTTTGGAAATCCCGCTGAAACTTTGGACTTTCTCGCGAAGGGTTCCCAATCCCCGACAAGATTGGTACCCTTTTACGTCCAAATCTCTCCAACTCCGGGAGAGATTCTCAAAACCAAGGTTGACATGTTTCGAGTTCCTTTCAACATTTTGGAAATCCCGCTGAAACTTTGGACATTCTCGCGAAGGGTTCCCAATCCCCGACAAGATTGGTACCCTTTCACGTCCAAATCTCTCAAACTCCGGGAGAGATTCTCAAAACCAAGGTTGACATGTTTCGAGTTCCTTTCAACATTTTGGAAATCCCGCTGAAACTTTGGACATTCTGGCGGAGGGTTCTAGATCCCCGACAAGATTGGTACCCTTTCACTTCCAAATCTCTCAAACTCCGGGAGAGATTCTCAAAACCAAGGTTGACATGTTTCGAGTTCCTTTCAACATTTTGGAAATCCCACTGAAACTTTGGACATTGTCGCGAAGGGTTCCCAATCCCCGACAAGATTGGTACCCTTTCACGTCCAAATCTCTCAAACTCCGGGAGAGATTCTCAAAACCAAGGTTGACATGTTTCGAGTTCCTTTCAACATTTTGGAAATCCCGCTGAAACTTTGGACATTCTGGCGAAGGGTTCCCAATGCCCGACAAGATTGGTACCCTTTCACGTCCAAATCTCTCCAACTCCGGGAGAGATTCTCAAAACCAAGGTTGACATGTTTCGAGTTCCTTTCAACATTTTGGAAATCCCGCTGAAACTTTGGACATTCTCGCGAAGGGTTCCCAATCCCCGACAAGATTGGTACCCTTTCACGTCCAAATCTCTCAAACTCCGGGAGAGATTCTCAAAACCATGGTTGACATGGTTCGAGTTCCTTTCAACATTTTGGAAATCCCGCTGAAACTTTGGACATTCTCGCGAAGGGTTCCCAATCCCCGACAAGATTGGTACCCTTTCACGTCCAAATCTCTCCAACTCCGGGAGAGATTCTCAAAACCAAGGTTGACATGTTTCGAGTTCCTTTCAACATTTTGGAAATCCCGCTGAAACTTTGGACATTCTGGCGAAGGGTTCCCAATCCCCGACAAGATTGGTACCCTTTCACGTCCAAATCTCTCAAACTCCGGGAGAGATTCTCAAAACCAAGGTTGACATGTTTCGAGTTCCTTTCAACATTTTGGAAATCCCGCTGAAACTTTGGACTTTCTCGCGAAGGGTTCCCAATCCCCGACAAGATTGGTACCCTTTCACGTCCAAATCTCTCAAACTCCGGGAGAGATTCTCAAAACCAAGCTTGACATGTTTCGAGTTCCTTTCAACATTTTGGAAATCCCGCTGAAGCTTTGGACATTCTCGCGAAGGGTTCCCAATCCCCGACAAGATTGGTACCCTTTCACGTCCAAATCTCTCAAAGTCCGGGAGAGATTCTCAAAACCAAGGTTGACATGTTTCGAGTTCCTTTCAATATTTTGGAAATCCCGCTGAAACTTTGGACATTTTCGCGAAGGGTTCCCAATCCCCGACAAGATTGGTACCCTTTCACGTCCAAATCTCTCAAACTCTGGGAGAGATTCTCAAAACCATGGTTGACATGTTTCGAGTTCCTTTCCACATTTTGGAAATGCCGCTGAAACTTTGGACATTCTGGCGGAGGGTTCTAGATCCCCGACAAGATTGGTACCCTTTCGCGTCCAAATCTCTCAAACTCCGGGAGAGATTCTCAGAACCAAGGTTGACATGTTTCGAGTTCCTTTCAACATTTTGGAAATCCCGCTGAAACTTTGGACATTCTCGTGAAGGGTTCCCGATCCCCGACAAGACTGGTACCCTTTCACGTCCAAATCTCTCAAACTCCGGGAGAGATTCTCAAAACCAAGGTTGACATGTTTCGAGTTCCTTTCAACATTTTGGAAATCCCGCTGTAACTTTGGACATTCTCGCGAAGGGTTCCCAATCCCCGACAAGATTGGTACCCTTTCACGTCCAAATCTCTCAAACTCCGGGAGAGATTCTCCAAACCAAGGTTGACATGTTTCGAGTTCCTTTCAACATTTTGGAAATCCCGCTGAAACTTTGGACATTCTGGCGAAGGGTTCCCAGTCCCCGACAAGATTGGTACCCTTTCACGTCCAAATCTCTCACACTCCGGGAGAGATTCTCAAAACCAAGGTTGACATGTTTCGAGTTCCTTTCAACATTTTGGAAATCCCGCTGAAACTTTGGACATTCTCGCGAAGGGTTCTAGATCCCCGACAAGATTGGTACCCTTTCACTTCCAAATCTCTCAAAGTCCGGGAGACATTCTCAAAACCAAGGTTGACATGTTTCGAGTTCCTTTCAACATTTTGGAAATCCCACTGAAACTTTGGACATTGTCGCGAAGGGTTCCCAATCCCCGACAAGATTGGTACCCTTTCACGTCCAAATCTCTCAAACTCCGGGAGAGATTCTCAAAACCAAGGTTGACATGTTTCGAGTTCCTTTCAACATTTTGGAAATCCCGCTGAAACTTTGGACATTCTCGCGAAGGGTTCCCAATCCCCGACAAGACTGGTACCCTTTCACGTCCAAATCTCTCAAAGTCCGGGAGAGATTCTCAAAACCAAGGTTGACATGTTTCGAGTTCCTTTCAACATTTTGGAAATCCCGCTGAAACTTTGGACATTCTCGCGAAGGGTTCCCAATCCCCGACACGATTGGTACCCTTTCACGTCCAAATCTCTCAAACTCCGGGAGAGATTCTCAAAACCAAGGTTGACATGGTTCGAGTTCCTTTTAACATTTTGGAAATCCCGCTGAAACTTTGGACATTCTCGCGAAGGGTTCCCAGTCCCCGACAAGATTGGTACCCTTTCACGTCCAAATCTCTCAAAGTCCGGGAGAGATTCTCAAAACCAAGGTTGACATGTTTCGAGTTCCTTTCAACATTTTGGAAATCCCGCTGAAACTTTGGACATTCTGGCGAAGGGTTCCCAGTCCCCGACAAGATTGGTACCCTTTCACGTCCAAATCTCTCAAACTCCGGGAGAGATTCTCAAAACCAAGGTTGACATGTTTCGAGTTCCTTTCAACATTTTGGAAATCCCGCTGAAACTTTGGACATTCTCGCGAAGGGTTCTAGATCCCCGACAAGATTGGTACCCTTTCACTTCCAAATCTCTCAAAGTCCGGGAGACATTCTCAAAACCAAGGTTGACATGTTTCGAGTTCCTTTCAACATTTTGGAAATCCCACTGAAACTTTGGACATTGTCGCGAAGGGTTCCCAATCCCCGACAAGATTGGTACCCTTTCACGTCCAAATCTCTCAAACTCCGGGAGAGATTCTCAAAACCAAGGTTGACATGTTTCGAGTTCCTTTCAACATTTTGGAAATCCCGCTGAAACTTTGGACATTCTCGCGAAGGGTTCCCAATCCCCGACAAGACTGGTACCCTTTCACGTCCAAATCTCTCAAAGTCCGGGAGAGATTCTCAAAACCAAGGTTGACATGTTTCGAGTTCCTTTCAACATTTTGGAAATCCCGCTGAAACTTTGGACATTCTCGCGAAGGGTTCCCAATCCCCGACACGATTGGTACCCTTTCACGTCCAAATCTCTCAAACTCCGGGAGAGATTCTCAAAACCAAGGTTGACATGGTTCGAGTTCCTTTTAACATTTTGGAAATCCCGCTGAAACTTTGGACATTCTCGCGAAGGGTTCCCAGTCCCCGACAAGATTGGTACCCTTTCACGTCCAAATCTCTCAAAGTCCGGGAGAGATTCTCAAAACCAAGGTTGACATGTTTCGAGTTCCTTTCAACATTTTGGAAATCCCGCTGAAACTTTGGACATTCTCGCGAAGGGTTCCCAATCCCCGACAAGATTGGTACCCTTTCACTTCCAAATCTCTCAAAGTCCGGGAGAGATTCTCAAAACCAAGGTTGACATGTTTCGAGTTCCTTTCAACATTTTGGAAATCCCGCTGAAACTTTGGACATTCTCGCGAAGGGTTCCCAATGCCCGACAAGATTGGTACCCTTTCACGTCCAAATCTCTCCAACTCCGGGAGAGATTCTCAAAACCAAGGTTGACATGTTTCGAGTTCCTTTCAACATTTTGGAAATCCCGCTGAAACTTTGGACATTCTGGCGAAGGGTTCCCAATCCCCGACAAGATTGGTACCCTTTCACGTCCAAATCTCTCAAACTCCGGGAGAGATTCTCAAAACCAAGGTTGACATGTTTCGAGTTCCTTTCAACATTTTGGAAATCCCGCTGAAACTTTGGACATTGTCGCGAAGGGTTCCCAATGCCCGACAAGATTGGTACCCTTTCACGTCCAAATCTCTCCAACTCCGGGAGAGATTCTCAAAACCAAGGTTGACATGTTTCGAGTTCCTTTCAACATTTTGGAAATCCCGCTGAAACTTTGGACATTCTGGCGAAGGGTTCCCAATCCCCGACAAGATTGGTACCCTTTCACGTCCAAATCTCTCAAACTCCGGGAGAGATTCTCAAAACCAAGGTTGACATGTTTCGAGTTCCTTTCAACATTTTGGAAATCCCGCTGAAACTTTGGACATTGTCGCGAAGGGTTCCCAATCCCCGACAAGATTGGTACCCTTTCACGTCCAAATCTCTCAAACTCCGGGAGAGATTCTCAAAACCAAGGTTGACATGTTTCGAGTTCCTTTCAACATTTTGGAAATCCCGCTGAAACTTTGGACATTCTGGCGAAGGGTTCCCAATCCCCGACAAGATTGGTACCCTTTCACGTCCAAATCTCTCCAACTCCGGGAGAGATTCTCAAAACCAAGGTTGACATGTTTCGAGTTCCTTTCAACATTTTGGAAATCCCGCTGAAACTTTGGACATTCTCGCGAAGGGTTCCCAATCCCCGACAAGATTGGTACCCTTTCACGTGCAAATCTCTCAAACTCCGGGAGAGATTCTCAAAACCATGGTTGACATGGTTCGAGTTCCTTTCAACATTTTGGAAATCCCGCTGAAACTTTGGACATTCTCGCGAAGGGTTCCCAATCCCCGACAAGATTGGTACCCTTTCACGTCCAAATCTCTCAAAGTCCGGGAGAGATTCTCAAAACCAAGGTTGACATGTTTCGAGTTCCTTTCAACATTTTGGAAATCCCGCTGAAACTTTGGACATTCTGGCGAAGGGTTCCCAGTCCCCGACAGGATTGGTACCCTTTCACGTCCAAATCTCTCAAACTCCAGGAGAGATTCTCAAAACCAAGGTTGACATGTTTCGAGTTCCTTTCAACATTTTGGAAATCCCGCTGAAACTTTGGACATTCTGGCGGAGGGTTCTAGATCCCCGACAAGATTGGTACCCTTTCACTTCCAAATCTCTCAAAGTCCGGGAGAGATTCTCAAAACCAAGGTTGACATGTTTCGAGTTCCTTTCAACATTTTGGAAATCCCACTGAAACTTTGGACATTTTCGCGAAGGGTTCCCAATCCCCGACAAGATTGGTACCCTTTCACGTCCAAATCTCTCAAACTCCGGGAGAGATTCTCAAAACCAAGGTTGACATGTTTCGAGTTCCTTTCAACATTTTGGAAATCCCGCTGAAACTTTGGACATTCTCGCGAAGGGTTCCCAATCCCCGACAAGACTGGTACCCTTTCACGTCCAAATCTCTCAAAGTCCGGGAGAGATTCTCAAAACCAAGGTTGACATGTTTCGAGTTCCTTTCAACATTTTGGAAATCCCGCTGAAACTTTGGACATTCTCGCGAAGGGTTCCCAATCCCCGACAGGATTGGTACCCTTTCACGTCCAAATCTCTCAAACTCCGGGAGAGATTCTCAAAACCAAGGTTGACATGGTTCGAGTTCCTTTTAACATTTTGGAAATCCCGCTGAAACTTTGGACATTCTCGCGAAGGGTTCCCAGTCCCCGACAAGATTGGTACCCATTCACGTCCAAATCTCTCAAACTACGGGAGAGATTCTCAAAACCAAGGTTGACATGTTTCGAGTTCCTTTCAACATTTTGGAAATCCCGCTGAAACTTTGGACATTCTGGCGAAGGGTTCCCAATCCCCGACAAGATTGGTACCCTTTCACTTCCAAATCTCTCAAAGTCCGGGAGAGATTCTCAAAACCAAGGTTGACATGTTTCGAGTTCCTTTCAACATTTTGGAAATCCCACTGAAACTTTGGACATTCTCGTGAAGGGTTCCCAATCCCCGACAAGATTGGTACCCTTTCACGTCCAAATCTCTCAAACTCCGGGAGAGATTCTCAAAACCAAGGTTGACATGTTTCGAGTTCCTTTCAACATTTTGGAAATCCCGCTGAAACTTTGGACATTCTCGCGAAGGGTTCCCAATCCCCGACAAGACTGGTACCCTTTCACGTCCAAATCTCTCAAACTCCGGGAGAGATTCTCAAAACCAAGGTTGACATGTTTCGAGTTCCTTTCAACATTTTGGAAATCCCGCTGAAACTTTGGACATTCTCGCGAAGGGTTCCCAATCCCCGACAAGATTGGTACCCTTTCACGTCCAAATCTCTCAAACTCCGGGAGAGATTCTCAAAACCAAGGTTGACATGTTTCGAGTTCCTTTCAACATTTTGGAAATCCCGCTGAAACTTTGGACATTCTCGCGAAGGGTTCCCAGTCCCCGACAAGATTGGTACCCTTTCACGTCCAAATCTCTCACACTCCGGGAGAGATTCTCAAAACCAAGGTTGACATGTTTCGAGTTCCTTTCAACATTTTGGAAATCCCGCTGAAACTTTGGACATTCTCGCGAAGGGTTCCCAATCCCCGACAAGATTGGTACCCTTTCACGTCCAAATCTCTCCAACTCCGGGAGAGATTCTCAAAACCAAGTTTGACATGTTTCGAGTTCCTTTCAACATTTTGGAAATCCCGCTGAAACTTTGGACATTCTCGCGAAGGGTTCCCAATCCCCGACAAGATTGGTACCCTTTCACGTCCAAATCTCTCAAACTCCGGGAGAGATTCTCAAAACCAAGGTTGACATGTTTAGAGTTCCTTTCAACATTTTGGAAATCCCGCTGAAACTTTGGACATTGTCGCGAAGGGTTCCCAATCCCCGACAAGATTGGTACCCTTTCACGTCCAAATCTCTCCAACTCCGGGAGAGATTCTCAAAACCAAGGTTGACATGTTTCGAGTTCCTTTCAACATTTTGGAAATCCCGCTGAAACTTTGGACATTGTCGCGAAGGGTTCCCAATCCCCGACAAGATTGGTACCCTTTCACATCCAAATCTCTCAAACTCCGGGAGAGATTCTCAAAACCAAGGTTGACATGTTTCGAGTTCCTTTCAACATTTTGGAAATCCCGCTGAAACTTTGGACATTGTCGCGAAGGGTTCCCAATCCCCGACAAGATTGGTACCCTTTCACGTCCAAATCTCTCCAACTCCGGGAGAGATTCTCAAAACCAAGGTTGACATGTTTCGAGTTCCTTTCAACATTTTGGAAATCCCGCTGAAACTTTGGACATTCTGGTGGAGGGTTCTAGATCCCCGACAAGATTGGTACCCTTTCACTTCCAAATCTCTCAAACTCCGGGAGAGATTCTCAAAACCAAGGTTGACATGTTTCGAGTTCCTTTCAACATTTTGGAAATCCCACTGAAACTTTGGACATTCTCGCGAAGGGTTCCCAATCCCCGACAAGATTGGTACCCTTTCACGTCCAAATCTCTCAAACTCCGGGAGAGATTCTCAAAACCAAGGTTGACATGTTTCGAGTTCCTTTCAACATTTTGGAAATCCCGCTGAAACTTTGGACATTCTCGCGAAGGGTTCCCAATCCCCGAGAAGACTGGTACACTTTCACGTCAAAATCTCTCAAACTCCGAGAGAGATTCTCAAAACCAAGGTTGACATGTTTCGAGTTCCTTTCAACATTTTGGAAATCCCGCTGAAACTTTGGACATTCTCGCGAAGGGTTCCCAATCCCCGACAAGATTGGTACCCTTTCACGTCCAAATCTCTCAAACTCCGGGAGAGATTCTCAAAACCAAGGTTGACATGTTTCGAGTTCCTTTCAACATTTTGGAAATCCCGCTGAAACTTTGGACATTCTCGCGAAGGGTTCCCAGTCCCCGACAAGATTGGTACCCTTTCACGTCCAAATCTCTCACACTCCGGGAGAGATTCTCAAAACCAAGGTTGACATGTTTCGAGTTCCTTTCAACATTTTGGAAATCCCGCTGAAACTTTGGACATTCTCGCGAAGGGTTCCCAATCCCCGACAAGATTGGTACCCTTTCACGTCCAAATCTCTCAAACTCCGGGAGAGATTCTCAAAACCAAGGTTGACATGTTTCGAGTTCCTTTCAACATTTTGGAAATCCCGCTGAAACTTTGGACATTCTCGCGAAGGGTTCCCAATCCCCGACAAGATTGGTACCCTTTCACATCCAAATCTCTCAAACTCCTGGAGAGATTCTCAAAACCAAGGTTGACATGTTTCGAGTTCCTTTCAACATTTTGGAAATCCCGCTGAAACTTTGGACATTGTCGCGAAGGGTTCCCAATCCCCGACAAGATTGGTACCCTTTCACGTCCAAATCTCTCCAACTCCGGGAGAGATTCTCAAAACCAAGGTTGACATGGTTCCAGTTCCTTTCAACATTTTGGAAATCCCGCTGAAACTTTGGACATTCTGGCGGAGGGTTCTAGATCCCCGATAAGATTGGTACCCTTTCACTTCCAAATTTCTCAAAGTCCGAGAGAGATTCTCAAAACCAAGGTTGACATGTTTCGAGTTCCTTTCAACATTTTGGAAATCCCACTGAAACTTTGGACATTCTCGCGAAGGGTTCCCAATCCCCGACAAGATTGGTACCCTTTCACGTCCAAATCTCTCAAACTCCGGGAGAGATTCTCAAAACCAAGGTTGACATGTTTCGAGTTCCTTTCAACATTTTGGAAATCTCGCTGAAACTTTGGACATTCTGGCGAAGGGTTCTAGATCCCCGAAAAGATTGGTACCCTTTCACGTCCAAATCTCTCAAAGTCCGGGAGAGATTCTCAAAACCAAGGTTGACATGTTTCGAGTTCCTTTCAACATTTTGGAAATCCCGCTGAAACTTTGGACATTCTCGCGAAGGGTTCTAGATCCCCGAAAAGATTGGTACCCTTTCACGTCCAAATCTCTCAAACTCCGGGAGAGATTCTCAAAACCAAGGTTGACATGTTTCGAGTTCCTTTCAACATTTTGGAAATCCCGCTGAAACTTTGGCCATTCTCGCGAAGGGTTCCCAGTCCCCGACAAGATTGGTACCCTTTCACGTCCAAATCTCTCCAACTCCAGGAGAGATTCTCAAAACCAAGGTTGACATGTTTCGAGTTCCTTTCAACATTTTGGAAATCCCGCTGAAACTTTGGACATTGTCGCGAAGGGTTCCCAATCCCCGACAAGACTGGTACCCTTTCACGTCCAAATCTCTCCAACTCCAGGAGAGATTCTCAAAACCAAGGTTGATATGTTTCGAGTTCCTTTCAACATTTTGGAAATCCCGCTGAAACTTTGGACATTGTCGCGAAGGGTTCCCAATCCCCGACAAGATTGGTACCCTTTCACGTCCAAATCTCTCAAACTCCGGGAGAGATTCTCAAAACCAAGCTTGACATGTTTCGAGTTCCTTTCAACATTTTGGAAATCCCGCTGAAACTTTGGACATTCTCGCGAAGGGTTCCCAATCCCCGACAGGATTGGTACCCTTTCACGTCCAAATCTCTCAAACTCCGGGAGAGATTCTCAAAACCAAGGTTGACATGTTTCGAGTTCCTTTCAACATTTTGGAAATCCCACTGAAACTTTGGACATTCTCGCGAAGGGTTCCCAATCCCCGACAAGATTGGTACCCTTTCACGTCCAAATCTCTCAAACTCCGGGAGAGATTCTCAAAACCAAGGTTGACATGTTTCGAGTTCCTTTCAACATTTTGGAAATCTCGCTGAAACTTTGGAC
This sequence comes from Streptopelia decaocto, assembly GCF_964273445.1. Lineage (NCBI taxonomy): Eukaryota > Metazoa > Chordata > Aves > Columbiformes > Columbidae > Streptopelia > Streptopelia decaocto. Next base: position 1,137,430 of record NW_028116159.1, read on the forward strand.
ATTCTGGCGGAGGGTTCTAGATCCCCGAAAAGATTGGTACCCTTTCACGTCCAAATCTCTCAAAGTCCGGGAGACATTCTCAAAACCAAGGTTGACATGTTTCGAGTTCCTTTCAACATTTTGGAAATCCCGCTGAAACTTTGGACAATCTGGCGAAGGGTTCCCAATCCCCGACAAGATTGGTACCCTTTCACGTCCAAATCTCTCCAACTCCGGGAGAGATTCTCAAAACCAAGGTTGACATGGTTCGAGTTCCTTTCAACATTTTGGAAATCCCGCTGAAACTTTGGACATTCTCGCGAAGGGTTCCCAGTCCCCGACAAGATTGGTACCCTTTCACGTCCAAATCTCTCACACTCCGGGAGAGATTCTCAAAACCAAGGTTGACATGTTTTGAGTTCCTTTCAACATTTTGGAAATCCCGCTGAAACTTTGGACATTCTGGCGAAGGGTTCCCAATCCCCGACAAGATTGGTACCCTTTCACGTCCAAATCTCTCAAACTCCGGGAGAGATTCTCAAAACCAAGGTTGACATGTTTCGAGTTCCTTTCAACATTTTGGAAATCCCGCTGAAACTTTGGACATTGTCGCGAAGGGTTCCCAATCCCCGACAAGATTGGTACCCTTTCACGTCCAAATCTCTCAAACTCCGGGAGAGATTCTCAAAACCAAGGTTGACATGTTTCGAGTTCCTTTCAACATTTTGGAAATCCCGCTGAAACTTTGGACATTCTGGCGGAGGGTTCTAGATCCCCGATAAGATTGGTACCCTTTCACTTCCAAATCTCTCAAAGTCCGGGAGAGATTCTCAAAACCAAGGTTGACATGTTTCGAGTTCCTTTCAACATTTTGGAACTCCCACTGAAACTTTGGACATTCTCGCGAAGGGTTCCCAATCCCCGACAAGATTGGTACCCTTTCACGTCCAAATCTCTCCAACTCCGGGAGAGATTCTCAAAACCAAGGTTGACATGTTTCGAGTTCCTTTCAACATTTTGGAAATCCCGCTGAAACTTTGGACATTCTGGCGAAGGGTTCCCAATCCCCGACAAGATTGGTACCCTTTCACGTCCAAATCTCTCAAACTCCGGGAGAGATTCTCAAAACCAAGGTTGACATGTTTCGAGTTCCTTTCAACATTTTGGAAATCCCGCTGAAACTTTGGACATTCTGGCGGAGGGTTCCCAATCCCCGACAAGATTGGTACCCTTTCACGTCCAAATCTCTCAAACTCCGGGAGAGATTCTCAAAACCAAGGTTGACATGTTTCGAGTTCCTTTGAACATTTTGGAAATCCCGCTGAAACTTTGGACATTCTGGCGAAGGGTTCCCAATCCCCGACAAGATTGGTACCCTTTCACGTCCAAATCTCTCCAACTCCGGGAGAGATTCTCAAAACCAAGGTTGACATGGTTCCAGTTCCTTTCAACATTTTGGAAATCTCGCTGAAACTTTGAACATTCTCGCAAACGGTTCCCGATCCCCGACAAGATTGGTATCCTTTCACGTCCAAATCTCTCAAACTCCGGGAGAGATTCTCAAAACCAAGGTTGACATGTTTCGAGTTCCTTTCAACATTTTGGAAATCCCGCTGAAACTTTGGACATTCTCACGAAGGGTTCCCAATCCCCGACAAGACTGGTACCCTTTCACGTCCAAATCTCTCAAACTCCGGGAGAGATTCTCAAAACCAAGGTTGACATGTTTCGAGTTCCTTTCAACATTTTGGAAATCCCGCTGAAACTTTGGACATTCTCGCGAAGGGTTCCCAACCCCCGACAAGATTGGTACCCTTTCACGTCCAAATCTCTCAAACTCCGGGAGAGATTCTCAAAACCAAGGTTGACATGTTTCGAGTTCCCTTCAACATTTTGGAAATCCCGCTGAAACTTTGGCCATTCTCGCGAAGGGTTCCCAGTCCCCGACAAGATTGGTACCCTTTCACGTCCAAATCTCTCCAACTCCAGGAGAGATTCTCAAAACCAAGGTTGACATGTTTCGAGTTCCTTTCAACATTTTGGAAATCCCGCTGAAACTTTGGACATTGTCGCGAAGGGTTCCCAATCCCCGACAAGACTGGTACCCTTTCACGTCCAAATCTCTCCAACTCCGGGAGAGATTCTCAAAACCAAGGTTGATATGTTTCGAGTTCCTTTCAACATTTTGGAAATCCCGCTGAAACTTTGGACATTGTCGCGAAGGGTTCCCAATCCCCGACAAGATTGGTACCCTTTCACGTCCAAATCTCTCAAACTCCGGGAGAGATTCTCAAAACCAAGCTTGACATGTTTCGAGTTCCTTTCAACATTTTGGAAATCCCGCTGAAACTTTGGACATTCTCGCGAAGGGTTCCCAATCCCCGACAGGATTGGTACCCTTTCACGTCCAAATCTCTCAAACTCCGGGAGAGATTCTCAAAACCAAGGTTGACATGTTTCGAGTTCCTTTCAACATTTTGGAAATCCCACTGAAACTTTGGACATTCTCGCGAAGGGTTCCCAATCCCCGACAAGATTGGTACCCTTTCACGTCCAAATCTCTCAAACTCCGGGAGAGATTCTCAAAACCAAGGTTGACATGTTTCGAGTTCCTTTCAACATTTTGGAAATCTCGCTGAAACTTTGGACATTCTGGCGGAGGGTTCTAGATCCCCGAAAAGATTGGTACCCTTTCACGTCCAAATCTCTCAAAGTCCGGGAGACATTCTCAAAACCAAGGTTGACATGTTTCGAGTTCCTTTCAACATTTTGGAAATCCCGCTGAAACTTTGGACAATCTGGCGAAGGGTTCCCAATCCCCGACAAGATTGGTACCCTTTCACGTCCAAATCTCTCCAACTCCGGGAGAGATTCTCAAAACCAAGGTTGACATGGTTCGAGTTCCTTTCAACATTTTGGAAATCCCGCTGAAACTTTGGACATTCTCGCGAAGGGTTCCCAGTCCCCGACAAGATTGGTACCCTTTCACGTCCAAATCTCTCACACTCCGGGAGAGATTCTCAAAACCAAGGTTGACATGTTTTGAGTTCCTTTCAACATTTTGGAAATCCCGCTGAAACTTTGGACATTCTGGCGAAGGGTTCCCAATCCCCGACAAGATTGGTACCCTTTCACGTCCAAATCTCTCAAACTCCGGGAGAGATTCTCAAAACCAAGGTTGACATGTTTCGAGTTCCTTTCAACATTTTGGAAATCCCGCTGAAACTTTGGACATTGTCGCGAAGGGTTCCCAATCCCCGACAAGATTGGTACCCTTTCACGTCCAAATCTCTCAAACTCCGGGAGAGATTCTCAAAACCAAGGTTGACATGTTTCGAGTTCCTTTCAACATTTTGGAAATCCCGCTGAAACTTTGGACATTCTGGCGGAGGGTTCTAGATCCCCGATAAGATTGGTACCCTTTCACTTCCAAATCTCTCAAAGTCCGGGAGAGATTCTCAAAACCAAGGTTGACATGTTTCGAGTTCCTTTCAACATTTTGGAACTCCCACTGAAACTTTGGACATTCTCGCGAAGGGTTCCCAATCCCCGACAAGATTGGTACCCTTTCACGTCCAAATCTCTCCAACTCCGGGAGAGATTCTCAAAACCAAGGTTGACATGTTTCGAGTTCCTTTCAACATTTTGGAAATCCCGCTGAAACTTTGGACATTCTGGCGAAGGGTTCCCAATCCCCGACAAGATTGGTACCCTTTCACGTCCAAATCTCTCAAACTCCGGGAGAGATTCTCAAAACCAAGGTTGACATGTTTCGAGTTCCTTTCAACATTTTGGAAATCCCGCTGAAACTTTGGACATTCTGGCGGAGGGTTCCCAATCCCCGACAAGATTGGTACCCTTTCACGTCCAAATCTCTCAAACTCCGGGAGAGATTCTCAAAACCAAGGTTGACATGTTTCGAGTTCCTTTGAACATTTTGGAAATCCCGCTGAAACTTTGGACATTCTGGCGAAGGGTTCCCAATCCCCGACAAGATTGGTACCCTTTCACGTCCAAATCTCTCCAACTCCGGGAGAGATTCTCAAAACCAAGGTTGACATGGTTCCAGTTCCTTTCAACATTTTGGAAATCTCGCTGAAACTTTGAACATTCTCGCAAACGGTTCCCGATCCCCGACAAGATTGGTATCCTTTCACGTCCAAATCTCTCAAACTCCCGGAGAGATTCTCAAAACCAAGGTTGACATGTTTCGAGTTCCTTTCAACATTTTGGAAATCCCGCTGAAACTTTGGACATTCTCGCGAAGGGTTCCCAATCCCCGACAAGACTGGTACCCTTTCACGTCCAAATCTCTCAAACTCCGGGAGAGATTCTCAAAACCAAGGTTGATATGTTTCGAGTTCCTTTCAACATTTTGGAAATCCCGCTGAAAGTTTGGACATTCTCGCGAAGGGTTCCCAATCCCCGACAAGATTGGTACCCTTTCACGTCCAAATCTCTCAAAGTCCGGGAGAGATTCTCAAAACCAAGGTTGACATGTTTCGAGTTCCTTTCAACATTTTGGAAATCCCGCTGAAACTTTGGACATTCTCGCGGACGGTTCCCGATCCCCGACAAGATTGGTATCCTTTCACGTCCAAATCTCTCAAACTCTGGGAGAGATTCTCAAAACCAAGGTTGACATGTTTCGAGTTCCTTTCAACATTTTGGAAATCCCGCTGAAACTTTGGACATTCTCGCGAAGGGTTCCCAATCCCCGACAAGATTGGTACCCTTTCACGTCCAAATCTCTCAAACTCCGGGAGAGATTCTCAAAACCAAGGTTGACATGTTTCGAGTTCCTTTCAACATTTTGGAAATCCCGCTGAAACTTTGGACATTCTCGCGAAGGGTTCCCAATCCCCGACAAGATTGGTACCCTTTCACGTCCAAATCTCTCAAACTACGGGAGAGATTCTCAAAACCAAGGTTGACATGTTTCGAGTTCCTTTCAACATTTTGGAAATCCCGCTGAAACTTTGGACATTCTCGCGAACGGTTCCCGATCCCCGACAAGATTGGTATCCTTTCACGTCCAAATCTCTCAAACTCCGGGAGAGATTCTCAAAACCAAGGTTGACATGTTTCGAGTTCCTTTCAACATTTTGGAAATCCCGCTGAAACTTTGGACATTCTCGCGAAGTCTTCCCAATCCCCGACAAGATTGGTACCCTTTCATGTCCAAATCTCTCAAACTCCGGGAGAGATTCTCAAAACCAAGGTTGACATGTTTCGAGTTCCTTTCAACATTTTGGAAATCCCGCTGAAACTTTGGACATTCTCGCGAAGGGTTCCCAATCCCCGACAAGATTGGTACCCTTTCACGTCCAAATCTCTCCAAGTCCGGGAGAGATTCTCAAAACCAAGGTTGACATGTTTCGAGTTCCTTTCAACATTTTGGAAATCCCGCTGAAACTTTGGACATTCTGGCGGAGGGTTCCCAATCCCCGACAAGATTGGTACCCTTTCACGTCCAAATCTCTCAAACTCCGGGAGAGATTCTCAAAACCAAGGTTGACATGTTTCGAGTTCCTTTCAACATTTTGGAAATCCCGCTGAAACTTTGGACATTCTGGCGAAGGGTTCCCAATCCCCGACAAGATTGGTACCCTTTCACGTCCAAATCTCTCCAACTCCGGGAGAGATTCTCAAAACCAAGGTTGACATGGTTCCAGTTCCTTTCAACATTTTGGAAATCTCGCTGAAACTTTGGACATTCTCGCAAACGGTTCCCGATCCCCGACAAGATTGGTATCCTTTCACGTCCAAATCTCTCAAAGTCCGGGAGAGATTCTCAAAACCAAGGTTGACATGTTTCGAGTTCCTTTCAACATTTTGGAAATCCCGCTGAAACTTTGGACATTCTGGCGAAGGGTTCCCAATCCCCGAGAAGACTGGTACCCTTTCACGTCCAAATCTCTCCAACTCCGGGAGAGATTCTCAAAACCAAGGTTGATATGTTTCGAGTTCCTTTCAACATTTTGGAAATCCCGCTGAAAGTTTGGACATTCTCGCGAAGGGTTCCCAATCCCCGAAAAGATTGGTACCCTTTCACGTCCAAATCTCTCAAAGTCCGGGAGAGATTCTCAAAACCAAGGTTGACATGTTTCGAGTTCCTTTCAACATTTTGGAAATCCCGCTGAAACTTTGGACATTCTCGCGAACGGTTCCCGATCCCCGACAAGATTGGTATCCTTTCACGTCCAAATCTCTCAAAGTCCGGGAGAGATTCTCAAAACCAAGGTTGACATGTTTCGAGTTCCTTTCAACATTTTGGAAATCCCGCTGAAACTTTGGACATTCTCGCGAAGGGTTCCCAATCCCCGACAAGATTGGTACCCTTTCACGTCCAAATCTCTCAAACTCCGGGAGAGATTCTCAAAACCAAGGTTGACATGTTTCGAGTTCCTTTCAACATTTTGGAAATCCCGCTGAAACTTTGGACATTCTCGCGAAGGGTTCCCAATCCCCGACAAGATTGGTACCCTTTCACGTCCAAATCTCTCAAACTACGGGAGAGATTCTCAAAACCAAGGTTGACATGTTTCGAGTTCCTTTCAACATTTTGGAAATCCCGCTGAAACTTTGGACATTCTCGCGAACGGTTCCCGATCCCCGACAAGATTGGTATCCTTTCACGTCCAAATCTCTCAAACTCCGGGAGAGATTCTCAAAACCAAGGTTGACATGTTTCGAGTTCCTTTCAACATTTTGGAAATCCCGCTGAAACTTTGGACATTCTCGCGAAGTCTTCCCAATCCCCGACAAGATTGGTACCCTTTCATGTCCAAATCTCTCAAACTCCGGGAGAGATTCTCAAAACCAAGGTTGACATGTTTCGAGTTCCTTTCAACATTTTGGAAATCCCGCTGAAACTTTGGACATTCTCGCGAAGGGTTCCCAATCCCCGACAAGATTGGTACCCTTTCACGTCCAAATCTCTCAAAGTCCGGGAGAGATTCTCAAAACCAAGGTACATGTTTCGCGTTCCTTTCAACATTTTGGAAATCCCACTGAAAATTTGGACATTCTGGCGAAGGGTTCCCAATCCCCGACAAGATTGGTACCCTTTCACGTCCAAATCTCTCAAACTCCGGGAGAGATTCTCAAAACCAAGGTTGACATGGTTCGAGTTCCTTTCAACATTTTGGAAATCCCGCTGAAACTTTGGACATTCTCGCAAAGGGTTCCCAATCCCCGACAAGATTGGTACCCTTTCACGTCCAAATCTCTCAAACTCCGGGAGAGATTCTCAAAACCAAGGTTGACATGTTTCGAGTTCCTTTTAACATTTTGGAAATCCCACTGAAACTTTGGACATTCTCGCGAAGGGTTCCCAATCCCCGACAAGATTGGTACCCTTTCACGTCCAAATCTCTCAAACTCCGGGAGAGATTCTCAAAACCAAGGTTGACATGTTTCGAGTTCCTTTTAACATTTTGGAAATCCCGCTGAAACTTTGGACATTCTCGCGAAGGGTTCCCAGTCCCCGACAAGATTGGTACCCTTTCACGTCCAAATCTCTCAAACTCCGGGAGAGATTCTCAAAACCAAGGTTGACATGTTTCGAGTTCCTTTCAACATTTTGGAAATCCCGCTGAAACTTTGGACATTCTCGCGAAGGGTTTCCAATCCCTGACAAGATTGGTACCCTTTCACTTCCAAATCTCTCAAAGTCCGGGAGAGATTCTCAAAACCAAGGTTGACATGTTTCGAGTTCCTTTCAACATTTTGGAAATCCCACTGAAACTTTGGACATTCTCGCGAAGGGTTCCCAATCCCCGACAAGATTGGTACCCTTTCACGTCCAAATCTCTCAAACTCCGGGAGAGATTCTCAAAACCAAGCTTGACATGTTTCGAGTTCCTTTCAACATTTTGGAAATCCCGCTGAAACTTTGGACATTCTCGCGAAGGGTTCCCAATCCCCGACAAGACTGGTACCCTTTCACATCCAAATCTCTCAAACTCCGGGAGAGATTCTCAAAACCAAGGTTGACATGTTTCGAGTTCCTTTCAACATTTTGGAAATCCCGCTGAAACTTTGGACATTCTCGCGAAGGGTTCCCAATCCCCGACAAGATTGGTACCCTTTCACGTCCAAATCTCTCAAAGTCCGGGAGAGATTCTCAAAACCAAGGTTGACATGTTTCGAGTTCCTTTCAACATTTTGGAAATCCCGCTGAAACTTTGGACATTCTCGTGAAGGGTTCCCAGTCCCCGACAAGATTGGTACCCTTTCACGTCCAAATCTCTCACACTCCGGGAGAGATTCTCAAAACCAAGGTTGACATGTTTCGAGTTCCTTTCAACATTTTGGAAATCCCGCTGAAACTTTGGACATTCTCGCGAAGGGTTCCCAATCCCCGACAAGATTGGTACCCTTTCACGTCCAAATCTCTCCAACTCCGGGAGAGATTCTCAAAACCAAGGTTGACATGTTTCGAGTTCCTTTCAACATTTTGGAAATCCCGCTGAAACTTTGGACATTCTGGCGGAGGGTTCCCAATCCCCGACAAGATTGGTACCCTTTCACGTCCAAATCTCTCAAACTCCGGGAGAGATTCTCAAAACCAAGGTTGACATGTTTCGAGTTCCTTTCAACATTTTGGAAATCCCGCTGAAACTTTGGACATTCTGGCGAAGGGTTCCCAATCCCCGACAAGATTGGTACCCTTTCACGTCCAAATCTCTCAAACTCCGGGAGAGATTCTCAAAACCAAGGTTGACATGGTTCCAGTTCCTTTCAACATTTTGGAAATCTCGCTGAAACTTTGGACATTCTCGCAAACGGTTCCCGATCCCCGACAAGATTGGTATCCTTTCACGTCCAAATCTCTCAAAGTCCGGGAGAGATTCTCAAAACCAAGGTTGACATGTTTCGAGTTCCTTTCAACATTTTGGAAATCCCGCTGAAACTTTGGACATTCTGGCGAAGGGTTCCCAATCCCCGACAAGACTGGTACCCTTTCACGTCCAAATCTCTCAAACTCCGGGAGAGATTCTCAAAACCAAGGTTGATATGTTTCGAGTTCCTTTCAACATTTTGGAAATCCCGCTGAAAGTTTGGACATTCTCGCGAAGGGTTCCCAATCCCCGAAAAGATTGGTACCCTTTCACGTCCAAATCTCTCAAAGTCCGGGAGAGATTCTCAAAACCAAGGTTGACATGTTTCGAGTTCCTTTCAACATTTTGGAAATCCCGCTGAAACTTTGGACATTCTCGCGAACGGTTCCCGATCCCCGACAAGATTGGTATCCTTTCACGTCCAAATCTCTCAAACTCCGGGAGAGATTCTCAAAACCAAGGTTGACATGTTTCGAGTTCCTTTCAACATTTTGGAAATCCCGCTGAAACTTTGGACATTCTCGCGAAGGGTTCCCAGTCCCCGACAAGATTGGTACCCTTTCACGTCCAAATCTCTCACACTCCGGGAGAGATTCTCAAAACCAAGGTTGACATGTTTCGAGTTCCTTTCAACATTTTGGAAATCCCGCTGAAACTTTGGACATTCTCGCGAAGGGTTCCCAATCCCCGACAAGATTGGTACCCTTTCACGTCCAAATCTCTCCAACTCCGGGAGAGATTCTCAAAACCAAGGTTGACATGTTTCGAGTTCCTTTCAACATTTTGGAAATCCCGCTGAAACTTTGGACATTCTGGCGGAGGGTTCCCAATCCCCGACAAGATTGGTACCCTTTCACGTCCAAATCTCTCAAACTCCGGGAGAGATTCTCAAAACCAAGGTTGACATGTTTCGAGTTCCTTTCAACATTTTGGAAATCCCGCTGAAACTTTGGACATTCTGGCGAAGGGTTCCCAATCCCCGACAAGATTGGTACCCTTTCACGTCCAAATCTCTCAAACTCCGGGAGAGATTCTCAAAACCAAGGTTGACATGGTTCCAGTTCCTTTCAACATTTTGGAAATCTCGCTGAAACTTTGGACATTCTCGCAAACGGTTCCCGATCCCCGACAAGATTGGTATCCTTTCACGTCCAAATCTCTCAAAGTCCGGGAGAGATTCTCAAAACCAAGGTTGACATGTTTCGAGTTCCTTTCAACATTTTGGAAATCCCGCTGAAACTTTGGACATTCTCGCGAAGGGTTCCCAATCCCCGACAAGACTGGTACCCTTTCACGTCCAAATCTCTCAAACTCCGGGAGAGATTCTCAAAACCAAGGTTGATATGTTTCGAGTTCCTTTCAACATTTTGGAAATCCCGCTGAAAGTTTGGACATTCTCGCGAAGGGTTCCCAATCCCCGAAAAGATTGGTACCCTTTCACGTCCAAATCTCTCAAAGTCCGGGAGAGATTCTCAAAACCAAGGTTGACATGTTTCGAGTTCCTTTCAACATTTTGGAAATCCCGCTGAAACTTTGGACATTCTCGCGAACGGTTCCCGATCCCCGACAAGATTGGTACCCTTTCACGTCCAAATCTCTCAAACTCCGGGAGAGATTCTCAAAACCAAGGTTGACATGTTTCGAGTTCCTTTCAACATTTTGGAAATCCCGCTGAAACTTTGGACATTCTGGCGAAGGGTTCCCAATCCCCGACAAGATTGGTACCCTTTCACGTCCAAATCTCTCAAACTCCGGGAGAGATTCTCAAAACCAAGGTTGACATGTTTCGAGTTCCTTTCAACATTTTGGAAATCCCGCTGAAACTTTGGACATTCTCGTGAAGGGTTCCCAGTCCCCGACAAGATTGGTACCCTTTCACGTCCAAATCTCTCACACTCCGGGAGAGATTCTCAAAACCAAGGTTGACATGTTTCGAGTTCCTTTCAACATTTTGGAAATCCCGCTGAAACTTTGGACATTCTCGCGAAGGGTTCCCAATCCCCGACAAGATTGGTACCCTTTCACGTCCAAATCTCTCAAACTCCGGGAGAGATTCTCAAAACCAAGGTTGACATGTTTCGAGTTCCTTTCAACATTTTGGAAATCCCGCTGAAACTTTGGACATTCTGGCGAAGGGTTCCCAATCCCCGACAAGATTGGTACCCTTTCACGTCCAAATCTCTCAAACTCCGGGAGAGATTCTCAAAACCAAGGTTGACATGTTTCGAGTTCCTTTCAACATTTTGGAAATCCCGCTGAAACTTTGGACATTCTGGCGAAGGGTTCCCAATCCCCGACAAGATTGGTACCCTTTCACGTCCAAATCTCTCAAACTCCGGGAGAGATTCTCAAAACCAAGGTTGACATGTTTCGAGTTCCTTTCAACATTTTGGAAATCCCGCTGAAACTTTGGACATTCTGGCGAAGGGTTCCCAATCCCCGACAAGATTGGTACCCTTTCACGTCCAAATCTCTCAAACTCCGGGAGAGATTCTCAAAACCAAGGTTGACATGTTTCGAGTTCCTTTCAACATTTTGGAAATCCCGCTGAAACTTTGGACATTCTGGCGGAGGGTTCTAGATCCCCGATAAGATTGGTACCCTTTCACTTCCAAATCTCTCAAAGTCCGGGAGAGATTCTCAAAACCAAGCTTGACATGTTTCGAGTTCCTTTCAACATTTTGGAACTCCCACTGAAACTTTGGACATTCTCGCGAAGGGTTCCCAATCCCCGACAAGATTGGTACCCTTTCACGTCCAAATCTCTCCAACTCCGGGAGAGATTCTCAAAACCAAGGTTGACATGTTTCGAGTTCCTTTCAACATTTTGGAAATCCCGCTGAAACTTTGGACATTTTCACGAAGGGTTCCCAATCCCCGACAAGATTGGTACCCTTTCACGTCCAAATCTCTCAAACTCCGGGAGAGATTCTCAAAACCAAGGTTGACATGTTTCGAGTTCCTTTCAACATTTTGGAAATCCCGCTGAAACTTTGGACATTCTGGCGGAGGGTTCCCAGTCCCCGACAAGATTGGTACCCTTTCACGTCCAAATCTCTCAAACTCCGGGAGAGATTCTCAAAACCAAGGTTGACATGTTTCGAGTTCCTTTCAACATTTTGGAAATCCCGCTGAAACTTTGGACATTCTGGCGAAGGGTTCCCAATCCCCGACAAGATTGGTACCCTTTCACGTCCAAATCTCTCAAAGTCCGGGAGAGATTCTCAAAACCAAGGTTGACATGTTTCGAGTTCCTTTCAACATTTTGGAAATCCCGCTGAAACTTTGGACATTCTCGCGAACGGTTCCCGATCCCCGACAAGATTGGTATCCTTTCACGTCCAAATCTCTCAAACTCCGGGAGAGATTCTCAAAACCAAGGTTGACATGTTTCGAGTTCCTTTCAACATTTTGGAAATCCCGCTGAAACTTTGGACATTCTCGCGAAGGGTTCCCAATCCCCGACAAGATTGGTACCCTTTCACGTCCAAATCTCTCAAACTCCGGGAGAGATTCTCAAAACCAAGGTTGACATGTTTCGAGTTCCTTTCAACATTTTGGAAATCCCGCTGAAACTTTGGACATTCTCGCGAAGGGTTCCCAATCCCCGACAAGATTGGTACCCTTTCACGTCCAAATCTCTCAAACTCCGGGAGAGATTCTCAAAACCAAGGTTGACATGTTTCGAGTTCCTTTCAACATTTTGGAAATCCCGCTGAAACTTTGGACATTCTCGCGAACGGTTCCCGATCCCCGACAAGATTGGTATCCTTTCACGTCCAAATCTCTCAAACTCCGGGAGAGATTCTCAAAACCAAGGTTGACATGTTTCGAGTTCCTTTCAACATTTTGGAAATCCCGCTGAAACTTTGGACATTCTCGCGAACGGTTCCCGATCCCCGACAAGATTGGTATCCTTTCACGTCCAAATCTCTCAAACTCCGGGAGAGATTCTCAAAACCAAGGTTGACATGTTTCGAGTTCCTTTCAACATTTTGGAAATCCCGCTGAAACTTTGGACATTCTCGCGAAGGGTTCCCAATCCCCGACAAGATTGGTACCCTTTCACGTCCAAATCTCTCAAAGTCCGGGAGAGATTCTCAAAACCAAGGTACATGTTTCGAGTTCCTTTCAACATTTTGGAAATCCCACTGAAAATTTGGACATTCTGGCGAAGGGTTCCCAATCCCCGACAAGATTGGTACCCTTTCACGTCCAAATCTCTCAAACTCCGGGAGAGATTCTCAAAACCAAGGTTGACATGGTTCGAGTTCCTTTCAATATTTTGGAAATCCCGCTGAAACTTTGGACATTCTGGCGAAGGGTTCCCAATCCCCGACAAGATTGGTACCCTTTCACGTCCAAATCTCTCAAACTCCGGGAGAGATTCTCAAAACCAAGGTTGACATGTTTCGAGTTCCTTTTAACATTTTGGAAATCCCGCTGAAACTTTGGACATTCTCGCAAAGGGTTCCCAGTCCCCGACAAGATTGGTACCCGTTCACGTCCAAATCTCTCAAACTCCGGGAGAGATTCTCAAAACCAAGGTTGACATGTTTCGAGTTCCTTTCAACATTTTGGAAATCCCGCTGAAACTTTGGACATTCTCGCGAACGGTTCCCGATCCCCGACAAGATTGGTATCCTTTCACGTCCAAATCTCTCAAACTCCGGGAGAGATTCTCAAAACCAAGGTTGACATGTTTCGAGTTCCTTTCAACATTTTGGAAATCCCGCTGAAACTTTGGACATTCTCGCGAAGGGTTCCCAATCCCCGACAAGATTGGTACCCTTTCACGTCCAAATCTCTCAAAGTCCGGGAGAGATTCTCAAAACCAAGGTACATGTTTCGAGTTCCTTTCAACATTTTGGAAATCCCACTGAAAATTTGGACATTCTGGCGAAGGGTTCCCAATCCCCGACAAGATTGGTACCCTTTCACGTCCAAATCTCTCAAACTCCGGGAGAGATTCTCAAAACCAAGGTTGACATGGTTCGAGTTCCTTTCAATATTTTGGAAATCCCGCTGAAACTTTGGACATTCTGGCGAAGGGTTCCCAATCCCCGACAAGACTGGTACCCTTTCACATCCAAATCTCTCAAACTCCGGGAGAGATTCTCAAAACCAAGGTTGACATGTTTCGAGTTCCTTTCAACATTTTGGAAATCCCGCTGAAACTTTGGACATTCTGGCGAAGGGTTCCCAATCCCCGACAAGATTGGTACCCTTTCACGTCCAAATCTCTCAAAGTCCGGGAGAGATTCTCAAAACCAAGGTTGACATGTTTCGAGTTCCTTTCAACATTTTGGAAATCCCGCTGAAACTTTGGACATTCTCGTGAAGGGTTCCCAGTCCCCGACAAGATTGGTACCCTTTCACGTCCAAATCTCTCACACTCCGGGAGAGATTCTCAAAACCAAGGTTGACATGTTTCGAGTTCCTTTCAACATTTTGGAAATCCCGCTGAAACTTTGGACATTCTCGCGAAGGAGTCCCAATCCCCGACAAGATTGGTACCCTTTCACGTCCAAATCTCTCAAACTCCGGGAGAGATTCTCAAAACCAAGGTTGACATGTTTCGAGTTCCTTTCAACATTTTGGAAATCCCGCTGAAACTTTGGACATTCTGGCGAAGGGTTCCCAATCCCCGACAAGATTGGTACCCTTTCACGTCCAAATCTCTCAAACTCCGGGAGAGATTCTCAAAACCAAGGTTGACATGTTTCGAGTTCCTTTCAACATTTTGGAAATCCCGCTGAAACTTTGGACATTCTGGCGAAGGGTTCCCAATCCCCGACAAGATTGGTACCCTTTCACGTCCAAATCTCTCAAACTCCGGGAGAGATTCTCAAAACCAAGGTTGACATGTTTCGAGTTCCTTTCAACATTTTGGAAATCCCGCTGAAACTTTGGACATTCTGGCGAAGGGTTCCCAATCCCCGACAAGATTGGTACCCTTTCACGTCCAAATCTCTCAAACTCCGGGAGAGATTCTCAAAACCAAGGTTGACATGTTTCGAGTTCCTTTCAACATTTTGGAAATCCCGCTGAAACTTTGGACATTCTGGCGGAGGGTTCTAGATCCCCGATAAGATTGGTACCCTTTCACTTCCAAATCTCTCAAAGTCCGGGAGAGATTCTCAAAACCAAGCTTGACATGTTTCGAGTTCCTTTCAACATTTTGGAACTCCCACTGAAACTTTGGACATTCTCGCGAAGGGTTCCCAATCCCCGACAAGATTGGTACCCTTTCACGTCCAAATCTCTCCAACTCCGGGAGAGATTCTCAAAACCAAGGTTGACATGTTTCGAGTTCCTTTCAACATTTTGGAAATCCCGCTGAAACTTTGGACATTTTCACGAAGGGTTCCCAATCCCCGACAAGATTGGTACCCTTTCACGTCCAAATCTCTCAAACTCCGGGAGAGATTCTCAAAACCAAGGTTGACATGTTTCGAGTTCCTTTCAACATTTTGGAAATCCCGCTGAAACTTTGGACATTCTGGCGGAGGGTTCCCAATCCCCGACAAGATTGGTACCCTATCACGTCCAAATCTCTCAAACTCCGGGAGAGATTCTCAAAACCAAGGTTGACATGTTTCGAGTTCCTTTCAACATTTTGGAAATCCCGCTGAAACTTTGGACATTCTGGCGAAGGGTTCCCAATCCCCGACAAGATTGGTACCCTTTCACGTCCAAATCTCTCCAACTCCGGGAGAGATTCTCAAAACCAAGGTTGACATGTTTCGAGTTCCTTTCAACATTTTGGAAATCTCGCTGAAACTTTGGACATTCTCGCGAACGGTTCCCGATCCCCGACAAGATTGGTACCCTTTCACGTCCAAATCTCTCAAACTCCGGGAGAGATTCTCAAAACCAAGGTTGATATGTTTCGAGTTCCTTTCAACATTTTGGAAATCCCGCTGAAACTTTGGACATTCTGGCGAAGGGTTCCCAATCCCCGACAAGATTGGTACCCTTTCACGTCCAAATCTCTCCAACTCCGGGAGAGATTCTCAAAACCAAGGTTGACATGTTTCGAGTTCCTTTCAACATTTTGGAAATCCCGCTGAAACTTTGGACAATCTGGCGAAGGGTTCCCAATCCCCGACAAGATTGGTACCCTTTCACGTCCAAATCTCTCAAACTCCGGGAGAGATTCTCAAAACCAAGGTTGACATGTTTCGAGTTCCTTTCAACATTTTGGAAATCCCGCTGAAACTTTGGACATTCTCGCGAAGGGTTCCCAATCCCCGACAAGATTGGTACCCTTTCACGTCCAAATCTCTCAAACTCCGGGAGAGATTCTCAAAACCAAGGTTGACATGTTTCGAGTTCCTTTCAACATTTTGGAAATCCCGCTGAAACTTTGTACATTCTGGCGGAGGGTTCTAGATCCCCGACAAGATTGGTACCCTTTCACGTCCAAATCTCTCAAAGTCCGGGAGAGATTCTCAAAACCAAGGTTGACATGTTTCGAGTTCCTTTCAACATTTTGGAAATCCCACTGAAACTTTGGACATTCTCGCGAAGGGTTCCCAATCCCCGACAAGATTGGTACCTTTTCACGTCCAAATCTCTCAAACTCCGGGAGAGATTCTCAAAACCAAGGTTGACATGTTTCGAGTTCCTTTCAACATTTTGGAAATCCCGCTGAAACTTTGGACATTCTCGCGAAGGGTTCCCAATCCCCGACAAGACTGGTACCCTTTCACGTCCAAATCTCTCAAAGTCCGGGAGAGATTCTCAAAACCAAGGTTGACATGTTTCGAGTTCCTTTCAACATTTTGGAAATCCCGCTGAAACTTTGGACATTCTCGCGAAGGGTTCCCAATCCCCGACAAGATTGGTACCCTTTCACGTCCAAATCTCTCAAAGTCCGGGAGAGATTCTCAAAACCAAGGTTGACATGTTTCGAGTTCCTTTCAACATTTTGGAAATCCCGCTGAAACTTTGGACATTCTCGTGAAGGGTTCCCAGTCCCCGACAAGATTGGTACCCTTTCACGTCCAAATCTCTCACACTCCGGGAGAGATTCTCAAAACCAAGGTTGACATGTTTCGAGTTCCTTTCAACATTTTGGAAATCCCGCTGAAACTTTGGACATTCTCGTGAAGGGTTCCCAGTCCCCGACAAGATTGGTACCCTTTCACGTCCAAATCTCTCACACTCCGGGAGAGATTCTCAAAACCAAGGTTGACATGTTTCGAGTTCCTTTCAACATTTTGGAAATCCCGCTGAAACTTTGGACATTCTCGCGAAGGGTTCCCAATCCCCGACAAGATTGGTACCCTTTCACGTCCAAATCTCTCAAACTCCGGGAGAGATTCTCAAAACCAAGGTTGACATGTTTCGAGTTCCTTTCAACATTTTGGAAATCCCGCTGAAACTTTGGACATTCTCGCGAAGGGTTCCCAATCCCCGACAAGATTGGTACCCTTTCACGTCCAAATCTCTCAAACTCCGGGAGAGATTCTCAAAACCAAGGTTGACATGTTTCGAGTTCCTTTCAACATTTTGGAAATCCCGCTGAAACTTTGGACATTCTCGCGAACGGTTCCCGATCCCCGACAAGATTGGTATCCTTTCACGTCCAAATCTCTCAAACTCCGGGAGAGATTCTCAAAACCAAGGTTGACATGTTTCGAGTTCCTTTCAACATTTTGGAAATCCCGCTGAAACTTTGGACATTCTCGCGAACGGTTCCCGATCCCCGACAAGATTGGTATCCTTTCACGTCCAAATCTCTCAAACTCCGGGAGAGATTCTCAAAACCAAGGTTGACATGTTTCGAGTTCCTTTCAACATTTTGGAAATCCCGCTGAAACTTTGGACATTCTCGCGAAGGGTTCCCAATCCCCGACAAGATTGGTACCCTTTCACGTCCAAATCTCTCAAAGTCCGGGAGAGATTCTCAAAACCAAGGTACATGTTTCGAGTTCCTTTCAACATTTTGGAAATCCCACTGAAAATTTGGACATTCTGGCGAAGGGTTCCCAATCCCCGACAAGATTGGTACCCTTTCACGTCCAAATCTCTCAAACTCCGGGAGAGATTCTCAAAACCAAGGTTGACATGGTTCGAGTTCCTTTCAATATTTTGGAAATCCCGCTGAAACTTTGGACATTCTGGCGAAGGGTTCCCAATCCCCGACAAGATTGGTACCCTTTCACGTCCAAATCTCTCAAACTCCGGGAGAGATTCTCAAAACCAAGGTTGACATGTTTCGAGTTCCTTTTAACATTTTGGAAATCCCGCTGAAACTTTGGACATTCTCGCAAAGGGTTCCCAGTCCCCGACAAGATTGGTACCCGTTCACGTCCAAATCTCTCAAACTCCGGGAGAGATTCTCAAAACCAAGGTTGACATGTTTCGAGTTCCTTTCAACATTTTGGAAATCCCGCTGAAACTTTGGACATTCTCGCGAACGGTTCCCGATCCCCGACAAGATTGGTATCCTTTCACGTCCAAATCTCTCAAACTCCGGGAGAGATTCTCAAAACCAAGGTTGACATGTTTCGAGTTCCTTTCAACATTTTGGAAATCCCGCTGAAACTTTGGACATTCTCGCGAAGGGTTCCCAATCCCCGACAAGATTGGTACCCTTTCACGTCCAAATCTCTCAAAGTCCGGGAGAGATTCTCAAAACCAAGGTACATGTTTCGAGTTCCTTTCAACATTTTGGAAATCCCACTGAAAATTTGGACATTCTGGCGAAGGGTTCCCAATCCCCGACAAGATTGGTACCCTTTCACGTCCAAATCTCTCAAACTCCGGGAGAGATTCTCAAAACCAAGGTTGACATGGTTCGAGTTCCTTTCAATATTTTGGAAATCCCGCTGAAACTTTGGACATTCTGGCGAAGGGTTCCCAATCCCCGACAAGACTGGTACCCTTTCACATCCAAATCTCTCAAACTCCGGGAGAGATTCTCAAAACCAAGGTTGACATGTTTCGAGTTCCTTTCAACATTTTGGAAATCCCGCTGAAACTTTGGACATTCTGGCGAAGGGTTCCCAATCCCCGACAAGATTGGTACCCTTTCACGTCCAAATCTCTCAAAGTCCGGGAGAGATTCTCAAAACCAAGGTTGACATGTTTCGAGTTCCTTTCAACATTTTGGAAATCCCGCTGAAACTTTGGACATTCTCGTGAAGGGTTCCCAGTCCCCGACAAGATTGGTACCCTTTCACGTCCAAATCTCTCACACTCCGGGAGAGATTCTCAAAACCAAGGTTGACATGTTTCGAGTTCCTTTCAACATTTTGGAAATCCCGCTGAAACTTTGGACATTCTCGCGAAGGAGTCCCAATCCCCGACAAGATTGGTACCCTTTCACGTCCAAATCTCTCAAACTCCGGGAGAGATTCTCAAAACCAAGGTTGACATGTTTCGAGTTCCTTTCAACATTTTGGAAATCCCGCTGAAACTTTGGACATTCTGGCGAAGGGTTCCCAATCCCCGACAAGATTGGTACCCTTTCACGTCCAAATCTCTCAAACTCCGGGAGAGATTCTCAAAACCAAGGTTGACATGTTTCGAGTTCCTTTCAACATTTTGGAAATCCCGCTGAAACTTTGGACATTCTGGCGAAGGGTTCCCAATCCCCGACAAGATTGGTACCCTTTCACGTCCAAATCTCTCAAACTCCGGGAGAGATTCTCAAAACCAAGGTTGACATGTTTCGAGTTCCTTTCAACATTTTGGAAATCCCGCTGAAACTTTGGACATTCTGGCGAAGGGTTCCCAATCCCCGACAAGATTGGTACCCTTTCACGTCCAAATCTCTCAAACTCCGGGAGAGATTCTCAAAACCAAGGTTGACATGTTTCGAGTTCCTTTCAACATTTTGGAAATCCCGCTGAAACTTTGGACATTCTGGCGGAGGGTTCTAGATCCCCGATAAGATTGGTACCCTTTCACTTCCAAATCTCTCAAAGTCCGGGAGAGATTCTCAAAACCAAGCTTGACATGTTTCGAGTTCCTTTCAACATTTTGGAACTCCCACTGAAACTTTGGACATTCTCGCGAAGGGTTCCCAATCCCCGACAAGATTGGTACCCTTTCACGTCCAAATCTCTCCAACTCCGGGAGAGATTCTCAAAACCAAGGTTGACATGTTTCGAGTTCCTTTCAACATTTTGGAAATCCCGCTGAAACTTTGGACATTTTCACGAAGGGTTCCCAATCCCCGACAAGATTGGTACCCTTTCACGTCCAAATCTCTCAAACTCCGGGAGAGATTCTCAAAACCAAGGTTGACATGTTTCGAGTTCCTTTCAACATTTTGGAAATCCCGCTGAAACTTTGGACATTCTGGCGGAGGGTTCCCAATCCCCGACAAGATTGGTACCCTATCACGTCCAAATCTCTCAAACTCCGGGAGAGATTCTCAAAACCAAGGTTGACATGTTTCGAGTTCCTTTCAACATTTTGGAAATCCCGCTGAAACTTTGGACATTCTGGCGAAGGGTTCCCAATCCCCGACAAGATTGGTACCCTTTCACGTCCAAATCTCTCCAACTCCGGGAGAGATTCTCAAAACCAAGGTTGACATGGTTCCAGTTCCTTTCAACATTTTGGAAATCTCGCTGAAACTTTGGACATTCTCGCGAACGGTTCCCGATCCCCGACAAGATTGGTATCCTTTCACGTCCAAATCTCTCAAACTCCGGGAGAGATTCTCAAAACCAAGGTTGATATGTTTCGAGTTCCTTTCAACATTTTGGAAATCCCGCTGAAACTTTGGACATTCTGGCGAAGGGTTCCCAATCCCCGACAAGATTGGTACCCTTTCACGTCCAAATCTCTCCAACTCCGGGAGAGATTCTCAAAACCAAGGTTGACATGTTTCGAGTTCCTTTCAACATTTTGGAAATCCCGCTGAAACTTTGGACAATCTGGCGAAGGGTTCCCAATCCCCGACAAGATTGGTACCCTTTCACGTCCAAATCTCTCAAACTCCGGGAGAGATTCTCAAAACCAAGGTTGACATGTTTCGAGTTCCTTTCAACATTTTGGAAATCCCGCTGAAACTTTGGACATTCTGGCGAAGGGTTCCCAATCCCCGACAAGATTGGTACCCTTTCACGTCCAAATCTCTCAAACTCCGGGAGAGATTCTCAAAACCAAGGTTGACATGTTTCGAGTTCCTTTCAACATTTTGGAAATCCCGCTGAAACTTTGTACATTCTGGCGGAGGGTTCTAGATCCCCGACAAGATTGGTACCCTTTCACGTCCAAATCTCTCAAAGTCCGGGAGAGATTCTCAAAACCAAGGTTGACATGTTTCGAGTTCCTTTCAACATTTTGGAAATCCCACTGAAACTTTGGACATTCTCGCGAAGGGTTCCCAATCCCCGACAAGATTGGTACCTTTTCACGTCCAAATCTCTCAAACTCCGGGAGAGATTCTCAAAACCAAGGTTGACATGTTTCGAGTTCCTTTCAACATTTTGGAAATCCCGCTGAAACTTTGGACATTCTCGCGAAGGGTTCCCAATCCCCGACAAGACTGGTACCCTTTCACGTCCAAATCTCTCAAAGTCCGGGAGAGATTCTCAAAACCAAGGTTGACATGTTTCGAGTTCCTTTCAACATTTTGGAAATCCCGCTGAAACTTTGGACATTCTCGCGAAGGGTTCCCAATCCCCGACAAGATTGGTACCCTTTCACGTCCAAATCTCTCAAAGTCCGGGAGAGATTCTCAAAACCAAGGTTGACATGTTTCGAGTTCCTTTCAACATTTTGGAAATCCCGCTGAAACTTTGGACATTCTCGTGAAGGGTTCCCAGTCCCCGACAAGATTGGTACCCTTTCACGTCCAAATCTCTCACACTCCGGGAGAGATTCTCAAAACCAAGGTTGACATGTTTCGAGTTCCTTTCAACATTTTGGAAATCCCGCTGAAACTTTGGACATTCTCGTGAAGGGTTCCCAGTCCCCGACAAGATTGGTACCCTTTCACGTCCAAATCTCTCACACTCCGGGAGAGATTCTCAAAACCAAGGTTGACATGTTTCGAGTTCCTTTCAACATTTTGGAAATCCCGCTGAAACTTTGGACATTCTCGCGAAGGGTTCCCAATCCCCGACAAGATTGGTACCCTTTCACGTCCAAATCTCTCAAACTCCGGGAGAGATTCTCAAAACCAAGGTTGACATGTTTCGAGTTCCTTTCAACATTTTGGAAATCCCGCTGAAACTTTGGACATTCTGGCGAAGGGTTCCCAATCCCCGACAAGATTGGTACCCTTTCACGTCCAAATCTCTCAAACTCCGGGAGAGATTCTCAAAACCAAGGTTGACATGTTTCGAGTTCCTTTCAACATTTTGGAAATCCCGCTGAAACTTTGGACATTCTGGCGAAGGGTTCCCAATCCCCGACAAGATTGGTACCCTTTCACGTCCAAATCTCTCAAAGTCCGGGAGAGATTCTCAAAACCAAGGTTGACATGTTTCGAGTTCCTTTCAACATTTTGGAACTCCCACTGAAACTTTGGACATTCTCGCGACGGGTTCCCAATCCCCGACAAGATTGGTACCCTTTCACGTCCAAATCTCTCCAACTCCGGGAGAGATTCTCAAAACCAAGGTTGACATGTTTCGAGTTCCTTTCAACATTTTGGAAATCCCGCTGAAACTTTGGACATTTTCACGAAGGGTTCCCAATCCCCGACAAGATTGGTACCCTTTCACGTCCAAATCTCTCAAACTCCAGGAGAGATTCTCAAAACCAAGGTTGACATGTTTCGAGTTCCTTTCAACATTTTGGAAATCCCGCTGAAACTTTGGACATTCTGGCGGAGGGTTCCCAATCCCCGACAAGATTGGTACCCTATCACGTCCAAATCTCTCAAACTCCGGGAGAGATTCTCAAAACCAAGGTTGACATGTTTCGAGTTCCTTTCAACATTTTGGAAATCCCGCTGAAACTTTGGACATTCTGGCGAAGGGTTCCCAATCCCCGACAAGATTGGTACCCTTTCACGTCCAAATCTCTCCAACTCCGGGAGAGATTCTCAAAACCAAGGTTGACATGGTTCCAGTTCCTTTCAACATTTTGGAAATCTCGCTGAAACTTTGGACATTCTCGCAAACGGTTCCCGATCCCCGACAAGATTGGTATCCTTTCACGTCCAAATCTCTCAAACTCCGGGAGAGATTCTCAAAACCAAGGTTGATATGTTTCGAGTTCCTTTCAACATTTTGGAAATCCCGCTGAAACTTTGGACATTCTGGCGAAGGGTTCCCAATCCCCGACAAGATTGGTACCCTTTCACGTCCAAATCTCTCCAACTCCGGGAGAGATTCTCAAAACCAAGGTTGACATGTTTCGAGTTCCTTTCAACATTTTGGAAATCCCGCTGAAACTTTGGACAATCTGGCGAAGGGTTCCCAATCCCCGACAAGATTGGTACCCTTTCACGTCCAAATCTCTCAAACTCCGGGAGAGATTCTCAAAACCAAGGTTGACATGTTTCGAGTTCCTTTCAACATTTTGGAAATCCCGCTGAAACTTTGGACATTCTCGCGAAGGGTTCCCAATCCCCGACAAGATTGGTACCCTTTCACGTCCAAATCTCTCAAACTCCGGGAGAGATTCTCAAAACCAAGGTTGACATGTTTCGAGTTCCTTTCAACATTTTGGAAATCCCGCTGAAACTTTGTACATTCTGGCGGAGGGTTCTAGATCCCCGACAAGATTGGTACCCTTTCACGTCCAAATCTCTCAAAGTCCGGGAGAGATTCTCAAAACCAAGGTTGACATGTTTCGAGTTCCTTTCAACATTTTGGAAATCCCACTGAAACTTTGGACATTCTCGCGAAGGGTTCCCAATCCCCGACAAGATTGGTACCTTTTCACGTCCAAATCTCTCAAACTCCGGGAGAGATTCTCAAAACCAAGGTTGACATGTTTCGAGTTCCTTTCAACATTTTGGAAATCCCGCTGAAACTTTGGACATTCTCGCGAAGGGTTCCCAATCCCCGACAAGACTGGTACCCTTTCACGTCCAAATCTCTCAAAGTCCGGGAGAGATTCTCAAAACCAAGGTTGACATGTTTCGAGTTCCTTTCAACATTTTGGAAATCCCGCTGAAACTTTGGACATTCTCGCGAAGGGTT
This sequence comes from Streptopelia decaocto, assembly GCF_964273445.1. NCBI lineage: Eukaryota > Metazoa > Chordata > Aves > Columbiformes > Columbidae > Streptopelia > Streptopelia decaocto. The sequence goes on from NW_028116159.1 coordinate 1,161,380, forward strand.
CCCAATCCCCGACAAGATTGGTACCCTTTCACGTCCAAATCTCTCAAACTCCGGGAGAGATTCTCAAAACCAAGGTTGACATGGTTCGAGTTCCTTTCAACATTTTGGAAATCCCGCTGAAACTTTGGACATTCTCGTGAAGGGTTCCCAGTCCCCGACAAGATTGGTACCCTTTCACGTCCAAATCTCTCACACTCCGGGAGAGATTCTCAAAACCAAGGTTGACATGTTTCGAGTTCCTTTCAACATTTTGGAAATCCCGCTGAAACTTTGGACATTCTCGCGAAGGGTTCCCAATCCCCGACAAGATTGGTACCCTTTCACGTCCAAATCTCTCAAACTCCGGGAGAGATTCTCAAAACCAAGGTTGACATGTTTCGAGTTCCTTTCAACATTTTGGAAATCCCGCTGAAACTTTGGACATTCTGGCGAAGGGTTCCCAATCCCCGACAAGATTGGTACCCTTTCACGTCCAAATCTCTCAAACTCCGGGAGAGATTCTCAAAACCAAGGTTGACATGTTTCGAGTTCCTTTCAACATTTTGGAAATCCCGCTGAAACTTTGGACATTCTGGCGAAGGGTTCCCAATCCCCGACAAGATTGGTACCCTTTCACGTCCAAATCTCTCAAACTCCGGGAGAGATTCTCAAAACCAAGGTTGACATGTTTCGAGTTCCTTTCAACATTTTGGAAATCCCGCTGAAACTTTGGACATTCTGGCGAAGGGTTCCCAATCCCCGACAAGATTGGTACCCTTTCACGTCCAAATCTCTCAAAGTCCGGGAGAGATTCTCAAAACCAAGGTTGACATGTTTCGAGTTCCTTTCAACATTTTGGAACTCCCACTGAAACTTTGGACATTCTCGCGAAGGGTTCCCAATCCCCGACAAGATTGGTACCCTTTCACGTCCAAATCTCTCAAAGTCCGGGAGAGATTCTCAAAACCAAGGTTGACATGTTTCGAGTTCCTTTCAACATTTTGGAAATCCTGCTGAAACTTTGGACATTCTGGCGAAGGGTTCCCAATCCCCGACAAGATTGGTACCCTTTCACGTCCAAATCTCTCAAACTCCGGGAGAGATTCTCAAAACCAAGGTTGACATGTTTCGAGTTCCTTTCAACATTTTGGAAATCCCGCTGAAACTTTGGACATTCTCGCGAAGGGTTCCCAATCCCCGACAAGATTGGTACCCTTTCACGTCCAAATCTCTCAAAGTCCGGGAGAGATTCTCAAAACCAAGGTTGACATGTTTCGAGTTCCTTTCAACATTTTGGAAATCCCGCTGAAACTTTGGACATTCTGGCGGAGGGTTCCCAATCCCCGACAAGATTGGTACCCTATCACGTCCAAATCTCTCAAACTCCGGGAGAGATTCTCAAAACCAAGGTTGACATGTTTCGAGTTCCTTTCAACATTTTGGAAATCCCGCTGAAACTTTGGACATTCTGGCGAAGGGTTCCCAATCCCCGACAAGATTGGTACCCTTTCACGTCCAAATCTCTCCAACTCCGGGAGAGATTCTCAAAACCAAGGTTGACATGGTTCCAGTTCCTTTCAACATTTTGGAAATCTCGCTGAAACTTTGGACATTCTCGCAAACGGTTCCCGATCCCCGACAAGATTGGTATCCTTTCACGTCCAAATCTCTCAAACTCCGGGAGAGATTCTCAAAACCAAGGTTGATATGTTTCGAGTTCCTTTCAACATTTTGGAAATCCCGCTGAAACTTTGGACATTCTGGCGAAGGGTTCCCAATCCCCGACAAGATTGGTACCCTTTCACGTCCAAATCTCTCCAACTCCGGGAGAGATTCTCAAAACCAAGGTTGACATGTTTCGAGTTCCTTTCAACATTTTGGAAATCCCGCTGAAACTTTGGACAATCTGGCGAAGGGTTCCCAATCCCCGACAAGATTGGTACCCTTTCACGTCCAAATCTCTCAAAGTCCGGGAGAGATTCTCAAAACCAAGGTTGACATGTTTCGAGTTCCTTTCAACATTTTGGAAATCCCGCTGAAACTTTGGACATTCTCGCGAAGGGTTCCCAATCCCCGACAAGATTGGTACCTTTTCACGTCCAAATCTCTCAAACTCCGGGAGAGATTCTCAAAACCAAGGTTGACATGTTTCGAGTTCCTTTCAACATTTTGGAAATCCCGCTGAAACTTTGTACATTCTGGCGGAGGGTTCTAGATCCCCGACAAGATTGGTACCCTTTCACGTCCAAATCTCTCAAAGTCCGGGAGAGATTCTCAAAACCAAGGTTGACATGTTTCGAGTTCCTTTCAACATTTTGGAAATCCCACTGAAACTTTGGACATTCTCGCGAAGGGTTCCCAATCCCCGACAAGATTGGTACCTTTTCACGTCCAAATCTCTCAAACTCCGGGAGAGATTCTCAAAACCAAGGTTGACATGTTTCGAGTTCCTTTCAACATTTTGGAAATCCCGCTGAAACTTTGGACATTCTCGCGAAGGGTTCCCAATCCCCGACAAGACTGGTACCCTTTCACGTCCAAATCTCTCAAAGTCCGGGAGAGATTCTCAAAACCAAGGTTGACATGTTTCGAGTTCCTTTCAACATTTTGGAAATCCCGCTGAAACTTTGGACATTCTCGCGAAGGGTTCCCAATCCCCGACAAGATTGGTACCCTTTCACGTCCAAATCTCTCAAAGTGCGGGAGAGATTCTCAAAACCAAGGTTGACATGTTTCGAGTTCCTTTCAACATTTTGGAAATCCCGCTGAAACTTTGGACATTCTCGCGAAGGGTTCCCAATCCCCGACAAGATTGGTACTCTTTCATGTCCAAATCTCTCAAAGTCTGGGAGAGATTCTCAAAACCAAGGTTGACATGTTTCGAGTTCCTTTCAACATTTTGGAAATCCCGCTGAAACTTTGGACATTCTCGCGAAGGGTTCCCAATCCCCGACAAGATTGGTACCCTTTCACGTCCAAATCTCTCAAACTCCGGGAGAGATTCTCAACACCAAGGTTGACATGTTTCGAGTTCCTTTCAACATTTTGGAAATCCCACTGAAACTTTGGACATTCTCGCGAAGGGTTCCCAATCCCCGACAAGATTGGTACCCTTTCACGTCCAAATCTCTCAAACTCCGGGAGAGATTCTCAAAACCAAGGTTGACATGGTTCGAGTTCCTTTCAACATTTTGGAAATCCCGCTGAAACTTTGGACATTGTCGCGAAGGGTTCCCAATCCCCGACAAGATTGGTACCCTTTCACGTCCAAATCTCTCAAACTCCGGGAGAGATTCTCAAAACCAAGGTTGACATGTTTCGAGTTCCTTTCAACATTTTGGAAATCCCGCTGAAACTTTGGACATTCTGGCGGAGGGTTCTAGATCCCCGATAAGATTGGTACCCTTTCACTTCCAAATCTCTCAAAGTCCGGGAGAGATTCTCAAAACCAAGGTTGACATGTTTCGAGTTCCTTTCAACATTTTGGAACTCCCACTGAAACTTTGGACATTCTCGCGAAGGGTTCCCAATCCCCGACAAGATTGGTACCCTTTCACGTCCAAATCTCTCCAACTCCGGGAGAGATTCTCAAAACCAAGGTTGACATGTTTCGAGTTCCTTTCAACATTTTGGAAATCCCGCTGAAACTTTGGACATTTTCGCGAAGGGTTCCCAATCCCCGACAAGATTGGTACCCTTTCACGTCCAAATCTCTCAAACTCCGGGAGAGATTCTCAAAACCAAGGTTGACATGTTTCGAGTTCCTTTCAACATTTTGGAAATCCCGCTGAAACTTTGGACATTCTCGCGAAGGGTTCCCAATCCCCGACAAGATTGGTACCCTTTCACGTCCAAATCTCTCAAAGTCCGGGAGAGATTCTCAAAACCAAGGTTGACATGTTTCGAGTTCCTTTCAACATTTTGGAAATCCCGCTGAAACTTTGGACATTCTGGCGGAGGGTTCCCAATCCCCGACAAGATTGGTACCCTATCACGTCCAAATCTCTCAAACTCCGGGAGAGATTCTCAAAACCAAGGTTGACATGTTTCGAGTTCCTTTCAACATTTTGGAAATCCCGCTGAAACTTTGGACATTCTGGCGAAGGGTTCCCAATCCCCGACAAGATTGGTACCCTTTCACGTCCAAATCTCTCCAACTCCGGGAGAGATTCTCAAAACCAAGGTTGACATGGTTCCAGTTCCTTTCAACATTTTGGAAATCTCGCTGAAACTTTGGACATTCTCGCAAACGGTTCCCGATCCCCGACAAGATTGGTATCCTTTCACGTCCAAATCTCTCAAACTCCGGGAGAGATTCTCAAAACCAAGGTTGATATGTTTCGAGTTCCTTTCAACATTTTGGAAATCCCGCTGAAACTTTGGACATTCTGGCGAAGGGTTCCCAATCCCCGACAAGATTGGTACCCTTTCACGTCCAAATCTCTCCAACTCCGGGAGAGATTCTCAAAACCAAGGTTGACATGTTTCGAGTTCCTTTCAACATTTTGGAAATCCCGCTGAAACTTTGGACAATCTGGCGAAGGGTTCCCAATCCCCGACAAGATTGGTACCCTTTCACGTCCAAATCTCTCAAAGTCCGGGAGAGATTCTCAAAACCAAGGTTGACATGTTTCGAGTTCCTTTCAACATTTTGGAAATCCCGCTGAAACTTTGGACATTCTCGCGAAGGGTTCCCAATCCCCGACAAGATTGGTACCTTTTCACGTCCAAATCTCTCAAACTCCGGGAGAGATTCTCAAAACCAAGGTTGACATGTTTCGAGTTCCTTTCAACATTTTGGAAATCCCGCTGAAACTTTGTACATTCTGGCGGAGGGTTCTAGATCCCCGACAAGATTGGTACCCTTTCACGTCCAAATCTCTCAAAGTCCGGGAGAGATTCTCAAAACCAAGGTTGACATGTTTCGAGTTCCTTTCAACATTTTGGAAATCCCACTGAAACTTTGGACATTCTCGCGAAGGGTTCCCAATCCCCGACAAGATTGGTACCTTTTCACGTCCAAATCTCTCAAACTCCGGGAGAGATTCTCAAAACCAAGGTTGACATGTTTCGAGTTCCTTTCAACATTTTGGAAATCCCGCTGAAACTTTGGACATTCTCGCGAAGGGTTCCCAATCCCCGACAAGACTGGTACCCTTTCACGTCCAAATCTCTCAAAGTCCGGGAGAGATTCTCAAAACCAAGGTTGACATGTTTCGAGTTCCTTTCAACATTTTGGAAATCCCGCTGAAACTTTGGACATTCTCGCGAAGGGTTCCCAATCCCCGACAAGATTGGTACCCTTTCACGTCCAAATCTCTCAAAGTGCGGGAGAGATTCTCAAAACCAAGGTTGACATGTTTCGAGTTCCTTTCAACATTTTGGAAATCCCGCTGAAACTTTGGACATTCTCGCGAAGGGTTCCCAATCCCCGACAAGATTGGTACCCTTTCACGTGCAAATCTCTCAAACTCTGGGAGAGATTCTCAAAACCAAGGTTGACATGTTTCGAGTTCCTTTCAACATTTTGGAAATCCCGCTGAAACTTTGGACATTCTCGCGAAGGGTTCCCAATCCCCGACAAGATTGGTACCCTTTCACGTCCAAATCTCTCAAACTCCGGGAGAGATTCTCAACACCAAGGTTGACATGTTTCGAGTTCCTTTCAACATTTTGGAAATCCCACTGAAACTTTGGACATTCTCGCGAAGGGTTCCCAATCCCCGACAAGATTGGTACCCTTTCACGTCCAAATCTCTCAAACTCCGGGAGAGATTCTCAAAACCAAGGTTGACATGGTTCGAGTTCCTTTCAACATTTTGGAAATCCCGCTGAAACTTTGGACATTGTCGCGAAGGGTTCCCAATCCCCGACAAGATTGGTACCCTTTCACGTCCAAATCTCTCAAACTCCGGGAGAGATTCTCAAAACCAAGGTTGACATGTTTCGAGTTCCTTTCAACATTTTGGAAATCCCGCTGAAACTTTGGACATTCTGGCGGAGGGTTCTAGATCCCCGATAAGATTGGTACCCTTTCACTTCCAAATCTCTCAAAGTCCGGGAGAGATTCTCAAAACCAAGGTTGACATGTTTCGAGTTCCTTTCAACATTTTGGAACTCCCACTGAAACTTTGGACATTCTCGCGAAGGGTTCCCAATCCCCGACAAGATTGGTACCCTTTCACGTCCAAATCTCTCAAAGTCCGGGAGAGATTCTCAAAACCAAGGTTGACATGTTTCGAGTTCCTTTCAACATTTTGGAAATCCCGCTGAAACTTTGGACATTTTCGCGAAGGGTTCCCAATCCCCGACAAGATTGGTACCCTTTCACGTCCAAATCTCTCAAACTCCGGGAGAGATTCTCAAAACCAAGGTTGACATGTTTCGAGTTCCTTTCAACATTTTGGAAATCCCGCTGAAACTTTGGACATTCTGGCGGAGGGTTCCCAATCCCCGACAAGATTGGTACCCTATCACGTCCAAATCTCTCAAACTCCGGGAGAGATTCTCAAAACCAAGGTTGACATGTTTCGAGTTCCTTTCAACATTTTGGAAATCCCGCTGAAACTTTGGACATTCTGGCGAAGGGTTCCCAATCCCCGACAAGATTGGTACCCTTTCACGTCCAAATCTCTCAAACTCCGGGAGAGATTCTCAAAACCAAGGTTGACATGGTTCCAGTTCCTTTCAACATTTTGGAAATCTCGCTGAAACTTTGGACATTCTCGCAAACGGTTCCCGATCCCCGACAAGATTGGTATCCTTTCACGTCCAAATCTCTCAAAGTCCGGGAGAGATTCTCAAAACCAAGGTTGATATGTTTCGAGTTCCTTTCAACATTTTGGAAATCCCGCTGAAACTTTGGACATTCTGGCGAAGGGTTCCCAATCCCCGACAAGATTGGTACCCTTTCACGTCCAAATCTCTCCAACTCCGGGAGAGATTCTCAAAACCAAGGTTGACATGTTTCGAGTTCCTTTCAACATTTTGGAAATCCCGCTGAAACTTTGGACAATCTGGCGAAGGGTTCCCAATCCCTGACAAGATTGGTACCCTTTCACGTCCAAATCTCTCAAAGTCCGGGAGAGATTCTCAAAACCAAGGTTGACATGTTTCGAGTTCCTTTCAACATTTTGGAAATCCCGCTGAAACTTTGGACATTGTCGCGAAGGGTTCCCAATCCCCGACAAGATTGGTACCCTTTCACGTCCAAATCTCTCAAACTCCGGGAGAGATTCTCAAAACCAAGGTTGACATGTTTCGAGTTCCTTTCAACATTTTGGAAATCCCGCTGAAACTTTGGACATTCTGGCGGAGGGTTCTAGATCCCCGACAAGATTGGTACCCTTTCACGTCCAAATCTCTCAAAGTCCGGGAGAGATTCTCAAAACCAAGGTTGACATGTTTCGAGTTCCTTTCAACATTTTGGAAATCCCACTGAAACTTTGGACATTCTCGCGAAGGGTTCCCAATCCCCGACAAGATTGGTACCTTTTCACGTCCAAAACTCTCAAACTCCGGGAGAGATTCTCAAAACCAAGGTTGACATGTTTCGAGTTCCTTTCAACATTTTGGAAATCCCGCTGAAACTTTGGACATTCTCGCGAAGGGTTCCCAATCCCCGACAAGACTGGTACCCTTTCACGTCCAAATCTCTCAAAGTCCGGGAGAGATTCTCAAAACCAAGGTTGACATGTTTCGAGTTCCTTTCAACATTTTGGAAATCCCGCTGAAACTTTGGACATTCTCGCGAAGGGTTCCCAATCCCCGACAAGATTGGTACTCTTTCATGTCCAAATCTCTCAAAGTCCGGGAGAGATTCTCAAAACCAAGGTTGACATGTTTCGAGTTCCTTTCAACATTTTGGAAATCCCGCTGAAACTTTGGACATTCTCGCGAAGGGTTCCCAATCCCCGACAAGATTGGTACCCTTTCACGTCCAAATCTCTCAAACTCCGGGAGAGATTCTCAACACCAAGGTTGACATGTTTCGAGTTCCTTTCAACATTTTGGAAATCCCGCTGAAACTTTGGACATTCTGGCGGAGGGTTCCCAATCCCCGACAAGATTGGTACCCTTTCACGTCCAAATCTCTCCAACTCCGGGAGAGATTCTCAAAACCAAGGTTGACATGGTTCGAGTTCCTTTCAACATTTTGGAAATCCCGCTGAAACTTTGGACATTCTGGCGAAGGGTTCCCAATCCCCGACAAGATTGGTACCCTTTCACGTCCAAATCTCTCCAACTCTGGGAGAGATTCTCAAAACCAAGGTTGACATGGTTCGAGTTCCTTTCAACATTTTGGAAATCTCGCTGAAACTTTGGACATTCTCGCGAACGGTTCCCGATCCCCGACAAGATTGGTACCCTTTCACGTCCAAATCTCTCAAAGTCCGGGAGAGATTCTCAAAACCAAGGTTGACATGTTTCGAGTTCCTTTCAACATTTTGGAAATCCCGCTGAAACTTTGGACATTCTCGCGAAGGGTTCCCAATCCCCGACAAGATTGGTACCCTTTCACGTCCAAATCTCTCCAACTCCGGGAGAGATTCTCAAAACCAAGGTTGACATGTTTCGAGTTCCTTTCAACATTTTGGAAATCCCGCTGAAACTTTGGACATTCTGGCGAAGGGTTCCCAATCCCCGACAAGATTGGTACCCTTTCACGTCCAAATCTCTCAAACTCCGGGAGAGATTCTCAAAACCAAGGTTGATATGTTTCGAGTTCCTTTCAACATTTTGGAAATCCCCCTGAAACTTTGGACATTCTCGCGAAGGGTTCCCAATCCCCGACAAGATTGGTACCCTTTCACGTCCAAATCTCTCAAACTCCGGGAGAGATTCTCAAAACCAAGGTTGACATGTTTCGAGTTCCTTTCAACATTTTGGAAATCCCGCTGAAACTTTGGACATTCCTGCGAAGGGTTCCCAATCCCCGACAAGATTGGTACCCTTTCACGTCCAAATCTCTCCAACTCCGGGAGAGATTCTCAAAACCAAGGTTGACATGTTTCGAGTTCCTTTCAACATTTTTGAAATCCCGCTGAAACTTTGGACATTCTCGCGAAGGGTTCCCAATCCCCGACAAGATTGGTACCCTTTCACGTCCAAATCTCTCAAACTCCGGGAGAGATTCTCAAAACCAAGGTTGACATGTTTCGAGTTCCTTTCAACATTTTGGAAATCCCGCTGAAACTTTGGACATTGTCGCGAAGGGTTCCCAATCCCCGACAAGATTGGTACCCTTTCACGTCCAAATCTCTCAAACTCCGGGAGAGATTCTCAAAACCAAGGTTGACATGTTTCGAGTTCCTTTCAACATTTTGGAAATCCCGCTGAAACTTTGGACATTCTCGCGAAGGAGTCCCAATCCCCGACAAGATTGGTACCCTTTCACGTCCAAATCTCTCCAACTCCGGGAGAGATTCTCAAAACCAAGGTTGACATGTTTCGAGTTCCTTTCAACATTTTGGAAATCCCGCTGAAACTTTGGACATTCTCGCGAAGGGTTCCCAATCCCCGACAAGATTGGTACCCTTTCACGTCCAAATCTCTCAAACTCCGGGAGAGATTCTCAACACCAAGGTTGACATGTTTCGAGTTCCTTTCAACATTTTGGAAATCCCGCTGAAACTTTGGACATTCTGGCGAAGGGTTCCCAATCCCCGACAAGATTGGTACCCTTTCACGTCCAAATCTCTCAAACTCCGGGAGAGATTCTCAAAACCAAGGTTGACATGGTTCCAGTTCCTTTCAACATTTTGGAAATCTCGCTGAAACTTTGGACAGTGTCGCGAAGGGTTCCCGATCCCCGACAAGATTGGTATCCTTTCACGTCCAAATCTCTCAAAGTCCGGGAGAGATTCTCAAAACCAAGGTTGACATGTTTCGAGTTCCTTTCAACATTTTGGAAATCCCGCTGAAACTTTGGACATTCTCGCGAAGGGTTCCCAATCCCCGACAAGATTGGTACCCTTTCACGTCCAAATCTCTCAAACTCCGGGAGAGATTCTCAAAACCAAGGTTGATATGTTTCGAGTTCCTTTCAACATTTTGGAAATCCCGCTGAAACTTTGGACATTCTCGCGAAGGGTTCCCAATCCCCGACAAGATTGGTACCCTTTCACGTCCAAATCTCTCAAACTCCGGGAGAGATTCTCAAAACCAAGGTTGACATGTTTCGAGTTCCTTTCAACATTTTGGAAATCCCGCTGAAACTTTGGACATTCTCGCGAAGGGTTCCCAATCCCCGACAAGATTGGTACCCTTTCACGTCCAAATCTCTCAAACTCCGGGAGAGATTCTCAAAACCAAGGTTGACATGTTTCGAGTTCCTTTCAACATTTTGGAAATCCCGCTGAAACTTTGGACATTCTGGCGAAGGGTTCCCAATCCCCGACAAGATTGGTACCCTTTCACGTCCAAATCTCTCAAAGTCCGGGAGAGATTCTCAAAACCAAGGTTGACATGTTTCGAGTTCCTTTCAACATTTTGGAAATCCTGCTGAAACTTTGGACATTCTGGCGAAGGGTTCCCAATCCCCGACAAGATTGGTACCCTTTCACGTCCAAATCTCTCCAACTCCGGGAGAGATTCTCAAAACCAAGGTTGACATGTTTCGAGTTCCTTTCAACATTTTGGAAATCCCGCTGAAACTTTGGACATTCTCGCGAAGGGTTCCCAATCCCCGACAAGATTGGTACCCTTTCACGTCCAAATCTCTCAAACTCCGGGAGAGATTCTCAAAACCAAGGTTGATATGTTTCGAGTTCCTTTCAACATTTTGGAAATCCCGCTGAAACTTTGGACATTCTCGCGAAGGGTTCCCAATCCCCGACAAGATTGGTACCCTTTCACGTCCAAATCTCTCAAACTCCGGGAGAGATTCTCAAAACCAAGGTTGACATGTTTCGAGTTCCTTTCAACATTTTGGAAATCCCGCTGAAACTTTGGACATTCTCGCGAAGGAGTCCCGATCCCCGACAAGACTGGTACCCTTTCACGTCCAAATCTCTCAAAGTCCGTGAGAGATTCTCAAAACCAAGGTTGACATGTTTCGAGTTCCTTTCAACATTTTGGAAATCCCGCTGAAACTTTGGACATTCTCGCGAAGGGTTCCCAATCCCCGACAAGATTGGTACCCTTTCACGTCCAAATCTCTCAAACTCCGGGAGAGATTCTCAAAACCAAGGTTGATATGTTTCGAGTTCCTTTCAACATTTTGGAAATCCCGCTGAAAGTTTGGACATTCTGGCGAAGGGTTCCCAATCCCCGACAAGATTGGTACCCTTTCACGTCCAAATCTCTCAAACTCCGGGAGAGATTCTCAAAACCAAGGTTGACATGGTTCCAGTTCCTTTCAACATTTTGGAAATCCCGCTGAAACTTTGGACATTCTCGCGAACGGTTCCCGATCCCAAACAAGATTGGTATCCTTTCACGTCCAAATCTCTCAAAGTCCGGGGGAGATTCTCAAAACCAAGGTTGACATGTTTCGAGTTCCTTTCAACATTTTGGAAATCCCGCTGAAAGTTTGGACATTCTCGCGAAGGAGTCCCGATCCCCGACAAGACTGGTACCCTTTCACGTCCAAATCTCTCAAACTCCGGGAGAGATTCTCAAAACCAAGGTTGACATGTTTCGAGTTCCTTTCAACATTTTGGAAATCCCGCTGAAACTTTGGACATTCTGGCGAAGGGTTCCCAATCCCCGACAAGATTGGTACCCTTTCACGTCCAAATCTCTCAAACTCCGGGAGAGATTCTCAAAACCAAGGTTGATATGTTTCGAGTTCCTTTCAACATTTTGGAAATCCCGCTGAAAGTTTGGACATTCTCGCAAAGGGTTTCCAATCCCCGACAAGATTGGTACCCTTTCACGTCCAAATCTCTCAAACTCCGGGAGAGATTCTCAAAACCAAGGTTGACATGGTTCCAGTTCCTTTCAACATTTTGGAAATCCCGCTGAAACTTTGGACATTCTCGCGAAGGGTTCCCAATCCCCGACAAGATTGGTACCCTTTCACGTCCAAATCTCTCAAACTCCGGGAGAGATTCTCAAAACCAAGGTTGACATGGTTCGAGTTCCTTTCAACATTTTGGAAATCCCGCTGAAACTTTGGACATTCTGGCGGAGGGTTCTAGATCCCCGACAAGATTGGTACCCTTTTACGTCCAAATCTCTCAAACTCCAGGAGAGATTCTCAAAACCAAGGTTGACATGTTTCGAGTTCCTTTCAACATTTTGGAAATCCCGCTGAAACTTTGGACATTCTCGCGAAGGGTTCCCAATCCCCGACAAGATTGGTACCCTTTCACGTCCAAATCTCTCAAACTCCGGGAGAGATTCTCAAAACCAAGGTTGACATGTTTCGAGTTCCTTTCAACATTTTGGAAATCCCACTGAAACTTTGGACATTCTGGCGAAGGGTTCCCAATCCCCGACAAGATTGGTACCCTTTCACGTCCAAATCTCTCAAACTCTGGGAGAGATTCTCAAAACCAAGGTTGACATGGTTCGAGTTCCTTTCAACATTTTGGAAATCCCGCTGAAACTTTGGACATTCTCGCGAAGGGTTCCCAATCCCCGACAAGATTGGTACCCTTTCACGTCCAAATCTCTCAAACTCCGGGAGAGATTCTCAAAACCAAGGTTGATATGTTTCGAGTTCCTTTCAACATTTTGGAAATCCCGCTGAAAGTTTGGACATTCTCGCAAAGGGTTCCCAATCCCCGACAAGATTGGTACCCTTTCACGTCCAAATCTCTCCAACTCCGGGAGAGATTCTCAAAACCAAGGTTGACATGGTTCCAGTTCCTTTCAACATTTTGGAAATCCCGCTGAAACTTTGGACATTCTCGCGAACGGTTCCCGATCCCCGACAAGATTGGTATCCTTTCACGTCCAAATCTCTCAAAGTCCGGGAGAGATTCTCAAAACCAAGGTTGACATGTTTCGAGTTCCTTTCAACATTTTGGAAATCCCGCTGAAACTTTGGACATTCTCGCGAAGGGTTCCCAATCCCCGACAAGATTGGTACCCTTTCACGTCCAAATCTCTCAAACTCCGGGAGAGATTCTCAAAACCAAGGTTGACATGTTTCGAGTTCCTTTCAACATTTTGGAAATCCCGCTGAAACTTTGGACATTGTCGCGAAGGGTTCCCAATCCCCGACAAGATTGGTACCCTTTCACGTCCAAATCTCTCAAAGTCCGGGAGAGATTCTCAAAACCAAGGTTGACATGTTTCGAGTTCCTTTCAACATTTTGGAAATCCCGCTGAAACTTTGGACATTCTCGCGAAGGGTTCCCAATCCCCGACAAGATTGGTACCCTTTCACGTCCAAATCTCTCAAACTCCGGGAGAGATTCTCAAAACCAAGGTTGACATGGTTCGAGTTCCTTTCAACATTTTGGAAATCCCGCTGAAACTTTGGACATTCTCGCGAAGGGTTCTAGATCCCCGACAAGATTGGTACCCTTTCACGTCCAAATCTCTCAAACTCCAGGAGAGATTCTCAAAACCAAGGTTGACATGTTTCGAGTTCCTTTCAACATTTTGGAAATCCCGCTGAAACTTTGGACATTCTGGCGAAGGGTTCCCAATCCCCGACAAGATTGGTACCCTTTCACGTCCAAATCTCTCAAACTCCGGGAGAGATTCTCAAAACCAAGGTTGACATGTTTCGAGTTCCTTTCAACATTTTGGAAATCCCACTGAAACTTTGGACATTCTGGCGAAGGGTTCCCAATCCCCGACAAGATTGGTACCCTTTCACGTCCAAATCTCTCAAACTCTGGGAGAGATTCTCAAAACCAAGGTTGACATGTTTCGAGTTCCTTTCAACATTTTGGAAATCCCGCTGAAACTTTGGACATTCTCGCGAAGGGTTCCCAATCCCCGACAAGATTGGTACCCTTTCACGTCCAAATCTCTCAAAGTCCGGGAGAGATTCTCAAAACCAAGGTTGACATGTTTCGAGTTCCTTTCAACATTTTGGAAATCCCGCTGAAACTTTGGACATTCTCGCGAAGGGTTCCCGATCCCCGACAAGACTGGTACCCTTTCACGTCCAAATCTCTCAAACTCCGGGAGAGATTCTCAACACCAAGGTTGACCTGTTTCGAGTTCCTTTCAACATTTTGGAAATCCCGCTGAAACTTTGGACATTTTCGCGAAGGGTTCCCAATCCCCGACAAGATTGGTACCCTTTCACGTCCAAATCTCTCCAACTCCGGGAGAGATTCTCAAAACCAAGGTTGACATGGTTCGAGTTCCTTTCAACATTTTGGAAATCCCGCTGAAACTTTGGACATTCTCGCGAAGGGTTCCCAATCCCCGACAAGATTGGTACCCTTTCACGTCCAAATCTCTCAAACTCCGGGAGAGATTCTCAAAACCAAGGTTGACATGTTTCGAGTTCCTTTCAACATTTTGGAAATCCCGCTGAAACTTTGGACATTCTCGCGAAGGGTTCCCAATCCCCGACAAGATTGGTACCCTTTCACGTCCAAATCTCTCAAACTCCGGGAGAGATTCTCAAAACCAAGGTTGACATGGTTCCAGTTCCTTTCAACATTTTGGAAATCTCGCTGAAACTTTGGACATTCTCGCGAACGGTTCCCGATCCCAGACAAGATTGGTATCCTTTCACGTCCAAATCTCTCAAAGTCCGGGAGAGATTCTCAAAACCAAGGTTGACATGTTTCGAGTTCCTTTCAACATTTTGGAAATCCCGCTGAAACTTTGGACATTCTGGCGAAGGGTTCCCAATCCCCGACAAGATTGGTACCCTTTCACGTCCAAATCTCTCAAAGTCCGGGAGAGATTCTCAAAACCAAGGTTGACATGTTTCGAGTTCCTTTCAACATTTTGGAAATCCCACTGAAACTTTGGACATTCTGGCGAAGGGTTCCCAATCCCCGACAAGATTGGTACCCTTTCACGTCCAAATCTCTCAAACTCCGGGAGAGATTCTCAAAACCAAGGTTGACATGGTTCGAGTTCCTCTCAACATTTTGGAAATCCCGCTGAAACTTTGGACATTCTGGCGAAGGGTTCCCAATCCCCGACAAGATTGGTACCCTTTCACGTCCAAATCTCTCAAACTCCGGGAGAGATTCTCAAAACCAAGGTTGATATGTTTCGAGTTCCTTTCAACATTTTGGAAATCCCGCTGAAACTTTGGACATTCTCGCGAAGGGTTCCCAATCCCCGACAAGATTGGTACCCTTTCACGTCCAAATCTCTCAAACTCCGGGAGAGATTCTCAAAACCAAGGTTGACATGTTTCGAGTTCCTTTCAACATTTTGGAAATCCCGCTGAAACTTTGGACATTCTCGCGAAGGGTTCCCAATCCCCGACAAGATTGGTACCCTTTCACGTGCAAATCTCTCAAACTCCGGGAGAGATTCTCAAAACCAAGGTTGACATGTTTCGAGTTCCTTTCAACATTTTGGAAATCCCACTGAAACTTTGGACATTCTCGCGAAGGGTTCCCAATCCCCGACAAGATTGGTACCCTTTCACGTCCAAATCTCTCAAACTCCGGGAGAGATTCTCAAAACCAAGGTTGACATGGTTCGAGTTCCTTTCAACATTTTGGAAATCCCGCTGAAACTTTGGACATTCTGGCGAAGGGTTCCCAATCCCCGACAAGATTGGTACCCTTTCACGTCCAAATCTCTCAAACTCCGGGAGAGATTCTCAAAACCAAGGTTGACATGTTTCGAGTTCCTTTCAACATTTTGGAAATCCCGCTGAAACTTTGGACATTCTCGCGAAGGGTTCCCAATCCCCGACAAGATTGGTACCCTTTCACGTCCAAATCTCTCAAACTCCGGGAGAGATTCTCAAAACCAAGGTTGACATGTTTCGAGTTCCTTTCAACATTTTGGAAATCCCGCTGAAACTCTGGACATTCTCGCGAAGGGTTCCCAATCCCCGACAAGATTGGTACCCTTTCACGTCCAAATCTCTCAAACTCCGGGAGAGATTCTCAAAACCAAGGTTGACATGGTTCCAGTTCCTTTCAACATTTTGGAAATCCCGCTGAAACTTTGGACATTCTCGCGAACGGTTCCCGATCCCAGACAAGATTGGTATCCTTTCACGTCCAAATCTCTCAAAGTCCGGGAGAGATTCTCAAAACCAAGGTTGACATGTTTCGAGTTCCTTTCAACATTTTGGAAATCCCGCTGAAACTTTGGACATTCTGGCGAAGGGTTCCCAATCCCCGACAAGATTGGTACCCTTTCACGTCCAAATCTCTCAAAGTCCGGGAGAGATTCTCAAAACCAAGCTTGACATGTTTCGAGTTCCTTTCAACATTTTGGAAATCCCACTGAAACTTTGGACATTCTGGCGAAGGGTTCCCAACCCCCGACAAGATTGGTACCCTTTCACGTCCAAATCTCTCAAACTCCGGGAGAGATTCTCAAAACCAAGGTTGACATGGTTCGAGTTCCTCTCAACATTTTGGAAATCCCGCTGAAACTTTGGACATTCTCGCGAAGGGTTCCCAATCCCCGACAAGATTGGTACCCTTTCACGTCCAAATCTCTCAAACTCCGGGAGAGATTCTCAAAACCAAGGTTGATATGTTTCGAGTTCCTTTCAACATTTTGGAAATCCCGCTGAAACTTTGGACATTCTCGCGAAGGGTTCCCAATCCCCGACAAGATTGGTACCCTTTCACGTCCAAATCTCTCAAACTCCGGGAGAGATTCTCAAAACCAAGGTTGACATGTTTCGAGTTCCTTTTAACATTTTGGAAATCCCGCTGAAACTTTGGACATTCTCGCGAAGGAGTCCCGATCCCCGACAAGACTGGTACCCTTTCACGTCCAAATCTCTCAAACTCCGGGAGAGATTCTCAAAACCAAGGTTGACATGTTTCGAGTTCCTTTCAACATTTTGGAAATCCCGCTGAAACTTTGGACATTCTCGCGAAGGGTTCCCAATCCCCGACAAGATTGGTACCCTTTCACGTCCAAATCTCTCAAACTCCGGGAGAGATTCTCAAAACCAAGGTTGATATGTTTCGAGTTCCTTTCAACATTTTGGAAATCCCGCTGAAAGATTGGACATTCTCGCGAAGGGTTCCCAATCCCCGACAAGATTGGTACCCTTTCACGTCCAAATCTCTCCAACTCCGGGAGAGATTCTCAAAACCAAGGTTAACATGGTTCCAGTTCCTTTCAACATTTTGGAAATCCCGCTGAAACTTTGGACATTCTCGCGAACGGTTCCCTATCCCCGACAAGATTGGTATCCTTTCACGTCCAAATCTCTCAAAGTCCGGGAGAGATTCTCAAAACCAAGGTTGACATGTTTCGAGTTCCTTTCAACATTTTGGAAATCCCGCTGAAACTTTGGACATTCTCGCGAAGGGTTCCCGATCCCCGACAAGATTGGTACCCTTTCACGTCCAAATCTCTCAAACTCCGGGAGAGATTCTCAAAACCAAGGTTGACATGTTTCGAGTTCCTTTCAACATTTTGGAAATCCCGCTGAAACTTTGGACATTCTCCCGAAGGGTTCCCAATCCCCGACAAGACTGGTACCCTTTCACGTCCAAATCTCTCAAAGTCCGGGAGAGATTCTCAAAACCAAGGTTGACATGTTTCGAGTTCCTTTCAACATTTTGGAAATCCCGCTGAAACTTTGGACATTCTCGCGAAGGGTTCCCAATCCCCGACAAGATTGGTACCCTTTCACGTCCAAATCTCTCAAACTCCGGGAGAGATTCTCAAAACCAAGCTTGACATGTTTCGAGTTCCTTTCAACATTTTGGAAATCCCGCTGAAACTTTGGACATTCTCGCGAAGGGTTCCCAATCCCCGACAAGATTGGTACCCTTTCACGTCCAAATCTCTCAAACTCCGGGAGAGATTCTCAAAACCAAGGTTGACATGTTTCGAGTTCCTTTCAACATTTTGGAAATCCCGCTGAAACTTTGGACATTCTGGCGAAGGGTTCCCAATCCCCGACAAGATTGGTACCCTTTCACGTCCAAATCTCTCCAACTCCGGGAGAGATTCTCAAAACCAAGGTTGACATGTTTCGAGTTCCTTTCAACATTTTGGAAATCCCGCTGAAACTTTGGACATTCTGGCGAAGGGTTCCCAATCCCCGACAAGATTGGTACACTTTCACGTCCAAATCTCTCAAACTCCGGGAGAGATTCTCAAAACCAAGGTTGACATGGTTCGAGTTCCTTTCAACATTTTGGAAATCCCGCTGAAACTTTGGACATTCTCGCGAAGGGTTCCCAATCCCCGACAAGATTGGTACCCTTTCACGTCCAAATCTCTCAATCTCCGGGAGAGATTCTCAAAACCAAGGTTGACATGTTTCGAGTTCCTTTCAACATTTTGGAAATCCCGCTGAAACTTTGGACATTCTCGCGAAGGGTTCCCAATCCCCGACAAGATTGGTACCCTTTCACGTCCAAATCTCTCAAATTCCGGGAGAGATTCTCAAAACCAAGGTTGACATGGTTCGAGTTCCTTTCAACATTTTGGAAATCCCGCTGAAACTTTGGACATTCTGGCGAAGGGTTCCCAATCCCCGACAAGAGTGGTACCCTTTCACGTCCAAATCTCTCCAACTCCGGGAGAGATTCTCAAAACCAAGGTTGACATGTTTCGAGTTCCTTTCAACATTTTGGAAATCCCGCTGAAACTTTGGACATTCTGGCGAAGGGTTCCCAATCCCCGACAAGATTGGTACACTTTCACGTCCAAATCTCTCAAACTCCGGGAGAGATTCTCAAAACCAAGGTTGACATGGTTCGAGTTCCTTTCAACATTTTGGAAATCCCGCTGAAACTTTGGACATTCTCGCGAAGGGTTCCCAATCCCCGACAAGATTGGTACCCTTTCACGTCCAAATCTCTCAATCTCCGGGAGAGATTCTCAAAACCAAGGTTGACATGTTTCGAGTTCCTTTCAACATTTTGGAAATCCCGCTGAAACTTTGGACATTCTCGCGAAGGGTTCCCAATCCCCGACAAGATTGGTACCCTTTCACGTCCAAATCTCTCAAATTCCGGGAGAGATTCTCAAAACCAAGGTTGACATGGTTCGAGTTCCTTTCAACATTTTGGAAATCCCGCTGAAACTTTGGACATTCTGGCGAAGGGTTCCCAATCCCCGACAAGAGTGGTACCCTTTCACGTCCAAATCTCTCAAACTCCGGGAGAGATTCTCAAAACCAAGGTTGACATGTTTCGAGTTCCTTTCAACATTTTGGAAATCCCGCTGAAACTTTGGACATTCTCGCGAAGGGTTCCCAATCCCCGACAAGATTGGTACCCTTTCACGTCCAAATCTCTCAACGTCCGGGAGAGATTCTCAAAACCAAGGTTGACATGTTTCGAGTTCCTTTCAACATTTTGGAAATCCCGCTGAAACTTTGGACATTCTCGCGAAGGGTTCCCAATCCCCGACAAGATTGGTACCCTTTCACGTCCAAATCTCTCAAAGTCCGGGAGAGATTCTCAAAACCAAGGTTGACATGTTTCGAGTTCCTTTCAACATTTTGGAAATCCCGCTGAAACTTTGGACATTCTCGCGAAGGGTTCCCAATCCCCGACAAGATTGGTACCCTTTCACATCCAAATCTCTCAAACTCCGGGAGAGATTCTCAAAACCAAGGTTGACATGTTTCGAGTTCCTTTCAACATTTTGGAAATCCCGCTGAAACTTTGGACATTCTCGCAAAGGGTTCCCAATCCCCGACAAGATTGGTACCCTTTCACGTCCAAATCTCTCAAACTCCGGGAGAGATTCTCAAAACCAAGGTTGACATGTTTCAAGTTCCTTTCAACATTTTGGAAATCCCGCTGAAACTTTGGACATTCTGGCGAAGGGTTCCCAATCCCCGACAAGATTGGTACCCTTTCACGTCCAAATCTCTCAAACTCCGGGAGAGATTCTCAAAACCAAGGTTGACATGTTTCGAGTTCCTTTCAACATTTTGGAAATCCCGCTGAAACTTTGGACATTCTCGCGAAGGAGTCCCGATCCCCGACAAGACTGGTACCCTTTCACGTCCAAATCTCTCAAACTCCGGGAGAGATTCTCAAAACCAAGGTTGACATGTTTCGAGTTCCTTTCAACATTTTGGAAATCCCGCTGAAACTTTGGACATTCTCGCGAAGGGTTCCCAATCCCCGACAAGATTGGTACCCTTTCACGTCCAAATCTCTCAAACTCCGGGAGAGATTCTCAAAACCAAGGTTGATATGTTTCGAGTTCCTTTCAACATTTTGGAAATCCCGCTGAAAGTTTGGACATTCTCGCGAAGGGTTCCCAATCCCCGACAAGATTGGTACCCTTTCACGTCCAAATCTCTCAAACTCCGGGAGAGATTCTCAAAACCAAGGTTGACATGGTTCCAGTTCCTTTCAACATTTTGGAAATCCCGCTGAAACTTTGGACATTCTCGCGAACGGTTCCCGATCCCCGACTAGATTGGTATCCTTTCACGTCCAAATCTCTCAAAGTCCAGGAGAGATTCTCAAAACCAAGGTTGACATGTTTCGAGTTCCTTTCAACATTTTGGAAATCCCGCTGAAACTTTGGACATTCTCGCGAAGGAGTCCCGATCCCCGACAAGACTGGTATCCTTTCACGTCCAAATCTCTCAAACTCCGGGAGAGATTCTCAAAACCAAGGTTGACATGTTTCGAGTTCCTTTCAACATTTTGGAAATCCCGCTGAAACTTTGGACATTCTCGCGAAGGGTTCCCAATCCCCGACAAGATTGGTACCCTTTCACGTCCAAATCTCTCAAACTCCGGGAGAGATTCTCAAAACCAAGCTTGACATGTTTCGAGTTCCTTTCAACATTTTGGAAATCCCGCTGAAACTTTGGACATTCTGGCGAAGGGTTCCCAATCCCCGACAAGATTGGTACCCTTTCACGTCCAAATCTCTCAAACTCCGGGAGAGATTCTCAAAACCAAGGTTGACATGTTTCGAGTTCCTTTCAACATTTTGGAAATCCCGCTGAAACTTTGGACATTCTGGCGAAGGGTTCCCAATCCCCGACAAGATTGGTACCCTTTCACGTCCAAATCTCTCAAAGTCCGGGAGAGATTCTCAAAACCAAGGTTGACATGTTTCGAGTTCCTTTCAACATTTTGGAAATCCCGCTGAAACTTTGGACATTCTGGCGAAGGGTTCCCAATCCCCGACAAGATTGGTACACTTTCACGTCCAAATCTCTCAAACTCCGGGAGAGATTCTCAAAACCAAGGTTGACATGGTTCGAGTTCCTTTCAACATTTTGGAAATCCCGCTGAAACTTTGGACATTCTCGCGAAGGGTTCCCAATCCCCGACAAGATTGGTACCCTTTCACGTCCAAATCTCTCAATCTCCGGGAGAGATTCTCAAAACCAAGGTTGACATGTTTCGAGTTCCTTTCAACATTTTGGAAATCCCGCTGAAACTTTGGACATTCTCGCGAAGGGTTCCCAATCCCCGACAAGATTGGTACCCTTTCACGTCCAAATCTCTCAAATTCCGGGAGAGATTCTCAAAACCAAGGTTGACATGGTTCGAGTTCCTTTCAACATTTTGGAAATCCCGCTGAAACTTTGGAAATTCTGGCGAAGGGTTCCCAATCCCCGACAAGAGTGGTACCCTTTCACGTCCAAATCTCTCAAACTCCGGGAGAGATTCTCAAAACCAAGGTTGACATGTTTCGAGTTCCTTTCAACATTTTGGAAATCCCGCTGAAACTTTGGACATTCTCGCGAAGGGTTCCCAATCCCCGACAAGATTGGTACCCTTTCACGTCCAAATCTCTCAAACTCCGGGAGAGATTCTCAAAACCAAGGTTGACATGTTTCGAGTTCCTTTCAACATTTTGGAAATCCCGCTGAAACTTTGGACATTCTCGCGAAGGGTTCCCAATCCCCGACAAGATTGGTACCCTTTCACGTCCAAATCTCTCAACGTCCGGGAGAGATTCTCAAAACCAAGGTTGACATGGTTCGAGTTCCTTTCAACATTTTGGAAATCCCGCTGAAACTTTGGACATTCTGGCGAAGGGTTCCCAATCCCCGACAAGATTGGTACCCTTTCACGTCCAAATCTCTCAAACTCCGGGAGAGATTCTCAAAACCAAGGTTGACATGGTTCCAGTTCCTTTCAACATTTTGGAAATCCCGCTGAAACTTTGGACATTTTCGCGAAGGGTTCCCAATCCCCGACAAGATTGGTACCCTTTCACGTCCAAATCTCTCAAACTCCGGGAGAGATTCTCAAAACCAAGGTTGACATGTTTCGAGTTCCTTTCAACATTTTGGAAATCCCGCTGAAACTTTGGACATTCTCGCGAAGGGTTCCCAATGCCCGACAAGATTGGTACCCTTTCACGTCCAAATCTCTCAAAGTCCGGGAGAGATTCTCAAAACCAAGGTTGACATGTTTCGAGTTCCTTTCAACATTTTGGAAATCCCGCTGAAACTTTGGACATTCTCGCGAAGGGTTCCCAATCCCCGACAAGATTGGTACCCTTTCACGTCCAAATCTCTCAAACTCCGGGAGAGATTCTCAAAACCAAGGTTGACATGTTTCGAGTTCCTTTCAACATTTTGGAAATCCCGCTGAAACTTTGGACATTCTCGCAAAGGGTTCCCAATCCCCGACAAGATTGGTACCCTTTCACGTCCAAATCTCTCAAACTCCGGGAGAGATTCTCAAAACCAAGGTTGACATGTTTCAAGTTCCTTTCAACATTTTGGAAATCCCGCTGAAACTTTGGACATTCTGGCGAAGGGTTCCCAATCCCCGACAAGATTGGTACCCTTTCACGTCCAAATCTCTCAAACTCCGGGAGAGATTCTCAAAACCAAGGTTGACATGTTTCGAGTTCCTTTCAACATTTTGGAAATCCCGCTGAAACTTTGGACATTCTCGCGAAGGAGTCCCGATCCCCGACAAGACTGGTACCCTTTCACGTCCAAATCTCTCAAACTCCGGGAGAGATTCTCAAAACCAAGGTTGACATGTTTCGAGTTCCTTTCAACATTTTGGAAATCCCGCTGAAACTTTGGACATTCTCGCGAAGGGTTCCCAATCCCCGACAAGATTGGTACCCTTTCACATCCAAATCTCTCAAACTCCGGGAGAGATTCTCAAAACCAAGGTTGATATGTTTCGAGTTCCTTTCAACATTTTGGAAATCCCGCTGAAAGTTTGGACATTCTCGCGAAGGGTTCCCAATCCCCGACAAGATTGGTACCCTTTCACGTCCAAATCTCTCAAACTCCGGGAGAGATTCTCAAAACCAAGGTTGACATGGTTCCAGTTCCTTTCAACATTTTGGAAATCCCGCTGAAACTTTGGACATTCTCGCGAACGGTTCCCGATCCCCGACAAGATTGGTATCCTTTCACGTCCAAATCTCTCAAAGTCCGGGAGAGATTCTCAAAACCAAGGTTGACATGTTTCGAGTTCCTTTCAACATTTTGGAAATCCCGCTGAAACTTTGGACATTCTCGCGAAGGGTTCCCAATCCCCGACAAGATTGGTACCCTTTCACGTCCAAATCTCTCAAACTCCG
Organism: Streptopelia decaocto; assembly: GCF_964273445.1. Classification (NCBI taxonomy): domain Eukaryota; kingdom Metazoa; phylum Chordata; class Aves; order Columbiformes; family Columbidae; genus Streptopelia; species Streptopelia decaocto. The sequence continues at coordinate 1,184,939 of NW_028116159.1, forward strand.
GGAGAGATTCTCAAAACCAAGGTTGACATGGTTCGAGTTCCTTTCAACATTTTGGAAATCCCGCTGAAACTTTGGACATTGTCGCGAAGGGTTCCCAATCCCCGACAAGATTGGTACCCTTTCACGTCCAAATCTCTCAAAGTCCGGGAGAGATTCTCAAAACCAAGGTTGACATGTTTCGAGTTCCTTTCAACATTTTGGAAATCCCGCTGAAACTTTGGACATTCTCGCGACGGGTTCCCAATCCCCGACAAGATTGGTACCCTTTCACGTCCAAATCTCTCAAACTCCGGGAGACATTCTCAAAACCAAGGTTGACATGTTTCGAGTTCCTTTCAACATTTTGGAAATCCCGCTGAAACTTTGGACATTCTCGCGAAGGGTTCCCAATCCCCGACAAGATTGGTACCCTTTCACGTCCAAATCTCTCACACTCCGGGAGAGATTCTCAAAACCAAGGTTGACATGTTTCGAGTTCCTTTCAACATTTTGGAAATCCCGCTGAAACTTTGGACATTCTGGCGAAGGGTTCCCAATCCCCGACAAGATTGGTACCCTTTCACGTCCAAATCTCTCAAACTCCGGGAGAGATTCTCAAAACCAAGGTTGACATGTTTCGAGTTCCTTTCAACATTTTGGAAATCCCGCTGAAACTTTGGACATTCTGGTGAAGGGTTCCCAATCCCCGACAAGATTGGTACCCTTTCACGTCCAAATCTCTCCAACTCCGGGAGAGATTCTCAAAACCAAGGTTGACATGTTTCGAGTTCCTTTCAACATTTTGGAAATCCCGCTGAAACTTTGGACATTCTCGCAAAGGGTTCCCAATCCCCGACAAGATTGGTACCCTTTCACGTCCAAATCTCTCAAACTCCGGGAGAGATTCTCAAAACCAAGGTTGACATGGTTCGAGTTCCTTTCAACATTTTAGAAATCCCGCTGAAACTTTGGACATTGTCGCGAAGGGTTCCCAATCCCCGACAAGATTGGTACCCTTTCACGTCCAAATCTCTCAAACTCCGGGAGAGATTCTCAAAACCAAGGTTGACATGTTTCGAGTTCCTTTCAACATTTTGGAAATCCCGCTGAAACTTTGGACATTCTCGCGAAGGAGTCCCGATCCCCGACAAGACTGGTACCCTTTCACGTCCAAATCTCTCAAAGTCCGGGAGAGATTCTCAAAACCAAGGTTGACATGTTTCGAGTTCCTTTCAACATTTTGGAAATCCCGCTGAAACTTTGGACATTGTCGCGAAGGGTTCCCAATCCCCGACAAGATTGGTACCCTTTCACGTCCAAATCTCTCCAACTCCGGGAGAGATTCTCAAAACCAAGGTTGACATGTTTCGAGTTCCTTTCAACATTTTGGAAATCCCGCTGAAACTTTGGACATTCTCGCAAAGGGTTCCCAATCCCCGACAAGATTGGTACCCTTTCACGTCCAAATCTCTCAAACTCCGGGAGAGATTCTCAAAACCAAGGTTGACATGTTTCGAGTTCCTTTCAACATTTTGGAAATCCCGCTGAAACTTTGGACATTGTCGCGAAGGGTTCCCAATCCCCGACAAGACTGGTACCCTTTCACGTCCAAATCTCTCAAACTCCGGGAGAGATTCTCAAAACCAAGGTTGACATGTTTCGAGTTCCTTTCAACATTTTGGAAATCCCGCTGAAACTTTGGACATTCTCGCGAAGGGTTCCCGATCCCCGACAAGACTGGTACCCTTTCACGTCCAAATCTCTCAAACTCCGGGAGAGATTCTCAAAACCAAGGTTGACATGTTTCGAGTTCCTTTCAACATTTTGGAAATCCCGCTGAAACTTTGGACATTGTCGCGAAGGGTTCCCAATCCCCGACAAGATTGGTACCCTTTCACGTCCAAATCTCTCAAACTCCGGGAGAGATTCTCAAAACCAAGGTTGATATGTTTCGAGTTCCTTTCAACATTTTGGAAATCCCGCTGAAAGTTTGGACATTCTCGCGAAGGGTTCCCAATCCCCGACAAGATTGGTACCCTTTCACGTCCAAATCTCTCAAACTCCGGGAGAGATTCTCAAAACCAAGGTTGACATGGTTCCAGTTCCTTTCAACATTTTGGAAATCCCGCTGAAACTTTGGACATTCTCGCGAACGGTTCCCGATCCCCGACAAGATTGGTATCCTTTCACGTCCAAATCTCTCAAAGTCCGGGAGAGATTCTAAAAACCAAGGTTGACATGTTTCGAGTTCCTTTCAACATTTTGGAAATCCCGCTGAAACTTTGGACATTGTCGCGAAGGGTTCCCAATCCCCGACAAGATTGGTACCCTTTCACGTCCAAATCTCTCAAACTCCGGGAGAGATTCTCAAAACCAAGGTTGACATGGTTCGAGTTCCTTTCAACATTTTGGAAATCCCGCTGAAACTTTGGACATTGTCGCGAAGGGTTCCCAATCCCCGACAAGATTGGTACCCTTTCACGTCCAAATCTCTCAAAGTCCGGGAGAGATTCTCAAAACCAAGGTTGACATGTTTCGAGTTCCTTTCAACATTTTGGAAATCCCGCTGAAACTTTGGACATTCTCGCGACGGGTTCCCAATCCCCGACAAGATTGGTACCCTTTCACGTCCAAATCTCTCAAACTCCGGGAGAGATTCTCAAAACCAAGGTTGACATGTTTCGAGTTCCTTTCAACATTTTGGAAATCCCGCTGAAACTTTGGACATTCTCGCGAAGGGTTCCCAATCCCCGACAAGATTGGTACCCTTTCACGTCCAAATCTCTCAAACTCCGGGAGAGATTCTCAAAACCAAGGTTGACATGTTTCGAGTTCCTTTCAACATTTTGGAAATCCCGCTGAAACTTTGGACATTCTCGCGAAGGGTTCCCAATCCCCGACAAGATTGGTACCCTTTCACGTCCAAATCTCTCAAACTCCGGGAGAGATTCTCAAAACCAAGGTTGACATGGTTCGAGTTCCTTTCAACATTTTGGAAATCCCGCTGAAACTTTGGACATTCTGGCGAAGGGTTCCCAATCCCCGACAAGATTGGTACCCTTTCACGTCCAAATCTCTCAAACTCCGGGAGAGATTCTCAAAACCAAGGTTGACATGTTTCGAGTTCCTTTCAACATTTTGGAAATCCCGCTGAAACTTTGGACATTCTCGCGAAGGGTTCCCAATCCCCGACAAGATTGGTACCCTTTCACGTCCAAATCTCTCAAACTCCGGGAGAGATTCTCAAAACCAAGGTTGACATGTTTCGAGTTCCTTTCAACATTTTGGAAATCCCGCTGAAACTTTGGACATTGTCGCGAAGGGTTCCCAATCCCCGACAAGATTGGTACCCTTTCACGTCCAAATCTCTCAAAGTCCGGGAGAGATTCTCAAAACCAAGGTTGACATGTTTCGAGTTCCTTTCAACATTTTGGAAATCCCACTGAAACTTTGGACATTCTCGCGAAGGGTTCCCAATCCCCGACAAGATTGGTACCCTTTCACGTCCAAATCTCTCAAAGTCCGGGAGAGATTCTCAAAACCAAGGTTGACATGGTTCGAGTTCCTTTCAACATTTTGGAAATCCCGCTGAAACTTTGGACATTCTCGCAAAGGGTTCCCAATCCCCGACAAGATTGGTACCCTTTCACGTCCAAATCTCTCAAACTCCGGGAGAGATTCTCAAAACCAAGGTTGACATGTTTCGAGTTCCTTTCAACATTTTGGAAATCCCGCTGAAACTTTGGACATTCTCGCGAAGGGTTCCCGATCCCCGACAAGACTGGTACCCTTTCACGTCCAAATCTCTCAAACTCCGGGAGAGATTCTCAAAACCAAGGTTGACATGTTTCGAGTTCCTTTCAACATTTTGGAAATCCCGCTGAAACTTTGGACATTCTCGCGAAGGGTTCCCAATCCCCGACAAGATTGGTACCCTTTCACGTCCAAATCTCTCAAAGTCCGGGAGAGATTCTCAAAACCAAGGTTGACATGTTTCGAGTTCCTTTCAACATTTTGGAAATCCCGCTGAAACTTTGGACATTGTCGCGAAGGGTTCCCAATCCCCGACAAGATTGGTACCCTTTCACGTCCAAATCTCTCAAAGTCCGGGAGAGATTCTCAAAACCAAGGTTGACATGGTTCGAGTTCCTTTCAACATTTTGGAAATCCCGCTGAAACTTTGGACATTGTCGCGAAGGGTTCCCAATCCCCGACAAGATCGGTACCCTTTCACGTCCAAATCTCTCAAAGTCCGGGAGAGATTCTCAAAACCAAGGTTGACATGTTTCGAGTTCCTTTCAACATTTTGGAAATCCCGCTGAAACTTTGGACATTCTCGCGACGGGTTCCCAATCCCCGACAAGATTGGTACCCTTTCACGTCCAAATCTCTCAAACTCCGGGAGAGATTCTCAAAACCAAGGTTGACATGTTTCGAGTTCCTTTCAACATTTTGGAAATCCCGCTGAAACTTTGGACATTCTCGCAAAGGGTTCCCAATCCCCGACAAGATTGGTACCCTTTCACGTCCAAATCTCTCAAACTCCGGGAGAGATTCTCAAAACCAAGGTTGACATGGTTCGAGTTCCTTTCAACATTTTGGAAATCCCGCTGAAACTTTGGACATTCTCGCGAAGGGTTCCCAATCCCCGACAAGATTGGTACCCTTTCACGTCCAAATCTCTCAAACTCCGGGAGAGATTCTCAAAACCAAGGTTGACATGGTTCGAGTTCCTTTCAACATTTTGGAAATCCCGCTGAAACTTTGGACATTCTCGCGAAGGAGTCCCGATCCCCGACAAGACTGGTACCCTTTCACGTCCAAATCTCTCAAACTCCGGGAGAGATTCTCAAAACCAAGGTTGACATGTTTCGAGTTCCTTTCAACATTTTGGAAATCCCGCTGAAACTTTGGACATTCTGGCGAAGGGTTCCCAATCCCCGACAAGATTGGTACCCTTTCACGTCCAAATCTCTCAAAGTCCGGGAGAGATTCTCAAAACCAAGGTTGACATGTTTCGAGTTCCTCTCAACATTTTGGAAATCCCGCTGAAACTTTGGACATTCTCGCAAAGGGTTCCCAATCCCCGACAAGATTGGTACCCTTTCACGTCCAAATCTCTCAAACTCCGGGAGAGATTCTCAAAACCAAGGTTGAAATGGTTCGAGTTCCTTTCAACATTTTGGAAATCCCGCTGAAACTTTGGACATTGTCGCGAAGGGTTCCCAATCCCCGACAAGATTGGTACCCTTTCACGTCCAAATCTCTCAAACTCCGGGAGAGATTCTCAAAACCAAGGTTGACATGTTTCGAGTTCCTTTCAACATTTTGGAAATCCCGCTGAAACTTTGGACATTCTCGCGAAGGAGTCCCGATCCCCGACAAGACTGGTACCCTTTCACGTCCAAATCTCTCAAACTCCGGGAGAGATTCTCAAAACCAAGGTTGACATGTTTCGAGTTCCTTTCAACATTTTGGAAATCCCGCTGAAACTTTGGACATTCTCGCGAAGGGTTCCCAATCCCCGACAAGATTGGTACCCTTTCACGTCCAAATCTCTCAAACTCCGGGAGAGATTCTCAAAACCAAGGTTGATATGTTTCGAGTTCCTTTCAACATTTTGGAAATCCCGCTGAAAGTTTGGACATTCTCGCGAAGGGTTCCCAATCCCCGACAAGATTGGTACCCTTTCACGTCCAAATCTCTCAAACTCCGGGAGAGATTCTCAAAACCAAGGTTGACATGGTTCCAGTTCCTTTCAACATTTTGGAAATCCCGCTGAAACTTTGGACATTCTCGCGAACGGTTCCCGATCCCCGACAAGATTGGTATCCTTTCACGTCCAAATCTCTCAAAGTCCGGGAGAGATTCTAAAAACCAAGGTTGACATGTTTCGAGTTCCTTTCAACATTTTGGAAATCCCGCTGAAACTTTGGACATTCTCGCGAAGGGTTCCCAATCCCCGACAAGATTGGTACCCTTTCACGTCCAAATCTCTCAAACTCCGGGAGAGATTCTCAAAACCAAGGTTGACATGGTTCGAGTTCCTTTCAACATTTTGGAAATCCCGCTGAAACTTTGGACATTCTCGCGAAGGGTTCCCAATCCCCGACAAGATTGGTACCCTTTCACGTCCAAATCTCTCAAACTCCGGGAGAGATTCTCAAAACCAAGGTTGACATGTTTCGAGTTCCTTTCAACATTTTGGAAATCCAGCTGAAACTTTGGACATTCTCGCGAAGGGTTCCCAATCCCCGACAAGATTGGTACCCTTTCACGTCCAAATCTCTCAAACTCCGGGAGAGATTCTCAAAACCAAGGTTGACATGTTTCGAGTTCCTTTCAACATTTTGGAAATCCCGCTGAAACTTTGGACATTGTCGCGAAGGGTTCCCAATCCCCGACAAGATTGGTACCCTTTCACGTCCAAATCTCTCAAAGTCCGGGAGAGATTCTCAAAACCAAGGTTGACATGTTTCGAGTTCCTTTCAACATTTTGGAAATCCCGCTGAAACTTTGGACATTCTCGCGAAGGAGTCCCGATCCCCGACAAGACTGGTACCCTTTCACGTCCAAATCTCTCAAAGTCCGGGAGAGATTCTCAAAACCAAGGTTGACATGTTTCGAGTTCCTTTCAATATTTTGGAAATCCCGCTGAAACTTTGGACATTCTGGCGAAGGGTTCCCAATCCCCGACAAGATTGGTACCCTTTCACGTCCAAATCTCTCAAACTCCGGGAGAGATTCTCAAAACCAAGGTTGATATGTTTCGAGTTCCTTTCAACATTTTGGAAATCCCCCTGAAACTTTGGACTTTCTCGCGAAGGGTTCCCAATCCCCGACAAGATTGGTACCCTTTCACGTCCAAATCTCTCAAACTCCGGGAGAGATTCTCAAAACCAAGGTTGACATGGTTCGAGTTCCTTTCAACATTTTGGAAATCCCGCTGAAACTTTGGACATTCTCGCGAAGGGTTCCCAATCCCCGACAAGATTGGTACCCTTTCACGTCCAAATCTCTCAAAGTCCGGGAGAGATTCTCAAAACCAAGGTTGACATGTTTCGAGTTCCTTTCAACATTTTGGAAATCCCGCTGAAACTTTGGACATTCTCGCGAAGGGTTCCCGATCCCCGACAAGATTGGTACCCTTTCACGTCCAAATCTCTCAAACTCCGGGAGAGATTCTCAAAACCAAGGTTGACATGTTTCGAGTTCCTTTCAACATTTTGGAAATCCCGCTGAAACTTTGGACATTCTCGCGAAGGGTTCCCGATTCCCGACAAGATTGGTACCCTTTCACGTCCAAATCTCTCACACTCCGGGAGAGATTCTCAAAACCAAGGTTGACATGTTTCGAGTTCCTTTCAACATTTTGGAAATCACGCTGAAACTTTGGACATTCTCGCGAAGGGTTCCCAATCCCCGACAAGATTGGTACACTTTCACGTCCAAATCTCTCAAACTCCGGGAGAGATTCTCAAAACCAAGGTTGACATGGTTCGAGTTCCTTTCAACATTTTGGAAATCCCGCTGAAACTTTGGACATTCTCGCGAACGGTTCCCGATCCCCGACAAGATTGGTATCCTTTCACGTCCAAATCTCTCAAAGTCCGGGAGAGATTCTCAAAACCAAGGTTGACATGTTTCGAGTTCCTTTCAACATTTTGGAAATCCCGCTGAAACTTTGGACATTGTCGCGAAGGGTTCCCAATCCCCGACAAGATTGGTATCCTTTCACGTCCAAATCTCTCAAACTCCGGGAGAGATTCTCAAAACCAAGGTTGACATGTTTCGAGTTCCTTTCAACATTTTGGAAATCCAGCTGAAACTTTGGACATTCTCGCGAAGGGTTCCCAATCCCCGACAAGATTGGTACCCTTTCACGTCCAAATCTCTCAAAGTCCGGGAGAGATTCTCAAAACCAAGGTTGACATGGTTCGAGTTCCTTTCAACATTTTGGAAATCCCGCTGAAACTTTGGACATTGTCGCGAAGGGTTCCCAATCCCCGACAAGATTGGTACCCTTTCACGTCCAAATCTCTCAAAGTCCGGGAGAGATTCTCAAAACCAAGGTTGACATGTTTCGAGTTCCTTTCAACATTTTGGAAATCCCGCTGAAACTTTGGACATTCTCGCGAAGGAGTCCCGATCCCCGACAAGACTGGTACCCTTTCACGTCCAAATCTCTCAAAGTCCGGGAGAGATTCTCAAAACCAAGGTTGACATGTTTCGAGTTCCTTTCAATATTTTGGAAATCCCGCTGAAACTTTGGACATTCTCGCGAAGGGTTCCCGATCCCCGACAAGATTGGTACCCTTTCACGTCCAAATCTCTCAAACTCCGGGAGAGATTCTCAAAACCAAGGTTGATATGTTTCGAGTTCCTTTCAACATTTTGGAAATCCCCCTGAAACTTTGGACTTTCTCGCGAAGGGTTCCCAATCCCCGACAAGATTGGTACCCTTTCACGTCCAAATCTCTCAAACTCCGGGAGAGATTCTCAAAACCAAGGTTGACATGGTTCGAGTTCCTTTCAACATTTTGGAAATCCCGCTGAAACTTTGGACATTCTCGCGAAGGGTTCCCAATCCCCGACAAGATTGGTACCCTTTCACGTCCAAATCTCTCAAAGTCCGGGAGAGATTCTCAAAACCAAGGTTGACATGTTTCGAGTTCCTTTCAACATTTTGGAAATCCCGCTGAAACTTTGGACATTCTCGCGAAGGGTTCCCGATCCCCGACAAGATTGGTACCCTTTCACGTCCAAATCTCTCAAACTCCGGGAGAGATTCTCAAAACCAAGGTTGACATGTTTCGAGTTCCTTTCAACATTTTGGAAATCCCGCTGAAACTTTGGACATTCTCGCGAAGGGTTCCCGATTCCCGACAAGATTGGTACCCTTTCACGTCCAAATCTCTCACACTCCGGGAGAGATTCTCAAAACCAAGGTTGACATGTTTCGAGTTCCTTTCAACATTTTGGAAATCACGCTGAAACTTTGGACATTCTCGCGAAGGGTTCCCGATCCCCGACAAGATTGGTACCCTTTCACGTCCAAATCTCTCAAACTCCGGGAGAGATTCTCAAAACCAAGGTTGACATGTTTCGAGTTCCTTTCAACATTTTGGAAATCCCGCTGAAACTTTGGACATTCTCGCGAAGGGTTCCCGATCCCCGACAAGATTGGTACCCTTTCACGTCCAAATCTCTCAAACTCCGGGAGAGATTCTCAAAACCAAGGGTTACATGGTTCGAGTTCCTTTCAACATTTTGGAAATCCCGCTGAAACTTTGGACATTCTCACGAAGGGGTCCCGATCCCCGACAAGATTGGTACCCTTTCACGTCCAAATCTCTCAAAGTCCGGGAGAGATTCTCAAAACCAAGGTTGACATGTTTCGAGTTCCTTTCAACATTTTGGAAATCCCGCTGAAACTTTGGACATTCTCGCGAACGGTTCCCGATCCCCGACAAGATTGGTATCCTTTCACGTCCAAATCTCTCAAAGTCCGGGAGAGATTCTCAAAACCAAGGTTGATATGTTTCGAGTTCCTTTCAACATTTTGGAAATCCCGCTGAAACTTTGGACATTCTGGCGAAGGGTTCCCAATCCCCGACAAGATTGGTACCCTTTCACGTCCAAATCTCTCCAACTCCGGGAGAGATTCTCAAAACCAAGGTTGACATGGTTCGAGTTCCTTTCAACATTTTGGAAATCCAGCTGAAACTTTGGACATTCTCGCGAAGGGTTCCCAATCCCCGACAAGATTGGTACCCTTTCACGTCCAAATCTCTCAAACTCCGGGAGAGATTCTCAAAACCAAGGGTGACATGTTTCGAGTTCCTTTCAACATTTTGGAAATCCCGCTGAAACTTTGGACATTGTCACGAAGGGTTCCCAATCCCCGACAAGATTGGTACCCTTTCACGTCCAAATCTCTCAAAGTCCGGGAGAGATTCTCAAAACCAAGGTTGACATGTTTCGAGTTCCTTTCAACATTTTGGAAATCCCGCTGAAACTTTGGACATTCTCGCGAAGGAGTCCCGATCCCCGACAAGACTGGTACCCTTTCACGTCCAAATCTCTCAAAGTCCGGGAGAGATTCTCAAAACCAAGGTTGACATGTTTCGAGTTCCTTTCAATATTTTGGAAATCCCGCTGAAACTTTGGACATTCTGGCGAAGGGTTCCCAATCCCCGACAAGATTGGTACCCTTTCACGTCCAAATCTCTCAAACTCCGGGAGAGATTCTCAAAACCAAGGTTGATATGTTTCGAGTTCCTTTCAACATTTTGGAAATCCCCCTGAAACTTTGGACTTTCTCGCGAAGGGTTCCCAATCCCCGACAAGATTGGTACCCTTTCACGTCCAAATCTCTCAAACTCCGGGAGAGATTCTCAAAACCAAGGTTGACATGGTTCGAGTTCCTTTCAACATTTTGGAAATCCCGCTGAAACTTTGGACATTCTCGCGAAGGGTTCCCAATCCCCGACAAGATTGGTACCCTTTCACGTCCAAATCTCTCAAAGTCCGGGAGAGATTCTCAAAACCAAGGTTGACATGTTTCGAGTTCCTTTCAACATTTTGGAAATCCCGCTGAAACTTTGGACATTCTCGCGAAGGGTTCCCGATCCCCGACAAGATTGGTACCCTTTCACGTCCAAATCTCTCAAACTCCGGGAGAGATTCTCAAAACCAAGGTTGACATGTTTCGAGTTCCTTTCAACATTTTGGAAATCCCGCTGAAACTTTGGACATTCTCGCGAACGGTTCCCGATCCCCGACAAGATTGGTATCCTTTCACGTCCAAATCTCTCAAAGTCCGGGAGAGATTCTCAAAACCAAGGTTGACATGTTTCGAGTTCCTTTCAACATTTTGGAAATCCCGCTGAAACTTTGGACATTGTCGCGAAGGGTTCCCAATCCCCGACAAGATTGGTACCCTTTCACGTCCAAATCTCTCAAACTCCGGGAGAGATTCTCAAAACCAAGGTTGACATGTTTCGAGTTCCTTTCAACATTTTGGAAATCCAGCTGAAACTTTGGACATTCTCGCGAAGGGTTCCCAATCCCCGACAAGATTGGTACCCTTTCACGTCCAAATCTCTCAAACTCCGGGAGAGATTCTCAAAACCAAGGTTGACATGGTTCGAGTTCCTTTCAACATTTTGGAAATCCCGCTGAAACTTTGGACATTGTCGCGAAGGGTTCCCAATCCCCGACAAGATTGGTACCCTTTCACGTCCAAATCTCTCAAAGTCCGGGAGAGATTCTCAAAACCAAGGTTGACATGTTTCGAGTTCCTTTCAACATTTTGGAAATCCCGCTGAAACTTTGGACATTCTCGCGAAGGAGTCCCGATCCCCGACAAGACTGGTACCCTTTCACGTCCAAATCTCTCAAAGTCCGGGAGAGATTCTCAAAACCAAGGTTGACATGTTTCGAGTTCCTTTCAATATTTTGGAAATCCCGCTGAAACTTTGGACATTCTCGCGAAGGGTTCCCGATCCCCGACAAGATTGGTACCCTTTCACGTCCAAATCTCTCAAACTCCGGGAGAGATTCTCAAAACCAAGGTTGATATGTTTCGAGTTCCTTTCAACATTTTGGAAATCCCCCTGAAACTTTGGACTTTCTCGCGAAGGGTTCCCAATCCCCGACAAGATTGGTACCCTTTCACGTCCAAATCTCTCAAACTCCGGGAGAGATTCTCAAAACCAAGGTTGACATGGTTCGAGTTCCTTTCAACATTTTGGAAATCCCGCTGAAACTTTGGACATTCTCGCGAAGGGTTCCCAATCCCCGACAAGATTGGTACCCTTTCACGTCCAAATCTCTCAAAGTCCGGGAGAGATTCTCAAAACCAAGGTTGACATGTTTCGAGTTCCTTTCAACATTTTGGAAATCCCGCTGAAACTTTGGACATTCTCGCGAAGGGTTCCCGATCCCCGACAAGATTGTTACCCTTTCACGTCCAAATCTCTCAAACTCCGGGAGAGATTCTCAAAACCAAGGTTGACATGTTTCGAGTTCCTTTCAACATTTTGGAAATCCCGCTGAAACTTTGGACATTCTCGCGAAGGGTTCCCGATTCCCGACAAGATTGGTACCCTTTCACATCCAAATCTCTCACACTCCGGGAGAGATTCTCAAAACCAAGGTTGACATGTTTCGAGTTCCTTTCAACATTTTGGAAATCACGCTGAAACTTTGGACATTCTCGCGAAGGGTTCCCGATCCCCGACAAGATTGGTACCCTTTCACGTCCAAATCTCTCAAACTCCGGGAGAGATTCTCAAAACCAAGGTTGACATGTTTCGAGTTCCTTTCAACATTTTGGAAATCCCGCTGAAACTTTGGACATTCTCGCGAAGGGTTCCCGATCCCCGACAAGATTGGTACCCTTTCACGTCCAAATCTCTCAAACTCCGGGAGAGATTCTCAAAACCAAGGGTGACATGGTTCGAGTTCCTTTCAACATTTTGGAAATCCCGCTGAAACTTTGGACATTCTCGCGAAGGGTTCCCAATCCCCGACAAGATTGGTACCCTTTCACGTCCAAATCTCTCAAACTCCGGGAGAGATTCTCAAAACCAAGGTTGACATGTTTCGAGTTCCTTTCAACATTTTGGAAATCCAGCTGAAACTTTGGACATTCTCGCGAAGGGTTCCCAATCCCCGACAAGATTGGTACCCTTTCACGTCCAAATCTCTCAAACTCCGGGAGAGATTCTCAAAACCAAGGTTGACATGTTTCGAGTTCCTTTCAACATTTTGGAAATCCCGCTGAAACTTTGGACATTGTCGCGAAGGGTTCCCAATCCCCGACAAGATTGGTACCCTTTCACGTCCAAATCTCTCAAAGTCCGGGAGAGATTCTCAAAACCAAGGTTGACATGTTTCGAGTTCCTTTCAACATTTTGGAAATCCCGCTGAAACTTTGGACATTCTCGCGAAGGAGTCCCGATCCCCGACAAGACTGGTACCCTTTCACGTCCAAATCTCTCAACGTCCGGGAGAGATTCTCAAAACCAAGGTTGACATGTTTCGAGTTCCTTTCAATATTTTGGAAATCCCGCTGAAACTTTGGACATTCTCGCGAAGGGTTCCCGATCCCCGACAAGATTGGTACCCTTTCACGTCCAAATCTCTCAAACTCCGGGAGAGATTCTCAAAACCAAGGTTGATATGTTTCGAGTTCCTTTCAACATTTTGGAAATCCCCCTGAAACTTTGGACTTTCTCGCGAAGGGTTCCCAATCCCCGACAAGATTGGTACCCTTTCACGTCCAAATCTCTCAAACTCCGGGAGAGATTCTCAAAACCAAGGTTGACATGTTTCGAGTTCCTTTCAACATTTTGGAAATCCCGCTGAAACTTTGGACATTGTCGCGAAGGGTTCCCAATCCCCGACAAGATTGGTACCCTTTCACGTCCAAATCTCTCAAAGTCCGGGAGAGATTCTCAAAACCAAGGTTGACATGTTTCGAGTTCCTTTCAACATTTTGGAAATCCCGCTGAAACTTTGGACATTCTCGCGAAGGGTTCCCGATCCCCGACAAGATTGTTACCCTTTCACGTCCAAATCTCTCAAACTCCGGGAGAGATTCTCAAAACCAAGGTTGACATGTTTCGAGTTCCTTTCAACATTTTGGAAATCCCGCTGAAACTTTGGACATTCTCGCGAAGGGTTCCCGATTCCCGACAAGATTGGTACCCTTTCACGTCCAAATCTCTCACACTCCGGGAGAGATTCTCAAAACCAAGGTTGACATGTTTCGAGTTCCTTTCAACATTTTGGAAATCACGCTGAAACTTTGGACATTCTCGCGAAGGGTTCCCGATCCCCGACAAGATTGGTACCCTTTCACGTCCAAATCTCTCAAACTCCGGGAGAGATTCTCAAAACCAAGGTTGACATGTTTCGAGTTCCTTTCAACATTTTGGAAATCCCGCTGAAACTTTGGACATTCTCGCGAAGGGTTCCCGATCCCCGACAAGATTGGTACCCTTTCACGTCCAAATCTCTCAAACTCCGGGAGAGATTCTCAAAACCAAGGGTGACATGGTTCGAGTTCCTTTCAACATTTTGGAAATCCCGCTGAAACTTTGGACATTCTCGCGAAGGGTTCCCAATCCCCGACAAGATTGGTACCCTTTCACGTCCAAATCTCTCAAACTCCGGGAGAGATTCTCAAAACCAAGGTTGATATGTTTCGAGTTCCTTTCAACATTTTGGAAATCCCCCTGAAACTTTGGACTTTCTCGCGAAGGGTTCCCAATCCCCGACAAGATTGGTACCCTTTCACGTCCAAATCTCTCAAACTCCGGGAGAGATTCTCAAAACCAAGGTTGACATGGTTCGAGTTCCTTTCAACATTTTGGAAATCCCGCTGAAACTTTGGACATTCTCGCGAAGGGTTCCCAATCCCCGACAAGATTGGTACCCTTTCACGTCCAAATCTCTCAAAGTCCGGGAGAGATTCTCAAAACCAAGGTTGACATGTTTCGAGTTCCTTTCAACATTTGGGAAATCCCGCTGAAACTTTGGACATTCTCGCGAAGGGTTCCCAATCCCCGACAAGATTGGTACCCTTTCACGTCCAAATCTCTCAAACTCCGGGAGAGATTCTCAAAACCAAGGTTGATATGTTTCGAGTTCCTTTCAACATTTTGGAAATCCCCCTGAAACTTTGGACATTCTGGCGAAGGGTTCCCAATCCCCGACAAGATTGGTACCCTTTCACGTCCAAATCTCTCAAACTCCGGGAGAGATTCTCAAAACCAAGGTTGACATGGTTCGAGTTCCTTTCAACATTTTGGAAATCCCGCTGAAACTTTGGACATTCTCGCGAAGGGTTCCCAATCCCCGACAAGATTGGTACCCTTTCACGTCCAAATCTCTCAAAGTCCGGGAGAGATTCTCAAAACCAAGGTTGACATGTTTCGAGTTCCTTTCAACATTTTGGAAATCCCGCTGAAACTTTGGACATTCTCGCGAAGGGTTCCCGATCCCCGACAAGATTGGTACCCTTTCACGTCCAAATCTCTCAAACTCCGGGAGAGATTCTCAAAACCAAGGTT